>NC_141686.1:59332595-60627595 GCF_964263255.1 Lissotriton vulgaris | reverse complement strand
CTCGCTACTGCACTTGCTGACTCACATTGCAGCCATCTGTATGAAGATATAATAATTTGCAATACTCTGACATAAGTAAGAGCGGGAGCAAGGAAATGGGCTGAAAAAATTTGGTTTGGGCTACTTACAGTGATCTTTATTACTTCAATTTCTCTTCTCTACTCCCAATATTTAAGTTCACAACCTTTCACACATGGTGGATTCTGTTGGTGATTGTGGGTTTGCTATGGCATGTTCTTCAGGAAGACATCAATTCAATGGCAATGAATATGAAATGAGGAGATGACAATACAACCTTAGAGTGACAGAGGCTTGGATCCTATTCAGCTGGAAATCTATAATCCCTGTGCAGACGTGGTACATTACATTTGTGTTCACTGGTCTGCAGAGTGTATGCATGATTACACTAGTAATGAGAATCTTAATTTCAGATCCTCATTCGGATTAAGCTTAAGACCACATTGTAAAATTTGGTACAAATCTTGTTACACTGGTAGCAGTATTTTCTGACAGATCTTTTACAACTGGTATGGAACAATAGGGCTTCAGGGGGGTGGCCGACCAGCGGGAGGCCTGCCCCCGCAAGGTGGTATTTGGACATGGGGGGGCAGCAAGACCCGGGGGCCTAGTTTGGCTATTTGGGCTGTTTTTGGGCTGGTTGGGCTGGGCTGGGCTGGGCTGGTTTTGGGCTGCAAGGCTTTATAACCGGCCATTTCGTGTCGCGAGACACCATTTTGGTGGTCGTGACACGACAGCCAGTGTGGGAGGTCTGGCGACGAGTGGTTGATGCCCAGGGGGGAAGGGGGCTGGGACTTCCCGAGATGGGGGTCCATGCCATCCCTGGATGCGGGGGGTGGCAAGGGAGGGCGGCCACTGGCTGGGGTCAGCAGTGGTCGGGTGTGAGGGCCTGGGGGGAGCGGGTGGGTGTTTCGGGCTTAAGGGGGGTGCAAGGGTTTCGGGACCTCAAAGGGGTAGCGCGGTCCGCCGGGAGATGGAGGCTATGGTTTGGAGCGACGGAGAGGAGAGTACAGTAGGGTGGGGGACAGGGGGGTGGGGCTACCAGGGGAGGGTGGGGCTACCTTCAGGGCCTTGAGGTCGACACTGCTACGCCGGGGTGGGGAGCGGGATCCCGGAGAGACGCTGGTGGGTGCAGCGGCACGGGGTATGGTTTTCACCCAGGCATGTTGGACACCACTTCTTTCTTTCAACAGGAATGCATGGCGAGGTGCTTGCGGACCGAGGAAATGGGCCGGCTCTGCCTCATGCGGGCGGTCGCGCTTCTACGAGGGACATGGTGGTCGCATCCTACGGTAAGTCCCCGCCAGACCCACCCGACGGGTCGATGCGGCCACCGGGGGACGAGGACAGAGGTCTGTCACTTCGAATTGGGACCCAGATGAGTGGCGCACAGGGCAAAGGAGAGAGAGTGTGGATCTGGGAGAGCTGCTTCGCACATGTAGGGAGCGGAGGGGGCTGAGCAGGCTGGAGCCCGCAGAGGGCGGCCTATGGCATGAATGTATGGGGCCGACAGGGCAGGGCTGAGAAGAGCGTGGAGGAAGGGGAGCAAAGGCTGGGGAAGGTCGGGATGGGGGGAGCGGAGTAATGTTTGTCCTAGTCCTTCAGGTGCGCACCAAAGACCCAAGGCGGACAGTGACGGCCCCTCCTGCTCACCTGGTTAGGTGGCGGGATCCGGTGCGGACGTCGACCTTGACGCCAGGTAAGGTGCGGCACAGAGCGTGGGGGCGGGGCGGGCGGAGCCCTACAGGTCAGGGTATCGGTAGGCACAGATCTGAGGGGTGAGGACGGAGGGGTGCGTTTGAATAAAGGCACATACGTAACGGACGCTGAAGAACCGGGTTTTAGAACCCAGCGGTGCCAGGGATAACGCCCGATGTCTTCGGATTCCCCTGCCTCGGCAAACAGAGACACGGGACACTTCTTGATGACATCAAAGACCACATTTATTGGCTGCAACCAGGATCAGAGATCTACAAAGCACAACACGGGTGGTTCGCTAGAGACTGCACAAATTCATGGCGCGGAGCATCGTCTTTTATGCCAAAAATCACATTCCTGGCTAGCATCAATTACATACAAACTGACCAATGGAGAAACAACATTTCAAACATATCGCATGACGACAATCCCACTTTCCGTTGTTCAGCCCACCAGAAATGACCAAGCAAAATTCAACATTCCTGTTCGAACAGGCCGAACAAACCCATCATAAAGACCTCAACCCAAATGAATGATTAAGCCATAAAGGAAGGAACAGAAGCAGATGAGAAGCAAGATAGAAGGGTGTGTGCATGTACCATAAACTCAGCAATGTCCTGCTCTTTGATCTCTATCTGACCAGCTGCTTAACAAGGAACTGGCTCAACAAGGTCAGCCTTGGGCAAGGGAGTCAGTTCGGCCAGGTCACACAGAAGTCAGCTAAGGTGTACGTGTACCAAAGACTCGTTCGGCCATAGTCATCGGCCTATGTGAGGGCAACCACACAAAATGGCTCCGCACACAAAATGGAACGCGAGGGTTCAAAAACGAAATCCATGAATACGTAGTGTTCTCATTGATCGGTTATGACGAAAACACTCGTACACACCGCACTTGTCATTTGTGGTCCGCTGACACCAAAATCGTCTATATCTGACGGCCTTCATTGAACGGGTTCAGAATCTCCAAACCACAGACCCTCAGAGTCACAGAACCACAGAACCACAACACAGGGGTGGGGCCGGAAGAAGCGGTTTCAGACGGGAGCGGGGACCCGGGCACAAAGGCAGAGGGGGGACACCCAAGGAGGGTAAGGAAGGTAAGGGGAGCCACGATGTTCCGGTGCGCAAGCTGCCATACATAGGCATTGAAAACCTTTGGGGGCACATTTGTCGTTGGCTACCAAGGAGATGACATGGAAGGGGGAGTAGGTGGATATTTTAAAGCTCTTGCACCGGAAGCTGACGGCAAAAGAAGGAACTAAAGAAGAAGAGCTGGAGTTGGCCAGGCGACCCCGGGTCCCTTTGAACATTGAGGACTGGTCGGCCGGTTTCTTGATCTTTGCCAGTGTGTACTGTGACAAGTACCCGGAAAGGTCGGTTGCCCTTTTTAAATACATGGACGTAATACGGCGGGCGCAGGTCACATACGGGGGTTACGCTTGGTCGCATTACGATGAGGAGTTCAGAGCGGAGTTCAGAGCGCGTTTGGCCTGGGACCCGGAGGCAAAATGGGGGGAAATCGATTCAGATGTGTATCAGTAGACAATGGGGGGGGGCAAAGTTCGGCAAAACAATATACATGGCCAGCGGTTTATCGCTGGTGCCCAGCCCCTTTCTAACCTGCCCCACCTGAGGTGGGGTGAGAAAGGGAGAGAATACTATCGGTGCCGCGGTGGGGGGCATGTAGGGACTCCAACAAGGGCGCTTGTACTAGGCAATATTGCAAGTTCCGGGACAAATGTTCCAAATGTGCAGAGCACCACCCGGTGGTGCAATGCTGGGGGACGGGGGCGGAGGTCAGGGCCAGCAGTCCGTGTCGACAGGGCAAAAGTCAGGGGCTAGGGGAGGTAGGGGAGGACAAGGGTTTTTGAGAAAAGGCTTATATGCCAGTTAAACAGGAGCGGCTGGAAACCTTCTTAGTGTGTTACCCATGGACCGACGACGCAGGCAAGAGTTTCTGGAGGGTTTCCGGCTGGGGTACAAGGGTACGAGAATTGCCAGGTGGGCCGAAAAATTGAAATCTGCCAATAAGCATAAGACGGTGGTGCGGGACAAACTGGGCAAGGAGGTACGGGAGGGGCGGATGGCAGGCCCTTTTCAAGAGACGCCTATTCTCAACCTGATCATCTTGAACATAGGGGTGGTGCCGAAGAAAGATCCTGGTCAGTATCGACTGATTCAGCATCTGTCGTGGCGGGAGAGGACATCGGTCAATGATTAGATATCGGCCGAGCTGTCGTCTGTGTCTTATTACTCAGTGGACGTGGCGCGACGTTTGGTTGCGACGTGGGGGACAGGGGCCCTCATGGCTAAATGTGACATCAAGTCGGCTTTCCGGTTGTTACCGGTACACCCGGAGGATTACCAACTGCTGGGGATTCAGTTCAACGGGTCCATCTTTGTCGACAAAGTTTTGCCCATGGGTTGTTCAATCTCGTGCGCTTTGTTCAAAACGTTTCAGTACCTTCCTACAGTGGGTTTTTTCATGATGCACGGGCAAGGAGACGGTGATGCACTACCTGGATGACTTTTTCCTGGTGGGACTGCCCGGTTCGGCGGCCTGCCAGCAACAGCTGGACAGTTTTACAGAGCTCATGGTCTACCTGGGTGTGCCCTTGGCGCCAGAGAAGACACAAGGTCCCAGCACAGTGCTGTCATTTCTGGAAATAGAGCTAGACTCGGTGACCATGTAGGCATGATTGCCGGGGGACAAGAAGGTGCACATGCTGTTGTTGGTGGACACCGTGTTGGCGAAACAGAAGGTAAGGGTGCGTGAGGTGCAGATTCTCTTGGGGCATTTGAACTTTGCGTGCCGAGTGGTGCGGGCGGGACGCACTTTTCTGTGGGTGTTTGGGGTTTGACGCTGCTGCACCATCACTTGCGCTTGGTGGCAGGTATGAAGGAGGACTTGCGCATGTGGCGAGCGTTTTTGGAGCGCTTTAACGGTATCCCTATGGCTCCCGCGGAAGAGTGGGAATGGGATATGACCACCTCCTCGGATGCGGTGGGGGTAGGCAGTTTCGGGCTGTACTGGAAGGGAGGTGGTGGCCGGATGTCTGGCTGCCACATTGGCAGAACGGGGGGAGGAGCATTGCGTTCCTGGAAATGTTTCCACGAGTGGTTGCAGTGGCAGTGTGGGCGCACAAAAAGGTGATATTCAAGGTGGACAACATGTCTTTGTTACATGTCGTCAATCAGCAGTCTGCCAGGGATCCACATGTGCTAAAGTTGTTGAGGGCTTTTGTACTGCAATGTTTGGAACATGACATTTTGTTTCAAGCCTGTCATGTGCCGGGGGGTGGACAATGACATTGCAGATGCTTTGTCTCGTTCACAGTAGCAGAGGTTCCATGGGTTAGCCACGGAGGCGGATGAATGCAAGACACCGGTGCCAGTGGGGCTGTGGTCAGTAGGAAAGAAAGGGTGGAAAAGCTGGTAAGAGGGTCTGTGGCCACTTCCACATGGAAGGCGTATGAGCAGGCATGGCAAGAATTCCTGGACAGCGGTGCAGGGCGACATGACAGCCAATGGGTGCGGGGGGAACAGGTGGTTCAGTTTATTTTGGCAATGATAGACAGGGGGATATCAAAAGTGATGATTGCAGGGAAACTGTCAGCCATAGCGCTCATGCGGAAGATGTGGTGGGGCTTTGCACCGTCAGCGGGGGAGTTGGGTGCACGTCTATTGGAAGGATGGGGGTGGGAAAGGGGCACAATGGCCCTTCAGCGCCGTCCCATTATGACGGGTATTCTCTGCGGCTTTTTACGGCTCATGCCGCATATCTGCCACAACCGGGAAGAGGTCACTTTGTTTTCCATAATCATGTTGTGGATGTATTTCGGGGCATTTCAGGTGTCAGAGCTAGTAGGGCCAAGGGGTAAGCAGGGGTTGCAATGGGGGGAGGTGGAACTGTGGTCCAGTGAGGTGGCTGCCCTGTTTCTGAAGACCGACCAAAGGGGTGAGGGGAAGTGGGTTGTCATGGGACCAGTGATGGAGCGAGCGGTGTGCCCAGCACTATGGAGGGGGATGTTGGCATCTGGAGCGTGCAGGGGCAGGGGAGGTTTTTCGCCGGACCAACGGTAGATGGGTGACTGCAGCGCAGCTGCTTTGGGTTCTTCGTCACGCCCTGCACGTTATGGGTGAGGACGCACTCTTTTTTCGCATAGGAGCCGCGGCGGATGCAGCGCGTAAAGGGTGGGGGAGGGAGAAAATGATGCACCTGGGGTGGTGGAAATCGGACTGCTACAAGACATACATCAGGTTGAGGGGTTGCGGGATGGAGGAGGAGGCCTAATGGGCTGTTTCCCTTGTCTTACATGTGTGTCTTTTCAGGTGCGGTGGCGGGGCCCGACGCTGCAGGACTGTCCATCCTCATCTTGGGACATTCTTTTGTGAAGCGAGCAGACCAATCTGAATGGGATAAGAACAGGAATATTAACTTAGAATTGGATCCTAGGCTTTTCAGTTGTCATTGGCTGGGAAAAGGGGGCATGAGGTGGCACAAGCTATTTCTGGCATTGAATAAGGTGGTTAGCGGAGGTATTTGCCTGGATGTCCTAGCCATTCACTTAGGAGAGAACGATCTGGTGCAATGCAAGGGCTTGACGTTCATGAAACAAATGAAGCTGGATTTGCTGGAGATTCGGCGGCAGTGGGCAGGTTGCCATATAATCTGGTCTGAATTTATACCTCGGAGGATTTGGAGAGGGGGCGAGCGGCCGGCAGCTATAGATAGGGCACGTATGAAAATCAACAGGGACATAAGAATTTTTTGCGACAAGGAGGGATTTGGGAGGATGGAGCACCCGGAGCTGCGTTATGCTGTAGTATACTTCTTAAGGGAAGATGTGGTGCATTTGTTCTAATATGGCATGGAACTTTACGTAGTGCAGCTGAAGGAGGCTTTGGACAGGGCAATAGGTGTGCGCAGGTACCCGAAACGTTAGGATGCCTAAAGGGAGGGTCAAAAGCCGGCAGAGATGACTTTCGAGTGGATTTGTTTTGTATGGCACAGGCCAAGGGATTTTGTTTGCAAGGTGCACTTGTTTCCAATAAAGCGGCCTTTTTCACACCAACAAGCTAGTCTGTGGTCTGTGCTGCCCCTCCCCTTTTCAGCCCAATAGGGGGGCGGCCGACCAGAGGAAGGGCTGCCCCCTGGGGGGTTTTGGGCCATGGATGGTGGCAGGACCCGGGGGCTAGTTGGGCTATTTGGGCTGTTTTTGGGCTGGTTGGGCTGGGCTGGTTTGGGGCTGCAAGGGTTTATTACTGGCCATTTCGTGTCACGAGACACCATTTTGGTGGTCGTGACACGACAGCCGGTGTGGGATGTCTCGGGGCTTTTTTCTTCCCTCCCTCCCACCCTAGAATTTTTTCCTTTCCCCCTTTTTTTTGCCCCTTTTTTGAGAAGCGATTTTCACTGGGTTGCTTGCCGGATTGTCTTGTTTAGCAAAATCGTTTTCCGTCAGGTTGTTTTGCTTGGGAGCAGGTGCATCAGGGAGGGAAAAGTTTGTATGGGGTTGTCGCTGGAACAGGTGCTGGTGTGGCATGCTATGATGCCGAGGGCGTTTTTTACAGGTCATTTGGGATATAATAATGTTGGTTACAGTTATGAAGGAACATAAGACGTTTACCTAGTTAGGTAGGTGTGGAGAAGTTAGGAATGGCAAGTTGTGTTTATAGTTGTTGCAGGGGGGACATGTTTAGGGGAGGGTGTGGGGTAAGGTAGGAAAACAATATTTAGTGAGGATTAGTTTTGTACGGCACAAGCCAAGGGATTTTGTTTGTAAGGTGCACCTGTTTCCAATATAGCGGTCTTTTTCACACCAACAAGCTAGTCTGTGGTCTGTGCTGCCCTCCCTTTTTCGGCCAAACAATTGGTTCTGTACAGAAGTGCAATGTTTCTTTTTAACAAGCCTCATTTATCTTCTGAAAGACTAGGAATTACCAATTAAATGGTACGACACATCTGATTACTACATAGAAATACAACTGACACAAAAATGAAATTGAGCACGTTATATTATCAATCATATATCGTGGAGCAACACAGATAAAGACATATCAAGAATAACACACAGGATTGTCTTGTAACATATACAATAACAAAAGTAAATATTTGACAAAGTGTACCAAACATGAAAAACATTAAATAAACAGGACATTTAACAATTGAAAATAAAGTACACACATTACTCAGCTGGGTGTCTATTAGGAATGCATATGTATGTTCAGGTATATATCCTCATTTCTTGGATCTGGTGTATGCAAGACATTGATATGGAATACCTATTGGTATCGCTGACGTATATACCCATTAAAGTTGTGTGTTCATTCCAAACATCACAATGGGTCTTCATCTGGACTAAGAAAAAACAGCTTGTGTGGTAAAGAATATTGGGTGTCAGTGTTGTGAATCAATCAAACTGAGTGCTAAGACTACTTTGAAGCGTCCTTTTATCTGCCTTAGAAATGCCACCTGGTCAAGGTATGCGGCATTCAAGTACATGGCACTATGTTCCAACAGTGAATGTTGTAGTGGGTCAGATGAATTCCAAGGTTAAAATGGTTAATTCGTTTTGGGGGGGACCTAGGTTACAAAAAAATTATGAGGAATTGGTAAGTATGCTGTAAGGGGAGAGTGAGGCCAGCAGAGCACTGAAACGCACATACCATTTAAAAATAGTGGGCCTACTGGGCCCGATTCACAGAATGAATTTAAGACTCAATCCTAAACTTACTACTATTTTGGTATTCACAGAATGCACTTACTACTTTTGGTATTCACAGAATGAATTTACTACTTTTGGTATTCACAGAAGTTAGGATTTTGTCTTAAGTTAGTCTTAAGACAGACTTAAGACAGACTTAAGACAAACTTAAGACAGACTTAAGACAGACTTAATACAAAATCCTAACTTCTGTGAATACCAAAAGTAGTAAGTTCATTCTGTGAATACAAAAAGTAGTAAGTGCATTCTGTGAATGCCAAAATAGTAGTAAGTTTAGGATTGAGTCTTAAGTTCATTCTGTGAATCGGGCCCAGTAGGTCCACCTCTGTAAATTAGGTCTGGAGTTGCATCCAATACAGGAAAAAGGCCAATGGTTAATCCCAGTAGAGGTTCAGCAGAGCAGCCGATACCTCTGAGATCCGTAGAGGATTCTCTGTAGTAAACAATAATAAAGACAAGGGGAATAGTTAATGTTAGGGTCCCTCAACTTCAGATGCAAAAAAGGCAAAGAATCTGCATTAGGAATGCTTAAGAGAGTTCACCGTTATGAATGCCAGGGAAGAAATGAATCAGACCTCACAAGCAGAAAACCCAAATTAACCCCTGGGAGGCCGATAGATGCAAATACCTGAAGCGACCACTGCAAAAGCGTACATGCCTCAGGAGCCGTCAACGATGACGTTCAAGAAGAACAGCTGCTACGTAGTGCATGACGAGGGAGGGCGCGTCACTCCAGCTCGTTTAAAAAATATGGACGTCATGGAGACCAGCCTCTGCTGTGTATCGATCCACGAGCGCAAACTGTGTATTGTGTGGTAGTGCTCTGGCGGTGTTAAAGGGAATACATCTAAAAAAAAACATCTTTTTACATTTGAAGAGAGACACGCATTTTGTGCAAGGAGGGAATGCAATCTCATACAAATAAGCATTTTTTACATTTTAAAACAACCTTGAGTTTATCAACAAAGATAGTACTCATACACAGGTAGGTACTGATAACAGTTACAACAATCCTTGTGTTACCAAAATCTAAAGGAATTGGCTGAATGGCTCACAGTATTTGTACATTGTAAGACCTTCCTAGACCAATCAAATAATTAATTGCAGAACATAATAAGTTTTGGTCCTGCAAAAATGTAGTGGGTACAGATAAGCCTTTAAAAGGCCCTTAAAACAACCATCATGCTATTTGGCACATTAACCAATTAACTCAGAACGTCTAGTCAATTATTAAACATGGAAAAATGGTATCTCGAGTATTTAACATATCTTGTCAAAGTGGGTCTTCGATGTCCCATATAAAGTATCCTTATAAAGACCTCAGTAAATGTACCTAATGTCAGTTGTCAACAAGGACATACTTTGAATAGTCTAGAAGTGCTTCAACCTGTGTTAAGGAGAGATGCTTGTCTCGATATTTCCTCGGACTCATTGAGACCACAGTTGACTGTCTCAAGTAGGTTTATCCTCTTGTACTTTCTTAGACTCAAGGTGGGCAGTAGATCCTCCCTCTGGTATTGCGTATCACCTCCTCCAACACCCACCACCTCAGATGTTCTGCTGTATGTTTCATTTTGTGGGAATGATCCACCAATGGTGTTCACTATGTGTGTTAAAAGTTAGGCCGCAAACGTCAACATTATCGGCGCCATCTTGCCCCTTTTCGAGCCCATTCGTGCGCGTAAGCGGCAGCCATTTTGAGTACCATGGCCTCTCTGCCCCTCGCTGATAGCCAGCGTGTCTCTCTCTCTCCCTCCTAACCTCGCAAGCATCCCCCGCACGCTGACAGCCCCCGCTCTCACATGCCTTGGGTCATAAACCCCTCTTCCACGCAGCTCTGCCTCGGAACCCCATCCTGTTCCCAGCACGACACCTCCCACCATTCCTTTCATGGTCCCGGATCCTTTGATAAAACCCCCTTTCCTCTGTACCCATTTGTCTTCCTCGTTCCCAGGCCACCACCTGGCCCTGCGGATACTGTTATTGCCCCCCCCTCCTGTACAGTAGGAAGCTTCCCCCATCAAAGGATCCAAGAGCTGATCAAAACCCCCACCCCATGAGATCCGATCAACCTCACACATTCCGTGAATCGGCGGAATGTCCAGCTGCGCGATAATCATCACCTGTTGTGACCGGGGTGGGGACTTCAACTGTAAATGTGCGTGGGAACCGGCCAGAAGGGGGGATTCCAAGGATGTCTTTCCGTACATCAAAGGGTTGACAGAGATGTGTTTCATACAATAAAGCAATAAACTCGTGTATAAGAGGCCAGGCCTCAGAGATGCGGTTAGAGCACCTCGAGAAGATACCCTGTTGTCTGATTTGATGTGTTCTGCTCCGTCGGAATAAAACTTCTGTTTCCTGCCTTCCAGTCTCCAGCGCCTGCCTCTTTGTTTGGTAACTTGAGTGGGTATAGAGGCGGCTAACGCCGGGCAACTTTGAAAAAGGTCTTCTGCCCGTACCTTTTTCCACAATTGGCGTCCCAAACGTGGGGCCCATCAGCGAATCGTGGATCCAGTGGGAGAGGTCCCGACGACAGAGTGAACGACTGCAACGATCGGGAGAGCTCCTGTCCGATAGATCCTCGTCTGACAGCCGATCATCCGAACTTCACTGCTTCCGAACAGACCTCTCTCGAGTGATCTACGGTCCTGACTGGGAACCATCAGGAGTGCCGCGAGGACTACGAAGAATAGAGGACGATCGGGCGCTGGATTCGGAAGACAAGAAACTGTCCATGCGGTCCGGGTAAGGTCGTGTAAACACGACGAATTGCGAAATGATTGTTTGATTGTTTGGAAAATACTAGTATTACTCTTGGTTGATTTGTTTGGAGATTCGCTGTCTGCAAACGGAGAAACAACAGGCTCTCTCTTTGCAAGCAGTGAAGGATAGGTAACGCTGACTTTTGTCCCCATTGTAATCCGTCGTGCCTATCTTTCTCCCCCACTGATTGATTGTTTGCCCGAACTACTGTTCGTGGATTGTTCTCTGGAGATTTCCTTCTCCCCCACTGATTGATTGTTTGAACCCGAACTACTGTTCGCGGATCGTTTTCTGGAGATTCTCTGTCTGCAAACAGGAAAGAACAGGTTCTCTCTTTGCAGGTAGTGAAAGGGTAGGTAACGCAGACCTTTGTCCCCGTTGTAACCCGTCGTGCCTACTTATTCTCCCCATTGATTGTTTGATTGACCGAACATTGACTGTTCGATATTGGTTCTTGAGGTATTCACTGCCTGCAAACAATGTAGAATAGAAATATTCTTTCTAGTCTTTGCACGCAGTGATAAGATAGGTAGTGCAGACTTTTGTCCCTATTGTAATCCGTCATGCCTGTCTTCTCCCCACTGATTGGTAGCCTGTTTAGCCCGGACCGCTTATTAGAGATGAACCATCCGGCTCCACCGGAAGGCACCCCTAATAAGGACATGTTCACAAAGCATGGATTGATCGCTATAGCTTATAGCAAGCTGTGGCATAAATATACGAAAAAGGATCGAGAAAGTCAGTGGCCACTGATAGGATCCTTCGAGGATGATAAAATGAACGCGCTAGAAACAGCCCTTGGGAAACACAAGACAACGCCCACTATGCTTGATAGTTTCGGCATGTGGCGCAAAGAAACCGAACAGCGTAAGAAGAGAAATGAGAGTAGGTTGGGAAAAGAGCTGCGAAAGGCAGCCCACCTAGCTGCTAAGAAACTAGAAGAAGAGATTAAGGAAAGAGAGGAAGCCAACCAGAAACCAGAGATAGAAACATCAAACCAGTGTCCGGTTAGAAGGCCCCCGACGCTCTATCCTGAATTGCCCTTGAAACAACGAGCTAACGATGATCTTTTGTTAGGACCTCCGATCATCTATATGCCCCCTCCATACGCCCCTTCCCAACCCTTAGCACAGCACCCACCACCCCCAGGCACAAACGAGAGTAGCGCCACAGCTTCGGCCCCCATGGCCTCTGTGCTGGCCGAACTCCTTGTATTAGATACTACACAAACGACAACGTTAGGCGACCCTGAGACCCGAAGGGCTGGTTCCGCAAGAACAAACAGGTTAAACAAAGATGAGCGAGCAGGGATTGACAAGATAGCAAGAACACTGGTAGAAAGAAAGGAAGATGAAGAGTACATCACAGATATGTTCAACTCGTATACAGGGAGTCACAGACGACATTTTACCGTACGACTGTGTTACCATGTCTTGAACGCATACGAGGACCGATATCGAGACAAAGGTCCCGAGAGCCTAACGACTCTGTACCGGAAGGTCGATATCGGGGATGAGGGCGAGTGTGATGTGACGGACCTCCTTATGCGTACGCTTGAGGTTTTCCGCCACCTCACTGAACAAGAATCGGGAACTAAACCCACGACATCCGTAGCGACCGAACCACAAACTGAGCAATCTAACGCCATGATGCCGATACGAGAGGCTGCCCCTTACTGGGTTCCTCCACGAGGTGAAGGGACTAACGATGATGCAAACCACAAAGATGCAAAAGGAAGGGTAGTGTACAACTGGGTCTACCAGCCATGGGACCGGCAAGAGATTCTGACATTCCGGAAATCTCTGCCTGACCTACGTAAAAACCCCACTGCCTTCTATACTGAATTAGGTACAGCCCTAGGTTCAACGATTATGACCCTGGCTGACATCGACTTGTTTTTCGGGTTATGTCTACCAGCTGATGTGTGGAAGCAAATCCGGAAAGTCGACCACCTTGAGCTGTTTGGACATACCTGTTCACAACTCGATGGCATTGATAAACAACGAGAACCTGGACAAAAGCCTTTAAAATCCATTTTAGACCTCCCAGATAAAATCGTACAGAAATTAAAAACCCTGATTCCAGAAAAGAAAGTGGACTGGTCGATAGTAACGGCCTGTCGCCAGAAACCCCAGGAGGATGTATCGGACTACTTCTCCCGGTTTGAAACGGTGTTCTCCGATTACAGCGGCCAGGACATGACCACTGCAACCGGACACCATCTGTTTGTCCAGAATTATGTTAAGGGTTTGTCACCAGAGGTCTCCCAGGAACTGCAGGCCAGCGAGAGTAGTTGGGCAGCCACCAAACCTGCGGCTATCCTCCAGATGGCCCAATATTATGAACATCAGAAAAATGAAAACGATAGAGCAACAGAGAAAAAGAAGAAAGACTTGAAAGAGAGGGTGATGATTGCACAACTGCAAGGGGTGACTATAGGACGAGACCAATACAAGGGAAACTATCAGACGAACGTCCCTAAGACTGCACCTCCCAAGGACCGCACTCCGACTCCCCACATTGGACGTACAGACATTAGAGAGGACCAGTGTGCTTTCTGTAAAGGAACAGGCCATTGGAAATCCCAGTGCCCGGTTCTTTTGGAAATAATCAGAAATAAAGACCCCAAGGACATAGCAAGTGGACCGAGAAATAGGGGACAGCTGCGAGGGCCCCCAAATGACACGACTAACGATAGATCAAGCAGACCAAATACATTTGATCGACCCAGACAGAACCAGTGCCAGCAATCTGACTACGATGACGCCCACGACTTTGCATAGGACTGCCAAGGGCAAGGGGGGATCCAGTCGAGCTCTATGTTGACCAGCAAGGCCCTTATGTCACTGCTAAGGTCTTGGGTACAAAGTCTCCATTTCTGGAAGACACTGGCGCAACACGTAGTGCGCTATCTAAACGACTGTTTCCAAGGGCACCCTTGTCTGGCTCACTTATAACATCGACAGGTTTCGATGGAACGCCCTCCACTAACCCTTTGTCCGCTCCGATCCTCTTCGACTTAGAAAACAACACCACTGACACCACGTTCTTGCTTTCCTCCAATAGCCCTGACCCCATTATGGGACTTGATTTATTGAAACACTTCCGAGCGACAATTAGATGTTCTCAAGACGGAGTTCGAGTTTTCCTTTACGACAACCCCGTTCTGCTTAGACATTGCCCTCCCCGACGCATGTTTTCCATCACTGACGCTGACACATCCCTGATTGACACTCTGCCTCTGTATCTGTGGGCCAAGACGGATTCGGACGTAGGGCGCATGATGATCGACCCAGTACAAATTACTGTCCGACCAGACGCGATACTCCCAAAACTTCCACAATATCGGATATCGCCCGAGGGCGAGAAGACATTGGTAAAGATCATTCAGTCACTGATAGATGCAGGAGTGGTAGAGGAAGTGGTTAGCAACGTTTGCAACAGTCCTATCTTGCCCATCATCAAGAAACAAGGAGAGGGAGATGAGAAAGCATACCGCTTTATCATTGACCTTCGAGAGATCAACAAAGTGGTTGTACCCCAGTACCCCGTAGTCTCAGACATCACCACCATCCTGACTTTGATTCCTTCTACTGCCACCACCTTCACTGTCATTGACCTAAAAAATGCATTTTTCTCTATCCCCATCCACCCAGACGGCCGATATCTCTTCGGCTTCACCCTAAAAGCCTGCTCATATAGGTTCTGCTGAGCACCCCAGGGCTACACAGAAAGCCCTAGCATCTACAGCCAGGCCCTCAAGAGACAGCTGGATCAAGTCCAGTTACCCGATGGAGTGGTGTTAGTGCAATACGTCGATGACATCCTTTTGGCAGCCGACACCACTCCATTAGCAGTCACAGCCACCATTCAACTCCTGCACTTCCTTGCGGAAAACGGCTACAAGGTCTCCAAGAAGGAGTTGCAATTCTGCCAACCCCAGGTCACTTACTTAGGCCACCTTTTGTCCAAAGACGGAAGGAAACTCACTCCCGACCGGATCCAAACCATTCTCGAAACTCCTGTCCCTAAGACTTAGAAACAGGTTCGCTCCCTACTAGGCCTCACCTCCTTCTGTCGACAGTGGTTGCCAAACTTCAGTCTCATTGTAAAACCACTGCTTTCTCTGCTAGCCAAAGATGTCCCTTCCCCCCTCCCTTGGACTACAGAATGCCAATCCTCCTTCACGGAATTACGAGATGCCCTTTGTTCGGCCCCTGTCCTAGGCACCCCAGATTACACAAAGCCCTTCTCCCTTTACACTCACGAAAGGGAGGGGTGCGCTTTATCTGTCCTGACTCAGTCCATTGGCCCAAAGCAACGACCGTGCGCTTACTTCTCTGCCACTCTTGACCCTGTAGCCAGAGCCTTGCCTGCCTGCCTTCGAGCTGTAGCTGCTGCTGCTATCTCTCTCTGACAGAGTGAGGGGATCGTACTCTCGAATTCCCTCACGGTACTAGTACCCCATGCAGTTGACACCCTTCTGAACCAGACCAAGACCCAACACCTGACGAGTGCACGACTGACTGGATACGAGTTGACTCTGCTTGCCCCCCATATCACCCTGAAACGATGCACCACCCTGAACCCAGCAACTCTGTTACCCCTACCAGAGAACGATCCCGATGCGTCCCCTGTGCATGACTGTGTGACTCTTACGGACGAACAGACTAGAAGTAGAATTGACCTTAGAGACACAGCTTTTCCTGACCCCGACGGAGAACTGTGGGTGGACGGCTCTTGCATCAAACTCCCCGATGGCACCACTTCAGCTGCCTATGCAGTCACCACGGCTCGAACTGTAGTCGAGACAGCCCGCATCACGCAACGATCTGCTCAGGCAGCGGAACTGATTGCCCTGACACGAGCCTGCATTCTAGCGGCAGGAACCACAGTGAACATTTACACCGACAGCCACTACGCCTTCGGGGTGGTTCACCATTTTGGGCTCCTTTGGAGGGAAAGGGGGTTCTTGACCTCACACAGCACCCCCATTTTGCACGGAGATCTAGTCTCCGCCCTGATCGAAGCTGTCCTTCTCCCCAAAAAGCTTGCGGTCATCAAATGCCAGGCGCACAAAAAGGTGACAGACATTATTGGACAGGGAAATGCACTAGCCGACATCACTGCTCGAACGACAGCTGAAAATAGGACGACAACACGTATGTACGTGACCAGGTCACAAGCAGAAAAATAGACTGACGCTAGGGACACTATTAGAGACATTCAAATGGCTAGCACACAACACGAATTGACTGAATGGACACGGGTGGGATTAAAAGACGACGAAGGCTGCTGGCGGACAAAAGACACAAACAAATGGTTGCTACCTGACTCATACCGGATTCCCATACTGACTATGGCACACTCCCCTGCCCACATAGGATCCGCCCCCATGATTGAACTTGTCTCCAGAGTTTGGCACAATGATAAAATCACAGACTCCGCCAAACGTCTGGTCCAACAATGCTTGATATGCCTGCAACACAACCCCGGGAAAGGAACTGTAGTACCCCGGGGAGGGTTTGGGGTCCCAAATCACCCGTTTGAAGTCCTGCAGATGGACTACATCCAGCTAGACAGATGCCAAGGCCTGAAATATGTACTTGTTGTGGTATGCGCATTTAGCAAATGGGTGGAAGCATACCCAACCCGTGACAACACTGCTATGGCCACTGCAAAAGTACTGTTAAAGGAATTTTTCCCGCGCTACGGCCTTTTTCGAATTTTATGGAGCGACAATGGCCCCCACTTCATAGCCGAAGTCATCCAGCTCATCTTAAAGGGGCTGGGCATCAAGCAGAAGTTCCACGCAGTCTTCCACCCCCAGTCTGCTGGACTTGTTGAGCGACACAATGCCACACTAAAGCTTAAACTGGCCAAGATAGTGGCTACCACGGGTCTGAAATGGCCAGACGCCCTCCCACTGGCATTGCTATCAATGCGTTCCACCCCCACCAAACATCACTTGACACCTTACGAGGTTGTTTTTGGTCGACCCATGAGTGTCTGGTCTGCACCGAAACCTACTTCCATTCATGACGTCCCGGACGTCCTAATGTCTGATTATCTGTATAAATTGACTGAAACTCTGTCTGTCATTCATCAGCAGGTGCAGCAGGCCATCCCCGATGCTTCCAGGGGTCCGGGTCACACCATCCAACCTGGGGATTACGTGCTGATCCGAAATTTTCAGCGAGCGAAGAGTCTGGAACCCCGGTGGACGGGCCCCTGGCAAGTATTGATCACCACTCGGACGGCTCTTCGTGTGGAGGGGAAACGGCACTGGCTGCACGCACACCACTGCAAGAAGGTCTCCTCGACCTTGGCCACAACAGAAAGCATCGACAACCAACAAGAGCTCCTGAACAAGGACCGACCGTCACTAACCTGCTATCCTGATACCGAAGCACTTGAACTTTCAAAATTCTCTGATCCCACTGTGCCATCCAGAGAAGGGTATTTCCTGCGTCGAAAGGAGGGAGCTTCGGCTAAGTAGATCACGGACTAAGTTAAATCTCAGAACGGTGACCTAAAAACCACCAAGGGTCACCCGGAGAGAAGCTAAACGAAGTCTGTGGTTCTGCCCGCTACCGAGCACCTTGAAGATGATGGAAGCGCCAGATAAGAAGATGATGGAAGCGCCAAATAAGAAGATGATGGAAGCAACAGGAAATACCCACTACAGAAACCCAAGAACAGACAGACTCCACAGCTCAAAGACAATTGCACTCTTCATCACAATCCTTTTCTGCTTTCTCCTCATGACCACACTCTGGATTGTGGAAGAAAATGCACCTGCTCATGAAACATTCCTGACCACTGCTCAGCCTACCACCATGAAGGAACATTATCTGATTTCGCTCTCTCCTCAACTCAGAGAGAGGCGAAAGGAGTTTTGGAATAACTCCTTTGTACAGGTGCTGCACCAGCACAATCTTGCCACCAACGCCACCAACTGTTGGATCTGTGGGTTGCTACCCCACGCCACTGGACATTCAATACCTTTCATGCCTTCGCCCTTCTCAATTCACGGCTCCTGCCTTGCTTGGCTGATCCTCCTGCAAGAAAGCTATAAGGACAATGCCACCTCCAGCAAAACCATAACGCATTTCTTCCACGAGGTCTGGCGAAACAAAACCAAGACTCACTTCTGTCCGCAGACCTCCAACAACTCTATCCACATGGACATCCCTGCTAAAGAACGAATTGAAATGCAGGTGTTCAACAATCCAACCAGACCCACCTACTCCTACCTACGGAAACGAACGGCTGCCACCCTGACCGTGGCTCTATCTGTCATCAACGTCACAGGCCACATGTGCATAGAAGGGCTTGGGACACAGCTGGTAGGCCGCAGTGCTTGCCGTTTTACCAGAACTTTGGACTCCACTGATCCACCTTCCTTTGTGTCGTCCCCAAATATGTATTTCGTCTGCGGCACAAAGGCTTACACCTGGCTCCCCAAAGGCTGGGGGGGCACTTGTTTCATCTCCTTCATCCTTCCTCCGACTTATGTGGCTCCAGCGAATGATCATAGACAAAAACGAGCCAAGGACATTGAACAAGCCGACTCAACAGGAGCACAGTTCCTCGATGCTATGAAGGGACTTGTTCCGCTCTGGGGCCCGATGGCAAACAGCCGTGCCATCCGACATCTGACTCAGGCAGTTGAGACAACAATGAACATCACAGCCGGTATCCTTGCTAACAACACCGCCGAGCTTCAAGCGGTCCGCTTGGTGGCACTCCAAAACCGCCTTGTCCTAGATGTGGTTCTTGCGGACCGTGGTGGAGCATGCCGCATTATTGGGTCCAGCTGCTGTACACACATACTGGACAATTCACCCTCAGTGTACAAAGCCATCGAACATCTCCACAGACTCTCTTCAGAAGTCCACCAGGAGCAGGAAGAATGGTCACTTGGTGGATGGTTCTGGAGTACCGTTAAGAACTGGGGCTGGAGACTGTTTACCATTATCCTGATTCCTGTAGTTGTGATATGCGGTCTATGCTTAGGTATTCAATGTCTGCCACCTCTATGTTCATTATGTACCAATTGTATTTGCCCTAAGACTGTGGACTTTGGAAATGAACGCATGGGAGCATTGTATGATGCCGAGGTCAGGAATTTAATGAAGATTGACATTGAGTAGGCAAGTTGGCTAGATACGTTGAAAAGGGAGGACTGTTAAAAGTTAGGCCGCAAACGTCAACATTATCAGCGTCATCTTGCCCCTTTTCGAGCCCATTCGTGCGCGTAAGCGGCAGCCATTTTGAGTACCATGGCCTCTCTGCCCCTCGCTGATAGCCAGCGCGTCTCTCTCTCTCCCTCCTAACCTCGCAAGCATCCCCCGCACGCTGACAGCCCCCGCTCTCACATGCCTTGGGTCATAAACCCCTCTTCCACGCAGCTCTGCCTCGGAACCCCATCCTGTTCCCAGCGCGACACCTCCCACCATTCCTTTCATGGTCCCGGATCCTTTGATAAAACCCCCTTTCCTCTGTACCCGTTTGTCTTCCTCGTTCCCAGGCCACCACCTGGCCCTGCGGATACTGTTATTGGCCCCCCTCCTGTACAGTAGGAAGCTTCCCCCATCAAAGGATCCAAGAGCTGATCAAAACCCCCACCCCATGAGATCCGATCAACCTCACACATTCCGTGAATCGGCGGAATGTCCAGCTGCGCGATAATCATCACCTGTTGTGACCGGGGTGGGGACTTCAACTGTAAATGTGTGTGGGAACGGGCCTGAAGGGGGGATTCCGAGGATGTCTTTCCGTACATCAAAGGGTTGACAGAGATGTGTTTCATACAATAAAGCAATAAACTCGTGTATAAGAGGCCAGGCCTCAGAGATGCGGTTAGAGCACCTCGAGAAGATACCCTGTTGTCTGATTTGATGTGTTCTGCTCCGTCGGAATAAAACTTCTGTTTCCTGCCTTCCAGTCTCCAGCGCCTGCCTCTTTGTTTGGTAACTTGAGTGGGTATAGAGGCGGCTAACGCCGGGCAACTTTGAAAAAGGTCTTCTGCCCGTACCTTTTTCCACATGTGTTGCAACACACTCTTGAACAGTGTTGGAGCATCTTTACTTTAACTTTCTGTCTTGTCTAACCTACGTAAAGCATGTCACATGGGCATGCAATAGTGTAGATCTCATCCACTGCATTGCAATTTGTGTGGTGTTTGAGTGTGTATCTATGGTTTGAGTGTGTGAAGTCTTCTTTTCCACTGTAAGCTCACATGCTTTACAATGCCTGCATTTGAAATGCCCCAATAGCGGTGATAACATCAATTGAGTTCTCAGATCAGGGGTGAGGGGTGTTTTCAGGTATGATCTAACCACAACATCTCTTATGTTCCTACCCCTTTTGTATGCAAAAAGTGAGTTACCATTAGTGTCCAACTCAAAGACAACCTAATTTGAATTGTTGTTACGTGGATCATTTCTGTAAGAGGGAAAGAGCTAACCTATATACTGACAGAACAGGATCTGTCAAACGCTGCTGTGCAGAATTTGTGTTTTTTAAATAGTAAATACCTAGATTTACATGATGCTCTTGGGCATGGCAAAATCCTGGAAATTAGTACACATATTACTTCATATTACTCTTCATTGATACTAACAACTCACTGATAATAGTCAATTTGTATGCGTAGATCTGAATTGTTTTGGCCAATTAACCCATAATCTAAGAATGGGAGTCTAACTGTTTTCTCTATTCTATTCGACTGATGCACCTCACTATGCCCCCATTGATAACATGATCAATCATGGTAATAAAAAAAAGAGGACACAAAATAAAAATCAGCTAAAGGCATTGTAAAAGTGGGTAATGCAGTCTGCATTTCTGTTAGCTATACCAGAGAAAAATAATCAGCTTTAATAAGTTCTTAAGAGTTAATGAAAACACAGAAAGACAGACATATCATACAACTTAATGTATCTCTAAGATTTGAGTCAGGAAGAAAACTTTCATATATGACCCGTTTAAAGATATACTTTCCTTTGCAATCACTATTGAGTGTGGATGGAGGTGATTCGGAGATACAGAGAGATGGGCTGGTCCCTGTGCCTTGTCTTCAGCATGTGCAGCACTAGGGCACGGAAGGGAATTTTCCTTGGTTTGCAGGATATTTGAACATATAGCAGAGAAAGGGACAATTGTCAATACGTCTTGTTTGCTAACATCTTTCTGTGGACTGTACCAATACTTATAGGAGCTTCAAGACAGCCCATTGCATATCTTTGTTTGGCTTTCTTGCTAAGCTCATTTACTTCTATCTTATTGGATGACCTTCCTTCTTCATCTTTGGTTTGTCACTGATGTGGAGTCTGGCTTAGTTATTACACTTTTGACTGGATGACTTTTAGCTTTCCACTGTTCATATTCAGGTAACTACATTTTGGGCCTGGGTTTTGATAGCATAGTTATCAAACCAACCTATTGCTAACAATATAGACAGAGTGGGCATTAACCATTAGCGAGCTTTACACAACTTGTTTCAACCGCTGGCTTGACAATTTACCAATCAGGTCTTGGCTCAGCTCAGTGCAGTATTTATCTCTCATGTAAGGCTAACAACAGTTTGGTTGTATCTTTTCACATATGCTCAAGTGCCTGGATTGAATTGCATGAGGGGCTACGTTGCAACTACAGCCCTCTTTGTCTGCTCCTCCTGGCTCTCTCCCCTTTGTCTCACTCTAATATTCCACTGCATTCTGCTTTAGTTCATTAAACACATACTCTTCTAGTCGTATTGGCTTTGTTAATATATATTTTATTTTGCAGTTAGCTGTGCCCTCCTTGTGTGCTGCTTCTTCACTCATATCACTGCCTCTCTGTGTTGCCTTACTACTCACAAGCTCGTCTGTGGCTACCCTCCGCCTGTCTTGTGCAGTTTTTTGTCTTTTTTTCTCATGTTTGAGATGTTACAGGTGCAATTAGAATGATGTATGTGAAGTGCTGTGTTGCTCCTTTAAGCTTGGCGTTGACTATCAACCATACATAACTCAACAAGGGGTACCCTCTCAACAGTCTATATATACAAGCATCACCCTGCAGTAAGGATTGTGGTGAAGGGTATGTGCAGCACTGACCTATCACTGTATCTGGCTCCCCTGTACTGGCAGCAACTAGAGTAACAGTTTTAGCAGATTCTACCTGTTGATGGTTATTGGTGCAACAAGTGCAACATTATTCACTTGGACCATTTATTGATGCAACCCACCACTTTTCAGTCCCTGAGTCTTCCAATCCATTGTGCTAGAATTGACTGTACAAGTATTAGCTAATGTGAACCTATGTAATTGCCTGTATCTTACATGGCTTTATGCCACTTCCACAGGTGACTGATGATGGTGGTGGTACTTGGTATGTGAAAATATGGGTCTCCATCTTTGCAGTAACACCTGTGCCACTATCCCTGGGTATTCAGAAGCCTACAATAAACATATAGTGGTAGCTGGCTTCAGCAGAAATCACTTTTGTAAGACTCGTCCATGACATAGGGTCAGTTTCTACCTTCTCTAGTGGTTCGGTGAACCTATTTTCTTCTCTGGCATCATTAGGACCCTTGGCTTTGGCCTGAATCCAAGATCCAGATGTTATAGATGATATTGTTTTCCATATTCACCATTATTCTGACTCGAAGCCATCTTTTCTACTTGGAGTATTGACTCAGCTTTGGAGTCATGTTGAAGATGATTTGTAAGAGAAATGGATGTAATTATTTTTCGCTGCTATAATAGTATACTGGCTGTCAGGTCTGGTAGTAATGCAGTCAGTGGTGGTAGCTAGTGTTACAGAAGATTCATGAGCTGAACATAAGTTCTTCAACTGCCTCTGATCCCTTCCCTTTTAGGTTGTCGCCTACCAGACAGCACAGCTGTCTGGTATGCGAAAGATATCTTGGTGACTTTTAGAAAGTTGACCTGGGAATGCATTGTGACCATGGCTTGCTATTGGCTTTGTGGTTTGTAAATCACGTTTTCTGGATTTCCATTTACTGGCTTTATTTGCTTTAGGCTGTGCATCTTGAGTTTGGGCCTCCCCGTGCTATAGCCGTGTTTACAGTATTCTTCCACAAACTTGTTTTCTGTAATAAACAGGCCTTTAAATCTTGTTTTTATCTCATCACCTTTACTGGGCATTCAAAGGCCAAGGCCAAATATCAAGCTGTGTTTTCGTGGGAGCAGGGTGTTTATTTTGCTTTCGGCTGTCTTCAAAGTGAGAGCATTTATGGGAACGAGGAAGGCAGCGCATTTTCTCCATGGAGCCGGCTTGTGCCCTTTTTTAAATGGTATTTTAGACATATCCATCTCAAAGGTATCTTGTTCTTCAACTGCACAAAACATTTGCACATTTTTTTGCAAAATTCCTCTACTTTGGTAGGTCCATTTAATTTGTGAAACTGCTGTTTTAAGAAAAAGTAGAAAACTGTATTTCAGTCCCAGCGTTGACGTAACATATGGTGATCTTGGGCAATTTACACTTTTAATGGGCCAGTCACTGTCAAGCACAGGTTACGATTTTTTTCTCAGGAAAGAGTCAGTCACATTGCAACACAATTTAACAATGCTTGGTTTTCACTTTGATGTGTAAATCATATGCTTTATTTATGGCATCTGTGGCAACTCATTTTAGAGAGTTGGATAAGTTTAAAGGTACTTTTTATGAAAGTGTTTGTGTATATGTTTAGCCTACACAATAATTATGTATTCCGTCTGCAACTGTGCCTTTTTTGGAACACATATATTACTGGATATAAATGATTTCATCATTTGTCCTTGCAGGCACTAGGGCCATGATTTGAATGGTGCAGCAGGTGCAGTGGCACAGGCGCCAAAAGTTCTGAGAAACCTACTGAACACCAATTATTGCTACGTTTTACTACAAAGCAAGCAGTCACAAGTGCAATTACCTTGCAGGCACTAGGGGCATGATTTGAGTGGTGCAGCAGGTGCAGTAGCACAGGGGCCAAAAGGTGTCGGAAACCCACTGAACACCAATTATTGCTATATTTTACAACTAAGCAAGAGTCACAAGTGCAGTTACCTTGCATGCACTAGGGTCATGATTTGAATGGTGCAGCACGTGCAGTGGCACAGTGGCCAAAATGTTAGGAAGCCCACTTAACACCGATTATTACTATATGTTACTACTAAACAAGCAGTCAAGTGCAATTACCTTGCAGGCACTAGGGCCATGATTTGGCAGAGCAGGTGCAGTGGCACTGGGGTAAAAAAGGTCTAGGAAACCTACTGAACACTGACTATTGCATACTTTACTACTAAACAAGCTGTCACAAGTGCAGTTACCTTGCAGGCACCAGGGTCATGATTTGAATGGTGCAGCAGGTGCAGTGACACATGGGCCAAAAGGTCTAGGAAACCTACTGAACACTGATTATTGCTATATATTACTACTAAACAAGCGGTCAGATGCGTTTTTCTGGTTCTTTTGTAACCATTGCACCCAAAGTAACACATAGCCTAACGCATCACTGTAATAATAGCAGTAACCTATTGAACTTTTCTGTCTACCAACAACTTATGTTACATTCAGCGCATTTATATGGCACATTGTCACAGTTTTTGTATGGTCCTAAAATGCTTCTGAATCTGCAAACATTAACACCTTGGCAAGGACATTCTCTAATCTATAACATTAGCACTTCAACAGTGGTACACACTATATAAATACTTTGAACTTACCATATGGCATTCCATACCAAACATTGGCAAAGCCAACAGGACTCGCCTATGCAAGATCTATAAGCTTTGCCAATATTTTTCTAGCCATATTATACAGCAGTGCTAGCTTATGTGCAGCATAACTGAAAATAAAAATAAAAAGTGCTAAAACGCAGACAACGCAGGCTGTGTCATGCAGCTTTTTTTTTCATTACTTTCAGCCACACATAGCTAAAAAACATGAACAAAGCCAATAAATCTCACATAGGCAAAACCTATTGACTTTGGAAATGCTTATTTGTTTCTGCACTGGTGTCTGTGCCACCAACACCAACTGCTGTTGACTATTCCCTCTAGCATTGCCTGTGTCACTTCCATTTAGAAGCACAGGCTGTTCTGAGAGTCAGGTTGTTTTGTGGCTTGATCATCCAAATACAGGGTGATGGTAGTAACCCACTTTTAACATGAGAACAGGTGCTCATTAACAGAGATGCCACTGAATATGGGCAGGTCTCTGAAAGCACCTAATCTGAAAGCCTCTTAGAGTGTTTTTATCACATTCCGGTCTTTCACAGAGTAATTGGGCTTGGCTATGGTGCAGTTGCTATTTACACAGCTCATGCAGTCCTTTTTAGCAGTAGGACTGGGCCTGGTACACTGTGAATGCCATGATTATCTGCAGGTGTGTGCTTCAGCAAGGTTCAATTTGTAGCATAAACGTGTGGTTGCTGAAGGTGGTGTTGCTGCCCGCAATGGTACATCTTCTAGGACCAGCAGTGGCCCTGGAGGGATCCTGAGGGATTCGGCTTTAGTGTTGTTGATATCATGGTGTGGTTTAACAGTGCTCTTGTCTGGTTGGTTGCACGTCAGAATGTGCATGCTTTGTCTAAATAGTGGCAGGTCAAAAAGCCCACATGCCTTGTCCTTTCAGTTGCTAAGATGAGCCTGCATGAGTGCTTGGAAGATGTGTGGTTGAAGTGTAACCAAATGGGATGATATGGCTATCCTGTTTCATCTGAGAAACATTGCTCCTGGTTAACCATTTGTAATTATTTGACCCATCCAAAATTTGTGGAGAAATATCAGTTGAATACATTATTGGTTGACATTTCTTCCACATAAGTTCTCTCTTATTTATTATCTAGTTCCAGCTGCCTGAATGTGACATGTTGTGCCCACTCAATAAACCCCAAAAAAGGAGTAAAAATAACATCTTGTATCTGCTTTAGTTCCATCTGACATGATGCACTTTTTGTTGCAATCATTTTAATGTGCAATTTTCAATGTAGACATTTAACTATTCCTTGCAATGTCAGGTCTTGCCTAGGATAAAACCTGTTGTTGACAATAAAAAAACAGTGAGGGTTTGGTCAGTCTATTTCTTACCTGCGGTTGGATTTATTGTCAGACTCATTTGCTTGCTTCTTATTCAATTGCATCTCCTCCTTGTTCTCCTGTTTGTTCCTCCCATGGAGCATAGCTTATTTACCATCCTTTTGATTGGATGACTTGTATCTTTCCACTACTTACTTTCAGAGAACTACTAAAAGACAGCACCAGCTGTCTTTTTGTGAAAGATCTATTGTCAGCTTACAGTTGGCTTAGAGCCTGTCCATTTCTTACCATAATTTGCCTTTAATGTTATTCACATTTGCTTGTGTCTTGCTCATCTTGCGTCTGTCCATTCGCTGGAAAATAACCTCTTTACTTGTGTCCTTTCACTGCTCATGTTTAGGGAACTACTTTTTTCTTTTTGTGTGTGCACTCCATAAGAGCGCATACGTTTTCCAGCATTCTCCCTCATATGCCTTTCTACGCCTTCCCCCACTCATCTCTCTCTTTCTCACTCATGCCCATCTGTCGGCCCAAAGTTGCTATCCCGTGCCAGTGTGCTTCTTACCCTACAGCCCCATGTTGTTCTCTCGCCTCTGTGTTTCTCTTCCCGCCACCCATGCCCCACTTTGCTCTCTCTAACCGGTGTCCTGCATTTCTCCCTTGCTCTTGGTGGTGCTTCACCACCCTCTGTGTTGCTTTCATTCCCTGCCCTTCATGTTGCTTCCCCCATCTGCACCTTCTGCGTTGCTTCCCCATGCAATCCGTATTGTTTCACCTACTTTAAAAACAAAAAAAGGTGCTTGTGCCTTTGTTTCCATTTACGAATCCAACTCAGATCAGTGAATAGAAACAAAAAAACTCCTGGGCACAATTGTAAGAGCACTTGGGCATGGTGTGCATGTACACCATGACACAGCAGCAGCATTCACATCTTAGCACCATTTTTCTTTCTTTCTTTCTTTTTATTTATTTATTTATAAAGTTTTATATAGCGCAAACAAGATCCTTTCCTCTTGAACCAGGCTGCATGTATGGGGGCTGCTGTACAGCATCACTAAAACCATTGGCAAAACCAATATGTCTGAAAGGTTACCTATTGACTTTGCCAATGGTTGTTTTTCTTTTTCTTGCAGCCCTCCATACTTTGCTAATGCCTTTTTCTCTGTGCACATCCACAGTGAAAAATGAGGTGTGCAGCAGGGAATGTTCCTCGCACTTGCATTCAATTTGCGTCTATATTTCAAATTGCTTGAGGTGTCTACTGGACTGGTGCATCAATAAGTGTTAGTTCAAAAAATGCAAAATGTTGCCTCTTTTTGTGGCTTAAATTCGAAAAACTGCCTTTTTGTCAGTGAATCGGAAGCTAATCAGATTCAAGGTTTTTTCCGAGCTCACCCAAAACCCTTCCACAGTTCCTGAGCACATTTCACCTTCTGGCATTACTCACTTATGTTTCTGCTCTAGGTGATGTATTTCTTTATACTAAATTCGATTGTTCTGCATGCAGACTATGGCTCGGAAAGATGTGCATGCGGTGGGGTCCCGCAAGTGTTCGCAGCTCTTTGATTACTCAAAGTAGACGAACGAGATTATTGTTTTTGTCAGCAAGCAAATTATTACCGTTTTTAACCACTTTTTTCTTTATAATTTTACTGCTCAATGTCATCCTTTATCACGTACAGTGAAATCGTACGTCATAAGAGGAGGGGTGTATAGAAATGTCCAAAACAAACGAAGGGCTTTTTTACAAGGCCTTTGCGCTGCCGTGCGTCCATTTAAGTATGCCATGAAGTTCTTAAACCAGGCCGCGTTTATTGAACACGCTGCAGTGAAATAAGTACCTATTTCTATAGCTATTGAACCAGAATTGTCGACCCTTTTGCTTGTAAAAGAAAATGCGCTCACTGACCCCGCGTAATCCTCTCCCCTCGGTTTCTGCCCAGCCAAATTCGCGAAGCTTTAAATCACTGTTTAAGGCCATCCAATTATCTGAAACCTTTGGATACCTTTAATTGCCCGTGGCCATTAACGTGACGATGAAGTGATGATAACTGGTTGCCACATGGCAAATCCAAGGAGGCTCTGGCAGGTAGAACCGGAGCCGGGCTGGTGACAACCGCACAGGGCCAGTGATTTATTAGCCACTGACTGCGCCTGTAAGTGATCCCCTGGAAACCCGAGAGCTCACGCGACAGAGCAGGCCTGTGGCTGCTACTCTCCGCCTCCATAATGCCTTCTTTTGGGTCTGGCTTGACAGCGTAGCTATGTGTGAACTTATTGTTACCAGTGCTTTAAAATATATACAGGGTGCTTGGCTTCACCCAGAGGAGTATTTTTCTCTCACCTCATGCGAGTGGCTATTTGGCTATCAAAATTCCACCTCCTATCCGCGTGCATCGACTTACACGAGCGATTATTTGGCTTAACGGCCAGAGCGGCCGACCGTGGTGTTGGGAAACGAGGTTCGAGTCTGGGGGGCGGCTCGAACACCCTGTATTCTACGCAAATCAATGTGCCTAAAAACATAAATGGGTCCCTGTGTAAGGCACTCATACTTTCGGGTTTAGTTCACGCTAGGTAAAACTGACCAGTGCTTTCTATCAATGTTATGTCGAGACTCAAAATGGAAGTCAGACTTATTGGCTTTGCCCATGCAGGTTTCTCCTTTCGGCATGCTTGTTTCTCTTTATCTAAAAAAAAAAAAAAAAAAGAATAGAATCGTGTTGTTTGTTTTTGATTTTAATTAGCCCCCTCCTCCCACCTCGGCCTCCAATAAAAAATAAAAAAAAACTGGCAACTGGCCTGTATTCTTTTCCAGAAATGAATGCTGTGTGCCAGGTTACCTTGACACAGAGATATGCAGCCTCCTGTTTAAAACGCTAGACTTTTGGTGACCTTTCTATAGCGCAGCAAAGTGGATACAGTAAGTAGGTGCCAGGAAATAAATAAATACTAAATGTTGCCTTTAATAATTAACATAGAGTCAAAGCATGCTCCATGGAGAAATGTGTAGCGACTGAACTGCCAGGGTTGAAGGAGAAACCGAGCGGGAATGCGAGCCTTATCTCAGGCAAAAAAATAACATTTTGTATGCGGAGGAAGCAAAAATGTTATCATAAAAATCATGCACAGTTTTAGACTCTTGGCCAGTGAGCTTCATTAACTTGGGCCAGATAAAGAAATATAAACTCTTAGAAAAGAAAAGGGCTGTTAAACCTAGCCACCATGTCCATTTTCAAGGATTTGAATGAGATACACAGCCCATGTCTGGTGTCCAGCCTCACCAATGTTCGGCCACGTTAATCTTTCCTTATGTGTTCCAGACCTTTTTAATAGGGTTAATTTTTTATGCTGATTCGCAAACTGGGAAGCTGATGCATGCACCCTCTAACTTTTTCCTTTCTAATCTTACTCCCGAGTACGCCCTCTGCACCCCCATCTCAGGACCCTAAGGAGAGCCCTCCTGCTTCCTGTCTTTGCTGGGACAAAAGGTTTCCGGTATTGTTCTGGCGAGCCCTAGCACTTTGCCATGTGTGCTCTGTAAAAGATGCTATCATTTTTAGTTCAGTATTGATAGTGTAGTCATCTGCTAGACGCAGGCTTAGCAATTCTTTCAACTATTCTTTGAATAAGCTGTGTTTTTATGCATTTGCACATTCGAGCTAGACCTATTGGCTTTGCCAATGAATGTTCTATCAGTGAGGTCAGCAATCATGCACATCAGTTTTGGACTCTTGCTGTTAAACAGATTGAGAACCAAGAGTTGGGCACGGAGGTCGAGGAGACCGCCACCCCCGCTTTGGAGAGTGGTTACTACTCTTGCTATCCTCCTTTCTTTGTGGTGCTGGTGGAGGAGGCCATATTATCAGTAGTTAAGGGACAGGACAAGCTTTTTTCCACTCATCCCTTTAGCGGCAGATGCCTATTGGCTTTCCTGAAAGTTTACCAGTCTGCCTTAACCGGTGCCCTTTACCTCCCGTTTGTGGGGCATGTGAAGTGGGTGTATGTTACGAGTAAGCATGGGCCCTGGGCACACATTTGATGGAGCATATTGTAAAGTCAATTTTTACTCAATGTATCTGTGGAGCAACCTGCAATGTTGCAACGCTTTCAGCGATACTGACTTGATCCCTGCTGACCTGAAGGCCAAACATTTGCACTCCTTTCCCTCCTCTCCCTAGTACATTTTGCCAGTGCATGGGAGTATCGAGACTTTAGGCTTTGAAATTGCCAAGGTGACTCTACAACAGTGTTCCCAGCTCCTTCTCCTCTTCATGCCTTGTGATATGAGATGTGGCCTGCTTTCTGGGATGGGAAATAATACACATTCCACCTGGGCTGATGGACTCAGTCCAAGAGAAGCTGTTTGTTGTATCCTATGCTTCCTAGTCCTGGCTGCTCAGCCTGCCTGAGCTTGATAAGTAAACTTCTTATGGGGCAACCCAGTATCCCTCAGAACCTGGGCAATACAATAATAATATCAACAATGGTCCTGTCGGGTGTGAACCAAATTGCTTCAAATTCTGTACATATCTCTCAAAATATATTACGACATAATTGTACTACTTATTATGACATCTAGATTAGATCATTAAGTGCAAATCCAAACAAAAAGAAGGGTCAGTAAATGTTTTAATCATTCAATTATTTTTCATTCATGATTTGTTTTTTATTTTTAACTGACACCCTAAAGTATGCATAGAAATTACTTATAAATACGGCGCATCAATTCAAGTCAGTGAAAATGTGACATAAAGTGAAATATTGTGACTAAGTGACATAACAATTAGTGATCTATATACACGTGAATGGGGGATATTAAAGGGGGAAAGGAAATTAAAGATTTAGAAAGCCGGTCTCTGGTTTGGTGGTTCTCAAATCCAACACGCCATATTAGTTGGCTGTGGTATGCTGGACTCGGTTGACTGGTCCTTATGATATTTTTGTCGACATTTCGACCCTATTGACGCCTTAGTTGTGGGTCTCTGGCGGGTCTTCTTCAGGACGGGGGCAGGGTAATTGATATTGCGCCTTAGGTCCCCTCTAAAGTCGGACACCATGGAGTTATGCTGGCTGAGGTCTCATCTTCTGGGTTGATAAATCAAATGAGCGCAGAATCGTGCCTCCGGTGGTTGGCTTGATTCAATCTTTTCATTCGGTGCGTTTCCTCGTTTTATTCAGATCGTCTGTCAGTTACTTCCAACGATCATTTGGTAAGGGTTTCAGTATCTCCTCCGTGGGTCTGGGAAACGATTCAATGTGTTTACCTCGTTGCACCCAGAGCATCTGTCAATTATTTTCAGCAATCATAGCTTGTAGGTCTCATTGTCCCATCCGGGAGTCTGAAAACGGTCACTGTCCGTTGCAAATTGATCCTGCAGGTAGCATGCTCCTTGATTATGAAGCGATTTAAAAACAAGACATAGAGATTTAAAATACACTTGCTGCCTTACTGGCAGCCAATGAAGTCCGCGGATTTCATTAGAGATCGGAGAAAACTTTGGTATGCCAGATATCAGCCTAGCAGCAGTGTTCTGCAACATCTGGAGTCTATGCAGCAGACTCTCTTGCATGTTTAAATAGAGGCTGTTGTAATAGTCCAGTCGCAACTTGCCTTTTCATGTCCAATTTATCATCTAGGTACACTCCCAGGTTTTACACTTGCGTAGAAGGTGATGGAAGGGGCCCCAAGGAGTCAGGCTAACATTCAGGGGTCCACAGGTTAGGATCATTCCCAAATAGGATAACTTCAGTTTTGCTGAATTTAATTTAAGACAATTACTGAACATCCAGGAGCTGACAGCCTCCATACAGTCATGTAGCTTGTGGCTTAAGGGCCTTTCAGATCCTGGGAGAAGTGATACCACTATCTGCGTATCGTCTGCATAGGAGGTAAGATGGAAACCAAAGGATCTAATCAATGGAGCCAGGGACAACACATATACGTTGAATAAGGTGGGGCTTAATGATGACCCCTGTGGCACCCCACATGGTAGTTGGAAAGGAGGGGAGCAAAAATCACCTAGGGCCACTATCTGCTGACGATCGGAGAGAAAAGACTTAAAAACCTTCCAGGCGGTGTTCTGTACTCCGCAGGCTGACAAACGGTCCATCAAAAGAACATGGTGGACCATGTAAAACGCTGCAGAGAGGTCCAGCATGATCATTGCTGCTCTGCCGCCCTGGTCTAAAGTTTTCCTGATCTCATCAGTGGACATTAAGAGGGCAGTTTCTATGCTATGGCCCTCCCGAAAGCCATATTGGGTACAGTCAAGTACCTCAGCATTTTGAAGGTATCTACTCAGGTGACTATTAATCAATTTTTCAAGCATTTTGGCCGGAAATGGGAAGCGGGAGATCGGTCTAAAATTATGAACATCTTTGGGTTCAAGGTTAGATTTTTTTAGAAGAGGAATCAAAGAGGCAGTTTTCCAGCTAATAGGGATCCTGCCTGCTTCCAATATTGAATTGAAAAGAGGGGTAAGAGCTGCAGCAAAGGTTAGTGGGGCCAGTTTGGCTATTTTAATCTGACAAGGGTCGTGAGGATATCCTGATTTCATGTTTTGCAAAAGTTTGACAGTATCTGTATTAGTCAACAAAGGGAATTCTGTCAAAGAGTTCTGAGTTTGGGAAGCAGTCTTTTTATCGATGCAAGATTCAGGCGGAGAGCTAATATTAGCTCTATTAAAAGTTGAGAAAATTTGATCCACTTTAGCCAGAAAGAAACTGGCGATCTTATCGTATAGTTCCTGGCTCTCCACCACTTGTGATGTTTGTGGATTTTCCAATTTACAGACGATTTTAAATAATTCTTTCGCTGAATTTTCAGCTAGTTTGATTTGGTTAGCAGAGTATTCTTGTTTCGTCGTGAACAGTAGTTGCTTATAGACTCAAATGCTTTCTTTATATTTAATTTTGTCCTCAACCTTGTACCCCTTCCTCCATTCCCACTCAGAATGTTTACAGATACATTTCTGAGTTTTTAGATTGGGAGTGTACCAAGGGGCAGAGGGGTGGGTCCTTCTAGGATAAAAAGGTTTTTTTGGAGCAAGTTTTTTTGGGGCCTGTATACCAAGATCCCGCTAAAATTCTCCTGATGTGGAAGAGAGAGGGAGAAGGCCAGAGCTTCACATCCCCCACTTGTAATCGTTTTAAATGTAGCATTAATAGAATCGTGATATATGACTGCCAGCCCCCCTCCTGTCTTGCCCTGCCTATTCACTGTGTGACAGAGAAAACCTGGGGGCGAGGTCTCTACCATATCTGGTCCTGAGGCTGTGTCCATCCAGGCTTCAGTAATAAATGCCACTTTCACTCCCAGGTCTTCTATCAGAGTGGCGCATTCGGTACTATGCTTAACTAGTGACCGAGCGTTAAGCATGAGCCCTTTTAAGCCCTGTGTACTACTCCTCAGAGCACATGCCTCCTCCGATAGCCCTCCGTTTATTTTACTGAATAAAGGCGCAGAGAGACTAATATTACATTGAGGACAAATGGTCGGGTTTTCCGGTGCTCCTTCATCTAAGGAGAGGCATGGACAGTCTGAATTCGTGCCCCAAGTATTTAGCTGAACCAACCTACTTTTTGAGTATGTTAATATCGGTGGGTTACCTGAAGGTAAACTGGCAGGGTTCCTGACGCTCGGCACGGGTCGGGTGCGGACGGGCGCAGACGGGCTTGCCTTTGGCACACCTCGGCGCACCCGCTGTGTTTGCCCGCTGTGCGCTTGCGCCATAGTTCTTTATGGGTTTCCGGGCCAGCAACTAGAGCGCTGCCTCCCGAGATCCCCAAGATGGTGGTTCTGTAATGTCTGCAATGAAAAGATCGTGACCGGCAGTGCCTCCTCTATACTACCGTCACCGGTCAGTCCGCCTATCCAAGTAGCAACACCCTCAGTTCCCAAGTAATACTAACATTTTAAAATAGCAGCGAAAAACTGTTAATGTGCAAAATACCGTTTTTTAAAACAGAGTCTCCCGGCTGTGCCTCAGGAGTATAGCAGAAACTTTGCGCTTGCGCCATGGCTCTTTATGGGTTTCCGGGCCAGCAACTAGAGCGCTGCCTCCCGAGATCCCCAAGATAGCGGTCCCGTAATGTCCGCAATGAAAAGACCGTGACCGGCAGTGCCTCCTCTATACTACCGTCACCGGTCAGTCCGCATATCTAAATAGCAACACCCTCAGTTCCCAAGTAATACTTAAATTTTAAAATAGCAGCGAAAAACAGTTAATGTGCAAAATACAGTTTTTTAAAACAAAGTCTCCCGGCTGTGCCTCATGAGTATAGCAGCGTTGGCAATGTACCGCACACGTCAGGGTTGTGATGGGAATGTGCTTTACCTCGCATGTCAAGGTTGTGTTGGCAGTATCCCTCGCACGTCAAGTTGTGTTGGGAACGTCTCTCACACGTCAGGGTTGTGTTGGGAAGGTGTTTTGCCTCGTCATTTCAGGGTTGCGTTGGCAGTGCAGTCAGGAGTGAGTGCTGTAATGTCGTTTTACATTAATTTTTGTCTTTGTCTCGCACGTCATGGTTGCGTTGGCAGAGTACTCATGAGTTAGTGCTGTAATGTCCTGTACTTTATTTTTGTCTTTTGCCTCGCATGGCTAGGTTGTGTTGGCAGTGCACTTGTGATTTATGCTGTAATGTTCGGTGTGCATTTCGTTTTTGTTTCTCCCTCGCACGTCATTTATTGTGCGTTATTACATCTATGCTGGAACATGTGCACATTTTTTTTTCTTTTCATGTTCTTTGGCAGAGGTAGATAGGTGTGTTGTGGTGTTCTTCATAGTTTACTGTGATTGCATTTTCCATGTGGTGTTCTTCACAGTGTACTGGGTAAGTGTGGTGATTGCATTTTCCCTGAAACAATTGCAATCTGTTTTAATTGCATCCAGTCTGAAACATGTGCAATTCTTTTAAATGGGACTTTACATGTTTCTTTACCATTCTTTATGAAGAATACAATTATTTATGCTATTTGTTCTTAAGTGAACTAGAGAGGAATCATTTATCTCTTACCATCTTATTTGACCTTATTGACTTTAATATCCTAAAATTATTTTTTATTAGTATTAGTAAACTGAGAATGCTTTTACTAATAATATTTGTGACCTATTTTGATTTCATGTGCAAGGTCTGGAATGTGATTATTTTCTTCACTTTGTTTCTTGTTGTTTTATTGTTCTAAATGAAGGAGATATGTTATATCCTATGCTTCCTAGTCCTGGCTGCTCAGCCTGCATGAGTGTGTTGTCATAGAATGTTGTGTGTGTGTATGCTTTGAATGAGTGATCAGTTAGATTGAGTGGGGCTGAGCAGCAGGATGCTGCTCCCGGTGGGCACCCTGTACCAACTTACTTGAACTTATAAATCTACTTAACTGCATCTCTGGCTCCTGGTCTACCTAACCATGACAGTACATCTTCATTTACAAAACTGTTGTCTATTGCTCCTGTGTTTTCAGATCTTAAAGTGTCTATGAGCCTCACAAATTGAGTTGCTATACGTACCCCCATTTTGGTTTGCCTGCAGCTAGGATGGGACTTCATCCCCCAGCAAGCATTTTGCCCGTGGGAGGGGCAAAGTGCAGACAGTGCGCTTTTTAGCTCTTCTGGACTTCCGCGATGTAGGACGTAATACCTTCCCCCATTTTGGTTTCGCTGCAGCTTCCCTCTGCAAGCACTGAGCCTAGGAGGAGGAGCAGATTGTAGACAGTGCACTTTCAAGCTCTTCGGGACTTTCACGATGCGGGATGCTATACATGCTCCATTTTTGGTTTTCCTGCAGCTGGGGTAGCACTTCATCCCCCAGCAAGCATTAAGCCCTGAGGAGGGGCAGAGTTCAGACAACATGCTTTTAAGTGCCTTACAATTTCTAGGACGTGGGACGCGATACCTGCTCGCATTTTGGTTTGCTGGCAGCTGGGGTGGGGCTTCATCCTCTAGCAAGCACTGAGCCCAGGAAGATGGGCACTGCACTTTTTAGCTCTTAGGGACTTCCACAATGTGGGACGCCATACCTGCCACCATTTTGGTTTTCCTGCAGCTAGTGTGCAACTTCACCCCCTAGCAAGCACTGAGCCCCGGGAGGAGCGCAGCGTGCAGACAGCATGCTTTTAAGTGTTTCAGGACTTTTCTGAAAAAGAATGAAAATTGAACAATCTCTTATCCACATTGCAAGTCTGATAACACAACTCCCCTGCTCCGATGATGCTCCCACCTCCATGGTAACTCCCTTCTCAAACTCTACCCAGGACCTGAGTAACACACTAATGACGAAAATCAAGAAGGAGCTTCACTTATCAAAGAACAATGCAAATTGGTCAGAGTTCAAATCATTGACAGAAGATGAAGTCCACAAGATAATTGCAAGCTTGAAACTCACATCCCATACCAAAGATACCTTCCAATCCTCCCTAGTACAGAACAATAATCACATCATTTTGCCATTCTGGACCAAAATCATCAATGCTTCTCTCTCATCGGGCTCTGTGTCTGACTCCCTCCAAATAGGCTAAGTCACACCCATTCTAAAACAACCTTGTGCGGATCCTTATCACCTCAACATTTTCAGACCTTCATTAGCCTTCCTTTCTTAGCAAAAGCAATTAAAAAAAGCATCTTGATCCAACTAAATCAATACCCCAAGAAATTTAATCTGCATGATTGATTTCAATCAGGATTCAGAAAAGGATGCAACACTGAAAGTGCTATGCTCAGTATATCAGATGGAACCCTCAGAACTCAACCAGGTCTGGTGTCTCAGTGGATTAATGCATCCACTATAGGGGCCTGTTTTTGACCTCATGGGCACAGGTTTAGGTCCTGGCGGGTCCACTCAGCCTTTCTTCCTCTGAGGCCAAAAGAAATGAGTACCATTGGGGTGGGTAACAATAAACATCTGTTATTCAGCACCAAGAGACCCTTCAGGGTGAACATGCACTTTACAAATACATATGTTATGTTACATGAAGTGGAGAAGTGTGGCTCAATGCTTAGAGCGGCAGACCTTGATGCAGAACGCTGGCCAGGGACCAGGGTTCGATTCCCGCCTCGGCGGGTTTCGGGCTTAAATTCCTCTGTCCGGATATTCTCGCCTCAGTGCCGATTCTAAGCATGGGTCCCACGCTGCAACTCTGAGCAATAGCTTGCTTAGTCTCCACAAAGGCCCCCTGATACACAAGGGATGCCTGGTTTCACCATGGGATGCCCAGGAGTGGACACCCCACAAGGAAAATACAGGAGGGGTTCCCTTGTGGTAGGAGTACAAGCGCCGGGATGCCTCCGGGTCACTGTTCGCGCTATACAAATACGCCACATTTACATGAAGGTGACTCTTCTTTCTTAATCCTATTCAATCTATCGGCGGCATTTGACACAATGCTCGGGCCTGAGATGGTTTACGTCCTATATGCAACATCGCTTGCACAAATCAAAAACAGCAACTGTCTCTCACAACCTACACCAGTTCCACAAGGGTCCATACCCACTCGAGCACGTTTCAACCTCTTCATGGAACCTCTAATAATTCTGCTGAGACAAGCAGGTGTGAAATACCACTTATATGCTGACACACAACTTTACTACAAAATATCACCCACAGTGATATCTTCCATCTGAATAACACCCGAAACAAGATATAAACCTGGCTGAGCACGTCACCTAAAACTGAACCCCAATAAAATTGTACTTTTACTCTGCTCCCCAAATTGAAAGCCACTGTCAATACAAAGATGGCTCAAGATCTTGAACACACTTAACTGTTCTCTCACACTCTCCAACTCTGGGAAGTCCCTGGGAATCTCCTTAGACAAAAATATGTTAATAAGAGGATGTAGCATTGCTGTTAGAGCTGTCGACCTCGGAGCTGGGGAACCAAGTTTGAGTTTTGGCAACAACGCTCAACATCCTGTGATTCTAGGTAAATCGCTTAATTTTCCAGTGCCTAACAAATATGAATGTTTCTGTCTATAATGAAACTGGTGCTTATGTAAAGCGCTCTGATACCCGATGTCTCGGGTCTAGTTCTCGCTATATAAAACTCTTTAACAAATAAAATTAAAAAATAAACAACCAAATTAATATTTCAGCCAAAGGGGCGCACTACACCCTAAAACATCTCAAGAAAATCAAACCTTTTATCCCACTTAATGACCTAAAGACTGTAGGGCAATAACTTGTCCTCTCAAAACGTGATTACGGCAATGCCATAATCAGCAGGACCCCAAAAAGCCACCTTCCTTCTTAGAAGAACTCTTAATGCTGCAGCAAGACTCCTAACAGGTACCAAAAGATTTGACCACATCTCACCTGTTCTCAAGAGTCTCACAAACCCCCAATAGAAGGACAATGCATTTTCAAGACAGCCTGTGTCACCCACATAGATCTTCATGCTGCAAACCCAGGAGATTTGGAAAATCAAATCACTGAGAGTGGGACAAACTTGGGCTCTAAGAAGCTCAAATTCACTCCTTCTCATCCATCCTAAACTGAAAAAGAAACATTCCAGAAAAGTTCTTTCGCAGGCAACGCTTCATTGATTTAACACTCACTTTCCAAAGACCTATACTTGTTTCAAATAGAATCTCAAAACTATTAATGCTAAACAAATACTACAACTTGCCCCCTGAGCTTGCTACACCATGAGAATCATTCAATATGGCAGCCTGACCCAATTCAGCATTTAATATATCACTAATGAGTCAGATGGACAATGTTGAATTGTTTGTTACTTTTTGAGATACAATTATTATGTTACACTGTGTTTACTACTTCTGGTTATATTATGTCAAACTTGAATTCTTCTATCTATACTTTGTCTTGTAAAGTGTTCTGATCCCCCCCAGGTCTAGCCAGGGCTATATAAAACTCTCTTATAAAAAAGTGGCTGCACACCCTTATGAAGGATTTTGAACATCTGACCAACTCTAACCTGGAAAGAACCTGAAAAGAAGGGTCAGGGTGAACACTGAAAACTCTATGTTGTTGGGCTCATCCAAGACGGGTAATAAATCTGGAAATGGGGCGAAGAAGGGAATTCCTGCTCTGGTTTCTGTTTCACATTTGGGACCACATAGCTATCAAGATTTTCTTCTCAATTCGGACATGAAAATGTCAGCTGTTTTTGATGCTTCCACTCTCAAATGTCAATTTTGGAGGAGCAGGAGGGGATTCTGCACGTGACAATGGATCTTATTCAATCATATATGGAGAATTATTTGTGTAAACTAGCCCCTCCGTCCAATATTGTTAATGATACTGTTAATGTCTCACTGCAAGGTCTGTCCAGTCATTCCAGTTGTCCTCATTCTTTTGGCCTTCCTACCCCTAACATGGGGGTGGAGGCCCTCGGCAACATCTGATACTACAAATCCTGAGGTCCCACCATCCCACAATACCCAGGCTGCTCTTCAGGTGGTTCATTTGAGTGAATGTCGCAGTATGGACCATTCTCACAAAACAACTGAAAGTATGGTCACTGATCGTCCAGATGGCACACACCATCACCCCACGAAGGATCCCCCTAGCAAGAAACAATGTGATGTGGTTATCCAGTTGCCTCATGTACTTGTAATGGCAAATGTTCCTCTTCTTAAGGGCAAGGAAACAGAGAGTTTCCAGCAGCTTCAGAACGAAGTGACCAATTGGTTGACCAATACGGTTAACTTGGAGCAGCCCTCAAACGATGTGACTATTATGGTCCACAGAGTAGGATAAGGCACTCCAACAAAGTTTGCCTGAGTGATTGTATAATTGTAAACTTCCGTAATCCCTTAATGGTGGGTCACATTCTACATAATTTTAGATACAATGTTGCCTCCAATAACAGAATTTCAGTTTTTTTTCTATCAGCCCCATCTGGCCAAGCCTCTATGGAAGGGGGGCATATTCTGGGCAAAGCAGTGGGCTGTTAGGCCATTCCACTGGAGGAAAAGCTCTAGTTTGCAGCTCAGCAATCGATTTAAGCCTTTGTCCCAATTGGATGACCCTGATTGACAGGCTTTTCTTTATGAGGTATGAAACTTGGAGATGACCGTGGTATTTAGCCCCCCCCCCCAGTGATCTTAAGGTGATCAGCGGGAACATAGTTGGGGTTCTTGGTAAATCGTATTGAAAGAGATCGACTATAAGAATGTGTACTTATGATATAATTTGTCTTTAAGAGACTTGGGATGCAGACTGGTGTTTCTATTTGGACAGTCACATTTCTTTTGCTGCTACTGTAACTCCCTCCTCCCATGGTAGAACTAGAGTGTGTTTAGTGACATTCATCAACTTGGATTTAAATTGCAAAGCCTTTAATATGCCCAATATCTTGGGCATCCTTTTGATGTTCCCAAGTATGCACAGGTTGTTAATTGTGACACATTTTATTAGGTTATTTTGCACTAGGAGGGGCAATAACCCTACAAAGACCTGTAAGAGAGAAAGGATGTTGTTCACTCCAATAACCAAATTTTTGTCATTTAACGACACCCGCCAAAACATGCAGGTGAAACAGTATAAACAATATGCGGACAGTTCTCAATCTGCACATTAGTACATACGGCATACCAGTCTCAATGTACACAAATAAACAGGGCAGCAATACTCTATAAAGATAAAGTAGAGGGTAATAAGTAACCAGGATCGTGGGGCACCATTTAGGGGTCCATATCTTGCAGAGGGGGAAGATCAATTCCTCGATATGTCGCCCATCGGGTCCATATCTTGCGGTATTTCGTAGGGCATCCCTGGACATTGAAAACAGCAATTTTGCCCCCATACATTTGTCTAACTCTGTCTTCCATTTACCTAGGGTCGGGAGAGATGTCGCCTTCCACAATTGCGCTATGTTCCTCTTGGGTATGGTATGGGCCAGAAACAGCAGGTGCTGTATGTATCGATTCCCCCCAATATCATCAGTAGAATGTAACAGGAAAAGTCATGGGTCGAGTGGTAGCTCCCACGACAACACCTCATTGAGGCAGGACCTAATCCTACACCAAAAGGGCTGTAACGCCGTGCAGCTACAGACCACGTGTAGGAATGACCCCTCCTCCTGGCCACCCTTCAGACATGTAGGGGACTGGATAACACCCATGCGCCAGAGTCGAACTCTTGTATAATACACCCGATGTAGGTATTTGAACTGGATGAGCCGATAGCGTGTGGAGGCAGTCGCACCCCTTTGGCTAGCGATTGCTTATGCCCAGTCAGAATCAGTCAGATCTGGAATGTCGGCCTCCCACGCAAGTTGTGTTTTGTCGAGGGTAGTGGGCTTGTGGGTTGTCAGCGTCTGGTATATTTGCCTGATCTTGTGAAGATCGAGATCACCCATTAGTAAGGGACCCTCCAGGGGTTGGAATTCGGAAGGGTATCCAATGTGCGAATCTGGGGGGTGAGTGCATGTCGGAGTTGAAGAAATTTGTAGAATTGTGACTTATGTAGGTCATAATCTGCCTGTAGTTGTTGGAATGATTTCAATATGATGCCCCGTAATACATCCCAAGGGTTGAAATCCCCACAAGGTCCCACCACCGGAACCCTCCCAATGCAGCCACTGAGCGGAGATATGTACCCTGCCACACAGGAGTTTGCTGGGTGAGTTTCCCATTCCAGCCCATCTGTCGAGTTTTAGCCCTCCATAGCTGTATCACAACTCTGCCCGCCGGCAGCAGAAGCTCTAAGCCTGCAGAACTGTACAGTAAATGAAGGCGAGGGACACGCTCCATCGCTGCATGCTCTATTGAATAGGGAGGATCCGTGGGGGAGTTATACCACCATTCATTCACTACGAAGATATGAGACGCTACATAATAGGAGTAAATACCGGCAGCTGCAATCCCTCCACAGTACGTAGATTGTGTACAGGTACGGAGTGCAACTCTAACTGCACCACCGTTCCAGAGGAATTTATTTGTTAATTGTGAATGTTTACAATTTTGTTTTAAGTAGAGCAGAGCAAGATGATGTTATAAATCTTGGAAAGTTTTTGGATGACTTTTTTCATTGTTTGCCTAATTTTACGTTGATCCTGTTGCGGGGTAATTTTAACATTCACCATTGCAGGACATGCCATAACCATGACAATTTGTTTCCATTTATTGATCAGGCTCATCTTAAACCTACCCAGCAAGGTGATTTGCTAAATAATTTGGTTATAGACTAAAATTTAGTTAATCTGATGGAGGGGGAGGGACCTAGCACCGAAGAGCTGATGCCCACATTTAGGAGGGAGAGGGGAGGGGGGTGCTAGTTCCACAATTGACTATATTTTTGTTTCTGGTTGTTTATTTTCCTCCCATGTAAACTTCAAGGATGAATGGGATGTGCATAGTGACCATAATCCCTTACTGGCACTTTGTTGCGGGTCACACCACCCGTGGACCTGGTGCATCTAGACAAGGCGTCTATATTGACTACTGATCAGGGTCAGAGGATTAGATGGGCTATGATCTCCTCTGTCGATTTTATCACTAACCTGGTTGTTACTTGTCAATCTGTTTTTTAATGTGCCTAAATATGGACACCCTTGATGCCCTTATTATGGCAGTGTTTTTCAATATTTGACAATCAAATCAGCTCTTTCTAGAACTGGAACATCGCCATCCTTACCCCATTGCAAATGGTTTGACAGGAGGTGCTCCCGGGTACACAAGGATTTGATGGTGGCTTTGCACAAAAAAACGATTTCAGTGAGAGGTGAGGAAAGCCAGGGCTACATTCTGCTCAGCCTGTAAAGATCATAAGAAAATATTTGAAAAAGAAGGCATGGTCAAACTTACTTGCTGCCAGCACTTTGGAAGACAGCGCAGCCTTCTGGAGAATAGTGAACCATCCTGTTTAGTTCTGAACAGTTGTCTAACATGGCCCTTATCAACATGGCACTGGCACGGACTGACCATTTTGAAGCCATTTATGACCATGATGGCCCAGAACTTCTAGCACCCCGCACTCAGGAGGCACCATGGCTCATATTTTGGTGGGTTGAGTTGAGAACTGCTGTCTTAACCTTCCCATTAGGAAATGCTCCAGGTCCTGACAGTGTCCCTGGTGATTCATAAAAGTCGTTTGCTGACTTGTGGGCCCCTTTGTTGACTCTCTATTTAAATACTGCTGTTTGTGGCTGTTAGACCTGGCACCACTGGCGTGGGTCTCCCTTCCATTTTTGCTGTTGTCTCCTCTGTTTTTGCTGGTATTAGATGCTCTGGGCGCTGTGCCTCTGCCATTCAGTGCCACAGCACAAATGCTCCGTGGGTAAATATGACTGTGAATTGGTATATCCCTGTTTGGCTTATTTGGTTTACCTGTTAGTCCCTAGTAGTGTGGCCTGTGTGTGCCCAGGGCTGATGACCCAAAGGCTGCTGGTGGGCCTGCAGCGCTGGTTTGCGCCACCTACAGAAGAAGCTTGTAAAGTGTTCCTCAGACCTGCCTCTGCAGTGTCTGCTTGCAGTCCTGAACTGCCATCTTGGCTGTGAAGTGCCCACACTTCCCCGCCCCCGTATCTTCCCTTAGCAACATGTCAGTCACCCCTGTGGTAGGTGCTTTGTGTGTGTAAGGTAGGACATGGCTTGACATGTGTAGCATGTCCTGGTGGTGAATCACCCTCCATTTTTTTTTTACTGCTGCAAGGCTACCTGTTCTCCATAGGCTAGAATGGGCAGACTGGCTATTACATCTTATAGTCTGATCTGACTCAGGGAACATGGTAGAAATTCGAGTTTAGTATGTCTGAACTCAGCATGATAAAATACATCTTTTAGTGAAGTTGGTTTTAACATTCTGTGTATGAAAATACCACTTTTAGAAAGTAGGTATTTTCTTGCCTAAGCCTTCCGGTGTGCTCTGCTGTTATGTGTAATGGCTGTCTGAGTTTAGAGGGGCAACGCATGCTGAGTCAGACCTAGGTTGAATAGAGAGATCTGCATTGAGTACTGGGGAGGGGTAGCTCCTTGACCTGAATAGGGATGTGCCTGGCAAGGTGAATGCTGGCTCCACCTCCTACTGTGCGTCTGATTGCAGACCCCCTCTTTCTGAAAGAAAGGATTCAGCCTGGTAAACAAAGTGCTCCAGACCTGAGCAGAACTGGTACTGGCTAGGTTCAGTGACTAGAGAGTTTTGAGAACAAAGACTTTTGGGGTATAAATATCTGTGCCCAAACCCCTGATTTTTGTATTGCTCCTGGATGTCAACAAAGAACCTCTGTCCGTTTCACTGAAGGAATCTTTAGTAGAGGCTTGTCCTTGGGCTTGTGTGCTATTACTTGGATTGCCTTACAGTAGTTCACCTTGGACTTGGAAGAAGAGGGAAAAGGACTTTTGAGAGACTCTTATTTTGCTAAGTAATCACCCAAGGGCTAGAAGAGAGCTAGCCTCCTGCTGGAGTCACAGGCACATCTGACTCCCCCACCAGCCTCTTGATTCCTCCCAGCGAAGATTTCTATCTGCAGCTGAGGCCCCTGTGAGTTCCAGGGCCTCTAGTTCTACTACAGAGAAGAGAATGCTGAAATTGCCGCTAACGCCCATTTGCGAGCCGCCGCAGCTGAAGAGCGTAAGAAAAATCATCGCGCTGCTGCCGTCGAGCGCTCGCAAACCAAAGATCATCGCATCGCACGCTTGCGGGCCACAAAATGCTCGCTAATCCCGAGATCATCACATCGCACCACACGTTTGCGGGCTTGTCGAAGGCTTGCTAACCCCGGATCATCGCATCGAGATCATCGCATCACGACATCGCAGAGCAGCCACCGTGCTTCCGCCATTTTCCTCGCATCGCACCCGGATCGTCGCTCCCTCGCGGGGCGCCATTTTCTTTTATCGCAACAAGATTGCACACGCAACAGGATCAGCGCATCATCCTCCCTTGCGGCAAATATTCAACGCATCGCTGGCCTAGCGCAAAGAAGTCTGTCGCTTTGTCCAGCACGCACCCGCAGACCGGCGCATCATCCTCCCTTGCGGCAAGGATTCAACGCCTCGCCGGCCTATAGTGGGGAAAATCATCGCTACAGCTTGTTTGCAACATTTTACTTGTTTTGCTACGAAATCCAGGTACTTTGTAAGTAAAAGGGTCACAGAGACCCCTGCTTTGAACTCAACCCCGATTTGAACACTTTGAACTCTTTTTCCAGCTTTTCAAGAGTACCCCCATTTTTCGGTATTGTTACTTTTTACCGTTATTGGTCTTGTGTTAAGTCTATATATAAAGATACTTATTTTTTATAACTACTTGTGTGGCGTCCCTTTGTAGTGTCCTTCACTGTGTTACTGTGTATGATCATAAATGCTTTACACGCTGCCTCTGAGATAAGCCTAGCTGCTCGTGCTACGTTACCACAGGGTTGAGCAAGGGTTATCAAAGGGTGTAGCCCCCTTACTCGGATTTAGGAAGAAGGGTCCCTACTTGGATTCTGGCCAGCCACTGCCAACTAGCGACCCCCATTTATAACAGTGGCGCTTTGCCGCTCTTGTGGCACCATTCATTGATGGTGGCCATTTTTAAAAAGGGGAACAGAGCAGATCCTGCCTGCTATAGACCTATTTCTCTGGTGGACTCTGCTCTGAAAATTATAGGTTGGGTGTTGTTAGACTGACTCATGGTCTGGGCTAATGATCATAACATTATATTGGGTCTGCAATACAGGTTTAGATCAGGCCAGGGCACTAATGAGCAAAATCCTAATTTATTTTTGCTTATTAAAAAATATACTAAAGCGAAGGGGGTGGTGGTGCAATCCACCTGGCCTTCATGGACCTCTGCTTGGCTTTTGACAGAGTAGATAAAGCTACAATCGAGGACATGATGGAGTACATTGGGGTAGAACCTCTCCTTGTTTTTGTGTGCGTGATTTGCAATGGGCTATCGTCTCTGTGAGATATGGTCCAAACGGGGTATGCACACTGCACTTTACCCTGCAGAGCTGGTGGCTCAGTGGACTAATGCATCCACCTCAGGGGCCTGTGTCCGACCTCATGATTACTCAAATCCCGGCGTGTCCACACAGCCTTTCATCCATCTGAGGTTGATTAAATGAATACAATTGAGTTGGGTAACAATATACATCTACATTAATGATTTGATCTGCACTCATTAAGGACAAGAAGTCAATTCCAACAAATACAATTTCTAATACAGTTGTTTTATTCTTTAAATCTTTATTTTCATTTCTTCAAAGTAGCCAGTAGCCAAAGCGTTTCATTCTATTCAAGACCTTCTTCAGGGCTACAAGACATGAATAACATAAAGTGATTTAAAATCCGTTTTAAAACATTTAATGTTTAAATAACCTAAATTATTTACAAAGTTCAGATATTAATCCTTAACTCTTCTACTTTCATATTTACATTGATTTCAAAACAGTCACTTGGTACTGAGGCCATGATCTTTTTTGTAAACACAACCCCATATATTCGTATATACAACATAAAATCATAAATGTAACAGTTCATATTTAAAATATTTCATCTGGTGCTTAATTTGCGCTAGATTCACAAGAGAAAGACAGTATGGGAGGCTTATTATAAAAGCACTGTCTCATACTTACAACATGAGTCTTAATGTTGCATCTTTAAACAAATGTGTTAATGCTACCTAATAAGACCCAATACAAAATAAACAAAGCTTATTAAAAATAGCAACATTTGGGGAGAAGCATGCTTGATGTGGAAAGGTTTTTCTACATCATGGGAAACTAAAAGGGTCTTGTTTCCTTTGATCAGCGCACCATATGTAACAATATTCCCACAGTATTTATTTATTTATTTTTATTTATAAAGTTTTAAATAAGTGCCGCATCATACCTTAGACCCTTCTTCGTAAATCATTAGCAATAAACATCTGCTATTCAGCGTCAAGATACCTATGGGTGAACTTGCGCTTTACAAATACACATGTTATGTTATGTTATGTTAGAGAGGAGTCCATCAGGGTTGTATCCTGGCACCTTTACTTTTTATTCCATATATTTAAAATAATCGACTTGAATCAATTTTAATAAAACAGTGCCAGGATGTTCCCTGAGCCAGTAGTCACCTGGTGCCCGCCCTGTTATATGCAGATTGTAAGGTTTTAATTGCTCATACTGTCAGGGGTTTGCAGCGAGATCTTATTATTGGCTGTATGGATAGACTCGAGCGTTCCACCTATTTTGCTAAATCTCATATTATGGTGGTCGGTCCCAAAAGTACAAAAAATGTCATGAAGGGTCACCACATTAGCAGGGTAAATCATTCTCAATACTTTGGCATTCTGTTAGACTCTCAACTTAACTCGCAACTGTTGATCAAGAATAATGTTATGTCCTTTGATAAAGCCATCTATAGCATTGGTGACTTTTCAAGACAGTTAGGGTGCACACATGTGAAAACTGTTTTAGAGACGTTTAAAGCCCCCCACTGCTAGTTTTGGCTGTGAGATTTGGGGCAACACAGCAATTCACCCCTATTCAGATTGCAAAAAATACGTTTTTCAAGAAGCCTTTTAAAGTTTACACAAAGTATACCCTTAGAGATTGCGTATGAGGAACATATCTGATTTTATTAGTCCTCGCCCTGTGCTATTTTGGTTTTGCGTGTGGCTGAAGGATGAGCTGCAGCTTCATAAGCTAGTTGTATGTGATTTCATGGCTCTGGGCAATATCCTTCAAATCCCCTGGGTGAGTTATATTTTGTGTACCTGTAGAGACCTAGGGGGAGGGGAACTTTTTTTGTGAACCGGGTCACAGTGAATATCACCTGGGTCAAGTAGAACTCTCGGTACAAGACGGCAGAGGATCAGCGGATTATGGGACTTCTGCTTTGACCAAGGGTGCCATGCATAATTTTATTTGGGTTAATTCCGTGGATGGCATGGAACCTTACTTAAACCTGGACATGCCGAGCTACTGTCATAGGCTGCTGTCCCTGTGTAGGCTAAACTTGATTCCTCAATATATGGTCTCTAATGGAGGTTGGGTCCAAGACCCTGATTTACTTATTTGTTTTTGTGATAATGTACCATTCCTGATACACTCCATATTGTGATGATCTGCCCCACGTTTAGCAATTTACGTCACAAATATATTTGGCCCCTTCTGCTACAGATGAATTTTTGTTTTAGCAAGTGAGACCAGCGTTTTTGTTTTTATAACTTTTATCCACGCCTAATGTATGTTTTTTTCTTATCCTCGCTTCTTCTGAGTGCAATGAGATCGAAATAACTGAGATCTTAGTTTGTCATGAGGTGTTTTTTCTATGATGGGATTTTACTACGTGTATGTAGAAAATGTTTTTCTTTGTGACGTGTATACATGTATCTCTGCTTTTATGATTTTCTTTTTTATGTGTTGACATTTTTTATTAGCATTTCATAAATACAGTACAGAGAAAATATAATAAAATAGTAGATTCTGGAACATTTTGCAATACAGAAATATGGATAAATACAATTATAAATGGAAAAAAGAATACAGCTCATACATAGTACAAATGATGAACTATTAGGAGTAAAACATACTATAGTAAATAAATTTTAGACAAACACAATTAAATATTAAATATGAAATTACTATGCAGTATACAAACATTAACATCTGAAGTTATTAAGGCATTGATTTGCTAAAACATAGAATTACATATTACATTACATAAGTACATTTAAATATCAAAAAAGATAATGCGTGTTTAAGAAAACAGGGTCATCCAGTTAATAAGTATGAATGTAATATAGATATATTGATTGACTAAATATAATTAATCAAGAATACCAATCTATGAAATATGTGGATGTCGTAACTAGGCTGTGTAGGGAGGGGAATAGAAAAGGATTGATTATCATTCTACTGAAATAGCCGAGGTAAATTAAGTAATGGTGGTAGTTGCAGAAACATCATCGATATGTAGGAAAGGATCCCACACCTGTAAAAAAACTCTGCTTGGTCTTGAATGTTATATATAACTCTCTAATGTGAGGCAGCTTGAATAATTGTTGCTAACCAATTCTCTTGGGATGGTGAAGACGGGGATTTCCATTGCCTCAATATACAAATTTTAGCAGTAGCTAAAGCAGATTGTACAAGACGACATTGTGTCTTGGAAAGAGTAGGGGAATCTCGCAAGTCATGCAATAAAATAGTTGCTGGAGAGAGTGGTAAATGTTAAAGAACAGTGTTATGTAGAACCTGACCTATGTAGGACCAATAGTGTTTAACCATAGGGCATTTACATATGATTTGAACTATGTCGCATTTCGAGACATTACACCTCCAGCAATTAGTATATGGTGATAGGCCTGCCTTATGTAATTTTACTGGTTACCAATGCCAGTCATGGAGTATTTTAAATAAACAAAACTTTAGACGAGTCTCCTGAGCACCTTTGCCCAGGTTACCAGTAAATCCACCCATTCTTCATCTTCATAGAAAATCGCTAGATGTGATTGCCACTTAGCACGGAGATCACTTGATAAAGGGTGTGAAAAGAGTTGTGTTGTGAGTGTTTTATACAGACCAGAGATAACCCCTTTATGCTTCCCCAAGTGTGGATATAAGATACTATTGGCGAGATTTGCATTATCCAGGATTTTGGACCTAAAACCTTAATAAGGGAATGATTGAGTTGTAAATAATTGTCTGATTGTAGTAAGGGAAGGTTAAACTCATCCATCAATTGCGGAAAAAGTTTGAGATCTCCATTATGAAGAATCTGATCTAAGATAAGGATGCATGATGATTTTCTTGGAGCCAGGAGAGAGTTTTCCCTTTAATGCGTACACGTGAGTTATTCAATATTGGGGCTTTTTCATGTAAACGTGGATTGAAGCCGAATATACGGTGTGTCCTTTGCCACGTTGTGTGCATTGTAGATAACATAAGGTTACTGGGATCCAGACGGCTTGTCCCTGACCCATATAGGGCTGAAAGATCCGATTCAGTATATAGTAGGAATCTCTCAACATGTACCCATTGTGGTGTATTATAGTTATCTTGAGCATGTATATGAGTTGGGTTAATTCTAGTGCAAATGTATAATGTTCTATCGAGGGAAGATTCAGACCTCCATGACAGTGATGAGCATTTAGTTTGATCACAGCTAAACGTGGTTTTATAGTGCCCCATATAAAAGATGTTATCTTAGAGACTATGAGGCGTAATGTGGATAACGGAATATGAAGTGGCAGCATTCTGAGGGTATAAAGAGAACGTGGGAAGGTAAAATTTTTACAGCTTGAACTCTACCCCCTAAAGACAAACCCAACATGTTCCATTTATCGAAGTCACGCTGCATTTGAGTAAGCAAGGGACCTATATTATCTGTGACCATTGCTTCTGTTCCTTTGTTCACAAGAATAGCTAAGTATTTTAAACAAGAGGGTTGCCAATGGAAGGGATCATCTTGTATCACAGCTTTTAAGGTGCCATCTGATATGGGAAGTGCTTCACTTTTGTCCCAATTAATTTTATACCCAGAAAAGGAGGAGAAATTCTCTGTAATTTGAATCAGCGATGGTAATGATCGTGATAAATCAGTAATGGTGAGTAAAATGTAATCTGCGTAAAGATAAAGTCTAGATTCTCCCACTGGGATGGAATGCTGCTGCTAGAGGTTCAATTGCCAATAGGAATAGAAGAGGTGAGAGGGGGCAACCCTGACAAGTTCCTCTACAGATTGGGAATGTATCAGAAACAAAACCTCCACAATTAACTAAGACAGTAGGTTGCTCGTATAACACCCGTACTTTATTTATAAATTGGTCCCCCATCCAAATTGTTCCAGGATTTTGAAAAGGTATTCCCATTCCACTCGATCAAATGCCTTCTCGGCGTCAAGCGATAATGCTAAAGGATCATCCTGAAGGAGTTTGTCAGCATGGAGAGTATGGGCTAAGGAACGCAATGATTTCTAGAAGAGTGCCGGGTATAAATCCGACTTGGGTATGAAGAATTAGGGAAGGTATGACTCTGCAGAGATGAGAGGCAAGAATACTGGCCAAGATTTTAATGTCACAATTGAGGAGTGAAATAGGGCGATAGCTGCTACAAAGGTCTTTTGTAACTGTTATTTTACTACCGTACTGGGGTCAAGTTGGCCTGCATACTGATTGAAGTGCTGCTGGACTGCCCTTCCAAAAGCACAATGGAAGAGGAGAGTTGGCTGCTCTATGAAGGAGAGAGTACTTGTGAGGAGTCACACCAGTAACAGCACCAACATTTACTAATACAGGAGGACACATGACTCCTCCAGCCCAGACATCCAATGTCTCAAATATGGCCTGCACCTCATCTAGACCAGGATGTCAAGCACTTATCTGAACGTCATTCCCCCCAAAACCGGATTCCTGCTATTCTCCAAAGAACAACAAGCAAAATGGTATAATCCTGGAGAAATTTGTACTCCAAAGTTCATCCAATGCCATGTCACACAGTTCCACACTGGACACAGACATCACTTTTGTGAAAACCAACACCAAGTAGTTGTCTGGGGATGGTTACAGGGGATCAAAAACGTTCTGCTGCCCCTTTTATTTCCATAGAAATTTAGAGGTTAACAACCAGGCTCAGTTTCTGTAGGAGATCTAATCAGTGACAGTTTTAGAGTTACTTAGATTTCTCCTTGAGGAACTGAATTAGGTGTAAATTAATCACAGACAAGAGGTGCACTGTATTAAAACTATGATAAATTAGACAGCGGGTGAAATAAAGCTCTACCAGGGAAAATATTGTTTCATAAGGAATTTAATTTTAAGTTCCACTTTACATGGATGATAGGTGACGGGTGAGACATGTAGAGGCCATTGCTAGAAAGTGGATTATTAATCATGAAGGATGTGAGTCCTTCTCAAGTAATACGTCCACAACTTTCTCTTTACTGGAAATCGGTACCTCATCGTAGCAATTGACTCTGTCAGGGTAGTGAAGCAGAGCAGTCCAAAACCTACTCTGGGGAGGTAATGTGAGCTACTACAGCCAGCTCGCTGCCACATATCAACAACAGTCAATAAATCACTAGCCAGTCAGTGCTTTTCTCATAAAATGGAAAAGTAGTTTATTATACAGAAATTACCAAATACTATGCATTAATATAAGTATATACAATCATCTAGCTGGGAGCATTTTTGGTGAGAGCCTCAAAACAGGTCACCCTGAGGCAAGCCCTGAACACATAACCATAATTTCCCCCCATACTAGATACAATATCACAATATATAGGCGGTGCCATAATCAATAGGGCAGACCTACTGGCTTTGTCAGGGTGGAACATTTTATAATTCATCAAAACAGCACTGAAATCAATAGGGATAGTACCAACATTCACTATACTCAAAGTAATATAAAACCATGACTTGTGATCCATCAATGTTGTCAACAAAGCATTAAATTAAATAATATGCATCTCAGGGTTTGATTTCTACCTTTCAACTGCTGCCCCAGGAGCTTTAGAATCAACCACTAGATATCTCCATGCTCTGGAGCCCATGTACAAAGGTACTAACTCAGGGAGAGCTTTGAAACAGAGAAAGACTCTCCTAGAGCATGGATATAGCCCCATTGAAGACTTAAGGCAACAATGGATCAGGTACTGTGAGGCAATCTGGTGGGGGCTGTTACACTCCTGGCAGCCCCCGGACACCTGTTATATCGTAGGTGGTGTCTCTGTCCTTCCTGGGACATCACAATGGCTGATAGGCTCATTTCTATGCCAGTCTCCTCGTTATTGAGCGAGCATGCTCAGCTATTTGGACAAATAGTGCCTATTTACTTTCGGCTTCCCACTCCTGAAGGAGGCATTTTTCGTGTGCTGTGTAGAGTCCACATCCCCCTACTGTTCAATGGGGGGCCCAGCATGTGCTTTACGTTGAGGGAGCCTGGGGAGCCCACTCCTTTCACTGCCTGGCTGACACTACTCGCGTGATCTGGCATGTTCCTTTTCTCCCAACCTCGTGAATCCAGAGCTGGAACATCTGCGGGTTTTACCCGTCCCCCTTCCACCACAGATACAGAGTGAGAGAGCACCCAACTAGCATGTTGGTCCTGGGAGGGTAGGGTCGTTCGGAACAAAACTCAATGTGTTGCGACGTTTCAATGGGGTCCCCAGAGAAGAAAGTGTACAAGGGAGGGGGACTTGTGCACACCCCCGCCCTAATAGAATTTATAAAAAGGAGGTTACCTCACCCCCTTGGGGGCTTCTTTTTGAGAGGGGGGAAATAGTTGATTGCGTTGCTTCCTCTTTGTTTTTACTTTATATTATTATATATTGCACTCCCCATGCGCTTTTGTTCCCTTCTAATTTGTGTGTTTTCTTCCAATCCTACCCTTATGAACACCCTCTCCTCCAGACCACATGTAGATTATCAAGAAAACGACTTTTTTGGGTGTTTGCACCAAAGTGCAACAGTTAGTACATGCAATTTAACCATTTGTGATAATAAAAAAACACAATCGGCACAAATGGCATATTCCTGGCCAGACCTAAAAAAGCCACAATGGGCATTAAATAAACATTACATTGCTCTGTTTGGAAGAGTTTAGTTTTAAATCTCTTCAGTATGGAGCATCGCACTAATATTTGCATAGACTACACAATTTCTGATGACCTGCTCAGAGTTACTTTCTCTGTAGACAGAGCCCCACTGATCGATCCCTGCATAATGGTCAGGCTGTGTACCGATGTATTACACTTCACTCTCCATCTAAAACCTTTCGGATTGTATTGGAGTGCGGCAGCAGCCCCTGCACCCAGCCGGGTAGAATGAACATGCCAAACTGAAAGACCAGAAATGCTAACAAAGGGAGGCAATGAAGAGTTATAAGCCCAGTTGTTCCTGCTGAAGGAGGTGCAGGCGACAACTTTGAATGCCTCTGTGCGGGCTCAATCAGTATGGATGCCTCAGAAAGTGCAATCTGTGCACTCACACGAGCCAGGATTGTGCAAGACCGATTTCCTGTAAACAAAATCTGCATGGCGTTTCGTTTTGAAAAGCAGCAAGAGTATTATATGCACGTGCAATGTTTTCCACCCTCTGTGCTGCACTATGTCAACTTCTGCATTTGTGGCCTGCTTACTTTATGGTTTATATCTGTTTTATTGTTTTAAAAGGCAAACGTCAACACAAACACACAAGCATCAGTGAAGGCCTCGACCAGTCAGGGTCAGCCCTGCATTAACTAAGCGACAGTTCGTAATAAGGTAAGCTTCTCCATTCCCTATATGTTGCATATCCTATGTAACCACCCCGTATGAGTTGGGGGTTTATCCTTGACCCAGTGAAAGAGTATCGCCTGGACCGCGGCGCCCAAGGCTAAGCCAAGGTGTCACCCCCTGAGGGAATGAAAGGGGAAGGCCACAGGGTTGGGGAGTCCCAGTATGACATAGGTCGTGAAGCGTGGCAGCCACGTGCCCATGTGGGTGTCAATGTCAACCAGGACTGTGTCCCAGTATCTTGTTAGTTTCGGCTTTGCCTGGAGAAGGTGCAGTACTGTACCCAGTGCTCAGCATCCCCGTCAGCAAAGCTCAGACAAAGCTGGGCTAACCTTGTGCAGCCTGGCCGGGGTGAGGTATCAGTATGTCACCAACTTGGTGGCCATCTTTTCACTAGCGGTGCTGCAATATTTGATTCCCAGTCTTTACGTGTAAGTGAGTGCCCTAGTTCCTGCTCTTACCGCTTCTGTCCAAGCGTTTTCTCCTCTGTCTAGGGATGCAACAGAAAGGTATACAGCTCAGTAATAATGCAGTTATCGCTATGTTTAATCAGGAGGCATTTTTTGTACAGTGTAAGGGATAGCTGCGTGCCCTTTTGATTATTGGGGTGTATTACCCATAGGCGAATCTGGAGTTAGTAAAGGCGTTCCGTTCCAGAAAGGCCATCATCTGTTTTCGGCTGCTTGAAAGGGATGGGACCATCCACATCAAGAAAATGCTCAAAGGGGCGTGGCTATGCAGCGTAGCGCGATGGACACAAGTTAGGGTCGCTCCGTTCGATCCTTTTCCCACCCACAGATCTGCCACACTAATCCGATCCCTGATTCGGGAATGGACCGCCGGAAGCTCCACTGAGTTCAAAAGCCCAAACCTGAGCCTGAAGTACCTCTGCAGGCGAAGATAGAGACATTGCGGTCTGCGGCCTTCGCCGGGACGGAAGCCAGAGCCTAGAGTAGTGGCCTAACACGAGGGAGCGCCGACGGACAGCGGCCGGAGTCTAGCGCGGGCCCGAGGACCAGACCTACACCTCCGCGATCGCTGCAGCCGGGAAGCGGAAGAGATTGCCGGTGACGGCACCAGAGGCCAGCCATATCAAGTGACAATCGTAGCTCGCCACGGCTACAGAGACCGATATGGGGGTGATGTGGTGGAGTCGCTGGGGCCCTGCCTTGTGGTACCATGGTGCTGAGGGAGTAGGTGGCGCCAGTAATGGGAGCCTGAAGAGTGCCAAAGACCCCTGTGGGGATCACAGTGACCCCAGGGCCCCCTAGCCAGAGGAGACACCCTGCATTACGCGTTCGAGGGGGCAAAGGGCCTACATTCCTGCAAGGCCCAGGCATCGGCGGATCCAGAGCCCGGAGGTCAATAGGGGCTCCAAAATTAAGCAGAAATAGAGACATCACCCGCTTGACAGCGGCGGGGTGCAAAGCCCTGGGAGCAACGCGAAGGAGGGAGACCGTGGAAGTGAGAGGCAACTGCGGAGGATCAGGGCTCTCCCCCCGCCTCATACCAGACTTTCTTGGCGGTGCATTGAGGGTAACCCTGCACCCTCTTCTTTCCCTCCCCCACAAAGGCCTGCAACCACTGAGGAGCCAAAACCGTACGGGACTACACTCCCCCTCATATCCACTTCCGTGACGGGGTGTGACCAGCGACGCCACTCGCAACCGGGTGGACCCAGCACTGGGACAACAACGACGCGCACCACAATGTCGGGCATGAGAGGCTCCAAAGTCACCCAACAAAACAAACTGGACCGATATACTCTCCCAAAGACGGCGCTCCCTGACCAGCAGCAATCAAGAGATAAATCGACGGGGGCAGAGGGCGAACTCCCGGAACTCACGCTGAAGGATGTCATGGAGGCAATCACCGGGGTCAGGACATCCCTGGAACAGAGGATGGACACAATTTCCTGAGAAGTAATGCTCATTAGAGTGGACCTCGCCAAAAATAGGGAAAAAGATAAGTAGCTAGAAATTACCACGGCAAGTCTAGTGGGCGACACCATACAGCTGCAAACTCAAATCCATGAACTACAAACATTCAGGAAATTTGCAGAAACCAAACTGGAGGACACTGAGGGGTGCACTAGACGCAACAACATACGCATTCGTGGGGTGCCAGAAAAAACAGAGGGGCAGGCCGCAGATCTCTTTGTGGAGAACCTCATAACTGCCCACCTACAACCTAATGTACTATCGAAACTCTTTGTAATTGAGAGGGCCCACAGGGTCTCTGGGGGAGAACAAGACCTGGGGCTCCCCCCGTCTGATGCTGGCTAGGCTACTAAATTACGGCGACAGGGATGTCATACTGCAAACCGCCAGAGTGGCGCCGCCACTTTGGTACGATAACGCTGAAGTCACCTTCTTCCCGGATTTCACACAAGCTGTGCAGAAGCAGAGGCGGTCTTTACTTGACATCAAGAAGAGACTCAGAGAAAAAGTGCTGAAATACGCAACGCTATTCCCGGCCCGTCTCCGAGTGGAGGCTGAAGGAAAAACCAGATTCTTTGATTTCCCAGAAGCGGCTCCTGAGTGGCTGGATGGGGAGAGAGAAGCTGAGGAACACAACTCCCGTTGAGGCAGAGGCTGTTCAACACGCACAACCGTATTCTGGACTGGCTCTGGGTGTCGCAGGATGCCCACTCCCAACTGAACTCTGCCTGCTTCAATGGGTAACACAGGTAGAATGTCTTTAGGGTGGACGTGGACTTGATGGGCCATTATTAATTGTTATGTAATGCCTATGCGGCCAGACCCTTCTCGGGGCATCTAATGGACCAGCACGTTGGGGGGATGGGGAGGAACAGGACACCGCATTACCCCCAATTTTCTACTTTTAGTTAAGTCGTTGGGCTACAGGCACTCTGCATAGGGGATTCTATGGGCAGTTTTGAGCCCAGAGTGCAGGGGAGCAAGAAGAGGGGTAGTTGGGTTGGAATTTTTAAATTGTTATTTGTTTGTGTTGAATCGACAAAGTACCGCCGTTCCGATACAGAGGATTATTTGACACAAGCAGGTCCTGATGAGTACAAAATGGGACAAGAATATTAAATTGATTAGTTGGAACATTAATGGCTTGGGGTACAAAGTTAAAAGATGTGTGGTGTTACAACATATTAGATGACATGCTCCAGAGGTTATTCTGCTCCAAGAAACAAGGCTTTAAACTGATGGGGGTACAAGCTTGTGGCCCATTCAGGGTTTTACCACGGGGTCAAGGGGAGTCAGCATAATGCTGAGAAATTTCTTTCCACTGACTGTGCATTCTACATGGTCGGATGACTGGGGTAGTTATATAGGTTTCACAGAACAATGGGAGGGGAACACGTTGACCCTCATGTCTGTATATGTGCCGCCCGGCCTCCAGAGCTGCACCTTTAAAAGGCCTGGGATCCATACTGTTATCAATCCTGGACTATCTCCTAGTGGTGGGAAATGACCTTAAAGTGGTTTCAGGCACACTAAACCGACAGCCGCCCGAGAGCTTGGCCCATCGAATCGTTGGATACCGGATTTATAGAGACCTTAGGCTTAACTGATGCCTGGAGAGCTTATCACCCTGGCAGAATCCAAAACACCTTCATTTCAGGGGCCCACAATAGCTTTTCCCAAATAGACTACCTGCTCGTTCCAGCTCCCCATATCACGCATGTCAAAGAGATAAGACACATGGCGCGAGGCATCTTTGATCAGTCCCCAATATGGGCCCAGCTAGTTATTGTCAGCACAGGGTGGGTAGAGTTGCCGCAATTAACCCCTGGCATCTCCACAACCCAGAGGTCCGGAAATCATTGCTCACGGAAATAGGCCTCTACTTCCAAGAAAATGAAGGCTCAGTGCAATCCCCGAAGCATTCAAAGCAGTATTAAGGGGACACGCACTCTCCCAGAGAGCCAGGGTGCGAAAAGAGAAACTAAAGGAGGAAGTCGAGGCAGAAAATGAAATCTTCCAGCTGGAGGAATAGCTAGGTGAAAAGTTAACTGGAGAGAAACTCCATGTTCTGCAACTTATAAGAGATGACTATAAAGCAATAGTGACCGAAAGAGCCAGAGCATTGGGAAGGGAGAAACAGGGCAGAGTATACAATCTTGGGGACAAGGCGGGGAAGCTGATTGCATGGCTTGATAAGAAAGAACTCACAAGTAGGCTGGTAGACAGGACAGGCCAGTCGATCAAGGACCCCCAAGAAGTTGGGAATACATTCGGAGCCCTTTACAGTGAGATGTACCGCTCCAATACAGTATTCACCGAAAGCGATTCTCAACTGCTACTCAGAGACATAACCCTTCCATCCCTCTCGATCAACAAACTAAAACTGCTAGAAGGGGACTTCTCCAATGACGAAATAGCTCAAGAAATTAGAAGTCTCCGATCAGGTAAGGCCCTGGGTCTTAACGGCCTACCGATTGAGCTATACAAACTTAGACCGGACAAACTAGCCCTGTACATGCGTGCCATGTATGAGGAGAGCAAGAAGCTGGGGGCACTTCCACGAGACCAAAGGATTGCAACACTGATTACAATACATAAAGAGGGCAAGCCAAAGACTGAATGTGTCTCTTAAAGGCCAATCTCCTTATTAAACGCAGAACCTAAGACATTAGTCAAGCTCCTAGCCAACCGACTTGTAAAAGTAATCAGCGGATTGGTGCACCCAGACGAATCGGGCTTCATGCCCCAGCGTAACACCACATTAAACTTGCGCTGAGTGCCTAGAGTGATGGGGAGGGTGGCCACAATCCAGTAAGCAGCAATAATAGTTTCATTAGATGCCACAATGGCATTCAACACTGTTGAATGGCCGTACCTTTTTGCAGTCCTCACAAAAATGGGATTAGGACCTAGTTTCATCCAATGGGTCAGACTCCTTTACTCAGAGCCCCTAGCTCAAGTTGTAGTCAACAACAAAAAGTCTGAAGTGTTCAAGTTGAGTCGAGGAACTCGCCAGGGCTGCCCACTGCCCCCCCTCTTGTTTGCCCTGGCATTGGAACCATTGGCATCATGGATTCTAAGGTAGCTAGTGATATGAGGACTGCGTTGGTCAGAAACCTGGGAAGACCGCATCCCAATGTACGTGGATGACATTCTCTTGTTCTTGCTCTCCCCAAAAGCATCACTTGGGAGTGTGCTAGATATTTTCGCAACCTTTCGCAGATACTCCGGTTATTCGATTAACTGGAGTAAGTCCATATTGTATGTCCTTAGTGGACCCCCTGCCCCACGCTTTCTATATGTGTTGCAAAATTCCCCTGGCTTGGTTCCCGCAAGTTAATATAGGGAGATTGCGAGTCTGCAGAGAGACTTCTTGTGGAATGGGAAACCCCCTATAGCGCTAGCTAAACTCAACCTCAGCTGGTATGATGGAGCATTTGGCCTTCCAGACCTCAAAAAATACTATTGGGCAGCACACCTTGCTGCCATTAAGCACGGTACCTACCAACATGCAGACGATCCAGGCTATGAAATGGATAGGTGGCTGCTGATGGGATGGAATTATTACAGAGTGTTGTACTCTAAACCACGGCAACTTCCCCTGCCAGGGCCGACTAAGCACTCAGTTTAAATCTGGCACGCCGCAAATAGAAGCCTGGGATGGGAACAGAAACTCACACTAGCAACCCCCTACGGGATACTGAAACAGTAGGCAACTTGTGGACATCGAAGGGATGTGATAAATGGGACCTAATTGGTATCTCTAAAGTAGGGGGCCTCTGGTTGAAGGGAGAAGTTAAAACATTTACCTCCTTACAACAAGAATACGACTTGGCCAACTTAGAACATTTCCGATACATGCAGGTCCGCCATGCAGTACAGACGCAACTGCCGAAGGATGTCACTCCTCCAGAATCCTCACCGCTTGAGGATAGACTGCTAGACGGCTACCTGCCAACGAAGGCTATATCGTTGACATATAAAAAACTGATCAACAACTCTATTGACCCTCTACAGCACACAAGAAAAAAATGGGAAAGAGACGGTGTAGTTCTGGATGATGAGGACTGGCGAGAGGCAGTGGCCTCCCCACGAGAGGTAGCCATCTCAGCCAGGCTAAGGCTAGTCCAGCCCAAAATTCTGCATAGAGTGTACATAACTGGGCCGTGTCTAGTATGAATTGGAAGTGCGGAGAAGGGGGATTGCAGGAGACAATGTGGCCAGGAGGGGACCTTCATGTATATACTGTGGGAATGTGAACAAATTCAGCAGTACTGGGGCAAAATACAAGAGGTCCTCAGTGAGGTACTCACACTTACTATTTGCCCGGAAGTAAAGAGCTGCCTCCTGAATGTGTGGGAGCCCACATACCTAAACAGTAAGAGCACTCTGGGTAACACTGGGCCTGATGATAGTGAAGAGAAACATCGCACGACTATGGGGAGCCACACACTCGCCCAAAATAGAGGCCTGGAAGACGGACATGGACTGGTGCATGTTTAGGGAAAAGAAAATGCTCCATGGACCTGCAATCATATTTCATGGGGAAAATGGTGCAGCCAGGAGGACAGGGCCAAAGTCCAGGATTTCCAGGATGGGCGTCAGTGGCAAGGGAAAGGACCTCAACCCCCTCCAGATGGCCAAAGTGTCCTACACAGCCAAGGTGGCCTTAAAGACCGGCGAGGAATACAGACTCCATGCCCTTTGTGTACAATGGAGTCAGGTCACCTTCCAGAGGTGATTCCCCTCGATTGCATGGTCCATAAAGCACCAGTGCTTTTCAGTTCTGGGCGGCTCCATTCGGAGTCCTCAACTCCAGTTGGTGCAACCCGGATATGGCTGTTATTCCTGCAGGAATGTTTCTGGAGGTCCTCAGTATGGACTTGTGGAATTGTCTTCTGCTCCCGTAGATGTGAAATGTTTCAGCTCCTCGCTTCTCACTGTTTTGTTGACCTCAAGTGTGGATACCACATGTTCTACTTCTTCCCAATGCAACAACAACAAAATGAGAGATGGAATGATTGAATTTATCTCAGCCACTGGGAATAGCTGGGAACTGCATCCCAATCCATCGTTTTTCACCTACCATGCCATATAGCTGGGTCCAAACTGAGGTGACATAGGCATAGATGCATCAAGCTAAAAACCGCTCGCAAAGGGGCAGATTCTCAGAATCGGCCCCTTTGTGACCGATATTTTTGCATTTGGGATGCATCATCCCAAATGCAAAAATCACAATTTAAGAAATCGCAAAATTGCGATTACTTAAATTGCTATTGCATTTAAGGAATCTCAAATTGAGATTCCTTAAATGCAATGCATTAAAGTTAAAAAATTAGCGATTTCGCTAATAGGGGGAGCAAATTACCATGAAGTTGAACTTCATGGTAATTTGCAAAAACTTTGAAAAGTGCACTAAAGTGCATTTTTCAAAGTTCCATTTTACACACAAACATGCCCTTAGGGCATGTGTGTGTGCAAGATGTACCAATATGCAGATTTCAGGGGTGCAACAGGGTGTCCTTTTGACACCCTGGCACCCTTGAAATTGCAACCTCAATTTGCGATTCTCAAATTGAGAATCACAAATTGAGATTGTCTTACCATTCATTACTATGGGCCTCTAGGCCCATAGGAAAGAATGGGAAGGTATTCCTTAATTGCGACTCGCAATTTGCGACTCGCAATTAAGGAATTTTAAGAAATCGCAATTTTTTTTGCGAGTTTTTCATGCATAGCCTTTTGCTATTCCTTATTAGAGAATCCTTATTTTTCGCTAATAAGGAATCGCAAAATGGATGCTTGATGAATCAAGTGCAAAATAACGATGGCTTACCCAAGTAATTACCAGTGGCTGAGATTAATTCAAGTATTTCATCCATCACTTTTTTGTATACTACTTCTGCCAAATCGTGCTTGATCCCCTTGATGTCCTGGGAAATACCTGGTTTTATTTACGGGATGTCTTTCCACAGGGAGGCAAAAAGTGTTTTCTTAACGATCTTATGAGCGGAGCGTCATCTTCACCTCTCTCTATGCCAGGCTCTGGGCCTTCATCAGTCGCAAGGTCCTTAGAGAGCATGAGCATATCCATTTTCCCTCATGCTGATGCCATGCCAAGTGCTTGGTTGTTGAGGGAGGATACGTGGAGTATTTCCCAGGGCAGCTCCACTCACGATTATGCGGCACAGCCCTTAGTCCAGCTCCTCTTGGTTGTGCGTGAGGAATATGTATCCAGGGAAGGGGTATGAGACTGGGTGAAGGCATTTTTGCCTTCCTCAATGTGGTTGCAGACTCTCCAGCTGCTCCATATCTGCTAGTTCTCAGGGCCCTCTTCAGTACAGGCCAATGTTTATGCCCAGCAGGCAATCGGGTGCTGCACCTGAAGGCAGATCTAGTGTAGTATCGGAAGACAGCGCCGTGGAGCTAGCACCCACAGTGGTGATGGGGACAGAGCTTACTTCTATGTCACTGCATTGTCCTGAGGGGACACCAGTGTGCAACCCATTAAGATGCTACCCCTGCCAGGCAGTCCCTTGTGACTCAGATCCTCAGTGGGGAGCCTGCTAAGACCACACTCCCCACTGGCGGTCCAGTGAGTTCTAAGCTTACATTTTGGTCCAGACCTCTGCCATTTTGGGCCCACAGTTTTCAGGTTGGCAGGCACAGTCACTGTAAGAGGAGTGTCAGAACAGGAGCTGATTGGCCATCCCTGATTTTGCTGCTTCTGGCATGGCCCACCCAGGTCTCAGGTCTGTGGCGAGGGCCCTGCTGCATAGGCCAGTCATCCACAGGCCCTCGTGTGCTGTCTCACCGCACAGCAGCAGCATCTTGGCCAGCGCAGGTCCCAGGCTGTTCATGGTCTTCTCTGGTGGGATTGCAACACAAAAAGATGATGGACGGAATGTTGAACATTGTCAAACATTCACCCCCAGTCACAGATCTGGGTTTAATCCATCGTTATTTTGCTCACTCTGCCACCCCAGTTCAGACATAGCCATATGAAATCAGTCTTGACCCTGTGCCTCATGGGAACAGTCCAGACCGAACTGCCAGGCCATGTCTTCCCTGGACCGGAATCATGCATCCTAGGACCGGTTTCTGGCTTTCAGCCCTCATCAGCAGGATAGCTTGACTCCATTGGCGTAGTGAACATGGGACCCGCGTCTGTGCATACCCTTCCCACTTAGGGTGAAATTGTAACACAAAAAGATGATGGACGGAATGTTGAACATTGTCAAACATTCACCCCCAGACACAGATCTGTGTTTAATCCATCGTTATTTTGCTCACCACGCCACCCCAGTTCAGACATAGCCATATGCAAATCAGTTGTGACCCTGTGCCTCATGGGAACAGTCCAGACCGAACTGCCAGGCCATGTCTTCTCTGGACTGGAATCAAGCACCTAGGACCAGTTTCTGGCTTTCAGCCCTGATCAGCCAGGATAGAATGACTCCAGTGGCGTAGTGAGCATGGGACCCACGTCTGGGCATACCCTTCCCACAAGGGGTGAAATTGCAACACAAAAAGATGATGGACGGAATGTTGAACATTGTCAAACATTCACCCCTCTGGTGGGATGCCAATATGTGGTGAAGGCAGCAGTCTGAGGGTCCCCTCTGCAGTATTGCTATCTGCAAGTCAGGAGAGAGGCTTCGGTCCCACAGTTGTCATCCGCTGTTTAAGATCACAGAGAGTTGCCAGAGGAGTCAAGACAAGCGGCTTACACAGCTGCCATCTTGATTACACCCCTGCTTACCTTAACTCAAAAGCAAATGCTCAGGATCGAATATATTATTTTGTGTGCCTTTTTATACACTGTACTTTGTTGGTAGTGAATCAGGGAGCAACATGCAGCCCCTTCATCCCTCCACCTTCGGGGGAATTAACAGAAGGATATCGGACCAGGACATTCCGATCACTAAGTGGACTCTTGCTCCCCATTATGTGCCTTACATCATCTCTGAAGTAACCAAAACGAGACACATAGTACACAGTGGCGGCTGGTGATCTTTGAATGGGGTGAGAAGTAGTACTTGCCTGAATTCCAATGAGCGAGTGAAGTGAGACTCACATTTTCAAGGACGGGTTTGGAGAGGGATTCTCCACCCTAGAAAATGTCAAAACAAAATGGTGTCAAATTGTGCATTTTACATCACAGCTTTCACATAACCTTTCTAAAAACGTCAGAGGACACGTATGAAACAATCTAGTGATTTTATGATGCTCCAGTGAAGTACAATGCACACCACGAATTAGACCCATTTTGTCAAAGTTTGCCATGCCCTCCCCCACATGTTAAGCATTACCTCCAGTGTTCCATTCCCAGCATTTTGTGAAGGGTACCTCCAGATTCAATTTGTGCACTCATATGCCAAGAATTTACAATGTGCCAGTACCATAATTTTGACATCGATGTTGCCTTATACCATGAGTGACCCATGTGGTAAAAATTAACTAGCAGTATGTCAGGACTAGCATTATCTGATGATCTGTAAATCTCAGCTGTAAATACCAGAGTTACCTTCCTTGACCCCAAAAAGTACATCAATATGCCATTTTCACAATGTTGCCATTGTTCCACCATAAGCCAAGAATTGACATAAGTATGAAATGGCCTGCAAAATACTTACAAGCCTAACATGCACTCACACTCCCCTCACTCACTCTTTCTGACTCACTCACATTCCCTCATTCTTACTCATCCTCACTAACTCGCTCTAGGTCCTCTTACTCATTCCAACTCAGCCACATGCATACTCCCTCATTCACACTCCCTCACGCACATACTCACCCCCACTCACTCTCACTCACTGATTCTCACTCACTCGCACACATACCCTCACACTCCCTCTTTCACATTGACTGATTTTCACGTATTCCCGCTCACTCTTTCCCTCGCATCCCCACTCACCAAGTCTTCCTCAATTAACTCCCTCACTCCTATTCACACTCACTCCCACTCACTCACTCTTTCACACTCTAACAGATTCTCATTCACTCATAGGCATACGCACTCATTCTCATTCACCTCCTCACTGGTTCACTCCTAGTCTCATTCACTCACAAACACAGAAACAGATCATAAACACTGGATTTTGTTTAATTTACCTTAAATTCTTTTTTTTGGCGCCTCCTTCATTTCAAGAATAGGGCAGGCATCCAGTGCTGGACATAGGCGCCAGCAAAGAACGATTCTTGTGCAGGGTGCGAGGAGCTAGGCAGACCAGTAAGGTCAGGATTGACGAGACAGAGAGTTCTTACACCCTCTTCCGGCTTCTGCTAAGGAAGGAAACAGAGCCATAGCAGAAGCTGGGTCAGACCATGAAGTCCCCACCCTTCTGCTCTACAGGGACTCTTGTTGGGCTAAGGGATACACTGATTAGGGCCCTGCCAGTCCAATATTAGCAGATATCATGTGCTACCTAAGGCCTGTGCAGAATGTTTGCTAAAAAAAGGATTGTGCCCATATGATGCAGATCATATTTTCTTTATTCCTCTCCCACATGTGCAATCCAGACATCTATTTACAGAGTGATTGTAAATGCGGCGCACCATGGGGCAAAAATGGCACAGATGCGTCACGCATCTGTGCCGTAAAAGCAGCGCATTGCTGGAGTTGCGTCGCAAGCACGACGCAGCTCCAGCAATGCTCTGGGGGCCCTATCTCCACAATGCTGAGTCAATCCTTACGCCTGCTTCAAGAAGGCGCAGGGTTTTGACGCAGCATGGGCCCAAAAGTGACTGAGTGAAATCTTGTAGATTTCACTCAGCCACTTTTGGGAGGCGTTCCTGCACCGGAACGCCCCCTCTATTACCCCCCCCCCCCCCCAACCCCCTCTGCGCAGGAACGCCTCCTTCTGGCGCAGGGCTTTACAACGTGAGGCAGATGCGTCACGTTGTAAGTAACCCGCTTCATGGTGCATCTTTTGCGCCGCCGCTGCGTCACAAAAGTGATGCAAGTGCGGCGTAAAAGAGGCGCAGGGGACTTGTAATCAATATCTAGAAAAAAGGGGCACACTGCAAAAGCTACACATCCTAAACCTGCAATTGGCACAGTGGAAACTGTCAACCACGGAGAGCTATTACTTTGCAAAGGTTTACTGGCTGCCAATGGCAGTCGGTAAAGTATCAGGAAAAGCCTCTGCAAGGAAGGGGGGTCCTACTTTGCATGAGTCAGTTTTAACTTTGTGAGTCACAAAGACATCTCTGACTCATCATGTCTCTTTGGTACTCACAGTTATCTTCTACATCCATTCAGCGCCTGACATTTCGCGGAGTGCATGCTTTAGGAGGGGGGTGGGATTGAATACATCGCTCGTTGCATTCCACAGAACTTTGTATAATAAATGCGACACAGTCAGGAAACCCGAGCCCCGAAGCCTCCATGGAATACCCAGAAACAGATTATCTGGTTTTCTCAGAATCCACCATTACAGGACCAATCCTAGCCGCGGCTCCGTTTTCAAAGATACACTACTGTAGTAATAGCCCTGTAATGACTGCCAGACGTCCCTTGATGGGTCATTTCTGCTTTTCAGAGCAAGATCTGCTGAATGTTTCAGCACAAGAGTTATGAAATGGTTCGAATGACTTGTCAACATCCACAGCTGGGGTCACGTGTACAGAGGAAGCTACGCTAAGTGAAAAAAGTTGTTTACCTTTTGTACATGTGGAGAAAACTAGTTTTGTCTACAATATGTACTAGCAAAATAAGCAAAAATACAACAGAAACATGTAGATCTGACAAAATAAGGTGCATTCGAAAAGTGTACGTTTATCCCTTGTGGCATCTTTGTACTAGACACAGATGTTGATTGTTATCCAACTCATTTTATCTACCTCTGGGAGATTAAAAGCCGAGCCTCCATAAAAGTGTGATCATGAAGTTCACTGCAGTGGAAGCACTGTAGCCCGCATCCACCAGCTCCATCTTGAGCATGTGCAGATAGCTTTTTGCTGTAACCTTCTCCTTCCAAGGTAAGTGCCAAGAAGGCCAGTGTGTAGTGCACAACATGTGATAACTCCCCTTTGTTTCTACGGTGAAGACTTGTGCTAAGAGATTTTTGTTCAATATGTACAGAAGACTCTTCACCAAACTTATTTCAAATTTGAGGCCCTACCGGAACATCGCTTTTTTTTACGTTCCGGTGGCGCAGTGTGCCACTGGCTTATTTATAAGGCCACGTAAAGCCACGTTAGGTGGCTTTTTATGGCATTATAAATATGTGCGCAATGAAGTGGTTGCTGAACTGTTCCTATAGACAGACTATGGGGATTTAACTGGCGTGACCAAGGTGTAAAAGAGACACCCTAGGGCATCCATTTTGTTGGATGTAGTTGCCTCACACACCCAGAAGGGTGTCATGCTTCATCATAGGCGTTTGCTCCTCGTCGGGGAGGCGGTGCAATCCCCGACGGGCTCACCTCAAAGAGGGGCTCTTTGGCGGAGATCTTTTTATCCAACAGCCTTATGGTGAAGTGGGGGTGTGTGGGGGGGATGTTATGTTGTACCTCTGTGGAAGTTCCTATGCCTATTGGTCAGGGACTATTGGCCACATGAGGGGTCGGCGGGTCAAGACATCGGGGGCGAGTCTATTGTATGTAGCTCACTCTGGCCGTGTCCGCGTGGAATAACCTACCCATCTCCACTTCATTGCGCCATTCGTACCAGAAACGGACACATGCTGATACTGGACCTTCCACCTTCCAGAGTGGTAATCTGTGTCCGTTGATCAATTGATCTATCATTCTCCCTCCTTTGAAAAATATTATAAATATGTGCCCCTTTCACACAGAAATACGCGAGGGAGGTACAACCAGGAGAAATATCTTTATTTCTCCTAGTTTTCCTCTTTCTATGTGTGCTGCACTTGCACTTGCAGCACACATAGAAATAGGAAAGGCCTCTTGTGATTGTTTTTGTGCAGGAAGGTTCCTCTTCCTGCACAAAAATAATCATCTCCGCAAGACAGGCAGCCTTGCACCGTGTTGCAAAGGTGCCTGTGTTGGCACACTGCAGCCCATTGTGTGCCGGCAGGAGAAAAGGACAGGAATGCGCCGTATGTAATATATACGGCGCATTCCTGCCCTTTTCTTTTGCAGTAGAGCAGGGCAGCAGCACGGCCTGCTGCGGGGCCCTACGGCAAAAACCCCATAAATGAAGCCCTAAATGTTTTCAGTAAATGGACGCCCCTAGGATATTCACAAGATATTTGTGAGAATAGATGCTTTTCGACAGAAGCATTCATAGTCGGATCAGGTTTAGTCTCCATATAATCAATGATTAGTAAAAAAAAAAACTAAAGTCAAAGAGGCACTATGGTTTATGGGGTGTATTACAGGCTACAATAGAAAATATAAAAAATGTTAGCTTCACAATTTATGCCACTGTCTGTGCTTGGCAAACGTTTCACTCACATGTACAATTATGTATGAATAAACATTTGAATGATGCAACAAATGCTTATTTTGAGAATCCCAAATAAAGATGTACACTCTGAAATCAGTCTAGCCGGGCATCAAAATTGAACATAGGTACACAAATGGATTAAGAATTGGCATCTGTTTGAAGACGATAATACTTTCTGTAAGTACAGAATATTGGAAATAAGACCATGGGTTACTGTTATAATGTACTTCATGTGGGGTTTTATCTTAAGTATACATGCTTGCAGCATCTATTAAGGGGCTGGAATGTGACTATGTAAGATGCAGGTCTTATGAAATGTGAAACATTCTAAAGTGGTTGAGTGAACAGCGAGAAGTTGTTGGTGTCTGACTTGTCAGGCACAGGATTTCATTTGCTGAATAGCACTACTAATACTGAAGTCTCCAGTTGTCTGTGGATGATGAACACAACAGTTACCATGATCAACACATGAAATTTCGTGACAGTGCCAAATACAAAAAGAAAGTAATGCAATTGCATGCATAAATGTCCTACTTCATGTGGATATCATTGCCTCACTATCCGCCATTCACTAATATTCCCTAGAGTAAGCTTGTGCAATTCTTTGGCCAGATGAAGGGAAATGGCGACATGAGTGTAAGTTTGGGCTAATGACGGAGAAATTGAAAAGAGATCAGCTTATATTTCAGTGTAACAACAAAAAGATGCAAGAGTGACTCTGGGCTGCCAGTGATCCGACTTTAAAGAAGGCCATTAAGTTAGCTAAAGAAGTTGAGCAATCTGACACGTTTATGAAGGAGATGTTTAACATGATTCTCTCGCGTCTTGAATTCAATTGCACTTGCATGAAGGAGATGCAAAGGGTGGTCAATAGGAGTACCTCTGAGGTAGCGGAGGTGGACAGTGAATCCAATCTGGTTGCACTAGAGAAAATTGAATTCCAAATAAAGGAGGAAGTTCAAAGGCTACCAACTTGCTAAATGACTCGAGCAAGACCATGACACGGCAATGCAACAGTTGTTGCTGTAGTGCTCACCTGGGAGACTCGAAGAACTGTTAGCTATAGGCAAAGAGTGTCATGCCTGTGGCAAGAAGGGTCATTTCACACGTGTGTGCAAGGCGGCCAACAAAAGGGTAGCTGCAATTAAAGAAGTGGAGGCTACAGTGGAGCACAGGGTTCTTATGGTTGACTCTCAAGGGAGTGTATCAGGTTGTGGTGATGATGTTAAAAAGAAGAGCACGTTGAAGGACTGGGTTCTTTTGGACCCAGCGGTGCCAGGGCACAACACCTGAAACCTTCGTGGGTAACCTGCTCCGGCGTACAAGTCACAGAGACACGGGACACTTCCTTCGGCGTCAAAGAGTCAAGATTTATTTACTGCAGGGAACACAGAAGTCACAGGAAGTACATCGAGTGTAGTTCGGGGAGACTGCTTCAAATTGTATTTGTGGATCGCTCCTTTTATACAGTTTTTACCCATAGGATAACATGATACACAATAGTTTACAACCTGGTTCCCACAAATTGCTCTCAGAGGGGTCGCTTTGGTCACTTTGAAACACACAAGGTCCGGAACATAAGTGCGGAAACATTTGGCGGTTCCCAACTGTAAAAACCCATCTTCCCACCATTAGCAAATTCCAATCAGCAGTAAAGTAGATCGAAATAGGAACGAAGACAGGTGCAGAGGAAGACGGAGACAGTAGGGAGATCGGAAAGGGTGTAAAAAGGGGAGGTATCGAGAAGCACGAGATACAGGCATCAAAGGGACGTGCCTAATGAGATGCACAGCTGAGACAATGAGTCCGTGCGGCAAGATGAGCCTCGAGCGGCGTCATCTGCCTTACAGCAGCAACCCCCTCGTCATAAAGACACTTTCAAAGAACATGTGTCTTCCGCTTGGGAGTCCCAGGGTCGCGAAGCGGACAGCGTCCGTTCGCTGGCTACTTGAGGGCAAGAGACAAAATGGATGCCGTATCTAAGATGGAACCCGTGGGTACAGATGAAAAACCCACGTAACAAACGAACGGTTTAAGTTAGCACAGCGAAACTGCGCACACTTACTAAACTCGTCATTTGCGGTTCATAGATACTAGACTCGCCCATATTCGTGCGAGTCGAAAACACCACTTACAATTGTCACGGAACCTCAGACGCTCCTTTTGCCCTCATGTAGGCAAGCACTAGTCGGAATCATATTCGATATTCATCAGACCATCAAGATGTCGTTGTAGCATAGCTCTGTCCGATCGAGTCCCCTTGGTAACAGATGGTTGTCTCATACACGTTGTAGCACAGAGGCCACATAAGGCAGGACCACACTGCACACAAAGGCAACACGTGAACAGGAACACTACCACAACCCCGATGATCGTCAGAATCTTCCAACCCCAAGCCGACACCAGGCCCCAAAACCAACCAAGTAGCGTCCAATCCCCTACATCCACGTGTATGGATTCGGAGATCTTATGCAACTTCGAGATGGCTTGATAGACAGTAGGGGCATTATCTGGAATGAAAATGCAACAGCTCGAATGGATCACTTTACACACCCCACCACGATCTGCTAGGACAACATCTAAAACCATACGGTTTTGTAATGTCATAAGTCTCTCCGCCTGAAGTTCTGTGGTGATATTACCAAGGGCACTGGCAGTAATATTAGCTGTCGATTCTACCACTCGAGTCAAATGTCTCAGGTTCCTACTATTAACCATAGGTCCCCAAAACGGGAGGAAACCCTTGAAAAAGTCTCCTGCCTCTTGACCGGCAGTATCCTCTTCGCTAATTACGCCTCGTACAACTCTAGTCTTATGATAATCGGCATCTACAGTAAACGTCGGAGGCAACAGATTTGCAACGAAACATGAGCCCATGAAGTCTGCGGGCAACCATGTGTATGCACGATCATGACAGATAAAGTATGTACCCTTGGCAGCCAGAAACACAGGGGACGGGGACATTGGCAGAACGTAACTTTCAGTGCAAGCACTTACTCCAAGTGAGGCTTGCGAGCCACGACCCACAAGACAAAGATTACCAGTGTGGGGTACGACCCATATTGGAGACGAGCTTTTAAGCTGCTTTTCATTAGTGAACATACTATATTCCCCTCTACTTAAGACCCTATAGGCTTGTACCTCTTCCTAGGGATAAGAAAAGGATCATGGATCTCATCTTCCATATCCTCTATAGCCATCGATAGCAGCCTCTGATACGAGGTAGGACCAAAGTTGGGGGAACGTTGTTCTTGCGTGGGGTGGGAACCCAGTGCGCTTCGAAACATTGTTTGGAATGCTCGAGCTGACCCTTGGGAACTATACGGTAACACCAGATATGGAATTCCCTTACCCGTAGTATGTGGCATCAACCCACACACCCAACAATTAGTAGTGTTAACCACTAACTGATGCTGATGGAGGAGCTGGATAAAGGAATTATTGCGGAATTCTACACGTCTAGCCTGTTCGTGTTCTGGTAACATATGAAAGGAATGAGGAGAAGCAGTAGAAGTAAGGTTAGGGTAAGGAGTAGGAGTAGGAGTAGCAAGGAAAAAGTAAGACATAGTGTAATACACCCCACCCGCCAAAAATGCAGAAGCAGTCAAAAACAAAACAAACAATTGGGATACAAAACATTTCGTACGACTAAGTTTCTGCAGCTTGACTCTATACGCCTGAGCTCCTTCCAAATCATTCAGCTTCGAAAATGCCATTTCCCTACGACCGTCCGCAACGTTTCTTGACACACTTCGTTCTGTGCAGCAATAGTCAATCCCCAGGAGTTCCTAGGAACCGACGGTCTTTAACCTAGCGTCAAGACCTACTGTCCAGAAGGAAGTACGCGCGCGGCCCTACGGCCCTCAATACACAACATGTATTTATTTAGCACAATATTTCTCAGCTGTGGAAGGAAAAAGATACAAGGAAGAAGTTTGATATATATATACAAAAACTTTCAATGATATGAATGTTCAAAATTGATCATGGGAAACGAGGATATTGCAGTTATCAATCTCAGCAAAGCAAGCAAATTTATTTGTCCTTAGTGTGAGATCGCAAAGAATATCGATGTTTCCCTGGACGTGTCTGCTCGTCGAACAAAGGATCTGTTGAAGAGACAGCGTCCTGCTGATCAGTTCGTTGATCTGGTCTTGAGTCTTTTGCTGACAAATGTTCAACAGTGGCTTTCTGCTGCGCTGAGGGTTCTCCAACAAGCTGTGCGTCGCTAAAAGGTACAAACGCCGGCAATGTTTCTGTTTCTGTTGACGCGATGCCTTTCCTTATCCACGGGTCTGCCGGCAAAGGAATAGGGACTCGCTTACAATGGGTAGCATGTACCCAATTTTTCCGCCCCTCAAGACGAACGGCAGTCCTCGTGGCCAGGAGCACCTGGTAAGGTCCGGTGAATCGGGGGTCCAGATTGTTTTTTCGTGAAAAGTTACGAGTAACCACCCAGTTCCCGGGCTGGAGCTGGTGGCCTGGACCCTCCGTCTGCGTCGGCAAGGCGTCGTAAACCTGTTGATGAATTAACCTCAGTTTAGCAGTCAAGTCATGTAAGTAATCGATCAACATCGGAAACTCAAGATCAGAGAATATTCCTGGCCTAGGAACCCCCCACACATTCGCAGGACGGCCGAACACTATTTCATAGGGACTAAGCCCTATTCGGGAGTGTACAGTCGCCCTAGTTGACAGTAATGCTAGGGGCAAAGCATCAGGCCATGAAAGTCCAGTCGTAGCTTGAATCTTCGCTAATTTTAGTTTAAGGGTGCCATTGTACCCTTCAACCAATCCAGCTGACTGAGGATGATTGGCGCTATGGAATTTCTGATTGATTCCAAGGCCCTTACACACACTCTTCATCACACTTCCAACAAACTCACTTCCGTTATCTGACCACACGACTCTAGGCATTCCATACCGAGGAAAGTATTCCTTCAGTAGGATTTTCGCAGTAGACAAAGCAGTATTGTCTTTGAGGGGATAGGCCTCAATCCATCGGGAGAATGCGCAAACCACAACCAAAACGTATTTCAGGTTATTGCATCGCTCCATATGGACGAAGTCCAATTGGATCACCTCAAAGGGATACGAAGGAGGAGCAAAACTGCCAGGAGGAGTTGGGGTTCCTTTGCCAGGATTGTACATTATACACACCATACAATTCTTCACCAAACGTTCAGCACACTTAGTAATTCCATCATTCTTCCACACATCAGCCAGCAACTTGCAAATACCTTTCGCGCTAATATGTGCTAACCCATGTGCCATTTGCACAACGGCCAGTACATACGCGTCAGGCAACATCCATCTTTTCTGATCCGACAAATCAATCCAGCAACCATTCACATCCAACCTTCCCGTACTTTCTTTCCACTTCATCTTTTCAGTGTCGGTGGCCTCATTCTGAATAGCTTTCACACTCTCTATGGTATTTTCACACATACTTGATTCTGTAGGCCACCTAACCGAACTTGTCACATACATTCGAGTGCTAAGGTTCCGAGCAGTCTCCTTAGCAATCTCATCTGCAAACGCATTACCACGACCAACATCATCCGTCACTTTACGATGCGCACTACACTTAATAATTGCAATTTGAGCAGGCAAAGTCAATGCATCCAAAAGATCGTTCACAAGCTGGCCATGCTGTATTTTCGTGCCATGCGACGTCAAGAAACCACGCTCTCGCCACAACCGTCCAAAACTATGCGCTACACCGAAAGCATACTGACTATCGGTGTACACATTCACACGTTTACCTTTTGCTAATACACATGCTCTAGTGAGAGCAATCAGCTCTGCAGCTTGGGCAGAATTCTGATTCAATCTCGCAGTCTCAACAACAGTATTCAATGTCACCACAGCATAAGCAGTAGTCACATCACCATTCGGCAACTTAAAACATGACCCATCCACATACAGGGTGCCATCCGGGTCTTCCAATGGGGTGTTTTTAAGGTCCACACGACCTTTTGTTTCCTCTTCTGTCCGCAAGTAACAGTCATGTTCTGCTACTTCATCTGACTCTGCACTAACTGGTAACAAAGTTGCCGGATTTAGGACATTACAACGTTTTATCTGAATGTGGCTTGCCAAAAGCGTCAATTCGTACCCAGACAACCTCGCACTCGTCAAGTGCTGAGTTTTCGTACGATTCAAAAGGGTATCGACTGCATGCGGAACCATCACCGTAAGCATATTATCCATGACCAATCCTGCTGATTGTCGGATGGAGACCGCAGCTGCCGCAGTTGCTCTCAAACAGCTCGGTAATGCTCTAGCTACTGGGTCTAAGGTCGAGGAAAAATATGCACATGGACGCTGTTTACCACCAAAAGGTTGCGTTAAGACACTCAAAGCACAACCTTCCCTCTCGTGAACATATAACGTGAACGGTTTACTGTAATCAGGGGTACCTAACACAGGAGCCGAACACAATGAATCACGTAATTCAGAAAAACTTTTCTGGCATTCTTCCGTCCATGGTAAAGGAGTCGAAACATCCTTGCGCGTAAGAGCCACCAATGGTTTCGCTAGCAATGAAAAATTAGGAATCCACTGCCTGCAGTACGACGTGATACCTAAAAAGGCACGCACATCTCTTTGGGTTTGTGGCACAGCCATGCGTGCAATCGCTGCAATTCTCTCTGGGGTCAATCTCCTTCCCTCCTTTGACAATAAGTGACCTAGGTAGGTTACTTCTTGACAACAATATTGGAGTTTAGAAGGTGACACCTTGTGATTTAACTCACAGAGGTGTTGCAGCAACGACACTGTAGCGATTTTGCAGATGTCTTGAGTATCAGCAGCCACCAATAAGTCGTCGACGTATTGGATTAAAGCCGCACCAACCGGCAACCTAAACGCATCTAGTTGACCCTTCAAAGCTTGACTGTAAATCGATGGACTTTCACAGTAGCCCTGAGGAGCTCGTTTGAACCGGAAGCTACGTCCACCAAGAGAGAAACCGAAAAGGTCCCTACTCTCTTCGGCAATCGGGATGCTGAAAAATGCATTTTTCAAATCAATCACCGAAAACCATGAAGCAGTAGCTGGAATCAGAGTCAGTAGCGCCGTGATGTCAGGCACAACAGGGAATTGAGGAACCACAATTTTATTTACCTCCCGTAAATCGATAACAAAACGATAAACAGGCGGTTTGGTAGGATCAGTACGTTTAAGAATGGGCAGTACAGGACTATTGCACACGTTTCCCCGAGTTTCTTCAATGACATCTTTCTCGATCAAATCATAGATGATCGTTAACAAAGCTCGTTCACCATCAAGGGAGATACGGTATTGGGGAATACGTGGCAAGCGCACATTAGATTTCAACTGAACAACATAAGGGGAGATATCAAGTAGGCCCACATCATTCGGACCCGTCGCCCACAAAGACGCAGGAAGAGAATCCAATTCCGGTGGAAGCTTATCGAGAGACAAGTACATGGGAGAGACTACTCTCTCTCCTAACGTAAGCTTTACACCCGCAGGAGAACAATACAAAGTTGCATACAAGCGTTTAAGCAAATCCAGACCCAAAAGATTTTCGCCACAACCAGTAGACAAAATCAATGGAGCTTCGAGCTCACGAGGCCCAATTTTAAGGGGCAAAGGGCGCGAAACTGGATTGCTAACGGGGGCGCCAGAGAATCCAACGGAAACATTTGTTAAGCCAGACAAAGGTGCGCCAGGGAGTTTCGAATGCATGATAGAACTTTTCGCTGCACCAGTGTCCAACAGAAAAGGCTCAACGACGCCCGATGTAGCAACTGCGACGTAAGGCCCTCTCTGATCAACCGGAACTGATACCACTCCCTCTCCTTGTCTTTGGCTGTCCTAGTAATTACTATCGTCAGTTCCCTGATCGACGTAATAATCGTCCACATTGTACTGCGCAGATCGTCCTTGCGATGATCCACGTTGATCGAAACAGTTATTAGAATTTGATGAATGGTCAGAGCGATCATTCTGAGCACCACGACCTCTACCACGTGATGCGTGCTGTGCACCACCACGGCCTCCTTTAGACGAATTACCACCACTACGGTCATTTAAAGCAGGACAATTGAATTTAATGTGTCCCTCCTGTCTACAATAAGCACATTGGTTGTACCCTAATGAAGATCTTTGGAAAGAAGAATCATTACGCGGCTGCGATCGATTCGATTGCGACTGCGATCTATTCTGCTGAGGCGCATTCTGATTAGAACGCGGCGGATATACTTGTTGTAACAACACTTTAGTTTTTAGCTCTTTTGTTTTTTTATCGGCACGGTCATTTTCCTCTTTTTCTCTATTTTCGTAATATTGTGCCGTAGCCAATATCTGAGCTGAGGTAGAAACGGCCCACGCACTTTCAGAATTCCTTAATTTATGGCTCAAGTCGGGCAATAAGTTTGACACAAACTTATCCACAAACAACCTCTGTCCACCCTCAGTACCCATATCCTGTCCACTATGATCAACGAATGCTTCCTCGAACCTCGTAAAGAAGTCCGAGACACTCTCATCTTTCTTTTGCTTACAGGCTGACAACTTATCCCAATTTACCTTCATAGCTGGCATAAGCGTTTTCATTAATGTAATGATTCGCTGAGGAAGTTCAGCAATCAACTGATCGGGTTTAGTGGCAGCCACTTGTCCAGCGTCTGCCGCTGTAATGGCAGCCCAATCACCACCTAATTCATTCGCATGATCTTGGTGACGAATCTTCGCCCATACCGGTTGCGGTACGACATTGCCAAACAACATGTCGATATCGGCCAGATTCATTATCGTAGCGTCTACGAGCTGCGACAATTCCTTGTAATATCCAGCAGGATTTTTGCGAGGATCAGGCAAAGTTTGTTTCACCTGAAGCACTTCCGATCGTTTCCAAGGGAGGTGTATCCACACTCTCTGGAAATGCGCCGCCACTGGAGCATTAGCATTAGTATTATCAGCGGGTACCCAAACCGGCGGAACTTCACGCATAGGATATTGGCCAGACCCATCTCCTTTCTCAATGTCCTCAACGAACAATGCATGAGGAATAGGAGCGGGACGAAGAGATAGTAAGTGCTCAACAGCACGTCGAACATTAGTGTCGACTATCAGTCCAGTTGCGAACTGAAGCCGAAGTTCAGACAGGGCGGACAGCACCTCGTCAGGCGCAAAGGCCACTATCTGATCATGTAAGAACTTGCACATTTCATCAAACACATACCTCTGAGTTGGTATGTTGAATTGATCAAACGTTTCGAGGACAACACGTGGTGGATTTCTAACAGGGTTTATCATCCAACCCATCGCCATATTGTATAGCGCAACACGTTCTCTATTACCAGGAAGCTGGCTACGTCTCTGAGGACCATCAGAACCAGCAGAGCCAAAAACAGGTCCGAGCGACTGGAAGAAGTTTGTCGCAAGGGGAGAATCACGATTACGAGTAGAGGGAGAAGAGTAAGACACAGGACTAACAAGAGAAGGAGTAGAAACATTAGCAGCAACAGGGGTTAACAACACAGGAGCAGTAGCGTGAGCAGTAGCGGGAACAGGAGTATGTGGAAGCGGAGGAGCAGTAAGAATAGAACCAGGCAAAGGAGCAGGAACAGTCGGAAGAGCGGGTGCAGGTTGAGGAACTGGTGGAGGAATAACAGGTGGAAGAACAGGTACGGCAGGGACCACAGGAGCTGCGATACCCTGTACGTACGGGGGTGGCGACTTCATAAGATAAGACATTAAAGAATCCTCAACTGCCTCTTCCTTCTTATCCGACTCCGTAGGCAAAGCAGGATAGCATTTGTCTATGGACATACGCTGTAATCTCTCAAACACTTCCTTATCCTTATCCTCCTTATCACGCTGAAACTGCTCAGCTTTCTTCACTATAGTAGCAACAGTATCTCGCTGACTACGTTTATTTTGTCTGATCTCTTTCTGTCGGGCTTCTTTGCGCCAGAACCGAAAGGCATCAAACATGGCCGGCCTAGACTTGCGTTCGAACAACTTTATTTCCAAATTATCTAAGATCGACGCTTCGAAGCTACCGTGAGGTGGCCAACGAAGATCGCCGTCTTTCTTTGTATATTTTATCCAATAATCGTTAAAAGCAATCGGGCCTAGCCCATGTTTGCTATATAAATCATAAGTAGGAGTTCCAACCGGAGGTATCGGACACGAGTCCTCCAGCAGGGAATCCGCACCACAAGGTCTAAAGCAACTGAACAAAGTACTACGACCAGGCATCTCGCACACTAGCCGAGTTTCACAAACTTCAAGGGTTACGGGATTTCGGGATTTACCAAGTCCCAGCAAAGAACTAAACCCTCGGTCTTTGGCGGCTGCAGTCGTCAAACAAATACAACAACAACGAAGTACGCTAGCAAAGTGTCACCGACAAAAACACTCACACAGCGTGTACAACAAAGACACCTGCTAAAGTGTCTACAACAAAAACACTCGCTAAAGTGTTTACAACAAAGACACTCGCTAAAGTGTCTACAACCAAGAACTCTGGGAGCGACCCACAAATACTTAACTCAAAGATCAATGGCGTCCTCAGGAAGGCCCGTCAATCGTCTCGCTATACCAAGGTCTACGCCAGGCGCCAAAACAGGTCTACAGTCAGGGCAGCAGTCCGTCGCAGCCGTTAGGAGGCGGGAATCTTCGCGGGAAAAGTCTTCGGGCCACTTATTTCGACAACAGGATCGATGAAGCGGGGTGCACCTTCCCTCGGAGATTTCACACGAAGTTCCTCACGATCGTCGGGCTTGGACCGGTACCACTGATGAAGCCCCACGTTGGGCGCCAACTGAAGGACTGGGTTCTTTTGGACCCAGCGGTGCCAGGGCACAACACCTGAAACCTTCGTGGGTAACCTGCTCCGGCGTACAAGTCACAGAGACACGGGACACTTCCTTCGGCGTCAAAGAGTCAAGATTTATTTACTGCAGGGAACACAGAAGTCACAGGAAGTACATCGAGTGTAGTTCGGGGAGACTGCTTCAAATTGTATTTGTGGATCGCTCCTTTTATACAGTTTTTACCCATAGGATAACATGATACACAATAGTTTACAACCTGGTTCCCACAAATTGCTCTCAGAGGGGTCGCTTTGGTCACTTTGAAACACACAAGGTCCGGAACATAAGTGCGGAAACATTTGGCGGTTCCCAACTGTAAAAACCCATCTTCCCACCATTAGCAAATTCCAATCAGCAGTAAAGTAGATCGAAATAGGAACGAAGACAGGTGCAGAGGAAGACGGAGACAGTAGGGAGATCGGAAAGGGTGTAAAAAGGGGAGGTATCGAGAAGCACGAGATACAGGCATCAAAGGGACGTGCCTAATGAGATGCACAGCTGAGACAATGAGTCCGTGCGGCAAGATGAGCCTCGAGCGGCGTCATCTGCCTTACAGCAGCAACCCCCTCGTCATAAAGACACTTTCAAAGAACATGTGTCTTCCGCTTGGGAGTCCCAGGGTCGCGAAGCGGACAGCGTCCGTTCGCTGGCTACTTGAGGGCAAGAGACAAAATGGATGCCGTATCTAAGATGGAACCCGTGGGTACAGATGAAAAACCCACGTAACAAACGAACGGTTTAAGTTAGCACAGCGAAACTGCGCACACTTACTAAACTCGTCATTTGCGGTTCATAGATACTAGACTCGCCCATATTCGTGCGAGTCGAAAACACCACTTACAATTGTCACGGAACCTCAACGTCACCCATCGACTTCAAAGTGGATAGCAGGAATGCCACTTTGATGGTTGATTCTGGATTACTCTATACCATCACCATTCGCGCCGGGATGCCCCTGGGTAAGCTGAGCGCATTACAAATTTCATATTATTATTATTATTATTATCATCCCAAAATATTTGTTTGATGACACATGGTCGGAGAGGGTCTTATGTTCTACTGATGTCATTTTGAATAATTATCAAAGTACCAGTATTGGCGTGATGGGTTATATAACGGCAAGGATAAGTTCATGGACTGCCACACTTAGGTTACAGTATATATGGCCTGTGAAGGTCCACTAATTTTAGGCTGGTCGCACCTGTATGACTCGAACATAATAGTGAATCCTTGTGTCATGGATAAAGTCATGATTGTTGAGGTTTCAGGCTGGATTGTATTGTTGGATCAATTTAAACCTGTGTTCTAGAACAAATGGGGTGAGGCAAAAGATTATCAGCACAAAATAATCTTGAAGAAGGATACCATTCCAGTCAGGCATGTGGCAAGGGGGCCATCCTTTACAACGCAACTTTTACCACGTAGTGCCTTTACGACGCAACTTTTACAACGCAAACCATTACAACGCATTGCGCTGGGGGGCGCTCTAGGATAGGGAACAGGTTTAATGTACTATCCAACACCTTCCCTACTATCCACGGGGACTGGAGTTGGAATAGTAAATTAAACTATTCACTATCCAGCGCCCAAAAGCACTATGCGTTGTAAAGGCATGCGTTGTAAAAACCGCGTTGTAAAGGTATGCATGGTAAAAGCATGCGTTGTAACGTCATACATCCATGTGGCAAGAAAGGTCCTGGTGGCAATATGGGCAGAAGTCGAGGAATTGTTGAGCAAATGGCCCAAGATAGGTTTATTGAATCAGTTGAGGCCACACAATGGTTATCTTCAGTGGTGATAACAGAGAAGGTTGATGTGTCACTGAGGTTTTTTGTGGAGTTACGCAAAATATTGTTATAAACCATTTCCCATTACCTAAAATTATGGAGTTGATGTTTTTTTTGGCTGAGAGAAAGTCCTTCACCAAACTCAATCTCAAAAGTGCTTATTATCAGTTCATGTTACACCCTGACTCTAAGCACTTAACAGTCTTCGTTCCTACAGAGGGAGTATTTCAATTTAACAGAATGTCATTTAGCTTGTCCTCAGTGCCAGTGTTTTTCAAAGTCGTATCTCCAATGTGTTGTCTGGGGTCAGCATTATGTCTTCTTTCAGGATGACATTTTGGATACCAGCACGACTCACAGTGACACTTTGGGGAAGTATTGCCTAGGATACTGGAAGCAGTACTCACATTACTGAAGGAGAAATGCAAAGCAAAAATGCACATTTTCAGTATGAGAACATGAATATTTGAAGTATCTAATTTCTGAGGAAGGTGTAAGATCTAAAGTCATCCCAGTTAGTGCCATTGTGAATGCTGACGTTCCCAATGACAAGGACAAACTGCGTTCCTTTTACGGGACCTCGCTGCCGTGCCCGGCACCATCGTGGAAACGCCAATACTTGGCGGGAGATTCAACTCCAAATTGAAATATTCAAGGAATTTACTGTGTGACATACCCATTATGATGTACATTAGAGAATTTGACAGAATGTCTCTAAGAAACTGAATTTAGCCTTGAGAAAGCCCTGGCGCAACTCGCCATAGAGGGCGAAACACGTGTCGGCTGTCAATGTTCAATCTTGCATCATTAAAATTCTATATCTTTTCAAAAATTGGATCAACCCTATTTTTTGAGTGAAAATTTGAATCAATGATTACAGGATTCAACCTCAAAACACTACGCACATAAACCTGGAAAACATACTCATCTTTCCAAAAGCGTTCCTTAATGGGACTTGTAGAATATTACTCAAAGTTTGTGAGAGTCTTTCTTTCTAAATCAGAACCATTGAGAGAGTAGTTGAGGAAGAGGAGGGAGTTTCCGTGGGGAGAAGCCCAGAGGGCAGCCTTTGAACTAATTAGGCATGACATTGCGAATGCTAACATTTTAGTTCTATTTCATTGCAACGTGAAGACTTTTCTCACTGTCGATGCCAGTGCTGTAGAATTGGGCTGTTCTTTCCCAGTTTCATGGGAAGGTGGAAAGGACCGTGGCCTTTGCATGTCGTCTATTGACAGAAGCCGAAAGGAATTACTCTGTAATTGAGTGGGAGGCATTGGCTGATGCATAGGCGACCAATCACTATTGTACCTTCATTTGGGGATTGAAGATAACACTCGGAACAGATCACAAACCATTGCTTAATTAAAGCAATGCTCAGGGCGTTTGGCCAGGCTAGCAGTTAAAATGCAGGATTCTGATTACAATGTGGAACTTCTGCCTGGTTAAAAGTGGTAGATTGCCTATACAGGTTGCCTGATGCCAGTGAGTGTGACTTTGAACACAGAGTAAGTTGTCGCGGATGTGGAAGATGTGTTGAAGGATATACATGGAAGTGTTTGATGGATGAGTCGATGAAGGCGCAATGTGAGGACAAGGATTTTAAGACAAGACAAATATGATCAAATGAGGTGCACAAACGAAAGCACATATTCTGATGCTGTTAAGCCGTATCATAATGTGGTTGAAAAGTTGTTCTTGAGTGGAAACAGGTTCACAGGATCAGGGTGAATGATTTGTACCTCTGTGTGCGGTAAGGAACAAGCTAATTCGCTTGGCACATGAGAAGACACGCTTACCCTTAAGAGATTGAAGGAAACGTTTTGGTGTCCCATGATGGACAGTGACGTCAAACTGTGGGTAGAGATGGAACTGGCTAGCAAGGCAGGTTTGAGTGTACAGAATGCATTGAAGGACATGAAGTGGCGTAACACCTAATGCTGCCTCTGGTAAAACTCCCTTCGAGATGATGAGAGGAAGGAAACCAGAAACTAAGTTGGTTCCTTCATGGTTGCAGGATGGACATGTTGAGGAGATGGTAAGAACTGAGAATTATGGTCAAAAGGGAGGTGTGATTGCTGTGGGAGATTGGTTGACGGTTAAGCCTGGGGGAGTGAGTTGAGGATTGTTGAAGATTCGGGGTCCTTACAAAGTGAAGGTTGTAGGACGCAATTGGGTGAAGTTGGACAATGATCAGACGTGGAACTTGAGGAGAGTTGCGCTGTTTCAGAGGGGAGGTGAAAGCCACCTGTTGCTGAACAAAGGAGGTGGATCTTGTTCAAGGTGGATGATGATGGAGAATGGTAAGTTTCTAGCAAACACAACTGGTGTAAGACAGGATGCTAGGGAGGAATTTGTTTCCAAAAATGCCTTTGATTCAGGCAGTGATCAAGTGGTGGCAAGGGAGACAAGATATCGTAAACCACCAGGGTGGTTAGGGGATTTTGTGTGTGGTTAGTCTGATTATAGTTTCTCTGGTTGATGGTTGAGTTCTGTGTTGCCATGTCGTGATCCCTCTATTTCTGTGTGTCTGTGTTTCCTGTCTTTTTTCTGTTTGTGTTGTATTTGTGAAGGCCAGGGGATGTGTTGTAATGTACTTCATGTGGGGTTTTTATCTTATGTATACATTCTTGCAGCATCTTTCAAGTGGATGGAATGTGACTATGCAATATGCAGGTCTTATGACATGCGGAAGATTCCTAAAGTGGTTGAATGAACAGTGAGAACCGGTTGGTGTGTGGCTTGCCAGGCAAAGGATTTCATCTGCTGAATAAACTTAAGCATTACTAATACTGAAGTCTCCAGTCATCTGTCGATGAAGAACATAACAAACAGTTACCATGATCAACACATGACATTCCGTGCTGAATTCACAAAGAAAGTCAATTACATACACAGATGTCCTACTTCATGTGGATATAATTGTCTGACTTTCTGCTATTCACTAATATTCCCTAGAGTATGCCTGGATAGCTTCCCCTCAGTTTTACTCTTTGGAAGGTCATGTGATTTTCACAGTAAGCTCCTTTTATTATGGTGGGTCAACCCACGATGCTGCTGCAGCTAGCCGACTGTGACTTATAAACTAAGTTCCCAGTGTGAGGCGTTGCCTTTGTGGTTTGTACTTTCCTTGAAAGTCTCATAAATTCCGCCTTTTAACTGCAAGTGGGTGACTGCTTTAATTGCAAATTGTAACAGCCATACTCCAGTGATTATAGTTCTTGCATGGCTCCATGCGGGCTGCTGGATAATGCCTTCTTGCATGCCACAGTAAAAGTGTTTCAATGCTTGGGCACTCATTACATGTGGCCCAATAAAAAGGTACAATAATACTGGGTGTGATATTACTGACAGTATGCGTTGTTACCATATGTTTACTGGAGCCTTACAGATTTTGCAGCTGGAATGGAGAATAACCCTTTTTTCAAGCCAAGATGGCCTCCCGGTGAGAAGCCCCTGCCGGTTCAACGCCTACCCAGCCGGGCATCGGGCACAGCTCCCCTCTCATCTCCGCTGCTCGTCTTCATCTTCTCCTGCCTTTTCTCTTAATTTCCTAGTGAACAACATTCGACGGAACCCTCGCTGTATAGCCAATGCCTCTTTGATCTCTCCGGAAGGCTGCAGAAGAGCCGGGCGGAGGTTCCTCTTCCTGACTCCGGGCAGGGGCGGCACTAGGCTCATGGTGGCCCTGTGCACGGAGCGTAGGTAGGGGCCCCCGGAAGACGGAGTCCGGGCGGGGTGGAGCGCGGAGGTCAGTGAAGAGGGGGGGGGGGGGTCAGGTTGTTTGGAAGTGGAACAGAGCCGAGCCCGCCAAATCCCTGCCAGGGGCCGCCACGCAAATATGTATCCATCCTCAGAGGATTATTATATTAAGGATATATATTGGCGTGGTGGCCCCTGGTGTTTGGTGGCCTTGTGCAGGTGCACAGCTTGCACATGCCTAAGGCCGCCCCTGCTCCGGGTTCGATTGCCACTGCCCTTCCCTTCAGCTAGCCCGCCTGCTTTGCTTCCTCGCAAGACATCTGGGCCGATTGGGGGACATAGCTGAGGTAAGAAGTCCCGACACCGCTCTTCATTGCTATCTGAGCCCATCATTCCTCGACCATGCCAGAGAGGCGCCCCCTCCGGTTTTCTTAACTTTGCTGCTTGCTTCGCCTCCTCACAAGCCATCTGGGCTGATTTGGGGACACAGCGGAGGTATGCAGTCTCTGCACCGCTCTTTGTGGCTATCTGAGCCCATCATTCTGTGACCTTGCTAGAGATGCGCCCCCTCCTTTTTTTTTAACTTTGCTGCCTCCCGCTCTATGGACTGCTGCTTTGGCACCTGTAACATTCATCTTTGACCTATGGACACCGGATTGGACACTGCTGCCCCGCTGCCCTGAACTTTTGCTCATGGACAGTACGGATATGACTTTGAAATTGACTGCCCTCCTTTTCCGGACTCTCTGGCTCATATCCCTCTCTACTTACCCTCCGTGAAATTTGCTCTTGGTGTTTTTAGAATTATCTCCCTTGACTTTCTGACTTGGACTCTTATGCTCCTCACCATTTTGTGACTTTCTTCTTTGACTCCCTGTCCCTGACCCGCCACCTTAGTGATCTTTGACCTCTTCCTCTGTCCCAGCCGGTCTCCAGCCGGGCGACCTTTCTGTTGTATCTCCTGTGCCACGGATCTACTCCTCGTTGTCGATCTTGTTAATATTTCTGATCCCGCTCCTGTTTTTCCTTCACTCTCACTTTCCTGTCCTTATCTGCCTTCCTTTCTCTTTCTTTCTGTTCTTCCCCCTCTTCCTTTCCCTGCCCCTTAGATTGTTCTTGTCTCCAATTTTCTGCCGCTTTTACTGTTATTCCACTGCTTTACGTTGCCTCATCTAGAGTCTTCATTTGCCATCCTTTCTTAATCCCTGTTTTTACTATGTAACTAGTGTAACTGAGTCTATCCAAGAACACAATAACACCTGGAGAGAGGTCTTGGGTAGGCTGAGTAAGGCAGGATTTTCCTTGAGGAAGGATAAAGGTAGGTTCCTAGTGGAGGATATAGACTACCTTGTACATACCAGTTCGGGGCAAGGTGTCCGTCCCAAGATTGACTTGTTGAAGGCTATCAGGGCTGCACCTATTCCCTGTGATGAAGATCAGTTGCAATCCTTCATGGGCTTCATTGAGTACTATGCCAAATTTGTAATCAATTTTGTAGGCAAAGCTGAAGATCACATAATGTTGTTACGGATGGCATGCACATTTGTTTGGAGAAATGTTCAATAGAAAGCATTTGATTTGATAAGGAAGGACATTTATAGAGCAGATATTCTTGCACCATTTGAAATTTTTGACAGATGAAGCCAGTGCGTGTGGATTGGGGGAAGGTTTGTCCCAGGTACATGGGGACTATGAAAAAACCATAGCTTTTGCCTCGCGCTCATTCATGGAATATGAGAGCAACTATTCTGTCATAGAGCGTGAAGCTCTGGCAGCATCCTAGTCAGTCAATGATTTTAGGACCTTTTTATGTGGTCTAAATCTTTGTATTCGTACAGACCATAAACCCTTAGTCAAAGTTTTTTGAGTCCTGATGGAGCTGGTAAGGGCTCGACTAGTCTGGCTACACTGGCTTGTAGACTTTAGGAGTATCGTTACCAGGTTGCGCTCATACCGGAGTGGAAGACATGGTGTTTCTGCTTGGGATCAGGATGGTGCCATGACTTCATTGGGTGCTGTGGAAGAGTGCATTGGCATTCTTGGCAGATGAGTGGCGCAAGATAATGGATCAGGATTTAGTCCTTAGGAGTGTTGAGCAAATGGTGGTGCAGGGTGAGCGGAGGGAAAGCACAGTGGCCCTTCTGTGAGACCTTTTGTGAAGATTCTGGATGAGTTGAGTGTGAGTGACACAAAAGTTCTTGTGAGGAATTGCTAATTTGTGCCACCAGAAGGTATGAGGCGCAAGATCATTAAGTTGGCACATGAGGGTTACTCTGGCCAAATGATGACAAAGAAACAGGTGAGAGAAATATTTAGGTGGCCATGTATGGATGAGCAAATCACGTTGTGGGTAGTGAATTATGAAGTGTGTAGAGAGAGTGAAAAAAGGCTTAAGACTGGTGTTCATGCAGCTCAGGGGCACATCAAGGACCCTGGTGCTCCTTGGAGTATGGTATGCTTGGATTTTATTGGGCCCACACAGGAGGTCATATCCTTGACCCCTTCTTTACCACACTGGAGCGGGCTAGGGTCTCTGACCCGATGGTGGTAGGCTGGACTGATCATCTGCTGGTTAAAGTTTCATGTCCTATAGATGACCCACAATTTAAACCTGTGGACAGACTGATCCTTAAAAGAATTGGCATAAGCTCAAACTGGAGGAGTTCTATAAGATCTTGGAGGCGCAGCCCCTGGCCAATCTGCTGAATGTGGAACAAGGATACGAGCAGTTTCGTAACTGGGTCCTAGCCGCCCTTGACTCTCTTATACCGATGCGCTGGTCAAAATGCCATGCTAAAGTTCCCAGCCCATGGTATAATGATACTCTTGCCGAGCTTAAGAGAACGTGCCGGCAAGCTGAGAGGGCGTGGAGGAAATCCTTTGATCCCACCTTGAAATCTTTGTATTTTGCCCAGCTTAAGATCTATCACAGGGCAATCTGTCAAACCCGGGCCGCACACTATGCTTTCGAGTTTCAGAATAGCCCCAACCCGTCTAAATTAATCTTTAAGGTTCTCAAAGACCTTATGGGGAAACGGGCCACCTCGGTGGAAATCTGCACGGACTCTCACTGTGAAAGTCTGGCATCCTTTTTCGTGGAGAAAGTGCAGGCGATCTACCGAGGATTTACGTCATCTGTGCCCGATGCTGAGCAAACTGGTGTGATAGCTACGGTTCATGAAACTCTGTCCTCCCTGCCAGTAATGTCTGACGAGGTCTTCGATACTCTGAGCCTCAAAATTAAATCCGGTTCTCCATTAGATCCGCTGAAGCCAGAGTTATTCAGACTTCTCCCTCCCCTATGTCGTGAGCCTATACTGGATCTGATCAATCTATCGCTCACATCGGGTGTGGTCCCTTCTTCCTGGAAGCAGGCAGTGGTCAACCCAATTTTAAAGAAGCCTAACCTTGACCCCCTACTACCAGAAAATTACCGTCCCATCTCCCTCCTGCCCTGGACCGCCAAGGTCACTGAGGCACACGTGAACTCCATCTTGTCCGCCCACCTTTCTTGAAATAACATTCTAGACCAGAGCCAGAATGGTTTTCGTGCACAACACAGCACCGAAACTGCACTGCGCTTTATGACCGAGCACTTGCGAACGGTGCTGGATGCTGGGCAGACAGCGGCGCTCCTCCTGTTAGATTTGAGCGCCGCATTTGACACGGTGTCTCACGACATTCTGATCCGGCGCTTGGAGGGAGTGGGAATTGAGGGGACTGCTCTCCAATGGTTTCGCTCTTTCCTCTCGGACCGTTTTTTTAAAGTGGCTATTCCACCTTGTCAGTCCTCTTTCCATCCACTGGGGCTGGGGGTTCCGCAGGGCTCTGCGTTGAGCCCCACTTTGTTCAACCTATATGTGAAACCGCTGGCTGCAGTCGTCAGACAATGTGGCCTAACCATGACATCGTATGCCGATGACACGCAGCTGGCGGTGACACTCAGCGGTGATCCCGAGGTGAACGCTCCCAGATTCCGTGCAGGACTCATAGCCGTGGCAAATTGGATGCGAACTAACTGTCTGCAGTTAAATGCCAAAAAAACCGAGGTCCTGATCTTAGGAAAGCAGGCAGAGCTCTGGGGAGACCAGTGGTGGCCTCCAGAATTGGGGGTGACTCCCATCCCAGCTGCCGAAGTTAAGAACTTGGGGGTCTGGCTGGATCCTACACTCTCCTTCACCAGCCACACGAAGAAGGTTGCAGCTACCTGTTATGGTATTCTGCGAGGGCTGAGACCGGTCCTCAAATTCTTCGACCCCCCTACTCGGCAACTGGTGGTCCAAGCCTCCATTCTTTCTCGGCTGGACTATGGGAGTGCGCTGCTGCTCGGAGTGAATCAGGCGGAGGCTAATAGATTGCAAAGGGTGCAGAATGCCGCGGCGCGAGCCATCATTGGCCTTCCTAGACAGTGCTCTGTCTCTGCAGCTTTGGCCTCTCTTCACTGGCTGCCGGTCAGACAGAGAATTAAATTTAAGGCTCTCTGCCTGACATTTAAAATCTTGAAGCTTTCCTCTCCTCCAGCCCTCGCTAAGCTTGCTTCCTCCTATGTTCCTACGCGGTCTCTTAGATCGGAATTTCTCCATCTGGCGGTCAATACACGGTTTAGACTGAGTAGGATGGGAGGTCGCTCCTTTCGAGTATTAGCGGCAGGATTATGGAATTCTCTCCCTGTCCATATTCGAGCCTTGAACAGCCTTACTTCCTTTAGGCGCGCCATAAAAACTTTTTTGTTCCCAATCGCTGACTGATTCCTTCCTCTCCTTCCCAGCATCGATTTGTTGTGTTGTGGTACCTGATCAGGCGCCGGGACGCCCCTTGGCTGGGGCAGCTGCGCGCCTTATAAAAACTACTAACATAACATAAAAACTACTAACCTATGCAGATGATGTAAGAGGGATTGAGGAACACCATGGTTTTGATGTATGTACATTCCACATGGCTGATTGTCAGATTTATGCCTCATGTGACCACTAGAAGGACGGTGGATATGTTGAAGGGTATTTTTCAAGAGGAAGCACTGCCTCGTGTCCTTGTTACCGACAATGATACACAACTTGTTTTACACAAAATTAAATCCTTTCTGGATACATGTGATATTACCCACCATCGCACAGCACTTTATAACCCCCAAGCCAATGGCATAGTGGAGTGGGCCAACCGCTTAGTGAAGGGTACCATATCAATGGCTATTCAGAGTGGGAAGGATGTCAAGGTAATGGTGGATGGTATGGTGCTGTCTCATCACACCACAGCACATAGTGTGACTTGATTTTCTACGTTTGAGAAACTGTGTGGAAGGAAGCCAAGGCATTAAATTGATCCCTGCATGGCTAAAGGGTTCGGGTCGTGAGGAAAATGGTGGAGAAGGTGTCAGGGTTGGTGGTAGAGGTGTGCGTGCTGGGGACTGGGTCAAAATAAGGCATGGCAACCTATGCAAAGGATTATCAAAGTTCTGGGGCTCATTCAAGGTAGTATAAAAAAGTGTTTGACAGTTATGTGCTTCTGGACAACAGTAACAAACGGAACAAGTACAAAGTAGTGATGTATTAGAAAGGGGAGGTTGTGGACAATAAAGCGATCTGGCATGAATGCATCGGGCCATGTAACAGTTTGAATGGGTTCATGTTGATGAGTGATAAGGAGTTGGTCAGCAATAAGGATGGTGCCAGGGGTGAGCTTGTAGAGTGTGGCACTGGTGATGCTCATGTTCCCTGTCCCGATGGCCTTTCTTCTCATGAGGGAGCCAGAGGAATTTGCTCTCCTAGGCTTTGCAGACCTCCTCGCTATTTGGAGGACTCATTGGGTGCCCACTATTTGTATTATATTTGCGCAGTGTACTTTTCCTTTTCTCGTAATTAGAGTACCAATATGCTTTTTATAGTTATAAGGGGTATGTTTTTGATTCCTTGTTTTTGTCTTTTCCCTTTATTTTTTTTGCTCTCTGCTGTTGGGTAGAAGGGAGGGGGGAATGTAGAACTCAAGATGTTTTACGCCCTGAAGGTATTCCATGTTTTACTGTGATGTCATGCTGTGACAGGTTGTAGAATGGTTATGACGCAGGATTCCACTGGAGTCAGTTAGTCTGTTTCTGGCGAAGGAGGAATTACGCTCTGCTTGTGTGCTTATAAATAAAGGCGTGCTTTGCTTTTACAACCATGTGGAAGTACCACTTTAACAAAGCCCTATTCAACTCAGATACATGTGGAATCGATCCATCGATGTTTCAGACCATTGTTGAAATTGTACCTATCATCAATTTTGTTTATTGACTGTGTAGGCCATCACATTTGCATTTTTGGCTAGCCTGGTAGGACTGCAACAGATAATAGGCCAAGGCACCACAATACAAGGCCCCCATTAGCTATTCACATAGCTACTACGTGACTCACATTTGCAAAACAGGGCAGTTTTGAACTCGTAAAGACAACCGGTATATGTGTTTTGCAACACATAGGTGAGTGCATGCATTTGTGCTTGCTGCAAGCAATGTTTGTGGTAACACCAGAGAAAACAGGCATTGGCATAGCCAACAGGTCTCACCTTTGGGACCGGTTTTGCCAATGTTTTTAAGCTAAAAGGAAAACTACAGGCAGAGGAAAGGAGGCAGAAATCTGGGAAGAAGGGCTGAGCCAAGACAGAGTTAAGGCAGAGCACTGATTGGACAGCAGAGGAACGAAGGTAGAAATCAGGGAAGAAGGGCTGAGGCAAGACAGTGAGCATAATGGAACAGCACTGGATGGACAGCAGTGTAAAGAGGTAGAAATCAGGGAAAAAAGGCTAAGGCAAGACAGTGAAAGTTAAAAAAGAGCACTGGATGGACAGCAGAGGAAAGGAGGTAGAAATAAAGGAAGAAGGACTGAGGCAAGACCGTGAGCGGTAAAGAAGAGCACTGAGTGGGCAGCAGAGTAAAAGGAGGTAGTAATCAGGGAACAAGGGCTGAGGTAAGACAGTGAGAGTTAAGGAAGAGCACTGAGTGGTCAGCAGAGTAAAGGAGGTAGTAATCAGAGAAGTAATCAGAGAAGAAGGGATGAGGCAAAACAACAAGAGGAAGGAGGGATGACGAAAATAAATCATTTACCTATGTGCGCACAGCTGGCGAAGCCATTGCTGAAAGTGATAGGTGATGGCTAGCTTGTTAACCAAAGTGCCCAACTAAACGGTTTGAAGAGATGCTCTCTTAATGGTGCGAACGTCTTCACCACAGTACTTGTACAGCCCAGTGGATTCTAGGCTGAACAGCGCTCAAAGCCTCACCCTAAAGATGCCTAGCTAACTATTCCAATGAGGTTTACCAGTTCAGAATATGGGGTAGGTTAAGAGCAGCCTGTCCTTATCAAGTACATAAATGGAAAGTTGGTGGGACAAAGAGCACACTTCAGTTGTGCCCACAGTATACTAGGAGCAATCATCTGAAATGTGGGACACTGTCCAAAGAGCTTGAGTCCCCTGGGTGGAAAGATACCATGTAAGGGAGAGCATACAGCACGGTGACACTATGCTATGAGAGACTGTCAACACAATGGCGAAACCTTGCTCCATCCATCCCCTCTTTGATGATATTTTATATCATCACAAATTACAGAAACAGATGCCAACTTTCACCATTTACTCAGCTCTATTTCTTCAAACACTCTTTTAGTCTTCTCCCCATTATTCATGTGAAAGTTTTTCATTTTCTTATATAAATCCCCATTTAATTCTTCAAGCTCAATTTCAATGAAGTTTCTTTTCTTTCCTTTCTTATTTCCTGTATATGTATTTTTATGATTGCAGCATTTACAACAAATTATTATCCCTAAATTCAGTAGGGCTTCTCCTACCATTGGCATCAGTATTTTACCTACAAAACGTTTTCCTATGTTAGAAAACCAGCTACCTATTGAAGAGAGACCACTAATTAGTCTCTTCCATGCACTGTCAACCTACAGTGGTTTCAATTCTTCTCTTATATGTGTAATGCTTCTTGCATATTTCCCAATTTAGACACTTTCGTCTGGAATGTAAGTGCAACAATGTTGCGCCTTCAGCATTCTACAGACTCCGCCCTCTTTTGCCAATCTATACTACTATTATAAAGAGAGAACACAACCCTTTGAGCCAGGTAAACTCGGGAACCACAGCGCCAATCCACACACCCGATACATCCTTGAAATTGTCAGGGTGTGTAGATGGACATAGGCTACATAAAATTTAAAAAAACATAAATTTAAAAAAATTAACTTTAAAAACAAAGTAGTCCCCTGAAAGAAGCGCCGGCCGCGACGTCTGCGTCATGACATCAAGAGCGCGGGGAGGAGCGGCGTTCAGGAGCAACAGGAAGAGCGGAGGACATGTTCGCGGGGAGGAGCTGCGGACAGGCGGGGTGGAGCGGCGAGCGGCGGACAAGCGGTAATGACCAGCGAGAAGCGGAGGAGCAGTGGAGCGGTAAAATCAGCAGCGCGAGGAGAAGCGGCGAGTAAGGTAAGTGAACCATCCAAGAGCCGCGGTAAGTGAACCATCCAAGAGCCACGGGTGCGCAACGAGGGACAGGCGGAGGGACTGGCGGGAGCCATGGGTGCACGCAAGCCTGCAATGCTGCCCCCAGCCCCCTTCTGCCCCGGGCAGCGCTGGGGTGGGCTGCTAGTAATATATCAAGAGCAAGTCAATTTTGTAAAACCATTGATCTTACCGCAACTAGTTCTGTATTGATCATTAAAAACCCACTAGCAGTGTCAGTCCATAAGCGACCCACCACTGTTGACAATTTGCAAATCCTTTGAGTGTTCAGAACCACTCCCACTGAAGGTATAATTGCACTAAATATATCACCTACAATTTCAGTAAATGTTGCTCTTTTACTATGTGTTAGTCCATTAGTTTCTTCATTGTTTCCAGTGATTTTCTTGACATGATATACCTTTGGGAATACTATTCAAAAATAAAAAAAACTCCCATACCAGTGATCAGGCAACTTAAAATAGGCCTTGTTCCCGCAAATATAATAAATTCCAGGAAACACAGGTTCAGTTCCATCTTTGAAACCCCAGCCCCCGATTACTTTGAAATTATGTTCACACTCACTGGAACCAATGAATATATTGTTATAAAAATCTGTTTTCTCCCTATGGAGACAGAGTTTCCCCTTCTTTTCGAAATGCAGTAACATAGCAGCTTGAGTCTTGCCATTAGAGGTAAACTCTTTATTTTCAGCCCATTTAGGAACCTTTTTTTTCTGATCAGAGGCTTTACTATGGAAATCCTGTCTCCTTTTTTCTACTAAATCTAAAAGCATATTTTCTTTCTCGTGTAATGTGCATGTTAGATTATCTTTGTGAGCTTTAGCTATATCTATTGAACCTACTGTTAGAAAATAATCACCCATGAAGTGTGAAGAATCTATAGGATTAGAAATACAATTTAAATTTCTACGTAAAGGAACTTCAGAAAAGATGACATCAAAATTGGAATAATAATATTGTAATTTTCCAGTTCTTTAAAACAGACTAGCTAAAATGCTACATGAAATACCCTATGTCAGGGGTAAGTGATGGTATGTAACCCCCTCAGCTACTGATGTGGGCAACTTCATGCACACGTAACAATCACTGATTTCCATAGCTTCTACATAATGTACTAACAAATTAGCAAATGCATTCATATTAGTTCTATTTCTAGCTCTACTATAATGTACATTTTCCTCATCTGGTGCTTCTAAATCTACTCCAGGTTGCTTAAGACTAACTTAATGTGTATGTGTGTCTAATTTCTCAGGTACATTTACTTGTTCAGGTATATTAGTGTTATTCTGTGTCTCTTTGCTCATCAAATAAGGTATAGCTTTATACTTCATCTCCTCTTTGTAACTTTACCACAGACTTTAACCTGTGAATCTCTTCTCAAGTGGGACTCACTTCTTCGTCAGTCTGATCAACAATCAGTTCGTCATCACTCATTTCTAGATTTTCGAAATCTTCAAGTATGACGTAGGTCCACTCAGGTCCTTTGAACTTGGTATTCAGTATTTTCAAACGTGGACTTATCCTTCTTGGTTGCTCTGTGGATGGTCCAGCTTGACTTGTTATTTCATTTACTTGCTCTGGTTCTGCATTTATAGTTTTATGGTGAAATGTCAGTCTTTTCACAAAACCAGGCTACTTATCTCCCTTTCTGAGTCTTTCTACTGGCGCTGTGCTTTGACCTTCTTCAGATGACCTTCTTCAGATGATCTTCTTCAGATGATCTTTTATTTCCATTCAGTTGGGGCACATCTAGTTCAATGCTGTCTTCTGTATCCCTCTCTATCTGACTTGGTCCAGGCCTTATTTCTGTTTCTTCTCCCTGGATACTAATCTGGCCTTGTTCAGGAGTATGTTGTATTTGACTTTGACTTTGTTTGCCTTCTTTTTCCTGAATACGTCTTTCTACACTTATCTGGACCTGCTCAGGTCTTGAGATTTCTTGATTGTCTTCTGCCTGAGCTTTTGCCCTATTACCTATCTGTCCCTCCTCAGACTCAGGAGTTCTGGCTGGAGTTTCAAATGTCTGAGTACATCGATCTTTCCTTATCTGGTCCTCCTCAGAATTACTATTGGCTTGGGTTTCTGTAATCTGAGTACATTATTCTATTCCTGACTCGTCCTCACTAGCACTCTGTCTATCTAGATAGGTTTGACTTCCGGTTCTCACAAACTCTGCAGGTATGTCGACTACTGGAATCCATTCATCCTGACTGGTGCACGGTTGCTCCTCATCACCCACTCGGGATCAACTTCTTGAGACCCCTCAGCTGCACAACCTTCAGCTTCTACTTCATCAGTTTCTGTCACCCTCTTGGTGTGACTGGCATGGATCCAATTCAGAATTCCCCTGCACTTCAGAGCTGTAGTAGTAACCAATATCACTTGATGTGGCTCTCCCCACCTTGGTGCTAGGCAAGATTCTCGAGTATGTTCCTTTATCACTATCCAGTCACCTGGATTCAGGTCATGTGCTGGAGTTGATTGTCTGGCGACAGCGTCTTCCCCAACCTGGTGAGAGATAGAACGCACTTGGTCAGTCAGTTCTTTGCAGTACTCGAGTACGAAATCATCAGATATATTTATCAGCTTGTGTCCTGGTACCCATGCTTGCCTTATTGCTCTTCCCATGAGTATTTCATGGGGGACTCTATAACTTGCCTACTTGCCATCCACTGCTGATGACCTCACATACTGCAGCATTCACTAAATGTTCTACGACATCATTGATAATATCACTGATGACATCTGAAAGTACTTCATTAATGACATCACTGTGCTTGGAATGTCTGAATGCTATAGTTACTTCAGTTAACTATAACTGGTAAATTTCAGTGGCTTTTTTGAGTTTAAAATGTTTTAACTGTCACATTCACCTAACTATAATGTCACTTTAACCTTTAGTTTTTTTTCACCAAATACATATATTTATATACGTATATATTAGCAAAGAAAATTCTTTATGCAAAAATGTATGCTAAAACATGTAAGGACTTATTTACAAGCCCATTGCGCCACTGGTACGCCACTTTTCCCCCATATTAAAAGTGACGCACTGGGGCGCAAGGTGCTTGTAAATAACCACTGTAGTTTCTAAATATAAAGGAATGGCCCAGAAGCCAAGGCACAACAGCCCTGGTACAGAAGTGCACTGCTTAGGCTGATGAAAGACAGGAAATGAATGAAGTGGGCGGGCCTAGTATGCTATTCTCTTCAAGTGTCATTCACATATGGAATCAGAATGGGAGAGGTCAGCCCACTTCATACATCTGCTGTCTTGCACTGAGTGACAACATTTTCCTTATTTCATATGCACGCCTAGCCAAGAAGTGCACTTCGGTGCCTGCTCTTCTGGTCCATTCCTTTATTTTTAGAAATGATATGTTTTTGTCAAACGTTTGTTGCATAAAGAATTTTGGGGCATATTATCAAGACAGGCGATAAAATTATTGCCGCTTTTGCGACAGGAAATTGGCACTAAGACGGCGATAATGGGCTTGATAATATGCTCTATGGAATTCCAGTTGAAGCCCATGTTAGATGTCCTTCACATTTAACATGGGCTTCAATTGGAATTCCATAGAGCATATTATCAAGCCCATTATCGCCGTTTTAGCGTCAGTTTTCTTCAGCTAAAACGGTGATACTTTCATCCCCTGTCTTGATAATATGCCCCCTTGTTTGCAAGTTTTACTAACAACTTCTTTGCTGAAGGAACAACTGTTTAATCATATGCTGTCGCAATACAGCTCCAATAATGATTATTTAAAAAGTGCAGAGTGTCTATTTCCGGCAGTTTCATCCACGATTAAAGTTCATGTGATATTCTTTCTGCCACCTCAATGATCTTGGTCATGCGATAACACCGAGGCCCTCATTATGAGTTGAGTTATTTCACCTGGGGCGATATCTCTGGGTAAAATACCCCAAATTGCAATTATGAGTCTCTATGCTTGGAATTATAAGGTCTGAATACTGCGCCTGTTACATTTGCTGTAGGCGCTGTGGGTAGCAGCAATGCAAAGCCACACCATCCCGCTGCAGCACTGTGGGGATCAGGAAATGCAACCCCTGGAAAGGCACAAGTGTGGCAGCACTCTGACACCACTCTCTCACCTGCTCCTAACAAATGGAAACTGTCAGCACGTTTTCACTGAAATCTGGGAAAACTGTGTTAAAAGACAAGTAACTCTAGCTCCGAGCAGTTAATAATCATTTCATTGGAGAAAACCCTGAAATGACGGAACTTTGGTGCAGAAATACCAACCAGTAATGTAGAATCTGGCCCCCAGATATCTCAGCAGAAACGTCTGACCAACTCTAAAAGGTCTAAAGGACATTTAATTCCGTGATAGTTTTGGGTTTAGATCAGTACTCGATTTAGTGAGACAAGTTGGTACATGAAGGGTAAGCATAGATGTGGTTTTCGGGCTAGGTAGAAGATGCTTCTTCCTGCACCACCGTTACTTTATTTTCTGTATGCCTTGCTCAGCTCTTTTGCTTTGGGGTGCAACTCCAAGAGTGAATGTAGTCTGCATCCTTTTCTCATCAATGTTAGTTCCTTGGAGTGTGGAGTTGTTTACCAAGAGTCACTGGAACCTCTAGGTCACGTGGTATCTATAGTTTATAGGCTTTACAATTAACAACTCTAAACCAGTTATAAAGATATTTCCCCAGTCCCTTTAATTCTCAGCTAGAACTTCGGGGTATTTTCTTTTCATTTTGCGGAGTTAAAATGATTTTATTACTTCTTTTCACTTCTTTCTTCCATCTTTTGGTGTTTGGGATTGGATGGCTGTAATTAGTAAATGTTTGCAAACATGATACAGCCTATCCAAGTTTTGGTGGAAGGATTTAAATCCTGCAGCCTGGTCCCAAATACATGTTTTTTTTAATTTATTTATTTAATGCGATTTTATATAGCGCAAACTTTACCCGAAGGTGTCAGAGCGCTTTACATAAGAACCAGTTGTAAAACATAAGGATTTAGGATTACATGCGTTACATAAAAGATACAAACAGAAAAAATTGCAAATGTACAAGATGTAAAGTCACACAAGGAAGAGATACAAACAGAAAGAAAAATTTCAAATGTACAAATAGTAAAGTCACTCAAGGAAGAGATACAAATGGATATACTCTAAGAGTCACATAGGAATGGTAGAGAGTACAAATGTCTACTACATATACTAGTGATTAGAGTTATCACTATATACATATATATATAAACATAGTAGATTTTCTCAGGTCAAGACCACCCCCCCCAAAAAAAAAACAGAAGAGAAGAGTTCCATTAAGTGGGGTCGGAGGGGGGACGCAGTCACAGCACCAAGGGAGGGTGGGAGGGATACAAGGGTATGGAGAAAAGGCAAATACCAGCGAAACATTTTGAAATAGTAACAGCATTGTGTTACACTTGAATCGCTTTTCGGAGGATTCTGGTTTTCGATCGACTTGTAACCACGAACAGCATAGTGTACAAACATCCAGTTGCACTGATATGCGCATGTATTTGCTTTAAAGGGTTTTATTGTGGTTTATTTTTCTATTCAGAGGTACAGCTCTAATCAGAGCAATTACCATCATTACCAATTTATGATGATCAATTAGGTTATAATACATACATCTAACAAAATACACCAGCCATACTTGGTACATATTGTACATAGTTTCAAAATTATTAAGAATTCCCCTAAAAAACAAACTTTAGAGATACTTAAGTGCTTCATTAAATGTTAGACCCCCATCAAACTTTCAACAATAAAATGTCCAATATAGCACCTCCATCTCTTTTCTATGAGTGCCGATTTAGATGATTTAGGGGCTGATTTCTTTCTCGATTACGAGAATACTCCACTGCAACGGAGCCAAAGTATCCTTATCGCCAAGAACGCAGTCCACCCACTAAATTTAAATGGAGGCAGACATTAGGATTAATCACGGTGGAGACTAGTCCATCTTCTCCTTGATTAATCCCCTCTGACAACTCTGCGGATTAAGGGCTGTCAGAAACTGACATGTCATTGTGCCCACCTAATTTAGATGGGCGGAATGACAGGTCCGTTTTTACTGCCCGTCACAGCCAGGACAACCCAGTTGAGAAGGGGGCAGAGACCACTGCTAAATGCTCCCCTCGCAATGGGAGTGGACTTGTATGGCGAGGGGGCAATGCATTTTCTATTTTCAAAAAAGAAAATCCCATTTAATGATTTTTTTCATTTGAAAATAAAACAAAAGAACCTTATTTGCCCGCCGCTTCAACCGTGGGACGGAGTTCTGTACCAAACAGAAAAATGCATTGACAGGAACTGCAGTGACAGCGCTTCCTGGAAATGTTTTACAAATGACTGCTAGTTTGGCAGTCTTTGTTAATCTGGCGGGCAGTCCCTCCAACAGGGCAACGGAGTAATTTACTCCATCGCCCTGGAAGAACAACAGGCCATCTGCCAATATATAAATGAGCCCCTAATCAACCACAAAAGGGACCCATCATTTACAAATACATTTCATGATGTCCAAGTGTGCAGAGAATATAGTCTCCCTCTCCTTAACACTCTTCATTTTCTAAAGCCCTTCTAAAAAGCAGGGATGAGTTTTAATCTCCATCTCTGCAAAAGAAGTGATCGTGCCACCAACACTGAAATGAATATCAGTTTTTCACACCTCAGTGGCGTTTCCGGCACAGAGCAGTAGCCAAACAATAAGACCGTGGGGGCATTTGAGTTGGGTTCTTTTGAGGGCAAACCTACCAGACAGTGCAAGATGCCTGGTTGCAGAACACCTATTGTGGTCTTACCAAGAACTTACAGGAACCAACCGGGGCTTACAGACCACCCATTGCTTACAATTGGTTTGCTTGTCACTCTCATTTGCTTCTTTCTTAACCAATGACTTACTTTCCTTGTCCTAGCGTGCCCATCTTGTGTTTGTCCCCCTCTAGACTATAGCTTTTTTTTAATGTCTCACTGATTGTCTGGCTTCCATACTTCCACTGCTCTCAGGGAACTTTGGGGCATATTACCAAGGGCTAGTATCGCCGCTTTCTTGGCAAATTGTGCCGAGAAAGCGGCGCTACAGCTAGAGCCCTATTATCAAGGGAACTTTAAAGCCTGGGCCGAGCCCACTTTGCATGTCGGCGATAAACATCGCTAATGACATGCAAAGTGGGCGTACCCACGTCCAACCACATGTAAAATGTGGTTGGAGGTGGAAACACCCTATTACCAAGGCAGGCGTTAGGAGACAAAAACCTGCAATAAACTCATTTATCGCAGGTCTCCCAACGCCTGCTCCGACCAGGTGTTAGGCATTGTTAACATGGGGGTGTGGATCATAAAGCTGAATCCACCCCCCCATATTATCAAGGCCCACATTAGCGCATGAAAACAACGTTTGTTTTCATGCGCTAACGTGCCATATTGCCGACTATCGCCGGATTTCTAATGGCCTGCCTGATGCGCATTGATAATTGCGCGCTAATTAGGCGATGAAATCCGGCGATAGCCGGCGATACGGAGATGTGCGTTGTGCGTTTTGCAACGCACACCTCGGTAATATGCCCCTTAATTTTCTTTTTGATGAAACACTCGATAAGAGTGCATGTGTTTTCCAGCTCTCCTTCTCTCACCATGTTTTTCAGCCAGGTGCCCACCCCCTGCACTCTGCATTTCTGTCTTCTCCCCACTCCCCGTGTTGCTGTCTCTTTTGTGTGCTTCTTGGGCGTGCGTCACCTTCGCCCACACTTTGAGATCTTTTCTCCCCCATGCTGTGTTGCCTTCTCCCTCATGCAGTGAATTTACCCTCCTTGATCTCACCCGCTCCCCCATTCATCATCACACTTGCCCACATGCGAGTAAAATGATGCCCCCATACAAATTATTTATTTCTTTTAGTGTTTTTTGAGGATGCTGTGTATATCCTTGTGAAAAGCCTGCCTGAAGAGTATCACCAAAAGGCACTTGCAGAGCCAACAGGCCCCAAAGGCAAGACCTAATGGTTTTGCCACTGCTTGTTACTTTCTGGTGCATCTGATTAGAGCTGCTCTGATATAAGTTGCATTGTGTCTTTACTAAGGCTGGAGGTGTCTGCAGGGGGCAAGTGCCTTTGAGATTTACAATAAGTAGCAGGGGCATTTATGCAAAGGATTGCTGCTAGTGAATGAATCAAAGATGTTCACATTATAAACATTGTATGTATTGCTCATTAAATGACAGTCAGCTTACGATCAAAGAACGCTAGAAACTTCCAGCACCCTCACATCTAAAGATTTGCCCTTGTACCCACAAGGATCCCTGAAGCCGCCATGATTCAGAGAGGCTCGTCAGAGGTCAGTTGAATAAAGCTTAGTCTGTGTGTGGCAAAGGACCGAAGGGCACGCATCAAAAGAGCCAGTCCCGTGCCTGCCTGGATGGTGGTCGCTTTGTTACTTTCCTGGTTCGTATTTTTGATTCTTTTTTTAAGCGCGTGCATCACCTCAAAGTGTTCCAGTGATGATTGCAATCCTTTCATCAGCAAACGGATGATTAATGAGAAATAATTACCAATTATTATTGTAAATAGGCCGCACTACTACACAAGGTAAGAAAATTAATGGCATAAAAATGAGTAAATAAAATCATTACTGTGATCACCTTTAATAAAGACTTGCGCAATTACAATATTGTCTTTATAAAATGCATATCAAATATTAAAGCATGCACATTTAATTTCGATATGTACACAATGAATACCTGCCCTGTCTATCACCATGCTGTTCATTGTCCATTCTTCTATTTTATAGTCTATAAAAGATGACTGTCGCACATGCTGATTTTTTTGTAGTGTCAGGACTTCTGCAAATTAAAACAGTGCCTGGAAATTCTGGCAGTGTGTGAAATGTACAATGCCAGCAGATTAGTAACACATATTCCACTTTTGTGTAGCTGTTGAAGCACGAATGGCTTTATGTTCTAAGCTAGGAAACATGGGCCCGATCTAAAACTTATTTTTCTCTGCCTTATTACTATTTTAGGCAAGAATAAACGAGGCTCCTCTTTCCTGGCCTAAGACAGTCATCATAATTCTGTCCTACTCTAGGAACAATCCTTCCTAAACCAAGGGCCTCATTTATGAGGCTGTGCGTCACTTTTACGCCGCTGGTGCGTCACTTTATGTGACGCACCAGTGACGTAGAAAATGCGCCTTGTTGCGCCAAATTTACAAAGTGACGCATCTAGGTAGATGCGTCACTTTGTAAACCCCTGCGCCACATTATACCTGCGCCAGGTATAATGTGTGCAAGGGGGGCGTATTGACTTAAGAAAGGGTCATTGAAGTGACGTAGTGAAATCTATGAGATTTTACTGCGCCACTTCTAGGACTCAAATGCATCAAAATCTCACGCCTGCCTCACAGCAGGCGTAAGACTGACACAGGCCCTTTCACAAGGGGCTTGCCCCATGTGAAAGGACACATTGTTGGAGTTGCATCACTTTTGTGACACACTCCAGCAATCCGTCACTTTTGCGCTTACAGATACGTCAGAAATATTGACGTATCTGTAACTCCTTGCGACATGATGCGTCATACTGTAAATATGACGCATCATTGGTGTCGCAAGGAGGGCGCAATGAAAAGTGATGCATCGCTGTTTTCACGCAGCGATGCGTCACTTTTCATAAATGAGGCCCCAAGCCTTTAGAGACGGAGGGAGTAATTCGGACCTCGGTATAATCCTCATAATGACTTGTGCTTTATATATGTGCACACATTTCATTGGGGCAGGGCCGCTTATACACACCCCATATTCTGAATGTCTTTGTTCCTCCATGATTAAAGGTTTCCTTCCCTGATAGGAGCATTTGAACCTCAAGATGCATGCAACCTGGGAGGATCCTGGGATACTGCAGGAAATGGGGAGAAGACAAGGGATCTACACTATGGATTAGAATGCACCCAAACATGATGTGCATCATTGAATCATGTACTCAATAATTCTATTGATAAATGATGAAGTTGCTGTGTGTGATTCAAGAATCCTTCACGACCAAGCTGGAAGGAGCGGGCCACACTAGAGCACTCTGCTTCAGACAGAGGTTTTTATTTCGGGCAAAAATCACAATTTCTGTTTGGAGTAGAGCGCTCTGATGTGGCCGGCTCCCGCCAGTCCGGTGATGAAGGATTCTTGAGACGCCAGCGAGCGGAGCCCCAGGTTAAGTGCAGGGAGTCTATGTGATCTCTGAGGTTTTGACCGAATATATATATATAAGGTTTGTGTAGGTTAAGTCAAAGTTGGTTTTGTAGACCAATAATACCTTATGTTTTCCTAACTATAACTTACCCTAAACCTTTGCTTTTATCATTGAATTTGTATTTTTTTTATTTAAAACAAATGTTTTTTTATCATAAAAAATGTTTATTTTGGTATTGATTCTATCACTTATTTTTTTTACATTTCAGTACTTTCTTGCTAATTTCTCGTGGAGGTGGCATAGAGTGGAGTGCTATGGCATAGAGTGGTGTGGAGTGCTGCACAGTGGAATATAATAGAGTGGTGCAGAGTGGAGTATCTGAATAAACGGAATAAACATCTGTTATTCAGCGCCAAGGTACCCTTTCTGGGTGGACATGTGCTTTAAAAATGCACATGTTGGGGCCGATTCACAGAACGAATCTGAGATAAAATCCTAAACTTACTACTTTTGGTATTCACAAGGGATTTAGTAGTAGTAAAGTTAGGACTAGTGGGGTAGAATGTGGTGGTGTAGAGTGGAATGGTGCAGAGCAGAGTGGTGCAGATTAGAGTGGTGAAGAGTAGAGTGGTACAGAATGGAGTGGTGCAGAATAGAGTGGCATAAAGTGCAGTAACATAGAGTAGAGTGGTGCAGAGCAGGGTGCAGTGGCGCAGAGTGGTGCAGAGTAGAGTGACGCAGAGTACAGAGGCGCAGAGTAGAGTGGAGCAAAGTGCAGTGGTGTAGAGTAGAGTGGTGCAGAGTAGATTAACCTAGAGTTAAGTGGCTGGAGTGGTTCTGAGTAAAATAGAGTGGCGTAGAATAGAGTGGCGTAGAGTAGAGTGGTGCAGAGTAGTGCAGAGTATAGTGGTGCAGAGTGCAGTTGTGCAGTGTAGAGTGGCATAAAGTGCAGTTGCATAGATTTGAGTGGAGCAGACTAGAGTGAAGTGACATGGAGTAGAGGGGTGTGGATTAGAGTGGCATAGAGTGCAATGGTGTAGAGTGGTGCAGAGTAGAGTGCAATTTTGTGTGGTGCAGAGTAGAGTGCAATTTCGTGCAGTGCAGTGACGTACAGAGTAGTGGCCTAGCTCAACCCAGGGTATCAGAGTGCTTTACAACACAAATTATAGATAGAGGATTAAAGGTTGACATATTATAACCAATCAATCAGTACTGATATAGCACATCTAATCAATCCAAGGGGTATCCAGGCGCTTTGCTGCAGGTCTCAGTTGCCAGAGGCAGGGTCTTAAGTCCCTTCCTGAAGTGGTTCAGCGAGGGTGAGGTGTGAAGGTGGGGGGGAGGGAGTTTCAGGCTTTGGAAGTGAGGTGGGAGAAGGATCGTCCTCTGGCGCGGCTGCGGCAGATACAATATGTCTGAACGAGGGCAAGGTGTGTGGAACTGAGGTTTCTGGTGGGTTGGTGGAAGGTCAGGCGGTGGGTCATGTAGTCAGGTCCTTCATTGTGGAGGGCTTTGTAGGCATAGCTCAGGAGTTTGGACTGGCATCTCATTTGCACAGGCAGCCAGTGGAGGTCTTTCAAGTGCTGGGTGATGTGTGTCCTATTGGGCAAGTTGAGGATCAGGCTGGATGCTATATCTGGATTGTCCGGAGTCTTTGCATGAGTTCAGTGGCGTTACCGGCATACTGTGAGTTGCCGTAGTTCGAGCGGCTGGTGATAAGGGCCTGTGTCACTGACTTCCTGATGCTAGTGGGGAGCCATTTGAAGATTTTTCAGAACATGCAGATCATGTGGACGCAGGCTGAGGTGACTTTGTTGACCTGATGTTTCATGGAGAGTTAGCTGTGCATGGGGGTGGGTCTGAGCTCCGCTGGCCACCAGGAGTCATTGCAATGAGTTGTGTGTCTTCAGAAGATCAGGACTTCCATTTTGTTGGTGTTGAGTTTTAAGTAGTTCACATTTGTAACTTGGAAAATGTAAAAACTTGTAATGCAGCTATTCTTTTTATCCATATGGCAATCAAGAGAAGAAAGGTTCTTTCTTGTTTGGAAGCATTAACAAATGAAAATGAATAGGTCCTTTCTTTTAATGACTAGGTTATCATATTTAATGCTACAGAATAGTTACTGTTTTCACCTCTTCAACATACCACATAAAGTTATGTACACATAAATATAATAAGTAGTAAATTGAGATTTTATTTATAATGAACTATAACTATGTACTCTATTTTACATTGGTCTTGTGAGTTTACGTTCATACAATTACTGTCTCTTTAGGCATAGAAATTATTATGCACTGATCTAGTTTTTAAATGTTGTAGTTCTCTGTATAGGAAATCACAGGTTAGAACATTATCATGTATTAAATTGTTTTTAAAGTGCTTTTATTATAGAGAATTTTTTTTGTCTACAATGCTATTATGTTTATATATTATATACTAATAAAGCTTGACTGATTTGCTTTGAAGTAGTTGTTTTTCATCATGTTGATATGTTCCTCATACAGTTGTGGAAGTTGGACTTCCTCAAGGTAGGGTTCATTGAGAGTAAAAGGACAAATTGAGTGTCATTGGTGTAGGAGATGATGTTGGTTTTGTGTGATCAGACGATGTCTGCGAGTGGCGTCATGTAGATTTTGAAGAGAGTGAGGTTGAGGGATGAACCCTAGGGTACACCGCAGATGGTGTGTTTGGGTTGCGAGGTGAAGGGCGGAGGCAGACTCTCTGGGTGTGTCCCATGAGGAACGATGTCATCCATCTGAGCGTATCGTCTGTGATTCCGATCTCCCGTAGTCGATCGATGAGTGTGAGGTGGGAGACGGTGTTGAATGCTGTGGAGGATCCAAGAGAATGAGGACGGTTGATTGTCCTCTGTTGAGTAGGGCTGGAATGTCATCTGTTGCTGCGAATAGAGCTGTCTCTGTGCTGTGGTTGGCTCTGAATCCAGAATGAGATGGGTCCAGAAGTTTCTTTCTTTCCAGATAACCAGAAGTAGTAAAAAACAGTGTAAAATAATATATGCACCTCAAAGAGTAACAAAGAATTCAAAATTGTCCATCCGAGTCATTAGTGATAGATTAAACACAGAATTGGGATAGGCTACCTTATTGAATGATCCTGTTAGTGTAGCAAGCTCAGTGAGGCGAGTTGAAGTATTTGTTCAGTAGTAAAGTTTTGAGATTCTATTTGCAAGAAGAATAGGAAGGATTGCATTGGAAGTCTTCGGGAAGTGAGTTCCAAATCAATGGAGTGTTACCTGAGAAACAGCATTTCTTGATTATTATTTTTTTCAGTTTGGAAGGGATGAGAAGGCTTACAGTTCAGTGGTGCAGAGTAGAGTGGCATACAATGCAGTGGCTGAGAGTAGGGTGAGGCAGAGTGGTGTAGAGTGGAGTGGTGTTGAGTGCAGTGGTGTAAAGTGCTGTAGTGTGTTGTCACCTTGCTAGCCAGACAGAATTAACTATAACTCAGTCCTCTACTCACATCACTACTTGTTTTCAATAGTACTGCAGTACTTTTTCCTGGAGAGTTGTACAGTGGAGTAGAGTTGAGTCGCATAGTTTTGAGTGGCATAGAGTAAAGTGGAGTACAGTAGATAGACGTAGAGTAATGTGGTGTAGAGTTGCATTGAGGGGAGTATGGTAGAGTAGTGTGGAGAGGCACTGTGTTGAGTGGTGTGGCGTACAGTAGATTGGCATAGAATGGAGAAGTAAAGAGTGGCGTGGAGTTCCATAGCGTAGAGTGGTATGGCGCAGAGTGTAGTGGCATAGACTGCAGTCGCGAATAGTAGAATGGAGCAGAGTAGAGCGCAGTGGCATGAAGTGCTGTAGAGTAGAGTGGTGTAAAGCAGAGTACAGTGCAGTGCTGTAGAGTGCAGTGGCATATAGTACTGCAGAGTGACATATAATGCCCTTGGGTAGAGTGGTGCTGAGTAGAGTGGTGCAGAGTAGAGTGGCATAGAGTGGTTTAGAGTAGAGTGCAGTGTTGCAGAGTACAGTGGTGCAGAGTAAAGTGGTCTAAATTGCAGTGGCAAAGAGTAGAGTGGTGGAGAGTGGTTCAGAGTAGAGTGCAGTGTTGCAGAGTACAGTTGTTCAGAGTGCAGAGTAAAGTTGCCTAATTTGCAGTGGCAAAGAGTAGAGTGGTGGAGAGTAAAGTGCTGTGGCATAGAGTACAATGGCATACAATGGTGCAGAGAAGAGCAAAGGTGCATAGAGTGCAGTGGCCTATAGTGCAGAGGCATACAGTAGAGTGGTGCAGAGTAGAGTGGCATAGAGTGCAGTGGCATATTGTGGTACAGAGAAGAGCTGAGTGGCATAGATTGCAGTGGTGTGTTCTCACCTCTCTAGCCATAACTCACCCCCTCTACCCTCTCTCTGTTTTAATTATTTTTACTTTTCAGTAGTGCTGCAGTACTTTCACTCTAATTTCTCATGGAGTGGCATAGAGTGGAGTGGCATGGCGCAGAGTGGTGTAGAGTAGAGTAGAGTGGAGTAGATTGGCATAGAGTGTAGTGCGGTACAGTGGCTTGAAGTGGCGCAGAATGGGGTGAAGACTGGCATTGTGTGGAGTGGAGCGTGGTAGAGTGGCACGGGGTGAAGTAACACAGAGTGGAGTGGCATGGAGTAGACTGGGATGACGTAGAGTGGAGTGGACAGACAGAGGGGTGCAGAGTAGAGTGCAGATGTGTGGAGTGCAGTGGCATAGAGTAGGGTGGTGCAGAGTAGAATAGAGTGGCACAGGTGTAGATCGTAGTTGCATAGAGTGATGTAGAGTACAATTGAGTGCCTTAAAGTATACTGTGGTAGAATGGAGTTGAGTGGAGTGGTGTAGAATAGAATGGCACAGGGTGCAGTGGTGTAGAGTAGTGTACAGTGCAGTGAAACAGAGTGCAGTGGCCATAGAGTGGAGTGGTGAAAAGTAGAGCAGAGTGGCATGCAGTGGCATAGTGCAAAGGTGTAGAGTGCAGTGGTGTAGAGAGCAGTAGCATAGAGTGGTGAAGCGTTGAGTGGCATAGAGTTCAATAGCGTAGAGTGGTGCAAAGTAGAGTACACTAATACAGAGTCCAGTGGTGCAGAGTAGAGTATACTGGTGTAGAGTGCTGTGGTGCAGAGTAGCATGAAGTGGTATATAGTACAATGGTACAAAGTAGAGTGGTGCAGAGTACAGTGCAGTAGCATAGAGTGCGGTGGCATAATGTGCAGTGGAGTACAATGGTGCAGAGCAGAATGGTGTAGAGTGCACTGGTGCAGAGTGCAATAGAGTACAGTGGTCCAAAATACAGAAGAGTAACATAGTTTGTAGTGGTGTAGAGTGCACTGGTGCAAAGTAAAGTAGAGTGGCATAGAGTGCAGTGGCATAGAGTGGTGCAGAGAGAGAAAAGTGGCACATGCTGTAGTGATGTAAAGTGCAATTATGTAATGTGTTGTCACCTCGCTTGCCAGACTAAATTAACTATAATTTACCACTTTAATTGTTTTTTTAACATTTCAATAGTACCATGGAACTTTCATGATAATTTCTCATGGAGTGGCATAGAGTGGAGTGGCATGGCGTAGAGTGTTGTGAAGTAGTATACAGTGAAGTAGAGTAGAGTAATAATAATAGAGTGGCATAGAGTGGAGTGGAGTAGACTGGCCTGGAGTGGTGCAGAGTAGAGCGACATCAAATAGTGTGGGTCGAGTTGAGTGGGGTAGAGTAGAGTGGCATAGAATAGAGTGGCAAAACAGTGGAGGGGTTTAGACTAGAGTAACATTGTGTGGAGTGAAGTGGGATAGAGTGGCACTGAGTGGTGTGGTGTAGCATACAGTAGAGTGGTGTAAAGTGGAGTGAGAGTGGAGTGGCATAGAGTATAGTGGAGTGAATTAGAGTAGAATGCAGTGGCGTAGAGTGGTGCAGAGTAAAATAGAGTGGTGTAGAATGCAGTGGTGTAGAGTGGAGTGGTGCAAAGTACAGAAGAGTGGCATGCAGTGGCGTAGAATACCGCGCAATAGCATAGAGTGCAATGGCTTAGAGTGGTGCAGACTAGAATGTAGAGGAGTAGAGTAGAGAGATGAAGAGTAGAGTGGCATAGAGTCCAATCAAGTAGAGTGGTGCAGGGTAGAGTAATGTGATGTAGAGTGCAGTGGCATAGAATGCAGTGGTGCAGAGTAGAGTAGTGCAGTGGAATACTGTGGCATAATGTGCAGTGGTGTAGCCTACAATGGTGTAGCATAGAGAAGATTGGCATAGATCATCATATATCGTTGAGGAAATCGGGTCTAGAAAACGTGATGCCCTCAGAATGTGTACGCGAAGAGGTATTGACTCTCCTCATGGATGACGAAGGAAAAAGAACAAAGGTCTGCAGTAAACCATTAGGCATTTGGGGGGCTACAAGAAAGGATAGGGGCAAGATTGAGGACAATAGGGAAACTTGGGATAGTCCCATTATAACGGCCCTAAGGTCCACTAAGAACCTGTGTGCATTACATTTCTCTGCCTTGCATGTTGAGAGAACTGGAGTATACATTAACAATAGGCACTAAAACCCATTGTTTATTCAAATATTCTATTACAGGGTGGAGCCCTTCCTCCGCTTCGGGTTTTAACTGGTATAGGGATATTCTGGTTAGCTTCTTCTGAGGTTCGACCTTCACCATTACTTATTCCATTGATTTAATGAATCACATTTTCTTGTCCCCTGTGGACCACAATTTGGATGGTACCCGTGAAAGTAATTCATTAAATTGGTAGAGATGTCTGTTTCATTCACATTACTTGGTCAATTTGTGTTCTTACACAATAGTGCAAGTACTTTTTTTTCTTGTTGATGCACATTTAAGAATGCACTTTTTCAAGTGCAAAACTACAGGGTACTATAGCTTGCACAGACTGTCTCTGCACTGCAAATTAGGTGGAGAAGATGATCTGATCTAATGGTTCCTAAGGAAATGGGCACAGGGTTACATATATAGTGAGGAACTCATTGACTGATGAATTCCAACTGTGTTTATGGGCATGTGGAGAGAGGAAAAGTTTGGAATTCTGAGGTTTTTAGAGCAGAACAACCAGTGCTCATTTTAATGAGAAAGGTAATATGTTTCGGGACTCTTTGATATACAGAACACAGTTGATACAGTATGAATCGTTGGGGCTGTCTTACAATTCAGTATACATGTTTTGAGTAATCTGATGAAACACAGACTGATCAGGAAAGGCTGGTGTTCGACACAGTCTGCCACCGCACACTAAGAGCACACCTCCACAACGCCGGAATCCAAGAGAAAGCCCTGGACTGGACCACCTCCTTCCTCTCCGGGAGAACCCAGAGCCTCCGCCTCCCCCCCTTCCGCTTCAAAGCCATGGAGATCATCTGCGGCGTACCCCAAGGCTCATCCCTCAGCCCAACGCTGTTCAACATCTACATGACGCCACTCGCCCACGTTGCCCAACAGCACAACCTCAACATTATCTCCAACACCGACGACACCCAGCTTATCCTCTCGCTCACCAAGGACCACTACACCGACTAAACCAACCTCCACGAAGGAATGAAGGCCATCGTCGACTGGATGAGGAACAGCTGTCTGAAGCTGAACTCGGACAAGACGGAGGTCCTCATCCTGGGTTCCACCCCCTCGGCCTGGGATGACTCCTGGTGTCCGACGGCACTAGGAGCACCCCCTACACCCACCGCCCATGCACAAAACCTGGGGATCATCCTCGACTCCACACTCACCATGACAAAGCAGGTCAACACCATCTCCTCCTCCTGCTTCAACACACTTTGCGTGCTTCGCAGGATCTTTAAGTGGATCCCCACCAAAACTAGAAGGACAGTCACCCAGGCCCTCGTCAGCAGCAGACAGGATTATGGCAACACACTCTACGCAGGAGCCCTGGCCAAACTCCTGAAACGACTCCAACGCATCCAGAACGCATCTGCACGCCTGATCCTTGACATCCGCCACCGCAGCCACATCACACCACACCTGAAAGACCTGCACTGGCTCCCCATCAACAAGAGGATAACCTTCAAGCTCCTCACCCACGCAGACAAAGCACTCAGCGACACCGAACCAGCGTACCTCAATAGCCAACTCGGCGCCAGATCATTCTCCCACCTCGCCGCCAAGACGTGAAACACCCTCTCCATCCACTTACGGCAGACTGAAGACCTCCTAACGTTCAGGAGACTCCTCAAGACCTGGCTCTTCGAACAGTAGCAGCTTCCCCCCACCCCCCACAACGCCCTGAGACCCTCACTGGTATGTAGTGTGCTTACAAATGCTATGATTGATTGATTGATTGATTTAAAGATGCAATGTTGACACAGTTCACTTAGGTGTTCCAGCCTCTGTCTGTGAGTTTCAGCTTTGGTCCATATTGCTGCAGGGGGATTGTCTCTGACACAGATATACTCGATCTTACAGTGTTTGAGTGATCAGTCTCATACATGGGTTCTATTGATCCTGTCTACCTTTCTGAACTAGGATTCTACCTCAGGCCCTTGGACACCCCTTCATGTCCTTCTCCCAGAAAGTTAGAAGAGGTAGAAAGATTAGTTAAGAAACGTTGATTTTGCCTGTGTAGTTCTGTTCCTGTCTTTCTCTGTGGAGTAAGTTGGCTCAGTGATCTAATGTATTCACTGCCAGGATCTGTGTTTGACCCTTTGTCCACAGTTTTTAATCTTGGTGGGCCTACTTAGACTTTCATCCATCCTACAAGATACTTAAAAGGATCACCGCACAGCAAGGCAATATAAGTAGCACTATTTATGTGCCAAATGTAGTGGAGGATTGCTTTCTTGAGGGATTTTTCAGAAGCACTAGAACTATTTGCAAGAGGGGAAATTATTATTACATGAGGTTAGATAAAACTTGGCTAAACCCCTAGGAATTTTCAGATTAATTATAGTCCCATGGGTGTACGCTCTGACTCTCAGACTGCAGGGAAGCCTTAGGGTAGCTATGCACTTTATAAGTCAAGATAAGATAAGATTTTAAAGCAGTTCTGGATCAGCAGCAAGATAGGGAAACACAGGAATAGAGTGGGAGGTGCTTTTCACAAACAAAAGAAGAGAGCTGTAAAGGAGTTAGGAATGAGAAATGTATGGAGGGAACTGCGCTTGGAGGATGCTGGCACACATGGTAATCACATGTACATCACTCCTACTGAGGTTTAAATTATATATATGTAAGTAATTCATAGGCCACAGAGTCAATAGACGCTGATATTTGTACAATATCAGGGCCATATTATACAACTGTACACATGTAAAACTACATACACACCAAGGCAATAAATGTTTGCTATGAAAAATTAACCTGTCCCTTTTGAGATAATCTTTTCAATTAGGAACTGTTAAACTCACATGAGATTTTGGTCGAGCGTCTGACTGGGAGTGGACTAGGGGGCATGGCACTGGCTTGGCTAAAGAGCTTTCTTTCGGATCGGACCCAATGTGTCACCATGGGCGATTTCCGATCCGAGGAGACCAGGATTACTAAGGGGGTGCCACAGGGCTCCTGTTTGAGCCCTACATTATTCAACATCTATGTGGCCCCCCTGGCTAATATCCTGAGAGCCTTTGGTTTTTGCCCAGTGTCATATGCTGACGATACCCAGCTGCTCTTTCCCTTTGACCATCTTACTCCAGAGGTATTACATTCTTTCTCTGAGGGGATGAGAGCAGTTTCCCAGTGGATGTCTTTGAATATGTTGCAGTGCAATGTTTCAAAGACAGAGGTTATGCTTTTCGGTGAAGCTAAGATCTGCTGGGCTCCTGACTGGTGGCCTTTAGATCTAGGCCCAGTCCCCGAGCCTAAGCAGATAGTCAAGAACCTAGGGGTACGTTTGGAACAAGAACTCAGCTTGAAGCAGCATGTTACCAACATTGTGGGATCTTGCTTTCGGACCATTGGATTGCTGGGCAGAGTTTTTCCATTGCTTCCAGACACCATCAGAAAGACCCTGGTCCAGGCGTTGGTTATCAGCCGTCTCGACTATTGTAATGGTCTCTTGCTGTCAGCTAATGAGGAGGATCTGGATAGGTTACAGGTTGTGCAGAACACCGCAGCCAGGTTGGTTCTAAATGCCCCTCCGAGAACACCTTCAAAACCTCTACTTGCCAGGCTTCATTGGCTTTCTATCCGTCAGAGAGTTGTTTTTAAGATCTGTTGTACGGTCCACAAAGGACTTCATGGTTTGGGTCCCTCCTATCTGGCAGACAAGTTTGTGCCGTATGTTCCTTCTCGTGCTCTACGGTCCAGTGACCAAATGCTTCTCACAATTCCTAGGATCAAGCGGGTAAGGCAAGGGGGTAAGGCTCTGTCTGTGAGGGGACCGAGGATATGGAATGGTCTCCCTCTCCAGCTTAGGCAGCTTGAAAACCATCTGGCCTTCAGAAAAAAGCTGAAGACGTTCTTGTTCCAGGTCTAACCACACAGTTTAAGAACTAGATTGGAGCCAGGGAATTCGATCTCCTGCAGGTTCAGCAGTCTAATAGCGCGGAGATACTCCCTTGGGAGTTTATTCTAGCGCTCTACAAACCCGCAAAATAAAATAAATAAATAAATATTTAATAAAAAATGACAAAGGTAACGTGTTGAGTAAAATGATAATGGACGCTATAGGGCAATGGAAAGGGGTAGATGTGTATTCTTTGCGGCCCACCTTTCACTGGAAAGAAAGAAATTGGAGGAGTGGTGGAGTGAAGCAGAAGGAGCGTACAGGGTTCCCCCTTCACTGCAGCTTAGAGAACAAGCGTTTGCAATGCAATGGTCTCGCACTCACAGGAGTTTAAGCTACTGACATTGTAAACGATAATGCTGTTTATTTATCTGTTTTGATAAGTAAAACATAAATAAATAAAAGGCATTGTCATTTACAATGCCGATAGCTGAATCTCTTATAAATGCGAGACCTATTTAATTTCAAAGAAGTCCCCCATTTTCCTGGGCTGCTTGGAAAGTGAAAGCGTGCATGGTGCGCTGAATGTTACTGGAAAGCATGTCGTTTATGCAGTAGGAGAAGCTCATTTAAGAAAATAGTGCTTACAGACTAAATAAGACATACTGTGTAACAACAGAAGTAAAAGGGAGGTTACAAATGAAGACAAGATGGTACTAAGGAGGGACTAACAAGCCTATTAACGAATCAGAAGCCATCATTTACAAAAGACAATGAAGCAAGCCAATGAAAAGTATGTGTGGAGAGTAGGGGGATCTTCAACTCAATACTTATATACAGCATGCCTCACAGAGCAGCGCATGCGCTGCTCAGGCTCAACCTAAAAACTGGTTGTGATTAAGGGTCGACTTTGAATAGCTTATGCAACTAGGGAAGACTCTGTCCTTCTGCACTTGACTAAATAAGACATACCGTGTAACAACAGAAGTAAAAGTACCAGTCCTAATGGGAGGTTACAAATGAAGACAAGACAGTACTAAGGAGGGACTAACAAGCCTATAAATGAGTCAGAAGCCAGCATTTACAAAAGACAATGATGAAAGCCAATGAAAAGTATGGGCGGAGAGTGGGCAGATCTTCAACTCAATACTCATATACAGCATGCCTCACAGAGCAGCTCAACTTTGAATAGCTTATGCAAATAGGGAAGACTCGGTCCTTCTGCACTTGAGGTGGATGTATGTGCCGGGAGATAAGGTGGGAGCTCCATTAGCTAGACTACTACTAGTAAAAAAAGGAAGAGCGATTACATTAGGTATGGGACACCCTTAGACAGGGATGAGAAGCTGGAAGAATTCCGTAGGTGTTATGCTTCTCTTCACACTAGGGAAGACTATTCAACTGCACAACAGCCAAAGCACATGAAACAGAACAATTGCTCAAAATCACGGCCTCTCAGATGAAGGATTTAGAGGTATTGATCAAAAAGGATGACGTTAGGCAAGGATAACAGACCTTAACTTAGTAAGGCCCCCAGGGCCGGAAACATTTCTAGCCCTTTTTTGGGTAGAGCCTGTCAATGCGCTTGCGCATTGAGCTTGCGAGAGATATTGGGGCTTAACCAGAGCTTAACCATCGGCGGCGATTTGATGCTGTGCCAGTGAAAACAACATGTGCACAATGCACATCAAAGCCACCAGCCTCTCTCCCACAAGCTTCCTCCAGCGTGCGCTCTGCCTCAGGCATTTCTCCTCCCCTAATTTATTCACTGCCCACCCGCACCATTTCACACAGTGCAGCATATCGAGCAAGCTATTTTCCGTATAGCGACACCTTAGATCTTTGTAATTAACATAAAAATCCCCCAACAGAGCATTGCGAGCATACGGAACCATTCTGAGAATGCTTTAGTATTAAATGTTTATCACGCATATTATGTGATATTTCCCTACACATAACCATGGCTCCACAAACGTCACGTTTGTCCTGCTGACCATGTCTTATGAGTCCACCCTATGCGTGATATCTATCACTAGTTTATTTTATCGGGGCATCGCGGTATACCTTTTAAACCGATCCATACCTCCTCCTCCATGTCTGCATACGAGACTCATCTGCTTTGGTCCCTAAAACAAAGTAATCCCTTCCACTCCCCCGCCCACCCCCGCCACGTTGCATTAGTAGGCAGCCCACCCCCCTCCCTCTCCATATGGTCGCTCGAGCTGCAGGCAGCCCACCCCCTCCCTCTCCAGCGCCTGCCTCCTCTCTGCCCACGCATTTCGCGGCCGCTATTGCTGCCGCTAATGCTTGTTAGTATTACTTCCCTCTGTCCGGGGTACACCAACCCACCAGAAGTGTGCCAGTAACCTGCTCTGCCCCTCATGCCCCCTCCGTCGAAAGCCTATTGGCTCTCTTCAGTTCTGTCTGAAAGCCAGCATCTGCATCTACCATCTCTTCCTGCCGCCAGCTCTGAATTACTGACCTCATGTCTTCTAGCTTATCAGACAATGGCTAATAAATGATTTTAAGGTGAAGGGCTTTCATCTCGTTTTTTCTATTTTTTTTATGTAAACAACTTTTATTTTGCTTCACAATTACTGGATTCATGTGAATATTGCACACTCCCAGGTGTATCGTTAGGGTACCTCTTATGAGGTGGGAAGGTACACAAAATGGGATACTTACATTGACGAACTAGATTCTCTTCATCTGACGACTGCCCCCTTGAAGTAAGATGCACGTTTTCTGTGTTTTTTTTTTTTAAACAAATGGTTGAGTATGTTTAGTTCTTTCTGGTGAGCAAATGGCAGTGATGTTGTGATGCTGTAATCTCAGCATGCGCCCATTATGTTAAGTTTCGGTGCCACTTCGAGATTAGGGAGGCGTTCGTGCCAGGGGTAGGCGGTGTTTCACCAACACCATGTCAAAGGCCACTAAGAGTGTGCCACGCTTTGTTTTTTTTCGAACAAGAGCGGATCTCTAATATCAATGGCGTAGGTCATACAATAGCAGTCCACCTGTAATCTCAGAGATGCAATGCAGCACTTCTTTCCAAAACACAGCAATTATTACGCACTGCCAAACCATATGATAGAAATCTGCTATTGGTTTAGTATATCTGGGGTGTTTACTATAAGCTGCCGGGTAAATCCGGGCTCTACACCTCGGGGTCAGGTTTGTGTGATGAATGTAGTTAAACCGCACATAACTTAGACCCGCATTTTTATAAATGCTTTTCGCCGATCTAACAATGTTTTTCCATGATGAAGTTGACATTTCCTGCCCTAGTTTGGCCTTCCATGATTCTTTGGGTGGAGTCAGTTTTATATCCCTACACTTTAATAATGCATGACATAGGACTGTTCCCGCCTTTTTATTTTGCTTGTTTGTTAACATTAACGTGCCCCACGTTTCGTGTGTTTAGTAAGAATTATGTGGTCCCCAAGCCACATGTTATCAAGTTGTCAAAGGCCCGCAGATGGCCATCATCTACTAGGTCCACCCACACCTCCAGTCCCTCATCCCCCCAGATGGCTGTACAGCTCAAGGATCGTAAAGCTCTGTATGCAATATTTGCTAATGATCTGTTTTATCTTTCACTTCCATGAATGTTCTTTTGGCTGCAGTGTGTGTACGAAATCGGGATTATTCTCTATTTAAGATACTGTGATATAGGGATATATGTAAACAAGGTCATCCAACCTAGATCACTGCCTTCTACTTTGAATCTTAACCCCTTCGCTACTCATGACGAGCTCGGCTCGTCATGCAGTACACTGAGCTTGTCATGAACAATGGGATCCTGCATTCCTTAGCACACAGCGGGAATAGCCTTAGCAGTCAAGGTGTTAATGTTGTTTTTGCCCTCCTTTTTGTGTACAGTGTATCTGAAGTATACTTCTAACCTCAGATTCCACACCTTTAAAATATTCCCCTGGCTTCAGAATGGATCAAGAAGTTACCAGAGCATTTCTCCTTTGAGCCACTAAGAGGCTGCAGCTTGACCTCAATATGCCCAGAAAGTGACAGAGGATCTGCATATAAGCTCCAACCCTGTGTGACGACGTCTGTTCCTTTCTTTCTGTACCTTTGAATGCTGTTCCAGAGCACCGCTCCCTTCTTCGTTGGTTCACGATTTTATCTAAACTAAATTGCAGATCTGCTCATTGTGGAAACATGCTCGTTTTAGAGCGCTACCCCAGCATCACTCAGCATCACCACATTATCACTCAGCACCACAACATTATTACTCAGCACCACCACATTATCGCTCAGCACCACTCAGCACCACCACAGCACCACTCAGCACCACCACATTACCACTCAGCACCACCACATTATCACTCAGCACCACCACATTATCACTCAGCACCACCACATTATCCCTCAGCACCACCACAGCACCACTCAGCACCACCACAGCATCACTCAGCTCCACCACGGCATCACTCAGTGCCACCACAGCATCACTCAGCGCCACCACACCACTCAGTGCCACCACAGCATCACTCAGCACCACCACAGCACCACCCAGCACCACCACAGCACCACCCAGCACCACTCAGCACAACCACAGCATCACTCAGCACAACCACAGCATCACTCAGCACAACCACAGCATCACTCAGCGCAACCACCGCATCACTCAGCGCAACCACAGCATCACTCAGCGCAACCACAGCATCACTCAGCGCAACCACAGCATCACTCAGCGCAACCACAGCATCACTCAGCGTAACCACAGCTTCACTCAGCACCACCACAGCATCACTGGTTTAAAAATGTTCTCTCAATGTTTCAAGCTTTATTACAAATGTCACAAAAAAGATGTTAATATTTCACTTCTGTTCTTGGATTTTCGTCACAATAAAATACACTGAACATAATCTTCACAAAAGTTATTTACAAAAGTTTAAGCTATTGCCATTATAATTTACAATCACTTTTATTTAAGTATTAATTATCTAAAAAAATTAAAAGCCATTGTTATTTGTAATATCAATACATCTAAGTCACGTAAATACAAAACATGTTGCATTACAAATGCTATAGGTGTCCCATTTGCGAAAGTTATAACTATTGGCATTAAAAATGACAAAGCTAATAATTTAGCTATTTTCAAAAACAACACCTAAATAAAAAAATTGTCATTTACAAGACAAATAGCTCAAACTTTCCTAATGCGAGACCTATTGCATTAGGATTTGCAAATACTTATTAATAATATTAACCCCCCCTTCCACTGTTTCGGACACAGGTTAAGTCTCGGCTTCCTTGCAGTCATGGCAGTCATGGCAGTTATTCCCAAATTGACAGGAATTAAAAAATCTGTGGATTATACAGACCTATTGGCCTCCTTAATATATGCACAATGCTATAATTGCTTCCACGTAATTCTGCAAAATTCTGCAAAACCACACAAAATTCTGTGAAATACAAGCCCATCGTTGAGTGCTATATTTTAGCATGAAACTCATTTTTGTGTCAAGAATCGTACATTTGCGAAAGTTATAACTATTGGCATTGTAAATGACAAAGCTATTAATTTAGCTATTTTCAAAAACAACACCTAAATAAAAAAATTGTCATTTACAAGACAAATAGCTCAAACTTTCCTAATGCGAGACCTATTGCATTAGGAATTGCAAATACTTATTAATAATATTAACCCACCATTCCACTGTTTCAGACACAGGTTAAGTCTCGGCTTCCTTGCAGTCATGGCAGTTATTCCCAAATTGACAGGAATTTAAAAATCTGTGGATTATACAGACCTATTGGCCTCCTTAATATATACACAATGCTATAATTGCATCCACGTAATTCTGCAAAATTCTGCAAAACCACACAAAATTCTGTGAAATACAACCCCATTGTTGAGTGCTATATTTTAGCATGAAACTCATTTTTGTGTCAAGAATCATACATTTTATGGAAAACAAAAGTATCTGTAAATTTGCTGTAACTTTTTACAGTGAATGGCGCATAATTACACCGTGGGCATAATGGGATAATTTGGGGAATTTTTCATGACAAACGTAACACGAAATTCCCAAAATTACATGGCGCAATTTTAATTTTGCCAAATGCTAATTATATTCTCCCTGACTTAATAAACCCTGATAAGAAAGGTTTTGTGTGTGGTAGACAATCGCATGACAATATTCGTAAGACAATCCGCCTGATTAAAAAGAACATGTTGGCGTTTCTGTTATTTCTCGATATGCAGAATGCCTTTGACAAAGTGGATTCGACCTTTTTAATGAATGTGATGCTCTAGAAAAGTGTTGGCCCTAACTTTTTAAAGATGGTTATAGCAAATTATATACACCCCAAACCAAGAAACTCTTTTAATAGAATACTGGTATGCCCAATACACTTAGAAAGAGTTACCAGATATGGATACACCTTGTTCCCCTGTTAGAAATGGGGGTCTCTAGTTGGAAGAAGTATGCACCTTGTCCAAGTAGCGATCCTACCTTCTAGTCAGGGAAGGGGATTATACTTCTTAAATAACCCCTGCTCACCCAGTTGGCAGCTTGGCACGAGCAGTCAGGCTTATCTTAGAGCCAATGTGTACTTGCACATAACACACAGTAATACAGTGAAAACCAGTTTTTGGAAAATAGTCAATATTTATCTGTGTAAAACAAGACCAAAACGAAAAACATCCAACATACAGTAAACAAAATACGAATATTGCAGAAATCAACTCAAAATAGAGTTCCTTAAAGTCGATAGCTCTGCCCGGGGCTATCACAGCATTGTGCACAAAAAAAATCCAACACTACAGGCCGACTGAAGCGTCGAGGGTCAGCTATGGTGTCAGAAAGACCTGCAAACAGTACCTTGGAAATGCAGGGCATCGTGGACCTTGCAATGAACTGTGAAGATGCAGTATCTGCAGGCGTTGGCTTCAGAGGTCGGTGCAGGAGTCGTCTGACTCTTGAAATCACACATGTTGCAGATTAAACTCCAGGAGGTTTAAGTCAGGAGCTCCAGTAGGTGTCTGGGCTGCAGTGTGAAGTGGAGTGGTGCGGTGCCCTCAGGTCATGGTACAGGTAGTAGCTTGGTGATGGCGTCCAGTGTCTTCGGTGAGTCCAGGGCTGCAGTGCCAAGCGGACGGTGCTCTCACGGTGCTGGCATACCACAGTTTAAGCAGTGGCGTTCTTGTTGCTGAAGCGCTGTCATCGGTGGATGATCTGGAGTCAATGGCGCCTGCATCCATGGGCCAAGGCTGTGGTTTGGGACAGGGTAGTGTGGTGCGTTGAGTAACTTACAAGCAGGCCCCCAGGTCACGGTGCAGGCAGTGGCATCAGTGTTAGTGTGAAGCGGCGGCATTAGAGATGCCAGGGCGGTGGTGCAAAGTACGGTGCCCTCAGGTCACGAAGCAAGCAGAGGCTCGGTGGCAGCCTCTGGCGTCAGCGAGACCAGGATTGTGGTATGAAGCGGGCGATCCAAAAGCAGTCAGAAAAGCTCTCAAACACGCAAGCAGTAACGACTTTGCAGTCAGTTCACTTCAACCACACAAAGAAAGAATGCAAAGGGGAGGCAAGATGGCGGCCGCTTAGGACGGCCGGGAAGCAGTATGGTTGAGGAGATGTCGGAGTAAAGCAGTATGACATCGTAGACCCACGGAGAGCTACGGAGCCACGGAGCCTTCAGCGAAGTGAGAAAGGGAGATGAAAGGAGCGGAAAAAGTCCGGAGTTAATAATCGGCAGAAGAAAGAGTGAAAACTGACACCGCCGGATGCTACTTACTTGCCGCCGGCCGCTCAAGCGGCTTCTCTTGGAGCTGCTGCAGGTAGCGAGGAGGCTCTCGCTGAGAGGCGTGTCAGGTGCGGGACTGCTCGCGGAGGTTGCCAAACAAACGGAGCGGAGTTCACGTAGCGGGCGGAGCTCGCTACTGAGGAAGCAGTTTCGGCCGGGGGAGTCTCGGCATACGAGTCTGCAGTTGAGCCAGCAACCGAGCTTGCACCAAAGGACAGGGGGAAGACTACGGAGCGTCCTGGAGACCGCTGCAGACCCAGATCCAGAAGAAAGGAAGTGGGGCAGCACAATAGGCGGTAAGGAGCAGTTTGGGCTCGAGGAAAGGAGGAGGGAGATTATGGCTCCCAAAACTAGTGCAAGTGCCAAAGCTGCCGCGAGAAGGAAGGCTGCAGCGGAGCAGGCAGAATTAATGGCAGATAGGGAGATAGATGGGAACAAGAGGAAAAAACAAGTCTCCCCTGCTAAAAGAATGGCCCAACAACAAGGTGCAGTTAAGGGCAATCAAGGCATTCAGGGCACCACCCCGATATCAGACATTTTTCAAAAACTCATAAAAGAAAAAGATACTAATAATGAGGCTACTGTGAGGCCGCCAGATGAGGACGGGAGTCCCAAAGATACAGGGGGGGTAGCCCAAAATGTGTTGGAAATATCTGCTCAGCTTGTTGCATCCAGAATTACAGAGGAGGATAGTAAAGGGAAAGCCGATCTAGTGGGAGAAGCTGAGGATAACACCACTGTGATACCCCTGGTGTTAGAAGAAGTGTTGGAAGAAGAGGCTGGCGAAGATACAAGCGACAAAAAGGAAGCCCCCAGCGAAGCTTTCTTTTCAGTCTCAGAGGGAGGGGAATGGTCGGAGGAGGACGATGATAGTCTGGAGCAAGAGGACAGTGGGTCAGCTACTGACAGTGAATTGGAAAAGGATGAGTTCAGCCCCCCGACAACCGCGGTGAAATCCACGGCAGGAGCAAAAATAGACGGTCAAAAACTGGATCATCCGACGACCAATCCTATGCTGGAAAGCCCTGGAGGGGAAGCAGCACAAATGTCTCTTCTGGAGGTGATACACCAGGAAATAATCGCACACAGGGAAGAAGCACGACAGGAAAGTCGCAAATCACAGGCGGCGGTCAGAAAAATGCAAGGAGTGGTGAGGAAACTGACTAAGGTGTGTGTGAATCTGGGAGAACGGGTTACTAATCTGGAAGAAAGAGTGGTGTCAACTGAAACAGAGTCAGCGGCGGCCTCTAGCAAGGTAGATCTACAGGGAGAGCAGCTGATAGATGTGCAATGGAAACTGGAGGCGCTTGAGAATAGATCTCGACAGAACAACCTGCGCATAGTGGGAATACCTGAAGGATCAGAAGATACAGACATGAGAGCCTTTGTGGTCAAACTATTCGAACATGCTTTTACAGAACTGAAGGGATGGGATTGGGCTAAGGAGATTCAGAGGGCACATCGCATTCCCTTCAAAATCCACAAAAATGCCAAGGAGGGAGATAAGCCCAGAGCAATTTTAATTTTTCTGGGTAACTTTAACCTGAGGCAGGCAATATCAGAGAGGGCGAGACAGGACAAAAAAAAGAATGTTGATGGTTACTCTTTCTTTGTTCGCCCAGACTTTTGTCATGTCACGGTGGAGAGACGCTGGAGACTAAGGCAGATGATAAAACCATTTCAGGACAAGGGTATGCAGGCATACTTGATAAATCCAGCACAGCTGAAAATAATTAATGATGGAAGAACATTATATTTCTCCTCCGAAGTGAAGGCCAAAGAATATTTGATCTCACAAGGGGTTTAGAAAATATCCTGTAGAGATGGATGAGTTTAATCCATTGGAAAATGTGATTATTGTTATATTCAGGTGAAATAGAAATTAGCAACACTGTGTGGGTTGGGGTGTGTAGTGTAGGGTGGTGGGGACTACAGTGTCATAGGTACTAGGATGGGTTATTTTGAAATCTCCTCAATCAGTACTGCGAACCATCACGTGCACAGACCACGGGTCTGAGCGCCTCTGAAAAAAGGGGGTGGGAGGGGGGGTCTAGCGGCCGAACGGGGAGAGGGGAGGGAGAGCGAGCAGGGGGAGGGGGTGGAGGGGGGAAGTGGGGGGGAAATGGGTGGAATAAAAAAAGAGAAAAACTTTGAGATGGAAATGGGTGTGATTTTGGTTAGTATTAGATTCATGGATAACAGACAAGTCAGAAACAGCAACTTTGTTAATAATGTCAAACATTAAGATATGCACCATCAATGTAGGGGGATTAAATGACTGGAAGAAACGACAGAGATTGAGTCACTTTGCTAAATATAATAATATAGATATACTGTGTATACAGGAAACCCATTTACCCTGGGCTAAAAGGAAGTAATTGGATATGCATGGCTATACAATGCTAGGATGCTCATCGCAATCATCTATGATAAGAGGAGTGGCTATTTTAGGAAAATGTAATTTGGGGGGTGGTGAAACGTACCAAAACTGATGGGTCTGGTAGATGGGTCCTGGTAGAACTAAATCTAGGGATTACACTGTGTGTGATCTATGGGTCAAATGAAGATGAGCCAATAGTATTTGATAAAGTAGAAGAAGAGCTGGCTAATTGGGGTTCCCCCATGATAGTGTGTGGGGACATGAATATCTCGGCTGATTGGAGACAGGGAGGTAAATACACAGGACGCAAACATAAGGTATATAGAGCTCTAGGCTCTTTAATACAGTTGCATGGTCTGGTCGATGTATGGGGGGAAAAACTGCCTGGGGATCCAGGATTTACTTATTTCTCACACCCGGCTCAGAAATATTCTAAACTGGATTATTTCTTTGTGTCAATGGGGGAACTCTGCAATGTCAGAATTGCCAAACTTCCAAGAATAGTCTTGGATCATAATCCTCTGATATTGACATACAAGATCCCTAATACGTTGAGGAAAACAACAAAATGGACATTTGAAAGGAAACTTCTAAATGATGAAAGGTTTGTAAAACATATTAAACAGTGGGCGAAAGAGTTTTTTTAGATTAATAGATACAGCACATCCAGAAATGGAGTATGGGAATCCTTCAAGGCATCATTAAGGGGGGGAGACGATTAGCTGTGCCGCCAAGCTAAGGAAAGAGGATAGAAGCAAAGTGGAGAAACTCACCTCAGAACTAGCAGAGTCAGAGAAACGACATATAGAGGAAATAGTCTCAGGCAAGGATGGTAGTGAAACGGCTAGAACTATGGCCATGATTAAGGGAGATATCTTAAAAGTAAATACGCAAAAGTAGATTAGTGAATATCAAGCATATCGAGCAAGGCGGTATGAGACAGGCGAACAAGCCGGAAGAGCATTAGCGTTGCGCATTAGGCAAGAAGCTAACAAAAATAAAATCTGCAAGATTAATTATAATGGGGTAGAATATACGGATCCGAAAAAGATAATGGACGTGTTCCAGAAATTTTATCAGAAACTGTATGATCAGGAGGCGGGGGGTTTACCATCCAGTCAAGGGTACGGGCTACCATGTCCAGTGTTAGAGCAGGAAGACAGGGAGCAGTTGGATTTAGTTCTAACAGCAGAGGAGATAAAGATTGCATTACAAGAACTAGCAGCTGGTAAAGCTGCAGGCCCAGATGGCATACCTATAGAAGTTTATAAGATTTTAGGGGAGGAAATTCTTCCTCTGCTCGAAGACCTATTTAACGGCATAATTTGCTCTGGGAAGATTCCTGATACTTGGAAACAAACTAATATCGTAATATTCCATAAAAAGGGAAAACCAGAGGAGAATCCCGGTTCATATCGGCCAATTTCGCTGATAAATGCGGATGCCAAACTCTATTCTAAGGTATGGGCTAAAAGGCTAGGGGGAATTATTGGCCAACTTGTCTCACCGTGGCAGCATGGGTTTGTCCCAGGGAGAGGCACCACGGAACACACTTCGCGTGCGATCTCGCTATTCGATGCAATGGCTGTTACGGGGGGAGAAATGGCCATGATCCTCTTAGATGCCGAAAAGGCTTTCGACCGTGTGGTCTGGGATTTTATGTGGGATGTCTTGGTCAGAAGGGGCTTTGGAGAGAAATGCAGGAAAGCAATAAAGGCTATGTACATGGATCCTGTAGCCAGAATCACAACTATGGGCTTGCAGTCGGAAGAGGTGGTTATCAGAAGAGGTACCCGTCAGGGATGCCCTTGTTCCCCGATACTCTTCTCACTTTATATAGATCCCCTAATTAGGGAAATTCTTGCCTCAGATAAGATATCTCTTGTTATAACTAATGGGCATACTACCAAATTATTGGCGTATGCGGATGATTTGGCAATTGTCACTACTAATCCGCAGACGGCAATGCTGGAATTGAGTCAATTGGCGCACGCTTTTGGATCCCGTTCTGGGTATAAGCTCAATGAGGAAAAAACAATAATAATTTGCACAAATAATATTCATAAAGTCGACCAAAGGTATGTGGAGCCTGCAGTATATTTTAGGGTGAGAATTAACGCAAATGTGGGGAAAATCATACAGGAAAATTATCTACCCCTGATTACCTCAATAGATAAAGAATTGAGAAGAATAGATGTTTTACACTTATCCCTGATTGGTAGGGTGAATGTACTGAAGATGTCAATGTTCCAGAAATTATTGTATCTATTTCGTGCCATACCTTTACTAGTTGAAGAGGGTTTGTTGAAAAAAATGGAAGCTGTTTTCTCGCAATTTGTGTGGCAATATGGGAAAACACGGAGATCATTGGCTCGACTCTCTGCACCACTGGAGGGAGGGGGTTTATCTGCACAAAATTTGAGGTTGTATCACTGGGTTTGTCTAATGATGCAAATGAATCTCCTATTGAAATATGATGATATAGAGGTGCCGATTGGTTCATACAGAATTCCCACAATCTATGAATTACTAGTAGGAGAAAGGGCTCTGGGGCTGTTAACACGAGAAATAAAATCTAGGTATTTCAAAAGGAGCAAAAGTAAAGTAATGCTTAGTGCTTGGGGCACCTGGAAGGCAATATTGAAATTTCTGAAGATCCCGAAGATTAATTGCACAGTAGATCTATGGCGGTCAAACCCATTTGCGCATCTCGGACAGAATAGAAATAGTAGGACATGGAAGGAGCTGGGTATTAGTTGTTTGGGTGATGTCATGTGCGAGGATGAATTATTGGGATTTGACTTACTTCAGCAAATGTTTGGTATACCTACTAGCCAATGGTTTTTATATAGACAATTAGAGCAAACAGTGAAGTCATTTAGACCTAGGATATCAATTCAGGAGCTTAACCCGATTATGAATTATGTAAGGAATGGCGGCAAGAAGATTAAAATTGGGTATAGCTATCTTTTACAGGGTTTGGGAGATGACATTGGACAAATAGAATCAGCTTGGGCTCAAAGAATCGGGGATCCAGATATAGACATTGATTATGCCCTTGCATTGAACAAGAAAATATTAAGAGCGTCAAATTTAAAAGCACAGCACTACAAGATGATTTTTAACTTGTACTACACCCCCGCCAAGCTGTTTAAATGGGGTAAAAGAGTAAATGATAGGTGCCCTAGGTGCGACCAAGGCCCCGCAGACTCATCCCATATGTTTTATACTTGTCAGAATCTTACGCCAGTTTTTACAGAAATGGAAAGGTTTTTAACGGGGCTGCTAGAGCAGCAGATCTCTCTATCCCCCCTATCTCAAACTTGAACAAGAGGCCGAAGCATTTATTTTTCTATCTATGGCTGTTTTTAGAATTTTAATTGCGGCTGCCTGGAAAGATTCTGTAGCTCCCACCTTTCAGATGTGGTTAACTACGCTGCTGGGAACTCATAATATAGAGGAATGTCTGTACAACTTTAAAGGAAAGAGGTCGAGAGACGATGGTAAGAAGATTTGGGCCCCTCTTAGAAACTGGAGAGAAGCCAGATGTAATAGTAATTAGACTCAGAGTCGATGTTGATTGATTCCCCTAAATAATACTGTGAGAAATAAAGCTGGTTTTATGTCATCTATTAATGTAATTCTAAGAAGTATAAGATGTATATAGCAATTTCAATGTCTGATTTTATCCTGTTGATCTATGTCATTTTGTAATACCCAGAACCATCTCAATAAAAAAAATTTAAAAAAGGAAATGCAGGGCATCGTGGACCTTGCAATGAACTGTGAAGATGCAGTATCTGCAGGCGTTAGCTTCAGAGGTCGGTGCAGGAGTCGTCTGATTCTTGAAATCACACATGTTGCAGATTAAACTCCATGAGGTTTAAGTCAGGAGCTCCAGTAGGTGGCTGGGCTGCAGTGTGAAGTGGAGTGGTGCGGTGCCCTCAGGTCATGGTACAGGTAGTAGCTTGGTGATGGCGTCCAGTGTCTTCGGTGAGTCCAGGGCTGCAGTGCCAAGCGGGCGGTGCTCTCACGGTGCTGGCATACCACAGTTCAAGCAGTGGCGTTCTTGTTGCTGAAGCGCTGTCATTGGTGAATGATCTGGAGTCAATGGCGCCTGCATCCATGGGCCAAGGCTGTGGTTTGGGACAGGGTAGTGTGGTGCGTTGAGTAACTTACAAGCAGGCCCCCAGGTCACGGTGCAGGCAGTGGCATCAGTGTTAGTGTGAAGCGGCGGCATTAGAGATGCCAGGGCGGTGGTGCAAAGTACGGTGCCCTCAGGTCACGAAGCAAGCAGAGGCTCGGTGGCAGCCTCTGGCGTCAGCGAGACCAGGATTGTGGTATGAAGCGGGCAGTGCTCTCTGCGATGCCAACAGGTCACGGAGCAGGCAGCTGCATCGTTGACTGCGTCGGGTAGCTTTTAATCTGTTGCAGTGCTGGTAACAGATGAACTTGAAGTCTTTGCTGTTTCTGAGACTTCTTGAACATGGGACAAGCTCTACCTCAAGCACTTGGAGAAACTCAGGAAAAGAAGTTGCAGAAACTTCAGTCCAGTCCTTTCACTGCCCAAGAATGAAGCAGCTACTGCAAGCAAACACAGCAAAGAGCGTACCTAAATGGTAGCTCCTCCTCACAGTTTTTCCAGCTCTTCTTCTTGGCAGGTTCCTTAGTTCAAATAAGTTCTAAAGTTCTGGGGTCAGGGCCCCAATATTTATGCTATTGTCCCCTTTGAAGTTTTAGGCAAAAAGTTCAGTAGAACCAGTTAGGTCTTCCCTGGTCCGGCTTCACTACAGGAGGTGGTGACAGCATTGCACAGAGCAGACACAATCTAATTAGTTGCTAGTGAAATCTCCTCCCACCCCTCACAGTGCAGGAAGGTCTATTTAGCTTGGCTATGAGTCACCCAGGTGGCTGTCTAGTGTGAATGCACATCCCCGGCTCCTGTCATTCCAAAACCAGATGGTGAATACACAAACAGGCAGAGGCACACAGAATGGCTAAGTAAGAAAATGCCCACTTTCTAAAATTGGAATTTTGAAACACCCAATTTAAAAACCACCTTTTTTAAAAGTTGTGTTAAAATTTCAGCGAGCCTAAAGTCCATTTCTCTATCTTGTCCCAATGGAAAGTTACACTTGTAAGAGGTTACAAGTTAGCTCCCATTATAACGTATGAGGCAGACGGCCTTTCAATGGTGAAAAATGAATTGCACAGTATTTCACTGTTAGGACATGTAAAACATGTCCTACCTTTCACATGTCCTACCTTTCACATACACTGCACCCTTCCCATGGGGTTACCGTGGATCTACCTTAGGGGTGCCTTACATGTAGTAAGAGGGAAGGTTAGGTCCTAGGCAAGTGGGTGTACTTTCCAGGTCGACATGGCAGTAAATACTGCATGCAGACACTGCAGTGGCAGGTTTGCGACACCTGTGTAAGGCTACTTGGGTAGGTGGCACGACCAGTGCTACAGGCCCAATAGTAGCATTTGATTTTCAGGACCAGGACACGTACAGTGCACTGTTCTAGTAACATACAAGCAAATCAAATATCCCAACCATGGAAAACCAATCATAACAATTTACAGTAGGAGCACTTGCAAATTAGCACTGAATAGCAGTAGATAAGTGTGCAGAGACACTAAACCAAAAACAACGAAGTAAAGCATACCATCAAAAATAGGAGGTCAGAAGGAAAAAAGACATGGGGAAAGACAACAAATAATGCCAGGTCTAACACCTCTTATTACTGATTGTGTGTATGATTCGATATTCCACAGACATTGAAGGAATTTGATTTCACAGGATGGGCATAATATCAGATGATGTCCTCCTTACATTATATTCTCTAGAAAGCTCACTAACTTCAGTGATGCATCAGCTTAGAGAGTTTGAAACAGTGGCAGAATATAAGATAAACTTAGACAATGAAGCGAAGGTGGGCCTTAAGGCTTTGTTCCATTTAAATGAGCAAAGAGATATATTAAATAATCAGGGATTAAAATTACTATTATTATACAGGAACATTTTATGGCCTACTATCCTACACTGATATATTCAATGCATAAAGACTTGATGAGATGGTCACCACCCTGTATTTCCTGACCAGGATGGATAGATACAATAAAAATGAATGCTCTGCCCAGGTTTCCTAGTTTTTTCAGGCAATGCCACTTCCCTTGACTAATGCCTTCTCACAGCAAGTACAAAAGCAGAAAAAAAATCTGAAATAAAGCTAAACGAGACTTACTGCATGTATAATGCACCAACCCATATTCCAGTGAGGTATGGCAGTTCCTGACCTACACAAGTACTAAGAAGCGGCTCAGCCTAGGGTGATTATGCATAGTGTGGGGCAGAATTTGACACACCATGGGAATATGCAATTACAGGTAGGCCACTAAGGGATAATATTTGGCTGGGGCAAGGGCATAGATCGCTATATGTATATATGAACACAGTAGTGGCTAAAACACTGACATGTGAGACAAAGTGGTCAAACGAGAGCTAATAATTTTCCCTTCCCCATACTCTCAAATTCATTTGATTCCTGGCTTCACTCCAGCAATGAATGAAGGGGAGTTTCGTTAAGTGGAGGATAGAAAGATGTAGGATGATATCCAATGTTTGAACATGGGGCGACTATATCTTGAATCTGTGTAAAGCGGATTTTGGTTTAGACGAAAAATAAAGATTACGTTATGACCAAATAAGACAAAATAAATAACAAAATAGCAAAATAACAAAGTAGACTGACAACTAAAGTCCGGGCCCAATTTTAAATTATGTTGCCTAAAAAAATCAGGCACAGAAGGGGAGATTTCAAAGCTATAAGCAACTCTATTGGGAGCAGCCTGGGCTCTCTGGTGAGCATGTATGACAAGTTTGAACAGGCACTTAATAGTGAAATCACATTAAAATAATGTGGTATCATTAGGTGTGACATACCTATGTGTTCAATGAGTATTAAAAGTAAGGAAATCTCTTACAAAGTAATTTATGGCTGGTAATACACTCCTATGCACCTAAAACTAATTTATCCAAAAACTAGCCACGGATGCTCTCGACATATGATGCCGCTGTCCAGTACTAAAGCCATTTGGGAAGAGGTTAGGAGAACTTTGCGCCACATGATGAGCTACCTCTTGGGTGAAGACCCAGCAGTATTGATTCTTGGCCTAAGGTATCAACAATACAAATGCATGCGTAAACAGGAGTGGTATTCGGTTCTGTAATGTTTGTGAGCTACAAAGTTACTCATCGCGTTTAACCAGAAAAAAAGAAAGACATCCACAGTAACGCAATGGTACCACAAACTGTCGTAATTTCTGGTCCAGGAACATTTGAAGAACAACCTATAAGACACAAAAGTTGACTTTGGGAAGAAATGGAGACCATTGCTAGATGTCTGAGCAGTGGAATACTGTGTCTTTGTGTCCACCATGGTGTAGAGTAATAGGACTGTTTGATCCTGATGTATGAAAGATGCATTTTGAAGGGAGAGATGTTAAGGTCATATTTTTTTGTGAGACTGCTATATGATCAGAATCTTGACCAAAAAATAAAATTGTTGGTAAGGGCCTATATCCACAAACAGCTTAGAAGTATTGTGTATACATGGGTGGGTGCATAGAATGGAAATAGTGTAAACCCTGGAGGCAAGTGTAGTTGAGCAGTTTGAAAGTTATATGGTGCACCGTTTATAAACCAGCAGGTAGCACTCCATGTTAAACAAGGTAAAGGATAAGTGACTCTGATGTGGGTTGGAGAGGCATGCTTCAAAGCAGGTTGCACCTTAAAGCCAAAGGCTGTTGGAAAAAATCAGTGAGAAAGGCCAAGACTTCTGTTATGTTAGTGGGTGACTTATATAGCGCACGGCTACTCCAAGGAGTGTCCCGGCGCTTTCTGACCCATAGCTGAAAAGAAGATGAGAGAACAGAAACATAACAGATTACTGACTATACGCCCTCGCCGCCGTCCCCCGCATCCGAAGAGCGACTACAGGAGGAAGGTCCTTCTCCTACCTGGCCGCCAAGACCTGGAACTCCCTCCCGTCCGACCTGCGCCTGACCCAAGACCACCTCTCCTTCAGGAAGAAGCTGAAGACCTGGCTGTTCGAGCAGTAGCGGCACCCCCCCTCCCCAGCGCCTTGAGACCCAACGGGTATGTAGCGCGCTTTATAAGTGTCACTGATTGATTGATTGATTGACTATAGAGCCAAGTTTTCAGGGCCTTTCTAAAGGCAAGCAAATTGGTGGTATGGCGAAGGTCCACGGGAAGGGAGTTCCATAGTTTAGGGGCGAGATGTTTAAAAGAGCGTCCGCCTATCCTGATTTTCCTGGTAGGTGGAACCGTTGCCAGGCCAAGACATTCAGATCGGAGAGATCGAGTAGGTTTATAAAAAGAGAGCCGTTTCTGAATGTAGGGGGCCCCTACCGAGTGGAGTGCCTTATGGCATTGACAACAGATTGTCCATCAGTAGATGTCTGGGCATGTGCATATGTTAAATATTTGTAATACAGTCCTATATACAAATTCTATGTAACAAGGACGTTTATAAGGTGTGGATGTATATTTACAGAACTTCGTTGAAGATTTTGAGGCATTGCAATTGTTAAATAATTTATATTATAGTATTTGGTCGCTTAGTGGCATAGAGATGGTTTAACTAACACTGGGGTTGTAAAATGGCTCTAAAGTTGAATGCCATTTTGCTCATCTCAGGAATGTGTGCAGCATGTTCTAGCAAACTACGGACATTTGTCGAGAGGCCCCGGCAGAAGGTGTCTTGTCAGTGACAAATACATATACGTCAACCTTTTGACTTACAAGTGTGGCTCATCTGAAGTCTTTTTTAAGTTCAATAAAATTTTATTGATAGTAATAAGAAAAGGAATCAGGTGTCAAAACAAAGTACAACGTGATATTCGTAAAAAATCTAAGCATAATAATACAGTCATACAAATGCAAGCATAATGATAAAAGAAATCTGGGTACAAGACGAGAAAAAGGGAAAAGGCAAAGAAAAAAATACTGTAAGCATAAAATATGAAAATCCTGAGAACATTGGAAAGTAATAAGTAAAGTTGGTACAATGAAGAATAAATGGAAAGTATCGGGCGATTAAGGAGGCTTGGGAACTTCCTGTTGTGAAGGTGGAGGGTGGAATAAGCGCTTACTACAAGAGTCCAGATAAAGTGTGACGGGAGTCCATAAGTCCATGCGTTTTGTAGCCATACATGCCGGGAAGACATGTGCAGTATCAAGTCTATGGTTATGGCATACATTAAACCACCACGCTTTGAAAGAAATTTTGGAAAAGTCTTTCCAGTTGACTGTTATTTGTTGGAAGGCAGCGGCAAGTAATAGATCAACAATCTGGGGTTTTAGATCAATAGCATCCCAACAGGGAGAAAGACTACCCATAAAAACATGTGTGTGGGAAAAAGGGGTAGAAGTGTGGAAAATTAAATTAATTTGAGCCCAAACCTGTAACCAAAAATTACGAACATGAGTGCATAAAAATAACATATGAAATAAATTGGCTTGTGGTGACGAGCAAGACCAGCACGTGTGGGGAGTGGTAGGAAAGCGTTTGTGTAGGTCAGAGGGTGTGAAGAGGAGTCTATTGTAAATAAAGAACAAAGTCTGAGTAAGGGTTGCTGCTCTGGAGGATTTGCGAAGTTTGGTCCAGATTTTGTCCCAGAACGAAACCGGCCAAGAGACAGCCAAGTCATGCTCCCAGGATTCCTCTACTTTAGATTTGGGTCTTGGAGTCTCACCAGCATGAAGGTATTTGTAAATAGCAGTAGCTTTCGGTGCGGTGCGTAAGAAGGAATGAAGTGCGGTAATGGGAGGGGATGGATCAAGAGGAGGGCAGGATTGAGAGAGGTTATTGTATTTCGTGAGGACTGAATCTTTAAGCAATTGATATTTGTGTGTAAAGGAAGTAGGTAAGTCATAGAGGGAGCGAAGGGTGTCAAAAGATAAGAAGGAGGAGTGAGAAAATAGTTGGGAGATCCACTGCAGACCTCGAGTATGCCAAGTTTTCCAAAAAAAGGGTCTGTTACGGATGAGTAAGGAGGCGTTATGCCATATGGGAGAGGAGAGAAAATCAGCAATGGTAGTGGGGGGAGAGTGCGTGGAGGAAAGGAGCAATTTAGTGGTAAACTTATGAATCTGAGTAGAGATAGAGGTGGGTTTGCGAGAGAAGGAAAGGTATTCAGCAAAGGAAAAAGGAGAAAGAAGGAGGCGTTCAAATTTGGTCCATAGGGGACAAGGGGTGTCAGGGTCCTGTAGCCAAAAAGAGGCTTGCCTTAACTGGAACGCCTTGTGGTAGGCTGGGAAATCAGGAAAATTGACCCCACCTTCTGATTTAGGACGAATTAGACGTGCTAGAGACATTCGTGGCTTCTTTTTATTCCAAAGAAAGGACATTAGAATAGAGTTAATCTTTTTGAAAAATTTAGAGGGGACAAGGACCGGAATATTGGAGAGGGTGTAGAGAACGATGGGAGACAACATCATTTTAATAGTATCAAGGCGACCCCACCAGGATAGGTAGAGGGGATGCCACCTGGATGTGAGATCCGTTAACTTTTGAATGCAGTTGGACATGCACAGGGAAACAGTGTCTGGGATGGTGGGGGTAACATGCATTCCAAGGTACTTGATATGGGAGGGTTTCCATGTGAAATTGGAGGCGGCAAAATCTGGTTTGAATGTGAATTTATTCAAGGGGAGGATCTCACATTTGTCATTATTGAGTTTATAACCAGATATTTGGGAATAAGTATGAACTTCGGTAAGAAAAGCAGGAATGGAAACGGAGGGGTTGGAGACAAATAACAAAATGTCATCCGCATAAGCGGCTAGTTTGATGTGGGAGTCTGACAGTTGGAAACCATGGATAGAGGGATTTTGACGGAGCCTGGAAAGGAAGGGTTCTAAGGCCAAATTGAAGAGAAAGGGAGATAAGGGACAACCTTGGCGAACACCTCTTTTTAAGTCAAAAAAGGAGGATATTTGACTGTTGGCACAGACCGCTGCGCGTGGATTTGAATAGAGTAGTGAAATTAAGGAAATGAAAACAGGACCGAAACCAAACCAACGGAGAGCGTGAAAGAGATAGGTCCATTCGACCCTATCAAACGCCTTCTCGACATCCAGGGCAATGGCTGCAAGAGGATGGGGTAAGAAGCGAGATTTAGAAAGGATGTTGAAGAGGAGTCTGGTGTTGTCGGTTATAAAACGACCTTTGACAAAGCCCGACTGTTCCTCCCCCAGGAGGTCTGGAAGAAGAATATCTAGGCGTGCCGCAAGCGATTTTGCGAAAATTTTATAGTCAATATTGACCAAAGAGATTGGCCTGTAATTTTTGCAATGTTGAGGATCCTTTCCCTCCTTGGGTATAAGGCAAATGTGAGCGTCCGAAAAAGAGCCCGAGGAGGATCCCAAGGAGAGGAAGGTACCAATAAGGGAATGAAGTCTGGGGATAAGGAGTTTTGAAAAGTGGAGAAAAAATTCTACCGTGAAGCCGTCTGGCCCGGGGGCTTTATCTTTTTGGAGGGTTTGAAGCGCCTTGAGTAGTTCTTGTTGGGAGATGTCATGTTCTAAGTGAGAAAGGTCAAGTGGAAAGTGAGATGGTTTTTGAATGGAGGAGAAAAATGTGTCTAGTGAGTGGGAAGAAGGCTGAGTTTCCGAAGAATATAAGGTCTTGTAGAAGGTAGAGAATTCAGTGAGGATGTCTGCATCTGTGTGTTTGAGATTCGAAGTAGCGTCGTAAATTGATTCAATGTTTAATTTGTTGTGTTTCACCTTAAGATAATTGGCTAAGATTTTGCCAGCCTTATTTTTGCCTCCGTAGAACTTGGCACTAGATTTTAATAAGTACAATGATGCATCATCCGTGGATTTTTTGTTGAATTTCATCTTGGCATTGACCAGGGCGGTTAGAGTTTGCTGTGAACGAGAAGTAAAATAAGAATGCTCCAATTTCTTAATATCCAGGAGGGTAGCCTTGGTAAAATCGCGAGCAGCTCTACGTTTTTTAGCAACGAAACCAATGATGAAATCTCTTGCTGCTGCTTTAAAGGCATCCCAGATGGTGTGTTTGGGGACAGGGGAGTTATCGTTTAGGGAGAAAAATTCATGAGAGAAGGAAGTGAATGAGGTAGTAAATTTAGGGTCTAAGAGGAGAGAATTATTGAAACGCCAACGTTTGGGGCCTACAGATTTGGGTAGGATGTCCAATTGAGCTAACGTGGGAGCATGGTCAGAGAGTAAAATTGGGCCAATTTCCGCGTGAGTGAGAGTTTGGGCGATATTGTGGGTAACAAAGATGTAATCAATTCGGGATTGGGAGTGATGACATGGGGAATAGAAGGTAAATTCCTGGAGTTCTGGATTGCATAGACGCCAAGCATCAGTGAGTTTATGTTGGGAAATAGCTCGGGAAAAGGATTTATGGGATTTGTTAGGAGTGAAGTGTACTTTGGAGTTCCTATCAAGAAAGGGATCTAGGAATTGATTGCAGTCTCCTGCTAATATGAAATTATCGTCAAAGAATCTGGTAATATGCTGGGAGAATGAGTGCCAGAAGGTGGGATCACCAGTGGTAGGGGCATAAACATTTAGGAGAGAAATTGGAACATTCTTGATAGCAAGTTTGGTATATACCCATCGGCCTTCAGCATCGGATTCTTGGGCAAGCAGGGAATGTGCAAGAGCCTTGTGACACAGAATTGCAACGCCGTTACGTTTACCATCCCCAGGAGAATAATAAACATCACCCACCCAACTTCTTTTCAATTTGACAGATTCTTCAGCAGATAAATGAGTTTCTTGTAGAAAAGCAATGTCCACATTCAAGCGTGAAAGATGAGACAAAATTCTTTGACGCTTGATAGGGGAGTTGACGCCCTTAACGTTCCATGTAATTACCTTTAAAGACATGTGAAGAGATGAAAAAAGAGGAAAGAGGTTGAGGAAGAGAAGAGTGGAAGCGATCGATGTGGAAAAGAGAAGAAGTTGATCCAAGAAATAGGTAGAGTGATAGGAAGGAAGCGAGAGTAAAATAATGTTCGAGAGGTAAGAGAGAGAGACACCTGTGAAACAAGGGAAATTGGAGAGCTCAAAAGTGATAAAGATACAAATAGGAAGGTAAACAACCGGAAAGAAAGGGGAAACATACTTACAAAGGGCAGAAATGGGGAGGGTTGATCACCAGGGGGGAGGATACGCGAGGACATGGATGAGGGGGGAGCGCCAGGCAGAGGAAGCAAGCGTCCAATGCAAACGAACCAACAGGTCGGGGGGAAGACACCGTACGTGTTGTAGAACCTGCAAGAAAACGGGAGGGAAGACGTTAATGGAGGAGAAGAGTGAGAGAAGACAGGAGCAAAACAATGATGGATGACAGAAAGGTGCGTGAAGAAATAGTAACAAGCAATGCTAACTGACGGATAAGAATACAAGAAGAACGACGGAAAGTAAGGGGGAAGAAGAAAACAAAGTAGAGTCATTAGAAACGTTATAGAGACAAACATTAATGCATTAAACATTGCACGATAAGCAGGCAGATTAACAAAAACATAAGTGCTGCATCATGCGTGGATAGTGGCGTAAACAACCAACTGGGGTGTATGAGAAATAAGGAAAAGCGGAGAGAGGAACGTAGAAAACATAGAAATGGGAGTCACTAGGAGACCCAACGAAGGCAAACAACAACACAATCGGCAACAAATAAAAAACAGAAATGTTGATTAGAGCATGAAAGCTACATCATGTCGAAATCATGGAGGGAAAGGTGACGGGGAACTGGAGAAGTCCATATCCGATGCTTGTGTAGCATTCAAGAAGCTTCGTAGACGGACAGGATCCTCATAAGTCGTTGTCCTGTTGTTGTAGGTCACTCGAAACAGACAAGGATGGAAGAGGCCATATCTGGCTCCAATGGCACGAAGTTCTGGGCGCATATCCAGGAAGGCCTTGCGGCGACTAGCTGTGGCTTTGGCGTAGTCTTGTGCAAAGAAAAGGTTGGAACCTGACCATTGGAGATGAGGTGAGGCACGGGCCGCTGAGATGACTTTAAGTAGATCAGTATACTCCAAAAAGTACATGATGACCCCCCTTGGTCGTGAGGAGGGGGAAGGAGTGGAAGGTAGGCGGCCTAGCCTATGTGCACGTTGGATGTTAAGCGTTGTATCCTCAGGCAGATGAAGAAGCTTGGGTAAAAATGATTTGAAAAAGGCAATGGGGTCAGACCCTTCACAATTCTCCGCCAGGCCGTAGAGGCGAAGGTTATTGCGTCTGTTCCGGTTCTCCAATTCTTCGACTTGTTTCTGGAGAGAGGAAATCTGAGACTGCATGTGCGTGACCTTGGAGGATGACTCCTGAAGACATGTAAGCGACTTTTCTACAGTTGTTACTCTGGCGTCCATCTGAGACCAATTATCAGTAAGAACTTGCAATTTCGAATTAGTCTCTTCCATAAAAGGTTTGAGGGCGCGGATCTCTTCTAGTAACAGCTCCATGGAAACAGCCGATGTGGAACCAGTCGGCAATGGAGGATCTTTTTTGAGACGCTTCGTGGTCACCTTCCCTGGAGGCTGAGTAGACCGTTCTGCATTAGATTGTGACATCTGGTTGTCGAGCGCTTGGGAAGCCTCAAGGTGTGCCAGCGCTGAAAAAACTTTCGAGTTTTTGATGAAAACACGGCGTGGAGTCTTGAGAGTTCGATGGGTTGCCTTCCTTTCCATGCAGAGGAGATAGTGTTAAAAGATAAAAAAGTCCAGTAGTAAGCAGCGTGGAACCGTGACTGTTCCAAAGGCGGTGCAGAGCCCTCAAGTAAGACCAAATACACAAGTTGCAGAGAAAAAAAAATTATAGAGAGGAGGGTAGACTGTCTATTGAGATTGTGGGATACCAAAGAGTCAAAAGATACCCAAAGCAATCTTCATGAAGTTAACTGGAAGAATGCGAGTAAAGGAAAAAGTCAACAAGAAACTGAGATGCTGATAACTGGTACAGTATAGAGCATAGGAAGTCCTTCCGACAAATACTGCAGATAAATAGGTAAATGCGCCAGTTTATTGTAGAGCGCCGTCAATTGTAGGTGAAAACATGCAGGGAGGCGTAGTAAATTGCAGCGTTGATAGTGGAAATATGTAGAAGTTGCGCTTACATAGGAGCTGCATAAGAAAGGCTGAATAGCGCAAAATGATCACCAAATTGTTGCAAGAACAAAATGTAGGTAAAAGTCATGAAGAAGCGGCGTTTTTGTGATATATGCAGCGAAAATGATTAATTTGAGGAGAATATCTCACCAGGAGCAGACGACATGCAGAGAGGCTCTTCGTGGAACAGGCATTCCCAGCGGCGACTGCTCCGTAACGTGAGGTGAGGAGAGCCAAAATGGCGGGCGCGGCTGTCAAGGCGCCGCGTCCGCGAAGAAAATGCAGATAGCAGCCGTTCCGTTGCTCCAACACAGCCGCATTTAGAAGCGGAATGCTGTCCGTAACCTCCGATGTAATATTTTAACGAATGCAGGCGTCGGGGGATAAAAGAAAGTTACGGAGTCCCTCGACGACCTGGAGCGCTCACATAAGAGCCGCCGTCCTCGTCGGGCGCAAGCCACGCCCCCCCTCATCTGAAGTCTTGAACAGTGTGATACTGTTAAGGTGAACAGAGTACAACCCCCTTTTTTGGACGGCGTTCAAGGTTGAAAGAGTGGGTGACCCTATTAAGGTATATGGAAAAATTTTGTTTGTTATGGTGAATGAATGCCAATAAAAAGTAGGTAATACTGACCAAATGTGGGTGACTTAACATATAAGCATTTTGTCCAGCATTTGGTCAAATATTATGCCTATTATTACTTGGCTGGTGACAGAAAAATGGGCACAGGTTATAGTGTGTTGAATTATTTCAACTTCACAATGAAGCAGTCATGATGACTGGATGATGTCATGAGTGATCTCATCAATTATGTCATTTAAAATGTCATGAGTGATGCAGGTCATAAGCAGCTCAAAACAAAGGGCCAAGTTATAGCTCTCTAAACTATAACATTTCAATGGTTTGCGTTTGTTTTAAATGTTAGTTATTGTTTTATTTCAACATCTAGTTATAATGTCAAATTAACCTTTGTTTTTTCAATAAAAATATATATGTATATATCATGTTTTTGTCTGAACTTTATAAAAGTTCAAACGATGAAAGTGAAAGGGATCATGTTGTCTATCGCGTAGACTGTGCAATCTATGGCAAATACAGGAGACAAGTATTATATAAGAGATAATTTCGAACCTGAAACCATCGGGGCAGATTGCCCAGGTGGGCTCACGGCTATTCTTTATAAGGCAAACACTTAGTGGTGGGAGAATACTCTAAGTCTTTTTTCAAATGGGTTTTTAAAACAGGGTTAATTCCAAATTTGTGGCAGGGTGCAGCAATAAAACTCATCTACAAGAAAGGTTCCTGTGAGAATCCTGCAAATGACAGCTTGATCCCTTTGCTAGATGTCTTTTAAGATCCATGCCCGGACTCTTCCTATGTCCCTCAAGGCTTGAACTTTTGTTTGTGGAAGGATTCCTAAAGAACAGGGTGGGTTTCAACCAAAGTGTTCTAGAATTGACCGCTACTTTTCGCTCTGTGCTGCCACCAGGAGGGCAACAAGCCCAGTGGGCAAATTATCCTGCTGTTTTGTTAACTTAAAGGCAGCATTCGGCCTTGTGGGCCGTGGGATGTTATGGAAAAAAATAGCTAGATGGGGTGTTTCCCAATACCTGCTGGCTGTGATCAGAGAAAACGGCTGGTAGACCTGCAATGGTTTGGAAATGTAATGGATCAAAACCCAGTGACCAACTGTTTAAAACAAGGATATATGTATTTTTACTCCATTTCTCTTCAGTCTTTCTTTTTATTTCTGATTTCCCAGAAGCATTAATGTCTGTGGACTCTTTCTCCCCTAAGGCAAATACGGTACATACTCACTGCCTTATGTATGCAGATGACCTGGTCTTGATGCACTTTACACATGTAGGCTTAACCAGGAGTTGCAAGCCTCATAAGCCTTGAAATCTGAAATTGTGTAGTCTCTTTTCCACTAATTCAAGTCTGTAAAATAATATGAATTATACTCATACTGGGAGGAGGGATCAATCTATCTATCTGTCTATCTATCGATCTAGCTATAGATCTCTCTGTCTATCTAAATATCCAGCTGTAGAGTCTACACCGTGCTAAAAATGCTATTTCAAAAGATTTACGGCCACATGCATCATCGGGACATTTTGCGATTCCTTATTTGCGAAAAATAGGGAATCGCAAATAAGGAATCGCAAAATGGGATGCATCAATTTATTCGCATAATTTTTGCGATTCGGTGAAAATCGCAATTTTTACCGAATCGCAAGGATTATGCGAATTCTAAATTGCGATTTTGCAATTCCCATTGATTCCTATGAGCCAAAAGGCCCAATCAATGGGAAGGCATTGACATTTTGCGAATTTCTATTTGCGATTTGCAAAATGTTAATGCATTCCATGGGTACAGGGGGGGTCCACATGACCCCCCCTGCACCCCTGAAATGCATTTTTAAGTGCATGTTTCACACACACATGTCCTAAGGACATGTGTGTCTGTAACATTACAGTGTTTAAAATGCAATTTTGAGCATTTTTAAACTTTTTCGCAAATTACCACGAGGTTCACCCTAGTGGTAATTTGCACCCCCTAATTGCGAATTCACAATTTAAAATGCAATCATGCTCTGCTCATAATACAGCTGTGCTGATATGAAAGAAAAATGATGGAGCAGCTCACTGACTGGGCATCTGCAAACACATAATAGTGCATGATGTGTCACCAAAACAACACTACGAAGACCTTGTTGTGTTTCAAATCATAAAGCGGCCTAATAACAAGGGTACTGCCTGCGCTTCTTTTGAGTTTTCCTGCGCTCTGGACCTTTTCTTCCAGTTTTCCCAGGAAATATGGTCCTGCAGCTAGTCTGGAGTTTTTGTTTCAGACCCTTTACATTTTTCATTGCTCAAAGTTTCAGATTCTGCGTGTCTCTTGAGGTTCTTTCCTCCTCCAAAGTGGTGACATTGCACACTGACCGTAAACCAGGCATTTTTTGTCTGACTGTCCAAGGTTGCAACCTCGTGGCGGTCAGCTTTGTTTTGCAGCTTTTTGTTCTTGTTAACGACGGTAAATGACTATCCACTGCGACCAGGACTTGCTGGAGCTGGTGGGCAGTTTCTCTTGTGTGCTATGCATCTGAGCCAGCTCTCCTCTATTTGATTCAGGGTCTGGTACAGTGTGAGATGTCTCCAGCCCCTCAGCGGTGTTTGGGGGGAAATCCTAGGAGGTCATTTGTGCTGCCGACTCCTGGGTGTCTTTGCTCACCTTCTTATTCCACTACGTGTTGTGACTTGGTTTTAACCTTTTAATTCTCAGGTGTTTGACTCTGAGGCCCATTATCTGGCTTAAGTTTTCCCTGTTTTATATCTACTCGAGTAGAAATATGTTTTGTACAGTCATTTAGAATTGTTTTACAATTTGCCTTGTTGCCAGCTCCACATCCCTGTGCTAAATCTGTCTTCACGTGTAATTGCAAATCAGATTGTTTATTCAACGCCTCATCAGGCTAGTAAGCACTATACCAATACAATCTGTACGGGCTGCTTCAAATGTAGCAGATGGACAGATGTACATATGGATCCCTGTCATCATGGCTGAGCAGGCGCTATAATGCGCACTTCACTGTACAAATGGATGTTTTTTTTTTACCCACAAGAAATAATGAAGTTAGCAAAGACTTTAGCTCTGTGGGCAGGCCTGGGATATCTTGTTTGATACTCACCTCACAGAGAAATATTTGTATTCATCTACTTGAGTATCTTCACTACACAACCTTTGAGTTGGCGCAACATCCCTATGGTGGATTCTCCCCCAAATGTTAGACATGCGTCATAAAAAGAGACGAGACACAGATGCAGCTCAGAGCACTCTGCTCTCGAGTCTTGAACTATCGAGGTCTCCTCCGCCCCTCACTCTTCCTCCTCCTACACACGCACCTCCCTCGCGCTTCTCCTACGCACGCACACACTTGTTCAGCTACTCCGTTCCCCCCTCATGATCTCATTCAGTTTTGGGGCTCTGCGTCGAGGCTGCTTCTCCCCCATGACAGGCCTAGCAGAAGGCCCACCAGCACCACATAACATTGAAATCGATGGAAAGCGTAATGCGCCTTAACGTAATTAAATGGGTCTTTCGGAATCACTGGTCAGTTACATCCTCTGCTGACCCTTGACCCGCAGGCGGCCCAGCTGTTAGTCAGCTGCTGCGGCCTGCCTCGGGGAGCTGGGGTCAGCTGTCACCATGGCCCCCTCGCGCGCAGGGAGAAAACACAGGCCTCGTGTTAAAGGCAGCGAGGGGGAGGGGCGCGTTCACTCTCCCGTGCGGGGCGTGTTGTTAAACTTGGAAACACCTGTTTTCTTTCGCAGACGTCGAGGAGTTAAGCTAGTCTGCATACAACAAGCGTCACATTCATTACGTGCAAGTAAAAAAACCGTCAGATGGTTGTAAACAGAAGCGTAGCCAGGGCAGTGTTTTGTCAGTGTGCTTTACAACAGGAAAGAACGCAGTGTGGCGGGTGAATTAAATACGAAACAGAGGGTACATGACTTTTCGCGGGTTGAAGGCTTCCTAAAATGCTTTCAGTTTCAGCAGAGAGTTTAGGCAAGGATAGTTTGAACACAAAATAATCTTTGTTAAAAAACATAAATAACGACTTGTTATAAACGATTCGCTTCGTAACAAAAACTGATATTGGTTAATGATATTGGTTTCTTTACCTATCAGCCTCAGAATGGAGGAAAATTTGCGAAGGTTGGAGAAAAATCTTAAAACATATAATTTCTCTTAATTCCGTCCTATTCTTTTTTAATTCACTCACTCCTCCTATTTCGATAGCGCTGGGAAGTCTGATTGAGTAGCCATGCACTACAAGTTCTGGAGAATAGAACAGAATAGATTAAACAACGCAAATCGATGTTAAATAATCATTTACAATAGAAGCTATCCAACGATCCATCTGCTGGGGGGACCCCGAGGTAGTTCCAACATCCAAAATCGATGGACAGAAGAGACAATTGACAAAAGAGTTTTGTTCAAATTCACAAACCGTTCCCGCACATCAAACAAAGTGTTAATTTGGCCAGTCTGAGCAGTGAAAAGGAGAAATAACCATGCTGTGTATTTTGTTAACATTAGCGCTGCGACACGCTCTAATATCACTTGTGCTATATCACAAACAGCATGCCATGACATGTTTCCATCATCCTGTTAAAAAGGGTTCCAAAGACAACCGGTAACCAAAGACCCTTTTATGTTGCCCGGCGGTATCGCCTCTATGACCCAACAATATTAATCAATGAAGAAGCAGGCGCTGGAGACTGGAAGGCGGGAAACGAGGATTTTATTCTCTCCGGAGGAGAACACATCAATTCAGACAGCAAGTATCGTCACGAGGTGCTCTAACCACATCTCTGAGGCCGGGCCTCTTATACTAGAGTTTACGACCTTTATTGCACATAACACATTCTCGTAATATTTTAATACTTGAAAGAACATCCTCGGAATCTCCCCTCCAGACCCGTTCCCACATACATTTACAGTTGGATTCCCCACCCCGGTCACAACAGGTGATGGTGGTCGCACAGCAGGGCATTCCGCCGATTCACGGAATGCGTGGGGTTGATCGGATCTCACGGGGTGGGGGCTTTGATCGGTTCGGGGGTCTTTTGATGGGGAGGGGAAGCTTCCTACTGTACGGGGTAATAAACAGTATCCGCAGGGTCAGGTGGCAGCCTGGGAACGAGGAAGACAAACGGGGACACAGGAAAAGGGGGTTTGCATCAAAAGGGTTTGAGGCCATGAAAGGAATGAAGGGAGGTGTCGCGCTGGGAACAGGATGGGGTTCCGTGGTGAAGCTGCGCTGGAGAGGGGTTTATGACCCAAGGCATGAGAGAGCGGGGGGGTTGTCAGCGTGCGGGGGAATGCTTGCGAGGTTAAGAGAGAGAGAGACGCGCTGGCTATTAGTGAGGGGCAGGGAGGCCATGGTGCTCAAAATGGCTGCCGCTTACGCGCACGAATGGGCCTGGAAAGGGGCAAGATGGCGCCGATAATGTTCACCAAGTTTGTATTTATTTTTCACAGTCCTCCCTTTAACATTTCCAAGACATCTTGCTGGCCTATTTCCTATCTACCCCTATATGCAGTGATCATAAGTAAGGGAGAGGGGGCTTGGGTGAAAGAACTGTACGTAAACATCACATTATAAACATCATATTGAAAAATCTCATCAGTCAGTAGGCGGGTTCATTGTTAAGTTGGTTGCAGGAAAAAGTCATCGTAATGCAATATCAGACTAGAATCACGTAGCGAGGGCGTTGGGTACAGATCATAGAATAAGAACTGGTAAATTATCATATAAATAAGTCCTTTTTGTATACGGTGGGTGCATAGTCAGTCCAATGGTGATTGGGAGAGAAAGGAGATACAGTAAAAATATCAGAGTTCTTCGTTGTCCTTTTGTCGTCTTCTGTCGGCACTGTTTGAACACCTGGATTACCTATCAACAGAAATGTTCATGTGGATCGAGTCGTTGGGGGTAATTGTGAGATCAGTTCGTTTCTTGAGTCTCTGTGGTGGGCATTTCCTGTTGCTTCCATCATCTCCAAGGTGCTTGGTAGCGGGCAGAACCACAGACTTTGTTTATCTTTTCTTCGGGGGCGACCCTTGGTGGAGTTCTAGGTCACCGTTCTGGGATTTAACACAGTTCGTGGTCTACTTAGTCGGAGCTCCCTCCCTTCTGACGTAGGGAGTACTCTTCTCTGGGTAGCTCAGTAGGATTTGGAGGAACTTGGGAGTTCGGGTGGAAAGGTGCGGGTGTGAACAGTCCTTATGGTAGGTCGGAGGAAGAGGGGATGGAGCAAGGCCAAGTCGGGAACAGATCAGGGGGGGGGGCGGAGAGTTTTGCGTCAGGCGAGTCCGAGACCATGTTCAGAGAGCGGGGGCTTTTTGGCACACGTTGATCATAGAGCAGGGGCTTCAGGTCAGCCCTTTCCTTAGCTTTGTTTGAAACAGTGCCCCGTCCTGCGACTCCTTACTGCCGTGGTCTCGCCTTGGCCTCCGTTGCTGACGTTCCACAATCCGCAGTCAGGCCGCGTGCTCCCACATCCGGTCTCTTTCTCCTCCGACAGTGATATCCTTAAATGAGTGTTGAAAAGACAGTCTTTAGAGATTTTGCAGAAAAAGGTAATTACATGAATCAACTTTCTTTCCCAACACCAAGCGACTAGCGTAAGCACTCGCTACATTTGAGATTTTTGCGGCTTACGTATAAACAATTGATGATGGGTTTGCTGGATTCCTTGCAACTTCCTTTTGTTGGCTAATTCTTTGACGCTTTGATGATTATTACGTTCATTTGTCATATGTCTATTATAGTAGATGTCAGTTCTTCTGGCAGAGACCCATTTCTCTAGTACGAGTCTTGCAAGGCTAGGCTAGTCTTCAGGGCCTTGTATTTTACAAAAAGTGCAACGTGCTATTCACCATAGTCTGATAAGCATCCTTCTGAGGGATGAACATAGGCTAAACGAGTCTGCATTACATAAAAACATCTTATTTTCAACCATGCCTACTGCAACAAGTTCTTTCGTTTTTCAATCTAATTTTCAACTTTGCACACATCCTTCTAACTTTCTATATAAATCCTCGCAACCTGGTTACTACAAAAACTCGGGAGGGGTGGTTTGCAATAATTATTAAACTTATCCTCGGGGAAGGAGGGATCTGATGGATACCAAACTGGGGGCATTTTGGGTAGATGGGGGTGTCTCGATCATTTCTTACAGCTTGGGGTACGGAGACAATTTTCAATGGGGATGGTCGCATCACCACAGACACATTTTTATCATAGGAGCCACTGACAAAGAGTTCCCTGAGAGTGGGTCAAATTTAGGGAACCTTAGTCGTCTTACCTGTCCCTTTCCTATCGGCCAATTTAAATTTCATCCATATTTTAGTAGAAAAGGAGAGGTAGTAACGTGGTACCAATACAATTTTATTTAGGACAGATTTGCACAAATACTTGTGGTATTTGGGGCCAATCAGGAGGTGCACCAGGTTCGCCAATTAGGTGCCAGTTGCTAGGAAGAGGGAAAGTGTGGAGGGGTGGAAGAGTGAGTGAGAGAAAGAGAGAGAGAGAGAGAGAGAGAGAGAGAGAGAGAGAGACAATAGGCCGAACAGTACACGTGTGACATAGAGAATGACCGTGTATTGTTTGGGCTATTCAGTGCGTTACCCAACGTTAGACGTTTCGGGTCTGTGTTAGGAGGTGGGAAGCATGCGGTTTTGGGACAGAAAAGCGTTAGATTTGGTAAAAAGGTCGTGAGAGCGTCCTTGTTGTGCCATTTTGTAGCGCTAGTCCGTCTTCATGCATCGGGCGTGACGTGGTTCCAGATCCCTTATGATACTCTAATCGGGATTCTAATGTAACCTGCAGAGGGAAAAAGGGGGAGAAAAAGGGGGGGTAGGGGGACAACATTCGAACACATCAAATGTAAGGGCACGAAAATCCTTTACTTACCACATAATCGTACTTGTCTCTTCGGGATATAATCCCTTAGGGTTCTGGTTTCTTAAAGTCATGGGGGCAGGCAATGTGATAGGTGGTTCATGGGGAGGTTCGAGGATGGCGTTAAGGATCGTGTGTAGTGAAAAACGCTAAAAAGAGGAATCAGAGGTGCCTAGCGCGAGGTACCCGGTTTCGTAGATGTATCCGGTCATCGGGGTCCCAAAATCATTCCCAAAACTGTGATGTTCTTAAGGCATACCAGTTCTTTGTTCAACCCTGTACCTTAGTACCTTCGACCACCATATCCTTATAGCAATTTATCAATCACACCATTTTACTTTACCCATTCTCTGAAGTCGAGGTCCTTCTTCATAAGCAGCGTATCATACCTTCGTTTTGACCATCAACCCAGGGCCGAACAACCATTTCTCGGATAACCTTAAAAAGAGAGCAGAACAGTTGCGCACAGAAAAACCCTCCCACCGATACCCGTATTTACAAAAGTACGCGGAGCCTATCCATAGCTTCTAAGACTTTTATTTGTAGAGTTATTCAGTACGTAAAAGGTGAGAGCGCAATTCATATTTTGGCCTGACATGTCGTCGATGGAAGCACATACAGTAGGGGGTTATTTTGTAGTACAAGAACATGTAAAAAGGTCTAATTAATTATTTGTAAGTAACCAAAAACATTTCATTGCGTGACGAAGGAATCAGGGGCATTTCAGTTCATAGATGGAAACACAGTCAAGCTCATCGTAATCACATTTCCTAAATGCAAACCGCGGGCGTGCATCATGAGCGACGTTATGTATCAGTTACAACAAATATCAAAAATAAATTGTTCATTGAAATCAACATTTTTACAGAACCTCTTCTTAAATGTTTGCCAAGTGCACCCTCCTCCCTTTAACATTGAGTGCGCAATGGTTCATATATATACATATATATCTTAGTACATCAAGTTTCATTAGCTAAGGAACACCATGAGGCACCCGTAAGTTCCATTGATACCAGCGCCATTTTGGGCGAGGCCGGTTTAGTCCGGAAGTAGCATCAGGGGCAAAATATCCCCGACAATTGGCGGTTGGACCAGAGTCCCTTTCGGTAGTCCAAAAGAAAACTGTGCTAACAAAGGGGCTGGTGGTGTGGACCGTCAATCAAGAGAGGGAGGGGGTAAAGTCTCTCTTACCGGGTCATGTTGATGTTCAGCCGGAACTTGCTCGAGTTCGTTAGCCCATAATGTTCCTGGGTGGTTCAGACGGAAGCTGATGCAGACACGAGAGCACCGCCATCTTGTTGCTGTGCCGTGGTTATTTCATTTGAGATCAATGCAGCTGTTCCTCACCGGAAGCCTGAAGGGGCCGAGGGCTCTTGGGACTTTGGTAGAATCTTCAAAGTCGAGGGGATGTTTTGTCGATGGTGGGGGCTTGCGCCCAGGTGGGCAAGCGCCCGAGTTGCAATTTCGGACAAAGTTACTCCAGCGGCCTAGACCCGCCTTTCAAGGGCCCAGACGCCATTTTGAGGCCCTGCAGCAACCTTTGCCGTATCCATCAGGAGCGGAGGAAAACTTCTTGTGATGGCGAAAAACAGAGCATCATGCGGTTGGAGCAGGACATTTTGGTTCGGGGCGCCAGGGTGCAGCAGTGGAGCCTTCATCTGGGGAGGTGAGGGAGGCTCACCGTGCCGTCTTCCTCTCCCGGTGCATCCTACGCCGTCTCTTGGAATCAGGGGCGCACATGATGACCACCCTACACCCCTGATTCCGACTCTTGGGGGACCACTGTACATCCGGTACTCCGTAAATATGCCCGTCGGACATTGTATGTCCTGTACTACGCAAGTATACCAGCCGGGTCTTGTATGTCCTGTACTGAGAAAATATACGAGTCGGGCATTGTATGTCCTGTGTTGCGGAAATATACCAGCCGGACATTATATTTCCTGTGCAGCGTAGGTATATGGCCGTCGCCCGGCTGGAGGACATCGGCGTCGGGCCAGGGCAGGGAAGCCTCCTACCTGTGGAGGTGGAAGAGGCTCGTCCGCGTCGCCTCTTCCTCCCTGCCCACCCTGCATCCGTTCGATGGAGGAATTCGTGATGGCCGGACCAGGAGATATGAGGGAGGGGGTCATTTTCATCCGCCCCCTCCCTACTCGCGGCCCGGGGGACGCCATCCCTGGAAGGGCAGTATGGGAAGACCATTTCATTGCCTGCTTGGTGGAGTCTCCAGTACCTTCTCGCCAGCGATCTCTTTTTGGCCCATGGTTGCTGGCAGGCCCCGCCCCACACGTGCTATGTGTTTCGGATGGGCGGGACCATCGAAAGGGCCATTACGTTTCGAGGACTTCCGGAGTGAGCATAACATGTTTTGTATTTTTCCTATTAGTCAAGTTTGCTTTTTAGAGAGTTCTACTAGTTATTCTATTTACTGTTGGTTGTGTGTTTTACCGTAATTAAATCCTAAGTTATATAATAGACGCTTGGCTTTCTTGAATCTTTTCTCTAACGGGGGGGTTGTTTACACTGACCTGCAGTTGTGTTTGTTTTTCAGAGTGGGGGAGCAACAGAGAGCAATCAGTCCCAGAACTCCAACATGTCGTTAAAATTTGTCTGACGAAATCTGTGCCACCGAGCATAATCGAACGGGGTGGTCCTGTCTGTTCTGTCTGCACTAGTCTGATTGGTTTTTATCTCACGTCTTTTTCCTTTCTGTCGGTCCGTCCTTTCTGTCACCCCTTCATTCTTACCTATGCTTTGCAGAGTCGGGCATTGGGCTTTCCAGTGTCCAAGACATTTACAGAAAGCACATTGGTTTTGTTTTAAATCTGTCCGTCCTGTGCGTAATGTCGGGGGATTACCTTCAGGTCGTTGTGTTCCGGGGTTGGCTTGTCGGCACATCCCCTTACACCATTCGCTTTTCATGTCTACTCCTCGGGGCTGTGCCATCGCTGGCCCTTCCCTTTGCTTACTAGACGTTTGGAGGTTTGTCCGTCGTGTCCCTTCACCTTTTCTAAATTCGTCGCTTTCCCTTCGTTGCGTGGCTTCTTTGCGCCACATACCGAGACTATCGAGCATAATAGGTGTTGTTTTATTCCTACGAAGGGCTATTTCTACTGTTTCTATTTTGTCGAGATCAAAGGATCCTCTCAGTGGCCACTGTCTTTCTCGATCCTTTTTCGTATATTTATGCCACAGCTCACTATAGGCTATAGCAATTAATCCATGCTTCATGAACATGTCCTTATTAGGGGTGCCTTCCAGCGGAGCCGGATGGTTCATCTCTAATAAGCGGTCCGGGTTAAACAGGCTACTGACCAGTGGGGAGAAGACAGGCATGACGGATCACAATGGGATAATAATCAGCACTACCTATCTTATCACTGCGCGCAAAGACTAGACAGAATATTTCTATTCTACGTTGTTTGCACGTAGTGAATACCTCATGAACCAATTCTGAGCAATCAATCAACGTTAGGTCAAAAATAAAAAATCAATATGGTCAATGGGGAGAATAAGTAGGCTCGCAAAGGTTCGCGTCACCTACCCTTTCACTATCTGTAAAGAGGGGACCTAATCTTCCCTGTTTTCAGACAGAGAATCTCCAGAAAACAATCTATAACAGTTAATCAATGGGGCGAAGGGGCAATTGTTCAGTGGGGGAGAAAAATAGGTCCGACGGGTGCGTACCTATCCTTCGCTGTTTATAAAGGGAGAGCCTGTTGTTTCTCCGTTTGTAGACAGTGAATCTCCAATAAATTAACAAAGAGTAATACTAGTATTTTCACAACAATTATCAATTTCTTTCAATTATCTATCACTTTCGCAATTCGTCGTGTTTACACGACCTTACCCGGACCGCATGGACAGTTTCTCGTCTTCCGAATCCAGCGCCCGATCGTCCTCTTCTCTTCGTACTTCTCGTGGCACTCCTGATGGTTCCCAGTCAGGACCGCAGATCACTCGAGAGAGGTCTGTTCGGAACCAGTGAAGTTCGGATGATCGGCTGTCAGACGAGGGTCTATCGGACAGGGTACCTTCCGATCGTTGCAGTCGTTCACTCTGTCGTCAGGACCTCTCCCACTGGATCCACGAGTCGCTGATGGGCCCCACGTTTGGGACGCCAATTGTTAAAAAGGGTTCCAAAGACAACCGGTAACCAAAGACCCTTTTATGTTGCCCGGCGGTATCGCCTCTATGACCCAACAATATTAATCAATGAAGAAGCAGGCGCTGGAGACTGGAAGGCGGGAAACGAGGATTTTATTCTCTCCGGAGGAGAACACATCAATTCAGACAGCAAGTATCGTCACGAGGTGCTCTAACCACATCTCTGAGGCCGGGCCTCTTATACTAGAGTTTACGACCTTTATTGCACATAACACATTCTCGTAATATTTTAATACTTGAAAGAACATCCTCGGAATCTCCCCTCCAGACCCGTTCCCACATACATTTACAGTTGGATTCCCCACCCCGGTCACAACAGGTGATGGTGGTCGCACAGCAGGGCATTCCGCCGATTCACGGAATGCGTGGGGTTGATCGGATCTCACGGGGTGGGGGCTTTGATCGGTTCGGGGGTCTTTTGATGGGGAGGGGAAGCTTCCTACTGTACGGGGTAATAAACAGTATCCGCAGGGTCAGGTGGCAGCCTGGGAACGAGGAAGACAAACGGGGACACAGGAAAAGGGGGTTTGCATCAAAAGGGTTTGAGGCCATGAAAGGAATGAAGGGAGGTGTCGCGCTGGGAACAGGATGGGGTTCCGTGGTGAAGCTGCGCTGGAGAGGGGTTTATGACCCAAGGCATGAGAGAGCGGGGGGGTTGTCAGCGTGCGGGGGAATGCTTGCGAGGTTAAGAGAGAGAGAGACGCGCTGGCTATTAGTGAGGGGCAGGGAGGCCATGGTGCTCAAAATGGCTGCCGCTTACGCGCACGAATGGGCCTGGAAAGGGGCAAGATGGCGCCGATAATGTTCACCAAGTTTGTATTTATTTTTCACAATCCCTTTTCCACATAGTCTTCTTTCTTGTTTCTCGTGCCCCTCACATTCTTTTTCTGTTCTTCCTCTGTGCTTTGAAGAGGCATTTTATATGTATTCAATGTTTCTCATAAAGCATTATATATATTGTCATCTCACTATTACGTTGATGAGCTAAAAAAAGGGTTGAACGAGCGAATGATAGAAGGTAGTTTGATTCCAAAATATTTGAGGCAGGAATCCCTAACAGTCTCCGACTGGTTCGAAAGGGATACCTGTGTTCAGAAATCTTCCTCTACAGAGGATGCTCCGCCGAATTTAAACTAAGGAAAAGTATAACCTATTGAACTACATTAAAGGTATAACCTCTCAAATATTACAACACTGGAAATTTACGATGCTGGAAATACGACGGGGCAGATTTCCTTTCCTGGCACATCCCAGCAAATCAGCAGGAATGCGTCTGGAAACTTACGACAAGCATCTCAATCCTTGCTCCACCACGGATGCGCCGCATTTACAATGCGCCGCATCATGGCACAAGGAAATGCGGGTGCATGTCGCATCTGCTGTCGTAACGTTGGCGCAGTATTAGATTTGTGTCGCGGTTGCGACGCAACTCCAGTACTGTGCCAACCCTGCCTCAAGGTTTTGACGCAGCAGGGTGGGAAAAATGACTGAGTGAAATCTTGTAGATTTCACTCAGCCACATTTCCGAGGCATTCCAGCGCAGGAACGCCACTCCTGCTCCAGAACAGAACGCCCACATGAAACCTGACGCAGGTTTCATGTGGCGCAGGGCTTTACAACGTGACGCATCTCCCTAGATGCGTCACATTGTAAATACCCCGCAGCATGGTGCTGGCTTTACGTCACCGCTGCGTCACAGAAGTGATGCAACGGCGGCGTAAAAGTGCTGTACGGGGCTTGTAAATCTGCCCCAAAGTGATTAAAAATCGATTGGGAGTGGGAGATGGTGCCAACGAAACATATGTCGGCACTGATGATTTCATAAAGGCACAGACATATTACAAATTGAGCACTTAAATGTCCCACTGATTTATTGAGATATTTTGGTACCTTCTGCAATGGCAAACAACACTATGAGAGAATGGCTCAGTGTCATAATATGGAAGCACCATAATTTGTGAGTTAGTAGAAGACCATGAACAGTAACGTACTATTTAACAATCATAAAATGATTTTGTATACCACATCACATTCTAAAACAGGTACAGAGGGATATAGGCTGTAAAGAAGTTCGGCTAGAATGACACTTTCCAATGTTTTTTGTAGTTGTCTGATTGATGAACAGGTGTGCGTAGCTGCTGTGATCAAACGTTGTATTTTAACAAGACAAGGGAAACCCAAAAGAAATAACACTAGGGTCCTTGGGCAGTAATCTATTGTACAGAACAGGGGACCCTAGTAATTAAGGATCACGTAAATAATAGACATATACTAAATAGTATATATGACCTCTATCCAGCCGGACAGGTTTTTATTTTTCAATTTTTTTTATTGATTTATATATATAACATTTAAACAAAAGTGGGCACAGCCTGTGACCCACAGAGGACAAGACAGAACAAGTGACAAAACAATTATGTAAAAACGCACAAAAGCGGTCTGTACTTATTCTTTAGTTTTACATCCTAGATTGCAATCATAGCAACCCATTGTTGTTCACAATTCATGAGGTCAAACCAACATATGGTGCAGTTGTGGCAAGAAGGTTGTGAGGAGATATATGCAGGAGGGTCATTAATCCACTAAGATTCCTTCTGGGCTTTCCGTTTTACACATGCGTCTCTATTTTGTAATGTGCTAATAGCAATGCACAAGTAATACAAACACTAGCATTGCAATATGTATGACTTTTGAACTGTGGGTCCCAGAATGATAAGAAAAGCAGAACATTAATACCCACAAACGACCACAGGGGATGTTGTGGAACTTTTAAATGAGTTCGCATCACTGTCTTTGCTACTCTAGATCGAAAAGAAAACCATGTTTGCCCCTGTTAAAATGTGGTTCATAGATGAAGGATCTAATAGTCTGTCAGAGAGTTTAGCACCTATAAGCAGGCCACTACGAGTCTGATCCTGAGGGTGGGGCAGAGCAGCTGCTAGATGGGCAGTGGATTAAGTGGGATCCCTTGGTGGGCAGATGTCCATCTCGCACGCTCCCTGGATTAGCACTCCCTGGCCTTTGTTTTCACAGACTCAGCAATATTTTTATAATTTATTTCAACCAGGGTATCAAAGAAGCTCAGACCATGATCTGATGAGCAGCTGAGAACTGTGAGAGAGAATAAAAAAGTAATTTAAAAAAACAGGAAATTAAAAACAGCAGTGGTGGTGTAAGGGGTAACATTGGATGGTCATCTGCATCTGTGGTCCGAGGGCATAGTTATGCTTTAGTTGTAATTTATGTACAGCAGGGGCCGCAAGTTATCAGAATTATAATTATTGCTATAGCAAGAAAGGGTACGTATTAATTTTACTTCTGAATTGTACTATGAAAGGTATTTTTAATCGATATATTGTTCTACAGCTTTAGCAGAAATAAAGAGTTCCCTCAAGAACTATAATTTAGGATTCGGGAAGGTGGAGGAACAGCAACAATAAATAACACTTCCAGCTCAACTTATCCACATTTATTAGTGGAATTAATCCAATGTGGAGAGACAAAGAAAATGATGTTTACATTTTTATTTCATCTTGCATGATTTATTTTCTAACATATATTGTATTTTTACATAAACGTTTTTATTTTTGTAATACAGTGCTTTAAAAAAACGCATACATTCGTATCAGAGAAAACACTACAAAGATTACAAGAGTGAAACAACACAAAAGGACGTTATAATCACTCCACTCGCCAATCAATACCCCTCACTCATACACCACTCCCAAACATTCCATATACAAATTTGTAGGGCTACCTTTCATGGTCCTTCTGAGTACACAGTATGCATGCAATCACAGCTCGGTTTTGAAAGCTGAGCACCAACATAGCAGCGGCCCGTGAAAAGAAGGCCCGCAAATGGAAGGAATCAGCGTTACCTTTAATAAAAATGCAAACCGACCAGTTTCCTTTTGGCAAATGTGTCGACAACTACCGCCCTTAACATAGGACTTAAGTTGCACAACAGATGTGAACATTTCACTGATATGACACTTTAGATGTATCTGGCTCGTACAAGCTATTTTCTTAACCGTACCAAGTTTTAGAACTGTTTACATGAATTCTCGCTGAGGGAGAAAGTCTGCAATAAACATTGTAAGGGTAATTGTTCCAACTAAGGTACTGAGGTAGGTATTGAGACAGTGCAGCCTTCCTACAGAGAAAGGCAGACCACACTGGTGAGGTCAGGAGGCCCTGCAGTCAGTACAAACTAAACCTCATAAGTGCAATTTAGAGCCAGGCCAGGCTGAGCAGGTGCAGGGCCCAAGGGGCTGGAAATAATACCTGCTATGGTGACTAGAAATAATAGGACACCGGTATGGGCATGCTAGCACTCACACATTTACACAGCAGTCATTACATTTGCTTTTACAAGTGCTTACTTCGGCTGCTTTCTGCTGTGCTGTACCTCAATTCCTACCCACTTTGCCTCGCTGTCAGCTATATTTACCCTGTTACACCTCAACTTGGTTACAGAGACGTGCTGGCATACTCTGCTGTACAAAAAGAGAATACCTCAGCACACCCTTCTCATTATTTCTGCAAGCGGTAGTATCAGTATTACTTGACACAATCTTGGTAATCTCAGTGCCCTATGTGATTCAGTCCAAGAAAAGATTATAGTCTCAGGAGGTAATGATATAATAGTCCAAACAGGTCTCCTTGAATCGAAGTTTGTTTATTCTCATATACCACAGGAAGAAAACAGCCGACACGCGTTTCGCCCACAGGGCTTTTTCAAGGCTGCGAACAAAATATTGATATATGTCCATCAGGAAAACGTTCATTTCCATTGATTTATACTAATAGTGTACTTCTCATACTCATGCAACATCACAAGTGGTTCCTGTTGATTAACTAGGCCATCTTGTGATGTGTGCTAGGATACACACCATTATATATGTGCAATTCACCCTGGTGCACCTGAACTCCCAGATCACAACTATCTGTGATGGTGGAAACAAAATTAATAGAATAAGTGATAAGAAAATGAGGGAATAGATTAGAAAACCAACGGAGAAATCGTATGAAATAGGTAATGTGCTTGAAAAGTGGTAATAGATTAAAATCTAATTTGGACATTATTGTGACAGGTATCTATAAGTGTTAAAAACAGGTGGGAGAGAAGACCTCCACCCTGTGCAAAATATGCCGCCGCGATGTATCTCACCTTGTAGTAATTTTTCTTCTAGTGATTATAGTCCAAAAAGGATATTCCCAATATAAATATTATTGAATCCAGTCAGTCACAAATTGCGAAATAGGTCTGCTTTTGTTATTCACTCTGAAAGTATAACAAGGCCATCAGTTATTGTCTATAGTATTGGAAAGAATGGGGTCGATTAAACCTCAAACTAAATTTCAGCCAAAGAGAGTCTACACACTCATTGTAAAAAATAACTAAATGTATTACCTCACCAATTATGCTGACTGAAATATACCTTGGTATTCACTTAGTACCAATGTTGTTAAAAACCGAAGATAATAAGAAAAATGCTAAAATGTAGCAGACAGACGTCTTACCTATATTGTAGTGAGAATATGTCCAATTAGAGGGAATGTATTGATTTCCTTTCCAAGTGAATAATCGAAAACCCAATTTGGATAGCATCCAAACCCAAGGTGTGGGTTTTATTCCGTGAATCTTGATAAATCCAAGGGTAGATCTGTACCAATGATTAATGTTTCAGTGTTAGCCACAACCCAGGAACCAAGCAAAGCTGTATAATGATAAAGTGGCATCGCAAGGCAGCATGTAGAAATACCACGAAAGATTCGAGCTTTACAGAATCTAGTTATGTATTGTAAAGCCATGAAATAAAGATAATCAAAACAAGGTAGTGCTATCTTATAAATACCACTGTTCTAAATATATTAGAATAAGGTGCTTCTACAAGTTGTGTATATGGATTATTCATGTGCCCGATCATCGTATCTAAGGGGAGAAGTGACTCCTTAGTTAGAAAGCTGAGTTATCAGCACGGACATGTTACAACATCCAAAATCGTGCACTGAAGCACGTTATATTGTTACGCTTGTTGATCTGTAACTTTTTCACGAGGTGTCCCGGACCTCACTTAGCAATACCTTGTTTTGATTATCTTTATTTCATGGCTTTACAATACATAACTAGATTCTGTAAAGCTCGAATCTTTCGTGGTATTTCTACATGCTGCCTTGCGATGCCACTTTATCATTATACAGCTTTGCTTGGTTTCTGGGTTGTGGCTAACACTGAAACATTAATCATTGGTACAGATCTACCCTTGGATTTATCAAGATTCATGGAATAAAACCCACACCTTGGGTTTGGATGCTATCCAAATTGGGTTTTCGATTATTCACTTGGAAAGGAAATCAATACATTCCCTCTAATTGGACATATTCTCACTACAATATAGGTAAGACGTCTGTCTGCTACATTTTAGCATTTTTCTTATTATCTTCGGTTTTTAACAACATTGGTACTAAGTGAATACCAAGGTATATTTCAGTCAGCATAATTGGTGAGGTAATACATTTAGTTATTTTTTACAATGAGTGTGTAGACTCTCTTTGGCTGAAATTTAGTTTGAGGTTTAATCGACCCCATTCTTTCCAACACTATAGACAATAACTGATGGCCTTGTTATACTTTCAGAGTGAATAACAAAAGCAGACCTATTTCGCAAATTGTGACTGACTGGATTCAATAATATTTATATTGGGAATATCCTTTTTGGACTATAATCACTAGAAGAAAAATTACTACAAGGTGAGGTACATCGCGGCGGCATATTTTGTACAGGGTGGAGGTCTTCTCTCCCACCTGTTTTTAACACTTATAGATACCTGTCACAATACTGTCCAAATTAGATTTTAATCTATTACCACTTTTCAAGCACATTACCTATTTCATACGATTTCTCCGTTGGTTTTCTAATCTATTCCCTCATTTTCTTATCACTTATTCTATTCATTTTGTTTCCACCATCACAGATAGTTGTGAACTGGGAGTTCAGGTGCACCAGGGTGAATTGCACATATATAATGGTGTGTATCCTAGCACACATCACGAGATGGCCTAGTTAATCAACAGGAACCACTTGTGATGTTGCATGAGTATGAGAAGTACACTATTAGTATAAATCAATGGAAATGAACGTTTTCCTGATGGACATATATCAATATTTTGTTCGCAGCCTTGAAAAAGCCCTGTTGGCGAAACGCGCGTCGGCTGTTTTCTTCCTGTGGTATATGAGAATAAACAAACTTCAATTCAAGGAGACCTGTTTGGACTATTATATCATTACCTCCTGAGACTATAATCTTTTCTTGGACTGAATCACATAGGGCACTGAGATTACCAAGATTGTGTCAAGTAATACTGATACTACCGCTTGCAAAAATAATGAGAAGGGTGTGCTGAGGTATTCTCTTTTTGTATGTGTGACCCAAGTTCCTTTTTGGATCCTGGGAGGAAAAGACACCTTGGTGGGTAGGTGTCATATACCTTCAGCACCCTCGCCGTAGTTGCAATTGCTTAATGACCTATTGTCACAATTATACTTGGCGTAACAACTCAAGATGTGCGGCTCAATCTAAGCAAACCCATTCAATAGTGCTGTAATACTCTGCTGTACCACCAGGTTGTCATCCCTCAAACTTCCTGCGAATCGCGGCAGGTTAAACAGAGGCGATGGGACACTCACACTGTGACCCTCTCTCTGCTCAGGGCCTGATTGAACTTAACTCATCGAGAAGACCGTCAACAGACAGCTGGCCGCCTTCCTCGAGAACAATGGATCCCTCGACCTCTCGCAGTCCGGCTTCCGGGCCAACCACAGTACCGAGACCGCCCTCATCGCAGCCACTGACGACATCCGAGCCCTGCTCGACAACGGTGAAACAGCGACCCTCATCCTTCTGGACCTCTCTGCGGCGTTCAACACTGTCTGCCACCGCACCCTAGTGCAGCGCCTCAGCAACGTCGGAATCCAAGGGAAGGCACTAGAATGGATCATCTCCTTCCTCGCCGGAAGGACACAGAGAGTCCGCCTCCCCCGTTCAGATCAGAAGCCACCGAAGTCATCTGCGGCATTCCTCAAGCCTCCTCGCTCAGCCCCACCCTCTTCAACGTCTACATGAGTCCCCTTGCGGCCATCGCACGCCAACACAACCTCAACATCATCTCCTACGCCGACGACACCCAGCTGATCCTCTCCCTCACCAACGATCCCGCCACCGCCAGAGCCAACCTACACGAAGGGATGAAAGACGTAGCCGAGTGGATGATGAACAGCCGCCTGAAACTGAACTCAGATAAGACGGAAGTCCTCATCCTGGGATCGTCGCCCTCCGCCTGGGATGACTCCTGGTGGCCCCCTGCCCTGGGCAGCGCACCCAAACCAACGGACCACGCATGCAACCTGGGCTTCATCCTGGACTCCTCTCTTTCCATGACCAGACAAGTCAACGCCGTCTCCTCGTCATGCTTCAACATCCTACGCATGCTACGGAAGATCTTCCGGTGGATCCCCACCGAAACCAGGAAGACGGTCACCCAGGCCCTCGTCACCAGCCGACTGGACTACGGCAACTCCCTCTACGCCGGAACCACTGCAAAACTTCAGAAAAGACTCCAGCGGATTCAGAACGCCTCAGCACGGCTCATCCTGGACATCCCCCGACACAGCCACATCTCCGCACACCTAAGAAACCTGCACTGGCTCCCCGTCAACAAGAGAATCATGTTCCGACTCCTCACCCACGCACACAAAGCTCTCCACAACCAAGGCCCAAGATACCTCAACGACCGCCTCAACTTCTACACTCCCACCCGCCAGCTTCGATCGACCAGCCATGCCCTCGCTGCCGTCCCCCGCATCCGAAGAGCCACAACGGGAGGAAGATCCTTCTCCTACCTGGCCGCCAAGATGTGGAACTCCCTCCCCACCCACCTCCGCCTGACCCAAGACCACCTCGCCTTAGGAAGCAACTCAAGAGCTGGCTGTTCTAGCAGTAGCGGACCCCCCCTCCCCAAGCGCCTTGAGACCCTCCGGGTGAGTAGCGCGATATACAAATGCCAGGATTGAGTTAAAAGAAATGAGTTGCTGCTGAAATATTTAGTAGCAGCACAGTGTGAGGGTAGTTTGGCAAGGGACTGTCGAGGTGCGGCACAAAACACTCCTCTAACAGGTTTGTTGGTAGACGATGAACAGCATCTGCATACTCTTCTGAGCTTCCTGTGCTACCCATATGAGTACCGGTACTCTCCTAGGCACAGGAGATGCTCCTGTACTCAAGGGGTGAACATCCAGAAGTGCTGGTACTCAGTACCGGTAAGTACCAGCACATTTAAAGCTCTGGCCATAACCTTCTACTTCGTGCCCGATTTTCACACCCTTTCCGAGGATGTTAAGGGACCAGAGCACCTCATAATATTTCAGAGTTTTCTGATCATGTAAAATGCTTTGAAGACCTACTTAACTCAATCAGATTACATTATTCTAAAAACAATCTGTGATACTGAAAGGCTGGATAATTTGCAGTAGTTAATAGATTCAGGTGCCATTCACTTGTGCCTAATTTCACGGATACACCTGTCTTCACATAACTATTTGAAAAGCGCACATTCACCCCCCAAAGGGGAATCTTGGTGCTGAATAACAGATTTTTATTGTTCCCCAACTCAATGGTACTCATTCTATCGACTTCAGAAAGGATGAGTGGACTCGCCAGGAATTGAACCTGTGGCCATGAGGTCGAACACAGGCCCCTGCAGTGGATATGTTAGTCCACTAAGCCACCAGACCCGGTCTTAGCATAACACACATCTAGGGGCAGCACACAGAACTGTAAACAGATCTATAGTCCTCTCAAGATTACAGAAATAGCCACCCAGCTGGCCTCATCAACATATGTATTTATTCTTATTCCATAATAAAGACCCAATTTTGACTTTGGGGGACAGGGTTATACTCTGTCAGTGTGACAGAGTGAAGAACTTCTTCATTCTAATGGATTCTACACCTGCCACATTTTAAGATGTCTGCCAGCCAAGCAGGCATTTTTAGCATTGGCAGGAACTGCCATCATGATGGTACTGTCAATGCTTTGTACAGGTAACGGACAGCCCTGTCAACATGATGGAGTTGCACTGCAAACTTACAATGCTTTTTTTATTTTCTAAAACAAAAACCCAAAGTGGGATTTTGGTGTAGAAAATTAAAAAAGCAATGCCCACCTCTCAATGGGAGTTTTCTCCAAGGAGTGGGTGGCATTTTGCAGTTTTCACTCTCCTTTGCAGCTAGGTTTTACCTGGCTGCGATGGACAGTGCAAACTGACCATGTGTTTGCCCATCCTAAATCAGGCGGGTGGCCTCATGGCCATAACTCCAATTGCCCTTTCTCTGTCAGGTCATCAAAGGCTTATGCAGGGGGAAGTGGCATAGGCGCCTGGACAAGATGGCAGCGGTCAGCTAAGCTCCATCTAATCACGGAGCTCTGAAAGTGAACTTCAGCTCACACTGAGACCATGGCCAGCGCTTTCAAAGCTGGTCTCCTACAGCGCACTGTTGTGGCATTCCTATGAGTTGACCGGAGACTTTTTGAACCCATTTTCATCAAAATTCAGCAGTGACAACATTTTACCTTCTACTCGAGCGGCCGATATTTTGACAGCGCGTCGCATGCAGTATTTTTCTTCAGACTCCTTGTTGCTGCCAACATCACCTGGGTGAGCTCCCTCTCATTTCTCACCATTAGTCATGCATATTTGGTACAACCGTGCCATGGCTCATCTTTAACTATGGATTTTGCTTTACCAGATAGTCAACATACCCTTCTATCCTTAGAGCTCGCGCAAATTATGCTTTATTTACTTGGTTTCTTAAAGCCTTTGAACCTAATTGTCCTATATATATATATATATATATATATATATATATATATATATATATATATATATATATATATATATTTCTAGAAATTTCTTCGTATCCCTTCTGTGCTTGAGTGGCAGAGATCATAGTTGGATTAATTGTACTTGCCCCTTCACATGCCTGAGCCTGAGGGAAAGTGTATGTTATCACACCTGCAGTGATCTGTTACTTCAAAAATGCTTTTTTATACTTGTTTTCCTTGCATGAGTCAGTGGGATTTTCAATATCTCACCGCTGAATAGCTTCTTATGTGGTGCATGAATCATTGCACACCTACCACTAATTTTATGGACAGGCTCTCTAATATTAAAATGCTTCCTCAACGTCAGACATGCTGCATCAAAATGTCTAGCGACTCTTTTAGCCTTGTCAAAGCATCCTCCTCTGGCACTAAACCTAAAAAAGCTAAAAATGGATATCCATCTCTGATCCAGTCTTCTTCTAACAAGGTCCTGGATACAATTTTGGATGAACTCCGTGCGCTTAAACCATTCATGAATGCCACCAACGAAAAACTGCAGCTGATTGAGGACTTATGGATCAATATGGAAGGCAAAATAACTGAAATGGAACATGTGGGCCATCTTCAGGACTTGGTGACTAAAATACCTCTGCTGGAACAAGAATTTCAAAAGCTCAAGCTCCACACTTAGGACCTTGAAAATCGCAACAAAAAGAATAATCTGCGCTTATATGGTTTGCCTGAGTATATTGAAGACCCTGATTTTCTCTGCTTCTTTAAGACATTTTTGCATTACCTTCTCGATCTTCAGTCTTCCGCTCCTCTAGATTCAGATTCAGATTAGCTTTATTCGATTTTTGATTTAAAATCATAAAAGCAACAGTATAGCAAAAATGAATACATCAGATTTCATTACATATCAATTGTTAAAAACATAATTGAATTAATAAAACAAGTCAGCTAATCCATATAAAACAATTCCCTGTCAAAAGAAGCACAATTAAAAAAAAAAAAAAAAAAAGGAATTGTGCATTAAGTGCAATATAGTCAGGTAGGGATTTAAGGTGAATCATCTAGTAAGCTATGGGCAATTAGATGCGCGGAGTCCCCCGCCCCAAGCATTGTAGTTCTTTACTGCTGTTCTTGGTAGCTGGGTAAGTGGGATGTTCGGATAAAAGTCATGTAGGTCCCAGATACGAATTGGGCCATCCCCCTCTTTATACTTGCAGGATCGTAGATAAGGGACTTTTTTCCTGTGCTTAAATCTTATTAGCACCAAGTCCCCTGGAATGGTTTTTTGCAAAGTGCCCAACCACCCCACCCTCCTAACGCTTAGGATCCCCCCATCTAGGTCAGGAGGCAGGGGTCTATTGGACTGTAACCAAAACATAGCCTTATGTAAGAGATCTTGACGTGTTTCAAGTTTTCCGTAAGTTAGTGGAGGGATTCCAGAGACAACGGTCACATAAGGGGCGGCTTCAGGGGGTAAATTAATTCGTGGCATTCTAACAGGTTCAGGTATAGCCTCAATGTGGTTTGTTTGCACAAATGGTATAGTTTGAGAATGCACATTCCTGCGGTTTTTCAGTTTGGGTTTTTCCAGGACAGTGAGGGGAATAGGAGGGTCTGATAATACTGGTTTGGTTCCTGATGGAATATGTGTTTTTATTATCAGTTCAATGCTAGATATCCTGTCCCCCAGGTCGTTAATTTTTGCCACCAGTGGTGAAATTAGGGAGGTTAATAAATGCTCAAGCTGAGCCAATAAAGTTGGTTGAGGGGGTGGTGGGCAGTTTTCCATTTTTCCATGCTCAATATCCCCCGACATAGAGCTAAGGTTGGAGTGGGGCTGAGAGGGACTGGAACATAGTTTTTGGGTTTTGGCAGGCTTCCCGTTGACAAAAGCATCATCATTCTTTCTCTTAGGGTTGAGCCCACCCGGTAATGCTTTGGCTGGAGATTGAGGTTTATTAGAGCAAAGGGGTGGCATCTGTAGGGTGGCGGTGTCATCATCTGGATTGGTGGCTATGCCTTTAGTAGGTAGCAAGTCAGGAATATATTTAGTTCCACACAGGGCATTGAGCTCCTCCCAGATAGACATGGTATGATGCAAATCACCAAGGGGGATCGATGGAAATGATAAGGGAGATCACAGTACCTCTTTGATGGAAATGACCAGGGGGTGGCCCGTCCCGTCCTCCTCGTGCCTCTGAGGGCCGTAGAGGGCCCGCCCTTTGCCCGGGCTTAGCCCGGCGCAGTCCCGCGCGCGTCCCGCGACGCGGAGGGAGCCTCGTCCTTTATCAGCGCCTCCGGGCGCTCAGCAACCGGAAATGACCCTCACAGGCTGCTGGGAGCTGTAGTCTGCCGGCGGCCGTGCAGGTGGAGAGCAACGGCGGCGTGCAGCACTCACAGCATGTGGGCCCCAGCAGCAGCGACGGAGTGTGCCCGGTGAGTCCCTCCTGCTCCGTGCCTCTGGTCCTGGACTGTGTCCCCCCGCTCCTCAGTGGGAGCCTCGTCCTTTATCAGCGCCTCCGGGCGCTCAGCAACCGGAAATGACCCTCACAGGCTGCTGGGAGCTGTAGTCTGCCGGCGGCCGTGCAGGTGGAGAGCAACGGCGGCGTGCAGCACTCACAGCATGTGGGCCCCAGCAGCAGCAACGGAGTGTGCCCGGTGAGTCCCTCCTGCTCCGTGCCTCTGGTCCTGGACTTGTCCGCTCCTCTAAACATTCAGCAAGCACATTGTCTTGGTCATCCTCAGCCTCAATCTGAAAGACCATGCGGTATTATCATGCTCTTTTTAGAAATTTTCCCTACCTGATGCTTGTATTAAACAGTGCCTGAGAGAAACGTCATCTTGTTGGTCTGGTCATAACATATTTATTTCGCAGGCTCTTTCTAATGCAACCAACACCAGACGTAAGGAATTCCTGGTGATTCGTCCTCAATTGAGATCTCTAAACATCCGATATGGCATATTACACCCTTGTCTCTACAAAATTACTTACAAAGGTGTTTCCGCTCGTTTGAAGATCCATCCAAATTAAAACTGTTCTTACAGACCATTACCAAAATACCTATGGACACAAATGCACAATGTCCTTAAATTGTTAAATTGTTGTTATTAATACATGACTTCTTGCTTCTAGTTTTAATACCTAGTTTTGCTCTTCAAGTACGGGTTACATGGCCTGAATCTCTTTATTTTAGCATTGTCTCTTTTCTCTCCGTTGTTGTTTTTGTTACTGGGTGCTGACATGCCTGGTCTTCATCTCATTCTCTTCTTACTTCAGATCTTGCTTTATGTCCTTACTCTGTCTCTTCTTTTCTCCTTTTGCCCTATTCCTCTCTTATTCCTTCTTTCTCTACCTTCTCTCCATTTCTTTTTCTTTTTCTTTTTTTTTAAACATATTTTATTAATTTTCCAACATCAGCATCATATACATAATACCAAATAAACATTTGGTATTCATCAGGCTTCTTCTGAGCCTCAAGCGCAAATACATCTTAGTGATTCTACAGACAATGTATCAGACAAATTACATTCCAATTACAGTCACGCTAGCTAGTGCAAGCGTTTGGGTTGTGCATCTAAAGTCTCTAGTAGGCTACTGAACTTTATTACGCTTGCACTGGGATGCCTGAGAAGGTAGAATATTTCAGTAGAGCTTCACAACAATAAACTACCCCCCTCCTCCCATCTAACTTAACTGACCATGACCCATCCCTGTGGTTATGTGTGTTACTTCTGTTGCTGAACCTACCCTCTCATGGGTTGTGCGTGTGAGTGTTGTATGATTTTAGTGTGGATTTCGTACCGTTACATGCGTGCTTGTATTTTGTTTGCTATGGGTGACGGGGGAGAATAGAGGGCGGAGGAGGGGGTGGATTGGGGTGAGTCCCAGTAGGGGGGGCGGGGGGGGAGGAGCACACCTATTGGTCCTGCGCTACCGGAACTGGCGCAGGGGCAAACAGCTTGAATGCTTCCAGAATGGTATCCCAATCCATGGAGATTCACTTTTTGTGCAGCCCGCGGGCTTCCTCTCGTCTAATTGATGCACTTTCTGCGCTGCCCCATCTCACTACCTCCCCATGCCAGCCTTGGAGCGGCGGGGGTTTAGCTGACATCCAACGCATGGTGATGGCGCGTTTAACTAGAAGCAGGGCTAAATCCGTGAAGTGTAGCTGTACTTTCTGTGCTTTGGGCAGGACCGGCTCTAGGCTCATGGTGGCCCTGGGCAAGGAGCGTAGGTAGGGGGCCCGGAAGAGGGGGCCCAGGCGGGGCGGAGCGCGCAGGCCAGTAAAGAGGGGAGGGGGTCAGGGTGTTTAGAAGTGGAACAGAGCCGGAGGCCGCCAAATCCCTGCCAGGGGCCACCACGCAAATATGTATCCATCCTCAGAGGATTAATATGTTAAGGATATATATTGGCGTGGTGGGCCCTTGGGTTTGGTGGCCCTGTGCAGGTGCACAGCTTGTACATGCCTAAAGCCGGCCCTGCTTTGGGGCGTCGGGTAATCCCTAATAGGCAGTTGGCTACCGTGCACAGCACAGGGGCACCCATCACCACAGCGTTGACTGACACCACCTTCGCCCAGAACTCAGCAAGCGCGGGGCGCTGCCATAGCATGTGGATCAGGTCTGCCTCTCCTGCCTTGCATCTGGGGCAACAGTGTTGTTTATTTGGGAATATAAGCTGCAGTCGGTGTGGTGTTAGGTATGCCCTGTGAAGGATCATGTGTTGGATAAATTTAAATTTGACGTTTCTTGCGATTTTCTTGGTGTATTCTAACATTGAGTCCCATTCTTTGTCTGTCAGTTCTTTGTCCAGGTCCCTGGACCATCTAGCTACTCTCCATTCTCTTCTTCCTTTTCAACTCTCCCTTTCCTCTTTTTATAACTGCACGATGGTCTTCTTGTTTTACCTCACCATGTTCTTGATAATTCTTTTATGTTACCCTATTTTTTGACAAAATGTGTCTTTTTGTTTCCATTGTGGTCTTTGCAGTGTGTCCTCGTTGTTCCTGTATCCTTGTTTTTAAGCTGCAGCATGTTTAAGGTTGTGTCTTGGAAAGTCCATGGTTTGGGTCATCCTGTATAGCGTCAAAAGGTACTCTCTCATTTGTTGAAACTTAATTGTCAAATTGCCTTTCTACAAGAAACTCATTGTAACAACACTGAATCATTCAAGCTCAAACGCCAATGGGTGGGCCAAGTTGTTTTCCCTCAATGCATCTGAATGACTGATACACAGCATTGAAAGGGCAGTGGAAGTTCGGTTCAATTCAGTAGTCAATCTGCAGCCAGGTACCGCTTACAGATCGTGGGAGAGAATCCCCTCGTGCCTCCTCATCCGGCCTCGGCATTCAGAACTGCTACCCCACCTACCGAAGAGCTTTGCCAAGCCCTACTATCTATCCAAGCGCACCGGAGCTTAATCCCCGTCAGCTTAACCAGTGCTCCCTTTGTCCTGAAGAAGACCCCACCCCAAGGACCACTACCTATCCTCACTAGAGGGGTCGAAACGTTGACAAACACCACCTGACAAACTCCTGCGACACCATAAGAATTATCTATGGGCGCCATTTAGTTATGTATGATATTGGGAACATTGTGATAACTCACGGAAACGTATATAACAAACAATGTTGATGTATATATGTCACTATTACCTTTCCCTGTTCCCTACCCACACTTGATCACTTTATCCCGATTCCTTCCCTCTTCACTTTCTGAGCACTGTATAATATTGCATATTTATTATAACGAGCAATTTTGTGGCTCCTCTATCAATGCTTTGAAAATAACTACATGAGACACACTGTATGAATATATTAATACAATAGTGGACAAACTAGCCACCCTGCATCTGTGTTGTGTTTCTGCTACTATATAAGCTATGAACTTTGCTTGCTACCGTGACTAAACGTTTATTGATACTGCACTGATGGACCCAGGTCAGGTAGTATATATGGGCTACCCCGTTTATATACACTACTATTAGATAGTGAAGGCCTGTAACATTATATAGTCAAGAAACAATTAGATAGAAAATAAGTAGCCAATCACTCACAGATCCTGTTTCAATGTGATTAGTTCCTAGTGATTAAAACCTGCAACTCCATAGTTGGTGGATGTTCTTGATCCTAATAAATGGCTGAAAAAAATGTATGTATCACCATTATTATGGACCTGTATAATGGGGTCTGATCATCATTATTGTACTTGGTAGCTGCTGTTTGTATAAGCTATCTGTATAGTTCCATTTAAAAAAAAAATTCTCTGGATTTTAACTTGTAAAATATGCAATTGAAAACAATGAATCAATGTTAATAATTGAATAAGATCATAAAGAGATAAGGACTTTACTATGTTCGGTAACAGCGTGAGCAATCATCATGCTCCAAAATTTGGACTGATATTAGCGGACTGAAAAACTGAGACTGGTTATAAAACTCATAGTATCTAACATTAATCTATCCTAATTGGTGTTGATTCAGTGGTATTATACATGTTAATTGAAAACGAATAAACCACAATGACGAAAAGGAATTACCTGATAAAAATGCGGTGCACCGAATGTGCAACGATGTCTTATTAATTTTAAAATTAACGGTTTCACAAAAAGGTCGGAGATCTACAAAAAAGAATAAAAAACGACTATTTTTAATAGTAAATTGATTAAAAAGAGATAAAGATATCGCTAACACAGATATAACTGTGAGTTTCCATAATATTATGATCTAAAGAGAATTTTTAAGACCAATACCTGGTTATCAAACAAGCCTTGTGTAGGTATATTTGAAAAGCGACCTGGACCCGCTAAATGTTAAAATCAATAATTTAATACTCTTGAAAGCCTCTGAAAAAACAATACACAATCTATTGTCAAAACGGAGACCTTATAAGAGAAAAAAGGACGTATACATTAATAATCGGAGTAACAGTGAACCCCATAGTTACCTTGCGATAGAAGAGATTCAATGAAGAAACTGGAACACGCGCTAGATATGCGATAGTGTTCGAAATATGTAGCTCAATAGGCATACACAGTAAAGGACTTATCTAAAAAGGAATGTAACAAAATATATCTATGAGCGTGTATCACTACAGCTTCAAAGTAAAACAAGGTCCCTATAACTTCAAACTAGTATGTACCTGATAAAAGGAGGCTTCAGGTAGGACCAGGCTGAGGATGGCTGCTGGTAATGCCTTCAGAAAAGAGTATCACATGTGTTGGTGCCATTCTACACATTATATAATCTATGGCTGGTTACATGATAATCATGTGATTCTAAAAAGTGTCATGTGACCGAAGTGATAATGGTCAGAGGAAACAGTCTATATTGAAAAACATAGAAACGTTATTATTCTGTCCGACAAGATTTCGAAGACATATCAAACTACTTGGTTTTATAGATGTCAATTACGATAATAATCTTATATCATATTAAAAAGCTACTAGCCAGATGTATATTATATAATGATGAGTGATACATGATAAGTGGGGGATTAAGAAGATAATAACCAAAACATTGTCCGAGATGTAAAGTCAACAAAACTAAATGAGAGTTAGATTCAAATGTAATGTCTAATATTGGACGATGTTCTGAAGATGTCAACATATCAGATTTGACTAGTATCTCCATAAATGTTTGTATTAATTAAAAACGCAAATTAGTCTGTTCCTGTCCCAGTGCATGATGGGAACAGGGCAAACCAAACTACCAAGCCAATTCTTATACTGGGAAGGAAACAAGCTTCCGGGGACCGCTTCCTGGCATTTCAGACTGATTTGCATATAGCCAGGTTCTGAGCTGGGATGGTGCAGTGAGCTAAATAACGGTGATGGATCAAGTCCTGATCTTTGGACTGGGTAAGAGTGGTCTGCTTAATTCAGACACTCTGTTCATCACCAACCCCTTTTCTGAATCGTTTTTGGCCACTATAGGTGTGGCAGGGTATACTCAGACATGAGTCCCTTGCTCACTGCATCATCAGGATTCAAGCAAGCCGGGCCGACGACGGCTGAAAGGCCAGAAACCGGTCCCCGGAAAATTGTCTCCTTTCTGGTGAAGAATTGGCTTGGTAGTTTAGTCTGCCCTGTTCCCATGATGCACCGGGCCAGGGACAGACTGATTTGCATATAGCCACGTTCTGAGCTGGGATGGTGCAGTGAGCTAAATAACGGTGATGGATCAAGCCCTGATCTTTGGACTGGGTAAGAGTGGTCTGCTTAATTCAGACACTCTGTTCATCACCACCCCCTTTTCTGAATCGTTTTTGGCCACTATAAGTGTGGCAGGGTATACTCAGACATGAGTCCCTTGCTCACTACATCATCAGGATTCATGCAAGCCGGGCCGACGACGGCTGAAATGCCAGAAACCGGTCCCCGGAAGCTTGTCTCCTTTCCGGTGAAGAATTGGCTTGGTAGTTTAGTCTGCCCTGTTCCCATGATGCACTGGGCCAGGGACAGACTGATTTGCATATAGCCAGGTTCTGAGCTGGGATGGTGCAGTGAGCTAAATAACGGTGATGGATCAAGCCCTGATCTTTGGACTGGGTAAGAGTGGTCTGCTTAATTCAGACACTCTGTTCATCACCCCCCCCCCCCCCCCCTTTGCTGAATCACCCACTCAGGTTATGGCATTCTCCCAGGGTTTTTCACTATTCAGGCCATTCCTGAAAGTATTGAGAGTGAAAATCCAGAAAACTTCTAGTATTTTAAGTATTTTGAGACCCCTTTATTATCGTGAGTCCTAATTCTTTCCAGGATTCTCCAATGGATGTCTTCTGGTTTATGGTTCATATCAATGAAATGTTTGACTAAAGGCGCTGTAATTTTGGCTGTTCTGACTGCAGAGCGGTGTTCAGTAATGCAGGTCTGTGGTGATCACAGAACTTCTACTTTTTCAGTGCCAACGTTAACTCAGAAAATCAGGTCTGACTTATTTTGGCTACCCTTTACTTCTTTCTTGTCTTCACCCCTGTCTCTACACTAATCTCTCTTCTAGTACCCCTTTTCCCTCCTTCTTTTTCTTCTATCCCTTTCCTTTCATCTCTATTCTTTTTTCTCAATCTCTACCCTAAAAATTATAAATATACTATTATCTGATATGTGCTCTTATTTAATTTTACTAATTTTATTGCATGAGGTCATTCTTTTTTATGTCTTTTTCCACCATGATAGTATCATCTCTATTATTGTAATATTAATAATATGTCTTTAGTTTGCTATTTCCCTACATTATGCTAATTGTAATTTTGGTACTCTCTTATTATACAAATAAAAATTATTTAACTAAAGTAAAGGCTTATGCAGGTGGTGGGGACGTCAACCTAATGAAGATCCGTCCACCACTAAATGTCACTGTTGCGACGGAATACCCCTTCCACCAAACTCTAAATGAGGCCATATATAGTCTGTAATACCCTACTACCACCTTTTACTCGTTACCCTCCACCAAACATTCTTAAGGCTCCCGGTTTCAGTTTCTACAGGTTTTTACTACAGATAAATGCAGACAGAAAACCATCTAATTTCCTGTCTGTATTTATTATTAAATATGGATAAATGTGTAAAATAGGTTTTCTTTTAGACGATTCACACTACTGTCAGCCTAATTCTGCAAGGCTTTATTATTTACACTCATTATATCTTGATATTGATGGCAACTACTGCTAACCACACTATTTCTCCTCCACATGTGTTCCTTATTGAAGGAGAGCATTTCTTGACCGGAGCAGGCATCGGCATCGCCGTGAGGGCAACGGCTCTGCGCTGAACGTCTCCATTTGCTCACCTGCTGATCACCCAGCGCCGTGAGGGAAACGGCCGCTCCAACATGCCAGCAGCGGACTACAGTTCCCAGATGCCCCAGTGACAGAGGCGCACCAGGGACGTCACTGGCTGCGCCCGGATGCGCCAATAAAGACCGGAACGCCTCCCCGTCCCGCGGGACGCGCGCGGGCAGCGCCGGGAGAAGCCCGGGACAAGGCGGGACCATCTGTGGCCATCGGGGGCTAGAGGAGGCCGGGCCGGGCCAGCCCTCTAATAATTCTTACCCTAAATCTACTAAGGTACTGTTGACCTTTTCCAGTAAAGTGGGACCGAGATAGCGCTGTGGACTTGAAGCAAAGGGCAACCTGTGAAGGGGTGAGGGCCTGGGGCAGAAGTCGATAAAGCGTAAAGGAATAAGCGGAGAGGGGGTTTGTGGTGACTAACCTATCCAGTTTATCTGGTAGTCACTGTCTCAAAATTAAACTGGGAACATTTCTATTATAAATGGCCAGTACAGTGCAAACCAGGTCGGCAAGGCACATTCGCTCATCTGGCAAATCAAAGGGAGTGTACTGTATGGTACCTGATGAACCCACAGCAATAGATAAAAAGTTGCGCAAAGTGATTGTGGTAGTATCAGAGGAAATAGAGCGAACAGAGAGGCGTTTATCATTAACCCCACAAATTGATTTAACAACCTCACAAGTAGATTGCGAACTGGAAGAGCCTCCAACTGATACATACACCTTACCAGAGCCTGACTTAGCGGATATACCTTGTGGCCAAGAGGTGGAGCTAAAAACACAGGTGGGCTGTAAAGGGGAGGCTCTGGCCCAAAGGGGCAAAAAAAAGAAGATGTTAAGCCACGCTAAAAAGCAGAGGAAGGGTACTTCAGTTATAACAGGGAGTAATAAGCCTGGTAGAGTGAGTACCCAAGGAGCATGGAGCAACCACACACTCAAGTCCCCCCATGTGGGCTGCTCAAATGATTACACCTAGAAAGTGTCATTAATACTCAAATGAAACTAATTATTAGTAGGTTGGACAAGGTGGTATCCATGGTAAAAGCAAAGGGTCCGGGCGCTGGGAGTAATCACCCTACTCCAAATAGTATATAAGTAAGGGAGACTATCCCCACTAATTTGACGAAGGTGACAGATAGTAACCCTGCACTAGGACAAGTTACCTCCACTACATCCCTGCCCATGTCGGTTGGTCCACAGGGGCCACTCATAACCCAGGTTGTGAAGGAGAATACTGCCATTGCAAGGGAGGAAAATCGGGTGGGGCCTAAGATCATGCATCAGGCTATAGTCCATAGGCAGACCGTCTTAGACGCCCCGCCAAGCACTGTTCCCTCTAGGCCGCGCGAGCGCGCGCACACCTTCCCTGACGTCAGCGCGCACCACCTAGCGTGGAGCGCGCACACAGGCCGTCGCAAGAGATTCGCGCCGCCCGCTGCTTTTACAAAGCGAGCGGCGCGAACATGACATGAGGCACTTTTTACAGTGGTGACGGCGGTGCGGGCGTGAGGAGTTGCAGGTAAGGAGCGGGAGGCGGGAGGCGGGGGGAACTGGTGGTTATTGGGAGGCGGGAGGCGGGGGCGGGGGGCGGGAGGAGTGTGTAGGAGATTGTTCAACATTACCTGCTAGTTGAGAACTATATGATGGTGAGTCTTGCATAGGTGAAATGTGCATTTGTGGCTGGGGATTGCTAATTCCTAGCACTAATTTTGGGAGACTGCTGCCTGGCCATGAAGAGTCCTTTATAGGGATGTTTTATGTCGGAGCAAAAATGTTTTCCTCTTCGGACAAATTCCGCCAGCTCCTCCTCTACCAGCATCAGCTCCTCCTCCTTCAGCGCCTTACTACACAGCCTGGGCGGGAGACGTGGGTGGGAAGAATCGTCTCCTCTTTCTCTGCTGTTCTTCAGAGACCTTCGGAATGAGCGGGAAAGTCACTTCAGAATAAAATCCACGGCGTTAGGGTTGTCTTTTGGAATGCAGGCTTTTCTACCCTTTTTTGCTATTTAAAGGTCCCTCAGTTCTAGGCACAGCAGACACAAAAAACGCGTGGGACACAGGACAGAAAGGCACAAAAAACAAGTGAGACACAGGACAGAAAGGCACAAAAAACAAGTGAGACACAGAACAGAAAGGCACAAAAAACGAGTGAGACACCGAACAGAAAGGCACAAAGTATTGTAAGCGCTGTACCTAGGACAATGCATTATAGCACTGCTGCACTTACAACACTGCTCGCATGTGTGCATGCACTGGTGCATGTAGGTCATTTACTGCAGGAAGAGAGTGAATACTGTCGCTATTTCGTGTGATGATAAACAATTCCCATTTATGCTTCTGAACACCAACAGATTGAATAGTTGCCCTGGTTATGCATGGTAGGCTTCTCCTCAGAGTCCAGCTACCTGCAGTGAAACTGACTAATCAGATATGTGTGCCCACCAAAATTCCTTTCCAACTCCTGCCTCACTCACAAATAACCCTCAGTTTTAACTATGTGAGTTTGATCATTTGTGTTCGTGAACATTAGAGCTACATTTATAAAGACTGTATTAGCCGGTTTATTGAACAAATAACTTTCTTCAAAACCTGTCCGGGTTTAAAGAGAAATCATTTTACAGTGAGATTTGAGAGTCCTTTCAAGCAGTTTTTTAGGAAGGTAAGTTGTAAATGTGCCTCTTAAAGCACCATTATTACTAACAACAGTTTGATTTAATGACAGGCAGAAAGGCACTAAAAACGATTGAGCCACAGGACAGAAAGGCACAAAAAACGAGTGGGGCAGAGGCCAGAAGGGCAGAAAAAACGAGTGAGACACAGGACAGAAGGGCACAAAAAACGAGTGAGATACAGGGCATAAAGGCACAAAAAACGAGTGGGGCACAGGACAGAAAGGCACAAAAAAACGAGTGGGGCAGAAGGGCACCAAAAACGAGTTGGACACAGGACAGAAAGGCACAACAAGCATTGGAAATGCAATAGGTCTCGCATTAGAAAAGTTGGAGCTATTGGTCTTGTAAATGACAAATATTTTATTTATGTGTTGGTTTTTAAAATAGCTAAATGGATAGCTTTGTCATTTACAATGCCAATAGTTATAACTTTCGCGAATGTGACACCTATAGCATTTGGAATGCAACATGTTTTGTATTTACGTGACTTAGATGGCAGTTCTGGTCGTTAGGCCACATCTCTAGAGAGCACGAGAGTGCAGCAGGGGAGAGAAGCACAGAGAGGGAGCAGAGAGTGCAGCAAGGAAGAGAAGCACGGAGAGGGAGCCCAAGAGTGAAGCAAGGGTGAGATGCACGGACAGGGAGCCTGAGAGTGCAGCAGGGGACAGAAGCATGGAGAGGGAGACAGAGTGTATCAGGGGCGAGAAGTACGGACAGGGAGCCCAAGAGCGAAGCAAGAGAGAGAAGCAGGAGAGGGAGTCTGAGATTATAGAAAGGGAGAGAGTTGAGCATAGAAAGGGAGAAGATGAGTTTGGGAGAGAGGCATGAGAGGTGGAAGGCAGAGCAATGGAGATAGACCTGGGAAAGGAGTAACCATGGGGGAGATGAAGATGAGAGCAACAGGGAAAAACTAGTGGTGTTGACTAATGCCGAAATGGTATAAATGATGCTGTGTTAGTGATCATTTACAATCGTGTGTACCTTGAGGAGAGATGGGAGAGGGGAGGAGAAAGAAGGGAGATTGAGGAAAGAGGGGAGAAAGGGAGGAGAGTGTGGGGATAGAGGGTAGAGGAGAGAGAAGGAAGAGTGTGGTGGGAGATGGTAGAGGGGAGGGGAGAGTGCTTATCCAATTTTGCAAACAGCCCTTAAGACCCTTATTGTGGCGCTGTATGTATGAAAATGCACTATCTTTTCACTTTTTAAAGTAACATTTTGGAGTGCCATTTGGCGCCGCAGACACGCGTGGTTTGGTTCCTGGCGCACATAGCCATGGTTGCAGCGCACAGAGACCCTCCATTGCCGCACACAGAGGAAAAAAATTAGAGGGAACATTGGCCTCATTCCAGGATTGCAACCCATTCTTCTGTATCTCCTTTGCTCACCAACTGGAAAATTCCAGCCTGGGCGTGTCTTTAGGGGTATTGGAAATGTACTTTATGCATTGCCATGTTGACTGAAGTCAGTCCCTCTGCAGCAATCGAAGGAGGCAGGTCAGACCTGGCGCCACTCGAGTGTACTTTCAATAAATATCTTTGGTTTGTATTCTCTACTATCTGACCGACTCTTCATTTGTATGGAAGGCTGAGAGGTGGTGGCGAGTAACCCGTGTGACCCTAATCGGGTCACTTCCTTCAAACTGAGGCAACAACTGTTAGAATAATGAATACAGCACGTTACTGCCCCCACAACAGCTGTGACAGAGCTCCTTGAGTCACTAGAGTTAATAAATGTCACCATAGAAATTGATTTCCATAGGCTTGCTCTGCATAAACTAGACATCAAGCAGACAAGCTACTAACAACTAGCATTTGCAAAGCCAATACCATTCGCCTTGGACCTATTGGCTTTGCCAATTCATTTTATTGAGCCATGTTCTACAGCATTCCTGATGTTGTGCCGCATGGCTAATGGCAATAAATGTAAAAAACAAGAGAAAAAAGTACTATGATGTGTCGGTTCTATCATGTTGCATTTTCAAGCAAGGGTTTTTATTTATTGAAGCTCCAGTGGGGGTTAAGTACCTCGGAGGGCTGGGGTTTGGGGGGAAGCAACATGGCTGTAGGGGGCAGAAGTAACAGCATAGAGAGAAGGAGGACACAGTTGGGGGGAATCAACCCAGAGAGAGGGAGTGGGAAAAGGCAATGCCGGGGGCAGAAAGACTACTAAGGGCAGGGGTGAGGAGGAGAAGCAAGGAAGGGCAGTAGAGTCAGGGAAGCAAACGGGGAGAAAGAAAAATGGAGTGGGTGGGAGAGATGCACGCAGGTGAGAAAGAAATACGGAACGGGCAGAGAAGCCTACAATGGCATGTACATCATAGAGGGGGTAGTGAGAAGCGCACAGCGAGAGAGCACAACACTGAGCATCGAGGCAAGCCCAAGAGAAGTACATCTGGGAGATAGCTGGAAAATGCATACAATCTCATGGAATGCTTCCAAGAAAATAGTAGGTTCCTAAAAGTGAGTAGTGGAAGGACACAAGAAAAGTGTCAATGCTCCAATGGAGGGTCAGACACAAGATGGACATGGCATGCTATTGAATAAAAATCAAGCAAGTGAGAGTGGCAGGAAAGTAAACCAATGGTAAACCAATGGTTAGCAATGGGGATGCTCCAAGCCGATAATATGCTTTGAATGAGCTGTCTAGTAGTTTCAAACTAAAATCAGTTGACAAGCAGTTTCTTTCAGTGTTGTGATGGAACAACCCCTTGCATGGTGACAGACATGCACCCCTGCTCTGAATCTCTATGATGCATGGATATCTGGATCCCTGGTAAAGATTTATGGTAATGGGCGAACACGATTCATGCATGTGCGCCATGACCTAGGCCTATTGCATGGTAATGCAGCCTGGTTTGACTGGGAGGTGTGCACCAAGCACTGCTCTTTGGAAGATAGAGGGCTACTGCCCTTACCGGGTGTTAAGCCACATAAGCACAGTGGTGGCTGCACACCTGTTTTGTGCTCTGTCGAATCAGTGGTATGCACAGGTCTTTTTACCTGCGCCAATTGAGTGGGGCCTACAGGCCCACTCCTGTAAAGTTCTAAACCTGTGCACTTAATTCACAGCTGGGGTGCATAGATTGTGTGTAGCACCCTCCACCAGATAGTGTTTGATGCTTTTGTGTGCGTGCTGAAATGCATGTGTGTGCCTGTATGTGGTAGAACATATGGAAGCCAATGGGTTCCATTTTTGAAGCACAAGACCTGGAGAGGCTGGAGAGGTTAGGACAACCACACTGTGAGAGGAGTAGGGCATCTTTTGTGCACACCAAACGTTTCTTTGACTCCAGGAAGAGTTACTGAGTAGTGGAGCCTGCGCTCATTGTCAAAGAGATGATGGGACCTGTAAGGCTGGCACTGGGGGCCAGGGAATCTTGATAGAGAGGCTTTGGTTTTTGACAGCCTTGGTTTGTGCTGTGGGTCAGCCAGAAGACACGCCCAAAATATATTTCAACAGCCAGACACTAAACCACATACGGATCTGGATTTCGGTCATAAAGGTGGGAGCATGAGTTCCATACTTGGCTGAAGCACCATCTCATCAGGAGAGGGACGATCGCCAAGATTTCTTACTGCAGGAATCAGGGCTGGGGACCAAGGTCTACCAGTATCGCTGCTGGATGAGGGGGGCATTACTTAGGAAGTCAGGACCCTGTCAAGCTGGAACAATTTTCAAAGCAGGAATGCAGGCATCAGAGTTAGATCACTTAAGTTTTAAGGATTGTGAAAAATCCAAACCTTACACAAAGGACATGAATAGCAAATGAATCACGCCCGTTCAGAAGGAGAGTGGTATGAGTGTGGTATAAAGCTGGTGATACATTTTGGAACACAGTCTTGTAAATGGTATGGTAGTGCACTGTCATTTGCAGACAGCGCCATGTCCATTTAAATGACAACAAAATATGCACTCACCTGCAGTTTGTCTGATGAAACTACAAAACACAAAAAATATAATTTATGGAAATTGGTTTCCAGCAGTAGCTACCATTTACACATTACCAAGTAAGTAAAGTTTAGATTTTTTTTTATCCTAATAAAATTCTTTGTTTCCATTGCACTTCAAAATTAGAAAATATTTGCTTCATTTGTGCTTTCCTAACTGCTGAGATGCTTAGAAATAGCTTCACCGTTATTTTACAGCTATTTAAATTTAATTGCGTTCGAAAAAAACTGACATGCTATTACTTTACTTTTTATGCTCCCAGTACCAGTTTGTCAGATAGTTCACTTTACACAATGCTTTAACTTTACAGTCACAAAAAGAAAAGTAAACAGTGTCCATGGTAAAAGAATATGCAATACTTTGCCAGAAGACATACCCTGACTTTGACCTCTGCCTTTCAATGAACAGCAAATGTGACAAGATGAAAATAATATTTAAAAGCATCTTTATTGCTTATTAACCTTCTTTCTGAACTCGAGCATGGCCATTTGGGGATACTGCAGCACCCCCCACAACACTACTTCTAACAACTATGTCAGGACCTATTGCCCTGCTCGCCTACGGCAGAATACCTTGTGAGGAGGAGAGCGCCTAGAGTGTCTGCCTACCATGACCGTGGGGTATGTGAAGAGGAGAGCACCTGTCGGAAGCAAAGGTCAGAGGGGATGCTGTTGAGTGGATCCCAGTGAGCTAAGTGTGAGAAATTCGGTCTGGTCGGGACCATTATAGATATGCGGGCCATCCACCAGATTCTGCCAGGGCTAGTGGGGTGTGAAGTTCTTAAAGTGGATTACCTCGCAAATATGGTAAAGCATTTACATACCATTTTAGCTTGTTCTGCAAATGCATTTAACTAGCTGACTGTAATCTAATCTGCAGAAAACACACCGCAAATTACACCAAGATGGCCGACTGGTAGGAGTTCTTAGAAGAGCTCCAAATGCTTGGGATACCCTTTCTGGAAATATCCCTGTCAGCAGCAGTCATCGTCAGGAACCGATTTCATAAAAGTAACTGGATTATTTCTAAAAACATTGTGGGTTAATTGCACATCCGTGCACATCCATTCTTACCTGTTCACGGACCTCGGGGTTGACGACGGTCCTGCAGCCATCTGGGAAGCTGTTCTGGCCATCGGAGAAGACTGAGTCGAATTGGGAGTGTCTCTGCCCACCGCCACCTACACAAGCTTGGACTGGGACGGCACCCGTATGGAATGGAATGATGGCGACGGTGGCTTAGGGAGCACTGGTCAGATCTAAGAGAGCAGAGGCCAGCTGGACCGGGACTCTCGGAGCGGCCCCTGAAGACCCGCAAGCCCTCCCTTCGGCAGCAGCAAACGGACCCCCAGAAGAGGCCGCAGGCGAGGGAGCAATAAGCACCTGGAGCCCCCGATTCAAGTGTGGTAACTTCTCCCTGCCGGCCCCCGACCACGGGACGAGACTCCGGGCAAACAGATAGTTGAGGGCAGTGGCCAGCTGATCCGGTGACTCGATGAATGGCCCCCGATGACCCGCCAATTGAAACAGAAAGACCTCGCTGCCACAGCAGCAGTTGGACCCCTGGCGGAGAATGCAGGCGAGGGAGCTGCAAGCCATTGTAAGCCTCTGATCCAAAGTTTTAGGCTCGCCCTGCATTGTGCTCTGGTGGTCGATCCTGAACCCCGGGGGACCTCGGGATGGGACCCCGGGCTTCCTTGTGTTGGTGCTCCAAGCCCCTTGAAAACACGGCCCGCGGCGGTAGGATCTACCTCGTGGCCTTAGCGGCGGGCTGCCAAGGACCGCGAGAGGAGGTGGTGGGATTACTCTTTCCGGCGCTGTGTTTGGTGAGTCCACAGAGCCCCTAATCTAAGATGGTGAGGTTTCTGCGCTGCGACTGCAGCGCCACCCATGCTGTCTTCCCCATCCTTACCGACCCTCCTCCAAGCACTCCTCGCCACCTACCACAAACCCCTATGAGGATCACACCCTATTCACATCTCATATCATTTCAGCTACTGTACTGCTCTTGTGATGGAGCTCGCAGGCACACACACCTACAACATCATTTAACCCTCCAACCTCACAAAAAAATCAGCCAAACGATTCAAGCACAATTTTATAAAACTTCACCCTGAAACTCTCTTTGCCGATCCCTATTTCTCAACATTCAACGGGATTGCAACCACTGATTTCATTTTCCACACAAAGCGAAGAGCCCAATGGAGGAAAGCTTTCCTAGCCTCACTCTCAATCTCCTCCACAAGGAAAACCGCACATGGTATAGTTTTATGTATTTCCCCCTCCCAGCTCTTCCATGCGACAGCAACTATCACCATATACAATAACGGAATTATCCTCATTCAAGCCACAGACCGCAATCTTAATCTTTTGGACAACATCTTCCCCATCATTATAAACCTAGTGTTTAAACCCCAATTGGTTACCCAATTTTCTCTCAGCACCAGCACACATTTAGTAACATCACCCAACCCATCGGCAGGCTCACCCCTCTAGCACCCTGCCCACTACCGACATCGGAGTCCTAAGATACTTCAACCCAATTTACCCCTCCCGCCAATACACCACACTTCACCTCACCAAAACCACCCAGCACGCCCGACATCCCTCCTTCACCTCACCAAAACCACCCAGCACGCCCGACATCCCTCTACCACCCTGTCCACTACTGACATTGGAGTCCTATGATACTTTCACCCAATTTACCCCTCCCGCCAAATACACCACACTTCACCTCACCAATACCACCCAGCACGCCTGACATCCTCACCACTCGTCCACCCCGTTCATTTCTGACATCTGATTCTTTCTGTACTTCCACCCAGACTACCTCTCCCAACAACACACCTCACAACACTTCAACAATCCCACACATTCTACCTCCCAGCATGGTCGATACAGCATATGTTCTTCCAATAGATGTTGAATCCCATCAGCACAAGATCATAGCTCCCCTCCCCCTAACATCATACCCCCTTAATCATCTCTCCTGTTACGCATCCTTGCCCCATAATGCTACTCCTTACAGGTATTCACCCCATCACAGCCACCGCAAGGTCATTTGCTGTCACATAACTCGACACCACATTACCTCATTGAAAACACATTACCCTCTGAGCACACCCTGCTCCCAATTAGCCCTCCCGCACCCACACAACAACCAGCCACCCCCTCAACTCAGCCATCTACATCCACAACTCATCCACCCTCACGCACAACACTACCTCCAACTCTATTCATACCTGCACCTGTGCAGTCATCCACATACATAACACAGCCTCCAACCACACTCATAACTGCACCCAATCCTAGACTAGAGGAAATAATGTCTGCTCTTCACCAAATCAAAAAGGAACTCCAATCTTTTAAGGAGGTGATGTCGAGACAATCAATGCGTAATATTTCCTCAAGAACTTTTAAATCGAATGAGTGCCCGTACCACATAACTCGCACCCCTAAACTCACTCCACCCAGCTGGAAAACAGTTCCCCACCACAATACATTATCTCGCCCAATGTGAAGCATCAATCCGTTTTCTGATAGCGATCTTCTAACTCTTCTACATTCTACGAACCCTCTCCCACGAATTGCCTAACTTCTACTCAGATGACCATACCTACTATCCCCCTCAATCCATTCAGATCCTACGTGCCGCCAGACACGTAGTGGATATAGCAGACGTCATCATCTAACAGGATCTGGACCTGCTAATGTTAACCGAAGCCTGACTAACGGAATCCTCCACCCCACTTATTGACATTCTAGTGCCCCCTAACTACGACATCATCAGATTGGATAGAATTGATAAGATAGGGGAGGTATAGCTTGTATACAGCCCAGTGGCAGGGGGTTCGAGTCTGCTGCGGTCGTTCGTGGGCTTGGCTCGTGAATTTTTAATCCTCACTTTATGTTTAAAACTGTATTTTCCTGATCTCACCTTGCTGCTGTCTGCCCTCCTTGTTTCTTCCCGCTCCCCTAGCCCCGGTCCGGCACGGCTGAGTGCCGCTTGCTCCGTAGGGCTGACGGGGTAGCAGGCGCCATATTAGGAGGGGCAGTGGTGACTTCAAGGCCAGCGCACCAGTCATCGTGCTCTCAGCCCTTGAAAAGCAACGCCCCATGCGACCGCGCAGCGGATGCCAGAAACCCAGTGGCAGGGGGTTCGAGGCTGCTGCGGTCGTGCGTGGGCTTGGCTCGTGAATTTTTAATCCTCACTTTATGTTTAAAACTGTATTTTCCTGATCTCACCTTGCTGCTGTCTGCCCTCCTTGTTTCTTCCCGCTCCCCTAGCCCCGGTCCGGCACGGCTGAGTGCCGCTTGCTCCGGAGGGCTGACGGGGTAGCGGGCACCATATTAGGAGGGGCAGTGGTGACTTCAAGGCCAGCGCACCAGTCATCGCGCTCTCAGCCCTTGAAAAGCAACGCCCCATGCGACCGCGCAGCGGATGCCAGAAACCCAGTGGCAGGGGGTTCGAGGCTGCTGCGGTTGTGCGTGGGCTTGGCTCATGAATTTTTAATCCTCACTTTATTTTTAAAACTGTATTTTCCTGACTTCACCTTGCTGCTGTCTGCCCTCCTTGTTTCTTCCCGCTCCCCTAGCCCCGGTCCGGCACGGCTGAGTGCTGATTGCTCAGGACGGCTGACAGGGTAGCGGGCGCCATATTAGGAGGGGCAGTGGTGACTTCAAGGCCAGCACACCAGTCATCGCACTCTCAGCCCTTGGAAAGCAACGCCCCATGCGACCGGGCAGCGGGCGCGACGGCGGCGCGCCAAAGGCGCGCCAAAGGCAAGCCCGTCTGCTGCCGGCTGGGGCTAGGGGCCCCCCACTCTGACCGTTTTCATTTTTACTCCGCTGCACAATTATGTGCACTCCAGGAGCATTGGCCCCTTCAAGCGACCACCAGTGCACGGATTAATGAACTCGGCTTGGCCCGACCATTCCCTTCCCCCACCCTTCCTCCCTCCCTCTGTGCCTTCCCCTTCCCTTCTCTCCCTGCCCTCCCCCGGTCCCTTCCTATTCTTCATTCGTCCCCCATGCCACCACACTTATCAGCTTTTCTACTCCACACTAGGTCGGCCGTCAAACATCAGTTAGAACTGTTTGACTTCCTGGATTCTGTCAAGCCGGACCTTTTATTCCTGACAGAGAAATGGTTCCGCACGGACTCTCTCCCCAGTGTGTTAGCAGCCCTTCCCCCTCCTTATTTCGTCCTTATAGCTGACCGGCCGGAGGGTCGAACAGGAGGTGGGGTTGCCCTGATCGCCCGCGCAGGCCTTCACTTCCAAGTTCTTTCCTCCCCTCCTCTACCAGCGACAGATTGCCTGGTCATACGCTCTACTTCCTTTCAGGTTCCCTTAACGTGCGTTCTTGTTTATCTCCCTCCCCAGTCCTGTCCACGTTTTCTTTCTGCCATTTCGGACCTTCTTGGAACCCTTGTAATTAATAATTCCTCTGTCTTGCTCCTTGGGGATTTCAACTTTTGGCCCAACGATCCAGCCGAAGATGCCACATCCCGTGATTTTACCGAGCTCCTACATAGCTTGAATTTTGTCTCCCAGGTCCACTCTCCCACTCACATTGGTGGTCACACCCTAGATCAAATTTGGACCCTCAATACCTCAGTTTCTGCCCCTATTGTTCAGCCTTGCACATAGTCGGACCACTCTTTGATTTCTTTTTTTCTGGACCTTGGCATCGAGACAAATTCTCCTTTCTCCAAACACACTTGGGCGAGAAATTGGAGCAGAGTGGATATTCCTGCCCTCTGCTCCTCTTTATCAGCTTTTGACCCGGACCTGGTTAGCCTTGAGCCATCTAGGCAACTGGACGCCCTGAATAGCTGGCTTCTGAGGGCCTGCGACCAAGTTGCCCCTCTGAAGCGAGTCACGGTCAAACGCGCCCATGATGCAAATAAACGGTTCTCCCCCGCCCTTAAGGCAAAAAAACTGGCAGTGCGTCAAGCAGAGCGAGCTTGGACGCGTGCCTATTGCCCTCTCTCCAAACTACGCTACACTTCCACCCTCATCGAATATAAAAGGGATATTCTCCTCGCCAAGACATCCTACTTCTCAGGGAGAATCCTCGTTGCAGAGAACCAGTCTAAAGAAATTTTTGCTATAGTTCGAGAGTTGGCCTCTTCTGATAGGGCCTCCCCCAAAACTCCCCCTTCCCAACTCCTGTGCAACTTTCTCAATGACTTTTTCATTGAGAAAGTTGCACTTATCAAGGCCAAGATTCCGCCGCCCTCCCTTAGCTTTTGCGATCCTCAGCCTCCGCCCACCACGTCCAGCCTGACCCTTTTACAATCTCTTGACAAGAAAAACTTTTCTCTCTCTATTGACCCGCGTCAAATCTGGATCCCCTGTGGACATCGCCCCGGCGTATGTCCTTCGTAAGATTTTTACTAACTGTCACCTCCCCCCTCACCTTTTTGAATTATTCTCTTGAACAGGGCGCCGTACCGGTCGCCCACAAAGCGGCTATTATTATCCCCATTTTAAAAAAAATCCGGGGCCGATCCCACCTCTCCTTCTAACTATCACCCCATTTCCCTTCTCCCTTTTCTGGCCAAGGTCCTTGAGACCCATGTCACCCAGGTTCTTGGCGCCTTTGTGGAGGAGAGCGGGGGTCTCGCTTCCCGTCAGGCTGGCTTTCGACCCCGGCACTCCACCGAGAAGGTAGTCATCTCCGTGATGGATGAGCTTAGAGAGGGGTTAGATACCAACACCCCCCAGACCCTCTTACTTTTAGATCTTTCCGCCGCCTTTGACACAGTTGATCTTTCCATCCTTCTCACACGTGTCAAGGCGGCTGGCATCGGGGGCCCAGCCCTGACCTGGATCAGCTCCTTTTTAGGAGATGGCACCTAGGCCGTTCATCTCGCCGAATTCTCTGCCCCCCCTCACCCGGCTCAGTGTGGTGTCCCTCAGGGTTCTTCTCTTTCTCCTCTATTATTCAATCTCTATATATTTCCACTCATCTTTGCACTACAGCAAATGGAGGTCACCATGTATAACTATGCTGATGACCTCCAACTTATCTTTCATCTCTCACACTCCCCTGTCAGTATTCAAAATTTTCAATCTGTTATGCTGTTCATCAGTGATTGGATGAACTGCAATCATCTCAAATTAAATCCGGACAAGACTCAACTTGTCGTCACTGGTAGCACTCCCAGTCCTTGGTCCCCGAACTTTTGGCCTCCGTCCCTGGGCACTCCCCCCACACCCTCTTCCTCAGTCAAAGCACTTGGGATCTCACCCAATAAACACCTAACTCCCCATTCTCAGATCAGCTCAGTTGCCTCTTCATGTTTTCTTGCCCTCCGCACCATAAGGAAAATCTCCCGGTTCTTTTCTCTACCTGCTCTAAAACTGATTTTAATGGCAATGGTCCTTTCCCGGCTGGTCTTCGGGAATATAGTGTACAATGGTGCTCCCGCATATGCCTTCAGCCGCCTTCAGCTAGTCCAAAATCAGGCTGCTCGCCTGATTTATGGGCTGCCCAGATTTCATCATATCACTCCCCTACTTAAATCTCTACATTGGTTGCCAATCAAAGAACGGGCCCTCTTCAAGCTGGGCTGCACTACCTTTTAGGCCATGGCGGGGACTGCCCCAGCGTTCATCTCTTCCGCCATCATTGTTTATCGTCCTAACAGAGAACTTCGCTCCTCCACTAAATTCTTCCTTCTTGTTCCCCGGTTCAAAAAAAGCAGATCAGGGGGTTTGAAATTTGCTGTCCTAGCCCCTACCTTCTGGAACTCCCTCCCCCTGTACATCAGATCCATTTCCTCCTATCTTGAATTCCGTAGACTTTTCTTTTTTCACACGCCTTCCCACCTGAGTAATCTCTCTGCTCTAGCCCCGGGTTAGGCATCCTCTAGCGCCATGAAACCGCTGGGTATACGTGCGCTATATAAATTCCTGTAAATTCAAATTCAAATACATCGTAGCAACATCACTGTAAACAGAGCCATATCCCCGTTTTTCCCCTCTTGCGAATACATTTGCCTAGACATTAGCAGCAACAGCAAACCAGTTTGCTCGCTAACATCATCTATCATCCACCAGGTGACAACCTCATCTTCACCGAACACCTCATGGATATGATTTCAACGAACAACAGGCGGCAAAATACCCAAATATTCCTTGGCGATTTCAATCTCCATTGGAATGACAACAACGACGCATCGGTCAACAGTCTCAAAAACGTCCTTGATGATCTAGCCCTCACCCAAACTTGCAATAGCCCTACACATAATAAAGGCTCAACCTTGGATCTAATATTCTCCAAAAGTGACATCATTCAGTTGGAGTCGATACAGCCCTGTGACTGGTCGGACCATCATATTATCACCTTCTTCATCAAGAAAACAGTAAAATTCAACTCGGTTCAGTCCACAAAACCAAAGATTTAGAAAAAAGACTTGAAAAGACTCAATCCCAACGCATTACCTTCCTCCAGCTACAACCTTCTCCGGCCCCCTGCAGGCACCTCAGACGCCCATGATCTCACCAACCACTACCTCAACTCTATGACCTCGATAATTAATGAGGTAGCCCCCCTTCAACTAAAGAGAGTTTCCACTAAAGACTCTAAGCCATGGTACAATGGCCTACTTAACGAGGATAGATGGTCTCTCAGAACTTTTGAACGCAACTGGAGATCAGTCCTGTCTACTAATCAGCTCAAGTTATTAAGGAAAAAGAGAAATGCCTATCACAAAAAGATCGAGCGCACTAAAGCAGACTTCTTCCGCCACCAACTAGGCCAAGCTAGAAATCACCCAAAAAAACTTTGAGTTAATCAAAACTCAATCTAAGGACGCATCGCAATGGCTGAAAGACGTAGCCCGACCGCAACCCAACTGTGAAGAATTCTCTGCCTTCTTTAATCAGAAGACTGAGAACATCGAGAAGAATCTCCTAAATGATCTATTATTATACTCTGTTCCGCATTCGCAAACCTCCCCTTCACTACCAACCACGTCTTACCAAATCCCCTCAAATCTTGACCTTAAGAACGACGCAGCCTGGTCATTCTTTGATACCTACACTGAAGAGGCTTTAGGCAAGATTCCCCATGCCCTGAAGCCTTCCACCCACCTTACCGATCCGCTCCCTGCAAACCCTGTTAAAGGCTTAACCCCTTGGCTTCTACCTCTCTGGACCAAAATTATTAACAGTTCACTGCAACAAGGCTGCATCCCAGACTCCCTCAAAGTCAGACAGGTTTCACCCATCCTAAGGAAACCAACAGCTGACCCCACAGACCTTGACAACTATCGTCCTATATCCAATATACCTACCTTGGCCAAATTACTTGAAAATTGTGTACACCACCAACTGACTAAACATATTGATCCCTTTGACCTTCTTAACAATCACCAATCAGGCTTCAGAGCAGGTCACAGCACTGAATCAGCCATGACACACATTATTGACGATGCACTACAAATCCTTGACCAGAATGGATCATGCCTACTAATCCTACTAGACCTATCGTGAGCCTTTGACACGGTCAAACACGAGAATCTGCTAGATCTTCTCAAACTTAGAATAGTTCTATCAGGGTCAGTGTTAAACTGGTTTACCTCTTTTCTCCATAACCGAACACAAAAATTCAAGGTCAACAACACTCTTTCCAAACCAGTACTAGTAAGGCTGGAAGTCCCGCAAGGGTCCTCGTTATCCCGACACTGTTTAACCTGTTCATGGAGCCACTCACCGAAATTCTACATGTGTCTGACGATACACAACTTTATCTTAAGATCAACACCCTAGAAGACATTAAACGGCTTAACACTACACTCATGAACACCCAGACATGGCTGGCAGAAAACCATCTTAAACTGAACGCTCTAAAAACCAAATTCCTCCTAATAACTCCACCCGCCAAGTCCCCATTATGCAAGACTTGATCCAACATCTTACTGCACTCAACGTTCAACCAACCATTGTAGACTCAGTGAAATCTTTGGGAATAACTCTTGACAGCAATTTCTCTATGCAGAAACACATTAACAATGCTACAAAGGGAGCAAACTTCCAGATAAACTCACTGAGGAAGTTGAAACCCTTCCTGCCAGTCAATGACTTCAAGCTGGCAGTGCAAGCTCTAGTTATCCCTTGTGTGGAATACGGAAGTGCCTCTTTATGTGGCCTTCCAAAAGCTACGACAGCTCCCCTTAGAGCCTCAATAAACAACGCAGCGAGACTCATCACTGGCTCTAAAAGAAGTTCCCACATTTCTCCAGACTTAAAATCCCTGAATTGGCTCCCGCTTGAAGCGAGAATTCATCTAAAAATAGCGTGCATGACGCATAAGGCCTTTCATCATAATGCACCCAGCTACCTCGCACAGAAACTGACAATCTCTGATGGGTCAAGGTCCTCAAGGAGTGCAGACAACCTACTACTGAAACCTCAAAGATTCAACAAGAAGAAAACATATAAACAACCCTTTTCTGAGATGGCGCCCAGGATTTGGAATACACTTCCCCCAGAAACCAGACTGAATGCTTCTACCGTTTCTTTCAAATAGGAAGTAAAAGCGATTCTCATGACAAAATTCACCTGATCATAAACTAAGTAAATTTGGAGATCAATAGTACCCTCACTAGTATTCCATTTTTTTTTGTTAAGGGCCCAACTAAACATCCTTGACTTGATTCAATCGGGATGTTCCTGTTATGTACTCTACGGTTTTTCCTTTGTGCATGAACTGTCATGCCATGCGTGATTTTTTCTTCACTTACTTTTCTGTATAATTTGTTATGCTATTCGTGATTTACCCTCATTGATTGGTGTGTATAATTAGCAGTGCTCACTGTAAAGTGCTCTGACATCCGCAAGGATCTTGTCCACGCTCTATAAAACCTTCAAAATAAATTAATAAAATAAAAAATAAACGAACAGAAAAGCAAGGGCATAGCAGTGGCATTAAGGGAGCAAAAGAAGAAATGGCATTGGTACAGTCTTAAGTGTCTAAACCAATGAAGTAAAGTGTGTTATGGTGTACGGGCTTGGCAGGTGTAGCTGTCAGTTTGCTAAAGCAAGATAGGAAAATGTGTGACAAGCCACTGATAAGCAATTCTCCATTTGGTGCTGGAGTATTATGAAGCACTTTAATGTAAAACTAGGAATGCATTTATGGCAGAAGGAATGAGATCACTATAAAAGGTTGAAGATCCTTTGGAAAAGACAGATGGGCCCCAGCGATAAGATGATGTTTGTAAGAAAACAGTTTTTTTGCTGGTGTCCCCCCACTTTTTGCCCCCATTTGGAATACTTGAAGCTGGTTTTCGACTGACAGTGGCCTGAAGCCTGTTAACCAGGCCTCAGTGCTCTATTCCTAAACCTGATACATGGGAATTGGTAACCCCACTTGGCAAGAACTTTAACCTCCTTATAAGTCCCTGGTAAATGGTACCAGGGGTACCTAGGGCATGGGAGTTACAGGGGTCACCAGGGCTTTAGTACTGGTTGTGCCACCCTGAGTGACCAACATAAACAGATAACAGGAGTCTTGCCATTGCAGACTGCATGAGCAGTGCAAACTGCTAAAAATCGACTTTGCCCTCACCATGTGTGGCATGGTCAATGCACTAATTTTAATATATGCCAGTCACCCCTAAGGAAGACCTTCTGAGCCGAGGACGCAGGGTGTATTATATTAAAGGTGTGGACATATAAGTGCAAGCTTATAATTCCCTATAGTAGCCTCTTTCCATTAAGGGCTAATATAAGTGATTAGCGGTCCAGAGGTTAACATGGGCTAGCAACCGGGCACACCTGAGGTTGCCATCTCCATTAAAGTGCCACTGAACTGAAATATGTCATGTTTGGTATCAAACAACTTGCCTCATCACCGTGACATGATTTCCATGTCAGAGTCTATGTGGTATGCACTCAGGTGGCTACCTTAGAGGTTGCCCACCTGGTTGCCCCAGACTTACCGATACACTGGCTGAGAAGCCAGCAGCAGCTGCCACCAAGACAGGAATATGGCCCCCTGCCAGGAGGTGTGAACTCTTCCAGGAGTCAGTAAGAAATACCTGGATGGGAAGGAGGTGACACTCCTTATCTGCCAGGATGGCTAGTGAAGTGGCACATCAAGACGATGAGTTTCAAAGCTTGCACCACCGCTGATATGCATCCGGCCTGCCTCCCAATGGACAGAACAGCCATTACCTTCACCCAGGCACATTTGCAACTGGGCAGTTGCTAAAATTATGTAGTCAGGAGGTGTATGCCCCCAGAAGCCTAGCCACACCCCTAGGGTGGGCTACCTGGTCTGTACAGCTAAAGAAGTTTTCTGCCAATAGAGGGTTCTTAGCAGGAAACATGACACACACCCCTGGATGTGGTCACTTCAGGAGCAGATTAGTCCATCGGCTACTTACACCCACCCACCTAACGCCCCTAAATCTAAGATTTAAGGAGCACACTTGGCACAAAAACCTAATTTCTGATTTGAATTACAACAGAGTACAAAGAAGATACCTGAGTCTGCTACTACAGGTCCTGCACAAAACAAAGGCATGAAACTCCGCACCGGTGGCACCCATCCTGAAGCTGCATAACTGCGACTCATCCGAACCAAAGACTTGTTCCTCCCTTTTGAGAACCAAAGGCAAGACCAGACTACTTTGGACTAGTGGCACTAGTCTCTGCAGTTTGCAGGTAACAACAATGTCCTGGAACGAAAGAATAGCCGACATTCGCGCCTGCCGAGGAACTGCCAAAAAATAGATGGTCCAGTGCATTGTGGGAAATGTATTCCTGCCCTCCCTCCAGCAAGTTTCAGGAGGCTACCGCTTTCTCCTGGACCTCAGGTGCCAAAACAACTTCTTGCTGACCTTGCCACTGCCAAGGCTTGTTGGAGCCCAGTCCTGCAACCACTGACTTTACTCAATGCTGAAACCCAAGGAAACTGTGCAGCTACTTCAGCCAACCATCTGAGTGACCATGTTGTCCACTTTTTGCATCTGTTTCATCACCAGCACCGTCTAAGCTGTAAAACCATCTCCCATGCAAATCCAGCTTAAGCGCCAGGGACAGTGAGAGTAACTCTGACCTCGACCCCTACTAACCAGAAAAAAAATTACCTGACTGTTGTGACATGGTCCTGGAACCTGCATCACCTTTACCACAAGTGGGTTCCAAGCAACTCGACCTGCAAGTGACCGAATGTCACTAGTGCTTTTTCCCATTGACTGTAATGTTAAAGTGCTGCAGTACTGAATTCCACTAATTTATTTGTCATTCTAAAATCCATAACTCCAGTTATACTAATCAAATTGTCTTCATTTTCGTGTCTGCAATTATATAAAAATCTGCTTTATTGGTGTCGATTTCTTTCAAGTCATGTCAATAACTTAGCACCTTGTTGGTACTCTGAAATACTTAACACATGTGAAGGAGCTTTGCAAACCTACCTGTATGTCCCATACTATGACGCCACAAGTGAAAACTGCGAGATACTTAACAAATTCTTTACTGATAAAATCTTTCAAATCTACTCTTCTTTTAAAAGCCAAGCCATTCCTGATGAACAAGATTGGGAAACTCTAGCCCGACACCCTGAAGCATGCGCCTATATAGGCAACTTGGCACCTCTCACTGAAGAGCAGGTCGTAAAACTCATGACTGAGGTCAAATCAAGATCTCCGCTTGATACCTGCCCTCACTTTGGGCCTTATTTATGAGGCCTTGCGACAGTTTTGCGCTTCTGTTGCGTCACTTTTTGTGACGCATTGGTGGCGTAAAACATGCCTCCTGTTGCGCCCTATTTACAAAGTGACGCATCTAAGCAGATGAGTCACTATGTAAACCACTGCACTATATTATACCTGCATCAGGTATAGTGTATGCATGGTGGGTGTTCCCACGTAAGTAAGCCTCGAAGAAGTGACGCAGTAAAATCTATGAGATTTCACTGCGCCACTTCTAGGGTGCAAATGCGTCAATATCTTACACCTGCCTTACAGCAGGCGTAAGACTGACGCAGGCCCTTTCACATGGGCTTGCCCCATGGGAACAGACACATTGCTGGAATTGTGACACACTCCAGCAATGCGTCACTTTTGCGCCATACAGATACGTCAGAAATACTGACATATCTAACTCCTTGCGACATGATGCGTCATACAGTAAATATGACGCATCAATCATGTCGCAAGGAGCGCGCACTGAGAAGTGACGCATCGCTGCTTTCACGCAGCAATGCATCACTTTTCATAAATGAGGACCTTTATATTTTCTCATCTTGCACTAATTTTAAGTCCACTCATTACATAGATTTTTAATAAATCTCTTGATACTGCAGTATTCCCGGATTTATGGAAGTAAACTATTGTATTTCCTCTCCTAAAAAAAGCTGGCACGGGTATCGATTAACCCTGGGCGTATTGGGCATAGTGGGGCTTCGCGGAGCTACGTGAAGTGGGCGAGAAACTACGCCCACCTCCGCACTCCGCGTAGCCCCACTACGCACCGCAGGCCTCCCTCCCGCCCTCCCTAAATACTTTAAATTAAAGGTGTAAAAGAATTAAAAGGCACTTACCTTGCCGGCCGCTGCCCGCCGCGTCCCCGGGGCTCGCTCTCTTCATTGCTGCCGTCTTGTGTACTAATGCGCATGCGCGGGCGGCCGCGCATGCGCATTAGTACACAAGACGGCAGCAATGAAGAGAGCGAGCCCCGGGGACGCGGCGGGCAGCGGCGGGCAAGGTAAGTGCCTTTTAATTCTTTTACACATTTGAATTAAAGTATTTAGGGAGGGCGGGAGGGAGGCGGGTGGCGGCCAGCTACGCTCCGTCTGCGGAGCGTGCGTAGTGCCGAATTCTACGCCTGCTACGCAAAATGTGTAGAAGCCGGCACTACGCACACTCCGTGCACGGAGCGTAGCTGCCCGCCCACCCTTAGTATCGATAACCCTGTAATTTATCGACCAATTTCCCAATTACCAGACCTGTCTAAAGTATTGGAGAAACTGATCAATAAACAATTGGTTAACTTTTTAGAAACCAAAGATCTTTTGGATACATCCCAAACTCGCTGTAGAGCTTCTAACAGCACTGAAGCCACCTTACTTGCAGTATCCGATAACATCCGATCTTTGGTGGATCAGAGCAAAGCTGCCACCCTGATCCTCCTGGACTTGTCGGCAGCTTTCAATACTGTATCCCATGATCTTCTGTTGAAGATTCTGCACGAAAAGGGATTACACCCGAAAGCCCTCCAATAGTTTGATTCCTTTTTATGCAATAGAACACAAAAAATTCAGATAGGCCTTTTTTCATCCAGCTCAAAAAACATAAACTGCAGTGTTCCACGGGGAGCTTCCTTAAGTCCAACCCTTTTTAACGTCAAAGATTCAAAGAATTAATTTAAGACTCAATCCTAATCTTACTACTATTTTGGTATTCACAGAATGCACTTACTACTTTTGGCATTCACAGAATGAACTTACTCCTTTTGGTATTCACAGAAGTTAGAATTTTGTCTTAGGTTAGTCTTAAGACAGACTTAAGACAGACTTAAGACAAACTTAAGACAGACTTAAGACAAAATCCTAACTTCTGTGAATACCAAAAGTAGTAAATTCATTCTGTGAATGCCAAAAGTAGTAAGTGCATTCTTTGAATACCAAAACAGTAGTAAGTTTAGGATTGAGTCTTAAGTTCATTCTGTGAATCAGGCCCTATATCTCTTTGTTTGCTAAGATCGGCAGGAAATGGGGCTTTTGTATCTGCTCCTATGCAGGCGATAAACAGCTTCTGGTTGCCTTGAAAGAAAAGTGCGAGGACACCAGAAATAATCTAGTATATTGCCTCTCAGAAACAGCAATTTGTATGACAGAACACTGTACAAAGTTAAATGGTGAGAAGTCTGAAATCCTGCTCTTCGGAGGGGCTCACCTACTCTGGAAATACACCTGGTGGCCCCAGTCACTAGGTGTACTTACTGGGTATACTTATCGACAATGCATTAACCATGCAAGACCAATTGCGAGTGATATGCGGAAAAAGCCACGCTACACTAACACTATTAAGAAGGCTCTTCTTATGGATCCCCTTAAGCTGCAGAAAGACTATTACTCAGGCACTCCTCTCCAGCAAATTAGATTACGGGAATGTGCTCTTTGTGGGCATGCCTGAGTATCTCTTCTCCAGATTACAGGTGATCCAAAATGGCCCTGCCAAGCTACTCTGTAACAAAAGCAAATACAGCTCAGCATTAGAATGCCTGAGGGAGCTGCACTGGCTACCCGTGTGTCAAAGGGCCAAGTTTAAGCTACTGTGCTTTACACACAGAGCCCTACAAAAGTGCGGTCCCGGAATTTTGCAGGACAAAATCGAATTTTATATTCCAACATGAAAATTGAGGTCCTGCCATCATGCTAATGGCTAAAATCAAACGTATTAAGAAAGCTATGGCAGGGGTCGCTCCTTTTCCAGTCTGGCAGCATTCCATTGGTACGAACTTCCCTTAGACCTTTGCTGAACGAATGAATATACATCGTTTAAGAAGAAGCTGAAAACATGGCTTTCCCCCAGAATACAGGTTTTGGTACCTGCTGCCCCTTAACATAGCCCCTTTATTCTTTTCTGTTCCTCGATGCTCGGGCATTTCACTACTTTCTTCAGAATACAGGGGCATATTATCAAGGGGGTTTATCTCTGCTTTTTTGGCTTTAAAAGCCAAGAAAGCGGAGATAAAATTATCTCCCTATTACCTAGCTGTCGCTAAAACCAGTTAGCGACAGCTAGTAGGAGATAGCGACCATCTTGGGCCCGACTTTGCATGTCAGTGATATTTATCACTAATGACATGCAAAGTGGGCGTGCCAAGATGTTAGCGACTGAAAACAGTCGCTAACATCGCTATCTCCTATTACCAACTTTTGCAGATATTCGCGCTAAGCGCGAATATCTCCAAAAGCTAACACCTGCCCTGAGCAGTTCTTAGCCATGTTATCCAATGGGAGGTGGATAACATGGCTAAGAGCATTAGCTCGGTAATGCATGAATATCGCTGACTTTTCAGCGATAATCATGCATTGCGGCGATTTTTATCGCATTTGCGATAAACCTTGGTAATACCAAGGTTTATTTGCGGTAAAAATCGCCGCAGCTCAGCGGTAAATTTTTGTCTCTAACCAAGCAATAGCGATAATTATCGCTATTGCTTGGTAATATGCCCCACACTTCCTAGCGCCGTGACATCCCTTGGAATGAATGTTGCGCTCAATAAATACAAATACAAATGTCCCTCTAGTAAAGCCTGACTGCTCTTTGCCACACTACCAGGACTCAGCTAAGGATATATTACTGCGAATCCAAGGACCATCTTTAGGGTGTTGTGAGAGTATTACATAGTGAAGCCATACAAACAGCACTACACAATACTCCACCTTCTAATAATATTCACAGAAAAGACAGGAGGTAGTTTGTTTATATTGCTTTGTGACTAATGCGTAGGAGCTTGATAGGTGAGGGAGTTTAAAGTGATCCAGTAGAGATTTAATGCTGTAAGACTGTGCACCTATGATTTTCATTGGTTGTGCCTTAAATATGGAAGGGAGAATCATTGCCCCCTAGCCACTCCATCTTCCTGTACCTTGAAGCATTGGGACCTTGCCCTCACCCCAATGCACTAAGATCAACATGCAACTTGACCCATGAACATGGGCAGAACAGAGGGCAGGTCCAATACTCAACCAGATCCCCACTACTCTTCTGAAAAGACATAGTCATGGTGGAGCCCAGAGGTCAGTAAATGCAGCTGGAGAGGGACATATTGATCGCTGGTGTTGCGCTGGTGTTAGACCTGGCATCATTGGCGTGAGTCTCCCTTCCATTTTTGACGGATTGCCTTCTCTGTTTTGATATGTTTTTCTGGTTATATGCTTTGGGCACTCTGCCACTGCTATTCAGTGCCACAGTGCAAGTGCTCCCTATGTTAAATTGATGTACTAATTAGTGATTCCATGATTGCGTTATTTGATTTACCTGTCAGCCCCTAGTATAGTGCACCATGTGTGCCCAGGGCTTGTAAATCAAATGCTGCTGGTGGGCTTGCAGCACTGGTTGTGCCACCCAACAGAAGCAGCTTGTAAAGCGTGTCTCATGCTTCCCATTGCAAGGCCTGTGTGCAGTCTAGTACTGCCATGTCGAATTGGCAAGTGCATCCACTTGCCTCTTCCTAAACCTTCCCTTTGCTTCATATTAGACACCCCTATGGTAGGCCATAGGGAAGGGTGCATTGTAAGTATAAGGTAGGACATCCTCTGGTGTGTGTAGCATATCCTAATAGTGAACTACAGCCATTTTCGTTTTTCACTATTGCAAGGCTACCTGTTCTCCATAGGCTAGAATGGGCAGTTAGATTATTACATTCTTATAATCCAAACTGACTCAGGGAACATGGTAGAAATTTGAATTTAGTATGCCTGAACTCAGAATAATAAAATACATCTTTTAGTAAAGTTGGTTATACTATTCTGTGTTTGAAAATACCACTTTTAGAAAGTAGGTATTTTCTTGCCTAACTGTCCTGGCCTGGCTCTGCTAGGTTGTGTATTCCTTGTTTGGATTTGTGAGTGGCTGGGCTGGGGGATTCCAGGAGACAGGCTGGGGCAGCCCAGTGGTGAATAGAGAGATCTGCATCTAGATGGGAGGGAGGAGTTGCACCTGGGACCTTGATAGGGCTGGGCCTTCCCTCTACAATGCTGGAACCACCTCCTGTGGCTTGTCTGATGTCTCTGCCCTGCACTGTGAAAGGAGAGAAGGAATCTTGTCAACAAAGTGCTCCAGAGCTGTGCCTTCCCTCCCCTGTGTTGGCTCCACCTCCTGGGGGCAGCTGATGTCTCTGCCCTGCACAGTGAAAGGAAGGAGAGAGTCATGTAAACAAAGTGCTCAGGAACTGGTTTGGCCTAGGCAGAGGCCTCTCTGCCTTCAGAGAACAAAGGATTTTTGGGCATAAATATTGGGACGCTGATCCCAAGAGATCACTTCTGGAACAAGAAACCTTTTGCCAAGGAGAAGAACCAAGGAAGCTGCAGGAGTTTTACTGCCCCTCCGCCAGTGTGCTGTTTGCTGGGTTGACCTGCAGTGGTTGCTTCATTGCCAAGGAAAGGAGAAGGAACTTTTTAAGGACTTTCATCATCTACAGAATATTCTCCAAGGGCTTGAACTGTGCTTGCCTCGTGCTGAAGACTCAGGGACAAAAGACTTCATCTCCAGCTTCCCCTGTGAATTTCCATGCTGGCAATTCCAGCTACAGACATTTGCGTGTCGCTGAGAGCTGAAAGCGTGACGCATCAAGATGAAGCGTGTCGCCACCGCAGCTGAAATCGTCGCATCACCAGAGAAGCGAGCCTTCGCCGCATCTCCCTGGAAGCATGTGTTCATCGAAGCTGCCTGCTGTCACATCACCGGAGAAGCGTGACGCCATCGAGAGAATCGCCATCGCATCACGGGAGAAGCGTGTCGCAAGGCCTGTCGCGGCTCCAAATTACAGAGTCGTCGCAAGGCTGCCAGGGCGTCTACGCATCATCATCGCAGCGTCATCGCATCGTCGCATCAAGGGTGCCATCTTCTCGCATCACAACCGGATTATCGCATCAAGGCGCCATCTTGCACACCGCAACGGGCCCGCAGGCCGTGAATCTGCGCATCACCTCTGCACCGGTAAGGATCCCGACACATCCCCTACTCTGCGCAAGCATCGACGTCCGACGCATCCTTTCCCCCGGTTCACGGAACCAACGCATCTCCCCTTTTGCGAGCCTTTTGTTCACTTTGCGTTACGCATCCAGGTACTTTGTTGAGAACTTTGTCGCATTTATCATCAACTTGAACTAAGTAACTTTGATCATCTTTAAAGCAATCTTAAGTGTAGTATTGTGGATTTTTGTCGTTTGTGGTCTTATGTTAAGTCTATATAAAGAATACTTATTTTTATAAAACCTGTGTTGTGTCCATCTGTAGTGTTTTCACTGTATTACTGTGTATATTCATAAATGCTTAACACACTGCCTCTGATATAAGCCTGTCTGCTCGTGCCAAGCTACCATGGGGGTGAGCAGGGGTTATTAAGGAGTGTAATCCCCTTATCCTGACTTGGAAGTAAGGGTCCCTATTTGGACAAAGGTGAATACCATTGCCAACTAGAGGCCCCCAAATCTAACAGCTGGGCAAAGTATAACCAGTCACTTGCCAAGTGAACTGTCTGGGTATGCTGGTTCCCTACCTGAGGCTGTCACCTGGGAGGGGTACCGATCCAGGGTAAGCCTCACACAGCTGAGCTTTGAACAAGAAAATTTGACAGAGCAACCAGCTTTTACCAGTTCCTGATGGAAGAAGGTGCCCTGGAATCTCCGGAATTCTCAGAAAACCCCACCCAGTGTGGGGCTCCTTTTTTTCTTTTATTTTGCATTTTCATAAAGTCTCATGCAGTTCACATCTGAGGCAAATAAAATGATGGCAATATCAATAAAAAAAACTTCACAATCAATAATCCTGTGGCCATAAAATACATACATAGAGGTAGATTCCAGATCTTTGACACTACAGTTACAGTTGTCACACATCATATACATTGGTTCTGAGCGTTGTTTACATAGTCGCAGTATCTGGGGTAGTAGGTTGTACATCTGTGCTTAGGTACATCAGTAAAGGCTCCCAGATATAATTTGGTCGGGAGGCCACCGGCAACTCCTCCGCGTATAAGACAAAGTTCTCCCTGCAGTACGTCAGGTCCCTGATCCATAGTTCAAGTGTAGGGCTCCTCTTACTATCTCACATCATCGCTACTCGCTGCTTAGCAATAAGCAGTGCCACGCTTGCCAGCTTACCCTTCGCACCTTTCAGAAAAGGGAGTAGACCCAATAAGCACACCTGTGGTGAGCAAGGCACTTCCACTCCAAGGATTTTGGACAACTTAGTAATCAACTCAGTCCAATATGCCCTTACCCGCCTACAGGCCCAGGACAGGTGCCAAAAGTCTGCACCCGAGGCCCCACACCGTGTGTATGTGTCTGTCACGTAGGCCGAATTTAAAAAGTCTGTGAGGCGAATGAGAGACCTGATGATGAAATTTAAAGTGTATAATACGTACATTCCTGTTGGAAGTGAGGGCCCCAGTCAGGCTGCAGCAGCGTACCCAATCGTCCTGAGAGATCAGAGGGTCCAAAGATTTGTTCTATTTGTCCAGACTCTTATCGTCAGGGAAGGCCTATTCTTCTTTAGCAGCTCTATACAATTTAGTGATGAGCTTGTATCGAGTGGGGCTGGTAAGTATGGTGTGTAATACGAGGGACTCTGGAGACTTTGCAGGGAACGTTGGATAATAGGCTTGTGTTGCTTTCTTAAGTCTGTGTAACGAGAATGTGAATAGCAAAGCCTGATGCTGAATATAGTCAGTGTCAGCGGATGTCAAAAAAGTGCCATTAGGGTATAGGTACTGCATTTTATCAATGCCCGCCCGAGCCAGTATGCGCATAGCTCCCATCTCAGGTGTCACTGACATGTTCTCATGGTGAGCAATAGGTAGCTGCAGAGAGTACAATGGCAGTGCCCGACTAGTCAGTCCAGCGCCTGCCAGGCTGTGATTGTCAAGTTGATAGTGTTGAAAGTGGCACGGGGTGTGAGTCTACACCTATGCGTTAAAATAGAGCTTAATGGGATGGGATGTGTGTCCCAGTGTTCCACCGCCACATGTGGGATAAAATTGTGAGAAGTGAACCAAAAATGTGTGTATTGCGCATGTGCGCACAAATAATACATGTAAATATCCGGTACACCGAATCCCCCATGTTTGTAATCTAGGGTTATAGTTCGCCAGCTCACTCGGGCCTGCTTTCCACCCCAAATGAGACATAGAAGCAGTGAACGCACTGTTTTGAAAAAAATTGGGAGAGAGGGATCGGTATGCTATTCAAAAAATGTTTTAATTTAGGCACCACCACCATTTTTATTTAGGCGATACGATCTGCGAGGGAGAGTGAAAGATGAATCCACTTGTCAACTTGTTTCTCTAACAACGTGACAGCAGTGCCATAATTCTCACGAAGGACTATGTCGGGATCTCGTTGAACCCAGATTCCCAGATACTTAACCGATTCCATTGCCCACTCGAGAGGAAATTCTGGCTCATGCGGGTGCATGGATATGGTCAGTGGTAGCACCACCAACTTAGACCAGTTGATGTGTAGCCAGGAGAATCTGGCATACCGAATGTACTACCGCAGAACCGGTGCCAGATGAGTGCGGGGCTCTTGAACAAACAGCAATATATCATCCGCATATAATGAGATGATGAGTGGATGGTGATGTAAGTTAAGAGCCGCATATTTATGACATTGCCTGACGAGGCAGGCCAGCGGTTCCAGCGTCAAGGCAAACAGGAGTGGCAAAAGGGCCCCCCCCCCTGCCTGATGCTTCTAGTAACAAAAAAAGGTACCGAGGTTTGCCTCCCCACTCGGACCAGCACCGAGGAGCGTGCATACAGGAGTTGCACCCATTTGACACTAAAGGGAGGAATTGCATCTGTTGGAGTATAAAGAACAGATAGCTCCATTCGATTGAATCAAATGCTTTGGCAGCGTCAAGCATGATAGCTGCCGACGGAAGATCAGGAGAAAGAGTGTGGAAGAGAGCAAATAGTGTACGCTGATTGTGGCGAGGTGGATCGTGTAGGTATGAACCCATACAGATCAGGTAGCACCAGATTTTGCATAAGAGGTTGAAGGCGGGTGGCTAGTATCTTCGCTAAGATGTTTACATCTGTGTTAATGAGTGACAGAGGGCTGTATGAGTCGCAATGAGTGAGCGGTTTATCTCTTTTTAATAAGGTAATGATTAGCGCCTCCCAAAGGGAAAGGGGGAGTATGCCTGAGTCATATGCCTCTGCATACATTTCGATCAGGAGGGGTGAGCTCCTCAGCATAGGCCTTGTAGAACTCAAAAAGAGATCCATCCGGGCCAGGTGCTTTTTTATTAGGGAGGGAGGCTATTGCCATACGAATGTCTTCCACTGTGATAGACTGACTTAGATATTCTCTCTGACCTTCCGACAACCATGCAATAGCTACCTGTGATAAATAGGTATCTAATTCCTCAGTAGCGGTCTCACCCTGCGAGGTATACAGTTACGCGTATGTTCATCTGAACTGCTCCAATATGTCTGTGACGCTGAAGTGGTCATGTCCTGTCTCATCCGCGATCTTAGTGATTATGTTGTGGTGCATGTGGTCTGTAATCCTTTGTGGCCAAGTAATGTTCTGGTCTCCCACCCTCCCCATACTAGTGAGCCACAGCACGTTTTGATATATATCGGAGCCCTTCGTCCACTTGCATAGTGTGTTCAAGTATGGCTTCTTTAATGGATGCTAGGGTCACCTCACATGGCGTACGCTCATAGTCGGGTTCAAGGTTAATCAGTGTAGTTTCCACTTTAGTTATTTGGCCCCGTAAGTCCTTTAAAATCCCAGCCAATGTACTGATACAGGCACCCCGAACGGTAGCCTTAAACCCCTCCCATAATACCCTTGCGCTATTGATAGATCCCTTATTGTGAGCAAAGTATTGGGTAATGGCCTCGCGAATAGTTTCCAAATAAGGGGGGTCCAGCAGTGCCTCAGGTCAGAATCTTAAGGTGAAGGCTCTGGGAATCTGTTGAGGAATACAGAGAGTGAGCCGAACAGGATAATAATCTGAGAGTGTGCGCGGTAGGTTCTCCACCCCACCACCCAGTCTGCCACCTCTTCGTCTAGCAACCACTAATCAAGGCGAGACCAGCTGCCATGTGCTGTGGAGATATGTGTGCCCTCAAGTGTCTCTGCATGTCTATGTCGCCATATATCTAGCAATCCAAATTCTGCCATCCCACTGTTGATCACACGAGCTGCACCTGGGGAGTGTCCCTCCCTACCACTAGATTTAACTCAGCTGGGGTCCAAGTGAGTATTAAGGTTGCCTCCCCAGAGGATCGCTGCGTATGGCCAATTGCACAGCACCACAAGAAGGCTCTTGAATACCCCAGGGTCGTCTATATTGGGACCATATGAATTTGCAATGGTGACTAGCTTGCCTGCCAATGTCCTGTGTACCATAGCATACTGACCCACAGAGTCAACATGAGTGTGATATACCGTAAAAGGAAGGCCCTTCTTCACTAAAGTGAGTACCTCCCGGCTGTAGGAGGAATAGGAGGAGGTCAGGCGGTAGCTGGCCCAGCGAGCCCCAACCAATGTGACAGTATGTTTTGTAAGATGCGTTTCTTGCAGGAGGGCTATGCTAATTCTATGGCGTTCTAAATGAGCAACCACCTCTCGAATTTGTTTGGGCGAGTTGAAGCCTCGCACGTTCAATGTGAGACAAGAAATTGTCATTCCATTACTGTGCACCCCAATAGCAAAGTATGTAGAAAATGGAATCTACCCCGTGTCCAGTGTGTGAACAAAATATGTGAGCAATATACAGCCGTATAGCAAAAATATGTAGCTACATGAACAAACCCCAATGCAACACCCTCCACCCCGTCCCCCCACCCACTTCAGCAACCCCAACATGCCGAAGCCATCCCAAACTCCCAGAAACAAATCCCAAGGGCACAACCTAGGGAATAACCAACTGCGCAGAACACCCATAAGGGGGGACGCCAGAGCACAAACTCCCTCCCAAGGAAGGTAGGAGGTGGCCAAGCCATCATACAATGCCTTCCTCAAGCCCCACAATCACCTATATAGGAGGGAAATCTCCCCAACACTGATCTAAATAATACACTGAAGGAGAATATGAAGCTAAGTAATCAGAGGACCGTTAAGTGATAGTAGTACTCATGTCCCATCCCAGGGCAGCCTTCAAACCAATCTGAGTACAGAAACAGTCAGCCTTGTCTACTTGCCAAGTCACCATGTCCAACAGCTTCGTCGCTTTCTACGTGCCTGGGGGATCGGTTACAACGGGAAACAGATTTGACGAAATCCAAAGGCGATATTGGGCAAGTGAAGAATTTATATTTTCCATTGTCCTCTACACACTATCTCGCCGGGTAGAGCATGGCATATTGCATGCGTGCGGCAAGTAGCAATTTCTTGGCAGGCTGATACTCCCAGCGAGCATACTGCACCGCCATAGTGAAGTCCGGGTAAAAGGCGAGCGAGTTCCCTTCATGGATGATGATAGCCTTCTCCCTCTCCAGACGGAGCACCGCATCCCGGTCTCTATAATTTAAAAGGCGAGCAATTATGGGGCGAGGTGGGGCCCCCGGAGGGCGGCGTGCAGCCTGGGAACGATAAGCTCGCTCCACAATGAGAGCTTGGGACAACTGCTCTGCTCCGAAGATGTCTCCACAAGGGCTTCAAGGCGGCCTGTGTTCGTCGATTCTGGCAGACCCGTAATGTGCACATTGTTACGCCGCAACCTGGCTTCTAAATCTTCATTATGAGCCTGTATGACAGCTAGGACTTTCTCCATGGAGGTAGCCTTGCTCGTGACTTGCTGCAAACCATCCTTGGCATCTGAAATGCGTGTCTCCGCCTCCCCCAGCCGCAGCACATGTTTGTCTAGTTTAGACAACATGTGGTCCATTCGAAGATTAAGATGGTCGATTTTTCCATTGATGGGCTGCAAGCTGGCCTGTACAGCAAGAAGGGTTTTATAATGTTAGTAAGATGCTCATTTGGCGGGTAAATCTCAGAGTCCGAGGCTGCATGTTGAGTAGCTCTGCCGTTTTCCGAGGTTCGAAAGTGAGGCGCGGTTGGCCACGCTCGCTTTTCCCCATGTCAGTGGCAGAGTCCAGAATGATTCCGTGCACAGGTGTAGCAGCACAACACAGGCCCCTCAGTGCCGCAATTTGAAAGCAGCCCTCCTCTGAGCGAAAATGGAGTGAGTGTCTGCGATGATTAACTCCACGTGAATGGCAGCCAGGCCAACCTAGTCAGAGTGCGACTAGGGCCCAGATTACAAGAGCATCAACGCAATGCAGGGTTCACTCTATATGTCTGCGCAGTATTCAGTATGAATTATCAAGAGGGCCCAGAAGGCATGGTCCATCGCCTGTGAGCCCGCAAGGCTATGGTGTTGTCGTGCCTTGTGGGAGGAGGATCGCCACTAGGTATGTAAAAGGGTAGGCAGATTTCAACCGATAACCTTTTAAGTATTGCCCGGCGTTAGTCGCCTCTCATACCACTCAAAATTACCAAACAAAGAGGCAGGCGCTGCAGACTGGAAGGCAGAAAACAGAAGTTTATTCCGGCGGAGCAGAACACATCAAATCAGACAACAGGGTATCTTCTTGAGGTGCTCTAACCGCATCTCTGAGGCCTGGCCTCTTATACACAGGTTTATGGCTTTATTGCATGAAACACATCTTTGTCAATACTTTGATGTACGGAAAGACATCCTCAGAATCCCCGCTTCAAGCCCGTTCCCACACACATTTACAGTAGAAGTCCCCACCCCGATCTCAGTAGGTGATGACTATCGCGCAGTTGGACATTCTGCCGGTTCCCGGAATGTGTGCGGCTGATCGGATCTCATGGGGTGGGGGCTTTGATCAGTCGTAGATCCTTTGAAGAGGGGCAGCTTCCTACTGTAGGGGGCAATAAACTGCATCCGCAGGGCCAGGTGGTGGCCTGGGATCGGGCCGGACAATCGGGCACAGAGGAAGGGGGTTCATCAAAGGATGTGTGATCATGAAAAGGGATGGAGGGAGGTGTTAGCCGGGTACGGGATGTGGCTCCGAGGCAGGGCCGCGCTGAAGGAGTGTTTTATGGCCCAAGCATGTGAGAGCGGGCTGCCAGAGCACGGGGGATGCTTGCGAGGTCAGAGGGAGAGAGAGAGAGAGACACACTGGCTTTCGGCAGTGGGCAGAGAGGCCATGGCATTCAAAATGGCTGCTACTTACGCGCACATATGAGCCTAAAAGGGACAAGATGGAGCCGATAATGTTTACGTCGCAATCTAGATTTTAACAGTCCTCCCTTTTCAACATATCTAGCCAGCTTGTCAATCTATGTCTATCCCCATCATATTACGGATTTCTACTTTATACAAAGCTTTCATGCGTTCAGCTTCGAAGTCCAGAGTCTTAGGGCAGATATAGTTAGCAAAAAGTGAGCACAGGGGTGGCAAGCATTGAACACCCAGGCAGAATCCACATATTACGACAATCGGTATCAATATGATCATAAACAACCTCCACCCCCAGTCCTTTACAGCACTCCAGAACCAACTCCCAAGCGACCATTCTTCTTGTTCCTGGTGAACTTCTGAGGAAAGTCTATGGAGATGTTCAATGGCTTTATAGACTGAGGGCGAATTGTCCGGTATGTAGGTGCAGCAGCTGGACCCAATGATACGGCATGCTCCTCCACGATCCGCTAGAACCACATCTAGAACAAGGCGGTTCTGAAGGGCCACCAGGCGGACCGCCTAAATGCGCGGCTGTATTGTTTGTGAGGATGCCAGCTGTAATGTTCATCGTCGTTTCAACTGCCTGGGTCAAATGTCGGATGGCACAGCTGTTCGCCATCGGACCCCAGAGTGGAACAAGTCCCTTCAGTGCGTCCAGGAACTGTGCTCCGGTGGAGTCGGCTTGCTCAATGTCTTTTGCTCGCTTTTGTCGGTGATGGTTTGCTGGGGCCACATAGGTTGGGGGAAGGATGAAGGCAATGTAGCAGGTACCTCCCCAGCCCTTTGGGAGCCAGGTGTAGGCTTTCGTACCGCAGACAAAGTACATGTTCGGAGAGGTGACAAAAGAGGGTGGATCAGTTGAGTCCAAAGTTCTGGTGATGCGGCAAGCGCTGTGGCCCACCAACTGTGTCCCAAGGCCTTCGATGCATACAAGGCCCGAGACGTTGGCGACAGACAGGGCCACAGTCAGGGTGGCAGCTGTTCGTTTCCGGAGGTAGGAGAAGGTGGGTCTGGCTGGGTTGTTGAACACATGCATTTCAACCTGTTATTTGGCAGGGATGTCCATGTGAATAGAGGCGTTGGATGTCAGAGGGCAAAAGGGAGCAGCAGTTCTTCCTGTTTTGTTCAGCCAGACCCCGTGATAAAAGTGTGACACAGTTTTGCTGGAAGTGGCATTATCCCTGTAGCTCTCTTGCAAGAGGATCAGCCAAGCAAGGCAGGAGCCATGAACAGAGAAAGGTGAAGGGATGAAGGGGATGGAATGTCCAGTGGCATGTGGTAACAACCCACAGATCCAGCAATTTGTGGCGTTGGCGGCAAGGTTGTGTTGGTGCAGCAAATGCACAAAGGAGTTGTTCCAGAACTCCTTACGTCTTTCTCGAAGTTGAGGTAAAAGAGAGACCAGGTAGTGTTCTTTCATGGTGGTAGGCTGTGCAGTAGTTAGAAATGTCTTATGAGCTGGTGCGCTCTCTTCCACGATCCAGAGGGTGGTCATGAGGAGTAGGCAAAAGAGAAGGGCGATAAAGAGGGCAATAGTCTTTGAGCTGTGTATTTTGTCAGTCTTTGGGTTTCTGTAGTGGATCTTAGGATATCCGGTTGCTTCCATCATCTTCGTGTCGGGTGCTTCCATCATCTTCGTATCAGGCGCTTCCATCATCTTCAAGGGGCTCGGTAGCGGGCAGAACCACAAACTTCGTTTGGCTTCTCTCCTGGTAGCCTTAGTAGTGTTAGGCCACCGCTCTGAGAATTATAACTTAGTCAGTGGTCTGCTCAGCCGAAGCTCCCTCCTTCCGTCACAGGTTATACCCTTCTCTGGATGGCACAGTAGGATCGGGGAATTCTGCCGGTTCAAGTGTCTCTGTATCAGGGTAACAGCTCAGGGATGGTCGGTCTTTGTTTAGGAGCTCTTCTTGGGTGGCCATGTCTTCGGTCATCGTCAGGGTTGAGAGGGTTTTCTTGCAATGGTATGCATGCAGCCAATTTCGCTTTCCTTCCACTCGAAGAGCTGTTCGGGTGGTGATCAAGACTTGCCAGGGGCCCGTCCACCGGGGTTCCAGACTCTTTGCACGCTGGAAGTTTCGGATCAATATGTAGTCCCCGGGTTGGATGTCGTGTCCGGGACCCCTGGAAGCATCGGGAATGGCCTGCAGCACCTGTTGATGGATAACAGACAGTGTTTTAGTCAGATTGTACAAATAGTCAGACATTAGGATGGCCGGGACATCGTGAATGGATGTCGGTTTTGATGCAGACCAAACTCTCATAGGTCGGCCGAAAATGACCTCGTAAGGGGTCAAATGGTGTTTGGTGGGGGTGGAACGCATTGATAGCAATGCCAGTGGGAGAGCGTCTGGCCATTTCAGTCCTGTGGTAGCCACTATCTTAGCTAGTTTGAGCTTCAGCGTGGCATTATGTCGCTCAACCAATCCAGCAGATTGGGGGTGGAAGACTGCGTGAAATTTCTGTTTTACACCCAACCCCTTCAAGATGAGCTGGATAACCTCGGCTACGAAGTGGGGGACATTGTCGCTCCACAAAATTCGACAAAGGCCGTAGCGAGGGAAGAATTCCTTCAGTAATACCTTTGCAGTAGCAATGGCAGTGTTGTCGCGAGTTGGATAGGCTTCCACCCACTTGCTAAATGCGCACACGACAACAAGTACATACTTCAGACCTTGGCATCTTTCTAGTTGGATGTAGTCCATCTGTAGGACTTCAAAGGGATGATGGGGACCCCAAACCCTCCCGGGGTACGACAGTTCCTTTCCCAGGGTTGTGTGTGCAGGCATATCAGACATTGTTGGACCAGGCGTTTAGCTGAATCCGTGATCTTGTCATTGTGCCAAACTTTGGAGACAAGTTCGGCCATAGGGGCAGATCCTATGTGTGCAGCGGAGTGTGCCATGGTCAGTATGGGGATCAGTTATGAGTTGGGTAGCAGCCATTTGTTCGTGTCTTTTGTCCACCAGCAGCCTTCATCGTCTTTCAGTCCCACCCGTGCCCATTCAGTCAATTTGTGTGGTGAGCTGGCCATCTGGATATCCCTAATAGTTTCCCTAGCATCCTTTCATTTTTCTGCTTGTGACCTGGTCACATACATGCGTGTCGTCGTCCTATTCTCGGCTGTGGTCCGGGCAGTGATGTCGGCCAGTGCATTCCCCTGCCCAATGATGTCCGTCACCTTTTTGTGTGCCTGGCATTTGATTACAGCAAGTTGTTTGGGAAGGAGGAACGATTCAGTCAGAGCGGAGACTAGATCTCCGTGCAGGATGGGTGTGCCATGCGAGGTCAGGAATCCCCTCTCCTTCCACAAGAGCCCGAAATGATGAACCACCCCGAAGGCATACTGGCTGTCTGTGTAAATATTTGCTGTTATCCCTGTTGCTAGAATACACGCTCGTGTGAGGGCAATCAGTTCTGCTGCCTGTGCAGATCGTTGCGTGATGCGGGCTGTCTCAACTACAGTTCGGGCTGTGGTATCTGCATAAGCAGCTGAGGTGGTGCCATCGGGGAGTTTGATGCAAGAGCCGTCCACCCATAGCTCTCCGTCAGGATCTGGGAAGGCAGTGTCTCGGAGGTCAACCCTACTCCTAGTCTGTTCGTCCGTGAGGGTCACATAGTCATGTATAGGGGACACATTGGGGTCGTTCTCGGGTAGGGGCAACAAAGTGGCTGGATTCAACGTGGTGCATCTTTTCAGTGTGATGTGGGGTGCAAGCAGAGTCAGTTCGTACCCAGTCAGTCATGCACTAGTCAGATGCTGCGTCTTAGTCTGGTTCAGGAGGGTGTCAACCGCATGGGGCACTAACACCGTGAGGGAGTTCGAGAGCACAATCCCCTCACTTTGTCGGATAGAGATAGCAGCGGCAGCTACAGCTCGAAGTCAGGCAGGCTAAGCTCTGGCTACGGGGTCAAGAGTGGCAGAGAAGTAGGCACATGGGCGTTGCTTGGGGCCAATGGACTGAGTCAGGACAGACAAAGCGCACCCCTCCCTTTCGTGAGTATAGAGGGAGAAGGGCTTTGTGTAATCGGGGGTTCCTAGGACTGGTGCAGAACAAAGGGCGTCTCGTAGTTCTTTGAAGGAGGATTGGCAGTCAGGGGTCCAAGGGAGCCGGAAGGGGACATCCTTAGCCTGCAGGGAAAGTAGTGGTTTCACAATGAGGCTGAAATTTGGCAACCACTGTCGACAGAAGGAGGTGAGGCCTAACAGGGAGCGGACTTGTTTCTGGGTCTTAGGGACAGGGGTTTCTAGAATGGTTTGAATTTGATCGGGTGTAAATTTTCTCCCGTCTTTGGACAAGAGGTGGCCTAGGTAAGTGACCTGGGGTTGGCAGAATTGCAACTTCTTCTTGGAGACCTTGTGGCCATTTTCCGCGAGGAAGTGCAGGAGTTGGATGGTGGCTGTGACTGCAAGTGGAGTGGTGTCGGTCGCCAAAAGGATATCATCGACGTACTGTATCAACACCACTCCATCCGGTAACTGGACTGCGTCCAGCTGTCTCTTGAGGGCCTGGCTATAGATGCTGGGACTTTCAGTGTAGCCTTGGGGTGCTCTACAGAATCTATATGAGCGGGCTTTTAAGGTGAAGCCAAAAAGGTATCGGCTGTCTGGGTGAATGGGGATGGAGAGGAATGCGTTCTTGAGGTCGATTACAGTGAAGGTGGTGGCAGTGGAAGGAATCAGAGTCAGGATGGTGGTGATGTCTGAGACTACGGGGTACTGAGGTACAACTACTTTGTTGACCTCTCGTAGGTCGATGATGAAGCGGTACGCTTTCTCATCTCCCTCACCCTGCTTCTTTACAATGGGTAGGATAGGGCTGTTGCAAACATTGCTAACTACTTCCTCTACCACTCCTGCATCTATCAGGGACTGGATGGTCTTTACCAATGCCTTCTCGCCCTCGGGCGATATCCGATATTGTGGAAGTTTTGGGAGTATTGCGTCCTGTCGAACAGTTATATGCACAGGGTCAATCATCATGCGTCCTACGTCCGAGTCAGTTTTGGCCAACAGGTACAGAGGTAGGGTGTCGAGTAGGGACAGGTCAGCATCAGTGATGAAAAACATGCGTCGTGTGGGACAAAGTCTGAGCAGAGTCGGGTTGTCGTATAAAATGACTCGAACTCCGTTGTGTGAACACCTGATAGTAGCTCGGAAATGTTTCAGTAAGTCAAGTGGCATAATGGCGTCGGGGGTGTTGGATGAGAGCAAAAACGTTGTGTCAGTGGTGTTATTTTCCAAGTCAAAGGAGATCGGTGTGAACAAGGGATTAGTGGAGGGCGTCCCTTCAAAACCTATTGATGTTACGTGTGAGCCAGACAAGGGTGCCCTTGGAATCAGTCGTTTAGATAACGCACTACGTGTTGCGCCAGTGTCTACCAAAAATGGAGACTTTGTACCCAGGACCTTAGCGGTGACATAAGGACCTTGCTGGTCAACATAGAGCTCGACTGGATCCCTCCCTTGCCCGTGGCAGTCCTATGCGAAGTCGTGGGTGTCGTCATAGTCAGACTGTTGGTACTGGTTCTGTCGGGGACGGTCAAACGTGTTCGGTCTGCCTGGCCTATCGTTGTTGGTGTCGTTTGTGTGCCCTCGTCCCTGTCCTCTATTTCTTGGCCCACCCGCTACGTCTCTTGTGCCCCTGTTTTTATTCATTTCTAGCAGGACCGGACACTGGGATTTCCAATGACCAAATCCCTTGCAAAATGCACACTGGTTCTCATCGATGTCTTTACGTCCAGCGTAGGGTGCGGATGTACGGTCTCTAGGGGGTGGATTTCTAGGAGCATTCGATTGGTAATTTCCTTTGTACTGTTCCCTTCCTATCGTCACCCCTTGCAACTGTGCGATCATCACCCTTTCTTTCAGGTCCTTTTTCTTTTTCTCAGTCGCCCTATCGTTCTCATTCTTTTGATGCTCATTGTACTGGGCCATCTGAAGAATAGCCGCAGGTTTGGAGGCCGCCCAACTACTCTCGCTAGTCTGTAGTTTCTGCGAGACTTCCTGCGACAGACCTTTGACGTAATTCTGGACAAACAGATGATGTCCGGTTGCAGTGGTCATGTCCTGGCCACTGTAATCGGAAAACACCGTCTCAAACTGGGAGAAGTATTCTGATACGTCTTCCTGAAGTTTCTGGCGGCAGGCCGTTACTATCGACCAATCCACCTTCTTTTCTGGGATCAGGGTTTTCAGTTTCTGGACGATCTTGTCTGGGAGTTCTAAGATGGATTTTAAAGGTTTCTGTCCAGGCTCTCGTTGTCTATCTATGCCATCGAGTTGTGACCAGGTATGTCCGAACAGCTCAAGGTGGTCGACTTTTCGGATTTGCTTCCACACATCAGCTGGCAGACATAGCCCGAAAAAACAAATCGATGTCTGCTAGGGTCATAATCGTCGATCCCAAGGCTGTGCCTAATTCAGTATAAAAGGCAGTGGGGTTCTTTCGTAAATCAGGCACGGATTTTCGGAAAGTTAGGATGTCTTGCCGATCCCATGGTTGGTAGACCCAGTTATAAACTACCCTCCCACTCGCATCTTGGTGGTTAATGTCATCATGTGTTCTCTGTCCTCATGGGGGAACCCAGTAGGGAGCGGCCTCCTTTATAGGCATCATCGTGTCAGTTTTTTCTGTTCGGGGTTCGTCGCTACATGAGTCGTGGCGTTAGTTTCTAGCCTTTGTTCAGTGAGGTGGCGGAAAACTTCAAGTGTATGCGTGAGGAGGTCCGTCACATCACACTCGCCTTCATCCCCAATGTCAACCTTCCTATACAGAGTTGTTAGGCTCTCAGGACCTTTGTCTTGGTATCAGTCCTCATAGGCATTGAGGGTGTGATAACAAAATCGCACAACAAAGTGTCGTCTGTGGCTATTGGCATATGAATTGTACATATCCGTTACGTATTCTTCACTCTCTTTTCGTTCCACCAGTGTCTTCACTATCTTATCGATCCCTGCTCGTTCATCTTTGCTTAATCGGTTCATTCTAGTGGGATCTTTCTTTCTAGCTTCAGGGTCATCTAGTGTTACTGTTTGTGCTGCGTTGAGTACACGAGGCTCGGCCGGCGCAGAGGCCGTGAGGACCGAGGTCCTAGCACTATTCTCACCTGTACTAGGGGGCTGCGGGTGCTGTACTAAGGTTTGGGAAGGGGCGTATGGAGGGGGCATGTAGATGATTGGAGGACCCTGTAATAAATCATTGTTTGCTCGTTGTTTCGAGGGTAACTCAGGGTAGAGCGTAGAGGGTGTTCTAACGGGACACTGGCCCGATGTTTCGGACTCTTGCTTTTGTTTGGCTTCCTCTCTCTCCTTTATCTCTTCCTATATCTTTTTAGTAGCTAGGTGAGCTGCTTTTTGTAGCTCTTTCTCTAATCTAACTTTGTTTCTCTTTTTCCGTTGCTCTGCTTCTTTGCGCCACATGCCGAGACTATCAAGCATTGTGGGCGTTGTCTTATTGTTACGCAGGGCTGTTTCCAGCACGTTTATTTTATCATCGTCAAAGGATCCTATCAGTGGCCACTGACTTTCCTGATCCTTTCTTCTATATTTATGCCATAGCTTACTATAAGCTACGGCGACTAATCCATATTTAGTGAACATATCCTTATTAGGGGTGCCTTCCAGTGGAGCTGGATGGTTCATCTCTAATAAGCGGTCCGGGCTGAACCAACTACCAATCAGTGGGGAGAAGATAGGCATGACAGATTACAAAAGGGGACTAAGGTCCGCACTACCTATCCTTCACTACTTACAAAGACTAGACAGAATATTTCTTTTCTACGTTATTTGCAAACAGAGAATATCTCAAAAGAACCAACTTCGAACAATCAATGTTCAGACAATCAATCAATCAGTGGGGAGAAAAATAGGCACGACAGATTACAAGGGGAACAAAAGTCTGCGTTACCTACCCTTCACTATCTGCAAAGGAAGAGAGAATATTTCTATTCTTCCCCGTTTGCAGGCAGAGAATATCTCAAAAACAATCAATGAGCAATACTAGTTTTTTTAAACAATCAAACAATAGTTTCGCAATTTGTCGTGTTACACGACCTTACCCCAACCGCATGGACAGTTTCTCGTCTTCCGCTTCCAGCGCCCGATCGTCCTCTATTCTCCGTAATTGCCGCGGCACTCCTGATGGTTCCCAGTCAGGACCGTAGATCACTCGAGAGAGGTCTGCTCGGAACCGGTGAAGTTCGGATGATCGGCTGCCAGACGAGGGTCTATCGGGCAGGTGCACTCCCGATCGTTGCCGTCGTTCACTCTGTCGTCAGGACCTCTCCCACTGGATCCACGTGTCGCTGATGGGCCCCACACATGGGACGCCAATTGTAAAAGGGTAGGCAGATTTCAACCGATAACCTTTTAAGTATTGCCCGGCGTTAGTCGCCTCTCATACCACTCGAAATTACCAAACAAAGAGGCAGGCGCTGGAGACTGGAAGGCAGGAAACAGAAGTTTATTCCGACGGAGCAGAACACATCAAATCAGACAACAGGGTATCTTCTCGAGGTGCTCTAACCGCATCTCTGAGGCCTGGCCTCTTATACACAGGTTTATGGCTTTATTGCATGAAACACATCTTTGTCAATACTTTGATGTACGGAAAGACATCCTCGGAATCCCAGCTTCAAGCCCGTTCCCACACACATTTACAGTAGAAGTCCCCACCCCGATCTCAGTAGGTGATGACTATCGCGCAGCTGGACATTCCGCCGGTTCCCGGAATGTGTGCGGCTGATCGGATCTCATGGGGTGGGGGCTTTGGTCAGTCGTAGATCCTTTGAAGAGGGGTAGCTTCCTACTGTAGGGGGCAATAAACTGCATCCGCGGGGCCAGGTGGTGGCCTGGGATTGGGCCGGACAATCGGGCACAGAGGAAGGGGGTTCATCAAAGGATGTGTGATCATGAAAAGGGATGGAGGGAGGTGTTAGCCGGGTACGGGATATGGCTCCGAGGCAGGGCTGCGCTGAAGGAGTGTTTTATGGCCCAAGCATGTGAGAGCGGGGGCTGTCAGAGCGCGGGGGATGCTTGCGAGGTCAGAGGGAGAGAGAGAGAGAGACGCACTGGCTATCGGCAGTGGGCAGAGAGGCCATGGCATTCAAAATGGCTGCTACTTACGCGAACATATGAGCCTAAAAGGGACAAGATGGCGCCGATAATGTTTACGTCGCAATCTAGATTTTAACAGTTAGAGGTCGGGGCAGGTAGTTCACCAGTGAAGCACTCACACTCAGGAAGCCAGGACGAGGTAGAAGGGCAGGTCCAGGTTTGTGCCAAGAGGTATACAGCAATAGAGGACGCCGTGAGGGCAACCCAAAGAACAAGGATGGCAGGACCAGGCAGGTATCATCGTCGCCCCACCCTCACAGTGGGAGTCACCAGAGCAGGTTTACGCCACAGCTGCACACCACCTCCAGGCACGAAATGCGGGGACAATGGCAAACAAGTGTTAGTTTGGGGGGGGGCTCGCCGTCAGTGAAATTCCCAGCAGCGGCAAAGAAGCAAGGAACCCGGCTCCAGGAATGTGCACTAAATGGTGCTCCTCAGGGAGGACCCCTATGGTGATAAGGAGGTCTGTCGCCACAGGATACAGCCAGCCAGGCGGCCCACCGGGGAGGGGTGATCGTGCAGGCACACGGAAACGAAGCCCAAGATCCAGTGGCCAATCAAGCAGGCCCGCACTAGCCCGCCAGCTGGCTGCAATGCCAGAGGACGCAACTTAGCCTTCTACGTGAGTCTGGTATCAATAGGCCGTACAGACAGAGACCCGGAGGTGGTGGGGCCCTCCAATCACCGCAGCGAGTAATTGGAGGGCAGCCACCAGCCTCCTGAACCGCCCACCAAACACCAGGCCCGGGGAGCCAAGCACACCCCGGCACTCACAGCCCACCACCAGTGCCAGCCGCGGCCTACCTTACTTGCTTGATCTGAGCGTGTCCCGAGCCGCCACGCTGTCAGGGGCCGGCCCAGAGCCTCTCAGCCTGTATTCCTCCAAGCAGCAAATTTCTGGCCCACAGCACTCAGCCAGGCCATCCTGTATTTCCCGTAGACATCATAGCTGCCAGTGTGGGGCTCCTTAAGGAGAACTTGGCCATTATTGGTCAGAGCAGCTGACTTTACCCAGGCACTGACGGTGACCATTGCAAGTCATCCTCGAGAGTGGAAAGGATATTAAGCTCTGCAGTCACCTTGTATTTCAACAGATTTATGTGAAGGGAAAGGTGTGTTCCTGTGTTGTACAGTTTTAGATCCGAAGGCTTACATTGTGCTGCTAGTTTAGAAGCATAAAGGGTTCTTGGGGAGGACAGGACGACCATGGGACAGTGGTGAGATGACTGGGCACCACCTTCAGCTTGGAAGAGTGAAGCCCAACACATTCCTTACTGCTTGCAAGATGTTGGGTTTGCCGCCATATGTATCGCCTAGCATCCACCGGCACATCCGCTGCAATAGGGACGGGTAAAATTCTGTTTATGCTGGCATACTCGCACATGATGACATTTTGCAGTGAAAGGCCATGTTCTCTAATTGAGATGTCGTTTTGGTAAAAATCCTATTTCTGGAGAATGGAAAAATGATAATGAACAGAACACGAGCAGCTGTTGTTTGCATCATGTGTAATTTTACGCTTTTTTTAGGGAATGCAAGGACACATTTCACACTAAAAAGCAGCACTAATGTTGTAGTGACATTTCGACAAACTTTAAGTAACTGCATTTTGCTAATTTTCACAATGGTAAGTATACGAATTACCACTCCAGATGTGAACAGCAAAATAAAACTCCGGCCAGCACTCTGCTGTCCTTCGAAGCTCCTAACACCTGATACAGCAGGAAAAAAAGAGTGCCCACCTTTCAAACATTTAAATCCAGTGACTATATGGAGCCCACTGCGCTCCTGTGGCTTTCTATTTTCAGATAAGCCTTGTCATGAGCTTTAGAAATTATAGGAACAGAACTATCCATTTATTTGTGCATCACTTACCCCAACAGCTACCAGAGTGAATCGATGACCAGGCATTTTATGTCAAGGTCCCTCGTTACTACCGGCTGCTGTAGGGTGAAACCGCTTTCTCTATTTCTCCTTTGCGTTGTGCTTGTTTATCTATATATATCTGCTGCTCAGTTTCATCTATGACATTTTACAGGTATTAGCTTTACACTTGAATCCTATCAATTTTTGTGATGGGGTGAGGGCTGATAACTTAACTTTTTGCAGTGTCAGCGAGGTACAGATCACGTGATGTCACTTTTGCAATAGTTTTAGCCGATGGACATTTCTTCAGCTTAACCAGAACCCCACGGCCCAGCTGCAGTGCTAATGCTACTGCGAGTGGCGGCACACAACTGTATATATTATTGCCAGAGCCCTTGGTGACAATTAAAAGAGCTTTTATACATTTTACGCACTAGAGAGTTGTGAAGGGAGCGCTCTTGGAGAGTTATACGTACTATACTAAATAGACGCCGTGTTTGAAATCATGTAAACCTCATTAACAAATGAAAACTAATTGCATACATTAGACCACCTCATTTGTAAATTGCCGGAGGTCTGCACTTACCAGTTTACAGGGTGCAAAGAAATGCAGCCGGATTGTGCACAGACGCCCCAATGTGCGTGCGCCCCCAGCACTGGAACTTCAATACTTCCATTACAGCCCGCCAGAAACAGTTGCGTCTGCCGTGAGTTTTAAACTATACCAACCTAACTCTGTCCGGCATGACTCTCCTCCTCATCCTCCCACCCCCCACGCAGGTACCTCACTTGAGCGGAAACAGTTCCCGTTAGAAGGGGGCGGGGCAAACAGCGTCGGTCCCACTTTTGGAGGCATTCCACAGCACGCGCAGTGCATCACGGGTCTGCTCAACCTAAGAAACAAGTCCTGCTCAGTTCAAAGACCTTTCTTTTACAGGGCATTCCTTTTGGCTGCACCACAATTTCCCAATTAGGCCTTCAAGCTGAACCAGATTTCTCTTTGATTTCAGATTCAACACAAACTATGTTTAGGAGGATGCGAAGTTCACGAGTCGCCCTTGCCTTGCCGACCTCCCCGCCCTTCCCTTAGTCCCCAAAAGATCAAACAGCATTTGAAGTTGGCTTAAGCCTTCCCTCAGAGTCTCCCCACATTAAAGGCAAACCTCAGAGCCTACTGGGTGTAAAGCTGGTAATCTAAATAGAGACATGCTTACCCCTGCAGACTCTGCCAGGAGCCGGGTGAAGCCATAATAAGAGCTAACGAACCATAATTAGTATTTTGGCAATATTGTGAGCTGGCTTCACAAAACCAGTTCTGTGCAATTTGGCTCTTTCATGTTTCAGGGCTACCGTTTCGCTGAGCAAGGGAAACGAGTGATGCGCACGTGGGGTCATCTAAGGAGAGCGAAGACATCTGGGCGGCTCAGTACTGCTGACTGCAAGCCCATGAATTCCCCTGGATAACCAGGAAAGTTCCCTCAAGACAGATCTTTCTGTATGCAAGTATTCAACCTGCTATCCCAAGGAAGGCCATGGTTGCTTCTGCTGATGGAGGAACGTTGGACTCGGCAGCTGGGCTCTTGAGGCCAAATTGAAGCGTGCACAAGCACGTGCGAGTAGCATTTTTTAATGAATGCTAAACTACTTTTGCAGTTCACAAAAGTTACTTTTGCATGCATAAAAAGAATTACTAAAATAAAGCTGAGTGAGTAAATCTTCCAGGGGCATATAGTGAGCGAACAGAAGGGGTTCCAGCTGGAATATCCATAAATGTAACGCATAGTAACAGCTTTCCACACTTATGGGTATTCACAAGTTGCTCTCCGACCCATGAACATAACTAGTAGAATGTGAGTCGCCAAATTATGCTATGTGGCTACATTCCACAAACAAATTTACTATGCACCTCGGCAAAAGCGTTCACCCTTAGTGCATTACATTATTGCTGGTCAACAGAATGACACATCACTATAGGAGGACATGTTTTCACGTATCTAAGATTCAGAAAGCTTTGCTTAATTTGCTATGGACCTACTTACCTAGAGGAATGATAAGCCACACTTGTTATTCTCCTCAAAGTGAGTACATGTGCCTTCAATACAGGAGCGAAACAAAAGGGGATGATGGACGGAGGGTTTGAGCAAATCAAACACTCACCCCCAGTCAACTGATCTGGGTTTAATCCATCACCATTCCAGTGCGGCAGTGTATGCTCAGACGTGAGTCCCTTGCTCACTTTGCAACTGGATTCAAGCAAGCCGGGCTGAAGACGGCTTGAATGCCAGAAACCGGTCCTCGGAAGCTTGTTTCCGGTCCAGGGAAGACATGGCTTGGCAGTTCGGGCTGGACTGTTCCCATGATGCACAGGGTCCGACTGATTTGCATATAGCCATGTCTGAACTGGGGTGGCAGAGTGGGCTAAAGAACGGTGATGGATTAAACCCAGATCTTTTGACTGGGTGTGAGTGTTTGATTGATTCAGATGCTCTGTCCATCACCACCCCCTTTTGTACCGCTTTTGGCCGCCATAAGTGTGGCAGGGTATGCTCAGACGTGAGTCCCTTGCTCACTTTGCCACTGGATTCAAGCAAGCCTGGCTGAAGACGGCTGGAATGCCAGAAACCGGTCCTCGGAAGCTTGTTTCCGGTCCAGGGAAGACATGGCTTGGCAGTTCGGGCTGGACTGTTCCCATGAGGCACAGGGTCAGACTGATTTGCATATAGCCATGTCTGAACTGGGGTGGCAGAGTGGGCTAAAGAACAGTGATGGATTAAACCCAGATCTTTTGACTGGGTGTGAGTGTTTGATTGATTCAGATGCTCCGTCCATCACCACCCCCTTTTGTACCGCTTTTGGCCGCCATAAGTGTGGCAGGGTATGCTCAGACGTGAGTCCCTTGCTCACTTTGCCCCTGGATTCAAGCAAGCCGGGCTGAAGACGGCTGGAATGCCAGAAACCGGTCCTCGGAAGCTTGTTTCAGGTCCAGGGAAGACATGGCTTGGCAGTTCGGGCTGGACTGTTCCCATGAGGCACAGGGTCAGACTGATTTGCATATAGCCATGTCTGAACTGGGGTGGCAGAGTGGGCTAAAGAACATTGATGGATTAAACCCAGATCTTTTGACTGGGTGTGAGTGTTTGATTGATTCAGATGCTCCGTTCATCATCACCCCCTTTTGTACCGCTTTTGGCCGCCATAAGTGTGGCAGGGTATGCTCAGACGTGAGTCCCTTGCTCACTTTGCCACTGGATTCAAGCAAGCCTGGCTGAAGACGGCTGGAATGCCAGAAACCGATCCTCGGAAGCTTGTTTCCGGTCCAGGGAAGACATCGCTTGGCAGTTCGGGCTGGACTGTTCCCATGAGGCACAGGGTCAGACTGATTTGCATATAGCCATGTCTGAACTGGGATGGCAGAGTGGGCTAAACAACGGTGATGGATTAAACCCAGATCTTTTGACTGGGTGTGAGTGTTTGATTGATTCAGATGCTCCGTCCATCACCACCCCCTTTTGTACCGCTTTTGGCCGCCATAAGTGTGGCAGGGTATGCTCAGACGTGAGTCCCTTGCTCACTTTGCCACTGGATTCAAGCAAGCCGGGCTGAAGACGGCTGGAATGCCAGAAACCGGTCCTCGGAAGCTTGTTTCCGGTCCAGGGAAGACATGGCTTGGCAGTTCGGCCTGGACTGTTCCCATAAGGCACAGGGTCAGACTGATTTGCATATAGCCATGTCTGAACTGGGGTGGCAGAGTGGGCTAAAGAACGGTGATGGAATAAACCCAGATCTTTTGACTGGGTGTGAGTGTTTGATTGATTCAGATGCTCCGTCCATCACCACCCCCTTTTGTACCGCTTCAATACAGGAGAGCCTTTGCTATTTATACACACATACAACACGCTTCAGCTGCTCTGAGCAGGTGGTAAATGTGTGTAGGGGCTTCTCTGTGCTCAGTGATTGTGAAGTTCTCACATCCGGGGATGTGTGTCCTGCAGAAAGCACCCTTCAAGTGATCCAGGCCCCTGAACCCTTCTGGGGGGTATCCCGCAGCTGCCGATACAGGCACAGCACTCTCCGTGGTTTGTAACTCTGGAGACACCATCAGGAGAAGAGCAAGACACTCTTGGCAGCAAGACCTTCACATATCTTTCTCTCATTGGGGATGACTGTCAGCTGGAACCGCCTGTCCCAGTGAAAGGCGGGCTCAGGAAGTAAGTGAGAGCTTTACCTATCACTGCGCTAGTCTGCCATAGCAGAGGGAGAACTGCAGCCCAAAGATGCCACAGGCAATGAAGCCCCCTCATTGTAGTATTGTGGGATGCAGTCTAGTGGTTGCGGGGTGGAGTCAGAGGGAGGAGCAGGAACAGGAGGAGCCGAGGAGAGGAACCAGGGGATAGTTAGAGTAGGGACAGGGACGAGGATGGATGTGCAGTAATAAAGCTCTCCTAAACCATAAAGAAGTGTCAGTCGTTATTGCCACTACGATGCTACAACTGGCGACGAGGGTGGGATGTGCTTGAACCCCACAGACCCTCACGAGAGAGCCCTGTCCCCAGCGTGCCTCGAGGAGCAGGCGACGCTGACCACAAGGACAAAATTGCGACCTGCCACGTGAAGCCAGTAGCAGGTGACCCTGTCCCCCCCCCAGCAGTTGGGAGGGACTCAAGAGGGAGCCGAGGCACCAAGCGTCGCAACGCCCGAGGCAGAAGTGACCCCTTCGCGCTAAAACGCGACTTGCGCAAGAGAGCGCGGTGTCCAGCCAGCGCTGCAGGAACAGAAGCCAGGAGCCTACCCTGACTCTGCCAGACCCCAAGAGAAAAGAGAAAGTGCCCTCGCGTGGAGAACGGCGCCCCACGGAGACCGCCTGCCAAGCGGTGCTGACCGAGCGCTGTTCGCGCCAAAAGAAGTTGCAAGTGCCCAGAAGTGCCCACCGGGAGCCCACCCCGGCGGCAGAAGTCAAGACAAGTGACCCTACCTGAAGCATTGACTCCAGCGGTGGATCCTGGCTGCAACCGGCAAGTGGTGAGTGGAAGCGCTAAGAAAATACTGTGATTCCGGTGAAAAACGAAGAAAAACGGCCGAAATCCCGTCGAAAACGAGATTCCCGCGCGGCCATTTTGGAGTCAGGCAGCAGTGTCTAATCCCCTGCGAGGGATCATCGGCGGCCATTTTGAGGTCAGGCAGAAGACCTGAAATTGCAAATAAACATTGGTGAGTGCCACAGGGCCCGAAAACAAGCACTGGTAAGTGCAAAACAAACATTGGTAAAGACAAAAGAAAAACAAACATTGGCAAAGGGAAGTCACCAAGCATTGGTGCATACAAAGACAAATATTGGCTAAGAATAAACAAGCATTGGTAAAGGACAAACAAACATTGGCAAAGACCAAACAATCATTGGCAAGGGCAAGAGATGTACAAACAAGCATTGGCAATTGCATACAAACAAACAGTGGCGGAAGTGAATCAACAAGCATTTGTACATGCAAATAAACAAACATACAAACAAGCATTGGCAATTGCACACAAACAAACATTGGCGGAAGCGACTCAACAAGCATTGGGACATGCAAGGACAAGTATTGGCCAAGAGTAAACAAGCACTGGTACATGCAAATAAACAAGCAGTGACACATGCAACTAGACAAACATCGATACGTGCGAATCAACAAGCACTGGTACGCGCAAAGGAACAAGCACTGATTCATGCAAAGAGACACAAGCATTGATACACGCAGATCAACAAGCATTGGACAAATCGCAGCAAAGAAAGAAAACAAGTATTGCCGAAAACCAAACAAGCACTGGCGAAAATAACAGAATCAAGCATTAGCAAAGACCAAGCGAGCACTGGCGAAGGCCAAACAAGTATTGCTAACGTCCCAGCACATGACCAGACCGCAGGTCTCGACTGAATACAGATCAACTACGAAGACGAGAAGACAAAGGAACCGCCCGTGCTCTGCGAACATGATCCATCAAAATCCTCCTCTTATGGCGGGGGAAGAAATCGCACAACAGTTCAATCCCTGCTTTGAAGCACCACCCCCAGGGATGCAGACGGACACCTGGAGTCTGTGTCTCCAACGGAACCAATGGCTGGCCACATTGAGTGATTTCCTGGATGCCAATGGAGAACAAAGAGAGAGGAAATGCCTAACGCTGCTCCTCCATTTGGTGGGTCCAGAGGGCCGATGCCCAATCGAAACATTTTCCGAAGAAGACACAGACATCTATAAAAGACTCCAAGAGAAACTATGTGCCCGTCTCTCCGCACAAACGGAAGTGGATCGAGAGCGCATCACTTTCAACACAGCTCGGCAGGAACCAGGTGAACCACTGCCAACCTTCATCACTCGGTTAAAAAACCTGGTACAAGGCTGCCACTTCAACACCTTCACGAATGAGGACGCAGTCCGACTCCGGATAATTGAAGGCTGCGCAAACCCCGACACGAAACTCAAGATCTTGCGAGGAAAGTGGTCACTGGAAGAAATCATCAGGAAGGCTGAAATTAGACTGCACGTCAAGGTAAGAGACAAATCAAAGGCCCCGAATCTGAAAGCAAATTAACAAGACGCCCGGACAGATAACCCTCAGAACACAAACAGAACTGAAAGGAGAGAGAGGGAAGACAGACCAGCAAAAAGACAACGGGAAAGACACAGTGACAAAGAAAATAACACGGATTACTCAGAGTCAGATTTCTCAGCAGCCGACTACTCAAGGTCAACCAAGGACTGCTCGGAGTCAGATGACCCAGAGTCAACCATCCAAAAGACGATTCCAAAAAGTTATTCACCCCCCAGGAGTTCCTCAAAGAGTCATTCAAAGGAGGAAGAAAGAGCATCAAGTGGGACAGATCGCACTCCTGGTCAAGAAGGCATCCCGCACAGCAAGTGGGAGAGAAAGACTAACCAGAGAAGAAGGGGTCGCACTGGTCAACACCGAAAGTCGGCGCAGGGACACCAGTCGACAAGCAGTGAAGACGAGTCCAAGGAAACATCTGGCCGGAGAACACATAAACCCCAAGTCAGAGGTGTTGGAACATCAAGCAATTGGGAAGGAGAATCAGATAACACAAGACGGACTGGTCCCTCACAACAACAACAACCAGCAAGAAAAGATCCATGCCTTCATGGGCCCCAAAGCATCCATGGGCCCTGCGAAAACGACGAAACAGAGCGTAGATGGGTAACATCAGACGAGAGGGACGAAGAGGCGAAAGCTTGGGATCAAGCACAAGGAACAAGCACGGAATCTTCAAACAATCTCCCAAATGAGACAGCGTTGAAGATATTCCAACAAAGACACATGGAGAAGCTTTTCAAACACAATTCCGAAGGGGAAAGCAGCTCGTCACGAACTACCCGGTTCCGAAGACCACCTAGTTGGACACTCCCAAATGAACACTCACAGAGGGAACTGACGGAGCACCCCTCTGATTCGGAAAGCACGTCGGTCCGATCTTTTGAGTCGGCAGAGTCATGGTCCCGACAACGACCACGTGCAACATTCTTAAAGAAACATTCTCAGAGGGAAGCGAGGGAGAACTCCTCTGATTCAGACAACATGTCGGTCCGATCTTTTGAATCGGCAGAGTCATGGTCCCGACAACCACCACGTGCAACATTCTTAAAGAAACATTCTCAGAGGGAAGTGAGGGAGAACTCCTCTGATTCGGACAGCATTTCGGTCCGATCCTTTGAGTCGACAGAGTCGTGGTCCCGACACCGGCCATGGCGCCAAGCACCTGAACACATCAGCAAACCAAGGGACACTCTTCACGTCGAGAGCGACGTGTCCCACACCAATGTCAATGCACACTCGATCACTCCACCAGACAACCCGTCGCATCGAGCACATGTGCATCGTGACACTAATACCACACCGTCACCCCGGGTAGGGGCAGCAAGGTTGACTCGAAGGCCCTGGTCCTGGTCCTATAAAACGGAATCCGGCATCGTGGCCAAAAGTACCCAAATAAAAACGGACCAACCAGTCAATCCGCAAAGGAAGCCAGACGTGTCAGGAGAACTAAGTCATCATCGGAGGAGAACAAGACACACTAACATTCAGCCGACCCCAGAGTCTGCCTGTTCCAGGCGCGAGCAGGTGTGGGAGACACAACCCGAGACAGCAAATCAATCTCCAAGTCATACCAAGCTGACCTCCACCGTTCATACCTCACCGGCCGGCACCCCAGACTCGAAACAGGAAGACAGTGTTGTTCTTGACCTGACGAAGCAAAAGGCAGTAAAGATAAAGGCGGTGAATGAATTACTGGACCAAGCCAAGACAGTCTCATCAGACAACACCATACCGTCTGGCATACATGACCCTGAACTGGAGGACAGTGTTGCCTTCAACCGGACAAGACAAACGGAAGCAAAAGCGGATGAGGGTGCTCGGAAGAGGACCAGAACACTATCCACCCATGAAAGAGATCGAGCACCTAAACCAACAGTAGTTACACCACGGGAAAGAGACATGCTGACTGCGGAATGTGAGAGCAGACAGTTCACACGCAACGTGATCCAGAATGCCCTGATCAAGACAACAGAAAGATCGACCAAAGTCAAGCCCACCGCGGATTCAACACTACTGAGGCTCGAAGAGCAGGCTGTCCGCCAACCTGTGTGGCGGATTGAAGAACTGCGAACACCAAGGACATTAAGTTCATTTTGTTAAGAAAGGGGGAGATGTAGTATTGTGGGATGCAGTCTAGTGGTTGCGGGGTGGAGTCAGAGGGAGGAGCAGGAACAGGAGGAGCCGAGGAGAGGAACCAGGGGACAGTTAGAGTAGGGACAGGGACGAGGATGGATGTGCAGTAATAAAGCTCTCCTAAACCATAAAGAAGTGTCAGTCGTTATTGCCACTACGACGCGACACTCATGAATCCCCTCTCAAACACCACCCATACATGTTGATAACTGTGCACTTGTATAAAAATGTGGAAAAAGAAATACCAAAGTAAAACCAATTCTGAGTATATTTAGTTTGTGACAAGCAGTACAATAAAAAAACAAGGGCTTTCACAAGTTTCAAGTTTCAAGTTTATTTTTATTTGCTTTGGTACTCAACTGAGGAGTCACAATGTACAAACTGGATAGAACTGTACAGTGTCTCACTTGGTCTCTTCCTTGTTCTGATGTCATTGGTTACAATGGCTCTCTGTATGACGTCATATGGTTCGTCAGGATTCTTTGTGCATGGGTTGGAACAAAGCTGAAGCTTCCCAGAGACGAGCCTGATAATAGCAGACTCCTCGGGGCACTGACTTGCACACCAGCTACCTCGTTTCTGTACTGATCTACATGGTAATATATATCTCAAGATATGTGGTGCCTGCCTAGAGTGATGTGTGTCTATATCTACTCTTATCTGAGTAGCCACGAATACATTTGGGGTAAATTAGTGACCAATGGCATGTTTGAGCACCTCCTTAATGTTGTGTGTGTGTGTGTGCATGCACACACGTGTACTGACTTCCTTGGTGCTACAATGCGAACTGCTCTACGGCAGAATTTGCTACAGCTTTTTTATTTACGTAGTGATGCATTAGTAATTAAGAAACCAGCCCTCATTGGACATAAAAAGCTCATATTGACACAGAAAACGCACTCTGGGCACCCATTTGTGCATTGTGTTACTGCCACTCTGGCGATTCCCATCACCCTCGTTGGTCACCCTGCTGAAAGGGCAAGCCTGAAAGAGCGAGGAGCCTGCCCATCTCACACTTTATAGATGAATCTCCACAGCTGGTGACCCGGAAGTGATCAAAGTGCGGCACCCCACTGTCCCACTTTAAAATGCAGCTCTTTCATGTGCTTTCAACTTAGCACGTTTGCACCTGCACAAAAGAAATACAATAAAAACATTAGGAAATGGTGTCTTCTAGAACGTTTAGCACAACCGTATCTGAAAGCGCTTCAGTTATAAAGCTAACTGCAAAGTGCTTAGAAGTTGGTTTTCAACAAAAACCCTATAAACAATATCCTAGTGGTCAGGCACGTGGGTTCAGAGGGGGCCTCTTTGTACACATAGCGCTTTCATCTGCACACATCGCGCTTTCATCTGTGCCTCAGACGTGGTCTTTGAAGGTGGCACACAGGAGGCGGCAGCAGCGAGGGGGTATCGGGGAGGGGTGGGTGGACTGTGCCCGCTCTTTGCCGTCTGTGTAATTGTATCCAGCCACCGCACGAGAAGCGCCTTGGCACAGGGAACAGACGTGGGAGTTATCACGGCCGCCTCGCCCTAACACCACCGGTATCCCGGCTTTGAACTCCCTGCAGCCGGTGATTGCTGCCAGCCTGCGCACATGGAAGGGAAAAGAGTCAGGGACCGGCCTTTGATATGTCCTTCCGGTTGTAAAGGGACCCTTTCCAAAGCTGCGAAAACGTAATGACGCCGGATGCGCATCTGCTCGTGCAGTCAAATGACCAATGCCTCCGTTTACCAAGGGCCGACGCCCCTCAACGCAGCGCACATTCGCGTCCTGAAAACAAGTCCCCCAGCTCTCAGGGCGCAAATCCCAGAGTTAAAATAAAAGTAATACACCATATCTCCTTCTGAGTGCTCCATTTTTAGCCAACTTTTGTTTATTTGTCCTAAAACTGGGATGCTGTTGGCAACATTTTTTTTGTTGTTGCATTTAATAAAGTGCGAAATCTACTTGAAGGTATGGGAGCGCTTTACACGAGCACCAGTTACATTACACAAGGTCACGTTCATGTGTTTTTTTAGGCAGATGGAGATTAAGTGATTTGCCGAGAATCACACGATGCTGAGCCAACGCCCAGAGTCGAACCTGGTTCCCAAGTTCAAAAGTTGGCACCTCTGACTATATCTCACATTATCTCCCCATCCTATAACCGATTATATTGATTTATTCATGCATTTCTATATAATGTGAACATTACTCAAAGATGCCAGAGCACTTTACAATAGAGAAATGTGTTTACATGGAGAGTTACAGAGGGTTCAAGAATATCAAATAAATGAAATTAAATGAATGAAAGAAACCTTTATAAAGCGCATAGCCACCCTAAGGCATCCCAGCGCTATCTGCAGCCGCGGACCGAGAGAACACCTTTTACTGGGCAGTTACTTGAAAAATCCATGTTTTAAGTAATTTTCGGAAAGGCAAATGGTTGGATTCCCGCCAAATGTACAGAGGAAGGGCATTTTAAAGCCTTGCAGCATTATAGGAAAAGGTGCGGCCGCCGCTTCTTGATCTCTTTATTTTTGGGACAATGGCGAGCGAAAGGTTCGCCAAGCATAAACTTCTGTTAGGGTGATAAGGGGTGATAATAGTGTAGTAATTAGGTCCACGCTGATTGTGAAATTTCAAGAGGATTTATTAAGGTTGGTTACAGCATAGTAGTACAGTAGTTATTAACCCCACCAGGAGCACCCAGCTAGGCGCTCAGCCCTTCTCCAACTGTGAGTTTCCACTCCCAACATTCCATCCTACATCACTCAAGCAGGGTTCCACAGGCACAGCATAAATGATAGCAACCCAGGATACTACAAATAGATTTATTGATCGCCAGTCCTTTCCTATCAGAAAGACCTGTGGGCGATACAAAGAGCCTTAAATGTAATTCTCTTTAATATTGGCAGCCAGTGCAGAGTCTTCAATGCAGGTTTGGCAGATTGCTGATAAGGGATTTCTAGGAGCAGCTGGGCTGCGCAGTTTTGAATGATCTGTAATCTGGTGGTGGTGGACTGATAAAGCACATTCCCATAGTGCAGGCATGAGAGAATCATAGACTGGACCATTATCCTTCCTGCGAGTAGTGGGAGGAGAGGATGAATCTTTCGAAGCATCCTCAAGATGCCATAGCAAGTGGAAGACAATTTCGCTGCTTGATGGTCAAAGTCAGGGAGCGATCCAGCCACAGGCCCAGGCTTGACCTGATTCTTTGGTGGTGGAGCGGGGCCAAGGCAGTTTGGCCACAGTAGCCCAGAATTAAAAATTGGGGAGTTGCCTAGGAGCATAAGCTCCGTCTTGTCTCCGTTCAGTTTTAAGCAGGAGTTTTAAGGCGGAGTAATAAAGTTACATAAGCTCTAGAATTTCAAAATGATATAGCATTAGAGAATAATGAAACAAGTTATACAATAGGTATATAAAGCAGTGAAACATTTGTTAGCACCTGCTGAAGTACAGGTGGTGTAGTTATGTGCAGGGAGTGAGTTTAGGAGGTGAGTGAACGTGTTTTCAATGGACCGGAGTAGCTGCAATAACTTAGCTGAAAGTTGTAGGAGGAGGGCTTTTAGTTCCATTTAGAAGGCAGGTGAATATGTTCTCAATAGTGAGGATTGACCAGCCAGGACCAGCAGTGGGAGTACCTGCAGGGCGGTGACGTGGTAAGGGGGAGGAGCAGGGTGGGGGGTAGTAATGTATGGATTACGGAGTTTTCCAGCTAAGTAAACATTGAAATAAATAAAATGAATTTCGTTGCGCGCACTGCATCGCATTTGGGAATGTAGTGCACTCAACGAAATTCGTTCTATTTATTTAAATGTTTACTTACCTGGAAAACACTGTAATCCATACATTACTACCCCCCACCCTGCCCCTCCCCCTCCCCATGTCACCGCACTGCAGGTACTCCAACTGCCGGCCGCGGCTGGGATTGGCTCCAATGAATTAACTAATGTATTGTTTATGAAGGTGGAGGACTTTCAGATCCATTTTGATGGTCAATAGTGAGGTGGTAGTGCGAAGGTTTGGAGGTAGAGAGTTCAAAATTCTGGTTTGGCTACCTGAGAAGGATTGTGCCAGGACTCGTTCCTTTTTAAAGGTCAGGGGTTCAAGAATGAATGCTTCCATGTTTCTGCGTGGTCTAGAACCCCCTGAAAGCTTGAGTTTATTCACCAGGTAGTGGGGAGTGAATGTGTGCAGGGTCTTATGGGTGATGCAAGCAGTCTTGTATAGTAATCCACATTTGTAAAGCGCGAACAATCACCCATAAGAGTCTCTAGGCGCTGGGGGCCGTCAGGAAGGTTAAGCAAGCTATTGCCCAGAGTCACATGGTGCTGGGCTAATCTGCCGCCAGAGCCGGGAATCGAACCGTGATCCCCAGATTCCAGCATCAGTCGCCCTGGCCGAGGCGCCACACCTCTCCTGTCCTGGCTGCAAAGGGGAACCAGCGGAAAGAGGCCAGCTTTGGCAAGATGTGGTCACTCTTTTGGCCCATTGACAAAGCAGGCTGCTGAGTGTAGGACCGATTTTAGGTGGGTGAGACGGGTTTTGAAGAGACCATTCAAGAGAGAGTTGCAATAGTCCATTCGGGAGAGCATCAATCCCTCACCAAGAGATTTCAGATCTGGTTCTGGAATGTTTCTGTAGATTACCCAGAGAAGACTCAGTTGATAGAGCGCATTTCTGGTGATGGTGCTCATTTGAGACAGAAAGTTGAGCTTCTTGTCTAGGATGACTCCTAGGGATTTGGAACTGTCAATGATGGTGGGTTTACTGTTGAGGATATTGAGTGTGCCCATCCATGTTTGGAATGGAAGTGTTAATTTTGAATGGGAAATTAAGAGGAATTCAGGGCCATATTTATCTTGGTTTTGCATCACTCTTGCTCCAGTCAAAGGGGGTGCAAGGGCGACACAACACCTAGAAAGACTTTTATCAAGTCACATTGTGTGGACCTGTGTGGTTTGTTAAATGCAAAGCAACGCAAGTCAGCACAAGTCTCTGCCTTGTGTTACTCTTCCCCAGAGAGGCGTTGCATGGGTGGAGCCTGGATGTTTCCACACATCAACGCATGGATTTTGGTGCATTCTCAGATTTACCATTTGTAGTAGACCTGGGAATGCGTCAAAATGCTACGCCTCCTCAGGGGAAGTGTAACAAGGAGAAATATGTTTATTTCTCCTAGTTTTTCTTCTTTGGGTGTCTGCTGCATTCTGCATCTGACATAGAAAGAGGAAAAATGCCTCAGTGGATTGTTGATGTGCAGGAACGTGTCCCTTCCTAAACGTAAAAACAATCCTGCCTACAACCCAGGCACACTTGCCCCAGGGTGCAAACGTTTTGGTTTCTTAAGAAGGACTTCAAGTGGCTCGATGTGCCAGTTGAATAGGCTTGGGGAAAGAATCCCCCTTGGGGACCACTTGCTCAACCACCTTGCTGTTGAGAGACAGTCATCAATTTCTATCCTGCGATTTGCCCATGAGGAATGATTAGAACCATTTAAGGACCCCACCATCGATGCCAATTTCATTTTTGAGTGTGTCTGAGAGTGTGTGGTGGTTGCCTTTTTTGAGGACTAATGATAGGTCAAGAAGAATCAGGAACAGATTTTCCTGAGTCTAGGATATGAAGTGCATCATTGGCTACCTGTATTAAAGCCAGACGTGCAACACCCATTGGGCTCACCGGGCTTCAGCCCCCCCCCGTCGTCTTCTCCAGCCCGGGCTAATTTGACACGCACTGAAATGATGAAAGAAGGCTGCGCATCGGAGCCGAGAAAGTCTTTTTTATAATGCTTTCTGAGAGGCCCAGCAGCCGGAGCCAGCCAGCCTCTGAACAGTTTCAGTGAACCCCCTGCCCCCACCTCTTGTTTTCCTTTACTGGCCCGAGGTGATATCCTTGCCTGAAGGCAGGGATTTCACCTAAGCACTTGATGTGTTCAGCATGGGGTGGAGTGGGAAGATGCACACAGCAGGGGAAAAGGGACGGCCAGTGCAGGTGATGCTTTTCCTTTGTAAAGGAATTTCTGCTGGCGTCATAGCCCAGGGTTTGCTGTCTGTGCACTTGTATGGATGTGTATTCCATTCAAGTGCACAGACAGCAAACCCTGGGCTATGACGCCAGCAGGAATTAATTTACAAAGGAAAAGCTTCACCTGCACTGGCCGTCCCTTTCCCCCTGCTGTCTGTGCACTTGTAGGGAATTAACATCCAGGGCGCTGCTCACCAGATAAATGGTGAACAGGGCCATGGATCTTTCTCTTATTGCATCCAAGGGCACCAACGAAGCCAGGAAACATTTGACCCACCCCTATCTACACTGTGAGATCTTAGAAAGGGCTGGATGCCAGGACGCAACTGAATAGTATCAGAAGAGCAGGCAGCCGTTTTTTTATGTAAGTTTCAGTAACTTTAATGCATTCTTCAGCACAGCATTACCTACTGCCTGCATATCTAGGTTACTCTAAATGAATGTTGTTTTTGACTTACATACATGGAAACGTCAAAGAGGAGAGTTCCCTCCGAATATGCAAGTGTAGTGTTAGTTTGTAGTGTTCATTTTTTGGGGTGCTAGTGGGTATTTAGGGTTCAGGGTGGGTGTGGGTTTTAGGGTGCCATGGAGTAATTTTAGGGTTCAGGGTGGGTTACGGATTGGGGTGCCAGGGGGTAATTTTAGGGTTCTGAGTGGGTATGGGTTTTGGGGAGCCAGAGGTAATTTTAGGGTTCAGGGTAGTAATGGGTTTTGGTGTGCCAGGGGGTAATTTTAGGGTTCAGGACGGGTATGGGTTTTGGGGGCCAGGAGGGTAATTTAGGGGTTCAGGGTGGGTGTGGGTTTTGGGGAGCCAGGGGTAACTTTAGGGTTCAGGGTGGGTATGGGTTTTGGGGTGCCAGGGGTAATATTAGGGTTGAGCGTGGGTATGGGTTTTGGGGTGCCAGGGGTAATTTTAGGGTTCACGGTGGGTATGGGTTTTGGGGTTCCAGGGGTAATTTTAGGGTTCACAGTGGGTATGGGATTTGGGGTGCCAGTGGGTAATTTTAGGATTTAGGGTGGTAATGGGTTTTGGGGCGCCATGGGGTTAATGTTAGGGTTCAGGACGGGTTTGGGTTTTACGGTGTGAGGGGGTGGAAATTTTAGGGTTTAGGGTGGGTGTGGTTTTCGGGAGTCAGGGGGGCAGGGCAATTTTAGGGTTCAGGGTGGACATGGGTTTTGGGGTGCCAGGGGGTAATTTTATGGTTCAGCGTGGGTATGGGTTTTGGTGTGCCAGGGGTAATTTTAGGGTTTAGGGTGGTTAAGGGTTTTGGGGTGCTATGGGTTAATTTTAGGGTTCAGTACGGGTATGGGTTTTAGGGTGTGAGGGGGGCATTTTAGGTTTCAGGGTGGGTGTGGGTTGTCGGGTGTCAGGGGGGCAATTTTAGGGTTCAGGCTGGGTATGGGTTTTGGTGGGCCAGGGGTAATTTTAGGGTTCAGGGAGGGCATGGGTTTTGGGGTGCCAGGGGTGCAATTTCAGAGTTCAGGGTGGCAATGGCTTTTAGGGTGTTGGGGTAATTTTAGGGTTCAGTGTGGGTATGGGTTTTGGGGGGCAAGGGTGTAATTTTAGGGTTCAGGAGGTAATTTTGGCGGTCAGAGTGGTAATGGGTTTTGGGGTGCCAGGGGTAATTTTAGGGTTCAGGGAGGGCATAGGTTTTGGGGTGCCAGGGGTGCAATTTCAGAGTTCAGGGTGGCAATGGCTTTTAGGGTGTTGGGAGTAATTTTAAGGTTCAGTGTGGGTATGGGTTTTTGGTTAATTGTAGGGTTCAGGGTGGGGATGGGCTTTGGGGTGCCAGGGTAGTTTACTACTTTGTAGTAAAATATATTAAATTGGCCTTTTAATTCAGTACATTCTGTTCCTTTTTCATAAGACAATAGCATATAAATGCATCAAATTAACAAAAATGTGTGCTCTAATTGTTGTCCAGTTTCAAATGCAGATTTTATCACATGTTTTCTCCGCTTGACCTGAGCATTAATCGATCCTGATTATCTGCCATTTTAGCCCCGCCCCATTGATTAACATTAGCCACACCCCTTCATTTGCCATGTTAGCCCCCCCACCCGAAATTAAGACCTAGTTGCGCCCCTGATTAAAGCTGTTTTTGTTCTGTAGCCCTGATTGAAACTGCAGTGATATTCATCTAGGAGTTGTTATCTTTGATGTGTTGGGTGAGCTGCTATGCTACACATCTTTCAATGATTTCTGAGAGAAAAGGTAGTTTGGAGATCAGGCGATAGTTGTTGAGGTCATTGTCATCTGCAGGGTGTTTTCTGGAGAGAAGGGTGACTTGTCCAGTTTTCAGCCGTCATGACATGTTCCTTGGCTGAGGGAGAATTTCACCAATTTTGTTGAGTAGTCATGTGAGTATAAAGGTCTTTGGCAATGTTACCTGAGATAGGGTCCACAAAGTGGTTTGAGGGGTTGCTTTTCAAGGTGATTTTAAGTAAGTCTTTCTCCATAATGATGTCACATATTTGCCAACTGTCTTTGGATTTGCACATAAGAGGAGGGTGACATATTGATGTAGAAGCAGTTTTACGTTGGAGTCGAAGAGCTGTAGAAACTCTCATGCTTCCCATGGTGGTTCATCAAATTTTATAGATTTGGAAGTGGAGGGGCCATTGACAGTTTTGACCACATCATAGAGTTGCTTCTTTTAGTTTTTGTCTGAGTATAGGCTTCTAAAGTTATTGGATTTTACAGAAAAAAATTGTGCTTTGTACCTAGGAATCTAGCATTGCTAAGACATTGAAGGTTAGTGGAGGGGGGCGACTGTCTTCATTTCTTCTTTAGCATTCTTAAGGCTTTCCATTCCTAGTACAAAGCCTTGTTGAACCATGGGAATGGTTGTTTAGGTTGTTTCTTTTTGTTTTGAAGTGGAGCTACATTATCAAGCAGTTCAGAAAAGCATCCAAGACTGTGGGAGGTCAAGCCATTGACATCTGTGATGGGGACGATGGGAGGTAGTAACTTCTGAGCAGTGTTGCTAAGTATGCTGGTAGCCAGATTCCTGGTACCTTGAAACCAGGTAATTGCTCTTTTCAGCTGGACTATTATCACGGTATGAGAGAGTTGTAAGGTAAAGACAAAAAAATGATTGGACCAGTCTACCAGCATCCACTAAGAGCAGGTTTTCTTTGGAGATAACCAAGTCTAATATGGAACTTGTTGTATATGTTGGTTTTAGTTTATATTGAACCAGATAGTTGTTGGAGACAGTGGAGGTGAAGTGGTTCACTGCGGACACATCTATGGATCTACAGTGAAGATTAAAGTCTCCCAGAAAGGTCCCTTTGTCTCTTTGTATTGCTTGGTCATTAACCAGGTCAATGCATTCCACAACAAAGGCTGTGTTATAATCTGGTGAGTGGTAGATTGCATTTATTCTGAATTGTGCTGAGTGCTTAGATCCAGAGTGAGGCATTGGAATGTGGAGAAAGAGCCACTGGGTATCAGCCAGTTAGTCTCTGAATATGGCTGCACTACATCACCCGACTCTGCCTACCCGGTACTTTCTGATGATGGAGTAATTAGCAGGAAGTAGAAGATCAAAAGTGTTAGTGAATGTGTCATTTAACCAGGTCTCATTATTAAATTAAGAGATTGAGGTTATAGTGTATAGTGGTGTCTGGAATTTCCAGCTGCTGCTTCATTGTAGATGTGCAATTTTGAATCATGCAACATAAAGCTGGAGTAACTCATTTGGTGTGAGGGGTGTCAGGGTTTTTGGGTGTGATAGGAATAATGTTCCTATTAGCTAGCGACTGCTTTTTTCAGATCTGGTGCTTAGGACGAGTTGAAATAGTTAGAATTCTGTGTTGGTTGGAGTTGTCTAAGGAGGTGGCGGTAGTGATGAGAGTAGACGCGGTAGAGGAGGCTAGGGTGTCAGGGAGCTGAAACTAGAAAGTAGGCCAACAATGTCAGCTTGGTAGAAAATGGGTGGGAATCTTTTGGGCGAGGTGTACAATTACTCTGCTATCATTATAACTGGAGTTGAGCAAGACAATGAAAGCTATAGCCAGACACCTGTCCGTCGCTCTACTTTTGGCCTTCATGGAACATTGAGCTGAATTGTTTTGCAAGGTGAAGTGATCTGGTGATAGAGCTGCCGACCATGGAAGATGGGAACCCAGGTTCGAAATCCGGTATTAGCTCTGCTTCCTGAGAAACCTGGCAATCACTGATCTCCCTCTGCCTAAAAATTAAAGAAAAAACAAACATGCAATTTAGTCTCAGTCTGTTGGGAATGTCTTTAGGCCAGGTTTGTCAATTAAAAACGCAAAAAAATGAAAATGAAATGTGACTTCTGCCTCCCACCCAAGCTCTAACTAAATCCAGGTGCCAATAATTAAAGACAATCTTATAAGAAAGAAAAGCGGTTACTGTTTGAATCATAAACGTATACTCAATTAAATAATGAGCAAAATCGCACAATGAGACTGTTGAAGGATGTAGACAGGAAAAGTGATACAGAATAGTCAAACACTGGTTGTCATAAAGCAATATAATTACTGAATTTTTCAATGTAAATACATAACGTGCATAGTGCCTCATGTAAAAGGGAACCAAAAACACATAGAGAACAATACAATAAAACAGACAATACATAAAAGAAAAGAGGGTTTCCATACTTTAACAAACAACAAAAATACAATTTAAATTTAAAAGCGAGCCCTTTTAGCAATCAAGGAGGGTGGGATAATTGGTTCGTTTTGAAAATGTTGACGATCTTTCAACCCCCTTGTAATGTGGACTCTCATCAGGACCAAATGATAAGCGGGACACCCGATGAATAAAGGAAAACACAAGAAGAGTGCACACCACCAAAGTGCTAAGTAAGGGTACCCACATGGGGTACCCCAGACAGAAACCCAAGGGCTTCATTGTAGCCACTAGCACAGATGTACTGCACTGCTGCCTGGGGAGGTCTCCCCAGGGAAGAGACTCATGCTGTAATGGAAGAAGAATGATCACACTAGCATCGATGTGCTCCGCAATGCCGGGGAAGCCGTATAATGATAAAGGTGGGTTGTAGAAATTAGCCTTGCCACTGTAGGCCCCAAAGTAATGCGCGAAGTGCCCGCCGATAAATACAACAAGTAAGTCGTAGGGCTGACATTTGGCAGCAGTGAGGCTGGATTGAGCAGCCCTCCCCACGATTCACTCGTTGTCTCTCTGTCAGCGTGCACCTCGCATATTACTTCGGGGCCTGCGGTGTATCTCTATCGTTCATGCTAGCTTGATTATCCTTCTTCCATAACGCCACAAGTCTCCTCACTGGGGATATCCACATAGCCTCTCCAGGCAGCGTGCTGTGCGTTGGTGATGTGCACTCTCTTTGTTTTTTTCCTTTACTTCATCAGGTGTCCCTCTTAGTATTTGGACCTGATGAGACCCCACATTGCCAAGGGGTAGAAACATCATTGAAATTTTTTAAAACAAATCAATTATCCAACCCCTTTGACTGCTAAAAGGACTCGCTTGTAAAAGATACATTTGTTATAGTTTGGAAACCTTCTTTTCTTTTATATATTGTCTGTATAATTGTATTGTCCTTCTTGGTGTGTTTGTTAGTTCCGTTTCACATGGAACAATATGCACTTTATGTATTTACATTGAAAAATACAGTCACTATATTGCTTTAGGACAATCGGTGTTTAACTATTCTGCGTCACTTTTCCTGTCTACATCCTTCAGCAGTCTCATTGTGCATTTGCACGTATTATTTAATTGAGTATATATTTATGATTCCAATAGGAACCACTGTTATTTCGTATAATACTTATAATATTTAAACATCGTATCCTATGCTGACGACACCCAGCTCATCCTCTCTCTCACCGAAGACCCCACAACTGCCAAACTCAACATCCAGAAAGGAATGCAAGACGTCGCAGTCTGAATGACCAACAGCTGCCTGAAGCTCAACGTGGAGAAGACAAGTCCTCGTCTTTGGAACCACCCCCTCAGCATGAGGCAGCACCTAGTGGCCGACTGCCCTCGTGTGACACCCCTCCCCTCAGACCACGCCAAAAACCTTGGCATCATACTCGACTCATCACTCACCATGAACTGACAGGTCAACGCTGTCACCTTCAGCTGCTTTAACACCCTTTGCATCCTCCGCAAGGCCTTCAAATGGATCCCCCTGAGTCAAAGAAGACGGTCACCCAGCACCCATCACCAGCGGACTGGACTACGGAAATGCACTCTACGCCGACATCAACAAGTCCCTACTCCGCAAACTCCAGACAATACAGAACACCGCTGCCAGACTCGTCCTTGGCATCCCCGGCACAAACACATCAGCCAACACCTACGAAGACTCCACTGGCTCGCATGAAGGAAAAGAGTCACCTTCAAAATCCTCACTCACACCTACAAATGCCTACACAACAATGGACCTAAATGCCTCAATGACAGAATCAACTTCCACGTACCCAAAAGAAAACTCCGTTCCTCCAACCTTGCACTGGCCGAAAGCCCGCACATCCACGGAGCCAGAGCAGGCGGAAGATCCGTCCCTCACATTGCAGCCAAGACCTGGCATGAGCTACCGGCAGACATCAGACGCGCACCCTCCCTGAACACCTTCAGGAAGATCCTCAAGACCGGGCTCTTTGGCTAAACAGATCTGTGAACCCCCCGCCGCCCCCCCTCCCCTCCTCCAAGTCATTAAGACCCTCACAGGTGAGTAGCATGCTTACAATTCCCTTGATTGATTGATTGATTGAAATGCCCTGGTTCTTATTGAGTAGGGTTGTCTTTGCTTTTTTGTTAGAAAAAACATATTAAAGAGGAGGCATAGTCCACTGGTGTAAGAGAAATAGATACCCATGCTGTAGCTGCCACTCAAGGGAGTCTCTTTGTCTGGATATGTGCTGCTTGTGAAAGGGCAGAATACCATCACTCACAGTGAATTTAGACAATGGCTGAAGTGGGAGGACCCATTGCTGTAGTAGGCTGAAGAAAATGTGACCGACATAACAATAGACCAATGGATGAAATGGGCTGAGAGAAAACCCCTATAAATAATTATGTTATATAAATATAATGTTAGTAAAATCGAAAGTTGTTGTATAACTCCTGACTTAAAATCACGTGATTTCTGTGAAAGTCCTTCTTCACTTAGCTCCCTCTGTATGTATGATTCGATGTGAATCTCTTTGTTGACAAGCAGGTTCTTTCCAGAAAGCTAGGAAAGTACCTCATCTCCCTTTCGGGAAAGCAGATTTTTATATGGCTACTGTGTTTGAGTGATGCACATATTTCCACCAGAAAGTTTACAGAATAAAACATGGATGTTGCCCTGCAAGTGGTATTTCAAGGCGAGTTCTTGTTTGTGTTGGAAGCTTTGAGGCTCAAAACTTCGTGGAGGAAATGTACTCTTTAAACAGGTGTAATTAGCCGACACGGATTTAGGAGAGTGGGAAATACCGTAGAGTAGGATGAAAGGTTGTTGCTGCTGTTTTACCTACTCTTTGAATTCACTCTGCACACTACTGTCTCCTCGTCAATCACATTTTGCCACAATGGCTGAACCCCTGCTCAGCTAATTCTGTCTTGCATGAAAGGCACCCGATGTTATGAGGGACATAAGACGAAAACAAACAGCTCGGATTAAAAAAAATATTAAATATATCTTTCACACTTTTAGATCGGATTCCAGAAGGAAGAGAGCGTTTACAAGCGTCACAGGGCGTGCCCATATTATCTCAGGTTACATCAATAAATATCCATACATATTCCCCACCATGAAAAGGGCGAGTTTATACTCCTTTGCAATGCTGAGGTCAAGTCTGTTTGGGGGCACCTGTTTACGGTGTGTATTTTTTTGTGTGGATTCTGGTGTTTTTACCCCAGAGTTTTCTTAACTTCTGCACATCTGTGTTATATAAGGGTATCTCTGTAAATTATCGTGGCAGCCTCCTTCTAGGGAGCCTAAAGTTTTATCTATATAGTACCAGGAGATAGGTCATTTATTATCTTAAGTTAAATCTTTAATCCCCTCCCCCATCTGTTCCTCACACATAAACACTTTCTTTGCTTTGCTGAGTGATTCGCTCATTCCTTCTCACTCTTCCTTTGTGCCTCTCACTTTCTCTCTATTTTCTTTCTTTCTGTCTCTTTTTCTCTTCCTCTGAGGCACAGGCATTCTTTCTGTCTCACTGATTCTTTCTCTACCTATCTCCATGCCTCTCTCACACACACATTCTCTTTGTATCCTTGTTTCTCTCTTTTGATATCTCCTTTACATTTGCTCTCATTTTCGGTCTCCCTCTCTCATTCCCTCTCTCTCTCCCTCCATTTCTCTCCCCTACATACAAACACTCTCTCTCTCTCATTTTTTCATTCTCTGCCTCTTTTTCCTCCTTTGCCTTTCTCTCTTTTTCTCCAGCTCTCCTTCTGTGTTTTTCTTCTAGGGAGAAACCATATATATGCACATCCACTGATGTTGATAGAGCACGCAGTTCACCCGGGTCACTGGGTTTCCTAATTCTCACACGCACTGGGCCCTGGCGTGCATATATAAACCAATGACTCGCGTTTGGCGTGAACCGGGTGAGATTATACACGCTACTATGAGTAATCCGGGGGGTGACTTCTCACCACTACTGATCATGTACCTGACTTACCACAGGCACATTACTCCAGACGGACCAGGAGCTATCAGGAAATAGGTGACAGGGGTCCTAGAAGAAAATACACTTTATAACCCAAAATATACTTGTCCACACTATGTTCCACAAAATGACCACAGACACCTGAAAAGTTTTGAGACTTTATATAAGAAATTTCAAAGTGAATATGTCAGTATTAGCAAAATACAAAGTAACACATCAAGCATCAAAATCACCACCAGAAGGTAACTGTGAATTAAAGCAAGAACCATTTGAGTATACGTGAACACTAAGGGTAAAATATTAGGAACCAACTAGTCACTGCAAGGTTACACTAGGACATGGGATATGAACGGGATCTATAACATTTATCTAGGCTATTATGCTATCTTGCTAAGTTCACGGCAATCATACTAAGGGAAAGGGAAAAACGGGAACATACTAATAAAATATGACAGTTTGGCAATCTTCTAACGGGGGGGGAGAAGTGGAACAATTCTAATAAACAATTGCATATAACTTGCTTTTCAAGGTGATAGAACAATATCACAGGCAAGAGTGCTTTATTAAGAAAATGGAAAGAGAGAGAGAGAGAGAGACGCAAACCCACAGACTAATAATTACCTAATTCCGAATGAAGACCAACCCAGGCCACGGGTCAGTTGGAAGGACGGGGACAAGGACCCTCAGAAAAGGAATGCCAGAATGCGAGTAGGTACAGCTCACGGGCAGTCAGGACAGGATACCCCTCAGGATTTGGGATCAGGACTGGGCTCACCAAGGTACGACCAACACCCACAGCTTTGGAAGCAACGCCTGCGTTACCCCTCTCTGCAAGTAATCCGCCAGTAACCCCGATTGGGTTTTCGAATTTCCCAGCAAAGTGCTTCGCCAGCACTTAAGACTATTTCCACCCCTAGGAGTTTGTGGAAAGTATGGACAGAGTGCTCCGCAGCACTCAAGATTAGGCACCTATAGAGTTCGTAGGGTCAGTGACAGGTCTGCTACTCGGACAAGTCGGACAATTTTCCTAAGCTAAACTAGGGCAATTATACTATTTGGGGACCCTTAGACCACCCACCAATGTTGCAAGTGACAGTTTCTCAGACTATGATTGGTCAGGAGAGGTGATGTGATCATTGTCACCTCCTAGAATTTTGCGTTCCCATCATACATAATAATTTCTGCCTACCCGCTCCTTGGGTTCACGTTCCCATGCATAAGAATACAGCAGTACAATATAGTTCATAGCAGGTAGCAACAGTATTGCATCTTTCAAGGTAAGATTTAGTCTCTCAGAGAAGTTTCTCAGGCGCATTGTGCTTCAGGAGCCAGCTGGCTTGTTTCAGCTTCTGTGCAGTGGAGTTTCTCTCCGGTCACATGACGGTGCCCAGCAGAGCCTCAAGTATGGCTCCACTCCCGATTTCCCAGCCCCAGAGACACGATACATGAAAAGTAAGCGAGAACAAATTAGAATCACATATAAAATGATCACACTGTATACCAGGCTAAAATTAAACGCACCCCTTAACTTTATAACTTCTATAGTATTACATTTTAGTGCGAAAAAGACAGATAGGCTAAAGCAGCAGTAGCAAGCGTAGAGCGTGATGAGAGACAAGCGGCCATGTTTGCAACAGTGCACATGAGCACAGATTCCCTCCAGAATGCGAGTGCGTCACATCACATGGGTATGACCGACGCATGCGCAGACTGAGTTTCAGCGAAGCAGCCATTTCTTCTAGTGCAAGCTTTGTTAGTATGAAAAGACACACAGGCAAGCCTCTTGGGGACACCCACGTGTTGGGGAAAATGCAAAATAAATGACGAACAGTTGGATTAATATGATTATACATTAAACGAAGTTCATGAGTGGGAGCAAGTCGCTTTACGTGCGAATCCTTGCTCCATCAATGTTTGGGGGGTATGTGACCCCCCCAGGTGATTTGAAACAGCCACTTTGGCCCCACCAACATTTTGATCTCTGGTTGTACCAGGGTAGGTCTCAAACCAGTTGTATTTGAAACAATGATTTATAACAGATTTCTCTGGTTGCAACTCACAATTTAAAAAAAAATAACTTTACTCCTTTCTCTCTTGGGTGAAGAAAAAAAGCGGTTGTGGTTTGTTTACTTTATATTCAATGCCAGTAGCAGGGGAATTAAAAAGGCAGCCGCAGCATTTTAATTTCATTGCTACCTGATATGCTAGGAAAGCTAACACTTTTGACATGTCATTCCCCACCTCCCTTCTTTCCTCATATTCTGATTACAAGTGGTGTTTGGAGCTTTCCTTCTTGTTTTTCATTTCTGTTTTCTGTATGTTGACTTTGTTGTATATACACGTGTGTCTGTGTTCATGTGTAGGTGTGTGTCTGTGTATATGTATATATGTGGAGCGAAACGCGTCGAGGAGAGCACTTGCTCCGTGATTGCTAACATTAAAATCACTGCTAACACGACTGACGGTGTGATGGCGTTTTATTAAAAAAAAGCTGAATTCAAGGAGAAGAGGTCCGCGCCTGTTCGAGTCCGTGCTGATAGCGGCCAGGATTGCTTTGATATATATATATATATATATATATATATATATATATATATATATATATATATATATATATATATATATATATATATATATATATATATATATATATATATATATTCGGCATAAAGACGTCCTGCAGCGGTCTGGCAGCAAAAGAAGACGAGGCAAACCCAGGTATAGCGAATAGTGATTTTATTTGCTCCCCACCACTCCACCACGACGCGCTTCGGTGCCCGAAGCACAATGATCACATGACCTATATATATATATATATATACTCCTCCAATCCCGCCTTGTTTGAAAGACAGGTCTGACACATATATATATATATATATATATAAATTACCTACTGGCGGTCGCCAGTAGGTATATATAGGTTGGACCTAGTTACCATAGGAAATCCCCAACATTCTATTGGGAATAACTTTGGCGCCGATTGAGGAATCTGCATGTAATTTTCCCTAAAATTGCTTCGTTCCGCTCCGCTCCTTCCCGTAAAGTTTCGGGGGGATTCGTCAAGTGGGGGCCGAGATAAAAGGGGGGTCCCAAAACGTGTTTTCCCCATGTTAATTTCCATGTTTTCCATGTTAATTTCCATAGGGACCTTTAGACACGGCTACAGCCCGAACGGCTGAATGGAATTACATTAAACTTGGCAAAATGGTAGGGACAGGTATGCAGTAGTGCCTTTTCTATATTTGGTGAAAATCCCTCCAGTAGTTGTTGAGAAAATTGAATTTGAGCAAATTATATATCTATTTGCGCTCAACATTCTATTGGGAATAACTTTGGCGCCGATTGAGGAATCTGTGTGTAATTTTCCAGAATTTTGGCCAGCTACGCTCCGCTCCTTCCCTGAAAGTCTCGGGGAGATTCGTCAAGCGGGGGCCGAAAGGGGGGTCCCAAAACATGTTTTCCCCATGTTAATTTCCATAGGGACCTTTAGATACAGCTACAGCCTGAACGGCTGAAAGGAATTACACCAAACTTGGCAAAATGGTAGGGCCTGGTATGCAGATGTGCCTTTGCTATGTTTGGTGAAAATCCCTCCAGTAGTTCTTGAGAAAATTGAATTTGAAATGTTTCAAATGGCATTTTCTATGGGACATTTAGACACGGCTACAGCCCGAACGGCTGAACGGAAGTACACCAAACTTGGCAAAATGGTAGGGACAGGTATGCAGTAGTGCCTTTCCTATATTTGGTGAAAATCCCTCAAGTAGTTGTTGAGAAAATTGAATTTGAGCAAATTATATATCTATATGCGCTCACCGTACACGCACAGTACGCGTACCGTACGTGCGCGTACCCTTACGTGCGCGAGCAAGTTTCTGATTGGCTGGCAGTCGACATTCCAAACTGTCCAAAACAGGAAGTGTTGGCCACCATCTTGTTTTTCAGGAGAACTGAGGCACAAGAGAGCCCAAAACAAGAGTGGAAAACACAAAAAGGGGGCAGGGTAGAGACCCCCCAACCCTCTAGCCCTTCTCAGGGGGTCCCAAAAGGACCCCCAAGGGCAAACAAATAAAATAATAAACTTCAAAAAAATCGCGGGGTACGCGCACGGTACGTGTACGGTACGCGTACCGTGCGCGTACCCCGCGATTTAAATAAACACTTTTTTTTGCACTTGGTAGTCCTTCTGCGACCCCCTGAGAAGGGCTAGGGGGTCAGGGGGTCTCAACCCGGCCCCCTTTTCGCGTTTTCCACTCTTGTTTTGTGCTCTCTTGTGCCTCACTTCTCCTGAGAAACAAGATGGCTGCTCGGGTGGTCCCAGAAGGATAATAACATATATAAACGATATCCGCTAATAAAATTAGCATTTACAAAAGCTTTGAAATTTATTGAAAAAAAATATAGGTTTCACGCCTGATATAGTTAGGCATTAGCATTTAAAAAACCTTGCAAATTCACTGAATAAAACATAGGTTTCAAGCCTTATATAGTTAGGAATTAGCATTTAAAAAACCTTGCAAATTCACTTAAAAAACCATAGGTTTCAGGCCTTATATAGTTAGGAATTAGCATTTAAAAAACCTTGCAAATTCACTTAAAAAAACATAGGTTTCAGGCCTTATATAGTTAGGAATTAGCATTTTAAAAACCTTGCAAATTCACTTAAAAAACCATAAGTTTCAGGCCTTATATAGTTAGGAATTAGCATTTAAAAAACCATTGAAATTGCTCCTATTTAGTTAGTTGTACTAACTATATTTCGCGCACCCGCAATCCACTGCTGATGATGTCACATATTACATCATTCATGACATGGTCAGTGACATCACTGATGACACCACTGATGACATCTCAAATGACATCTCAGTGTTAAATACAGACTACCATTCTTGAAACCATTGATACACCAATACCAGTTACTACATACGCACTCACTGATTTCTAGGTCTACACACACATTCACTCATTCACCCATAGACTCACTCATACATACAGTCACTCATCAATACAATACTATCATATGCACTCATACACCTATACAGACACTCACACACTGCCACTCATACATGGAGTTACTCACACACCTAGTCAGTCATGCAAAGAATCAATCACACTTCCATTTCCTCAACCATACAGTTATACACACAACACCTTACTTATTCAAACATATACTAACACATACTTACTCTCTTATACAATCACTGATACAAGTACACAATGATCCATACAGCCACTCGCACATTCACTGGCTCTCATGTATAGTCATTTATAAATGCCAACTCTCACATGCACTGTGTTTTACATATGTACTTACTTGGACATGTAGCACTGAGATATCCATTCACGCACCAACACACCCATGCACACAGTCAACCGCCCATATATCTGTTTCCACATGCACGCTTGAACTCATACACCTAGTGAATCAATCTATACTAATATAATAAAGAGAGAGCCCAAACCTTTGAGGCGGGTAATCTCAGGAACCACAGCACCAATCACAACACCCAATACAGCGTTGGAAAGGGCAGTTGTAGCAGAAGGACATAGGCTATGTAGACGCCCACCATATACATTTATATGGTAAAAGAACTGTGCCAGCAAAGTAGTCCCTTGTGGGCGTGTCTGCGTTGTGCTGTGGGCGTGTGCTGAGGGCGTGAAAAATGCTGGGGTCGTGTGGTACGTTCCGCCCTTCATGCCATGTCTCATATCGTGTGCTGTGGGCTTGTGCTGGGGGCGTGGGCGTGTGCGGGGCTCGGGATTACGTGAAAAATAAGCGAGCGTTGTGCCCAATATTTCATTGTTTGTTCTTCCCAGGGTCTGTACATTCCAGCTACGAGGTGTGCTTGCCCCGCGCTCCCAGTGAAGTGCACCTACTTTACTGTATGGATGTCAGGCATGGCGCTATTCCCAAGGGCCGGAAGGAGCGCAAACAGGGGCCATTGTGCAGGAAATGTAATCTTGCCTTAACTTCCGGTGACGCCTGACACACTGGAGATTTTCCACTTCTGTTGCACACAGGCCTCGCGCCACGCACATTCGAACACAAGGCCCGCCTCCACGGAAATAGCAATAAAGGGACTATCCCTCCCCCGGGAATATGTGATGATATTCCGCAAACCAACATCCCGCATACAATCACTCCGCAATTTTTATAACGCGGGACTAATACTCCGCAAAGACATAATTTCTAAAACTTTTACAACGCATATGACTTTATCACACATGCCATTAAAACGCAAATGCATGTGTGGTAAAGTCATATACATTATAAAAGTACATTATTAAAACATCAAATATATGTTCGCATATATGTGTATTTATATATATATATATGTATATATATATATATATATATATATATTTATACATATATATATATATATATTCACTGAAAAAACCATAGGTTATAGACCATATATAGTTAGGAATTAGCATTTACAAACCCTTGAAAATTCACTGAAAAAACCATAGGTTATAGACAATATATAGTTAGGAATTAGCATTTACAAAACCTTATTTTACTCACACAAAACCATTGAAATTCGCATATATAGTTAGTTGCACTAACTATATATCGCGCACCCGCAATCCACTGCTGATGATGTCACATATTACATCATTCATGACATGGTCAGTGACATCACTGATGACATCACTGATGACATCTCAAATGACATCCCTGATGACATCACTGATGACAACATCCAGTGACTGTATGTTTCTGTAAAGTTAAAATATGTCTTACATATTGAAGAAGGAGTGGATGTATAAGTGTCTGGATGAAGGATTTAGTAGGTGCATGACTGACTGCATGAGTGAGTGATTAAATGAGTCTCACTGAGTGCATGGGTTAGTGACTAAACTGTCTTAATTTGTGCATCATTATGTCTGTTGTTCTGTAAACTGCTGCATGTGTTGATCAGTAGATATATGAGTAACTATATGGGTTATTGATTGGTTGCCCAAGTATTTGTATGGGAGACTGAGTGTGTGTGTGGGTGGCTGGGAGGTGTATGACTCTGTGCATAGATGTGTGAGCAGTTGATTCACTAGATGTATGGGTTCAAAAGTGCATGTGGAAACAGCTGTATGGGCGGTTGACTGTGTGCATGAGTGTATTGGTGAGTGAATGGATATCTCAGTGCTACATGTCAAAGTAAGTACATATGTAAAACACAGTACATGTGAGAGTTGACATATATAAATAACTGTGCATGTGTTATTCTTTTTTATTTTGTTCCCGAACCCCCTACACCCCCGACAGACGCGTTTCGCTCAAGGCTTCGTCAGTGTCCAAAAAAAAAAAAAAATATATATATATATATATATATATATATATATATATATATATATATATATATATATATATATATATATATATATATATATATATATATAATTTCTATGGCAAAATGAAACCCCTCATTTTGTTCCTTTTCAAATTAAGTGTATCAAGTGTTACCACTTTATTCCAATCAAGATGACTTCAGGAGTGCCATACTTTTGTCATGAGTAAGACTGTTAGCGTTCTAGTTGTTCTTTAGAACACTCTGGGACATTCTGTCATTGGGCTATAGTTGGGCTACATCTGGCTGATATTTGGGCTACATTTGGGCTCTTTTGTCTCTGGTGGCCATCTTGGGAGACTGCATATCAGAATGTTTTTTATGAAATATAAGAGGATTTGAGAAGTCACTCAAAATGTGCCCTAATTTTTCTTTCTTCAGCAATAATCATAATTTCTATGGCAAAATGAACCCCCTCATTTTGTTCCTTTGCAAATTAAATGTTTTAAGTGTTAACACTTTATTCCAATCAAGATGACTTCAGGCGTGCCATACTTTTGTCATAAGTAAGACTGTTAGCGCTCTAGTTGTTCTTTAGGACACTCTGGGACATTCTGTCATTGGGCTATAGTTGGGCTACATCTGGCTGATATTTGGGCTACATTTGTTTTTGTTTGTCTCTGGTGGCCATCTTTGGGCTACATTGGGCTATATTGGGCTACATTGGGCTACATTTGGGCTCTAACATATATATAGCCCATTGTAGCCCAATATATATTTTTCAAAGTTAATTTTCGGAAAAACCACTGAGCATATATCTTGAGACATAGCAAAGGTACATCGGGGTTCCAGTCCCTACAATTTTGCCAAGTTTGGTGGAAATCCATTCAGCCGTTCGGGCTAAAAGTGAGTCCAACCGCCCTATGGAAAACTCAATGTTAAAAACACGTTTTGGGACCCCCCTTTTTTCTCGGCCCCCGCTTGACGAAACCCCCCCAAACTTTCAGGGGACGCTCAGAAACAAAATGTGCAATTTTCCTGAAATTTCAGCCAATTCCGTCCATCAACGCCAAAGTTATTCAACATAGAATTTTCAGAAATCCCTATTCAGAAAAATCCTAACTATATATACCTACTGGCGACCGCCAGTAGGTATTATATATATATATATATATATATATATATATATATATATATATATATATATATATACACACATTTTTTTAATTTAATTAAAACATTTAGGGCCAGATGTATCAAGATACACTTTTGCGATTCTCAAATAGCGATTTTTAAGGAATCGCTATTTGAGAATTGCAAAATGGTATGTATGTAGAAATTCGCTATTTTTTTGCGATTTCTTAAAATTCCTTAATTGCGATTAGCCCCTAACCCCTAAAAATACCTCTGTACCCCAAAACCCAAACCTAGCCCTGAACCCTAAAAATACCCAAACCTACCCCTGAACCCTAAAATACCCCTGTACCGAAAAAACCCAAACCTAGCCTTGAACACTTAAAATACCCCTATACCCCAAAACCCAAACCTACCTCTGAACCCTAAAAATACCCCTGTACCCCAAAACCCAAACCTAGCCCTGAACCCTATAAATAACCCTCTACCCCAAAACCCAAACCTACCCCTGAACCCTAAAATACCCCTGTACCCCAAAACCCAAACCTAGCCCTGAACCCTAAAAAAAACCCTGTACCCCAAAACCCAAACCTAGCCCTGAACCCTTAAAATAACGCACACTCTTAAGTGCATCAGCAGTGCACTGTGAATCGGAGCGTTTCACAGGCCTTTCACAGATCAGAAATGCTATCAAAACGAAATCCTACAAAACAATATACTACTGGCCCGCAGCAATTCATACACGGACAACGTCGGGACGGACTGCTAGTATTATATATATATATTACCTACAGGTGATTGCCAGTAGGTAGTTATGGTTTGGAGTCCTAGTTTCTATAGGAATTTTGTTTTTATTTTGCCAATAACTTTGGCACCGCCTGCCAAATCTTCACAAAAGTTTCAGAACAAATACGATGCTCACTTCAGCTACTATCTTGAAAATTTTGGGGTGATCTGCCAAGTGGGGGTTGAGAACCAGGGATTGCCTAAAAGTGTGTTTTCCCCATGTTAATTCACATAGGACCTTTAGACATGGCTACAGCCCGACCTGTTGAACGAAATTACACAAAATTTGTCAGAAATTAGATGTTGGTCCCGGGATGTGCCTTTTTGAGATTTGGTGTAAATTCGTTCAGTAGTTGCTGAGAAATGTAAAGAAATTCCCAGTTGTATATATAGGGACGTGGTGGATCCATGACCCCTACCAAACCAGGAAGTGTTGGCAGCCATCTTGTGACTCGGTTCAACTGAGTCACAAGAAAAAAAAGAAAAGAGGGCAGAGTAGAAACGCTCTGACCCCCTAGGCCTCTTGGGGGGGAGGACTACCCAGGGCCCCAAAAGCATTAAAAAAAAGAATTTTGGCAGGAGTTGCTCTGGATCCACAACTCCTGCCAAAAATGAAAAATAAAAATGCACAGGCTCCCGCGCTTCGTTTAATTTAAGCCCCCGGGTGGCCAGGTCCAGCCACATAGTTTCAATATGTAGGAGGGGGCGCACTCAGCTCCCCTCCTAGAATGCCTAAAGCCCCAGGGCTTTGTGCAGGTGTTGCCCTCATAGTAAGCCCCGTGCCCCAGAGATGGCCACCTCCCTAAGGCCAGATATTATATTAATTTGATGGGGATCCTGCCTCACCGCCGCCCTGAGGACCACCACCTTCCCGAGGCTAAACATAATAAATTTGTGGGGGGACCCCGCGGTACCCCGCAGCCCTGGGGACCGCCAACTACAGGAGGCTAGATATTATTTTAATGCAGGGAGGCTTCAGCCCCATGGCCCCTGGGACCACCACCTCCCGGGGCACAAACACAATAATTTAGGGGGTCCGTTGCCAACCCCCTGCCTCAGGGACCACCACCTCCCTCGGGCTTCAACAAAGGAAGGAGGGGGGCCGTCCGGCCCCCCTCGTGGATCCCTAGCCAGCCCTTGGGATGTCTGTTTCCCTGCCCGCTGTCAACCAAGCAGGGAAGCAGTCATTGCTTTGAGATTCAGGGAGCTGCATGTTAGCAGCTGTCTGGGTCTTAAACCAAAGCTGGCTCCAGCAGGAGGAGGGGAGCCAGCAGGGGCCATGGGGACCTTGAGGTCCCCAATGTTTCAAAAGTGGGTGACCTGGATGGGAGCATAGCACAAACTCTACAGGCCGGGCCCTAGAGGCTGGGGTCCCCAAAGCCGAAATCAGTCATGAGTGATGTAAAAAACAATGCCATAGAACATGTCATGACTGATGACATATGTAAAGTCATATTCGATTTAGAAAAGGGGGTGGTGATGAACAGAGTGTCTGAGTTAAACAGACCACTCTTACCCAGTCCAAAGATCAGGGCTTGATCCATCACCGTTATTTATCTCACTGCCCCATCCCAGCTCAGAACATGGCTATATGCAAATCAGTCTGTCCCTGGCCCAGTGCATCATGGGAACAGGGCAGACTAAACTACCAAGCCAATTCTTCACCAGAAAGGAGACAAGCTACCGGGGACCGGTTTCTGGCATTTCAGCCTTCTTCGGCCCGGCTTGCTTGAATCCTGATGGAGCAGTGAGAAAGGGACTCATGTCTGAGTATACCCTGCCACACCTATAGTGGCCAAAAACGATTTAGAAAAGGGGGTGGTGATGAACAGAGTGTCTGAGTTAAACAGACCACTCTTACCCAGTCCAAAGATCAGGGCTTGATCCATCACCGTTATTTATCTCACTGCCCCATCCCAGCTCAGAACATGGCTATATGCAAATCAGTCTGTCCCTGGCCCAGTGCATCATGGGAACAGGGCAGACTAAACTACCAAGCCAATTCTTCACCAGAAAGGAGACAAGCTACCGGGGACCGGTTTCTGGCATTTCAGCCTTCTTCGGCCCGGCTTGCTTGAATCCTGATGGAGCAGTGAGAAAGGGACTCATGTCTGAGTATACCCTGCCAGACCTATAGTGGCCAAAAACGATTTAGAAAAGGGGGTGGTGATGAACAGAGTGTCTGAGTTAAACAGACCACTCTTACCCAGTCCAAAGATCAGGGCTTGATCCATCACCGTTATTTATCTCACTGCCCCATCCCAGCTCAGAACATGGCTATATGCAAATCAGTCTGTCCCTGGCCCAGTGCATCATGGGAACAGGGCAGACTAAACTACCAAGCCAATTCTTCACCAGAAAGGAGACAAGCTACCGGGGAAGGGTATACTCGGATGTGAGTCCCTTGCTCATTGCACCATCAGGATTCAAGCAAGCCGGGCCGAAGAAGGCTGAAATGCCAGAAACCGGTCCCCGGTAGCTTGTTTCCTTCCCAGTATAAGAATTGGCTTGGTAGTTTGGTCTGCCCTGTTCCCATGATGCACTGGGCCAGGATCAGACTAATTTGCACATAGCCAAGTTCTGAGCTGGGATGGTGCAGTGAGCTAAAAAACGGTGATGGATCAAGCCCTGATCTTTGGACTGGGTAAGAGTGGTCTGCTTAATTCAGACACTCTGTTCATCACCACCCCCTTTTCTGAATCATTTTTGTCCACCATAAGCGTGGAAGGGTATACTCAGATGTGAGTCCCTTGCTCATTGCACCATCAGGATTCAAGCAAGCCGGGCCGAAGAAGGCTGAAATGCCAGAAACCGGTCCCCGGTAGCTTGTTTCCTTCCCAGTATAAGAATTGGCTTGGTAGTTTGGTCTGCCCTGTTCCCATGATGCACTGGGCCAGGATCAGACTAATTTGCACATAGCCAAGTTCTGAGCTGGGATGGTGCAGTGAGCTAAAAAACGGTGATGGATCAAGCCCTGATCTTTGGACTGGGTAAGAGTGGTCTGCTTAATTCAGACACTCTGTTCATCACCACCCCCTTTTCTGAATCATATGTAAAGTCATAAGCAGTGCATTGCGGGGGTCCAAATTATAGTTAATGCTGCTAACTATATCTGGTTAATTTCTGGTTTTTTGTTGTTGTTCAGAGCGATAACGTTGTCACTGAGAAATTCACCTAACTAACCTTTGTTCTTCTCAGTGAATTTCTAAGGTTTTTAAAAACAAAACGCATATTTTTATTACACATAACTATAATGTTACTTTAAGCTTTGGTTTTTCAGTGAATTTTAGTTTTTTTTACATGTAAAGTAATAATTATCATAAGCAAAAGCAACCCCCATGTCGAGCACAGCCTTTGGCCATGTGTGGTGGGGGTTGGGTAAAGAACCTGGCCTGTGGCCAGACCCTGAACCCAACACACTCCAAACAGTTACACACGCTGAGCAGGGCCTTTGGCCGTGCACTTAAGGGTTTGGCCATATGGCCTGGCCTTGGTGACTCCATCCCACAGGGCCTTTCATTAAAATTAAGGTGAGGTGTCAACACAGCCCCCTTCCCGGGTCAATTTCAGCCACAAGAACACACATCCCCAGGGCTCTGTGACATTTTGCAGGTGGAGGGGCCCTGTAGGGCACTCATTCAAATTAAGGGGAGGGCCATGTGAGAGCAAACACAGGTTTCCCTGACTGAAACCGCTATGCCCTAGGGGAGGTCAGCCTGTGGGGGGGGGGGGGTCTCCTGGGGCCCTCAGTGGCTCAAGGATGGGACCATGAGGCTCCCCACCTGAAAAAGAGGCAATTTTTCCAATTGTAATTCTATTTTGGCCCCAGGAAGACCCTCTGGGTGTCAGGGCATCTCTACCCTAAATATAAATATATATAATATACCTGTCTTAAAAAGGTCTATGGAAAATACATGGAGCTCTTGCGTTTTGGGACCCCCCTTTTTAGGTCTCGCCTGAGCCAGCGCATACCCTGGACACATTTAGTAAGCAGGTTTTCAAAGTGCTACCAAACCATTTTACTGGCCTCAAGCTTGCGGTCACGCGCGTGTGAACATGCACAGGCCATCTGGCTTTCTGTAATGGCTCATTAAGCCTTACAGCGAGTGAATCATGCTCTTCCACCCCCTTGCTCTCTGCTCTCACTACCCCCTCGCTTCTCCCCCTCCCTCCTCGTTTTTGCTGCCACCTAATTTTATGTTTTTGCCTCGCCATCTGCCCCGCACTCTGTGCTAACAGTTATTCTCATATTTTTCACTACTTGTGCCTGTCCATTTGCCCCACACTCTGTCCTAAAACTGATCATCAGGTTCAAAGCTCGCCATGCTTACCCTCTGCCCCGCTCTGTCCTAAAACTGATCATCAGGTTCAAAGCTCGCCGTATTTACCCCCCTGCCCCCCGCTCTGTCCTAACACTGATCATCAGGTTCAATGCTCGGCGTTCTTACCCCCTTACCCCGCTCGGTCCTAACATTTATCATCAGGTTCAAAGCTCGCCGTGCTTACCCCCCTCCCCCGCTCTGTCCTAACACTTATCATCAGGTTCAAAACTCGCCGTGCTTACCCCCCTGACCCCTGCTCTGTCCTAAAACTGATCATCAGGCTCAAAGCTTGCCGTGCTTACCCCCTTGCCCTCTGCTCTGTCCTAACACTGATCACCAGTTTCAAAGCTCGGCGTTCTTACCCCCCTGCCCCCGCTCTGTCCTAACACTTATCGTCAGGTTCAAAGCTTGCTGTTCTTACCCCCCTGCACCCCGCTATATCCTAACACTTATCATCAGGTTCAAAGCTCGCCGTGCTTACCCCACTGCCTCCGCTCTGTCCTAACACTGATCATCAGGTTCAAAGTGCATCTTGAGTCGCTCACTGCCGAGGAGCGGACGTTGAGACAGTGCTGGTACCGGAGATAATGCAGAGCCAACATTAGTCGCCCATACGCACTAGAGATCTCCCTGGGCATGTGCACTGCCCTCCCACACTGGGGAAATTGGTCGGCGTTAGCAGACTGAAAGATGATGGGAGTCCAGGTCAAGGGGGATTTGTACGAAGATGGGGTGCTACTGCCTTTTTCAAACATTGCAGGAAAGAAACGACCTGCCGCGAGGGCATTATTTGCTGCATGCAGCTCTGGTTTCAGCCATACAGCACCACTGGAAGGAAGGGCTTCCAGAACCCCGGACTTCTATGGAGTGTCAATATGTAGTCTATGGCGGAGGGACATTTAAGGCGATTACATGTATCTACAGGCGATTGGTTACGGAAGGCCTACACCCACTGACAGAGTTAAAGGGAAAGTGGGAGGAAAACCTTCGGAAGGAAATACCGGAAACAACATGGGCCCAATTGATTCGAAGGGCCTGGAAGAGTACACGGAATGCCAGGTTTCAATTAACACACTTCTTTATATTGCATAGGGCTTATTTAACCCCAGCCAAGATGAATCAATATTTTCGGATGGATACTGCCCAGTGCCTGCGCTGTAACCTAGGGGGGGCAGAGTTACCTCATGTGCTGTGGACTTGCGGACAGTTGGGAACATACTGGAAGGAGATAGTCGAACTACTTTGTGGAATTACAGAGTGCCAAATAGACACTGACATGGGTTCCTGTATATTACATTGGTTTCCACATACTCTTAAGACAAAAATCACTAGCAAGTTTCTGGACCTAGGCCTACTGCTGGCTAAGAGAGAGATCATGGCACAATGGCAGTCACGACGAGGGCCTACTATAGGGAAGTGGAAATCGGAGCTTCTCAAATGGGCCAAAAGTGAGAGTATAGTTAGATTGCAACAGAGAAGTGTGGCTCACCGGTTAGATGCGGCAGACCCAGAAGCAGAGGTCGGCCCGGGACCAGGGTTCAATTCCCGACGCGGCAGGGTACGGAACCAATGTCAGCGGGCTCGATAAATCTCGCCTCGGGTCCTCTCTAACCATGGGTCCCACGCTGCAACTCTGGGCAATAGCTTGCTTAACCTCCACAATGGCCCCCTCACTGCCGGGGATGCCTAGCTTCACCTTGGGGATGCCCAATAGGGACCATCTCACAGGGAAAGCCAGGACGGGTAAGCATGGGCGAATTTTGCGGATCTCGCGTTCGCGAATTTTGCGGATTTGCGAACTCGCAATCCGCAAAATCCGCGAATTCCCGCGAATTTGCGGATTTTTTTTTTTTTGTGTTCGCCCGTGTTTCTGCCAGTTCGCGAGGGTTTTTACAATTTCGCAATTTGCGAACTTACCTGTCGGGTCGCAAGTTTTGCGAACTTGTTGTTTCTACGTGTCCAGCCTGTTTGGGACACTCTTCTTCATCACTGCCACTCTCTATCACCACTGCCACTCTCTGACTACTCATGCCACCCTCTGGCCCACCCATGCCACCCTCTGTTTCATCACCACACCCTCTGGTTGTCCAGTGTACATTATTTTCGGCAAAGCAAAGCACACCTTCCCTGCCTCAAGTGACCTGAATTAATTTGGGGCTGATTAATGTGTCACAGAATATTTTTTTAGCTGGCACCTGCTTCCTTAGTGCGCCCTGATTAGTGATCTTTTGCACTTGCTAAGTGCTTTCATTGTTGCAAAATTAGTTACAACACCTGCCCTGCCCCAACTGACAATAATGAATTAGGGGCTGCTTAATGGATTTTAACTTCCAGCCTGGCTCCTGCTTGTCTCCCTTAGCTGTAATTCAGGACCTTTGTGGCATATGTGTAACTATTCTGAGGTTCAGAGCAGGGTCACATAATAGTTGCAACTGGCAACTGAACTCTGGAGGGGCCCCTCAGGAAGCACTACAGGAAATGGCTACTAATGATGAGCCTGAACTTTTGAACCTGGCAAGTAGTTTCAGTTTTGCTAAGATCGTATTTCTGCAATTTAGCACTTATTCGCGGGGCGCGAAGTTGTACTGGGAAGCCGCGAACTCACGCGAACAGTGCGAGCAGTGCGAGCAAAATCCGCTGCTCGCGGATTTGCGGATTTTGCGGGAGATTCGCGAATCTCGCGGATTGCGAATTTCCCGAAAATCCGCAAAATCCGCGAGCGAAACGGATTTTCCGCCCATACCTAAGGACGGGTTCCCCAGCAGCACACAGCTCCAAGAAACCCTGGGGTGAACGTGTGCTCTACAAATTCATACTAACATAACATAACATAACAGGCTATACGTGCTAATAATGAGAAAGCGATGGAAGCAGCAAGAGCGTGGGAAGCGTTAGTGATATCATTACAAAATATCCGAAACTGACTGGGAGGTGGGTTACAAATACCCGAAACTGACTCGGAGGTGGGCAATGCTTGGGAGGCGCCAGCGGGTTCCCCTTGATGGATCAAGGAGCAGAGATGGTAATAAGGGCCTAGCCCTGTGGTGAGTGAATTGCGTAGTGTGGGATGTACGAAGAGCAGCAGGTATTGTCCCCCAAAATATCCCGAAACGACATTTGAAGGTACTGATAAACATATTAGATTATGCGATTAGAAGTCTGGACACACCGGAGGCAGAGGGAGGGGGGAGGAGTTTTATTGCGATGTACAAGGACTGACAATGCCATCCTATTAATACAGGTGTGTATGTACATCCAGCTGTCTGCTGTGAAGTGACCTATATTGAATTAGATTGCAAAGAAGGAATGGCTCGTCATGAGAAACTATGGGAGCACAGGGACTGACGATATGATGTAAGGTACAAATGTTAATAGCTGATGTACGATTGAAATGTGTGTATTTATAATACAATAAAAACAGATTTAAAAGAAAATCAGGTTCAAAGCTCGCCGTGCTTACCCCCTGGCTCCGCTCTGTCCAAACACTTATCATCAGGTTCAAAGCTCACCGTGCTTACCCTCCTGCCCCCCGCTCTGTCCTACACTTATCATCATAACACTTATCATCAGGTTCAAAGCTCGCCCTGTTTACCCCCCTTGTCCCCGCTCTGTCCTAAAACTGATCATCAGGTTCAAAGCTCACTGTGCTTACCCCGGTGTTCGCCGCTTTGTCCTAACACTGATCATCAGGTTGAGAGCTCACCATGCTTACCCCCCTGCCCCGCTCTGTTCTAACACTGATCCTCAGGTTCAAAGCTCGCCCTGCTTACCCCCCGCCCCGCTCTGTCCTAACACCTATCATCAGGTCAAGGCTCGCCGTGCTTACCCCCCTGCCCCTGCTCTGTCCTAAAACTTATCATCAGGTTCAAAGCTCGCAGTGCTTACCACCCTGCCCCTGTTCTGTCCTAATACTTGTCATCAGGTTCCAAGCTCACCGTGCTTACCCCCCTGCCCCCGCTCTGTCCTAACACTTATCATTAGGTTCAAAGCTCGCCCTGCTTATCCCCCTGACCCAACTCTGTCCTACACTTATCATCATAACACTTACCATCAGGTTCAAAGCTCGCCCTGCTTACCCCCCTTGTCCCTGTTCTGTCCTAAAACTGATCATCAGGTTCAAAGCTCACTGTGCTTACCCCGCTGTTTCCCGCTTTGTCCTAAAACTGATCATCAGGTTGAGAGCTTGCCATGCTTACCCCCCTGCCCCCACTCTGTCCTAACACTTATCATCAGGTTCAAAGCTCGCCGTGCTTACCCCACCGCCACCCGCTCTGTCCTAACAGTTACCATCAGGTTCAAAGCTCGCCATGCTTACCCCCCTGCCCCCGCTCTGTCCTAAAACTTATCATCAGGTTCAGTGCTTACCACCCTGCCCCTGCTCTGTCCTAACACTTATCATTAGGTTCAAAGCTCACCGTGCTTACCCCCCTGCCCCCGCTTTGTCCTGACACTTATCATCAGGTTCAAAGCTCGCCATACTTACCCCCTCTGCCCCCGCTCTATCTTAACACTTATCATCAGATTCGAAGCTCGCCGTGCTTACCCCCTCTGCCCCCGCTCTGTCCTAAAACTGATCATTAGGTTCAAAGCTCACCGTGCTTACCCCCCTGCCCCCGCTTTGTCCTGACACTTATCATCAGGTTCAAAGCTCGCCGTACTTACCCCCTCTGCCCCCGCTCTATCTTAACACTTATCATCAGATTCGAAGCTCGCCGTGCTTACCCCCTCTGCCCCCGCTCTGTCCTAAAACTGATCATCAGGTTCAAAGCTCGCCGTGCTTACCCCCTCTGCCCCGCTCTGTCCTGTCCTAACACTGATCATCAGGTTCAAAGCTCGCCGTTCTTAGCTCCCTGTCCCCGCTCTGTCCTAACACTTATCATCAGATTCGAAGCTCACCGTGCTTACCCCCTTGTCCCCGCTCTGTCCTAAAACTGATCATCAGGTTCAAAGCTCACTGTGCTTACCCCCCTGCCCCCGCTCTGTCCTAACACTTATCATCAGGTTCAAAGCTCGCTGTGCTTATCCCCCTGCCCCGCTCTATCTTAACACTTATCATCAGGTTCAAAGCTCGCCGTGCTTACCCCCTCTGCCCCCGCTCTGTCCTAACACTTATCATCAGGTTCAAAGCTCGCCGTGCTTACCCCCTCTGCCCCGCTCTGTCCTGTCCTAACACTGATCATCAGGTTCAAAGCTCGCCGTTCTTAGCTCCCTGTCCCCGCTCTGTCCTAACACTTATCATCAGGTTCAAAGCTCACCGTGCTTACCCCCCTGCCCCCGCTCTGTCCTAACACTTATCATCAGGTTCAAAGCTCGCCGTACTTACCCCCTCTGCCCCCGCTCTATCTTAACACTTATCATCAGATTCGAAGCTCGCCGTGCTTACCCTCCTGCCCCCCGCTCTGTATTACACTTATCATCATAACATTTATCATCAGGTTCAAAGCTCGCCCTGCTTACCCCCCTTGTCCCCGCTCTGTCCTAAAACTGATCATCAGGTTCAAAGCTCACTGTGCTTACCCCCCTACCCCCGCTCTGTCCTAACACTTATCATCAGGTTCAAAGCTCGCCCTGGTTATCCCTCTGCCCCCGCTCTGTCCTAATATTTATCATCAGGTTCAAAGCTCGCTGTGCTTATCCCCCTGCCCCCGCTCTATCGTAACACTTATCATAAGGTTCAAAGCTCGCCGTGCTTACCCCCTCTGCCCCGCTCTGTCCTAACACTTATCATCAGGTTCAAAGCTCACCGTGCTTACCCCCTCTGCCCCGCTCTGTCCTGTCCTAACACTGATCATCAGGTTCAAAGCTCGCCGTTCTTAGCTCCCTGCCCCCGCTCTGTCCTAACACTTATCATCAGGTTCAAAGCTTGCCGTGCTTACCCCCCTGCCCCCGCTCTGTCCTAACACTTATCATCAGGTTCAAACTCGCCGTACTTACCCCCTCTGCCCCCGCTCTATCTTAACACTTATCATCAGGTTCGAAGTTTGCCGTGCTTACCCTCCTGCCCACCGCTCTGTCCTACACTTATCATCATAACGTTTATCCTCAGGTTCAAAGCTCGCCCTGCTTACCCCCCTTGTCCCCGCTCTGTCCTAAAACTGATCATCAGGTTCAAAGCTCACTGTGCTTACCCCCCTACCCCCGCTCTGTCCTAACACTTATCATCAGGTTCAAAGCTCGCCCTGGTTATCCCCCTGCCCCCGCTCTGTCCTAATATTTATCATCAGGTTCAAAGCTCGCTGTGCTTATCCCCCTGCCCCGCTCTATCTTAACACTTATCATCAGGTTCAAAGCTCGCCGTGCTTACCCCCTCTGCCCCGCTCTGTCCTGTCCTAACACTGATCATCAGGTTCAAAGCTCGCCTTACTTAGCTCCCTGCCCCCGCTCTGTCCTAACACTTGTCATCAGGTTCAAAGCTCACCGTGCTTACCCCCCTGCCCCCGCTCTGTCCTAACACTTATCATCAGGTTCAAAGCACGCCGTACTTACCACCTCTGCCCTCGCTCTATCTTAACACTTATCATCAGGTTCGAAGCTCGCCGTACTTACCCTCCTGCCCCCTGCTCTGTCCTACACTTATCATCATAACATTTATCATCAGGTTCAAAGCTCGCCCTGCTTACCCCCCTTGTCCCCGCTCTGTCCTAAAACTGATCATCAGGTTCAAAGCTCACTGTGCTTACCCCCCTACCCCCGCTCTGTCCTAACACTTATCATCAGGTTCAAAGCTCGCCCTGGTTATCCCTCTGCCCCCGCTCTGTCCTAATATTTATCATCAGGTTCAAAGCTCGCTGTGCTTATCCCCCTGCCCCCGCTCTATCGTAACACTTATCATAAGGTTCAAAGCTCGCCGTGCTTACCCCCTCTGCCCCCGCTCTGTCCTAACACTTATCATCAGGTTCAAAGCTCACCGTGCTTACCCCCTCTGCCCCGCTCTGTCCTGTCCTAACACTGATCATCAGGTTCAAAGCTCGCCGTTCTTAGCTCCCTGCCCCCGCTCTGCCCTAACACTTATCATCAGGTTCAAAGCTTGCCGTGCTTACCCCCCTGCCCCCGCTCTGTCCTAACACTTATCATCAGGTTCAAACTCGCCGTACTTACCCCCTCTGCCCCCGCTCTATCTTAACACTTATCATCAGGTTCGAAGTTTGCCGTGCTTACCCTCCTGCCCACCGCTCTGTCCTACACTTATCATCATAACGTTTATCCTCAGGTTCAAAGCTCGCCCTGCTTACCCCCCTTGTCCCCGCTCTGTCCTAAAACTGATCATCAGGTTCAAAGCTCACTGTGCTTACCCCCCTACCCCCGCTCTGTCCTAACACTTATCATCAGGTTCAAAGCTCGCCCTGGTTATCCCCCTGCCCCCGCTCTGTCCTAATATTTATCATCAGGTTCAAAGCTCGCTGTGCTTATCCCCCTGCCCCGCTCTATCTTAACACTTATCATCAGGTTCAAAGCTCGCCGTGCTTACCCCCTCTGCCCCGCTCTGTCCTGTCCTAACACTGATCATCAGGTTCAAAGCTCGCCTTACTTAGCTCCCTGCCCCCGCTCTGTCCTAACACTTGTCATCAGGTTCAAAGCTCACCGTGCTTACCCCCCTGCCCCCGCTCTGTCCTAACACTTATCATTAGGTTCAAAGCACGCCGTACTTACCACCTCTGCCCTCGCTCTATCTTAACACTTATCATCAGGTTCGAAGCTCGCCGTACTTACCCTCCTGCCCCCTGCTCTGTCCTACACTTATCATCATAACATTTATCATCAGGTTCAAAGCTCGCCCTGCTTACCCCCCTTGTCCCCGCTCTGTCCTAAAACTGATCATCAGGTTCAAAGCTCACTGTGCTTACCCCTCTGCCCCCGCTCTGTCCTAACACTTATCATCAGGTTCAAAGCTCGCCCTGGTTATCCCCCTGCCCCCGCTCTGTCCTAATATTTATCATCAGGTTCAAAGCTCACTGTGCTTATCCCCCTGCCCCCTGCTCTATCTTAACACTTATCATCAGGTTCAAAGCTCGCCGTGCTTACCCCCTCTGCCCTCGCTCTGTCCTAACACTTATCATCAGGTTCAAAGCTCGCCATGCTTACCCCCTCCGCCCCGCTCTGTCCTGTCCTAACACTGATCATCAGGTTCAAAGCTCGCCATTCTTAGCTCCCTGCCCCCGCTCTGTCCTAACACTTATCATCAGGTTCAAAGCTTGCCGTGCTTACCCCCCTGCCCCCGCTCTGTCCTAACACTTATCATCAGGTTCAAAGCTCGCCGTACTTACCCCCTCTGCCCCCGCTCTATCTTAACACTTATCATCAGGTTCGAAGCTCGCCGTGCTTACCCTCTCTGCCCCTGCTCTATCCTAACACTTATCATCAGGTTCAATGCTCGCTGTGCTTACCCCCTCACTCTGTCCTAACACTTATCATCAGGTTCAATGCTCGCTGTGCTTACCCCCGCTCTGTCCTAGCACTTATCATCAGGTTCAAAGCTCACTGTGCCTACCCCATGCCCCCGCTCTGTCCTAACACTTATAATCAGGTTCAAAGCTCGCCATGGTTACCTCCTCTGCAACACTCTGTCCTGTCCTAACACTGATTATCAGGTTCAAAGCTCGCCATGCTTAGCCCCCTGCCCCCGCTCTGTCCTAACACTTATCATCAGGTTCAAAGCTTGCCGCGCTTACCCCCCTACCCCGCTCCGTCCTAACACTTATCATCAGGTTCAAAGCTCGCCGTACTTACCCCCTCTGCCCCCGCTCTATCTTAACACTTATCATCAGGTTCGAAGTTTGCCGTGCTTACCCTCCTGCCCACCGCTCTGTCCTACACTTATCATCATAACATTTATCCTCAGGTTCAAAGCTCGCCCTGCTTACCCCCCTTGTCCCCGCTCTGTCCTAAAACTGATCATCAGGTTCAAAGCTCACTGTGCTTACCCCCCTACCCCCGCTCTGTCCTAACACTTATCATCAGGTTCAAAGCTCGCCCTGGTTATCCCCCTGCCCCTGCTCTGTCCTAATATTTATCATCAGGTTCAAAGCTCGCTGTGCTTATCCCCCTGCCCCGCTCTATCTTAACACTTATCATCAGGTTCAAAGCTCGCCGTGCTTACCCCCTCTGCCCCGCTCTGTCCTGTCCTAACACTGATCATCAGGTTGAAAGCTCGCCTTACTTAGCTCCCTGCCCCCGCTCTGTCCTAACACTTGTCATCAGGTTCAAAGCTCACCGTGCTTACCCCCCTGCCCCCGCTCTGTCCTAACACTTATTATCAGGTTCAAAGCTCGCCGTACTTACCACCTCTGCCCTCGCTCTATCTTAACACTTATCATCAGGTTCGAAGCTCGCCGTACTTACCCTCCTGCCCCCTGCGCTGTCCTACACTTATCATCATAACATTTATCATCAGGTTCAAAGCTCGCCCTGCTTACCCCCCTTGTCCCCGCTCTGTCCTAAAACTGATCATCAGGTTCAAAGCTCACTGTGCTTACCCCTCTGCCCCCGCTCTGTCCTAACACTTATCATCAGGTTCAAAGCTCGCCCTGGTTATCCCCCTGCCCCCGCTCTGTCCTAATATTTATCATCAGGTTCAAAGCTCGCTGTGCTTATCCCCCTGCCCCCTGCTCTATCTTAACACTTATCATCAGGTTCAAAGCTCGCCGTGCTTACCCCCTCTGCCCTCGCTCTGTCCTAACACTTATCATCAGGTTCAAAGCTCGCCCTGGTTATCCCCCTGCCCCCGCTCTGTCCTAATATTTATCATCAGGTTCAAAGCTCGCTGTGCTTATCCCCCTGCCCCGCTCTATCTTAACACTTATCATCAGGTTCAAAGCTCGCCGTGCTTACCCCCTCTGCCCCGCTCTGTCCTGTCCTAACACTGATCATCAGGTTCAAAGCTCGCCTTACTTAGCTCCCTGCCCCCGCTCTGTCCTAACACTTGTCATCAGGTTCAAAGCTCACCGTGCTTACCCCCCTGCCCCCGCTCTGTCCTAACACTTATCATCAGGTTCAAAGCACGCCGTACTTACCACCTCTGCCCTCGCTCTATCTTAACACTTATCATCAGGTTCGAAGCTCGCCGTACTTACCCTCCTGCCCCCTGCTCTGTCCTACACTTATCATCATAACATTTATCATCAGGTTCAAAGCTCGCCCTGCTTACCCCCCTTGTCCCCGCTCTGTCCTAAAACTGATCATCAGGTTCAAAGCTCACTGTGCTTACCCCCCTACCCCCGCTCTGTCCTAACACTTATCATCAGGTTCAAAGCTCGCCCTGGTTATCCCTCTGCCCCCGCTCTGTCCTAATATTTATCATCAGGTTCAAAGCTCGCTGTGCTTATCCCCCTGCCCCCGCTCTATCGTAACACTTATCATAAGGTTCAAAGCTCGCCGTGCTTACCCCCTCTGCCCCCGCTCTGTCCTAACACTTATCATCAGGTTCAAAGCTCACCGTGCTTACCCCCTCTGCCCCGCTCTGTCCTGTCCTAACACTGATCATCAGGTTCAAAGCTCGCCGTTCTTAGCTCCCTGCCCCCGCTCTGCCCTAACACTTATCATCAGGTTCAAAGCTTGCCGTGCTTACCCCCCTGCCCCCGCTCTGTCCTAACACTTATCATCAGGTTCAAACTCGCCGTACTTACCCCCTCTGCCCCCGCTCTATCTTAACACTTATCATCAGGTTCGAAGTTTGCCGTGCTTACCCTCCTGCCCACCGCTCTGTCCTACACTTATCATCATAACGTTTATCCTCAGGTTCAAAGCTCGCCCTGCTTACCCCCCTTGTCCCCGCTCTGTCCTAAAACTGATCATCAGGTTCAAAGCTCACTGTGCTTACCCCCCTACCCCCGCTCTGTCCTAACACTTATCATCAGGTTCAAAGCTCGCCCTGGTTATCCCCCTGCCCCCGCTCTGTCCTAATATTTATCATCAGGTTCAAAGCTCGCTGTGCTTATCCCCCTGCCCCGCTCTATCTTAACACTTATCATCAGGTTCAAAGCTCGCCGTGCTTACCCTCTCTGCCCCTGCTCTATCCTAACACTTATCATCAGGTTCAATGCTCGCTGTGCTTACCCCCTCACTCTGTCCTAACACTTATCATCAGGTTCAATGCTCGCTGTGCTTACCCCCGCTCTGTCCTAGCACTTATCATCAGGTTCAAAGCTCACTGTGCCTACCCCATGCCCCCGCTCTGTCCTAACACTTATAATCAGGTTCAAAGCTCGCCATGGTTACCTCCTCTGCAACACTCTGTCCTGTCCTAACACTGATTATCAGGTTCAAAGCTCGCCATGCTTAGCCCCCTGCCCCCGCTCTGTCCTAACACTTATCATCAGGTTCAAAGCTTGCCGCGCTTACCCCCCTACCCCCGCTCCGTCCTAACACTTATCATCAGGTTCAAAGCTCGCCGTACTTACCCCCTCTGCCCCCGCTCTATCTTAACACTTATCATCAGGTTCGAAGTTTGCCGTGCTTACCCTCCTGCCCACCGCTCTGTCCTACACTTATCATCATAACATTTATCCTCAGGTTCAAAGCTCGCCCTGCTTACCCCCCTTGTCCCCGCTCTGTCCTAAAACTGATCATCAGGTTCAAAGCTCACTGTGCTTACCCCCCTACCCCCGCTCTGTCCTAACACTTATCATCAGGTTCAAAGCTCGCCCTGGTTATCCCCCTGCCCCTGCTCTGTCCTAATATTTATCATCAGGTTCAAAGCTCGCTGTGCTTATCCCCCTGCCCCGCTCTATCTTAACACTTATCATCAGGTTCAAAGCTCGCCGTGCTTACCCCCTCTGCCCCGCTCTGTCCTGTCCTAACACTGATCATCAGGTTGAAAGCTCGCCTTACTTAGCTCCCTGCCCCCGCTCTGTCCTAACACTTGTCATCAGGTTCAAAGCTCACCGTGCTTACCCCCCTGCCCCCGCTCTGTCCTAACACTTATTATCAGGTTCAAAGCTCGCCGTACTTACCACCTCTGCCCTCGCTCTATCTTAACACTTATCATCAGGTTCGAAGCTCGCCGTACTTACCCTCCTGCCCCCTGCGCTGTCCTACACTTATCATCATAACATTTATCATCAGGTTCAAAGCTCGCCCTGCTTACCCCCCTTGTCCCCGCTCTGTCCTAAAACTGATCATCAGGTTCAAAGCTCACTGTGCTTACCCCTCTGCCCCCGCTCTGTCCTAACACTTATCATCAGGTTCAAAGCTCGCCCTGGTTATCCCCCTGCCCCCGCTCTGTCCTAATATTTATCATCAGGTTCAAAGCTCGCTGTGCTTATCCCCCTGCCCCCTGCTCTATCTTAACACTTATCATCAGGTTCAAAGCTCGCCGTGCTTACCCCCTCTGCCCTCGCTCTGTCCTAACACTTATCATCAGGTTCAAAGCTCGCCATGCTTACCCCCTCCGCCCCGCTCTGTCCTGTCCTAACACTGATCATCAGGTTCAAAGCTCGCCATTCTTAGCTCCCTGCCCCCGCTCTGTCCTAACACTTATCATCAGGTTCAAAGCTTGCCGTGCTTACCCCCCTGCCCCCGCTCTGTCCTAACACTTATCATCAGGTTCAAAGCTCGCCGTACTTACCCCCTCTGCCCCCGCTCTATCTTAACACTTATCATCAGGTTCGAAGTTTGCCGTGCTTACCCTCCTGCCCACCGCTCTGTCCTACACTTATCATCATAACATTTATCCTCAGGTTCAAAGCTCGCCCTGCTTACCCCCCTTGTCCCCGCTCTGTCCTAAAACTGATCATCAGGTTCAAAGCTCACTGTGCTTACCCCCCTACCCCCGCTCTGTCCTAACACTTATCATCAGGTTCAAAGCTCGCCCTGGTTATCCCCCTGCCCCTGCTCTGTCCTAATATTTATCATCAGGTTCAAAGCTCGCTGTGCTTACCCTCTCTGCCCCTGCTCTATCCTAACACTTATCATCAGGTTCAATGCTCGCTGTGCTTACCCCCCACTCTGTCCTAACACTTATCATCAGGTTCAATGCTCGCTGTGCTTACCCCCGCTCTGTCCTAGCACTTATCATCAGGTTCAAAGCTCACTGTGCCTACCCCATGCCCCCGCTCTGTCCTAACACTTATAATCAGGTTCAAAGCTCGCCATGCTTACCTCCTCTGCAACACTCTGTCCTGTCCTAACACTGATTATCAGGTTCAAAGCTCGCCATGCTTAGCCCCCTGCCCCCGCTCTGTCCTAACACTTATCATCAGGTTCAAAGCTTGCCGCGCTTACCCCCCTACCCCCGCTCCGTCCTAACACTTATCATCAGGTTCAAAGCTCGCCGTACTTACCCCCTCTGCCCCCGCTCTATCTTAACACTTATCATCAGGTTCGAAGTTTGCCGTGCTTACCCTCCTGCCCACCGCTCTGTCCTACACTTATCATCATAACATTTATCCTCAGGTTCAAAGCTCGCCCTGCTTACCCCCCTTGTCCCCGCTCTGTCCTAAAACTGATCATCAGGTTCAAAGCTCACTGTGCTTACCCCCCTACCCCCGCTCTGTCCTAACACTTATCATCAGGTTCAAAGCTCGCCCTGGTTATCCCCCTGCCCCCGCTCTGTCCTAATATTTATCATCAGGTTCAAAGCTCGCTGTGCTTATCCCCCTGCCCCGCTCTATCTTAACACTTATCATCCGGTTCAAAGCTCGCCGTGCTTACCCCCTCTGCCCCGCTCTGTCCTGTCCTAACACTGATCATCAGGTTCAAAGCTCGCCGTTTATAGCTCCCTGCCCCCGCTCTGTCCTAACACTTATCATCAGGTTCAAAGCTTGCCGTGCTTACCCCCTGCCCCCGCTCTGTCCTAACACTTATCATCAGGTTCGAACTCGCCGTACTTACCCCCTCTGCCCCCGCTCTATCTTAACACTTATCATCAGGTTCGAAGTTTGCCGTGCTTACCCTCCTGCCCACCGCTCTGTCCTACACTTATCATCATAACGTTTATCCTCAGGTTCAAAGCTCGCCCTGCTTACCCCCCTTGTCCCCGCTCTGTCCTAAAACTGGTCATCAGGTTCAAAGCTCACTGTGCTTACCCCCCTACCCCCGCTCTGTCCTAACACTTATCATCAGGTTCAAAGCTCGCCCTGGTTATCCCCCTGCCCCCGCTCTGTCCTAATATTTATCATCAGGTTCAAAGCTCGCTGTGCTTATCCCCCTGCCCCGCTCTATCTTAACACTTATCATCAGGTTCAAAGCTCGCCGTGCTTACCCCCTCTGCCCCGCTCTGTCCTGTCCTAACACTGATCATCAGGTTCAAAGCTCGCCTTACTTAGCTCCCTGCCCCCGCTCTGTCCTAACACTTGTCATCAGGTTCAAAGCTCACCGTGCTTATCCCTCTGCCCCCGCTCTGTCCTAACACTTATCATCAGGTTCAAAGCTCGCCGTACTTACCACCTCTGCCCTCGCTCTATCTTAACACTTATCATCAGGTTCGAAGCTCGCTGTACTTACCCTCCTGCCCCCTGCTCTGTCCTACACTTGTCATCATAACATTTATCATCAGGTTCAAAGCTCGCCCTGCTTACCCCCCTTGTCCCCGCTCTGTCCTAAAACTGATCATCAGGTTGAAAGCTCACTGTGCTTACCCCTCTGCCCCCGCTCTGTCCTAACACTTATCATCAGGTTCAAAGCTCACCCTGGTTATCCCCCTGCCCCCGCTCTGTCCTAATATTTATCATCAGGTTCAAAGCTCGCCGTGCTTACCCCCTCTGCCCTCGCTCTGTCCTAACACTTATCATCAGGTTCAAAGCTCGCCATGCTTACCCCCTCCGCCCCGCTCTGTCCTGTCCTAACACTGATCATCAGGTTCAAAGCTCGCCATTCTTAGCTCCCTGCCCCCTCTCTGTCCTAACACTTATCATCAGGTTCAAAGCTTGCCGTGCTTACCCCCCTGCCCCCGCTCTGTCCTAACACTTATCATCAGGTTTAAAGCTCGCCGTACTTACCCCCTCTGCCCCCGCTCTATCTTAACACTTATCATCAGGTTCAAAGCTCGCCGTGCTTACCCTCTCTGCCCCTGCTCTATCCTAACACTTATCATCAGGTTCAATGCTCGCTGTGCTTACCCCCCACTCTGTCCTAACACTTATCATCAGGTTCAATGCTCGCTGTGCTTACCCCCGCTCTGTCCTAGCACTTATCATCAGGTTCAAAGCTCACTGTGCCTACCCCATGCCCCCGCTCTGTCCTAACACTTATAATCAGGTTCAAAGCTCGCCATGCTTACCTCCTCTGCAACACTCTGTCCTGTCCTAACACTGATTATCAGGTTCAAAGCTCGCCATGCTTAGCCCCCTGCCCCCGCTCTGTCCTAACACTTATCATCAGGTTCAAAGCTTGCCGCGCTTACCCCCCTACCCCCGCTCCGTCCTAACACTTATCATCAGGTTCAAAGCTCGCCGTACTTACCCCCTCTGCCCCCGCTCTATCTTAACACTTATCATCAGGTTCGAAGTTTGCCGTGCTTACCCTCCTGCCCACCGCTCTGTCCTACACTTATCATCATAACATTTATCCTCAGGTTCAAAGCTCGCCCTGCTTACCCCCCTTGTCCCCGCTCTGTCCTAAAACTGATCATCAGGTTCAAAGCTCACTGTGCTTACCCCCCTACCCCCGCTCTGTCCTAACACTTATCATCAGGTTCAAAGCTCGCCCTGGTTATCCCCCTGCCCCCGCTCTGTCCTAATATTTATCATCAGGTTCAAAGCTCGCTGTGCTTATCCCCCTGCCCCGCTCTATCTTAACACTTATCATCAGGTTCAAAGCTCGCCGTGCTTACCCCCTCTGCCCCGCTCTGTCCTGTCCTAACACTGATCATCAGGTTCAAAGCTCGCCTTACTTAGCTCCCTGCCCCCGCTCTGTCCTAACACTTGTCATCAGGTTCAAAGCTCACCGTGCTTACCCCCCTGCCCCCGCTCTGTCCTAACACTTATCATCAGGTTCGAAGCTCGCCGTACTTACCCTCCTGCCCCCTGCTCTGTCCTACACTTATCATCATAACATTTATCATCAGGTTCAAAGCTCGCCCTGCTTACCCCCCTTGTCCCCGCTCTGTCCTAAAACTGATCATCAGGTTCAAAGCTCACTGTGCTTACCCCTCTGCCCCCGCTCTGTCCTAACACTTATCATCAGGTTCAAAGCTCGCCCTGGTTATCCCCCTGCCCCCGCTCTGTCCTAATATTTATCATCAGGTTCAAAGCTCGCTGTGCTTATCCCCCTGCCCCCTGCTCTATCTTAACACTTATCATCAGGTTCAAAGCTCGCCGTGCTTACCCCCTCTGCCCTCGCTCTGTCCTAACACTTATCATCAGGTTCAAAGCTCGCCATGCTTACCCCCTCCGCCCCGCTCTGTCCTGTCCTAACACTGATCATCAGGTTCAAAGCTCGCCATTCTTAGCTCCCTGCCCCCGCTCTGTCCTAACACTTATCATCAGGTTCAAAGCTTGCCGTGTTTACCCCCCTGCCCCCGCTCTGTCCTAACACTTATCATCAGGTTCAAAGCTCGCCGTGCTTACCCCCTCTGCCCCCGCTCTATCTTAACACTTATCATCAGGTTCAAAGCTCGCCGTGCTTACCCTCTCTGCCCCTGCTCTATCCTAACACTTATCATCAGGTTCAATGCTCGCTGTGCTTACCCCCCACTCTGTCCTAACACTTATCATCAGGTTCAATGCTCGCTGTGCTTACCCCCGCTCTGTCCTAACACTTATCATCAGGTTCAAAGCTCGCCGTACTTACCCCCTCTGCCCCCGCTCTATCTTAACACTTATCATCAGGTTCGAAGCTCGCCGTGCTTACCCTCTCTGCCCCTGCTCTATCCTAACACTTATCATCAGGTTCAATGCTCGCTGTGCTTACCCCCCACTCTGTCCTAACACTTATCATCAGGTTCAATGCTCGCTGTGCTTACCCCCGCTCTGTCCTAGCACTTATCATCAGGTTCAAAGCTCACTGTGCCTACCCCATGCCCCGCTCTGTCCTAACACTTATAATCAGGTTCAAAGCTCGCCATGCTTACCTCCTCTGCAACGCTCTGTCCTGTCCTAACACTGATTATCAGGTTCAAAGCTCGCCATGCTTAGCCCCCTGCCCCCGCTCTGTCCTAACACTTATCATCAGGTTCAAAGCTTGCCGCGCTTACCCCCCTACCCCCGCTCTGTCCTAACGCTTATCATCAGGTTCAAAGCTCGCCGTGCTTACCCCCTTTCCCCCTGCTCTATCTTAACACTTATGATCAGGATCGAAGCTCGCCGTGCTTACCCCCTCTGCCTGCTCTGTCTTAACACTTATCATCAGGTTCAAAGCTCGCCGTGCTTACCCCCTCTGCCCGCTCTGTCTTAACACTTATCATCAGGTTCAAAGCTCGCCGTGCTTCCCCCCTGTCCCCTGCTCTGTCCTAACACTTAAAAAAGTATTCAAGCATTGGCATAGCCAATAGGTCTCGCTTTTGGGACCTTATAAGTTTTTAGCCATGCAACAGTTGATGTTATGCCAATGCTTGTTTTTCCTTCCCCACTTTAAAGATCACCTTGAAATATAACTACCTACTGGCGACCTCCAGCAGGAAAAATTGTCTTCTTCTATATTGCCTGACGTGGTTGACCAAAGGCAGAGGAACTAATCCCATTCCCATTACCTGTAAAGGATGTCAGTGGTTGGAGCCGTAAAAAAGCAGCAACACGCAATAGTTGTCCTACTAGCACACCAGTGGAAATGTGCCAGTGCATGATGCAGATTAGGATGCATTTTGAAGGTCCAGCAGATGTCTCAGTTCTGGTGTAATAATGCATGATGAAAATCAGGAAAAACGCACATGGTAAGAGTTCTGTGGACGTCCAGTACTCCTTCATATTAACACAGGCCAGGTCTGGTAGAAGTGCATTGTAAGAACGAACTTTTAAAATGTCTTTGCATTTGTGCAGCTGGCTGAAGCCTCACAACAGGAGGTGGATGTCAACGCCTACCAGGTGCACCCATCTACACATTTGGCCCTATTGAAAGCATTCCCAGAATCAGCGGCATAACAAAACTTGAGGGGGCCCCTCTGCAAAGTACATGGAGGGGCCCCTCAGGACTCACTCAGGAGCTCTCAGGCCAGTGTACTGTGCTGAGGGCCCCTCTGGAACTTGGGGGCCTCAATGCACTGCGGGGGGTGCGGGGACCTTTGTTACGCCACTACCCAGAATCCCTTTTACAATCTTTCAAACCCCGAACCGCATTACAAGTTCAAGTTCAAGTTCAAGTTCCAAAATTTGTATAGCGCACTACTCACCCAGAGGGTATCAAGGCGCTTAAGGGAGGGTGGTGATTTACTTATCGAATATCCAGGTCCTAACACTTATCATCAGGTTCAAAGCTTGCCGCGCTTACCCCCCTACCCCCGCTCTGTCCTAATGCTTTCTGAAAGAGAGGTGGTTCTGAGTGAGGCGGAGGTGGGTGGGGAGAGAATTCCAGGTTTTAGCCGCTAAGTACGAGAAGGACCTTCCCCCCATGGTGGATCTGTGGATGCTCGGAATATCTGCGAGGGCTTGATTGGACGATCGTAGTTGGCGGGAGGGGGTGTAGAAGGATAGACGCGTGTTGAGGCATTCCGGTCCCAGGTCGTAGAGGGCTTTGTGTGCGTGGGTGAGGAGACGGAACGATATTCTCTTGTTGACAGGGAGCCAATGGAGGTCTTTCAGGTGGTCGGAAATGTGAGCTTGCCGAGGGATGTCTAAAATGAGTCTGGCAGAGGCGTTTTGGATGCGTTGGAGTTTTTTCTGTAGTTTGGCTGTGGTTCCGGCGTAAAGGGTGTTGCCGTAATCCAATCGGCTTGTGACCAGTGCGTGGGTGACTGTCTTTCTTGTTTCGGTGGGGATCCAACGGAAGAATTTTTTGAGCATTCGTAGGATGTTGAAGCAGGATGATGAGACGGCGTTGACTTGTCTGGTCATCGAGAGGGAGGAGTCCAGGATGAAGCCCAGGTTACGTGCGTGGTCCGTAGGTGTGGGTGCGGTTCCGAGGGCCGGTGGCCACCATGAGTCGTCCCAGGCAGAGGGGGAAGATCCTAAGATGAGGACTTCTGTATTGTCCGAGTTTAGTTTTAAACGGCTGTTCTTCATCCACTCGGCTACTTCTTTCATTCCTTCGTGTAAGTTGGTTTTGGCGGTGTTTGGGTCTTTGGTGAGTGAGAGTGTGAAAAATAAATACAAACTTGGTGAACATTATCGGCGCCATCTTGCCCCTTTCCAGGCCCATTCATGCGCGTAAGCAGCAGCCATTTTGAGCACCATGGCCTCCCTGCCCCTCACTAATAGCCAGCGCGTCTCTCTCTCTCTTAACCTCGCAAGCATTCCCCCGCACGCTGACAACCCCCCCCCCCGCTCTCTCATGCCTTGGGTCATAAACCCCTCTCCAGCGCAGCTTCACCACGGAACCCCATCCTGTTCCCAGCGCGACACCTCCCTTCATTCCTTTCATGGCCTCAAACCCTTTTGATGCAAACCCCCTTTTCCTGTGTCCCCGTTTGTCTTCCTCGTTCCCAGGCTGCCACCTGACCCTGCGGATACTGTTTATTACCCCGTACAGTAGGAAGCTTCCCCTCCCCATCAAAAGACCCCCGAACCGATCAAAGCCCCCACCCCATGAGATCCGATCAACCCCACACATTCCGTGAATCGGCGGAATGCCCTGCTGTGCGACCACCATCACCTGTTGTGACCGGGGTGGGGAATCCAACTGTAAATGTATGTGGGAACGGGTCTGGAGGGGAGATTCCGAGGATGTTCTTTCAAGTATTAAAATATTACGAGAATGTGTTATGTGCAATAAAGGTCGTAAACTCTAGTATAAGAGGCCCGGCCTCAGAGATGTGGTTAGAGCACCTCGTGACGATACTTGCTGTCTGAATTGATGTGTTCTCCTCCGGAGAAAATAAAATCCTCGTTTCCCGCCTTCCAGTCTCCAGCGCCTGCTTCTTCATTGATTAATATTGGTGGGTCATAGAGGCGATACCGCCGGGCAACATAAAAGGGTCTTTGGTTACCGGTTGTCTTTGGAACCCTTTTTAACAATTGGCGCCCAACGTGGGGCCCATCAGCGACTCGTGGATCCAGTGGGAGAGGTCCTGACGACAGAGTGAACGACTGCAACGATCGGAAGGTACCCTGTCCGATAGACCCTTGTCTGACAGCCGATCATCCGAACTTCACTGGTTCCGAACAGACCTCTCCCGAGTGATCTGCGGTCCTGACTGGGAACCATCAGGAGTGCCACGAGAAGTACGAAGAGAAGAGGACGATCGGGCGCTGGATTCGGAAGACGAGAAACTGTCCATGCGGTCCGGGTAAGGTCGTGTACACACGACGAATTGCGAAAGTGATAGATAATTGAAAGAAATTGATAATTGTTGTGAAAATACTAGTATTACTCTTTGTTAATTTATTGGAGATTCACTGTCTACAAACGGAGAAACAACAGGCTCTCCCTTTATAAACAGCGAAGGATAGGTACGCACCCGTCGGACCTATTTTCCCCCTCCCCATTGAACAATTGCCCCCCCCCCCCCCATTGATTAATTGTTATAGATCGTTTTCTGGAGATTCTCTGTCTACAAACAGGGAAGATTAGGTCCCCTCTTTGCAGATAGTGAAAGGGTAGGTGACGCGAACCTTTGCGAGCCTACTTATTCTCCCCATTGACCATATTGATTTTTTATTTTTGACCTAACATTGATTAACTGTTATAGATTGTTTTCTGGAGATTCTCTGTCTGAAAACAGGGAAGATTAGGTCCCCTCTTTACAGATAGTGAAAGGGTAGGTGACGCGAACCTTTGCGAGCCTACTTATTCTCCCCATTGACCATATTGATTTTTTATTTTTGACCTAACGTTGATCGATTGCTCAGAATTGGTTCATGAGGTATTCACTACGTGCAAACAACGTAGAATAGAAATATTCTGTCTAGTCTTTGCGCGCAGTGATAAGATAGGTAGTGCTGACTATTATCCCATTGTGATCCGTCATGCCTGTCTTCTCCCCACTGGTCAGTAGCCTGTTTTACCCGGACCACTTATTAGAGATGAACCATCCGGCTCCGCTGGAAGGCACCCCTAATAAGGACATGTTCATGAAGCATGGATTAATTGCTATAGCCTATAGTGAGCTGTGGCATAAATATACGAAAAGGGATCGAGAAAGACAGTGGCCACTGAGAGGATCCTTTGATCTCGACAAAATAGAAACAGTAGAAATAGCCCTTCGTAGGAATGAAACAACACCTATTATGCTCGATAGTCTCGGTATGTGGCGCAAAGAAGCCACGCAACGAAGGGAAAGCGACGAATTTAGAAAAGGTGAAGGGACACGACGGACAAACCTCCAAACGTCTAATAGGCAAAGGGAAGGGCCAGCGATGGCACAGCCCCGAGGAGTAGACATGAAAAGCGAATGGTGTAAGGGGATGTGCCGACAAGCCAACCCCGGAACACAACGACCTGAAGGTAATCCCCCGACATTACGCACAGGACGGACAGATTTAAAACAAAACCAATGTGCTTTCTGTAAATATCTTGGACACTGGAAAGCCCAATGCCCGACTCTGCAAAGCATAGGTAAGAATGAAGGGGTGACAGAAAGGACGGACCGACAGAAAGGAAAAAGACGTGAGATAAAAACCAATCAGACTAGTGCAGACAGAACAGACAGGACCACCCCGTTCGATTATGCTCGGTGGCACAGATTTCGTCAGACAAATTTTAACGACATGTTGGAGTTCTGGGACTGATTGCTCTCTGTTGCTCCCCCACTCTGAAAAACAAACATAACTGCAGGTCAGTGTAAACAACCCCCCGTTAGAGAAAAGATTCAAGAAAGCCAAACGTCTATTATATAACTTAGGATTTAATTACGGTAAAACACACAACCAACAGTAAATAGAATAACTAGTAGAACTCTCTAAAAAGCAAACTTGACTAATAGGAAAAATACAAAACATGTTATGCTCACTCCGGAAGTCCTCGAAATGTAACAGTTCGATGGTCCCGCCCATCCGAAACACATAGCACGTGTGGGGCGGGGCCTGCCAGCAACCATGAGCCCAAAAAGAGATTGCTGGCGAGAAGGTACTGGAGACCCCACACAGCGGGCAATGAAATGGTCTTCCCATATTGCCCTTCCAGGGATGGCGTCCCCCGGGCCGCGAGTAGGGAGGGGGCGGATGAAAATGACCCCCTCCCTCATATCTCCTGGTCCGGCCATCACGAATTCCTCCATCGAACGGATGCAGGGTGGGCAGGGAGGAAGAGGCGACGCGGACGAGCCTCTTCCACCTCCACAGGTAGGAGGCTTCCCTGCCCTGGCCCGACGCCGATGTCCTCCAGCCGGGCGACGGCCATATACCTACGCTGCACAGGAAATATAATGTCCGGCTGGTATATTTCCGCAACACAGGACATACAATGCCCGACTCGTATATTTTCTCAGTACAGGACATACAAGACCCGGCTGGTATACTCGCGTAGTACAGGACATACAATGTCCGATGGGCATACTTCCGGAGTACCGGATGTACAGTGGTCCCCCAAGAGTCGGAATCAGGGGTGTAGGGTGGTCATCATGTGCGCCCCTGATTCCAAGAGACGGCGTAGGATGCACCGGGAGAGGAAGACGGCACGGTGAGCCTCCCTCACCTCCCCAGATGAAGGCTCCACTGCTGCACCCTGGCGCCCCGAACCAAAATGTCCTGCTCCAACAGCATGATGCTCTGTTTTTCGCCATCACAAGAAGTTTTCCTCCACTCCTGATGGGTACGGCAAAGGTTGCTGCAGGGCCTCAAAATGGCGTCTGGGCCCTCGAAAGGCGGGTCTAGGCTGCTGGAGTAACTTTGTCCGAAATTGCAACTCGGGCGCTTGCCCACCTGGGCGCAAGCCCCCACCATCGACAAAACATCCCCTCGACTTTGAAGATTCTACCAAAGTCCCAAGAGCCCTCGGCCCCTTCAGGCTTCCGGTGAGGAACAGCTGCATTGATCTCAAATGAAATAACCACGGCACAGCAACAAGATGGCGGTGCTCTCGTGTCTGCATCAGCTTCCGTCTGAACCACCCAGGAACATTATGGGCTAACGAACTCGAGCAAGTTCCGGCTGAACATCAACATGACCCGGTAAGAGAGACTTTACCCCCTCCCTCTCTTGATTGACGGTCCACACCACCAGCCCCTTTGTTAGCACAGTTTTCTTTTGGACTACCGAAAGGGACTCTGGTCCAACCGCCAATTGTCGGGGATATTTTGCCCCTGATGCTACTTCCGGACTAAACCGGCCTCGCCCAAAATGGCGCTGGTATCAATGGAACTTACGGGTGCCTCATGGTGTTCCTTAGCTAATGAAACTTGATGTACTAAGATATATATGTATATATATATGAACCATTGCGCACTCAATGTTAAAGGGAGGAGGGTGCACTTGGCAAACATTTAAGAAGAGGTTCTGTAAAAATGTTGATTTCAATGAACAATTTATTTTTGATATTTGTTGTAACTGATACATAACGTCGCTCATGATGCACGCCCGCGGTTTGCATTTAGGAAATGTGATTACGATGAGCTTGACTGTGTTTCCATCTATGAACTGAAATGCCCCTGATTCCTTCGTCACGCAATGAAATGTTTTTGGTTACTTACAAATAATTAATTAGACCTTTTTACATGTTCTTGTACTACAAAATAACCCCACTGTATGTGCTTCCATCAACGACATGTCAGGCCAAAATATGAATTGCGCTCTCACCTTTTACGTACTGAATAACTCTACAAATAAAAGTCTTAGAAGCTATGGATAGGCTCCGCGTACTTTTGTAAATACGGGTATCGGTGGGAGGGTTTTTCTGTGCGCAACTGTTCTGCTCTCTTTTTAAGGTTATCCGAGAAAATGGTTGTTCGGCCCTGGGTTGATGGTCAAAACGAAGGTATGATACGCTGCTTATGAAGAAGGACCTCGACTTCAGAGAATGGGTAAAGTAAAATGGTGTGATTGATAAATTGCTATAAGGATATGGTGGTCGAAGGTACTAAGGTACAGGGTTGAACGAAGAACTGGTATGCCTTAAGAACATCACAGCTTTGGGAATGATTTTGGGACCCCGATGACCGGATACATCTACGAAACCGGGTACCTCGCGCTAGGCGCCTCTGATTCCTCTTTTTAGCGTTTTTCACTACACACGATCCTTAACGCCATCCTCGAACCTCCCCATGAACCACCTATCACATTGCCTGCCCCCATGACTTTAAGAAACCAGAACCCTAAGGGATTATATCCCGAAGAGACAAGTACGATTATGTGGTAAGTAAAGGATTTTCGTGCCCTTACATTTGATGTGTTCGAATGTTGTCCCCCTACCTCCCCTTTTTCTCCCCCTTTTTCCCTCTGCAGGTTACATTAGAATCCCGATTAGAGTATCATAAGGGATCTGGAACCACGTCACGCCCGATGCATGAAGACGGACTAGCGCTACAAAATGGCACAACAAGGACGCTCTCACGACCTTTTTACCAAATCTAACGCTTTTCTGTCCCAAAACTGCATGCTTCCCACCTCCTAACACAGACCCGAAACGTCTAACGTTGGGTAACGCACTGAATAGCCCAAACAATACACGGTCATTCTCTATGTCACACGTGTACTGTTCGGCCTATTGTCTCTCTCTCTCTCTCTCTCTCTCTCTCTTTCTCTCACTCACTCTTCCACCCCTCCACACTTTCCCTCTTCCTAGCAACTGGCACCTAATTGGCGAACCTGGTGCACCTCCTGATTGGCCCCAAATACCACAAGTATTTGTGCAAATCTGTCCTAAATAAAATTGTATTGGTACCACGTTACTACCTCTCCTTTTCTACTAAAATATGGATGAAATTTAAATTGGCCGATAGGAAAGGGACAGGTAAGACGACTAAGGTTCCCTAAATTTGACCCACTCTCAGGGAACTCTTTGTCAGTGGCTCCTATGATAAAAATGTGTCTGTGGTGATGCGACCATCCCCATTGAAAATTGTCTCCGTACCCCAAGCTGTAAGAAATGATCGAGACACCCCCATCTACCCAAAATGCCCCCAGTTTGGTATCCATCAGATCCCTCCTTCCCCGAGGATAAGTATAATAATTATTGCAAACCACCCCTCCCGAGTTTTTGTAGTAACCAGGTTGCGAGGATTTATATAGAAAGTTAGAAGGATGTGTGCAAAGTTGAAAATTAGATTGAAAAACGAAAGAACTTGTTGCAGTAGGCATGGTTGAAAATAAGATGTTTTTATGTAATGCAGACTCGTTTAGCCTATGTTCATCCCTCAGAAGGATGCTTATCAGACTATGGTGAATAGCACGTTGCACTTTTTGTAAAATACAAGGCCCTGAAGACTAGCCTAGCCATGCAAGACTCGTACTAGAGAAATGGGTCTCTGCCAGAAGAACTGACATCTACTATAATAGACATATGACAAATGAACGTAATAATCATCAAAGCGTCAAAAAAATTAGCCAACAAAAGGAAGTTGCAAGGAATCCAGCAAACCCATCATCAATTGTTTATACGTAAAGCCGCAAAAATCTCAAATGTAGCGAGTGCTTACGCTAGTCGCTTGGTGTTGGGAGAGAAAATAGATTCATGTAATTACCTTTTTCTGCAAAATCTCTAAAGACTGTCTTTTCAACACTCATTTAAGGATATCACTGTCGGAGGAGAAAGAGACCGGATGTGGGAGCACGCGGCCTGACTGCGGATTGTGGAACGTCAGCAACGGAGGCCAAGGCGAGACCACGGCAGTAAGGAGTCGCAGGACGGGGCACTGTTTCAAACAAAGCTAAGGAAAGGGCTGACCTGAAGCCCCTGCTCTATGATCAACGTGTGCCAAAAAGTCCCCGCTCTCTGAACATGGTTACGGACTCGCCTGTCGCAAACTCTCCGCCTCCCCCTGATCTGTCCCCGACCTGGCCTTGCTCCATCCCCTCCTCCTCCGACCTACCATAAGGACTGTTCACACCCGCACCTTTCCATCCGAACTCCCAAATTCCTCCAAAACCTACTGAGCTACCCAGAGAAGAGTACTCCCTGCGTCAGAAAGGGGGGGAGCTCCGACTAAGTAGACCACGAACTGTGTTAAATCCCAGAACGGTGACCTAGAACTCCACCAAGGGTCGCCCCCGAAGAAAAGATAAACAAAGTCTGTGGTTCTGCCCGCTACCAAGCACCTTGGAGATGATGGAAGCAACAGGAAATGCCCACCACAGAGACTCAAGAAACGAACTGATCTCACAATTACCCCCAACGACTCGATCCACATGAACATTTCTGTTGATAGGTAATCCAGGTGTTCAACAGTGCCGACAGAAGACGACAAAAGGACAACGAAGAACTCTGATATTTTTACTGTATCTCCTTTCTCTCCCAATCACCATTGGACTGACTATGCACCCACCGTATACAAAAAAGGACTTATTTATATGATAATTTACCAGTTCTTATTCTATGATCTGTACCCAACGCCCTCGCTACGTGATTCTAGTCTGATATTGCATTACGATGACTTTTTCCTGCAACCAACTTAACAATGAACCTGCCTACTGACTGATGAGATTTTTTTTATATGATGTTTATAATGTGATGTTTACGTACAGTTCTTTCACCCAAGTCCCCTCTCCCTTACTTATGATCACTGCATATAGGGGTAGATAGGAAATAGGCCAGCAAGATGTCTTGGAAATGTTAAAGGGAGGACTGTGAAAAATAAATACAAACTTGGTGAACATTATCGGCGCCATCTTGCCCCTTTCCAGGCCCATTCATGCGCGTAAGCAGCAGCCATTTTGAGCACCATGGCCTCCCTGCCCCTCACTAATAGCCAGCGCGTCTCTCTCTCTCTTAACCTCGCAAGCATTCCCCCGCACGCTGACAACCCCCCCCCCGCTCTCTCATGCCTTGGGTCATAAACCCCTCTCCAGCGCAGCTTCACCACGGAACCCCATCCTGTTCCCAGCGCGACACCTCCCTTCATTCCTTTCATGGCCTCAAACCCTTTTGATGCAAACCCCCTTTTCCTGTGTCCCCGTTTGTCTTCCTCGTTCCCAGGCTGCCACCTGACCCTGCGGATACTGTTTATTACCCCGTACAGTAGGAAGCTTCCCCTCCCCATCAAAAGACCCCCGAACCGATCAAAGCCCCCACCCCATGAGATCCGATCAACCCCACACATTCCGTGAATCGGCGGAATGCCCTGCTGTGCGACCACCATCACCTGTTGTGACCGGGGTGGGGAATCCAACTGTAAATGTATGTGGGAACGGGTCTGGAGGGGAGATTCCGAGGATGTTCTTTCAAGTATTAAAATATTACGAGAATGTGTTATGTGCAATAAAGGTCGTAAACTCTAGTATAAGAGGCCCGGCCTCAGAGATGTGGTTAGAGCACCTCGTGACGATACTTGCTGTCTGAATTGATGTGTTCTCCTCCGGAGAAAATAAAATCCTCGTTTCCCGCCTTCCAGTCTCCAGCGCCTGCTTCTTCATTGATTAATATTGGTGGGTCATAGAGGCGATACCGCCGGGCAACATAAAAGGGTCTTTGGTTACCGGTTGTCTTTGGAACCCTTTTTAACAAGAGGATCAGCTGGGTGTCGTCTGCGTAGGAGATGATATTGAGGTTGTGTTGGCGCGCGATGGATGCGAGGGAACTCATGTATACGTTAAAGAGGGTGGGGCCCGAGTGATGATCCTTGTGGTACGCCGCAGATTACTTCGGTGGCCTCTGATTTGAAAGGGGGGAGGCGGACTCTCTGGGTTCTTCCGGTAAGGAACGATGTGATCCAGTCCAATGCCTTTCCTTGTACACCGATGTTGCAGAGGCGTTGTATGAGGGTGCTATGACAGACTGTGTCGTAGGCTGCGGAGAGGTCAAGTAAGATGAGAGCAACTGTTTCTCCGTTGTCCAGTAGTGTTCGGATGTCGTCTGTAGCTGCGATGAGGGCGGTCTCGGTGCTGTGTTTGGCTCAGAAGCCTGATTGAGAGGAGTCGAGGGATTTGTTGGATTCGAGGAAGGTGGCGAGCTGACTGTTGACGGCTATCTCGATGACTTTGGCGGGGAATTGGAGGAGCGAGATGGGGCGGTAGTTCTTAAGTTCGGTTGGGTCAGCCGTGGGTTTCTTCAGAAGGGCGCTGAGTTCGGCATGTTTCCAGTTTTCCGGGAAGGTGGCGGAGTTGAGGGAGCAGTTGATGACGTCTCGGAGATGGGGTGCGATGATGGAGTCTGCTTTGTTGAAGATGTGGTGGGGACAAGGGTCGGTTGGCGATCCTGAGTGAATGGAATTCATCAGGCGGATGGTGTCTTCAGTGGTAAATGGGTTCCAGGCGCAAAGGTTGTTAGAGGGGAGTTTTGGTTCGGGGGTGGGTGGAGTGGGTTGGTCTTCGGACTGGTTTTGAAAGCTGTTATGTATTTCAGCGATTTTGTTGTGGAAGAATGATGATAGAGAGTCGCAGAGGACTTGGGAGGGGGTGATGTCGTTAGTGCCTGCGGAGGGGTTAGTGAATTCTTTGACGATGCTGAATAGTTCCTTGCTGTTTTGGGCGTTGTTGTCAAGTCGATCCTTAAATGCTAATTTCTTGGTGGATCGGATGAGTTGGTGGTGTTTGCGGGTGGCGTTCTTGAAGGAGGCCAGGTTGTCAGTGGTAGGGTTTTTTCCCCAGGTTTTCTCGAGAGTCCGACAGAGCTTCTTGGATTTCTTAAGGTCATCGTTGAACCAGGGGGCTTTTTTGTTACCTTGCTTGATTAGATGGTTTTTCAAGGGTGCTAGTTCGTCTGCGCTGTTAGTGATCCATTGTGTGAGGTTGGTGGCTGCTTGGTTGGGGTCCGATGAATTGGCAGGGGGGTTTTGTTGAAGCGACGAGAATAGCTGGTCGGTGGTGATTTTGTTCCAGTTTCTTCGGGGAATTGGTTTTGGAGGGTTATGGGTCGTGGATTTTTTGTAGTGGAAGTGAACGCAGCTGTGGTCCGTCCAATGGAGAGCTGTGGTGTGATCGAAGGAGATGTACTTGCTGGAGGTGAAGATAGGGTCAAGCGTGTGCCCGGCTGAGTGGGTGGGGGTGTCAACCAGTTGTTTGAGTCCGAGATTGGCCAGGTTGTCCAGAAGGGTGGTGGTGTTGTTGTCGTTTTTCTTGTCCAGGTGGAAGTTGAGGTCTCCCAGTAGAATGTAGTTCTCGGATGGGGGGGCATGTGGGCTGATGAAGTCGGCGATGTCTTCACTGAATTGTGAGCGTGGTCCTGGGGGTCTGTAGATAAGGGTGCCTCTGAGTGTGGTTTTGGGGTCAGAGTGAATCTGGAAGTGAAGGTGTTCGGCGGTAGTGAGGTTATCGTCGGAGCTGGTCGTGATGCGGATGGGGTTCTTATGGACGATGGCGATGCCTCCTCCTGTTTGGTTGATGCGGTCCTTTCGGATGATCTTGTAGGTGTCCGGGATGGCTATGGCGATGTCGGGGGCTGATGAGGCGTTCATCCATGTTTCTGTAAGGAAGGCGACATCCGGCGATGTAGTGTCGAGTAGGTTCCAGAGTTCGATGGAGTGTCTGTGGACTGAGCGGGTGTTGAGCAGTACGCACTTTAGGTGGTTGGTGTCCGAGCTCAGTTTGGAGTTTGTGGATTTGGTGTGGCTCCTGATGCAGTCGAACTTGCAGGTGTGGCAGTTGAAGGGTCCATGGGTGTGTCCTGGGGCGGTTTGGTAGCAGTTTGGGAGTGGGCCGGGGTTAAGGGCTAGGAGCGTTGCGGCATCGTATATTATGCGGGTGGAATGGGATTTGCGTGGGCCAGGGGGTCTGGCGCTGGACGCGGTCCAGGCGCGGACGGGCGTAGACGGGCTTACCTTTGGCGCACCTTCGGCACGCATGGGGCGCGATCGCTGCGCGTGGACGCTGCACGTCTGTTGCTCTGACATATGTGGATAGTGGAGGGGGGCGGGGCGAGGGAGGGCCAGCTGGGAGGCGGGAGCGGGTTGGAGAGACGGGCCAGGAGGCAGAACAACAACAGCAAAATGGCAGCCAAATAAACAAAACCAAAACAGGACGAGATTGGGGTGTGGAGTAAAGCTATGGGCAGTAGTGGCACCGGCACAATCAGTCAATATGTAATTTATCGATCAGTGCGAGCAAAGCAGTGATGGTAATGGGCAATAGAGCGCTACGATTAGATTCAGGCACAGAGAAATTTAAGATGCAAAGCGACGCTTACGATTTTGAACAAGCACAACAAATGCAATTTCAGCAGTGAGCAATAAGAGCAATGAAGCGCTACGATTAAATTCAAGCACAGAGGAATTTCAGATGCAAAGCAACGCTTACGATTTTAAACAAGCACAAGAAATGCAATTTCAGCAGTGAGCAATGAGAGCAATGAAGCGCAGTGATACTTAAGTGGCCAGGGAGCGTGGGGGAACGACCGCTTCTGAACGAGTCAGGACGGTCACAGCTCTTCACCAGGCGGAACGGTCCAGAGCTACCAGTGGGAGGGAGGGTCAGCTGGGAGGCGGGAACGGGGTGGAGAGACGGGCCAGGAGGCAGAACAACAACAGCAAAATGGCAGCCAAATAAACAAAACCAAAACAGGACGAGATTGGGGTGTGGAGTAAAGCTATGGGCAGTAGTGGCACCGGCACAATCAGTCAATATGTAATTTACCGATCAGTGCGAGCAAAGCAGTGATGGTAATGGGCAATAGAGCGCTACGATTAGATTCAGGCACAGAGAAATTTAAGATGCAAAGCGACGCTTTACGATTTTGAACAAGCACAACAAATGCAATTTCAGCAGTGAGCAATGAGAGCAATGAAGCGCTACGATTAAATTCAAGCACAGAGGAATTTCAGATGCAAAGCGACGCTTACGATTTAAAACAAGCACAAGAAATGCAATTTCAGCAGTGAGCAATGAGAGCAATGAAGCGCAGTGATACTTAAGTGGCCAGGGAGCGTGGGGGAGCGACCGCTTCTGAACGAGTCAGGACCTTTTACCCAGTTTTCTAACCCCACTTTACATTTACCCAATTTTTCGAACCACAAACCCCACTTCACCTTTTTATTTTTACGGTGTTTTATATAGCGTGACTTGACCCAAAGGTATCAGATATCAGAGCGCTTTACAGGAGCAGCAGTTGCATTACAAGAGGACACATTTGTTTTTGTTAGGCACGGGGAGATTAAGTGCTTTGCCCAGAATCACAGGATGTTGCGAGTCATTGCCGAGACTCGAATCCGGTACCCCAGATTTGAGGTCGGCCACCCTAGCCGTTAGGCCAACTCCTTTCCCCTTGTCCCAGCACATTGCCCTGCCTAGGCTAGACTATTCAAACACCCAAGCATCAGGACTGGCAAACTTACTCACTCTGCCACAAATACTTCCTGCCCATTTCCAAGGGTCAGGTGCCTGTGTGGTCAGCGTCCACCTTTTCAATACATGGCAGTAAGATGGAACCAGGAAGGTTATTCACGCCTCCCTGGCATGGTCTGTGTCTTGAGCAGGCTTTGTACCAGGCCTCTCCTCCCCCTGGCTCCGATCTCACATGGCTTGTCAAGGACTGCATGGCGACACTGCAGATTCCCAATCTTTTGGAATTGCCCCACTATGAGGCCATGTTTACCCCTCTAATGATCTCCCAAATCTGCCTGGTGCCTCTGCCCAGTCCAAGCCCCTGCAATAAACCAGCAGCTGAGCGCTCATATACACCAATCTTTAACTTTTATTTCAATTCCTTTGAAGCCAGGTAGCTGCAGCACTGGGACTTCCCTCTGAAGCACAAAGTGAGGGGTCCCCTTGCTCACTTTGCCACTGGAGTCAAGCTATCCTGGCTGAAGACAGCTGATTAGCCAGAAACCGGTCCCAGGATGCTTGTTTCTGGTCCAGGAAAGACATGGCTTGGCAGTTCGGGCTGGACTGTTCCCATGAGGCACAGGGTCAGACTGATTTGCATATGGCCATGTCTGAACTGGGGTGGCGGAGTGAGCTAAAGAATGATGATGGATTCAACCCAGATCAGTTGACTGGGGGTGAGTGCTTGCAATGTTCAACACTCCGTCCTTCATCCCCTTTGGTTTTGCCCTGTGGAGACCCCAGGGCCGTAGGGGGGCTTTGAAACACCTGGTTCACCGACCCTTCCTGGAGAAACGAGCAATGACCCTACCGCCAGCCATACTAAGGCATCATTCCAGGGTCATCCAGATTTTCACGACTATCTATGTGCCTTTTCTTGTTACACCGCTGTCTGTGTTTTATCTGCTTCTTCTTTGAAATTTTAAAGTGCTTTATTCGATGCACACCTAATGCCGATGTTAATTTACGATAACTTCACCAGAGCCAAAGGTGTGTTATAGCCCTTCTTCTTACGACATCTTCTTGTCACAGGTCATTTGATGTCACTGCCATTAGTGTTATTAGAAAATCAAAGGCTGTGTGATATTGATGATGCCGCCGATATGACTTCAGTGAAAGGATGCCAGCGCGCGCACCGCACCGCGCCGCCTTTGATGAGCTGACTGTGTTCAGACAAGCACAGGAAGAAGCGATTATGAGCAGCGAGGTTTGTTTGGAAGAGTGATGTGTGTGCGTTCGAGTCGAGAGCATGTTATAGTTCGAACTGCTTGCTAAGGGCTTTACCTGCTCATATTAGATACGATCTTATGAGGGCAAGGAAAACATTTTATTGGTATCGAGTGAACTACTTGAGGTTTTTTACACTTCTGCAAACGCACTGGGCATAATACTTTTTATTGCAGGTTTGATTCGTTTCGCATTAATCAGCATTTGGTTCAACTGAAAAGGGGTGGACCTAGAAGGACAGTGGAGGAAATGACCCCATCAAAATAGATTATCGTCCAAAAGGGTCAAACAATACTTAAATACATGTCAAACATTCAGGGACAGGGTTACTCAAGAGCAGTGCAATTATGTCTTGCTTGGGGGTCACAAAGTGTTAAGATAATAGGTGGAGAGAGACATAGGTAGAAATAGACAGAAAAGAAGAGAAGTTGAGATAGTGAAAGAGGTGAAATAGAGAAAAACGTAACTTTCCCAGGGGGGCCCTTGGAAGTTCTGGGCACTGGACAACTGCCCACTTTGCCAGCGCCTTAAACACGTCTCTGTTGTCATACAGCATTCACTGAGGTCGTGCAACTGAGGGAGGGAGGAAGACTGTGTTTTTTTATCTATGCTTCACCATTTCACCAACAATGCTCAGCAGAAACCCTAAAATTGCCAGTTCATAAAATGTCAGGGAGTCACCGTGATCCCAGAGCAGGGGAATGTTCACTAAAACAACCTAAGTAGACCCTAGTTCTAGAAGACGAGCCAATAGGGTGGTTTGAAATACATGCACTGAGACAGGTTCACAGTCATATCCAGCAGCATTAGGAAGTTAGGTGCACCAGCCCATTGGGAAAACCTAAAAATGGTACGATAAATCAGGAAGGAGAGACTATTGTTGTAAGCTCACATCCCGGATAGCACATGGAGGCCTCAGGGGATAAGTTAGAGCATGAAGTGGAGATGGTGATGGTTGTATGACAGGTGCATGCATGGCTAAACCACGCGTGCCTCTAAAACGCAGCCCAAAGAGTGAATGCGTCTGAACAATGTACTCCTTTACCATGAATGACATTACCACGCATGCCTTTACCATGCAATTTTGTGGTAAGGCATAATTGGTAATGGGATATGTGGTAAATATCACACCCCAGCACCTCTGCCCTGAGACCTAAAACACTGCCCCCAGTATAGCTAACCTGTATATGGGCAATTTTGAGAAGCAATTTATCAATAACGAGATTGCTTCCTTCTATGAAAACATACTAGCATGGGATTGAGTCATCGATGACATCTTCTTTGTGTGGCATGGCGTAGAAGATTATCTTGATCAATTTCTAGAATGGGTCAATCTATGTGATAGCAAACTCAAATTTACCCCTAACAAAAGCAGACACAGGGTCGAATTCCTTGACATTTGGATTGAGTACAAGAACCAACAGCTGTCTGTGTCTCTTTATATCAAACCTATGGCAAGAATAAGTTACTCCACTACAGCAGCTTCCACCCACGTTGTCAAAAAGATGGTATCCCTTTCAGCCAATTCCTACGTTTACGTGGGAATTGTACCAACATTCCAGAGTTCATCCAACATGCGGACATTCTTAAGAACAAATTGTTAGATCATGGTTACTCCAAAAGACTGGCGTATAACTCATTTAAGAGAGTCAAATACTACAATAGGGATACCGTGTTTATTCCCAAAAACAAAACCACCGAAGACAAACTGTTGTGCGTTACCCACCACTCAAATCTCAAACAGAAAATTAAACAGACAATATACACGGAGTGATACCTGCTTAACATCACAGAGGATGACCCCAAGCTACCCAGACCTACTTTTGCCTTCAGACGTAATAAAAACCTATGGTACTTTTTAGTGAGGGGGAGCAACCCTTGACCCCACCAGGTACGTCGCTCCCCCTCCGCGCAGCACCGCCTGTGTCTCCCTGCCCCAGCTGCCGCTGCTGAGGAAGTTCGAGGCCCTGAACCACCCGCAGGCTACCCCCTGCGTCTCATCCCTGGTGGCCAGTGGTAGGCCGTAGGTAGGTTTGTTCATCCTCCGCTTTATTGCTTTTATTATATTGCCTGTATTTCCATTGTTGTGTCTATGACTGCTGTTGCCTGTCTTCCCCTGCCTGTACGTGGTCCGTGCCCCTTTTTCTTCCCTCTGACCGTGCTCTCTCTGCCCGGTCTTTCCTTATTTACCCCTCGCAGCCCCGTGTCTCTGCCCGGTTTTCCCTTCTGTTCCCCTCGCTGCCCCCGTGTCTCTGCCCGGTTTTCCCTTCTGTTCCCCTCGGTGCCCCGTGCCTCTCTGCCCGTTCTGCCTTCGTTCTTAGCTGCCCCTGTATTTCTGTGTTCTGTATTTTGCCTCTGTGCCACTCGTTTTTCCGGTATTTCTGTGTCCTTTTGCCTTCTGTACCACTAGTTTGTCCCTCATTTTTGTGCCTCTTTTGCCTTCTGTTCCACTCGTTTTTTTGTGCCCTTCGGCCCTCTGTGCCACTCGTTTTTCCCTTGTTTTTGTGTCTCTTTTGCCTTCTGTTCCACTTGTTTTTTGTGCCCTTCTGCCCTCTGTTGCAGTTGTTTTTCTTGTGCCCTTCTGGCCTCTGTGCCACTAATTTTTCCCTTGTTTCTGTGCCCCTTTTGCCTTCTGTTCCACTAGTTTTTTGTGCTCTTTTGCCTTCTGTGGCACTCATTTTTCCCTCGATTTTGTGCCCCTTTTTCCGTCTGTTACCTTCGGTGTCCCTCGCCGCTGCATCCCCTGCGGCCCGCCCCTCTGATGACCCACTGCCCATTCGCTGCTCCCGCCTCCCAACTCCCAGCTGCTCCTCCCTCCCACCCCCCATATATGCCGTCTGCGCAGCTGGCGCACGGGAGGCGCGCCTAAGGCAAGCCCGTCTGTGCCCGTCTGCGCCTGGACCACGCCAGCGCCAGAATCCCTGGTCCCTGCACCCGCCACGATGACTGCCGCCACTACGACGCCAGCACTCTGCACGCTCTCAACTCTGGACGGAGCCACATCTGCTTCAAGGCCGCCCCGAAACGCACACACGGCCGCTTTACCTGCCGGAACTGCAGCTACACCAGCCTCAGAGCCGGCGAACCACCCGCCAAGAAAGACTACAAACACCTCCGATGCATACTACTGAAAACCCGCTCCACACGAAAGCAAGCCGTTGAGCTCTGGGACCTACTCAACACAACATCCCCGGACGTCACCTTCCTGACAGAGATCTGGTTTAACGACTCCTCCGCACCCAACATCGCCATAGCTATCCAAGAAGGCTACAAGATCACCCATAGAGACCGCACCAACGGAGTCGGAGGAGGAATCGCCATTGCCCACAAGAACAGCATCAGGGTCTCGACTAGCACTGACAACGCACTCAGCACTGCCGAACATATGCATTTCCAGATCCACACAGACCCTAACTCCACCCTCAGAGGCACCCTCGTTTACCGAACTCCCGGACCCCACCCCCAGTTCAGCAACTCCATCGCCGACTTGATCAGCACGCATGCCCTGACCTCCACCGTCTACATCCTCCTCGGAGACCTGAACCTTCACCTTGAGAACAACAATGACAACAACTACACAACCCTGATCGATAACCTCGCCAACCTCGGACTGAAGCAACTCGTCACAACGCCCACCCACTCCGCCAGCCACACGCTCGACGCCGTCTTCTTCTCAAGCCCGCACGTCTCCATCAGCCACACCACCGAACTCCTCTGGACCGACCACAGCTGCATCCACTTCATCTTCCAGAAGCGCATCACACCCAACAGATCCCCCGCCGCTGCTGGAGCAAAATCACCGAAGGCCAACTACACTCAAACCTCACTCTCAGTCCACCCACCGAACCCTCCAACACCGACGACGCTGTCCACAGCCTCAGACGCTGGATCGAGGACTGCGCCAACACCCTCGCCCCACTGAAGAAACCCCTCCACAGAGACACCAGCAAGAGGGCCAGCTGGTTCACCCCAGAACTCCTAGCCTCCAAGCAAGCCTGCCGGAAACTAGAGAAGAAATGGCACAGAGAACAAACTCCGGACAGCAACGCAGCACACAAGGACGTCATCCGCAACCACCACAACCTCGTGTCTCCTGAGGCGGAAGCCGGGAGCTACACAGCGCGTTACTTTTTAAAATTTGATTGTCACGATTTAATTTGTGTATTTTAAGGAAAGACTTTACCCTACCTGCATCCAGGCTACCACTTCACAGGCACAGCGGATTTTAGCGCTGTAAACGTGAACAAGCACAAACCAAGCCACTCGACGCCATTTGCATCGCGAAGCATGGCCACGCCCCTTTCTGAGGCCACGCCCACTGCTAACCAGCATATAAGCGCCACTGATCAAAAGCGGCACTTGTAAACCTCGTGTCTCCTGAGGCGGAAGCCGGGAGCTACACAGCGCGTTACTTTTTAAAATTTGATTGTCACGATTTAATTTGTGTATTTTAAGGAAAGACTTTCCCCTACCTGCATCCAGGCTACCACTTCACAGGCACAGCGGATTTTAGCGCTGTAAACATGAACGAGCACAAACCAAGCCACTCGACGCCATTTGCATCGCGAAGCACGGCCACGCCCCTTTCTGAGGCCACGCCCACTGCTAACCAGCATATAAGCGCCACTGATCAAAAGCGGCACTTGTAAACCTCGTGTCTCCTGAGGCGGAAGCCGGGAGCTACACAGCGCTTTACTTTTTAAAATTTGATTGTCACGATTTAATTCGTGTATTTTAAGGAAAGACTTTCCCCTGCCTGCATCCAGGCTACCACTTCACAGGCACAGCGGATTTTAGCGTTGTAAACGTGAACAAGCACAAACCAAGCCACTCGACGCCATTTGCATCGCGAAGCACGGCCACGCCCCTTTCTGAGGCCACGCCCTCTCCAGGCGCTTCCTCACCTCCATAAATATGTGCCTCCCTCGAACGCGCAGCGGGCGAGCGCAGCGGGCGCGCCGTTTGCGCGCCGAAGGCGCGCCAAAGGGAAGCCCGTCTGGGCCCGTCCGGGCCCAGACGGCCTCAGGCCTAGACACTATGCCCAACTCGCAAAGGCGTATAACCTACACCCAAGATACGCTTCGAGCTTGGAACACTAGTAAACATCCTCAGTGTAAATTCATCCTTAAGGAAGACACCCCTTTCACAGGATGCACCCTCTGTAACTCGACAGAGGAAACGGAACGCGGCCAAGTACTTCGATTCGGCCTTCTGAACTGCAGGTCTCTTGTAAAACATGCTCATGAAATAAATATCCTCGCCCAGAATTCTATGCTGGACGTAATGTTTCTGACTGAGACATGGTTGACACCTAACAGTGACTTCGACATGGTCAATGCAGTTCCACCAGGCTATCAAATTTGCTCTTTGAACAGACCGGTCGGCAGAGGTGGCGGGCTAGCCATACTTTACAAAGACCATCTTACCTGTAGGATCGAAAGTGGAACTGTCAAAGACTGTGAAAACTGCAACTTCACTTTCCAGATCTCGCCAACTATCTCACTATCGGGACTACTAGTGTACCGACCGCCAGGCTCGCTAGGAGAATTTTCCTGCACCTTGATGGATCACATTATACTAAAAACAATTGCAGCCTCCAACTTCCTCCTCCTAGGGGATCTTAACTTGCATTTCCTAGACCCTGCGGATAATACCGCAGCTAACCTACTAGCAGATCTTACATCAGCCGACCTCCATCTTCTGAACTCAAAAGCCACCCATGAGAAAGGCCAACTTTTGGACCCGATTTTTACAAATATCAGGAACCTTAAAACCCAAGATCCTACCCCCCTCCCATGGACAGACCATTTACTGGTCCCCATGTATTGGCATCTCCAGACCACCCCGGCCCTAAAACAGAAAACCAGGACACTCGGTAGACGGTGGCATAAGCTGATACCAGAGGAGTGGGAAGCGAAGTTAATGGAATCCACCGTACCTCTCTCCGCGGATTCCAACACAGCTGACAGAGAATTTAACAGATGGCTCACCCACCCCCTAGACAGCCTTGCCCCACTAACCAGCACCCTTAAACACATCAAAAGGATCAACCCTGCTCCATGGTACACACCCTCCCTTAATGCATTAAGGAAGGAGTGCAAAAGGACAGAACGCATTTGGAGAAAAAATACGTCGGAGAAGGAGAAAGACGCCTATCAATTATCTATGAAAGCGTACAAACAAGCACGCCACAATGCCAAAAGTGCCTTCTACGAGGAAAAAATAAAGAATTCCTCCTGCTCAGCTAAGGAGACTTTCATTATCCTTAAAGAGCTCCTCCATGTCCCGGACCCCCCGCAAAAACCTATGGACCCCAAAGCAGCAGAAGAAAAATGCGTCAATCTAGCCACCTTTTTCAACGAAAAAATTTAAAAAATCCTTGCCTCTCTTCCTGCTGCTAAAGTCGATAGCACGGGGAAAGTTAAGGACCTACCTCCCTTACAGTGGAATCCCTCCGCGAAACCCGATACGCCTTATCTGGCGTCATTTGGCCCAGTCACTACAGAGGAAGTAGCAGTAACATTTGCATCAACCAAGAGTGGCGCCCCCAGTGACCCAGTACCCATAAGGTTTCTCAAAGATATCACCCGCACCATAGTGCCCCAGCTGACCGCCCTTATCAACATCTCTTTAGCCCAAGGAGAAGTCCCTTTAAGTTGGAAGGAGGCAGTCGTAAAAGGGCTGCTCAAGAAACCATCGCTGGACCCTGCAGATCTATCTAATTATAGACCAATCTCTCTCCTCCCCTGGATAGGTAAGGTCGCCGAGAAACTGGTGAATAAAAAGCTATCTCAATTCCTGGAAACCAACCACCTCCTTAAGAACTCACAGACAGGCTTTCGACCAGGTCAGGGCACTGACACCGCTCTCCTCGCAGCAGTAGAGAAGACCAGAGAAATTCTCGATACAGGAGGATCAGTGGCAGTGGTCTCCTAGACTTGAGTGCGGCCTTCGACACTGTCAGCCACCAGGTCTTAACCCAACGCCTAGAAAACATCGGAGTGAAAGACACAGCGTTGAAATGGCTCACGTCCTTTCTTTACCAACGCTCTTTCCAAGTCTGGGAAGGTGAAAGTCGCTCCCCCTCCATCCCCCTCCGGTGTGGTGTGCCACAGGGCTCATCACTAAGCCCCACGTTGTTTAACGTGTACATGGCCCCACTGGAGGAGTTGGTCTCTCCATTTGGAGTCACCATCGTCAGTTATGCGGACGACACTCAGCTGGTGGTAACTCTCTCTCACCCCAAGCTAGAGCCCTCCAATCTCCATGATTGCCTCTCCAATATCCATCAATGGATGAGCGACTCAGCCCTGAAATTAAATGGGTCAAAAACGGAGATTCTTCTCCTAGGGCACAAAACTCTGAATCTACCCCCAAACATCTGGCCCGCCTGTATGGGTGAACCCCCTACCCCCAAGACGGAAGTTAAGAGTCTGGGAGTATGGTTAGAGAAAGATCTCACCTTCAGAACACAGGCAAGAAAAACGGCCGGCATTTGCTACGGCTTACTAAGATCATGCAGAAAGGTGCTCTCCCTACTCCCTTTCCAGTCCCGACTACTGCTGATCCAAGGCCTAATTGTGTACAGGCTGGACTACAGCAATGCCATTTACCTAGGAGCCCCGGAAACCACTCTCCAAATATTACAAAAAACCCAGAATGCCGCAGCCCGACTGCTCACGATACTCCAGCCAGAACATCAGCCAAACCTGCACTAAAAAAACTACACTGGCTCCCGATCAGGGAAAGAGTGATATTCAAGGCCCTTTGCCTGGCTCACAAGGTACTGCACAACGCAGGTCCACCAATCCTCAACAAATGGATCACACCCTACAGACCTACGAGAGCGCTTCGGTCAGACCATGGAAACCTCATCGTGGTTCCCAGGGTGAAGAAGGCCCGCGCAGGTGGCCGCCGCTTCTCAGTCAACACAGCGAAAAAATGGAACGCGCTCCCCTTGAGTCTCAGATCAGAACCTAACCTCCTGCGATTCATGAAGTCTCTCAAAACCCTTCTCTTCCCTTAAATCATCAACATCCCCTACTTTCAGCCAGCAGGAACTTGAGGTTTAGCGCTGGGATACTCTTGGGTGACTACGCACTCTATAAAAACCTAAAATAAATAAATAAATCAGGGCGGCCAAGAGGACCTTCTTCGAAGACTGCCTTGACAACAACGCACACAATAGCAAGGAGCTCTTCAACATTGTGAAGGAACTCTCCAACCCCAGCTCCAACACCAACAACATCCCGCTGTCGCAAGCCCTGTGCGACTCCCTCACCACCTTCTTCCACCACAAGATAGCAGACATCCACGACAGCTTCAACACCCAGACAGCCCCAACACACAGCAACACAACAGTCGCTCCGCAAACCATCGACCATGATCCCCTGCTAGCTTGGGCCAGCATGAGCATCGATGACACCATCAAAACCATGCACACAATCCACTCCGGCTCTCCGTGAGACCCATTCCCGCACCACGTCTTCATCAGAGCAAGCAGCTCCATCGCACCTCGCCTGCACAACATCATCAATCTCTCCCTCGAGACTGCCACCTTCCCAGATATCTGGAAACACGCCGAGATCAACGCCCTACTCAAAAAACCTAAGGCAGACCCACAAGAACTCAAGAACTTCCGGCCCATCTCTCTGCTCCCCTTCCCGGCCAAAGTCATTGAGAAAACCGTCAGCAGACAGCTAAACCGATACCTCGAAGAAAACAGAATCATGGACCCTTCCCAGTCAGGGTTCAGCAGCAACCACAGCACCAAGACTGCCCTCATCGCCACCACCGATGACATCAGGACCCTGCTGGACAACGGCGAGACCGCAGCACTCATCCTCCTAGACCTCTCTGCCACCTTCGACACCATCTGCCACCGCACACTACGTGCACGCCTCCACCCCGCAGGGATCCGAGACAAAGCTCTGGATTGGACCACCTCCTTCCTCTCCGGCAGAACCCAGAGTGTCCGCCTCCCCCATTCCGTCCCAAAGCCTCCAAGATCATCTGCGGCGTAACCCAGGGATCCTCCCTCAGTCCGACGCTGTTCAACATTTACATGGCCCCGCTCTCACACGTAGCCCGACAGCACAACCTCAACATAATCTCCCACAAAGCCAACCTCCACGAAGGAATGAAGGCCGTCGCCGACTGGATGAAGACCAGCCGTCTGAAGCTGAACTCGGACAAGACGGAGGTCCTCATCCTCGGCTCCAACCCTTCAGCCTGGGACGACTCCTGGTGGCCGATGGCACTTCGGGCAGCCCAGACACCCACCGACCACGGACGCAACCTGGGAATCATCCTCGACTTAACGCTCTCAATGACCAAGCAAGTCAACGCTGTCTCCTCCTCCGGCTTCAACACACTCCGCATGCTCCGCAAGATCTACAGATGGATCCCGACAGATACAAGAAAGACAGTCACCCAGGCCCTCGTCAGCAGCAGACTTGATTACGGAAACACCCTCTACGCGGGAGCCCCGACCAAGCTCATTAAACGACTACAATGCATCCAAAATGCCTCGGCACGACTGATCCTCGATCTACCACGCCACGGCCACATCACCCCTCCACCTAAGAAACCTGCACTGGCTCCCCGTCAACAAGAGGATATCCTTCAAGCTCCTCACCCACGCACACAAGGCACTCCACAAGACGGGCCCAGCCTACCTCAACAGACGACTCTCCTTCTACATCCCCAAACACCAGCTACGCTCCGCCGACCTCTCACTCGCCACCGTCCCGCGCATCCGAAAAACAACCACCGGTGGGAGATCCTTCTCCCACCTCGCCACCAAGACATGGAACACCCTCCCACTGAGCCTACGACAGACCCAAGACCTGCTGACCTTCAAGAGGATACTCAAGACCTGCCTGTTTGATCAGTAGCGCCCCCCCAGCACCTTGAGACCCTCGCAGGCATGTAGTGCGCTTTACAAATGATTGATTGATTGATTGAGGGCCAAACCCACTGTAAAAGACACCTTCCTGCAGAAATCTTTCACTGGCTGTAACCCCATCAAGGGCAACCACAGATACGGCACATGCCACGCATGCGAGAATGCCATTGTGGCCGACCGTATCATGATTGGATGAAAGACAATCGAACTCAAGCAGATGACCAACTGCAGGACCTCCAATGCCATATATTGTGTTCTCTGCCCGTGTAACCTCTGTTATGTGGGCGAAACGGGGAGAGAAGTTAGAACACGCATCGGAGAACACAAGTCTAACATCCTCATTACAAAAAATTCTGCCCTTCTGGTCCAACACTGGCTAGAAAGAGGACATACCGAAAAACAGCTTGGATGGACCATCTTAGAAAAGATCATTGCCACCAGAGGACATGATGACTACAAATTTCGAAAGAGGCGAGAGGTATTTTGGATATTCCTTCTTAACTTTTAACAGCAGGGACTCAGTGAAATTGTACCTTGGTAACAAGCAATGTAAATGTTCTTCTTGTTCGTATCCATATAGTGTCCATTATCCCAGACCATAGCATGCTTGGCTCCCTCATGTACAATTCCTTTCTTTCTAGCCGTTCTGTGCCATTGTGGAGGATTTATATATCTTTTAATACTTAGCGCCATTACTCCATCTGGGCTCATTGTCTGCGCCTGAAACCTCTGTCTTTAACGGACGACTCTGCTGCTTACTTGGGTCCATTTACATTTTGCACTTTTCTTGATGTACTGTCGGACTCTTATTGGCACCTATTGGCATCTGTTTCCTTTTACTCAGTGACCCAGTGATTCTGTACAGACACACAACACCTATCCTCCACACATAGGGGTCGATTCATTTACTGCCTGCTTCACCCAGGTTTACTACAAGATGGTATTTGGTGTAGGATTTCTTCTATTTCCATCATTAGGATATTCTTATCATCTGATTTATTGACTGGGCTGTGAGCATGTCCTAATTTCATCTTTTTAAAAAAACTAGCTCGGAATGTTATGCACCGTATTGTTCTAGATTATATATATATATACAACCATATTTCACTTATGGCTGCCGGATTTTTCCTCTGTTGCGGTGAGACGTTCCAGTTCATTGCTCTGAGTGGGTCACCTGATCTGGGCCAGTACTTAAGGTCCGCCCTCCTGACCCACTCACGTGACTTCTTGAATCCGTCATACCCACTGATTGCACCATCGAGACGCCGAGTTCAGAGACACTGTATTCTTCATAGACTTCAGCTCTTTCTCATCCGACGACTTTCTCTCCAGATCCCGAGGTCCGCTACACCCTGAGATAGGGGGGCCTGCCCCAGATATGTTCTGGAGGATGCAGAACTGCATCATGCCAGGTAAGCCCTTCGGCACCTCGGGATACTTATTTGAATTTCTTTGGCTGGATTCTGTTATAGTTTCTTGTTTGTATACATAGGGATCCTCGGTGAGAGTCTCTATGACGCTAGTTTTTCCCCTTTTTAGGTCTCACCTACGCAGCGGGCATGCGCTACATTGGAGACCTTTAGCCGTCATGCAGCTCTTTTTCAAAGCACATACTCGTGCTTGTGCTGGCATACTGTCAGGAACCCTAAACCTTCAGCATACATGGTGAATGCGGTAAATGCCTATTTGGACCCCAGCTGGAAAAGAAGAAGAAGGAAATATGCAGAAAATCGCACTTGAAGTGCGTTACTGCAGGAGAGGAATTCAAAGATGGCCGGCACGTAACAAACGCGGTAGCAGTCTAGTTGTTACACTCACACCTGTGTGGAACCCTTGGTGAAGCGAGATATAGAGAGTTACCTTGTAAAGTGAGCAGCATATTTATTCCCATTAGAGCCCGAATTCCTTCCCCGTGTCTGGAGGCGTCTGGACTGCGCTCGAGTGGTTCCTTCACGTCAAAGCTCGGCCTGCCTCAGCATTCCAGTCAAGAGTTAACCCCTAAAGAACAAGGAGGGTTACAACTCGGAGTTACTCTTCAGCAAGCTAACTCACATTGGTTGTTTGTTATAGAATATTGTATAGAATGAAAAAGAGTTTGATTGCAATAAGATAAGGACATAAAATGTAAATACTTATCTGAATATTAAAAAAGGCACAGAGATTATTCCAAGCTGAACATAGAAGAATAAGGATCGTCAGTAAATATCCTCAAAACTAGCAAATAAGAACATTACCCAAATATTTACTAAGAGAAGAAAGAAAAGACATTACATTAAAATAAGGCTGGTAGCTGAAATAATTAGAATAGAATAATAAACATAATTAGGCAAAGTTTAAAAACAAAAATCTAATTAAAACGTTTGTATAATTCATAGGTTAACCTGCACAGTGAAGGTAGAAACAGAACTCAGGCAGCAGACATCAGCCACTATGAAGAGAGGCTAGTTCAAAAGGACTTAGGGGTATGTTAATTCAAAAGTACTTATATAAGACCTATTGATATTAAGGGAGGTACAGAGTAGACCAAGTTATTTAGTAATTGTACTCAGTTAGTTTCCTCGGGTGTCTTCTGAGAGATAGTCTACTGAATAGACCAACAAGGAGAAGGTGCTGAGAAGGAAATCCAGAAGTCTTAAGCCAGTCTCTTCTGTTGCTTGTTATTTTATCCACTCCGCTTTCCCCCTCTGGGGTTGTTTGGAGACTTAGTTAATATTGGTCTCTGCGGAATCCTGGAGAGGGATTCAGGAACTAGCATCTTCTGTTCCTGTGCAAGTGTACGGTAAGGGTCTTTGGTTTCCAGACTCTGACACATACGCCTTGCAGGAGTGCGCAGCGGCGCACCACAAGCACAAGTAATTGCTTTGAAAAAGAGCAGACTGCTCTCCCCAGCATGCGCGACCCACTCGCGGGTGCACCCCTCTGCCACTCTCTCCCGCTGCAGCCTGCATGCCATTTTTTTTAATAGACTTTCAGTGCGCATGCTTGTCTTTCTCTTTACCCATCTCCCTCTTGTTCTCCTTCTTTTTAGCACTCTTGTTCTCATCTGTTGCTTTTTTACCTTTTTCTTTTTTAAATTGTCATTCTCTGCCCATTCTCTGGAGCAACTAATTAAAACCCCTACCCACAACAAAGGTCATCTGCTCGACCCTGTCTTTAGTAACTGTCCCAACCTTTCGGTTGGCTCCATCACACACCTCCCGTGGACAGACCACTTTCTCATCCCCCTCACTTGGTCTACCCACAAAATCACTCCTAACACCCCTTCCTCACGAAAAAGGAGGAACTGGTCAAAACACCCTCTAGAGCAGTGGGATAACCAACTAACGGCCACGAAACCCTCGTTCACCCAGGACCCCCTACTTGATAGTAGGATCTTCAACAATTGGATCGAGGACTCTCTCAACACCGTTCTTCCCTTCAGGAAAACAGTAATAAAAAGAGCTTGAGAAACGGCCCCTTGGTACTCAGAAGAACTCAGGGAACTAAAACGTCAGTGTAGAAGGTTGGAAAGGAAATGGCGCCTTGAATACACTACCACTGACAAAACCAGATACAAGGAAGCCATAAAGGCATACAAACTTGGGATTACTAAAGCCCAATCCACTTACTACAGAGAAAAAAATCTGTCCGCCAGATCCAAGCCCAGAGAAATCTATCAAATCATCAAAACCCTTTCCAAAATTTCACCCCCCTGCAGTTCCAGCCGATAATCCAATCGGCCGCTGCAATGATCTAGCCGACTTCTTCCACCAAAAAATCAACAAAATATACTCTTCCTTCACGACCTCCGCCCCCGAGCCAAACATCAGTGAGCCCCAGCTCTCAACAGATGCAACACTCCTGTGCCGAGTAACCATGAGCAACTTCCCACCATTAGACCTGGAATCACTTCAAACCCTTGCACAACATATAAAATCAGGCTCTCCCTCTGACCCAACATCCCTCCTTACGATGACCATGGCCAGCCAAATCATTCTCCCCACCCTCTCAGAGCTACTGAGCTGTTCCTTGATAGAGGGAATCGTACCTCCCATCTGGAAACAGGCGATGGTGAAAGCGCTATTGAAAAAACCCAATCTCAATGTGAACGACCCTAACAACTATCATCCCATCTCTTTGTTACCCTGGGCAAGTAAAATATTGGAGAAACATGTTAATCTCCACCTAACAAAACACCTCGAAGAAAACCTTCTATTGGATGTCACCAAAACAGGATTCTGCCCAAAACATGGCACGGAAACAGCTCTTCTAGCAGTGGTGGAAGAATCCAGAAAGATCTTAGATCGAGGGGGATCAGTGGCAGTGGTCCTCCTCGACCTCAGTGCCGCGTTTGACACGGTGTGCCACAAAACCCTGTTGCAACGACTGCTCGATCTTGGAGTCTCTGGAGATACTCATGCCTGGTTGAGATCTTTCTTGAGCGGAAGGACCTTCCAGGTCTTCGATGGCGACTCCTGCTCCACCAGCACCCTCTGAGCTGCGGGGTGCCCCAGGGCTCTTCCCTAAGCCCCACGCTGTTCAATGTGTACATGAGACCGCTGGCTGGGATCGTCCGTCAATATGGTATCAAGATCATATCATATGCGGAGGACACCCAGCTCGTGGTCTCCCTGGCACAGAAGAACAGCGGGCTCCCGCAAGCCAACATGGCCTCCTGCATGGAAGAGATAAAAAGTTGGATGACGGCATCCTCTCTAAAGCTGAATGGGGATAAAACCGAGATCCTGCTTCTCGGTCCCCCTTCCCCCACTACCATCACCCAGCTATGGCCCTCCAGTTTGGGATCACCCCCATCCCCGAAGGAGGACATCAAAAGCTTAGGAGTCTGGCTCGATAAATCCCTGACCCTTAACACTCAGGCAACAATAACATCAGCAATCTGCTTCGGCTTAAGTTTTTAGGGACTGGTACAAATTAATTAGATTATTCAGTGAAAGTTACTAAATATACATTTGCATGCTAGGCTAAAACATCGCTAGAAATATAAAAGCATTGGCATAGCCAATAGGTCTCGCCTTTGGGACCTTATAAGTGTTTAGCCATGCAACCGTTGATGTTGTTGCACCGAGGATATTGTGCTGCATAACTAAATACTTATAAGTTCCCCAAGGCGAGACCTATTGGCTATGTCAATGCTTGTTATCTATATGAATTTGTCGTTTTGTTAATCAGCCTTATGTAACTTCCTTGAATTGACCACTTTGGGTACCTCTAGTTAACGGTCACTGAATGTTTGTGACACTCTATTTACCGTTTTCCTGTGTTCCCAAAGGCCCAGATCGCTGCATCAACCTTTTTTTTGCCCATGCCTTTACCAAACGCTGGGCTTCTCTGGAACCAACTTCAAAGTCTTCGGCCTTATATTTGAATCCTTTTCACCCCGTTTCCGGGTAAAGAGACTCGGTGGCTATTTAGAGCATTCTGGTCGGCCCCAAGCTATGTTTTGGGACCGAGACTATTCTAAATTTAGGTACGAGCGAGGAGCCCCTTGACTGACTATGTGGCTTGTTACTTCTGTTTCACATTAGCCTTGACCCCACTCGAACTTGTTAGCTGTTCCTTACTACCGCATTTCATCCAGACGTTTTGGCTCGGGCCTGTGAGCCATGCCTTGTGAGTCTTTGGATGCAAAAGAGTTTTTTCATTAGCACGTTATTTTTCTTCTTTCTTTTCACTTCTTTTAGCACTACTCTTTGGTATATGGGTACCAGACAAACATATTTGGTTCACTTTCGTCCATTTCTCCATGGATTTATTCATTTTATGTTGTAGGTGATGGTGGCATTTATTACTGCTTCTCTGAAACCACTTGTGTACACTTTTTTCTGCACTATTCACTCTTCTGTCTTTGGCACTGGACCTATTTATCCACTATTTTTTATGCTCATTTGTACTGATGGTTGCCCGTATAGGGAGGAATATGTGTAAAAGTAAATTTTTCTGTTTTGTAGAATGGAGCTGTGGACCCCACCAGGGCCGGACTAGGAACCAAAACCGTCCCTGGCAAAGTGCTCGACCGGCCCCCGGGGGGAGGTTGGGATTGCGACCGAGCTCTTTGTCGGGCCGGTTTCAGGCCGATTTTGTTACAGGGCCGATTTTGCAGCTATGCCCTGTAACAAAAACGGCCCCCAGTGGCCCAAAACCGTCCCCCACCCTTGCGGCGTGCCAGGGGATTGCCCGGTGCCCGCAACGGCCAGTCTGGCCCTGGACTCCACCCTATATCTGATGCACATATATCCTGCTCTCTCCCCCCAAACCGGACTGCTTGTTGTTTGGATTGCTAATAAATCTTTGCCCTGAAGAAGGTGACGGCTAGACCTTAGCCCACACCAGGTGGAGTGGTGTGGCTCACTGGTTAGAGGCGGCAGACCCGAGAGCAGAGAACGGCCCGGGACCAGGGTTCGATTCCCGACGCGGCAGGGTCTTGGACTAGGATCAGCGGACTCGATAATTCTCGCATCGGTGCCTACTCCAACCAGAGATCACACTCGGCAACTCTGGGCATTAGCTTGCCTCATCTCCACAACGGCCCCTCACAAACGCCGGGGATGCCTGGTTTCACCTTGGAGACTCCCAGGAGGGACTATCTCACAGGGAAAGCCAGGACGGGTTCCCCAGCGGTCTATAGCGCTACGAGGCCTGCGGTGCGGGTAGAAGTGCGCTTTACAAGACACACACAATTACAATTACAACGCGCGGCGGCACTGTGTTGGACAGGAAACATACGGTGTATAGATATAAGAACTGCTGAATACTTATTGTATATATTATATGTCATTCTATTAACTATCCATTGCTATTGATGCACTGTTGAATAACATTGATTGTAATCTGTTCTTGAGCTTATTGTTTCACCAGAGATGTTTTTTGTTTAATTTAATATATTAATCATCATTATACCACTGTATTTTTGATGTTTTGGTCCCTGTCCTCACATTTATGCAATTTGTTTTATTGTATGTTTGCAATGGTAAGACAGTAGTATGAATGGGACTCTGATATGAATGATTGTGTAGATGGTTAGGATGCAATTGGTTTGATGTATTGTCTTTGCCATTATTTATTGTGTTGGGGGAACCTTCTTTCCATTTGTCCCTGTAGGGACTCTATAAATACCAGATATCACTTCTAGGATGTTATTTGTGTTGTTTTGAATGTTATGTATACACGCTTAAAACTATTATATAAAAAACAATTTATTTTTTTTAAATTTTCAGATGTTGATTGCATCGAATATTAATTTTCTCTGCTATTCTCTCTAGTTTATTTTATTATGTTTTCATATATTGTTTCTATTTGACACATCTTTGACTTTGGTCCCTGGGCTAGGAACTGACTTACAGCCTACTAGAGACGCTAAATGCTCAGATTTATTTCTAGGCAGGTGATCCTCTTTCCCCACTTGGGGAAGGTTTCTTTATTCCCTGCCCTAAAAACAACTTGACCCTGTGCCCTAAAAACTGCCCCCCAAAACCAAAACTACCCTGAGACCCCCCCCCCCGCCCTGAGCCCTAAATCCCTGGCCCCTGCCCTGTAAAAAACATGACCTTCCCTTGAGCACTAAAAAGTACACCATCCCTAAAACCTAAAATGACCCGACCCCCCTGCCTGAGCCCGAAAACCTTGGACCCTGCCCTATAAACAGCCTAACACCCCTCGAGCCCTAAAAACGACCCCATTCCTACAACCTAAAACTACCCGACCCCCACAAGTCATGGCACAACAAAATATAGACCAACAACATTTCTCCATCAGTCCTCCTCAACCATTTTGGGCTATAGGTTCTCAACCTAGCACAGTGTGGCTAGAATGGAAAGAATATTTTGTCAACTATATATGTGCTATTGATGAAGCAGGGAAAATGAAGCCTGAACAAAAAAAGGTTATTGCTTTACTCATTAGGACCAGTGGGTCTAAAAACGTATTCTCAGAAGCCAAAAGTTTCAGATACTTCCATAGATGTTTTTCAATGCACACTTAAAGACACAGATACGTATTTTGTCCCTAAATTGTGCATAGGTGTGACGAGGCACAATATTTCAAAGGAAGCAAAATGCGGAGGAGCCAATAGATGAATGGCTTGATGACTTAAAGAAATTGGCAACTGACTGCAAGTTTGGTGAACTCCATGACGATATGATTCGTGATCAGTTGGTCATGCACAATAACAAGTCACCTGTACAGGACCGCTTATGGGTAAATGGTGATGCACCACTTTAAGATGTACTGGCCATAATGGGGAAAACAGAAATGTCAGGGAGATGTGCCACTGTAATTAAGGAATCAGAGAAAGAATCAACAAAAGTTCAGGGAGGTGTTTTTAAACTACAAAATATGGAGAGGAATCAGAATCAACAAGCCTCTGGACGTTGGTTGAACCAGTCTCAAAAGAATGTAGTGAGAGACAGAAGAGAGAAGATGCTATCGCTGCAACAGTAAAGAACATTTAGCTTTTAGCAAACAATGTCCTGCTTTAAGAAAGAAATGGACATTTGTGGCTTTTAGATCATTTTAGTAAAATGTGTTGTAGAAGTAATAATGTGAAGTATGTATGGAATGATGAGGAGGGTACAGAACAGGTGATGGGGTTGCTGACAATTGTGTGAAGAACTTAAATGGCAATTTTGTATTGATAGTTAAGGATGATGCATTGAAAGGCAAACCCATTTGTGAGATATCCTTAGGTGGGGGAAAGGTAAATGTCTACTCTGACTCTGGATCACCTTATACTATAGTTAATGAAGAAGTTTGGAAAAAAATGTTTGTAAACAAAATTGGACACCATTGAAATGTGTCTAACGTGAACCAGGTAAGTTTCACTGGGGAAAAAATAGACATGTTGAGTTTTAGATGGCTCAATTTTATGTTTAAAAATAGATCTGCTAGAGAAAAATTGTATGTAGCTAAAGTTGGACCTTCTGTTTTAGACTGGTTAGACCAAAAAAATTTGCACATTATTTTAGATCCCAATAGTGACGAGAAAGTACTCATAATGGATGAGAGCAGTAAAGTAGGTGAAGTCTTAAATGAGAAATTTCCAAGTGTCTTTGGGAAGGAATTAGGAGCACTTAAGGGTTTTGAACATAGGATTGTGCTCAAAGAGAATGCAGAACCCAAAATACATAAAGTGAGACACATTCCAATGTTAATAAGAGAGGAAGTCAACAAGGAATTGCAGAGTTTATTATCTAAAGGGGTTATTGAGGAAATGAACTCTTCTGAATGGATTTTTCCCGCCGTGATTGCACGGAAACCGAACGGAAACATTAGTTTATCTATTGATTTACGCCATCTTAATAATAATATAGTTGTTGAGAAATTTCCTTTACCAAAAATAAATAAAATGGTATCTTCCTTAAGGGGGTCACATGGTTTTCAACCATAGATCAGCTTATCATCAGGTCATGCTTGAACCAGAATCGAGAAGGTTAACAACTTTCAATAAACCTTTTGGGTGTTACCAGTTTAGGTGTATGCTGTTTGGCCTTGCATCGGCCGCTGCTGTATTTCAGCGATTGATGCACAAACTATTTGGAGAAATGAAGGGTGTATGTTTTTTTCAAGATGACATATTGATTGCGGCTGGTGGAAAAAGAGAGCATGATGACATTCTTAACCAGGTAATAGGAACACTGCAAGATGCTGGTTTAACTGTTAAACTCTCAAAATTTAAATTTGTTCAAAGAAGTGTTTCATATTTGGGACATATTATAAGTGAAGAAGGTGTAACACAAAAGCCTTCACTAATTAACACCATTGTGGGGTCACCTGCTCCCACCTCCAAGGATGAAGTCAGATCCTTTTTGGGAATGGCGGAATACTGAGCTAAATTTATATAAAAATGTTCATGTAAAGTTTATAATATACGTTCTCTACTCAAAAAGAATGTTACATTTGAATGGCCCAAGGAATGTTAGAGAGAATTTTTATTGATCAAAGCTGATTTGCAAAATGTAAATGATTTATGTAGTTTTGACCCAAATTTGCAATGTTTACTGACTACGGATGCTAGTGATAAAGGATTGGGCGTGGTCCTTTCACAAAAAGGGAGAGATGGGAAAGAAAAAAGCATTCTGTTTGCCTCAAGAGCTTTATCCCCTGCAGAGACAAAGTACCCTATCATTGAAAGGGAAGCTTTGTCTTGTGCCTTGGCACTAGAAAATGTTCATGTGTTTGTTTGTGGGGTCATCCGTACTGATCATCGACCTTTAATACGTATTTTGACTACTGAAGGTAGTGTGGGAGCTTCAGCAAGGTTAGACAAGATATCAATGAGAATGAAGGAGTATATATATACAAGGTCATTTCTCTACCTGGTAGAGACAATGTAGTGGCGGATTGTTTATCAAGATTATCTAGTTCTCTAGAGAAATGTGTAAATGATCCTTGGGGAAAGTTTAATATAGCCTTCATTCATGATTTGGGTACTCCCGCCATCACAAAAGCTGAATGGGTAGTTCATCAAACTAAGGACAAAGATTTAGAATTGGTTTCAAATTACATATGTAAAGGATGGCACAGGAAAGATAACATTAGTGCAGATTTGAAACATTTCCGGGATGTACGTATGGAGCTGTCATTGGACAGAGATTTACTGATGAGAGGAGACAGAATTGTTCCCCCTAAGACTTTGCGAAATAAAGTGATGTTGTTATGCCATGAAGGCCATTTTGGGATTATCAGAACCAAATTGATTGTTGAAGGAATCTTTTGGTGGCCTAGAGTGGATATGGACATAGAAAGGTTTGTCAGGGGTGTTCTATATGTAGTTCTGCAGACAAGCCATTTAAAAATATTGAGGCCCTCAATGATTGAAGGGGTAATTCCCAGTCTTCCTTGGGAGACAATTGCTGTTGACATTGTTGGACCTGTGGGAGACTTAAAGGAGTATGGTTTAGTTGCAATTGATCTTTTGACTAAATGGCCTATTGTTAAAATGGTGGAAAAGGTTGACACACAAGTTGTTTGCCTGTTAGTGTTTTAACAGACAATGGAGTACAATTTTTGTCAAAAATGGTTAAGGAGTATTTTGTCAGATGTGGTGTGAGACACAAAACAACTTTGTTATATAATCCTAGTGGAAATGGCACAGTGGAATGCTTTAACAGAGTGGTTAAAAGTGTTATTCAAACTTCTATGTGTAAACATATAGATTGGAAATTGGAAATACAAAAAGGTGTCTGGGCTTACAGAGTTACTACTCAAACTACTACAGGTTTATCTCCTTTTGTCATGATGAGTGGGAGAACACCCAGGTGTAAGTTTGATCCTGGTTGGCTTTTGGAAGGTTGTGTTCAGCAATGGTCCCCTGCAGAGGTGAAACGCAATCTAGAATCTGTGCATATGAAAGTAAGGAATATTATGATAAATGTCATGGTGCAAAGGATGTACCAGTGATGATAGGGGTCTGGGTTCGCATAAAAAAACCTTTTATGGTACCCAAAGGTGAGATCAAATTTGAAGCATCACAACAAGTGGTGTAAGTTTTACGAAATTCTATTAGAGTGAAAGATGGGAGAGTTTGGAATCGGAAAAATGTTGCTCTTCATGTGAATCATCAAAGTGTTGAGACCACTCAAAGACCTGATTGTTCATCTAATTTTGACTGGGTGGAAGATTATTTTAATAATAGTACTCTACAATCACAGTTAGCTTCTAACAATTACGAAGTTTTCAGAGGTGGTTCATGATAACCAATCTATGGATAATAACTCTTACTTCATGAATGCTAACCATGGTGTTTCAGACCTTTCCATGGTGGAGGGGGAATTGCCGGAAGATTGAAGGAATATGTTATGCGGTTAAAAGAATATTGGCCAGATTCATCAAGCCAAAAACAGCGCTATTTTTGCATTTGGGATTCATCATCCCAAATGCAAAAATCGAATTTTTAGAAATCGCATATTTGCGAATGATTGCAATGAGAGATTCCTTAAATGCAATTCAAGAAGCATTTAAAAATTGCGAAATCGCTATTTTGGGCCGCTATTAACCGCGAGGTCAAACCTCGTGGTAAATAGCGAAAACTTCGAAAAATGCATTTAAATGCATTTTTCTAAGTTGCATGTTATACACACACATGTCCTTTGGACATGTGTGTGCGCAACACCAATGTAGATTAAATTTCAAGGGTGCTACAGGGTGTCCTTTGGACACCCCTGGCACCCTTGAAATCGCATCCTTATTTGCGATTAGCAAATTGCTAATCGCAAATAAGGAATAACTCCCCATTCATTCCTATGGGCTTTAGGCCCATAGGAAGGAATGTGTAGGAATCGCAATTTATTTAGCGATTCCTACATGAATCCCGTTTTGCAAGTCCTTAATAGCGATTCCTTAATAATCTCTATTAAGGACTCGCAAAACTGCACTATGATGAATCTAGCTGTATGTTATGTAGATAATGGTTCCTATGTTCTCTAACCTTCCTGTGTTTTTTTCCTTCTTCTTGTTCCTCCTTACCTTTTCTTACTGCACCCATTTTCCTTAGTTTGTTTTTTTGCTTACTAATTGTTTGTTTATTCCAAAGAGGGGGGATGTGTTATGTAGCTAGTTATTATGCATTGTCTTCTTTTAATATGTAATATTCCTTTAAGGGCTCGAGTTGGTGCGAGCTATGGAATTATTGTACAGTGTTCTGGATTCCAGTCCAAGGCATTCAGATCTTGTCGGTGCCTGGGACTGGAAGCCGTTGGCCTGGCATTCGCTTGTTCCTTATGATATTTACGTGAAATATATACTGGATTGAAATATTCCGGATTGCCTTATCTTTACTACAGCATGCATCTTACACTGGCCAACACATGGAGTGATTTAAATTATTAGGGCTCCTTGTTTTATGGCATATATATTTTTGTAACATTTCCATCTGTCTTTATCCCAATTTATGTTTTGTCCATTCTATTGGTATTTATCCATATTTATTTTATGTATTGGTATATTCCCACATTTATTTAAGTATGCACTCACACTTTGATGACTGCAGTGTTTTAACAAATTAAGCAGCCAAATATAGCAAAACACTACACCCACATGTACATATTAGCATTATAATACACATATATGTTAACAGTCTGTCTCAATCTGTTTTTTTAACTCCCAGTGTCGTCTATCTGCTCATTTGTTGTCCTGGAATTCATGAAAGATAGCATGGAGAATCACACACAGGAAGCTCAATATTCAGCTTTAAAATAAATACCAGCACTTAACACATTGTTTAATGTCTCTATTTATCTCTCAGAATCAGTAAAAACAAAACTGGGACCCTTAAAAATAATATTAGTAAAATATCTTCAAGGGCCTGTGGCAACATGGTTTTGTTGTGGGTCATTATCCCCCAAAATAATCTGAATTATATATTTGACTATTATAATTGTGTACTTCTACGATTTCTGTAAAGACATTGAAACCTTCCCACACTAGCACAACAAACATCTTTAGCACTGTGAGGTTCCGTGACAATTGTAAGTGGTGTTTTTCTACTCGCACGAATATGGTCGAGTCTGGTATCTATGAACCGCAAATGACGAGTTTAGTAAGTGTGCGCAGTTTCGCTGTGCTAACTTAAACCGTTCGTTTGTTATGTGGGTTTTTCATCTGTACCCACGGGTTCCATCTTAGATACGGCATCCATTTTGTCTCTTGCCCTCAAGTAGCCAGCGAACGGACGTTGTCCGCTTCGCGACCCTGGGACTCCCAAGATATCTGCGGAAGACACATGTTCTTTGTGAGTGTCTTTATGGCGAGGGGGTTGCTACTGTAAGGCAGATGGCGCCGCTCGAGGCTCATCTTGCCGCACGGACTTATTGTCTCAGCCGTGCATCTCATTAGGCACGTCCCTTTGATGCCTGTATCTCGTGTTTCCCGATACCTCCCCTTTTACACCCTTTCCGATCTCCCCACTGTCTCCGTCTTCCTCTACACCTGTCCTTGTTCCTATTTCGATCTGTTTTACTGCTGATTGGAATTCGCTAATGTTGGGAAGATGGGTTTTTACAGTTGGGAACCGCCAAATGTTTCCGCACTTATGTTCCGGACCTGATGTGTTTCAAAGTGACCAGAGCGACCCCTCTGGGGGATAATTGTGGGAACCGGGTTGTAAACCTTTGTGTATCATGTTGTCCTATGGGTAAATTCTGTATAAAAGGAGCGACCCCCAGAACCAATTTGAAGCAGTCTCCCCAAGTTGCACGTGGTGTACTTGTCGTGATCTCTGTGTTCCCTGCAGCAAATAAACCTTGAATCTTTGACGTCGAAGGAAGTGTCCCGTGTCTCTGTGATTCGTACGCCGGAGCAGGTTACTCACGAAGGTTTCAGGTGTTGTGCCCTGGCACCGCTGGGTCTTAAAGAACCCAGTCCTTCAGTTGGCGCCCAACGTGGGGCTGCATCAGTGGTACCGGTCCAAGCCCGACGATCGTGAGGAACTTCGTGTGAAATCTCCAAGGGAAGGTGCACTCCGCTTCATCGATCCTGTTGTCGAAATAAGTGGCCCGAAGACTTTTCCCGCGAAGATTCCCGCCTCCGGACGGCTGCGACGGACTGCTGCCCTGACTGTAGACCTGTTTTGGCGCCTGGCGTAGACCTTGGTATAGCGAGACGATTGACGGGCCTTCCTGGTGACGCCATCGATTTTTGAGTTAAGTATTTGTGGGTCGCTCCCATAGTTCTTGGTTGTTGACACTTTAGCGAGTGTTTTTGTTGTTAGCGCTGTGTGAGTGTTTTTGTCGGTGACACTTTGCTAGCGTACTTTGTTGTGTTGTTTGACGACTGCAGTCGCCAAAAACCGAGGGTTTTTGTTCTTTGCTGGGACTTGGTAAATCCCGTAACCCTTGAAGTTTGTGAAACTCGGCTAGTGTGCAAGATGCCTGGTCGCAGTACTTTGTTTAGTTGTTTCAGACCTTGTGGTACGGATTCCCGACTGGAGGACTCGTGTCCGATACCTCCGGTTGGAACTCCCACTTATGAGCTCTATAGTAAACATGGGCTAGGCCCAATTACCTTTAACGATTATTGGATTAAATATACGAAAAAGGACGGCGACCTTCGTTGGCCACCTCATGGTAGCTTCGAAGCTCCGATCTTAGATAATCTAGAGATTAAATTGTTCGAAAGAAAGTCAAGGCCGGCCATGTTTGATGCCTTTCGGTTGTGGCGCAAAGAAGCCCGACAGAAAGAAATCAGACAGACTAAACGTAATCAGCGAGATAATGTTGCTACCATAGTGAAGAAAGCAGAGCAATTTCAGCGAGATAAGGAGGTTAAGGATAAGGAAGTGTTTGACCGATTACAGCGTATGACTGTAGATAAATGTTACCCCGCTTTGCCTACGGAGTCGGAAAAGAAAGAAGAGCCAGTTGAGGATCCCTTAATGTCTTATCTTATGAAGTCGCCACCTCCGTACGTACAGGGTACCGCAGCTCCTGTGGTCCCTGCCGTACCTATTCTTCCACCTATTCCTCCTCCGCCTGTTCCTCAACCTGCACCCGTTCTTCCGACTGTTCCTGCTCCTTTGCCTGTTGCTATCCCTACTGCTCCTCCGCTTCCACATACTCCTGTTCCCGCTACTGCTCCTGCTACTGCTCCTGTTTTATTAACTCCTGCTGTTGCTACTGTTTCTACTCCTTCTCTTGTTAGTCCTGTGTCTTATTCTTCTCCTTCTACTCGTAGTCGCAATTCTCCTCTTGCGGCTAGTTTCTTTCATTCGCTCGGACCTGTTCATGGGTCCGCTGGTTCTGATGGTCCTCAGAGACGTAGTCAGCTTCCTGGAAACAGAGAACGCGTCGCGTTATATAATATGGCGATGGGTTGGATGGTAAATCCTCTTAGGTGTCCACCCCGTGTTGTCCTCGAAACATTTTGTCAATTCAATATACCAACCCAGAGATATGTGTTTAATGAAATGTGCAAGTTCCTTTATGATCAAATAGCGGCTGATGCGCCTGACGAGGTGCTCACCGCTTTGTCTGATCTTCAGCTTCAGTTCGCAAATGGACTGATAGTGGATACTAACGTTCGACGTGCTGTTGAGCGGTTGCTATCTCTTCGTCCCGCTCCGATACCTCATGCATTGTTTGTTGAAGATATTGAAAAACAGCCAGATGAGTCTGGTCAATTCCCTATGCGTGAAGTTCCACCGGTTTGGATGCCAGGTAACCCCGCAGCTGCCCCTCCGGTCCCGCCGTATTTCCAGAGAGTATGGATACATCTCCCATGGAAAAGATCGGAAGTGTTGCAGGTGAAGCAATCTTTGCCTGACCCTCGCAAAAATCCTGCAGGGTATTACAAAGAATTATCGCAGCTTGTAGATGCTACGGTAATGAATCTTGCCGATATCGACATGTTGTTTGGCAATGTCGTACCGCAACCGGTATGGGCTAAGATTCGTCAGGAAAATCACGCAAATGAACTAGGTGGTGATTGGGCGGCCATTGTAGCGGCAGATGGGTTGCAAGTTGGTGGCGCTAAGCCTGAACAGTTGATTGCTGCTCTCCCTCAAAGAATAATAACATTAATGAAAACACTTATGCCAGCTATGAGGGTAAACTGGGACAAATTGTCAGCTTGCAGGCAGAAGAAAGATGAGAGTGTTTCCGACTTCTTTACGAGGTTCGAGGAAGCATTCATCGACCATAGTGGTCAGGATATGGGCACCGAGGGTGGTCAGAGATTGTTTGTGGATAAATTTGTTTCGAATTTATTGCCCGATTTGAGCAATAAATTAAAGAATTCGGAAAGTGCATGGGCCGTTTCTACTTCGGCTCAGATATTGGCTACGGCACAATACTATGAGAATAGAGAGAAAGAAGAGAACGACCGTGCTGATAAAAAGACGAAAGAGCTAAAAACTAAAGTGTTGTTGCAACAAGCGTATCCTCCGCGGTCAAATCAGAATAATTCGCAACAGAATAGGTCACAGCCACAATCGAACAGATCCCAAACCCGTAATGACTCCTCCTCCCAAAGATCCTCGTTAGGGTACAATCAATGTGCCTATTGTAGACAGGAGGGACACATTAAATTCAATTGCCCAGTTTTGAATGAACGTAACAATGGTAACTCATCTAGAGGAGGTCGTGGTGGTTCGCAGCAAACATCACGTGGTAGAGGTCGTGGTGCTCAGAATGATCGCTCAGACAACTCGTCTAATTCTAATAATTGTTTCGATCAACGTGGATCATCGCAAGGACGATCTGCGCAGTACAATGTAGACGATTATTACGTCGATCAGGGAACTGACGACAGTAATTACTAGGACAGCCATAGACAAAGAGAGGGAGTGGTATCAGTTCCGGTTGATCAGAGAGGGCCTTACGTCGCAGTTGCTACATCGGGCGTCGTTGAGCCTTTTCTGTTGGACACTGGTGCAGCGAAAAGTTCTATCATGCATTCGAAACTCCCTGGCGCACCTTTGTCTGGCTTAACAAATGTTTCCGTTGGATTCTCTGGCGCCCCTGTTAGCAATCCAGTTTCGCGCCCTTTGCCCCTTCAAATTGGGCCACGTGAGCTAGAAGCTCCGTTGATTCTAACCACGGGTTGTGGCGAAAATCTTTTGGGCCTGGATTTGCTTAAACGTTTGTATGCGACTTTGTATTGTTCTCCTGCGGGTGTGAAGCTTACGTTAGGAGAGAGGGTTGTCTCTCCCATGTACTTGTCCCTCGATAAGCTCCCACCGGAATTGAGTTCTCTTCCTGCGTCTTTGTGGGCAACGGGTCCTAATGATGTGGGCCTACTTGATATCTCACCTTATGTTGTACAGTTGAAATCTAATGTACGATTGCCACGTATTCCCCAATATCGTATCTCCCTTGATGGTGAACGAGCACTGTTGGCGATCATCTATGATTTGATCGAGAAAGATGTTATTGAAGAGACTCGGGGAAACGTGTGCAACAGCCCTGTGCTGCCCATTCTTAAACGTACTGATCCTTCAAAACCACCTATTTATCGCTTTGTTATCGATTTACGGGAGGTAAATAAGATTGTGGTTCCTCAATTTCCCGTTGTGCCTGACATCACGGCGCTACTGACTCTGATTCCAGCTTCTGCATCATGGTTTTCGGTGATTGACTTGAAAAATGCGTTTTTCAGCATCCCGATTGCCGAGGAGAGCAGGGACCTTTTCGGTTTCTCTCTTGATGGACGTAGCTTCCGGTTCAAACGCGCTCCTCAGGGCTACTGTGAAAGTCCATCTATTTACAGCCAAGCCTTGAAGGGTCAACTGGATGCGTTTAGGTTGCCGGTTGGTGCGGCCTTGATCCAATACGTCGACGACTTGTTGGTGGCTGCTGATACTCAGGACATTTGCAAAATTGCTACGGTGTCGTTGCTGCAACATCTCTGTGAGTTGAATCATAAGGTGTCACCCTCTAAACTCCAATATTGTTGTCAAGAAGTAACCTATCTAGGTCACTTATTGTCAAAGGAGGGAAGGAGGTTGACCCCAGAGAGAATTGCGGCAATTGCGCGAATGGCTGTGCCAAAAACCCAAAGAGATGTGCGTGCCTTTCTAGGTATCACGTCGTACTGCAGGCAATGGATTCCTAATTTTTCATTGCTAGCGAAACCGTTAGTGGCTCTTACGTGCAAGGATGTTTCAACTCCTTTACCATGGACGGAAGAATGTCAGAAAAGTTTTTCTGAATTGCGTGATTCATTGTGCTCGGCTCCTGTGTTAGGTACTCCTGACTACAGTAAGCCGTTTACATTATATGTTCACGAGAGGGAAGGTTGTGCGTTGAGTGTCTTAACGCAACCTTTTGGTGGTAAGCAACGTCCATGTGCATATTTTTCCTCGACCTTGGACCCAGTAGCTAGAGCATTGCCGAGTTGTTTGAGAGCAACTGCGGCAGCTGCGGTCTCCATCCGACAATCAGCAGGATTGGTCATGGATAATATGCTTACGGTGATGGTTCCGCATGCAGTCGATACTCTTTTGAATCGAACGAAAACTCAGCACTTGACGAGTGCGAGGTTGTCTGGGTACGAGTTGACATTATTGGCAAGCCATATTCAGATAAAACGTTGTAACGTTCTAAACCCGGCAACTTTGTTACCACTTAGCACAGAGTCAGATGAAGTAGCAGAACATGATTGCTACTTGAGGACTGAAGAGGAAACAAAAGGTCGAGTGGACCTTAAAAACACCCCATTGGAAGATCCGGATGGCACACTGTATGTGGATGGGTCATGTTTTAAACTGCCGAATGGCGATGTGACTACTGCTTATGCTGTTGTAACGTTGAATACTGTTGTTGAGACTGCAAGGTTGAATCAAAATTCTGCCCAAGCTGCAGAATTGATTGCTCTTACTAGAGCATGTGTGTTGGCGAAAGGGAAACGCGTGAATGTGTTTACCGATAGCCAATACGCGTTCGGCGTTGCACATAGTTTTGGACGATTGTGGAGAGAGAGAGGTTTCTTGACGTCGCATGGTACGAAGATTCAGCATGGCCAGCTTGTGAATGATCTTTTGGATGCATTGACTTTGCCTAAGCAAGTTGCGATTGTTAAGTGTAGTGCGCATCGTAAGGTGACGGATGATGTTGGTCGTGGTAACGCGTTTGCGGATGAGACTGCTAAGGAGACTGCCCGGAACCTTAGCACTCGAATGTATGTGACGAGTTCGGTTAGGTGGCCTACAGAATCGAGCATGTGTGAAGACACTATCGAAAGTGTGAAAGAAATTCAGAATGAGGCCACCGAGACTGAAAAGGCGAAGTGGAAAGAAAGTACGGGAAAGTTGGATGCGAATGGTTGTTGGATTGATTTGTCGAATCAGAAAAGATGGATGTTGCCGGATGCGTATGTGCTGGCCGTTGTGACAATGGCGCATGGGTTAGCACATATTAGCGCGAAAGGTATTTGTAAGTTGCTGGCTCCTGTGTGGAAGAATGATGGTATTACGAAATGTGCTGAACGTCTGGTGAAGAATTGTATGGTGTGTATAATGTACAATCCTGGCAAAGGAACCCCAACTCCTCCTGGCAGTTTTGCTCCTCCTTCGTATCCCTTTGAGGTGATTCAATTGGACTTCATCCATATGGAGCGATGCAATAACCTGAAATACGTTTTAGTTGTGGTTTGCGCATTCTCCCGATGGATTGAGGCCTACCCTCTCAAAGACAATACTGCTTTGTCTACTGCGAAAATCCTACTGAAGGAATATTTTCCTCGGTATGGAATGCCTAGAGTCGTGTGGTCAGATAACGGAAGTGAGTTTGTGGGTGGTGTGATGAAGAGTGTGTGTAAGGGCCTTGGAATTAACCAGAAATTCCACAGCGCCAATCATCCCCAGTCAGCTGGATTGGTTGAAGGGTACAACGGCACCCTTAAACTAAAGTTAGCAAAGATTCAGGCTACGACTGGTCTTTCGTGGCCTGACGCTTTACCTTTAGCATTACTGTCAACTAGGGCGACTGTACACTCCCGAGTAGGGCTTAGTCCCTATGAAATAGTGTTCGGCCGTCCTGCGAATGTGTGGGGGGTTCCTAGGCCAGGAATGTTTTCTGATCTTGAGTACCCAATGTTGATCGATTATCTACATGACTTGACTGCTAAACTGAGGTTAATTCACCAACAGGTTTACGACGCACTGCCGACGCAGACGGAGGGTCCAGGCCACCAGCTCCAGCCCGGAGACTGGGTGGTGACAAGGAACTTTTCACGCAAAAATAACCTGGACCCGAGGTTCACCGGACCCTACCAAGTGCTTCTGGCCACGAGGACTGCCGTTCGTCTTGAGGGACGTAAGAATTGGGTGCATGCCACGCACACCAAAAGAGTCCCCATCCCTTTGCCAGCAGACCCGTGGGTAAGAAGAGGCATTGCGTCATCTGAAACAGAAACATTGCCGGCGTTTGTGCCTTTTAGCGACGCACAGCTTGTTGAAGAACCCTCAGCGCAGCAGAAAGACACTGTTGAACGATTAGCATCAAAAGACTCAAGACCAGAACACCCAACTGATCAGCAGGACGCTGTCTCTTCAACGGATCCTTTGTTTGACGAGCAGACACGTCCTGGGAAAACCCGATACTTTTTGCGATCTCGCACTAAGGACAAATAAAAAGATCTTGCTTTTCTGTATTGACAACTGCATTATCCCGTTTTCCGTGATCAGTTTTGAACTGTCATATTACTGTAATTATTCCTGTACATATATTGAGCTTCATTCCTTATACTTTTGCTTTTACAGCTGAGAGACTTTGTTTTTGCATATATACATACTGTGCATTGAAGGCCGTAGGGCCGCGCGCGTACTTCCTTCTGGATAGTAGGTCTTGACGCTAGGTTAAAGGCCGTCGGTTCCTGGGAACTCCTAGGGATTGACTATTGCTACACAGAACGAAGTGCATCAAGAAACGTTGCGGACGGTCGTAGGGAATGGCATTCTCGAAGCTGAATGATTTGGAGGGAGCTCAGTTTCACAGATTCAAGCTGCAGCAACTCAGTCGTACCAAATGTTTCATATTCCAACTGTTTGTATTGTTTTTGACTGCTTCTGCATTATTGGCGGGTGGAGTGTATTACACGATGTCTTACTTCTTACCTGCTACACCTACTCCTACTCCTGACCCTAATCTTACCTCTACTGTTTCTCCCCATTCCTTTCACATGTTACCGGAACATGAACAGGCTAGACGTGTAGAATTCCGCAACAATTCCTTTATTCAGCTCCTTCATCAGCATCAGTTAGTGGTTAACACTACTAATTGTTGGGTGTGTGGGTTGATGCCACATACTACGGATAAGGGAATTCCATATCTGGTGTTACCGTATAGTTCCCAAGGGTCAGCTCGAGCATTTCAAACAATGTTTCGAAGCGCACTGGGTTTCCACCCCATTCGAGAACCACGTTCCCCCTACTCTGGTCCTACTTCGTATCAAAAACCTTTGTCGATAGCAATAGAGGATTTAGATAGTGATATCTATGATCCTTCGCTTATCCCTGAAGAAGAGATACAAGCCTATAGGGTCCTAAGTAGAGGTGAATATAGTGCGTTCACTAGCGAAAAGCAGCTTAAAAGCTCGCCTCCGATATGGGTCGTACCCCACACTGGTAATTTCTGTCTCATGGGTCGTGGCCGAAGATCGCAAGCCCGACTTGGAGCAAGTGCTTGCACTGAAAATTACATTCTGCCGATGTCCTCGTCCCCTGTGTTTCTGGCTGCCAAGGGTACATACTTTATCTGCTATGATCGTGCATACACATGGTTGCCCGCTGACTTCATGGGCTCATGTTTCATTGCAAATCTGTTGCCTCCGACGTTTACTGTAGATGCCGATTATCATAAGACTAGAGTTATACGAGGCGTAATTAGCGAAGAGGATACTGCCGGTCAAGAGGCAGGAGACTTTTTCAAGGGTTTCCTCCCGTTTTGGGGACCTATGGTTAATAGTAGGAACCTGAGACAGTTGACTCGAGTGGTAGAATCGACAGCTAATATTACTGCCAGTGCCCTTGGTAATATCACCACAGAACTTCAGGCGGAGAGACTTATGACGTTACAAAACCGTATGGTTTTAGATGTCATTTTAGCAGATCGAGGTGGGGTATGTAAGGTGATCCATTCGAGCTGCTGCATTTTCATTCCAGATAATGCTCCTACTGTCTATCAAGCCATCTCGAGGTTGCATAAGATCTCCGAATCCATACACGTGGATGTAGGGGATTGGACGCTACTTGGATGGTTTTGGGGCCTGATGTCGACTTGGGGTTGGAAGATTCTGATGATCATCGGAGTCGTTGTAGTGTTCCTGTTCACGTGTTGCCTTTGCGTGCAGTGTGGTCCTGCCTTATGTGGCCTCTGTGCTACAACGTGTATGAGACAACCACCTGTTACCAAGGGGACTCGGTTGGACAGAGCTATGCTACAGCAACATCTCGATGGTTTGATGAATATCGAATATGATTCCGACTAGTGCTTGCCTACATGAGGGCAAAAGGAGCGTCTGAGGTTCCGTGACAATTGTAAGTGGTGTTTTTCTACTCGCACGAATATGGTCGAGTCTGGTATCTATGAACCGCAAATGACGAGTTTAGTAAGTGTGCGCAGTTTCGCTGTGCTAACTTAAACCGTTCGTTTGTTATGTGGGTTTTTCATCTGTACCCACGGGTTCCATCTTAGATACGGCATCCATTTTGTCTCTTGCCCTCAAGTAGCCAGCGAACGGACGTTGTCCGCTTCGCGACCCTGGGACTCCCAAGATATCTGCGGAAGACACATGTTCTTTGTGAGTGTCTTTATGGCGAGGGGGTTGCTACTGTAAGGCAGAAGGCGCCGCTCGAGGCTCATCTTGCCGCACGGACTTATTGTCTCAGCCGTGCATCTCATTAGGCACGTCCCTTTGATGCCTGTATCTCGTGTTTCCCGATACCTCCCCTTTTACACCCTTTCCGATCTCCCCACTGTCTCCGTCTTCCTCTACACCTGTCCTTGTTCCTATTTCGATCTGTTTTACTGCTGATTGGAATTCGCTAATGTTGGGAAGATGGGTTTTTACAGTTGGGAACCGCCAAATGTTTCCGCACTTATGTTCCGGACCTGATGTGTTTCAAAGTGACCAGAGCGACCCCTCTGGGGGATAATTGTGGGAACCGGGTTGTAAACCTTTGTGTATCATGTTGTCCTATGGGTAAATTCTGTATAAAAGGAGCGACCCCCAGAACCAATTTGAAGCAGTCTCCCCAAGTTGCACGTGGTGTACTTGTCGTGATCTCTGTGTTCCCTGCAGCAAAAAAACCTTGAATCTTTGACGTCGAAGGAAGTGTCCCGTGTCTCTGTGATTCGTACGCCGGAGCAGGTTACTCACGAAGGTTTCAGGTGTTGTGCCCTGGCACCGCTGGGTCTTAAAGAACCCAGTCCTTCAACTGACATGTGGAGGTTGACTGTGTTAGGGTCCAGCATGTGACAAACTGCAATGTGTGCTTGACAAAAGGGGTCATCCTGGGTAGAAGAGGTGATCAAATGGGTGCTTCTTGCATGGATTGCATGGAAAGAACATCTCTTTATAGATGCAACAAAGATATCGAACAGCGATAATGTGCTAAGGGATTGCAGTCAGGAGTTATGAATGAATGGTCAGAGAAGTGCAACAGAATTCCATTCAATTGAACACATATATCTTCATCTGGAACATCAATGCCAATATGCGTAGTTATGTGTATGCACCATTAAGAATTGGTTATGTGTAAAACCTTTACATTACATTAGTTCTTGTCACATTCTGACCATTCTGTTGGTGCCCTCAGTTAGTTAGAAGTGATAAGGGCTCTCTGCAATAAATATACTTTTACTTTATAGGAAGCATATGAATGTCTTTGCACCACACTGATCTCAGAAGTCAGAGTGCAATTCACTATGGATTGTATCACAAACCACTCTGTGAGGAAAACAAGAACACTATGCTAAAGAAAACAATAAGGCAGATAATGACAGACAGGAGATTTCCATCATCTTATGCGAATTTACAGATGAATGTTGATCACAAAAGCCATCTGATCAACATTAACAGCAAACCAACGATCTCCTTTCCTTCTTTGATCCTGAAGAATGAAGATACTGAGTGACTTAATCAACTTTCCCAAACATTCTCTCTGTCATCCAACAAACCGACCAGCAGTATATTCTTCAATGACCTTATTTAATTATCTAACTTCAGAACAAGGAAAAGTAGCAGCAAACACATTTGAAGCACCAACGTATGCCATCAGAACCTTGTCAAGCAACTGTGATCAAGGACCCGCTCCCAACCCCGACTCCCTGATATCAGCAGCATCCAGCTTGCCTGCATGGCTATGAGCATTGCTCCAGCTAGTTTGCTTGAAACAAGCCACATTCACCTCACTCCTTAAACTTTCCTGACCTAAACAATATTTTATGGAGGGTAATAAATGGACAACTGCAGGATTATGTCGAGGAAAACAACCTTCTTTCCAAATGTCAATCATAAATTTGACTGGCAAGAAGTGGTGACTCCACAATATCAAACATTTATGAAGATCTTTATGCAACTCTGGAGGAAGGAATAAAGCAATCCTTGTCCTTGACCTCTCAGCAACGTATCAGACTTCTTTCCTTTCTGATTAAAAGACTTGAGAGGTGGACCGGAATTACGGGCATTGCTTTGGACCTTATCCAATAATTTTCTAAGTAACCACACCTAGAGGATCAGTATGGTATTAACCAATAATCAAACTTTTCTCTGCTATTTTTCAACATACGCATACAGCTCAAAACCAAATCGCAAACATTCACAGAAAATCAAGAACTTGAATGATCTATGTAATTCTGGTTTATCCTTCTCCCCTCAAATCAACGAAATGAGCAGTAAACCAACTTCCATCTCTCACTGCTTTGAAAAATTCCACCTGCCTCAAAATGAGTAAGCGAGTTGAGCTGGCCAAGTCTTAGGTCATGACCAGAGTGGACTATTTCAACATTATGTATGCTGGATTTCCAAATAATCTCTGAGGCAGACTATGAAACGTATTAAACCAGGGTGTAAGACTGGCCTTTGCATAAAAAGGTGAAACTAAATAAAATCTGCTCTAAGGTCTCTTCATTGGATTAAGGTTAGATCAAGGATCAGGTTTCACATTCTTTGTATTTAGCACAAGTCAGACTGTGAAAAGGGTGTTCTTAAGTGTCTAGAAGGTAGGATTTAGGCACTATAGAAACGCCTAAGTAAATAAATGGTTTGTAGAGTAAAAATCCATGTCTCCAGAGATATTCAGAATACAAGCTGGCAAGATGTATCTTATGTTTACCATGGAAGTGTGACTGTTGTAAAGAAAGAAAAGAAATGATCTCCTTTTGTCACTCTGTGAAAACATTGGATAGTTACCACTTTCTGAGAACAACATTGGAGCTTTGGACAATGGCACATTGAAGAAAGGGTGGGACCAAGAAGACTGACTGCAAGGCCTTGACAGTCTACTGGACAGTACAGTCTTGATTGTAGCCTGCTTATGTCCTAAGAGCCAGTGAATGTCCCTTCCATTTCTAGAGATAACATTTTTCTCTGAGCAAGACTCTAAGTGACACTCTGAACGTCCCCTAGTTTTCTCTGCGGTGGAGCATCTTGGTTGATCAATATAAGAATGTAAGAGTATTTAGGTGTAACCGAGCGGAAGAGGGAGCATGAAATTCCGTTACTCAATGGCGCCATAACAATAGTTTGATAATGTAGTCAAGAGAGGCAGAAGAATGCTGCAACACCCTGGGAAAGGTTTAGTCAGCAAAAAACGAATTATTGGCACAGGACAGATGATTAGACATAGCAGGTCCTGGGCATTGGATCAAGCGCTGCAGTGCACATTTTCCAGAATAAATGAAGAGCCAATGCCCAAGGAAGGACCATTAAGACTTGACATGCCTTGTCTGGTCGAGCGGTAGAGATATGGAAGAGGTAAGAATTGACTTTGGGATTAAAATATCACGAGGTATTAATATAGGTGATTGAGACAGAAGCAGTGGTTATTTCAGAGAGGTGATTTTGATGGTGATAAGCCAACAAAAGAGTACCCAAGTATTTTCAATGATAGGAAACAAACATTTAGACCTTGGTCGGCTTGCTGCTAAGACACCTTGGCAAAGGACGCCCGGCCTCTGCACGCATAGTGGTGGCCAGTACATCATACTGATTTTCTTGCTGCTCCATGTCGGCGATGGCATTTCCAGAGAAAATTTAATACAGGCCTAGTGGGCATTTTTTGATCTTCAGAAACTAATTCTGAAATGGAGAATTGAGATCAACAAAAATGTATGTTAGATATGGCTTCCATAGGAATCCTTTAGCATGATCAAATACATCAGAATCTGGTTAACCATGTTATGACATCACTCAGGGAGGCAATCTCTTCCCCTTTATTTTTTTACTTTGCCCAGATCTCCAGAGACATGAGTGCGGAGGTAAAAAGGCGGTTGTCAGTTTCACCCAACTTTTCCTATCTGTCCCAGGTGTCCAGAGACCTGAGAGAGATGAGAGAAGTTGGGCAGAGTTGCGCATACACCAATTGCACTTTTTCCCTGTCAACATGGTCTTTTTCAGACCCACAGTGAGAAGCGATATGCAGCCGCACTGACATGCAGCTCACACAGAGCCACTGTCAGTGCTGTACCGGTGCTCCCCTCTCAATGTGAGAGTGGAGAGTGCAGCACAGTGTAGCTTTCGGCTGGATAGGATGGGAATGTGCAGAGGGTAGTAGGGATGAGTGGTAGGAAACTAGGTCATTTCTTCACTTGTGTGCATAAAGTGGTGGAGGTGAGAGGTAGGAGGACAGGTATTGATTTTTGAATTTCAAAGAGGTTCTCCTGGGTGGGGTATTGAGGGGATGTTGTACATGGCTCCCCCATTAGTCTTCTGTTCTTGAATACATGCTGGAATTAGAGCGAGGATGATGGGAGTGGGGCATATACAACAATAAATTACAGATGGGTAAAATCAGAATAATAGTGATTGGGTTTCTGAGTGACATCATAGACAGTTCAAGCTTCGCTCTCGTTTATTTGCTGTGATGCATAAACCCTTGCTGAAAAACATCCACTTGATTCACAATTACCCATCTATAATTCTATATGTGATGTGTGGTTCTCACTGAGGTCCACTAGCTTGGATACCAGATTCTAAATCTTGGTATTCATCGCTATGCCCTAGTGACAGTGGGAAACAAAATGTGTTTTCCATTGTTACTACTTTATAAATGAATTAGAGGCTGCTGAGATAGAATTCTATGAAAGCCTGTCGCAGCACTGGCGCTCTACTCTGATGGAGAGCCGAGAGCACAGCTTCAGGAAGGTAAGGAGATAGAAAGTACAGAGTGTGGTGGCATTGGGTCACAATAGATCAGTGTCAGGAATCCACAGAAGACAGGGGAACTGCTTGGCCTCCAGACCACACTGAAGGAGTTAACGAAGTACTATTGCCTTATATGCAGGCTGGTGTGGTGTGAAGCCCTTTAAGGGAAATCTATCGGAGGAGCCCCCGGAGTTGTGGCCTGTGATGTTTCCTACAGCCGACCTATCAGAGGAGACGCCGGACGGAACAAGAAGCGATAGCACCAGGACGTAAGACGAAGATGATTCTGGGCTGAGAGGGGTCACCGAAGCGTGGAGGTTGAGGAGACCGGAAGAACCGAAGAGAGACAGAGAAAGAGGCGCTGCCCCCAACGAAGACGTCAAGCCAGGAGGCCAACAAGACGTTGTTCCGTCCCGCCTCCCTCCAGGAGGAGGGTGGCTTAGCACGGTATGGGCGAAACTGCAGGGATTTCCAGGGCACGGGTAGGGGAGGGCGGCAATAGAGAGGGAGGTCACAATAGAGCTCACATGGTGTTGGCGTCTTGGTGATCTCATCCCTCACTCCTGCTACGCTACATCAGGAAGGATTTTCGCTTCCTTACTGACCCTTTTATTATTTTGTTTCAGTTTTGGGTTTAATCATTCATTGATACCGGGACCTCAGAAGTTCATTGGAACCAGGACGGTCTTCTCCCCCCCCTTTCTCTTAGAGACAGCTGCTGAAAAAAAGGGAGCAACCGCAATCAGAGGAATACCCCAGTGTATTTGGACTGCTAAAGTAAAAAAAAGAAAAAAAAAGAAACCAGTATAGTACCATATTTCTAGTAAGTAATCTAATAAGGAATCGCACATTTTGCGATTCCTTACATGCAGTCGCAAAATAAGGAATCGCAAATTTGCGATTCCTTATTTTGCACTGAAATTTGCTACATACATACCATTTTGCGAATTTCGGCGTTTGCGAACCCATTTGAGCTTCATACATCTGGCCCCTACTCTCGTGGATGTTGCAAACATGAAAAATCTGCATCGGCAAGTCACATAAATAGGATAAACCATAAATGCATTCCAGCTGGCAGTCCAGTGGCAGATAATCACCTGCAGATGTTTTCCAACAGCAGAGCCACGTCAGGTAGCTGAAGTTCTGCTACCAGAAATTAAGTTGTTTCCTATCCTGTAAACAGGAAGGAGAAAAGTGAGGTGTGTGGATGGGGCAGCCCTGACATTTGAGGGTGATCTGAATTAAATGAGCTCCTAAGGTATGCATGGAACTACCATTTCCAAGGGAATGGACAGGTTAGGTGGGTAGTTGCTACCAAACTCAAAGTACCTTTAAGAATTGAATGTATGACGGAAACACGCATGCCATTACCATGCATGCCTTTACCATGCATGCATTTACCACGAATACCTTTACCTCTAATACCTTTACAATGAAAATGTAAGTATATATCAAGTAAGTAAAACCCCTTGAATATATGGATGCACTATTGATTTTGTAAGTGAATTTCTAAGGTTTTTTTTGTGTAAAAGTTGTTTTTATTGCATTTGAAAAAGGAACCAAATTGAGGAAAAGACAGAAAGAAAAAACAGGCGGCAACATTGCAGTGGTACACACATTAGCCCAGCAAGTACGTCTGGCATACCCAGTAAGAGCTTCGGTTTACAGTTAATCAAACAAAGCAGAATCCAGGAAGATGGAGATAGCTAAGGGTTTCAACCGCCAGACGATCCTCAATGTCTCTGCTGAGTCTTACAGGAGAAGGGGCCATCCCATCACACTAATTCCCCCGGGATGTTCCGGGGTAGGCCAGTGCCCCCCTCCAGCAAGCTATGCCGCAACAAGACGAAACCCCCCCAACCGCGTTCCCCTCCCCCCTCCCCGACGTCCCTCCCCCCCCCACCCAGGTGGTGGCGCCAACTAACATTCTCTCTCTGCCTCACACATTCACATCATTCGTGCAATTAGACCTGGAAAAGGTGGAGTGCTCGCAGGGCCGATGGACAAACAGCAGACGGTAAACCATTCGATAAGAATCTGACTAATGGTCCCCACCGGAACATAAAGTTCTTAAAGTTGCCCAAGAAGATGTCCACCATTCTCTCCATTCTCATCAATTTCCATAGTTTTGCGTGCCATATCGACATAGCCGGGGCCGTCGGCCTTTTCCAGGCCGCAGCTAGTGTAAGCTTGGCCGCCCCCAGGCATAGCCACATAATCTGTTTGTCTGCTTTCGTCTGATGTTCCAGAAGCGGATCCCGGAGACCCAGGATGACAAAAGACAGGGAGTCCGGGATCGGGTATCCCAACATATCTTTGATATGGGATAGAATTTCGGTCCAAAAAGGTCGGATGATTGGACAATCCCACCAGATGTGGCGAAAATCTCCCAGTTAGCCACAGCCCCTCCAGCAGCGATCTGAGGTCGCCGGGAATATGCGATGGAGTTTCGAGGGATAAAGGTACCAATCAAACATAGTTTTATAATGGGAATCACGGAGATCCGCTGAGTGATTGTGGGTCCTAATGTCCCGCCAGAGGCCCTTCCATTCACCTTCCGCTATGTCCCTACCAAGCTGACCTTCCCAATGGTCCATATAGCGGGGACAGGGGGAGACCACTGTGCTAAGCAGGAGCTTATATAAAAAGGAGATCGTTCCCTTCATTGTAGCAGTTCGTAAAATAAAGGCCTCAAAAGGCGAGGGCGGTCTCGTGGCTGCCTCTCTCAGACCAGGGGAAGTCGCCCAGTGAATCAGCTGGGCATATTGGAATTGTTCCGTGGGCGGCAGGCCATAATCCCTCATGCAATTGGAAAATGTGAGGGGTTCCGTGCCATGGAATAGGTGTGTAAGGGCCCTACAACCGCCCTCTCTCCAAGGCCGAAATGGCCCCTCCTGCAGCGCCGGCGGGAAAGCCGGATTGAAGTGCAAAGGAGTGAAGGGGAAGGGGAAGGGGAACGACGTCCAGCGCTCGTCTCCCGAGACCGTATCCCACACCTTTAGAACAGTGCCCGTGGGGGTGCTGATGTAAGCATTCCTAGGCCTGTCTGGCTTGGGTTTCCAAGCCAGACCCCAGATCGACCTCCCAGCCACACTCCTATCCATGTGTAGCCAGTGTTTTTCAGATTCCTGTTGCGACCACTCCACCATGACCCGCAGTTGTGCGGCCTTATAGTACAGATGCATATCCGGGAGGCCTACTCCACCCTCCTCCCTCGGGCGCCGCAAAGTCGCATAGGCGAGGCGTGCCCGTCCACCCTGCCAGATGAATTTCAGCAAGATGGTCTTCAGCCATCAAAAGAAATCTAACTCCATTGGTATGGGAAGGGCCTGAAAAGGGTATAGAAATTTAGGGAGGAGGACCATCTTGATGGCATGGATCCTGCCCAGCCAAGTAATGTATTTCGGCTTCCACCGATCTAGTTCCCCCCTCACCGCCGATAACATGGGCGGAAAATTCGCTGCGAACAGGGAGCCAATAGAAGGTGTCAATCGGACCCCCAAATAAAGGAGGGAGGTCGGCGCCCAAGCCAACGTCGTAAGCGGTCGCAAGCGCTCCAACTCAGCCGGCGGGAGTGTTAAGTTCAGAATATATGACTTGTAAAAATTTACTTTAAACCCGGCCACCTCTTCATAAACGGACAGCAGAGTTCGAATGTGTGGCAGGAATTGCGCCGGGTCCCCCACAAAGAGTAGCACATCATCTGCAAAAAGGGAGATTTTATGTTGCTCACCCGAAAAGGGGAGTCCCTTTATCTGCTCCTGCTCGTGCAGCGCGATGGCCAGAGGTTCGATGCTTAGGGCAAAGAGCAGAGGTGAAAGAGGGCAGCCCTGTCTCGTACCCCTGGTGAGAGCAAAGCCGGCGGAACGATGCCCATTAACCATCACCCTGGAGCAGGGAGTGCTATAGTTCGCGCGAATCATGGTAATGAAGTGTTGCGAGAATCCAAAGGCCTCCAAAGTACGGAACATGAAGTTCCAGACTACCCGGTCAAAGGCCTTTTCCGCATCCAGCCCTACCAGCACTGCTGGGATATGGAACCTCGAGGCCTTCTCAATGAGGTGAATCACCCTCCGCAAGTTGTCATTAGTTTGTCGCCCCTTGATAAACCCCAATTGATCTGGGTGAATAATGGCCGGCATCAAATCCCGGCGTCTACGTGCCAGGAAAGCGGAGTATAACTTAGCATCTATGTTGAGTAGAGCTATCGGGCGGTAGGACGAGCAGTGGGACAGGTCCTTCCCCGTTTTAGGAATCACGGAAATCATAGCCTCAGACATGGAACCCGTGGTACGACCCGAGATTGCCATTTCGTTGAAGAGGGGTACCAAAAATTTGCAGAGCTCCGTAGCAAAAGATTTGTAGAATAACACCGTGGAACCATCCGGACCGGGAGCTTTGTGGAGCTTAAGGTCTCTGATAGCCTCCAACACCTCCTCTCTAGAGATGGGGACTGCAAGCAGTTCGTTCCATTCTTTTGAGACTCGCGGAATGGGGAGGGCAGCAAGAAAGCGGTCTTGGGCTGCCTGGTCCAGGGAGTCACCCTTATACAGTGTCTCATAGAACCTGCCAAAGAGGTGTGCCTTATCCGCATTGTTGTGGCAGAGCGACCCTAGGAGTCCAAAATGCCACCTATATAGTCCCTCTCTCGTTTATCGCGCAGTTGACGAGCCAGATGTTTGCCTATTTTATTCCCCTGAGAGTAGGAGATGCGCCGAAGTAGGGTAAACTCCGCACGGTTGGCATAGTGGGCCTTTAACTTACCCCGCACTGCAGTCAGTGGTCTTAGTGTGAGCCTAGACAGGTTGACTTTGTGGGCCTGCTCTAAGATAGCCAATTCCGTCTCTAATCCCTCCCTTTCCTTCCGCCTCAGCTTATTGAGGTTGGCATTAAGGTGAAGGCACGTGCCCCTTATGGAGGCCTTACACGCATCCCAGGTATTAAAGAGGGAGATGTCTGATGCCGGATTGAGAGTCCAGAACTCCCCTAATGCCTTGCGCAGCGCCTTGCAGGAGACGTCATCCCAGACAAGAGCCGGTGGGAAATACCATTTCTTCATCCCATCCCCCCCGGAGGGCCAGTGTAACCCCAGTACCAGCAGGCTATAGTCCGATACAGACAAAGGGAAAATGCTAGAATCCCGGACGTCCCCCTGAAGTGCCTGGCTCACAAAAATATGGTCAAGCCTGGAGTAGGAGTGATGAACATGGGAGAAGAACGTGTAGTCGCGCGATTGGGGGTGCAGAAATCTCCAGCAATCAACCAAGCCAAGTTCACCTATCATGCTCTGATTCTCAGCGGAAAACACCCCAGCACCCGCCCTCTGCGCCCGTGAGCTGTCTAGATCTCTGTCCCAAATCATATTGAAATCCCCCATAAGTACCATGAGGCCTTCAGCAAAATCCCCCGTCTTGTCAAGCAGGCCACGGAGAAAGGCATTCTGCCCCGCGTTGGGGACATACACCACCACAAATGTACACGCCACTCCATCAAGCACTCCCTTGACCATAAGCCACCTTCCTTCCTTGTCCCCGCTAACCCCCAAAGGTTGGAAATGTAGAGACGTTCAAAAGAGAAGCGCCACTCCCCTATGTTTGGAGGATGCAGAGGACCTATAGATTAGCGGGAAATGCTTATGGCTCAGCCGTAGTTTGTCTTTACGCGCCAGGTGAGTCTCCTGGAGTCCCACAATATCCAAGTGATGATCAGTAATATATTTCCATACTTTTTGGCGCTTCTGAGGGGAGTTAAGACCCTTGACGTTCCATGTCCCAATACTAATCGGCATAATGGTAAGGTAGAATTCGCCCCCTCTCCGTCAATGCTAGTGCCATCCCTCTTCTCCAATACCTAGGAAACACACCCTCCTGGCTCAGTGACACCCTCACCACCAGGTCCCCACCGAACTCTGGACCCCTGTCAGCATCCGGGAACTCAAGGTCAGTAACAGATTCCACCCAGTCAATACTCTCCCCCAGAGGCCGGACAGTCAAAAGCTCCAGGAACACATAAGCAACGTGAGGAAAGCATACCGTACATTCATGCCAGGCGCCACCACCAACCAGCCCACCCACCCCCCTCCCACCAGGCCCCCCACAACACCCCCAGTGCCCCCCCAAGCCAAACCCCAATTCAAAAACAAACAAATATACTTAGCAATCTCAACAGATCATCCCAGATCAGTGCAGCGCACAGAATAGTCACCGGGAAGGGGACGGGAGATTCCAAGCGGGACTCCCAAGGCCTCGGTCCGGGGTGTCTTCTCACAAAGTACCACCATACCCACGGAACCAGAGCGCACGGGCCCCTCCGGCGCCCTCAGACCAGCAGCCCACAATTCAGGCCGCTCCGGAGCTCTGCTGTGAATTCGTCAACGTCGCTGGAGCAACGGAAGCTACCGCGTCACCCCTTTCCTGTAGGCTGGTAGCTCGATCAGGCCGCCCGCGATCTGATGTCGATCCCAATCTGTGCCAAGAGGAGGATCAATGTCGTCTCCTCATCGAGGGGCTGCTCACCCGTGAGGTCGGGGCTTCATCCTCGATGCCTAGGAGCTCCTTTGCTACCTGTAAGGAGCGGATCTGCGCCAGCTTATTCTGCCACCAGAAAACTATGCGGAAGGGGTGGCCCCAGGAGTAAGGAATGCTGTGATTCCGTAGAAACGCCGTTACTGGTCTAAACTCTCGCCATTTCTGAAGGGTCGTTGCCGCCAGGTCCTGATAGAGCTGCGGGCGATGTTCCCTGAATTGCAGATTAGGAACGTCTCGCGCTTTCCTGAGGATTCTCTCCTTTAGCTGAAAATCAAGGACACAAACGAGGATATCAGGGGGCGGCCCTCCTCCCCTCCGAGGTAGACCAACTCTATGGACACGGTCCATCCGAATCTCACGTACATCTTCCTCGCCCAGGATCTGAAGGAATAGCTCTTGCACATAGCCCCGTAGATCCCCTGCTTCGCCATCCCACGGTACCGCTCGTATACGAATGTTATTCCTTCGAGAGCGATTCTCTAAGTCCTCCGCGTGGGATTGCAAGTCCAAGTTCTGCTCAGTGAGCCTCAGCACGTCCTGCTGCAATTGGTGGACGTCATTCGCCATGCTGAGATCGTGATCCTCCAGCGTGGCCACTCTTTCCCCAATGCCATCCACGTCTCACCTCAGCTCCCGAAGGTCAGACGTCAATTGCGCTCGGAGGTCCGAGATATCCTCCTTGATGGATTTAAAGAGGTCAGTCATAAAAGCTTTGGTGACTGGAGCCTCATCGTCAGACCTTCTGGGAGAGGAGCTCGGGCCAGGGGACGCCGGTTGCTGGGTGTTCTTCGGTTGGCTGTCCTTACCGTTCTTCCCCTTGTGCAAGACGGTAGACATTGCGGCCCCCTTCGTTTTCCTGGGAGACACCACGAACGGCACCCTCCCACACTAGGGCAGAATCTAGTCGCTGTCACCACTTCGTTCCCTCAACGTGTGCCCAAAGCTCCAGCTTGAGTTGTTGTCCCCAAATGTCTCAGTGCGTCAGGCAGCCCCGGTCCCGCATGGGAAGCCCTCGTAGCTCCAGCTCCCACTCCAATGCCAGGGACGTTGTTGCAGTACCAGCACGTAGCCTCAGGGGAGGCAAAGGTCCAGGGGGCCCGACCCCTCCCTGTGGGCCACACCACCAGCGGGGCACTCTGACCAGCCTGGTCTCGCTCCAGGGATGCCCTCTCAGAACCCCTCTTCAGAGTCACTCCTCAGGCGGACCCGCACTCCCCCGTGCTTCAGCAAAGACTCAGTCTCCGAGTTGTAGGGGGGGGGAGGTGGAGACCAAACTTGTGCCAAATGTCCGCCCCCACGGCCCCCACGGTCCACTCAATGCCTGCGCTCACAGTCTTTGGCGCTCACGGTGTCCTGCGCCACTGCCCCGGCCCCCTTCCACCAGGCCAGACCAACCAGACACACGTGGTCCCAGGCAGGAGGCCTCGGGTATGATCGTTCCTTGTCCGCCTCTGCTCGCTCCCGCGGGGGCCGACCGCACTCCCCTCGGGTCCATTACAGCTGCTGCCCACGGGTCGGGTCACTGGGCGCGGGTCTCGGCAGCAGCGCGGACCGCCTTCCAGACTAGGCCTCAAACCACGGCCTCGATTGCTCCGGCGGCCGCACTGCAGCTCCAGGTGCTCGCGGAAGATAGGCTCCGCCTCCTCACCGGGTCCCGGGCTCCGGCATCAATCGGGCTTCTTCTTACCGCCGCCAGTCCCTCACAGCACCTTATCACTATGTCCCGGTGCTCCCGCCAGCTACTTTCCGCCGGACACCTCCAAGAGTCTCCTCTCTGTCTCCCTGCGCCGCAGCTCGTAGCGCCGCTCAGGCCTGGGGCACCGCCGCCGGCTCCCGTCCCGCGAATTCGAGCTCAGGGATCGCTGGGAACCGCTCCTCTGCCGGTCACCTCTGCAAGAAGGCTCCAGAGCGGCCAAAAGCCCCAGGAGGACGCTCAGGGCCAACGCTGGACAAAGCTTTGTAGGGCCCGGCGCCGGAGGGGACTAAAGCACGTCCTACTCCGTCGCCATCTTGGCCACGCCCTCATTTCTAAGGTTTTTACATTTTTATTTCCTACCTGTAAATTTTGGGAGTGAGTGTGTGAGTGAGTGCATGGGTGTCTCAGTGGGTGGGTGAATGAGTGTCTCAATGGGTGTCTGATTGGGTCTAGGAGTGGCTGCATAAGTGTCTCACTGGGTGTGTGAGTGGGTGTGTCAGTGTCTGAGTGGGTCTGTGAAGGCGTGTGAGAGAGTATGAGTGGTCTGTAACTGGGTGCATGAGTGTGTGAGTGTATCTGTGAGAGGGTGTACAACATGTCTGAGTGGGTTTGTGAGTGGGTACAAGAGTGTCTGAATGGGTCTTTCGTGGCTGTGAGACTGTCTGAGTGGTTCTGTGAGTGCATGCATGAGTGCCTTGGTGGGTTTGTGACTGGGTGTAAGAGTGTCTGAGTGCATCTGTGAGTGGGTGCATGAGTGTCTGAGTGGGTCTATGAGTGCAAGTGAGAGTGTCTGAGGAGGTCTGCGAATGGGTGTATGAGTGTCTGAGTGGGTATGTCAGTGGGTGTGTGAGTGCCTAAATGTGTGAGTGTGTCTCTAAGCATCTGTGTGGGTGTGTCAGTAGCTGTGTCTGTGACTGGACCACAATGGAACCGCACCTCCCCCTTTATCCAAAAAGAGTCCACAGTTTTGCACAAAATAACTAACCAAGTGGAGCACTTTCTACTGGTTAATTACTAAGTGCTACCTCCTTGATTAAATGTCCAATACATATTCTACACTACATCTGCATTATGCGGCACAAAGAAATGTCAACAGTGATCTTGTGTGCGTTTCGGCAATGTGAATGTTCCCCATGCATCTTTATCCAGAAATTTGTGATAATATGAATCTTCCTGTAGAGAAGATGACAAGAGTACAAATAAGTAAATCTCCAACAAACAAGGGTCCTTCCTCTTAAATATATTAAGTAAGTCCTTTTTTGTTTAGTGGAGATGTCCTCATATTCCTCAGCATCAAGAACGCATCACCAGAATTGTCGAGAAAAGCATGGAGGGGCTTTTTGTAAGCTGCTCAGGTGATTTTGTACATTTGTAGACTCATAATCATTTAAAGGGAGAACCATAGACTCTGCTCTCATCAGGTAAGGACAAATAAGAACCAACTAGTTACAGTCACTACACATTGCACTCTAATAGATCAGCAATGCATTCACCTCCACAAAACATTTCGGATCGTCTTTCAATATCAAATTGTCAAGACAACTCAGTTGCTTTGCCTTTGTGAAGCCCAGGAGGCAAGGATTATTTGTCCTTTACAGAAGTGGAGCTTCAATTGGGGCACCTGCTATGTTTATATATGCGTTTCTCATTAAGGTTTAATTTCTGTAAAAATAAAGCAGGTCCTCATGCCAGCTCCTGCTGTGACAGTTCTTCTGTCCAGCTTGCCCGCAGTCTGCTACCATCTACTGCCTGTGTACCTGTTGCACTCTGTTTGTGCCTCCTGATCATTTCTTTCTCTGCAGGAATAAAATGTTTTAGCTAAGTTTTCCATGCATTGTATGTCATTTGACATGCACCAAGGAAATGGTACTTGGACTCTCTCTGGATGGTTCTGGGGTTTGTTCACATCCTGGTGTTAGAAGATTCTTATCTTTTTGGTTGCAGTAGCTGGTATTATCTTTACATGTTGTTTTTGCATACACTGTGTACCTGCTTGTTGCGCTTATTGTGTAAATACCTAAGCCAAAGATATTAGTCTGTGACACTAGTGCCACAATAATGATGATGAAAGATATTAACGACATTATGTTGATGAAGGTTTCTTTGAATGCACATATCAGCTTGTAGTGGTAGCTCTTATTTTCTGCAACATGTTATCTGTTTTTAGGTAGTGATAAAATTGTTTAGTGACTGCTAAGAGGAGGGTCTGTTGGAATAAAAATGTTCAAGCTGAGTTTTCCATGCATTGTATGTCTAAAGTTAGAATTCGCTGCACCATTTTATATTCAGCCACCATTTGCTGAGCTTTGATTGAAACTGACTTCTGTCTCACACTCTCTGCCCCAGCTAAAAGCAGCTGCAATAGTTTTTGTTTCTTCAAGGTTAAGCTTTGCTGTGCTAATGAATACACTGTTCTTGTCAGTACATACCTTTACCACTAGACAGGCCTTCTCCCGCCCTTAGAGCCGCAGGCACAGGAAGAGGGATGTTGGTGCTGAGATAGCATGTACCCGGTCTCAGGATCGCAACCCATCCTTCTGTATCTCCTTTGTTCATCAGCTACCAACTAAAAATTTCCAGTAAGGGCGTTTATTTATTGGTTCTGAATTGTACATAATGTATCGCCATGGTTGCTGAAGTCAGTCCCTCTGCAGCAATCTAAGGAGGCTGGTCATACCGGACTCCACTCAAGTGTATCTGAATAAAATATATTTGGTTTGTATTCTCTACTGTCTGACCGACTCTTCATTTGTGTGGAAGGCTGAGAGGTGGTCGCGAGTGATTCGGACGACCCTAATCGGGTCAATTCCTTCAGTTGGCACCCGAACAGGAACTCCATCAGGTGACCCATCCTCGTCTACGAATTGGCAAAGATTCAGGAGACCACAAGGTTGCAGTGGCCAGATGCTTTACCATTAGCCCTTTTGTCCACAAGACCTACAGCACATTCTAGGACAGGATTGTCACCGTACGAGGTCGTGTTTGGGCGCCCAGCGAATGTCTGGAACGTTCCACAACATCGTACATTTCTGAGATTGAGTAAAGGATACATTGAGTATCCTTTACTGATTGATTACCTGTACCAGTTAACTGAAACTTTGTGTTCTATTCACCAGCATATCAGGGACACACTTCCCGCAGTACCTGAGGGGCCTGGACACGATATTCAGCCTGGGGACTGGGTCCTCATCAAGAATTTTCAGCAGAAAAGGAGCATCAGTGAAGGGGGCCAGAACAGGTCCTCCTTTCAACAAGTACCACTGTGAAAGTCTCTGGCCGAAAGAACTGGATACATTCCTCCCACTGCTATAGGGTGCCCCTGCCTTTACCATATGACCAGTGGGTGAAGGATGGTATCGGGGACTTTGAAAAGTGAGAGAGTTCCATGATTCGTCCCTTTTTCCGATGCCAAGCTCACTGGACCAAAATGGATGCCGAAAATAATTAAGTACTAAATGCGGCAACACCACTGAAGATCAAGGCAATTGAGGAGTCCCTTTACATTGACCCCCCTGTGCCTGAGCCCATATTTATTGACCCCTCTGTGCCTGGAGTCACTGGGTACAATTTGCACCCTTGAGTGAAGAACAGTGCACCAAAGAAGAAGTCAGGTTAATAGGGATGGACCACGCAAGTCAGGATGTACTTTGCCTGTAGTACCAACAGTGTTAGTTTAGGGAGAGGCGAGATTGGTGCATTGTTCGGACATTGGACAGGATAGATCAAATGTGCTCCCTTGGAGGGGTGTGCATTACCCTGGACGATGTGGGATTCATCGCGAGCTAGGACTGAGCATCTCCAGCGCCAGTTCTCAAGAGCGCCAACATTGATGAACAGTAGGAGTCTACCAGTGAGGCTCAGACAACACTGGGAATGGGAACACTTGCCCCTTTTTTGTCATCAGCTCCATTGAATTCCCTTTCCTTTGCTTCACAATGTATCAGTATTTCATTACTGAGAAAGAACAGCCATTTGCACCCCTGCGTCCAGATTGGGGTTGGTCCACAAAAGTAAAATAGTTTTTACATCAATAGATGCCATTGCACTAATCATTGTGTACTAGGGATATCCTATTTCCTGGAAGGGAAGTATCCTGTGCATTCTTTGGTTGGTACAACACTGATTCCTCCTGAACACATTTTTGTTACTTTGGCCCCTCACAAGGGGTTTAGCTTCAAAAGACTTATAAGGATAATGTACTTATACAAATGTTACATCAGGCTAATGAAGTGTCGTATACAACTAATTGTTGGGTTTGTGGTCTACTCCCCTCGGTGACTCACAAAAGTAATAACCTGTTGTCCATGCCACTGTCATACATCAGTAGTTGGTTTGCATTGCTTAGTATGGTGCAGCCCCATTCACAGTTCGATAGTCTGAATAGGCCACTTGTTGATTCTCGCACTACAGTACAGAATGTTCATTTCCATCACAGGGCTACACCAAGTGCCGTTTGGTAGATTATTTTTAAGGTCCTGTATGAACACATACAACAGTGTACAGAACGGGACATGGTCTTGGATGGAAATGGCTGATTTCCTAGGGTTCAACACATCAAAGTACTTCCAGTTTTTCCAGGCTTGTGATGTTACTGAGGACAAGCATGGCAACGCAGTTATTTTTAAGAGTGGGCGTAGCTCGGTTACACGGAGTGCCATGGAGATGAAAACAATCTCAGCACACTCTGCACAGCTCCGCTACGCACCACCCGCCTCCCACCCGTGCTATTAATGCAGTTTGTGTTTTAAAAAATGGATTTTAAGATTATAAAAACTCCTTACCTTATTTGAGGCGTCCCTCCGTTATAAGCTGTCTTGCTCTGCTACCAGCTTTGCAGTTTTCTATTTTCAACGCCGGGCCGCCCCTTTGCTGGGGCAGCAGTGCGCTCTACAAGTCACTATAACATAACATACCAAGCCAATACCAGTGTCAGTGGTCAACACAACAGCTAGTTTCTGTGTCCAGGGGGCCGGGCAGATATAGGTAGGGGAGAGTAGGTGCAATTCTACATATGAGTTGAGAACGACTGACAGTCCACCCTTAATACCACCCCCTAATATCTATCTTGTCTGTGGATCCCCAGCTTATGTCCGGCTCCCAGAGGGACGGTCGGGTAGGTGTTATCTCTTTCCTCCTTACCCCTGTGTATATAGCTCCATCTAATTATCACAAAGACAATAGGCTGCAGCGTAGGAGTGTGCACTTGCCCAGAGTCAGAAGGGTTATTGACACAGAAGATATAGATCAGACAGATACCACTTTGCAATATTTTGAAGATGCTGTGAAGGGTATTGTACCGTTTTGGGGCCCCATGTCCAATAGCCTTAATATTCATCGGCTCACAAGAGTTGTGGAAGGGGTTATTAATACAACAGCAGGCATACAGACCAATATCAATGTTGAGCTCCAGGCTTCGAGGCTTGTCACCTTACAAAACATGATGGTGTTAGATGTCATCCTTGCTGATTGGGTAGGGGCCTGTCACATTATTGGCAGTAGCTGCTGAATGTACATTCCTGACCTCGCCCCCAATGTATATGCTGCCATACAGAAGTTGCACAGGCTTTCATTTGACATGCACCAAGAAAATGGTAAAATCTGTACATGTTGTTTTTTCATACACTGTGTACCTGCTTGTTGCGCTTATTGTGTAAATACTCTGATACCTAAGCTAAGCATGGGCGGAAAATCCGTTCCGCTCGCGGATTTTGCGGATTTTCGGTAAATTCGCAATCCGCGAACGCTCGTGAATTTACCGAAAATCCGCAAATTCGCACGCAGCGGGTTTTTTTCTTTGTGATACAATTTTGCGTCGCGCGGCGTTCACTTACCGTCATTCAGCGTTTGCCGAGTTGTTTTTCTCGATATTTTGCAAGTGCTGCGCCATTTTGGATCTTGCTGCGAGATCCCGCGGGAGTTTGGCGACCGCGATTACGTCATCGCGCCCGCCACCTTGCACAGCGAGAGTTTGTCAACGCGAGTATGCCGTGATCACGTATCGCGGGAGTTCGCAATTGCGAACCCGTACATGCGGCGGGCAGCAACAATCTCGCACTCGCAAAAATACAAAATTTGCAATTCTGCACAAGAAATCCACCAGCAAGCAGCATAAACCTTCTGAAAATGATGATTTTTTATCAAAATAACTCCTCAGGTTGACATTTGCCTGCACTTTATTTTGCAAGGAGTCCATTTTGGGGGGGGGGGGAGGGGGGGAGGAAGGAAGGGCCCCAAAGTCTCCAACTACCTGTTCCTGTCCAGCAGGCTCCTCCCAGTGCTTTCTTCATGTGCTGGTCACTTTCATTCGGATTCTTCACCTGTAAGGATTACTTTTTGTGGATGCTGCTGGATATTTGGATTTGAGGCCTTTTTGACTTTCTTTGGATCACTTTTGGATTAGAAATTTCACAAGTAAGTTTGTTTGGGGCATTACATTTGCTGCAACTACAATTTTGGAATTTTCGATTTTTGGGCTGTTGTTGGGGCCTTTTGCCCAGGGGTACTCAGTGGTGGGTGGACTGAGTCTTTCTGTGGGGTGTCTTGAATTTAAACATCATGGAGGGCCTGGATGGCTTGGGATTGTGCTGATTTTTCTGTGATTTTCGTTTTTTTGGGCTGTTGTTGTGGCCTTTTCGCCAGGGGTAGTGAGTGGTGCATGGGCCTAGTCTTTCTGTGGGGTGTCTTGAATGTAAATATCATGGAGGGCATGGATGGCATGGGATTGTGCTGATTTTTCTGTGTTTTTCGATTTTTTGGGGTGTTCATGGGGACAGGCCATGTGGGTGGGGGCCATTTTGAGTGCTGCTACAGGCAGGCCCTGGCCATGTGCTGGGAGGCAGGGGGCCATTTTGAATGCAGGCAGTGTTCTTAGGTCTGCAACCATTTTGCCTAGCTTTCAACCTTTATGCCCAGGGGTAGTGAGTGTTGCATGGGCCTAGTCTTTCTGTGGGGTGTCTTGAATTTAAACATCATGGAGGGCCTGGATGGCTTGGGATTGTGCTGATTTTTCTGTGATTTTTGTTTTTTTGGGCTGTTGTTGTGGCCTTTTCACCAGGGGTAGTGAGTGGTGCATGGGCCTAGTCTTTCTGCGGGGTGTCTTGAATTTAAACATCATGGAGGGCATGGATGGCATGGGATTGTGCTGATTTTTCTGTGTTTTTCGATTTTTTGGGGTGTTCATGGGGACAGGCCATGTGGGTGGGGGCCATTTTGAGTGCTGCTACAGGCAGGCCCTGGCCATGTGCTGGGAGGCAGGGGGCCATTTTGAATGCAGGCAGTGTTCTTAGGTCTGCAACCATTTTGCCTAGCTTTCAACCTTTATGCCCAGGGGTAGTGAGTGTTGCATGGGCCTAGTCTTTCTGTGGGGTGTCTTGAATTTAAACATCATGGAGGGCCTAGATGGCTTGGGATTGTGCTGATTTTTCTGTGATTTTTGTTTTTTCGGGTTGTTGTTGTGGCCTTTTCACCAGGGGTAGTGAGTGGTGCATGGGCCTAGTCTTTCTGTGGGGTGTCTTGAATTTAAACATCATGGAGGGCATGGATGGCATGGGATTGTGCTGATTTTTCTGTGTTTTTCGATTTTTTGGGGTGTTCATGGAGACAGGCCATGTGGGTGGGGGCCATTTTGAGTGCTGCTACAGGCAGGCCCTAGCCATGTGCTGGGAGGCAGGGGGCCATTTTGAATGCAGGCAGTGTTCTTAGGTCTGCAACCATTTTGCCTAGCTTTCAACCTTTATGCCCAGGGCTAGTGAGTGTTGCATGGGCCTAGTCTTTCTGTGGGGTGTCTTGAATTTAAACATCATGGAGGGCCTGGATGGCTTGGGATTGTGGTGATTTTTCTGTGGTTTTCGTTTTTTTGGGCTGTTGTTGTGGCCTTTTGTAGCGATCGCTACCATCGACAAGGCCAAATCTAAAAGATTCCGTATTTCCAGTCCTTGGCGGAAACACTACAAGTCCCAGAAGGCCATCCGGCGCTGGGGGTTGGCTCAATGGGAGGACATTATATAAGCTCCACCTTCGGAACACAACGGGGCTTGTCAATCGTGTTCTGTATTCGCTCATAGTGGATGAGCCTTCTCGCTGCGAGTAGGATCTTGAGGACGACGCCGATCAAAAGCCAGCGTGGTCAGTTGTACTCTCTTCTGCACTACGCCGATCAAAAGCCAGCGTGGTCATTACCTTGATCTGCACGACGCCGATGAACAGCCAGCGTGGTCAGATATCCTGGAGATTCGCTGTTCCGAATCCTATTCAGTCGTGCAAGTACCCAGAGGAGTGCGGGCTCGCCTCCTCTTCTTTTGTATACTCTTTCTGTTTAAAGCGGTATCAAAGCTGCCGCCATTTCTTGTTTACTTTGTGGGAAAAGTTTGTGTTATACGTCAGTGGCTACTAACGTTATCTGATAACTGGTCTACTCCGTTCCACAAGGAGGATTGTGGTTCATAGAAGCGTTGTGCCTTCCACGCTTATCATTTGTAGTCCAGAGAATTATGTTTGTGCTTACGACCTGGTAGGCAGAGGAGTGAAGTTAACTTCTCCGTACTTCTGGTTAAACTGTCATTTCTGTACTTTGCTTGGAATTCCTTTAAGGATACATGGGGTGGATAAACTGGTGAGTAGGGAAGACAGGGGAAGAATACTGGGGTCACATAAGTTCCGCTGCAGAACTAATCTCTTGCTCTCTGTCTCCTCCTCTACCTGCAGTGTCCCTGTACCAGTAACCTCATTGTGTAACGACCAGAAGTGCCTTTTCCCCGATGCCAATCCACCTCCCGGCCCCTATTCGTACAAGCTCAAACAGTGGGTAAAGTCCATTGTAGGGGTTTGTGTGGAACGGAGTCGGAAGGACTATCGTCTATCGTCTCTGCTGGCCATCAGAGTAAGGTTAGAGGCTCTTGCGTGTTCTTGCGCTGCTCTCAATCCCGACAGATTGACAAGCCCAAGAATACCTCCCAGCCTAGACGATGGATACAAATACTATTCTCACCTCCCTGTTGGAGAGCTTTACAGGCCTTCAACAAGAGGTTCAGAACTCCCGGATAGAGAACCAAGCTTTGTATAAAGAGATTTCTGATTTACGCAAAGACGTGTCAGACCTTGCCATGAGAGAGCCTGTGGTGAAACCATTGATTAGACCGGCCACCCTGCAGCCTCCGCCTTCCTTCCAACCCGGGGGTTCATTAGCAGCCCCATCCACTTCCACCGAAACCACTCCGACGGTCCATATAATTCAAAATCATGGGATACCCCTAGCCCCCCCCCGAAAGGTTTTATGGGGATCCACGGAAATTCGAAACATTTCTGAATCAATGCCGTCTGCATTTTTTATGCAAACCTATGGTCTTTCAGGACGAAGCGTCCAAAACAGCTTTTCTGATGTCCTATATGGGGGGAACGCGTCCAGCTGGACTATTCCCTTATTGGAAAAGGATGACCCTGTTTTACATGATTTCTCTGCCTTTTGCATCGAACTCCGGAAATTGTTTGATAGAAAGTCTCACATGTTGTCACTTGATCATGAATTAATGACCTTGAGACAGGGGTCCCAAGATCTGTTGTCCTACATCACCACCTTTAACCGCCTTATCGTAGAAACAGATTGGCCGGCTCAGAAACGAATCTCCTTGTTTTACCAGGGACTTAGGGGTGAACTGAAGGATGTATTAGCTCAGGTGGTGCAATTACCTACTACCTGTGAGGAATTAATAGACCTGACCGTCCAACTAGATCACCGGTTACTGGAGCGAAAAGGGGATAGAAAAGGGGGGGATTATCGATACTCTTACCCCTTATTTAAAACCCGGCAGGGGGTTGAAGAAAAAGCAAAGACACCAGAAGGACCGGAACCCATGTAAATAGGGGGAATACGTGGGCCTCTCACCCGGGAAGAAAGAGACAGGAGACAGAGGCTTAAGCTCTGTCTATACTGTGGCAAAGGGGGGCACTTCATTAACGACTGTAGAGCTAGGAATTACGTTCCCGGGAAAAACCCCCTCCCAGAGGGCAGGCTGCTCTCGGTTCTAGTGAGCCGGCGGAAAACTGACGGTCTTGAATCATATAGAGACCTCTGATTCGAGACGACCTCTAGATACGGTCTCCCTCTATGTAGCCAATACCCTACACCCTGCAGTCGCCCATATGAATGTGAGTGTTTCGCTCTGGGTTACCAATCAGAACCCTGTAAGGGTAGATGCCTTGTTAGATTCAGGGGCAACCGGAAATTATATAGACCAGACCTATGCCTTCCGCATGGGTATCCCCTGTGAAAAGAAACCAATACCTGAAACAGTTAAGACAGTGGATGGCACGGTACTAACTTCAGGCCCGGTCACCTACCATACGCTGGCCCTATTAATGAGATTCGGTGAGGATCACTGTGAGTTCATTCAGTTTGACCTGATTGATGCCCCTCAGTTCCGACTCATTCTAGGTATGCCTTGGTTGACACTGCATAATCCGTTGGTGAGCTGGGCATCCCGTACCGTGAGTATGACATCCGAGTATTGCAAGGAACATTGTCGAGAAGGCATACACCAAGACTTCCCCCTTGTTCCCTCTCTCGCTACCTTCTTAGCAAGCGAATGTCCAGTAGATTCCTATTGTTGTGCCTCCACATTACCAGATGAATGCAAGTCCTTTCATGCCTTGTTCGACAAACAAAAAGCTACCCAATTACCTCCTCATCGCACCTACGATTGTCGGATTGACCTCGTTCCGGGTGCAGACATCCCTTGCAGTAGGGTGTATGCCCTAACAGAAAAAGAAACACTGTATCTCAAAACCTATATCGAGGACAATATAGCGCCTGGGTTCATAAGACACTCCACCTCCCCGGCCTCGTCACCCATGTTCTTCATACCGAAGAAGGATTGCGAGGAATTGAGACCATGTATTGACTACCGAGCCATTAACAGGGTGACCATCAAGAACCGATATCCTCTTCCCCTGATTCCTGTGTTGATGGATCAGTTGAAAGGTGCGCGCTATTTCACGAAACTCGATCTCCGAGGGGCCTATCATCTGGTCCGCGTGATGAAAGGAGATGAATGGAAGACTGCTTTCAGAACTAAGTTTGGTCTCTACGAATATAGAGTAATGCCCTTTGGCCTCTGCAACGCCCCAGCCGCCTTCCAGTTCTTTATGGACGAAGTGTTAAGGGGGTGTTTGGAGACATTTTCCGTGGTCTATATAGGCGATATTTTGATCTATTCGGTGTCTCTGGCAGACCACATTACCCATGTGAAAATTGTGTTGGAAAGGCTCCAACAACACTCCCTGTATGCCAAACTGGAGAAATGCCTTTTTCATGTCCAGCAGGTAGCCTTTTTGGGATATGTTATTGACACTCACGGATTTCGAATGGACATGAGTAAGGTGAAGGCCATCATCACATGGAAAACGCCACGGAACGTTAAATCTGTGCAAAGCTTTCTCGGTTTTGCCAATTACTACCGGCGTTTTATACAGGATTTCTCCAAATTCATCCATCCCATCACGTCCCTCTTGAGAAAAAATGTTCCTTTCAAATGGGGAGAGGCGGCCGAAACCTCATTTCAACTCCTAAAAGAGAAGTTTACACAAGCTCCCATCCTTCGTCATCCAGACCCCAAGATGCCGTTTGTATTGGAAACTGACGCTTCTCAGTTTGCTCTGGGTGGTGTCCTGTCCCAACGCCATCCCACCTCGGGTCAACTCCACCCGGTGTCGTACTACTCTAAGAAGCTCACCCCGTGCGAGATAAACTACACGATAACAGACAAAGAGCTCTTAGCCATCAAAAGAGCATGCGAAGAATGGAGACACTACCTCCTCGGGGCGTTGCATACTGTAGAAATCATCACAGACCATCGCAATCTACTGTTCCTAAAGACGGCGAAGGCTTTGACTCCTCAACAATTGCGATGGACCCTCTTCTTCTCGGACTTTGACTTTGTGATCAAATACAGACCGGGAACTCGTAATGGAAAAGCTGATGCGCTCTCCAGGTTGGGAGAGGAAGAAGCGGCAACCTCGACAGAACCCCCTTTTATTCTAAAAGGGATAGAACCACTAGAAACAGCTATCGCCTTGATCACTTCCGAAGATTTTCTGGATGACGTTAGAGTCACCCTAACGGATCAGGATATCAATGCTTGGGTACAGGATGAGCCCGACAAGCGATGTGAAAAGGATAATTTGGCCTATCATTTCCAGGCCTTATATGTCCCCACCTCTGCGTTGCAACGCAAAGTCCTGGAATGGGCGCATGATTCTGTTTTAGGGGGACACGTGGGCATCTACAAAACAATCGCTAACGTGAAACGATCCTTCTGGTGGCCTGGTGTCAGATCTGATACCAAAGAATACGTGAAGAACTGTGCGGTCTGTGCCCAGGGGAAAGCCAGTCACATCAAACCGCCGGGACTGTTACGTCCATTACCGATTCCACCCAAGCCGTGGCACACTCTGTCCATGGACTTTATCGTAGAGATGCCCCCGTGTGAGAAGCAAACGGTCGTGCTGGTGGTAGTTGACCATCTTACGAAAATGGGCCACTTTATTTCTTTACCTGGTCTGCCTTCCTCCAGTGAATTAACCAAAGTCTTCCTCCAACATTTCGTCCGTCCACACGGATTGCCGAGAGTGGTGATTACGGATAGGGGGACTCAATTCACATCCCGTTTCTGGAAGGCTCTATGTACCATTTTGCAGATCGATGCTCGTCTCTCATCAAGCTATCATCCGCAAACGGATGGCAAAACGGAACGTCTAAATCAGACGTTGGAGCAATACCTGCGTTGCTTCTCGTTACAGAACGGCACAGATTGGACCATCCTCTTGTGGTTGGCGGAGTTCGCCTACAATAACGCAGTACATACCACCTTGGGATGTTCCCCCTTCTTTTGCCTCTATGGATTCCATCCAGACATGCTTCCCTTTGAATGGCCGGCCGAATCTTTGGTTCCTGCCATACATGAACATCATGCTCATCTTCGGGCTATTCTGATCGAGGCTCGGAACAATCTGGAGAAAGCCCAAGCAGCCCAGAAGTTGTTCGCAGATAAAAGACGTACCCCTGAACCTGAGTATAAGGTGGGGGACAAGGTGTGGCTTTCTACACGCAACCTGCATCTTAAAGGACTTACGAAGTTGAAGCCTAAGTATGTTGGTCCCTATGGCATTTGTGAGAGGATAAACGCTGTGGCCATGAAACTCTCGTTGCCAGTGTCTTGGATGATTCATCCCGTATTTCATGTATCGCTCCTACGTCCGTGTCTTCCGAGCGTGAGGTTGCCTGATCGTCCTCTTCCAGTGGAAATCGAGAGCCACGAAGAATATGAAGTGCGTTCTATTCTGGACTCTCGCTTGGTCCGAGGCCGGATCCAATACCTGGTGGATTGGAAAGGGTTCGGCCCCGAAGACAGGACCTGGGAACCCTTGGACCATCTCCATTGTCCCGATTTGGTAGAACAATTCCATGAGCAGTTCCCCGGAAAGCCGGGACGTCCGCCGGGACGGCGGTCCACGAGAGGGGGTTCTGTAGCGATCGCTACCATCGACAAGGCCAAATCTAAAAGATTCTGTATTTCCAGTCCTTGGCGGAAACACTACAAGTCCCAGAAGGCCATCCGGCGCTGGGGGTTGGCTCAATGGGAGGACATTATATAAGCTCCACCTTCGGAACACAACGGGGCTTGTCAATCGTGTTCTGTATTCGCTCATAGTGGATGAGCCTTTTCGCTGCGAGTAGGATCTTGAGGACGACGCCGATCAAAAGCCAGCGTGGTCAGTTGTACTCTCTTCTGCACTACGCCAATCAAAAGCCAGCGTGGTCATTACCTTGATCTGCATGACGCCGATGAACAGCCAGCGTGGTCAGATATCCTGGAGATTCGCTGTTCCGAATCCTATTCAGTCGTGCAAGTACCCAGAGGAGTGCGGGCTCGCCTCCTCTTCTTTTGTATACTCTTTCTGTTTAAAGCGGTATCAAAGCTGCCGCCATTTCTTGTTTACTTTGTGGGAAAAGTTTGTGTTATACGTCAGTGGCTACTAACGTTATCTGATAACTGGTCTACTCCGTTCCACAAGGAGGATTGTGGTTCATAGAAGCGTTGTGCCTTCCACGCTTATCATTTGTAGTCCAGAGAATTATGTTTGTGCTTACGACCTGGTAGGCAGAGGAGTGAAGTTAACTTCTCCGTACTTCTGGTTAAACTGTCATTTCTGTACTTTGCTTGGAATTCCTTTAAGGATACATGGGGTGGATAAACTGGTGAGTAGGGAAGACAGGGGAAGAATACTGGGGTCACATAAGTTCCGCTGCAGAACTAATCTCTTGCTCTCTGTCTCCTCCTCTACCTGCAGTGTCCCTGTACAAGTAACCTCATGGTGTAACGACCAGACGATACCAGAAGTGCCTTTTCCCCGATGCCAATCCACCTCCCGGCCCCTATTCGTACAAGCTCAAACAGTGGGTAAAGTCCATTGTAGGGGTTTGTGTGGAACGGAGTCGGAAGGACTATCGTCTATCGTCTCTGCTGGCCATCAGAGTAAGGTTAGTGGCGCTTGCGTGTTCTTGCGCTCCTCTCAATCCCGACACCTTTTCACCAGGGGTAGTGAGTGGTGCATGGGCCTAGTCTTTCTGTGGGGTGTCTTGAATTTAAACATCATGGAGGGCCTGGATGGCATGGGATTGTGCTGATTTTTCTGTGTTTTTCGATTTTTTGGGGTGATCATGGGGACAGGCTATGTGGGTGGGGGCCATTTTGAGTGCTGCTACAGGCAGGCACTGGCCATGTGCTGGGAGGCAGGGGGGCATTTTGAATGCAGGCAGTGTTCTTAGGTCTGCAACTATTTTGCCTAGCTTTCAACCTTTATGCCCAGGGGTAGTGAGTGTTGCATGGGCCTAGTCTTTCTGTGGGGTGTCTTGAATTTAAACATCATGGAGGGCCTGGATGGCTTGGGATTGTGCTGATTTTTCTGTGATTTTCGTTTTTTTGGGCTGTTGTTGTGGCCTTTTCGCCAGGGGTAGTGAGTGGTGCATGGGTCTAGTCTTTCTGTGGGGTGTCTTGAATTTAAACATCATGGAGGGCCTGGATGGCATGGGATTGTGCTGATTTTTCTGTGTTTTTCGATTTTTTGGGGTGATCATGGGGACAGGCTATGTGGGTGGGGGCCATTTTGAGTGCTGCTACAGGCAGGCCCTGGCCATGTGCTGGGAGGCAGGGGGGCATTTTGAATGCAGGCAGTGTTCTTAGGTCTGCAACTATTTTGCCTAGCTTTCAACCTTTATGCCCAGGGGTAGTGAGTGTTGCATGGGCCTAGTCTTTCTGTGGGGTGTCTTGAATTTAAACATCATGGAGGGCCTGGATGGCTTGGGATTGTGCTGATTTTTCTGTGATTTTCGTTTTTTTGGGCTGTTGTTGTGGCCTTTTCGCCAGGGGTAGTGAGTGGTGCATGGGTCTAGTCTTTCTGTGGGGTGTCTTGAATTTAAACATCATGGAGGGCATGGATGGCATGGGATTGTGCAGATTTTTCTGTGTTTTTTGATTTTTTGGGGTGTTCATGGGGACAGGCCATGTGGGTGGGGGCCATTTTGAGTGCTGCTACAGGCAGACCCTGGCCATGTGCTGGGAGGCAGGGGGCCATTTTGAATGCAGGCAGTGTTCTTAGGTCTGCAACCATTTTGCCTAGCTTTCAACCTTTATGCCCAGGGGTAGTGAGTGTTGCATGGGCCTAGTCTTTCTGTGGGGTGTCTTGAATTTAAACATCATGGAGGGCCTAGATGGCTTGGGATTGTGCTGATTTTTCTGTGATTTTCGGTTTTTTTGGGGTTGTTGTTGTGGCCTTTTCACCAGGGGTAGTGAGTGGTGCATGGGCCTAGTCTTTCTGTGGGGTGTCTTGAATTTAAACATCATGGAGGGCATGGATGGCATGGGATTGTGCTGATTTTTCTGTGTTTTTCGATTTTTTGGAGTGTTCATGGAGACAGGCCATGTGGGTGGGGGCCATTTTGAGTGCTGCTACAGGAAGGCCCTAGCCATGTGCTGGGAGGCAGGGGGCCATTTTGAATGCAGGCAGTGTTCTTAGGTCTGCAACCATTTTGCCTAGCTTTCAACCTTTATGCCCAGGGCTAGTGAGTGTTGCATGGGCCTAGTCTTTCTGTGGGGTGTCTTGAATTTAAACATCATGGAGGGCCTGGATGGCTTGGGATTGTGGTGATTTTTCTTTGGTTTTCGTTTTTTTGGGCTGTTGTTGTGGCCTTTTCACCAGGGGTAGTGAGTGGTGCATGGGCCTAGTCTTTCTGTGGGGTGTCTTGAATTTAAACATCATGGAGGGCCTGGATGGCATGGGATTGTGCTGATTTTTCTGTGTTTTTCGATTTTTTGGGGTGATCATGGGGACAGGCCATGTGGGTGGGGGCCATTTTGAGTGCTGCTACAGGCAGGCCCTGGCCATGTGCTGGGAGGCAGGGGGGCATTTTGAATGCAGGCAGTGTTCTTAAGTCTGCAACCATTTTGCCTAGCTTTCAACCTTTATGCCCAGGGGTAGTGAGTGTTGCATGGGCCTAGTCTTTCTGTGGGGTGTCTTGAATTTAAACATCATGGAGGGCCTGGATGGCTTGGGATTGTGCTGATTTTTCTGCGATTTTCATTTTTTTGGGCTGTTGTTGTGGCCTTTTCGCCAGGGGTAGTGAGTGGTGCATGGGCCTAGTCTTTCTGTGGGGTGTCTTGACTTTAAACATCATGGAGGGCATGGATGGCATGGGATTGTGCTGATTTTTCTGTGTTTTTCGATTTTTTGGGGTGTTCATGGGGACAGGCCATGTGGGTGGGGGCCATTTTGAGTGCTGCCACAGTCAGGCCCTGGCCATGTGCTGGGAGGCAGGGGGCCATTTTGAATGAAGGTAGTGTTTTAGGTCTGCAACCATTTTGCCTAGCTTTCAACCTTTATGCCCAGGGGTAGTGAGTGATGCATGGGCCTAGTCTTTCTGTGGGGTGTCTTGAATTTAAACATCATGGAGTGCCTGGATGGCTTGGGATTGTGCTGATGTTTCTGTGATTTTTGTTTTTTTAGGCTGTTGTTGTGGCCTTTTCACCAGGGGTAGTGAGTGGTGCATGGGCCTAGTCTTTCTGTGGGGTGTCTTGCATTTAAACATCATGGAGGGCATGGATGGCATGGGATTGTGCTGATTTTTCTGCGTTTTTCGATTTTTTGGGGTGTTCATGGGGACAGGCCATGTGGGTGGGGGCCATTTTGAGTGCTGCTACAGGCAGGCCCTGGCCATGTGCTGGGAGGCAGGGGGCCATTTTGAATGCAGGCAGTGTTCTTAGGTCTGCAACCATTTTGCCTAGCTTTCAACCTTTATGCCCAGGGGTAGTGCGTGTTGCATGGGCATAGTCTTTCTGTGGGGTGTCTTGCATTTAAACATCATGGAGGGCCTGGATGGCTTGGGATTGTGCTAATTTTTCTGTGATTTTCGTTTTTTTGGGCTGTTGTTGTGGCCTTTTCGCCAGGGGTAGTGAGTGGTGCATGGGCCTAGTCTTTCTGTGGGGTGTCTTGAATTTAAACATCATGGAGGGCATGGATGGCATGGGATTGTGTTGATTTTTCTGTGTTTTTCGATTTTTTGGGGAGATCATGGGGACAGGCCATGTGGGTTGGGGCCATTTTGAGTGCTGCTACAGGCAGGCCCTGGCCATGTGCTGGGAGGCAGGGGGGCATTTTGAATGCAGGCAGTGTTCTTAGGTCTGCAACCATTTTTCCTAGCTTTCAACCTTTATGCCCAGGGGTAGTGAGTGTTGCATGGGCCTAGTCTTTCTGTGGGGTGTCTTGAATTTAAACATCATGGAGGGCCTGGATGGCTTGGGATTGTGCTGATTTTCTGCGATTTTCGTTTTTTTGGGCTGTTGTTGTGGCCTTTTCGCCAGGGGTAGTGAGTGGTGCATGGGCCTAGTCTTTCTGTGGGGTGTCTTGAATTTAAACATCATGGAGGGCATGGATGGCATGGGATTGTGCTGATTTTTCTGTGTTTTTCGATTTTTTGGGGTGATCATGGGGACAGGCCATGTGGGTGGGGGCCATTTTGAGTGCTGCTACAGGCAGGCCCTGGCCATGTGCTGGGAGGCAGGGGGCCATTTTGAATGAAGGCAGTGTTCTAGGTCTGCAACCATTTTGCCTAGCTTTCAACCTTTATGCCCAGGGGTAATGAGTGTTGCATGGGCCTAGTCTTTCTGTGGGGTGTCTTGAATTTAAACATCATGGAGTGCCTGGATGGCTTGGGATTGTGCTGATTTTTCTGTGATTTATGTTTTTTTAGGCTGTTGTTGTGGCCTTTTCACCAGGGGTAGTGAGTGGTGCATGGGCCTAGTCTTTCTGTGGGGTGTCTTGAATTTAAACATCATGGAGGGCATGCATGGCATGGGATTGTGCTGATTTTTCTGTGTTTTTTTGCTTTTTTGGGGTGTTCATGGGGACAGGCCATGTGGGTGGGGGCCATTTTGAGTGCTGCTACAGGCAGGACCTGGCCATGTGCTGGGAGGCAGAGGGCCATTTTGAATTCAGGCAGTGTTCTTAGGTCTGCAACCATTTTGCCTAGCTTTCAACCTTTATGCCCAAGGGTAGTGAGAGTTGCATGGGCCTAGTCTTTCTGTGGGGTGTCTTGAATTTAAACATCATGGAGGGCCTGGATGGCTTGGGATTGTGCTGATTTTCTGCGATTTTCGTTTTTTTGGGCTGTTGTTGTGGCCTTTTCGCCAGGGGTAGTGAGTGGTGCATGGGCCTAGTCTTTCTGTGGGGTGTCTTGAATTTAAACATCATGGAGGGCATGGATGGCATGGGATTGTGCTGATTTTTCTGTGTTTTTCGAGTTTTTGGGGTGATCATGGGGACAGGCCATGTGGGTGGGGGCCATTTTGAGTGCTGCTACAGGCAGGCCCTGGCCATGTGCTGGGAGGCAGGGGGCCATTTTGAATGAAGGCAGTGTTCTAGGTCTGCAACCATTTTGCCTAGCTTTCAACCTTTATGCCCAGGGGTAGTGAGTGTTGCATGGGCCTAGTCTTTCTGTGGGGTGTCTTGAATTTAAACATCATGGAGTGCCTGGATGGCTTGGGATTGTGCTGATTTTTCTGTGATTTATGTTTTTTTAGGCTGTTGTTGTGGCCTTTTCACCAGGGGTAGTGAGTGGTGCATGGGCCTAGTCTTTCTGTGGGGTGTCTTGCATTTAAACATCATGGAGGGCATGGATGGCATGGGATTGTGCTGATTTTTCTGTGTTTTTCGATTTTTTGGGGTGTTCATGGGGACAGGCCATGTGGGAGGGGGCCATTTTGAGTGCTGCTACAGGCAGGACCTGGCCATGTGCTGGGAGGCAGGGGGCCATTTTGAATTCAGGCAGTGTTCTTAGGTCTGCAACCATTTTGCCTAGCTTTCAACCTTTATGCCCAAGGGTAGTGAGAGTTGCATGGGCCTAGTCTTTCTGTGGGGTGTCTTGAATTTAAACATCATGGAGGGCCTGGATGGCTTGGGATTGTGCTGATTTTCTGCGATTTTCGTTTTTTTGGGCTGTTGTTGTGGCCTTTTCGCCAGGGGTAGTGAGTGGTGCATGGGCCTAGTCTTTCTGTGGGGTGTCTTGAATTTAAACATCATGGAGGGCATGGATGGCATGGGATTGTGCTGATTTTTCTGTGTTTTTCGAGTTTTTGGGGTGATCATGGGGACAGGCCATGTGGGTGGGGGCCATTTTGAGTGCTGCTACAGGCAGGCCCTGGCCATGTGCTGGGAGGCAGGGGGCCATTTTGAATGAAGGCAGTGTTCTAGGTCTGCAACCATTTTGCCTAGCTTTCAACCTTTATGCCCAGGGGTAGTGAGTGTTGCATGGGCCTAGTCTTTCTGTGGGGTGTCTTGAATTTAAACATCATGGAGTGCCTGGATGGCTTGGGATTGTGCTGATTTTTCTGTGATTTATGTTTTTTTAGGCTGTTGTTGTGGCCTTTTCACCAGGGGTAGTGAGTGGTGCATGGGCCTAGTCTTTCTGTGGGGTGTCTTGCATTTAAACATCATGGAGGGCATGGATGGCATGGGATTGTGCTGATTTTTCTGTGTTTTTCGATTTTTTGGGGTGTTCATGGGGACAGGCCATGTGGGAGGGGGCCATTTTGAGTGCTGCTACAGGCAGGCCCTGGCCATGTGCTGGGAGGCAGGGGGCCATTTTGAATGCAGGCAGTGTTCTTAGGTCTGCAACCATTTTGCCTAACTTTCAACCTTTATGCCCAGGGGTAGTGAGTGTTGCATGGGCCTAGTCTTTCTGTGGGGTGTCTTGAATTTAAACATCATGGAGGGCCTGGATGGCTTGGGATTGTGCTGATTTTCTGCGATTTTCGTTTTTTTGGGCTGTTGTTGTGGCCTTTTCGCCAGGGGTAGTGAGTGGTGCATGGGCCTAGTCTTTCTGTGGGGTGTCTTGAATTTAAACATCATGGAGGGCATGGATGGCATGGGATTGTGCTGATTTTTCTGTGTTTTTCGATTTTTTGGGGTGATCATGGGGACAGGCCATGTGGGTGGGGGCCATTTTGAGTGCTGCTACAGGCAGGCCCTGGCCATGTGCTGGGAGGCAGGGGGGCATTTTGAATGCAGGCAGTGTTCTTAGGTCTGCAACCATTTTTCCTAGCTTTCAACCTTTATGCCCAGGGGTAGTGAGTGTTGCATGGGCCTAGTCTTTCTGTGGGGTGTCTTGAATTTAAACATCATGGAGGGCCTGGATGGCTTGGGATTGTGCTGATTTTCTGCGATTTTCGTTTTTTTGGGCTGTTGTTGTGGCCTTTTCGCCAGGGGTAGTGAGTGGTGCATGGGCCTAGTCTTTCTGTGGGGTGTCTTGAATTTAAACATCATGGAGGGCATGGATGGCATGGGATTGTGCTGATTTTTCTGTGTTTTTCGATTTTTTGGGGTGATCATGGGGACAGGCCATGTGGGTGGGGGCCATTTTGAGTGCTGCTACAGGCAGGCCCTGGCCATGTGCTGGGAGGCAGGGGGCCATTTTGAATGAAGGCAGTGTTCTAGGTCTGCAACCATTTTGCCTAGCTTTCAACCTTTATGCCCAGGGGTAGTGAGTGTTGCATGGGCCTAGTCTTTCTGTGGGGTGTCTTGAATTTAAACATCATGGAGTGCCTGGATGGCTTGGGATTGTGCTGATTTTTCTGTGATTTATGTTTTTTTAGGCTGTTGTTGTGGCCTTTTCACCAGGGGTAGTGAGTGGTGCATGGGCCTAGTCTTTCTGTGGGGTGTCTTGAATTTAAACATCATGGAGGGCATGCATGGCATGGGATTGTGCTGATTTTTCTGTGTTTTTTTGCTTTTTTGGGGTGTTCATGGGGACAGGCCATGTGGGTGGGGGCCATTTTGAGTGCTGCTACAGGCAGGACCTGGCCATGTGCTGGGAGGCAGGGGGCCATTTTGAATTCAGGCAGTGTTCTTAGGTCTGCAACCATTTTGCCTAGCTTTCAACCTTTATGCCCAAGGGTAGTGAGAGTTGCATGGGCCTAGTCTTTCTGTGGGGTGTCTTGAATTTAAACATCATGGAGGGCCTGGATGGCTTGGGATTGTGCTGATTTTCTGCGATTTTCGTTTTTTTGGGCTGTTGTTGTGGCCTTTTCGCCAGGGGTAGTGAGTGGTGCATGGGCCTAGTCTTTCTGTGGGGTGTCTTGAATTTAAACATCATGGAGGGCATGGATGGCATGGGATTGTGCTGATTTTTCTGTGTTTTTCGAGTTTTTGGGGTGATCATGGGGACAGGCCATGTGGGTGGGGGCCATTTTGAGTGCTGCTACAGGCAGGCCCTGGCCATGTGCTGGGAGGCAGGGGGCCATTTTGAATGAAGGCAGTGTTCTAGGTCTGCAACCATTTTGCCTAGCTTTCAACCTTTATGCCCAGGGGTAGTGAGTGTTGCATGGGCCTAGTCTTTCTGTGGGGTGTCTTGAATTTAAACATCATGGAGTGCCTGGATGGCTTGGGATTGTGCTGATTTTTCTGTGATTTATGTTTTTTTAGGCTGTTGTTGTGGCCTTTTCACCAGGGGTAGTGAGTGGTGCATGGGCCTAGTCTTTCTGTGGGGTGTCTTGCATTTAAACATCATGGAGGGCATGGATGGCATGGGATTGTGCTGATTTTTCTGTGTTTTTCGATTTTTTGGGGTGTTCATGGGGACAGGCCATGTGGGAGGGGGCCATTTTGAGTGCTGCTACAGGCAGGCCCTGGCCATGTGCTGGGAGGCAGGGGGCCATTTTGAATGCAGGCAGTGTTCTTAGGTCTGCAACCATTTTGCCTAACTTTCAACCTTCATGCCCAGGGGTAGTGAGTGTTGCATGGGCCTAGTCTTTCTGTGGGGTGTCTTGAATTTAAACATCATGGAGGGCCTGGATGGCTTGGGATTGTGCTGATTTTCTGCGATTTTCGTTTTTTTGGGCTGTTGTTGTGGCCTTTTCGCCAGGGGTAGTGAGTGGTGCATGGGCCTAGTCTTTCTGTGGGGTGTCTTGAATTTAAACATCATGGAGGGCATGGATGGCATGGGATTGTGCTGATTTTTCTGTGTTTTTCGATTTTTTGGGGTGATCATGGGGACAGGCCATGTGGGTGGGGGCCATTTTGAGTGCTGCTACAGGCAGGCCCTGGCCATGTGCTGGGAGGCAGGGGGCCATTTTGAATGAAGGCAGTGTTCTAGGTCTGCAACCATTTTGCCTAGCTTTCAACCTTTATGCCCAGGGGTAGTGAGTGTTGCATGGGCCTAGTCTTTCTGTGGGGTGTCTTGAATTTAAACATCATGGAGTGCCTGGATGGCTTGGGATTGTGCTGATTTTTCTGTGATTTATGTTTTTTTAGGCTGTTGTTGTGGCCTTTTCACCAGGGGTAGTGAGTGGTGCATGGGCCTAGTCTTTCTGTGGGGTGTCTTGCATTTAAACATCATGGAGGGCATGGATGGCATGGGATTGTGCTGATTTTTCTGTGTTTTTCGATTTTTTGGGGTGTTCATGGGGACAGGCCATGTGGGAGGGGGCCATTTTGAGTGCTGCTACAGGCAGGCCCTGGCCATGTGCTGGGAGGCAGGGGGCAATTTTGAATGCAGGCAGTGTTCTTAGGTCTGCAACCATTTTGCCTAGCTTTCAACCTTTATGCCCAGGGGTAGTGAGTGTTGCATGGGCCTAGTCTTTCTGTGGGGTGTCTTGAATTTAAACATCATGGACGGCCTAGATGGCTTGAGATTGTGCTGATTTTTCTGTGATTTTCGTTTTTTTTGGGGTTGTTGTTGTGGCCTTTTCACCAGGGGTAGTGAGTGGTGCATGGGCCTAGTCTTTCTGTGGGGTGTCTTGAATTTAAACATCATGGAGGGCATGGATGGCATGGGATTGTGCTGATTTTTCTGTGTTTTTCGATTTTTTGGGGTGTTCATGGGGACAGGCCATGTGGGTGGGGGCCATTTTGAGTGCTGCTACAGGAAGGCCCTAGCCATGTGCTGGGAGGCAGGGGGCCATTTTGAATGCAGGCAGTGTTCTTAGGTCTGCAACCATTTTGCCTAGCTTTCAACCTTTATGCCCAGGGGTAGTGAGTGTTGCATGGGCCTAGTCTTTCTGTGGGGTGTCTTGAATTTAAACATCATGGAGGGCCTGGATGGCTTGGGATTGTGCTGATTTTTCTGTGATTTTCGTTTTTTTGGGCTGTTGTTGTGGCCTTTTCACCAGGGGTAGTGAGTGGTGCATGGGCCTAGTCTTTCTGTGGGGTGTCTTGAATTTAAACATCATGGAGGGCATGCATGGCATGGGATTGTGCTGATTTTTCTGTGTTTTTTGATTTTTTGGGGTGTTCATGGGGACAGGCCATGTGGGTGGGGGCCATTTTGAGTGCTGCTACAGGCAGGACCTGGCCATGTGCTGGGAGGCAGGGGGCCATTTTGAATTCAGGCAGTGTTCTTAGGTCTGCAACCATTTTGCCTAGCTTTCAACCTTTATGCCCAAGGGTAGTGAGAGTTGCATGGGCCTAGTCTTTCTGTGGGGTGTCTTGAAATTAAACATCATGGAGGGCCTGGATGGCTTGGGATTGTGCTGATTTTTCTATGATTTTCGTTTTTTTGGGTTGTTGTTGTGGCCTTTTCACCAGGGGTAGTGAGTGGTGCATGGGCCTAGTCTTTCTGTGGGGTGTCTTGAATTTAAACATCATGGAGGGCATGGATGGCATGGGATTGTGCTGATTTTTCTGTGTTTTTTTCGATTTTTTGGGGTGTTCATGGGGACAGGCCATGTGGGTGGGGGCCATTTTGAGTGCTGCTACAGGCAGGCCCTGGCCATGTGCTGGGAGGCAGGGGGCCATTTTGAATGCAGGCAGTGTTTTTAGGTCTGCAACCATTTTGCCTAGCTTTCAACCTTTATGCCCAGGGGTAGTGAGTGTTGCATGGGCCTAGTCTTTCTGTGGGGTGTCTTGAATTTAAACATCATGGAGGGCCTGGATGGCTTGGGATTGTGCTGATTTTTCTGTGATTTTCGTTTTTTTGGGCTGTTGTTGTGGCCTTTTTGCCAGGGGGAGTGAGTGGTGCATGGGCCTAGTCTTTCTGTGGGGTGTCTTGAATTTAAACATCATGTAGGGCCTGGATGGCATGGGATTGTGCTGATTTTTCTGTGTTTTTCGATTTTTTGGGGTGTTCATGGGGACAGGTCATGTGGGTGGGGGCCATTTTGAGTGCTGCTACAGGCAGGCCCTGGCCATGTGCTGGGAGGCAGGGGGGCATTTTGAATGCAGGCAGTGTTCTTGGGTCTGCAACCATTTTGCCTAGCTTTCAACCTTTATGCCCAGGGGTAGTGAGTGTTGCATGGGCCTAGTCTTTCTGTGGGGTGTCTTGAATTTAAACATCATGGAGGGCCTGGATGGCTTGGGATTGTGCTGATTTTTCTGTGATTTTCGTTTTTTTGGGCTGTTGTTGTGGCCTTTTCACCAGGGGTAGTGAGTGGTGCATGGGCCTAGTCTTTCTGTAGGATGTCTTGAATTTAAACATCATGGAAGGCATGGATGGCATGCAATTGTGCTGATTTTTCTGTGTTTTTCGATTTTTTGGGGTGTTCATGGGGAAAGGCCATGTGGGTGGGGGTCATTTTGAGTGCTGCTACAGGCAGGACATGTGCTGGGAGGCAGGGGGCCATTTTGAATGCAGGCAGTGTTCTTAGGTCTGCAACCATTTTGCCTAGCTTTCAACCTTTATGCCCAGGGGTAGGCATGGGCGGAAAATCCGTTCCGCTCGCGGATTTTGCGGATTTTCGGGAAATCCGCAATCCGCGAGATTCGCGAATCTCCCGCAAAATCCGCAAATCCGCGAGCAGCGGATTTTGCTCGCACTGCTCGCACTGTTCGCGTGAGTTCGCGCCCCGCGAATAAGTGCAAAATTGCAGAAATACGATCTTAGCAAAACTGAAAGTAACTACTTACCAGGTTCAAAAGTTCAGGCTCATCATTAGTAGCCATTTCCTGTAGTGCTTCCTGAGGGGCCCCTCCAGAGTTCAGTTGCCAGTTGAAAATATTATGTGACCCTGCTCTGAACCTCAGAATAGTTACACATATGCCACAAAGGTCCTGAATTACAGCTAAGGGAGACAAGCAGGAGCCAGGCTGGAAGTTAAAATCCATTAATCAGCCCCTAATTCATTATTGTCAGTTGGGGCAGGGCAGGTGTTGTAACTAATTTTGCAACAATGAAAGCACTTAGCAAGTGCAAAAGATCACTAATCAGGGCGCACTAAGGAAGCAGGTGCCAGCTAAAAAAATATTCTGTGACACATTAATCAGCCCCAAATTAATTCAGGTCACTTGAGGCAGGGAAGGTGTGCTTTGCTTTGCCGAAAATAATGTACACTGGACAACCAGAGGGTGTGGTGATGAAACAGAGGGTGGCATGGGTGGGCCAGAGGGTGGCATGAGTAGTCAGAGAGTGGCAGTGGTGACAGAGAGTGGCAGTGATGAAGAAGAGTGTCCCAAACAGGCTGGACACGTAGAAACAACAAGTTCGCAAAACTTGCGACCCGACAGGTAAGTTCGCAAATTGCGAAATTGTAAAAACCCTCGCGAACTGGCAGAAACACGGGCGAACACAAAAAAAAAAATCCGCAAATTCGCGGGAATTCACGGATTTTGCGGATTGCGAATCCGCAAATCCGCAAAATTCGCGAACGCGAGATCCGCAAAATTCGCTCATGCTTACCCAGGGGTAGTGAGTGTTGCATGGGCCTAGTCTTTCTGTGGGGTGTCTTGAATTTAAACATCATGGAGGGCCTGGATGGCTTGGGATTGTGCTGATTTTTCTGTGATTTTTGTTTTTTTGGGCTGTTGTTGTTGCCTTTTCACCAGGGGTAGTGAGTGGTGCATGGGCCTAGTCTTTCTGTGGGATGTCTTGAATTTAAACATCATGGAAGGCATGGATGGCATGCAATTGTGCTGATTTTTCTGTGTTTTTCGATTTTTTGGGGTGTTCATGGGGACAGGCCATGTGGGTGGGGGCCATTTTGAGTGCTGCAACAGGCAGGACATGTGCTGGGAGGCAGGGGGCCATTTTGAATGCAGGCAGTGTTCTTAGGTCTGCAACCATTTTGCCTAGCTTTCAACCTTTATGCCCAGGGGTAGTGAGTGTTGCATGGGCCTAGTCTTTCTGTGGGGTGTCTTGAATTTAAACATCATGGAGGGCCTAGATGGCTTGGGATTGTGCTGATTTTTCTGTGATTTTTGTTTTTTCGGGTTGTTGTTGTGGCCTTTTCACCAGGGGTAGTGAGTGGTGCATGGGCCTAGTCTTTCTGTGGGGTGTCTTGAATTTAAACATCATGGAGGGCATGGATGGCATGGGATTGTGCTGATTTTTCTGTGTTTTTCGATTTTTTGGGGTGTTCATGGAGACAGGCCATGTGGGTGGGGGCCATTTTGAGTGCTGCTACAGGCAGGCCCTAGCCATGTGCTGGGAGGCAGGGGGCCATTTTGAATGCAGGCAGTGTTCTTAGGTCTGCAACCATTTTGCCTAGCTTTCAACCTTTATGCCCAGGGCTAGTGAGTGTTGCATGGGCCTAGTCTTTCTGTGGGGTGTCTTGAATTTAAACATCATGGAGGGCCTGGATGGCTTGGGATTGTGGTGATTTTTCTGTGATTTTCGTTTTTTTGGGCTGTTGTTGTGGCCTTTTGTAGCGATCGCTACCATCGACAAGGCCAAATCTAAAAGATTCCGTATTTCCAGTCCTTGGCGGAAACACTACAAGTCCCAGAAGGCCATCCGGCGCTGGGGGTTGGCTCAATGGGAGGACATTATATAAGCTCCACCTTCGGAACACAACGGGGCTTGTCAATCGTGTTCTGTATTCGCTCATAGTGGATGAGCCTTCTCGCTGCGAGTAGGATCTTGAGGACGACGCCGATCAAAAGCCAGCGTGGTCAGTTGTACTCTCTTCTGCACTACGCCGATCAAAAGCCAGCGTGGTCATTACCTTGATCTGCACGACGCCGATGAACAGCCAGCGTGGTCAGATATCCTGGAGATTCGCTGTTCCGAATCCTATTCAGTCGTGCAAGTACCCAGAGGAGTGCGGGCTCGCCTCCTCTTCTTTTGTATACTCTTTCTGTTTAAAGCGGTATCAAAGCTGCCGCCATTTCTTGTTTACTTTGTGGGAAAAGTTTGTGTTATACGTCAGTGGCTACTAACGTTATCTGATAACTGGTCTACTCCGTTCCACAAGGAGGATTGTGGTTCATAGAAGCGTTGTGCCTTCCACGCTTATCATTTGTAGTCCAGAGAATTATGTTTGTGCTTACAACCTGGTAGGCAGAGGAGTGAAGTTAACTTCTCCGTACTTCTGGTTAAACTGTCATTTCTGTACTTTGCTTGGAATTCCTTTAAGGATACATGGGGTGGATAAACTGGTGAGTAGGGAAGACAGGGGAAGAATACTGGGGTCACATAAGTTCCGCTGCAGAACTAATCTCTTGCTCTCTGTCTCCTCCTCTACCTGCAATGTCCCTGTACCAGTAACCTCATTGTGTAACGACCAGAAGTGCCTTTTCCCCGATGCCAATCCACCTCCCGGCCCCTATTCGTACAAGCTCAAACAGTGGGTAAAGTCCATTGTAGGGGTTTGTGTGGAACGGAGTCGGAAGGACTATCGTCTATCGTCTCTGCTGGCCATCAGAGTAAGGTTAGAGGCTCTTGCGTGTTCTTGCGCTGCTCTCAATCCCGACAGATTGACAAGCCCAAGAATACCTCCCAGCCTAGACGATGGATACAAATACTATTCTCACCTCCCTGTTGGAGAGCTTTACAGGCCTTCAACAAGAGGTTCAGAACTCCCGGATAGAGAACCAAGCTTTGTATAAAGAGATTTCTGATTTACGCAAAGACGTGTCAGACCTTGCCATGAGAGAGCCTGTGGTGAAACCATTGATTAGACCGGCCACCCTGCAGCCTCGGCCTTCCTTCCAACCCGGGGGTTCATTAGCAGCCCCATCCACTTCCACCGAAACCACTCCGACGGTCCATATAATTCAAAATCATGGGATACCCCTAGCCCCCCCCGAAAGGTTTTATGGGGATCCACGGAAATTCGAAACATTTCTGAATCAATGCCGTCTGCATTTTTTATGCAAACCTATGGTCTTTCAGGACGAAGCGTCCAAAACAGCTTTTCTGATGTCCTATATGGGGGGAACGCGTCCAGCTGGACTATTCCCTTATTGGAAAAGGATGACCCTGTTTTACATGATTTCTCTGCCTTTTGCATCGAACTCCGGAAATTGTTTGATAGAAAGTCTCACATGTTGTCACTTGATCATGAATTAATGACCTTGAGACAGGGGTCCCAAGATCTGTTGTCCTACATCACCACCTTTAACCGCCTTATCGTAGAAACAGATTGGCCGGCTCAGAAACGAATCTCCTTGTTTTACCAGGGACTTAGGGGTGAACTGAAGGATGTATTAGCTCAGGTGGTGCAATTACCTACTACCTGTGAGGAATTAATAGACCTGACCGTCCAACTAGATCACCGGTTACTGGAGCGAAAAGGGGATAGAAAAGGGGGGGATTATCGATACTCTTACCCCTTATTTAAAACCCGGCAGGGGGTTGAAGAAAAAGCAAAGACACCAGAAGGACCGGAACCCATGTAAATAGGGGGAATACGTGGGCCTCTCACCCGGGAAGAAAGAGACAGGAGACAGAGGCTTAAGCTCTGTCTATACTGTGGCAAAGGGGGGCACTTCATTAACGACTGTAGAGCTAGGAATTACGTTCCCGGGAAAAACCCCCTCCCAGAGGGCAGGCTGCTCTCGGTTCTAGTGAGCCGGCGGAAAACTGACGGTCTTGAATCATATAGAGACCTCTGATTCGAGACGACCTCTAGATACGGCCTCCCTCTATGTAGCCAATACCCTACACCCTGCAGTCGCCCATATGAATGTGAGTGTTTCGCTCTGGGTTACCAATCAGAACCCTGTAAGGGTAGATGCCTTGTTAGATTCAGGGGCAACCGGAAATTATATAGACCAGACCTATGCCTTCCGCATGGGTATCCCCTGTGAAAAGAAACCAATACCTGAAACAGTTAAGACAGTGGATGGCACGGTACTAACTTCAGGCCCGGTCACCTACCATACGCTGGCCCTATTAATGAGATTCGGTGAGGATCACTGTGAGTTCATTCAGTTTGACCTGATTGATGCCCCTCAGTTCCGACTCATTCTAGGTATGCCTTGGTTGACACTGCATAATCCGTTGGTGAGCTGGGCATCCCGTACCGTGAGTATGACATCCGAGTATTGCAAGGAACATTGTCGAGAAGGCATACACCAAGACTTCCCCCTTGTTCCCTCTCTCGCTACCTTCTTAGCAAGCGAATGTCCAGTAGATTCCTATTGTTGTGCCTCCACATTACCAGATGAATACAAGTCCTTTCATGCCTTGTTCGACAAACAAAAAGCTACCCAATTACCTCCTCATCGCACCTACGATTGTCGGATTGACCTCGTTCCGGGTGCAGACATCCCTTGCAGTAGGGTGTATGCCCTAACAGAAAAAGAAACACTGTATCTCAAAACCTATATCGAGGACAATATAGCGCCTGGGTTCATAAGACACTCCACCTCCCCGGCCTCGTCACCCATGTTCTTCATACCGAAGAAGGATTGCGAGGAATTGAGACCATGTATTGACTACCGAGCCATTAACAGGGTGACCATCAAGAACCGATATCCTCTTCCCCTGATTCCTGTGTTGATGGATCAGTTGAAAGGTGCGCGCTATTTCACGAAACTCGATCTCCGAGGGGCCTATCATCTGGTCCGCGTGATGAAAGGAGATGAATGGAAGACTGCTTTCAGAACTAAGTTTGGTCTCTACGAATATAGAGTAATGCCCTTTGGCCTCTGCAACGCCCCAGCCGCCTTCCAGTTCTTTATGGACGAAGTGTTAAGGGGGTGTTTGGAGACATTTTCCGTGGTCTATATAGGCGATATTTTGATCTATTCGGTGTCTCTGGCAGACCACATTACCCATGTGAAAATTGTGTTGGAAAGGCTCCAACAACACTCCCTGTATGCCAAACTGGAGAAATGCCTTTTTCATGTCCAGCAGGTAGCCTTTTTGGGATATGTTATTGACACTCACGGATTTCGAATGGACATGAGTAAGGTGAAGGCCATCATCACATGGAAAACGCCACGGAACGTTAAATCTGTGCAAAGCTTTCTCGGTTTTGCCAATTACTACCGGCGTTTTATACAGGATTTCTCCAAATTCATCCATCCCATCACGTCCCTCTTGAGAAAAAATGTTCCTTTCAAATGGGGAGAGGCGGCCGAAACCTCATTTCAACTCCTAAAAGAGAAGTTTACACAAGCTCCCATCCTTCGTCATCCAGACCCCAAGATGCCGTTTGTATTGGAAACTGACGCTTCTCAGTTTGCTCTGGGTGGTGTCCTGTCCCAACGCCATCCCACCTCGGGTCAACTCCACCCGGTGTCGTACTACTCTAAGAAGCTCACCCCGTGCGAGATAAACTACACAATAACAGACAAAGAGCTCTTAGCCATCAAAAGAGCATGCGAAGAATGGAGACACTACCTCCTCGGGGCGTTGCATACTGTAGAAATCATCACAGACCATCGCAATCTACTGTTCCTAAAGACGGGGAAGGCTTTGACTCCTCAACAATTGCGATGGACCCTCTTCTTCTCGGACTTTGACTTTGTGATCAAATACAGACCGGGAACTCGTAATGGAAAAGCTGATGCGCTCTCCAGGTTGGGAGAGGAAGAAGCGGCAACCTCGACAGAACCCCCTTTTATTCTAAAAGGGATAGAACCACTAGAAACAGCTATCGCCTTGATCACTTCCGAAGATTTTCTGGATGACGTTAGAGTCACCCTAACGGATCAGGATATCAATGCTTGGGTACAGGATGAGCCCGACAAGCGATGTGAAAAGGATAATTTGGCCTATCATTTCCAGGCCTTATATGTCCCCACCTCTGCTTTGCAACGCAAAGTCCTGGAATGGGCGCATGATTCTGTTTTAGGGGGACACGTGGGCATCTACAAAACAATCGCTAACGTGAAACGATCCTTCTGGTGGCCTGGTGTCAGATCTGATACCAAAGAATACGTGAAGAACTGTGCGGTCTGTGCCCAGGGGAAAGCCAGTCACATCAAACCGCCGGGACTGTTACGTCCATTACCGATTCCACCCAAGCCGTGGCACACTCTGTCCATGGACTTTATCGTAGAGATGCCCCCGTGTGAGAAGCAAACGGTCGTGCTGGTGGTAGTTGACCATCTTACGAAAATGGGCCACTTTATTTCTTTACCTGGTCTGCCTTCCTCCAGTGAATTAACCAAAGTCTTCCTCCAACATTTCGTCCGTCCACACGGATTGCCGAGAGTGGTGATTACGGATAGGGGGACTCAATTCACATCCCGTTTCTGGAAGGCTCTATGTACCATTTTGCAGATCGATGCTCGTCTCTCATCAAGCTATCATCCGCAAACGGATGGCAAAACGGAACGTCTAAATCAGACGTTGGAGCAATACCTGCGTTGCTTCTCGTTACAGAACGGCACAGATTGGACCATCCTCTTGTGGTTGGCGGAGTTCGCCTACAATAACGCAGTACATACCACCTTGGGATGTTCCCCCTTCTTTTGCCTCTATGGATTCCATCCAGACATGCTTCCCTTTGAATGGCCGGCCGAATCTTTGGTTCCTGCCATACATGAACATCATGCTCATCTTCGGGCTATTCTGATCGAGGCTCGGAACAATCTGGAGAAAGCCCAAGCAGCCCAGAAGTTGTTCGCAGATAAAAGACGTACCCCTGAACCTGAGTATAAGGTGGGGGACAAGGTGTGGCTTTCTACACGCAACCTGCATCTTAAAGGACTTACGAAGTTGAAGCCTAAGTATGTTGGTCCCTATGGCATTTGTGAGAGGATAAACGCTGTGGCCATGAAACTCTCGTTGCCAGTGTCTTGGATGATTCATCCCGTATTTCATGTATCGCTCCTACGTCCGTGTCTTCCGAGCGTGAGGTTGCCTGATCGTCCTCTTCCAGTGGAAATCGAGGGCCACGAAGAATATGAAGTGCGTTCTATTCTGGACTCTCGCTTGGTCCGAGGCCGGATCCAATACCTGGTGGATTGGAAAGGGTTCGGCCCCGAAGACAGGACCTGGGAACCCTTGGACCATCTCCATTGTCCCGATTTGGTAGAACAATTCCATGAGCAGTTCCCCGGAAAGCCGGGACGTCCGCCGGGACGGCGGTCCACGAGAGGGGGTTCTGTAGCGATCGCTACCATCGACAAGGCCAAATCTAAAAGATTCTGTATTTCCAGTCCTTGGCGGAAACACTACAAGTCCCAGAAGGCCATCCGGCGCTGGGGGTTGGCTCAATGGGAGGACATTATATAAGCTCCACCTTCGGAACACAACGGGGCTTGTCAATCGTGTTCTGTATTCGCTCATAGTGGATGAGCCTTTTCGCTGCGAGTAGGATCTTGAGGACGACGCCGATCAAAAGCCAGCGTGGTCAGTTGTACTCTCTTCTGCACTACGCCAATCAAAAGCCAGCGTGGTCATTACCTTGATCTGCATGACGCCGATGAACAGCCAGCGTGGTCAGATATCCTGGAGATTCGCTGTTCCGAATCCTATTCAGTCGTGCAAGTACCCAGAGGAGTGCGGGCTCGCCTCCTCTTCTTTTGTATACTCTTTCTGTTTAAAGCGGTATCAAAGCTGCCGCCATTTCTTGTTTACTTTGTGGGAAAAGTTTGTGTTATACGTCAGTGGCTACTAACGTTATCTGATAACTGGTCTACTCCGTTCCACAAGGAGGATTGTGGTTCATAGAAGCGTTGTGCCTTCCACGCTTATCATTTGTAGTCCAGAGAATTATGTTTGTGCTTACGACCTGGTAGGCAGAGGAGTGAAGTTAACTTCTCCGTACTTCTGGTTAAACTGTCATTTCTGTACTTTGCTTGGAATTCCTTTAAGGATACATGGGGTGGATAAACTGGTGAGTAGGGAAGACAGGGGAAGAATACTGGGGTCACATAAGTTCCGCTGCAGAACTAATCTCTTGCTCTCTGTCTCCTCCTCTACCTGCAGTGTCCCTGTACAAGTAACCTCATGGTGTAACGACCAGACGATACCAGAAGTGCCTTTTCCCCGATGCCAATCCACCTCCCGGCCCCTATTCGTACAAGCTCAAACAGTGGGTAAAGTCCATTGTAGGGGTTTGTGTGGAACGGAGTCGGAAGGACTATCGTCTATCGTCTCTGCTGGCCATCAGAGTAAGGTTAGTGGCGCTTGCGTGTTCTTGCGCTCCTCTCAATCCCGACACCTTTTCACCAGGGGTAGTGAGTGGTGCATGGGCCTAGTCTTTCTGTGGGGTGTCTTGAATTTAAACATCATGGAGGGCCTGGATGGCATGGGATTGTGCTGATTTTTCTGTGTTTTTCGATTTTTTGGGGTGATCATGGGGACAGGCTATGTGGGTGGGGGCCATTTTGAGTGCTGCTACAGGCAGGCCCTGGCCATGTGCTGGGAGGCAGGGGGCCATTTTGAATGCAGGCAGTGTTCTAGGTCTGCAACCATTTTGCCTAGCTTTCAACCTTTATGCCCAGGGGTAGTGAGTGTTGCATGGGCCTAGTCTTTCTGTGGGGTGTCTTGAATTTAAACATCATGGAGTGCCTGGATGGCTTGGGATTGTGCTGATTTTTCTGTGATTTATGTTTTTTTAGGCTGTTGTTGTGGCCTTTTCACCAGGGGTAGTGAGTGGTGCATGGGCCTAGTCTTTCTGTGGGGTGTCTTGCATTTAAACATCATGGAGGGCATGGATGGCATGGGATTGTGCTGATTTTTCTGTGTTTTTCGATTTTTTGGGGTGTTCATGGGGACAGGCCATGTGGGAGGGGGCCATTTTGAGTGCTGCTACAGGCAGGCCCTGGCCATGTGCTGGGAGGCAGGGGGCCATTTTGAATGCAGGCAGTGTTCTTAGGTCTGCAACCATTTTGCCTAACTTTCAACCTTTATGCCCAGGGGTAGTGAGTGTTGCATGGGCCTAGTCTTTCTGTGGGGTTGTGAAAAATAAATACAAACTTGGTGAACATTATCGGCGCCATCTTGCCCCTTTCCAGGCCCATTCGTGCGCGTAAGCGGCAGCCATTTTGAGCACCATGGCCTCCCTGCCCCTCACTAATAGCCAGCGCGTCTCTCTCTCTCTTAACCTCGCAAGCATTCCCCCGCACGCTGACAACCCCCCCCGCTCTCTCATGCCTTGGGTCATAAACCCCTCTCCAGCGCAGCTTCACCACGGAACCCCATCCTGTTCCCAGCGCGACACCTCCCTTCATTCCTTTCATGGCCTCAAACCCTTTTGATGCAAACCCCCTTTTCCTGTGTCCCCGTTTGTCTTCCTCGTTCCCAGGCTGCCACCTGACCCTGCGGATACTGTTTATTACCCCGTACAGTAGGAAGCTTCCCCTCCCCATCAAAAGACCCCCGAACCGATCAAAGCCCCCACCCCATGAGATCCGATCAACCCCACGCATTCCGTGAATCGGCGGAATGCCCTGCTGTGCGACCACCATCACCTGTTGTGACCGGGGTGGGGAATCCAACTGTAAATGTATGTGGGAACGGGTCTGGAGGGGAGATTCCGAGGATGTTCTTTCAAGTATTAAAATATTACGAGAATGTGTTATGTGCAATAAAGGTCGTAAACTCTAGTATAAGAGGCCCGGCCTCAGAGATGTGGTTAGAGCACCTCGTGACGATACTTGCTGTCTGAATTGATGTGTTCTCCTCCGGAGAGAATAAAATCCTCGTTTCCCGCCTTCCAGTCTCCAGCGCCTGCTTCTTCATTGATTAATATTGGTGGGTCATAGAGGCGATACCGCCGGGCAACATAAAAGGGTCTTTGGTTACCGGTTGTCTTTGGAACCCTTTTTAACAATTGGCGTCCCAAACGTGGGGCCCATCAGCGACTCGTGGATCCAGTGGGAGAGGTCCTGACGACAGAGTGAACGACTGCAACGATCGGAAGGTACCCTGTCCGATAGACCCTCGTCTGACAGCCGATCATCCGAACTTCACTAGTTCCGAACAGACCTCTCTCGAGTGATCTGCGGTCCTGACTGGGAACCATCAGGAGTGCCACGAGAAGTACGAAGAGAAGAGGACGATCGGGCGCTGGATTCGGAAGACGAGAAACTGTCCATGCGGTCCGGGTAAGGTCGTGTAAACACGACGAATTGCGAAAGTGATAGATAATTGAAAGAAATTGATAATTGTTGTGAAAATACTAGTATTACTCTTTGTTAATTTATTGGAGATTCACTGTCTACAAACGGAGAAACAACAGGCTCTCCCTTTATAAACAGCGAAGGATAGGTACGCACCCGTCGGACCTATTTTTCTCCCCCACTGAACAATTGCCCCTTCGCCCCATTGATTAACTGTTATAGATTGTTTTCTGGAGATTCTCTGTCTGAAAACAGGGAAGATTAGGTCCCCTCTTTACAGATAGTGAAAGGGTAGGTGACGCGAACCTTTGCGAGCCTACTTATTCTCCCCATTGACCATATTGATTTTTTATTTTTGACCTAACGTTGATTGATTGCTCAGAATTGGTTCATGAGGTATTCACTACGTGCAAACAACGTAGAATAGAAATATTCTGTCTAGTCTTTGCGCGCAGTGATAAGATAGGTAGTGCTGATTATTATCCCATTGTGATCCGTCATGCCTGTCTTCTCCCCACTGGTCAGTAGCCTGTTTAACCCGGACCGCTTATTAGAGATGAACCATCCGGCTCCGCTGGAAGGCACCCCTAATAAGGACATGTTCATGAAGCATGGATTAATTGCTATAGCCTATAGTGAGCTGTGGCATAAATATACGAAAAGGGATCGAGAAAGACAGTGGCCACTGAGAGGATCCTTTGATCTCGACAAAATAGAAACAGTAGAAATAGCCCTTCGTAGGAATGAAACAACACCTATTATGCTCGATAGTCTCGGTATGTGGCGCAAAGAAGCCACGCAACGAAGGGAAAGCGACGAATTTAGAAAAGGTGAAGGGACACGACGGACAAACCTCCAAACGTCTAGTAGGCAAAGGGAAGGGCCAGCGATGGCACAGCCCCGAGGAGTAGACATGAAAAGCGAATGGTGTAAGGGGATGTGCCGACAAGCCAACCCCGGAACACAACGACCTGAAGGTAATCCCCCGACATTACGCACAGGACGGACAGATTTAAAACAAAACCAATGTGCTTTCTGTAAATATCTTGGACACTGGAAAGCCCAATGCCCGACTCTGCAAAGCATAGGTAAGAATGAAGGGGTGACAGAAAGGACGGACCGACAGAAAGGAAAAAGACGTGAGATAAAAACCAATCAGACTAGTGCAGACAGAACAGACAGGACCACCCCGTTCGATTATGCTCGGTGGCACAGATTTCGTCAGACAAATTTTAACGACATGTTGGAGTTCTGGGACTGATTGCTCTCTGTTGCTCCCCCACTCTGAAAAACAAACACAACTGCAGGTCAGTGTAAACAACCCCCCCCGTTAGAGAAAAGATTCAAGAAAGCCAAGCGTCTATTATATAACTTAGGATTTAATTACGGTAAAACACACAACCAACAGTAAATAGAATAACTAGTAGAACTCTCTAAAAAGCAAACTTGACTAATAGGAAAAATACAAAACATGTTATGCTCACTCCGGAAGTCCTCGAAATGTAACAGTTCGATGGTCCCGCCCATCCGAAACACATAGCACGTGTGGGGCGGGGCCTGCCAGCAACCATGAGCCCAAAAAGAGATTGCTGGCGAGAAGGTACTGGAGACCCCACACAGCGGGCAATGAAATGGTCTTCCCATATTGCCCTTCCAGGGATGGCGTCCCCCGGACCGCGAGTAGGGAGGGGGCGGATGAAGGTGACCCCCTCCCTTGTATCTCCTGGTCCGGCCATCACGAATTCCTCCATCGAACGGATGCAGGGTGGGCAGGGAGGAAGAGGCGACGCGGACGAGCCTCTTCCACCTCCACAGGTAGGAGGCTTCCCTGCCCTGGCCCGACGCCGATGTCCTCCAGCCGGGCGACGGCCATATACCTACGCTGCACAGGAAATATAATGTCCGGCTGGTATATTTCCGCAACACAGGACATACAATGCCCGACTCGTATATTTTCTCAGTACAGGATATACAAGACCCGGCTGGTATACTTGCGTGGTACAGGACACACAATGTCCGATGGGCATATTTCCGGAGTACCGGATGTACAGTGGTCCCCCAAGAGTCGGAATCAGGGGTGTAGGGTGGTCATCATGTGCGCCCCTGATTCCAAGAGACGGCGTAGGATGCACCGGGAGAGGAAGACGGCACGGTGAGCCTCCCTCACCTCCCCAGATGAAGGCTCCACTGCTGCACCCTGGCGCCCGAACCAAAATGTCCTGCTCCAACCGCATGATGCTCTGTTTTTCGCCATCACAAGAAGTTTTCCTCCACTCCTGATGGGTACGGCAAAGGTTGCTGCAGGGCCTCAAAATGGCGTCTGGGCCCTCGAAAGGCGGGTCTAGGCCGCTGGAGTAACTTTGTCCGAAATTGCAACTCGGGCGCTTGCCCACCTGGGCGCAAGCCCCCACCATCGACAAAACATCCCCTCGACTTTGAAGATTCTACCAAAGTCCCAAGAGCCCTCGGCCCCTTCAGGCTTCCGGTGAGGAACAGCTGCATTGATCTCAAATGAAATAACCACGGCACAGCAACAAGATGGCGGTGCTCTCGTGTCTGCATCAGCTTCCGTCTGAACCACCCAGGAACATTATGGGCTAACGAACTCGAGCAAGTTCCGGCTGAACATCAACATGACCCGGTAAGAGAGACTTTACCCCCTCCCTCTCTTGATTGACGGTCCACACCACCAGCCCCTTTGTTAGCACAGTTTTCTTTTGGACTACCGAAAGGGACTCTGGTCCAACCGCCAATTGTCGGGGATATTTTGCCCCTGATGCTACTTCCGGACTAAACCGGCCTCGCCCAAAATGGCGCTGGTATCAATGGAACTTACGGGTGCCTCATGGTGTTCCTTAGCTAATGAAACTTGATGTACTAAGATATATATGTATATATATATGAACCATTGCGCACTCAATGTTAAAGGGAGGAGGGTGCACTTGGCAAACATTTAAGAAGAGGTTCTGTAAAAATGTTGATTTCAATGAACAATTTATTTTTGATATTTGTTGTAACTGATACATAACGTCGCTCATGATGCACGCCCGCGGTTTGCATTTAGGAAATGTGATTACGATGAGCTTGACTGTGTTTCCATCTATGAACTGAAATGCCCCCGATTCCTTCGTCACGCAATGAAATGTTTTTGGTTACTTACAAATAATTAATTAGACCTTTTTACATGTTCTTGTACTACAAAATAACCCCCTACTGTATGTGCTTCCATCGACGACATGTCAGGCCAAAATATGAATTGCGCTCTCACCTTTTACGTACTGAATAACTCTACAAATAAAAGTCTTAGAAGCTATGGATAGGCTCCGCGTACTTTTGTAAATACGGGTATCGGTGGGAGGGTTTTTCTGTGCGCAACTGTTCTGCTCTCTTTTTAAGGTTATCCGAGAAATGGTTGTTCGGCCCTGGGTTGATGGTCAAAACGAAGGTATGATACGCTGCTTATGAAGAAGGACCTCGACCTCAGAGAATGGGTAAAGTAAAATGGTGTGATTGATAAATTGCTATAAGGATATGGTGGTCGAAGGTACTAAGGTACAGGGTTGAACGAAGAACTGGTATGCCTTAAGAACATCACAGCTTTGGGAATGATTTTGGGACCCCGATGACCGGATACATCTACGAAACCGGGTACCTCGCGCTAGGCACCTCTGATTCCTCTTTTTAGCGTTTTTCACTACACACGATCCTTAACGCCATCCTCGAACCTCCCCATGAACCACCTATCACATTGCCTGCCCCCATGACTTTAAGAAACCAGAACCCTAAGGGATTATATCCCGAAGAGACAAGTACGAGTATGTGGTAAGTAAAGGATTTTCGCGCCCTTACATTTGATGTGTTCGAATGTTGTCCCCCTACCTCCCCTTTTTCTCCCCCTTTTTCCCTCTGCAGGTTACATTAGAATCCCGATTAGAGTATCATAAGGGATCTGGAACCACGTCACGCCCGATGCATGAAGACGGACTAGCGCTACAAAATGGCACAACAAGGACGCTCTCACGACCTTTTTACCAAATCTAACGCTTTTCTGTCCCAAAACTGCATGCTTCCCACCTCCTAACACAGACCCGAAACGTCTAACGTTGGGTAACGCACTGAATAGCCCAAACAATACACGGTCATTCTCTATGTCACACGTGTACTGTTCGGCCTATTGTCTCTCTCTCTCTCTCTCTCTCTCTCTCTCTCTCTCTCTTTCTCTCACTCACTCTTCCACCCCTCCACACTTTCCCTCTTCCTAGCAACTGGCACCTAATTGGCGAACCTGGTGCACCTCCTGATTGGCGCCAAATACCACAAGTATTTGTGCAAATCTGTCCTAAATAAAATTGTATTGGTACCACGTTACTACCTCTCCTTTTCTACTAAAATATGGATGAAATTTAAATTGGCCGATAGGAAAGGGACAGGTAAGACGACTAAGGTTCCCTAAATTTGACCCACTCTCAGGGAACTCTTTGTCAGTGGCTCCTATGATAAAAATGTGTCTGTGGTGATGCGACCATCCCCATTGAAAATTGTCTCCGTACCCCAAGCTGTAAGAAATGATCGAGACACCCCCATCTACCCAAAATGCCCCCAGTTTGGTATCCATCAGATCCCTCCTTCCCCGAGGATAAGTTTAATAATTATTGCAAACCACCCCTCCCGAGTTTTTGTAGTAACCAGGTTGCGAGGATTTATATAGAAAGTTAGAAGGATGTGTGCAAAGTTGAAAATTAGATTGAAAAACGAAAGAACTTGTTGCAGTAGGCATGGTTGAAAATAAGATGTTTTTATGTAATGCAGACTCGTTTAGCCTATGTTCATCCCTCAGAAGGATGCTTATCAGACTATGGTGAATAGCACGTTGCACTTTTTGTAAAATACAAGGCCCTGAAGACTAGCCTAGCCATGCAAGACTCGTACTAGAGAAATGGGTCTCTGCCAGAAGAACTGACATCTACTATAATAGACATATGACAAATGAACGTAATAATCCTCAAAGCGTCAAAGAATTAGCCAACAAAAGGAAGTTGCAAGGAATCCAGCAAACCCATCATCAATTGTTTATACGTAAGCCGCAAAAATCTCAAATGTAGCGAGTGCTTACGCTAGTCGCTTGGTGTTGGGAAAGAAAATAGATTCATGTAATTACCTTTTTCTGCAAAATCTCTAAAGACTGTCTTTTCAACACTCATTTAAGGATATCACTATCGGAGGAGAAAGAGACCGGATGTGGGAGCACGCGGCCTGACTGCGGATTGTGGAACGTCAGCAACGGAGGCCAAGGCGAGACCACGGCAGTAAGGAGTCGCAGGACGGGGCACTGTTTCAAACAAAGCTAAGGAAAGGGCTGACCTGAAGCCCCTGCTCTATGATCAACGTGTGCCAAAAAGCCCCCGCTCTCTGAACATGGTCTCGGACTCGCCTGACGCAAAACTCTCCGACCCCCCCCCCCTGATCTGTTCCCGACTTGGCCTTGCTCCATCCCCTCTTCCTCCGACCTACCAAAAGGACTGTTCACACCCGCACCTTTCCACCCGAACTCCCAAGTTCCTCCAAATCCTACTGAGCTACCCAGAGAAGAGTACTCCCTACGTCAAAAGGGAGGGAGCTCCGACTAAGTAGACCACGAACTGTGTTAAATCCCAGAACGGTGACCTAGAACTCCACCAAGGGTCGCCCCCGAAGAAAAGATAAACAAAGTCTGTGGTTCTGCCCGCTACCAAGCACCTTGGAGATGATGGAAGCAACAGGAAATGCCCACCACAGAGACTCAAGAAACGAACTGATCTTACAATTACCCCCAACGACTCGATCCACATGAACATTTCTGTTGATAGGTAATCCAGGTGTTCAACAGTGCCGACAGAAGACGACAAAAGGACAACGAAGAACTCTGATATTTTTACTGTATCTCCTTTCTCTCCCAATCACCATTGGACTGACTATGCACCCACCGTATACAAAAAGGACTTATTTATATGATAATTTACCAGTTCTTATTCTATGATCTGTACCCAACGCCCTCGCTACGTGATTCTAGTCTGATATTGCATTACGATGACTTTTTCCTGCAACCAACTTAACAATGAACCCGCCTACTGACTGATGAGATTTTTTTTATATGATGTTTATAATGTGATGTTTACGTACAGTTCTTTCACCCAAGTCCCCTCTCCCTTACTTATGATCACTGCATATAGGGGTAGATAGGAAATAGGCCAGCAAGATGTCTTGGAAATGTTAAAGGGAGGACTGTGAAAAATAAATACAAACTTGGTGAACATTATCGGCGCCATCTTGCCCCTTTCCAGGCCCATTCGTGCGCGTAAGCGGCAGCCATTTTGAGCACCATGGCCTCCCTGCCCCTCACTAATAGCCAGCGCGTCTCTCTCTCTCTTAACCTCGCAAGCATTCCCCCGCACGCTGACAACCCCCCCCGCTCTCTCATGCCTTGGGTCATAAACCCCTCTCCAGCGCAGCTTCACCACGGAACCCCATCCTGTTCCCAGCGCGACACCTCCCTTCATTCCTTTCATGGCCTCAAACCCTTTTGATGCAAACCCCCTTTTCCTGTGTCCCCGTTTGTCTTCCTCGTTCCCAGGCTGCCACCTGACCCTGCGGATACTGTTTATTACCCCGTACAGTAGGAAGCTTCCCCTCCCCATCAAAAGACCCCCGAACCGATCAAAGCCCCCACCCCATGAGATCCGATCAACCCCACGCATTCCGTGAATCGGCGGAATGCCCTGCTGTGCGACCACCATCACCTGTTGTGACCGGGGTGGGGAATCCAACTGTAAATGTATGTGGGAACGGGTCTGGAGGGGAGATTCCGAGGATGTTCTTTCAAGTATTAAAATATTACGAGAATGTGTTATGTGCAATAAAGGTCGTAAACTCTAGTATAAGAGGCCCGGCCTCAGAGATGTGGTTAGAGCACCTCGTGACGATACTTGCTGTCTGAATTGATGTGTTCTCCTCCGGAGAGAATAAAATCCTCGTTTCCCGCCTTCCAGTCTCCAGCGCCTGCTTCTTCATTGATTAATATTGGTGGGTCATAGAGGCGATACCGCCGGGCAACATAAAAGGGTCTTTGGTTACCGGTTGTCTTTGGAACCCTTTTTAACAGGGTGTCTTGAATTTAAACATCATGGAGGGCCTGGATGGCTTGGGATTGTGCTGATTTTCTGCGATTTTCGTTTTTTTGGGCTGTTGTTGTGGCCTTTTCACCAGGGGTAGTGAGTGGTGCATGGGCCTAGTCTTTCTGTGGGGTGTCTTGAATTTAAACATCATGGAGGGCATGGATGGCATGGGATTGTGCTGATTTTTCTGTGTTTTTCGATTTTTTGGGGTGATCATGGGGACAGGCCATGTGGGTGGGGGCCATTTTGAGTGCTGCTACAGGCAGGCCCTGGCCATGTGCTGGGAGGCAGGGGGCCATTTTGAATGAAGGCAGTGTTCTAGGTCTGCAACCATTTTGCCTAGCTTTCAACCTTTATGCCCAGGGGTAGTGAGTGTTGCATGGGCCTAGTCTTTCTGTGGGGTGTCTTGAATTTAAACATCATGGAGTGCCTGGATGGCTTGGGATTGTGCTGATTTTTCTGTGATTTATGTTTTTTTAGGCTGTTGTTGTGGCCTTTTCACCAGGGGTAGTGAGTGGTGCATGGGCCTAGTCTTTCTGTGGGGTGTCTTGCATTTAAACATCATGGAGGGCATGGATGGCATGGGATTGTGCTGATTTTTCTGTGTTTTTCGATTTTTTGGGGTGTTCATGGGGACAGGCCATGTGGGAGGGGGCCATTTTGAGTGCTGCTACAGGCAGGCCCTGGCCATGTGCTGGGAGGCAGGGGGCCATTTTGAATGCAGGCAGTGTTCTTAGGTCTGCAACCATTTTGCCTAGCTTTCAACCTTTATGCCCAGGGGTAGTGAGTGTTGCATGGGCCTAGTCTTTCTGTGGGGTGTCTTGAATTTAAACATCATGGAGGGCCTAGATGGCTTGGGATTGTGCTGATTTTTCTGTGATTTTTGTTTTTTCGGGTTGTTGTTGTGGCCTTTTCACCAGGGGTAGTGAGTGGTGCATGGGCCTAGTCTTTCTGTGGGGTGTCTTGAATTTAAACATCATGGAGGGCATGGATGGCATGGGATTGTGCTGATTTTTCTGTGTTTTTCGATTTTTTGGGGTGTTCATGGAGACAGGCCATGTGGGTGGGGGCCATTTTGAGTGCTGCTACAGGCAGGCCCTAGCCATGTGCTGGGAGGCAGGGGGCCATTTTGAATGCAGGCAGTGTTCTTAGGTCTGCAACCATTTTGCCTAGCTTTCAACCTTTATGCCCAGGGCTAGTGAGTGTTGCATGGGCCTAGTCTTTCTGTGGGGTGTCTTGAATTTAAACATCATGGAGGGCCTGGATGGCTTGGGATTGTGGTGATTTTTCTGTGGTTTTCGTTTTTTTGGGCTGTTGTTGTGGCCTTTTGTAGCGATCGCTACCATCGACAAGGCCAAATCTAAAAGATTCCGTATTTCCAGTCCTTGGCGGAAACACTACAAGTCCCAGAAGGCCATCCGGCGCTGGGGGTTGGCTCAATGGGAGGACATTATATAAGCTCCACCTTCGGAACACAACGGGGCTTGTCAATCGTGTTCTGTATTCGCTCATAGTGGATGAGCCTTCTCGCTGCGAGTAGGATCTTGAGGACGACGCCGATCAAAAGCCAGCGTGGTCAGTTGTACTCTCTTCTGCACTACGCCAAAAGCCAGCGTGGTCATTACCTTGATCTGCACGACGCCGATGAACAGCCAGCGTGGTCAGATATCCTGGAGATTCGCTGTTCCGAATCCTATTCAGTCGTGCAAGTACCCAGAGGAGTGCGGGCTCGCCTCCTCTTCTTTTGTATACTCTTTCTGTTTAAAGCGGTATCAAAGCTGCCGCCATTTCTTGTTTACTTTGTGGGAAAAGTTTGTGTTATACGTCAGTGGCTACTAACGTTATCTGATAACTGGTCTACTCCGTTCCACAAGGAGGATTGTGGTTCATAGAAGCGTTGTGCCTTCCACGCTTATCATTTGTAGTCCAGAGAATTATGTTTGTGCTTACGACCTGGTAGGCAGAGGAGTGAAGTTAACTTCTCCGTACTTCTGGTTAAACTGTCATTTCTGTACTTTGCTTGGAATTCCTTTAAGGATACATGGGGTGGATAAACTGGTGAGTAGGGAAGACAGGGGAAGAATACTGGGGTCACATAAGTTCCGCTGCAGAACTAATCTCTTGCTCTCTGTCTCCTCCTCTACCTGCAGTGTCCCTGTACCAGTAACCTCATTGTGTAACGACCAGAAGTGCCTTTTCCCCGATGCCAATCCACCTCCCGGCCCCTATTCGTACAAGCTCAAACAGTGGGTAAAGTCCATTGTAGGGGTTTGTGTGGAACGGAGTCGGAAGGACTATCGTCTATCGTCTCTGCTGGCCATCAGAGTAAGGTTAGAGGCTCTTGCGTGTTCTTGCGCTGCTCTCAATCCCGACAGATTGACAAGCCCAAGAATACCTCCCAGCCTAGACGATGGATACAAATACTATTCTCACATCCCTGTTGGAGAGCTTTACAGGCCTTCAACAAGAGGTTCAGAACTCCCGGATAGAGAACCAAGCTTTGTATAAAGAGATTTCTGATTTACGCAAAGACGTGTCAGACCTTGCCATGAGAGAGCCTGTGGTGAATCCATTGATTAGACCGGCCACCCTGCAGCCTCCGCCTTCCTTCCAACCCGGGGGTTCATTAGCAGCCCCATCCACTTCCACCGAAACCACTCCGACGGTCCATATAATTCAAAATCATGGGATACCCCTAGCCCCCCCCGAAAGGTTTTATGGGGATCCACGGAAATTCGAAACATTTCTGAATCAATGCCGTCTGCATTTTTTATGCAAACCTATGGTCTTTCAGGACGAAGCGTCCAAAACAGCTTTTCTGATGTCCTATATGGGGGGAACGCGTCCAGCTGGACTATTCCCTTATTGGAAAAGGATGACCCTGTTTTACATGATTTCTCTGCCTTTTGCATCGAACTCCGGAAATTGTTTGATAGAAAGTCTCACATGTTGTCACTTGATCATGAATTAATGACCTTGAGACAGGGGTCCCAAGATCTGTTGTCCTACATCACCACCTTTAACCGCCTTATCGTAGAAACAGATTGGCCGGCTCAGAAACGAATCTCCTTGTTGTACCAGGGACTTAGGGGTGAACTGAAGGATGTATTAGCTCAGGTGGTGCAATTACCTACTACCTGTGAGGAATTAATAGACCTGACCGTCCAACTAGATCACCGGTTACTGGAGCGAAAAGGGGATAGAAAAGGGGGGGATTATCGATACTCTTACCCCTTATTTAAAACCCGGCAGGGGGTTGAAGAAAAAGCAAAGACACCAGAAGGACCGGAACCCATGTAAATAGGGGGAATACGTGGGCCTCTCACCCGGGAAGAAAGAGACAGGAGACAGAGGCTTAAGCTCTGTCTATACTGTGGCAAAGGGGGGCACTTCATTAACGACTGTAGAGCTAGGAATTACGTTCCCGGGAAAAACCCCCTCCCAGAGGGCAGGCTGCTCTCGGTTCTAGTGAGCCGGCGGAAAACTGACGGTCTTGAATCATATAGAGACCTCTGATTCGAGACGACCTCTAGATACGGTCTCCCTCTATGTAGCCAATACCCTACACCCTGCAGTCGCCCATATGAATGTGAGTGTTTCGCTCTGGGTTACCAATCAGAACCCTGTAAGGGTAGATGCCTTGTTAGATTCAGGGGCAACCGGAAATTATATAGACCAGACCTATGCCTTCCGCATGGGTATCCCCTGTGAAAAGAAACCAATACCTGAAACAGTTAAGACAGTGGATGGCACGGTACTAACTTCAGGCCCGGTCACCTACCATACGCTGGCCCTATTAATGAGATTCGGTGAGGATCACTGTGAGTTCATTCAGTTTGACCTGATTGATGCCCCTCAGTTCCGACTCATTCTAGGTATGCCTTGGTTGACACTGCATAATCCGTTGGTGAGCTGGGCATCCCGTACCGTGAGTATGACATCCGAGTATTGCAAGGAACATTGTCGAGAAGGCATACACCAAGACTTCCCCCTTGTTCCCTCTCTCGCTACCTTCTTAGCAAGCGAATGTCCAGTAGATTCCTATTGTTGTGCCTCCACATTACCAGATGAATACAAGTCCTTTCATGCCTTGTTCGACAAACAAAAAGCTACCCAATTACCTCCTCATCGCACCTACGATTGTCGGATTGACCTCGTTCCGGGTGCAGACATCCCTTGCAGTAGGGTGTATGCCCTAACAGAAAAAGAAACACTGTATCTCAAAACCTATATCGAGGACAATATAGCGCCTGGGTTCATAAGACACTCCACCTCCCCGGCCTCGTCACCCATGTTCTTCATACCGAAGAAGGATTGCGAGGAATTGAGACCATGTATTGACTACCGAGCCATTAACAGGGTGACCATCAAGAACCGATATCCTCTTCCCCTGATTCCTGTGTTGATGGATCAGTTGAAAGGTGCGCGCTATTTCACGAAACTCGATCTCCGAGGGGCCTATCATCTGGTCCGCGTGATGAAAGGAGATGAATGGAAGACTGCTTTCAGAACTAAGTTTGGTCTCTACGAATATAGAGTAATGCCCTTTGGCCTCTGCAACGCCCCAGCCGCCTTCCAGTTCTTTATGGACGAAGTGTTAAGGGGGTGTTTGGAGACATTTTCCGTGGTCTATATAGGTGATATTTTGATCTATTCGGTGTCTCTGGCAGACCACATTACCCATGTGAAAATTGTGTTGGAAAGGCTCCAACAACACTCCCTGTATGCCAAACTGGAGAAATGCCTTTTTCATGTCCAGCAGGTAGCCTTTTTGGGATATGTTATTGACACTCACGGATTTCGAATGGACATGAGTAAGGTGAAGGCCATCATCACATGGAAAACGCCACGGAACGTTAAATCTGTGCAAAGCTTTCTCGGTTTTGCCAATTACTACCGGCGTTTTATACAGGATTTCTCCAAATTCATCCATCCCATCACGTCCCTCTTGAGAAAAAATGTTCCTTTCAAATGGGGAGAGGCGGCCGAAACCTCATTTCAACTCCTAAAAGAGAAGTTTACACAAGCTCCCATCCTTCGTCATCCAGACCCCAAGATGCCGTTTGTATTGGAAACTGACGCTTCTCAGTTTGCTCTGGGTGGTGTCCTGTCCCAACGCCATCCCACCTCGGGTCAACTCCACCCGGTGTCGTACTACTCTAAGAAGCTCACCCCGTGCGAGATAAACTACACGATAACAGACAAAGAGCTCTTAGCCATCAAAAGAGCATGCGAAGAATGGAGACACTACCTCCTCGGGGCGTTGCATACTGTAGAAATCATCACAGACCATCGCAATCTACTGTTCCTAAAGACGGCGAAGGCTTTGACTCCTCAACAATTGCGATGGACCCTCTTCTTCTCGGACTTTGACTTTGTGATCAAATACAGACCGGGAACTCGTAATGGAAAAGCTGATGCGCTCTCCAGGTTGGGAGAGGAAGAAGCGGCAACCTCGACAGAACCCCCTTTTATTCTAAAAGGGATAGAACCACTAGAAACAGCTATCGCCTTGATCACTTCCGAAGATTTTCTGGATGACGTTAGAGTCACCCTAACGGATCAGGATATCAATGCTTGGGTACAGGATGAGCCCGACAAGCGATGTGAAAAGGATAATTTGGCCTATCATTTCCAGGCCTTATATGTCCCCACCTCTGCGTTGCAACGCAAAGTCCTGGAATGGGCGCATGATTCTGTTTTAGGGGGACACGTGGGCATCTACAAAACAATCGCTAACGTGAAACGATCCTTCTGGTGGCCTGGTGTCAGATCTGATACCAAAGAATACGTGAAGAACTGTGCGGTCTGTGCCCAGGGGAAAGCCAGTCACATCAAACCGCCGGGACTGTTACGTCCATTACCGATTCCACCCAAGCCGTGGCACACTCTGTCCATGGACTTTATCGTAGAGATGCCCCCGTTGGAGAAGCAAACGGTCGTGCTGGTGGTAGTTGACCATCTTACGAAAATGGGCCACTTTATTTCTTTACCTGGTCTGCCTTCCTCCAGTGAATTAACCAAAGTCTTCCTCCAACATTTCGTCCGTCCACACGGATTGCCGAGAGTGGTGATTACGGATAGGGGGACTCAATTCACATCCCGTTTCTGGAAGGCTCTATGTACCATTTTGCAGATCGATGCTCGTCTCTCATCAAGCTATCATCCGCAAACGGATGGCAAAACGGAACGTCTAAATCAGACGTTGGAGCAATACCTGCGTTGCTTCTCGTTACAGAACGGCACAGATTGGACCATCCTCTTGTGGTTGGCGGAGTTCGCCTACAATAACGCAGTACATACCACCTTGGGATGTTCCCCCTTCTTTTGCCTCTATGGATTCCATCCAGACATGCTTCCCTTTGAATGGCCGGCCGAATCTTTGGTTCCTGCCATACATGAACATCATGTTCATCTTCGGGCTATTCTGATCGAGGCTCGGAACAATCTGGAGAAAGCCCAAGCAGCCCAGAAGTTGTTCGCAGATAAAAGACGTACCCCTGAACCTGAGTATAAGGTGGGGGACAAGGTGTGGCTTTCTACACGCAACCTGCATCTTAAAGGACTTACGAAGTTGAAGCCTAAGTATGTTGGTCCCTATGGCATTTGTGAGAGGATAAACGCTGTGGCCATGAAACTCTCGTTGCCAGTGTCTTGGATGATTCATCCCGTATTTCATGTATCGCTCCTACGTCCGTGTCTTCCGAGCGTGAGGTTGCCTGATCGTCCTCTTCCAGTGGAAATCGAGGGCCACGAAGAATATGAAGTGCGTTCTATTCTGGACTCTCGCTTGGTCCGAGGCCGGATCCAATACCTGGTGGATTGGAAAGGGTTCGGCCCCGAAGACAGGACCTGGGAACCCTTGGACCATCTCCATTGTCCCGATTTGGTAGAACAATTCCATGAGCAGTTCCCCGGAAAGCCGGGACGTCCGCCGGGACGGCGGTCCACGAGAGGGGGTTCTGTAGCGATCGCTACCATCGACAAGGCCAAATCTAAAAGATTCTGTATTTCCAGTCCTTGGCGGAAACACTACAAGTCCCAGAAGGCCATCCGGCGCTGGGGGTTGGCTCAATGGGAGGACATTATATAAGCTCCACCTTCGGAACACAACGGGGCTTGTCAATCGTGTTCTGTATTCGCTCATAGTGGATGAGCCTTTTCGCTGCGAGTAGGATCTTGAGGACGACGCCGATCAAAAGCCAGCGTGGTCAGTTGTACTCTCTTCTGCACTACGCCAATCAAAAGCCAGCGTGGTCATTACCTTGATCTGCATGACGCCGATGAACAGCCAGCGTGGTCAGATATCCTGGAGATTCGCTGTTCCGAATCCTATTCAGTCGTGCAAGTACCCAGAGGAGTGCGGGCTCGCCTCCTCTTCTTTTGTATACTCTTTCTGTTTAAAGCGGTATCAAAGCTGCCACCATTTCTTGTTTACTTTGTGGGAAAAGTTTCTGTTATACGTCAGTGGCTACTAACGTTATCTGATAACTGGTCTACTCCGTTCCACAAGGAGGATTGTGGTTCATAGAAGCGTTGTGCCTTCCACGCTTATCATTTGTAGTCCAGAGAATTATGTTTGTGCTTACGACCTGGTAGGCAGAGGAGTGAAGTTAACTTCTCCGTACTTCTGGTTAAACTGTCATTTCTGTACTTTGCTTGGAATTCCTTTAAGGATACATGGGGTGGATAAACTGGTGAGTAGGGAAGACAGGGGAAGAATACTGGGGTCACATAAGTTCCGCTGCAGAACTAATCTCTTGCTCTCTGTCTCCTCCTCTACCTGCAGTGTCCCTGTACAAGTAACCTCATGGTGTAACGACCAGACGATACCAGAAGTGCCTTTTCCCCGATGCCAATCCACCTCCCGGCCCCTATTCGTACAAGCTCAAACAGTGGGTAAAGTCCATTGTAGGGGTTTGTGTGGAACGGAGTCGGAAGGACTATCGTCTATCGTCTCTGCTGGCCATCAGAGTAAGGTTAGTGGCGCTTGCGTGTTCTTGCGCTCCTCTCAATCCCGACACCTTTTCACCAGGGGTAGTGAGTGGTGCATGGGCCTAGTCTTTCTGTGGGGTGTCTTGAATTTAAACATCATGGAGGGCCTGGATGGCATGGGATTGTGCTGATTTTTCTGTGTTTTTCGATTTTTTGGGGTGATCATGGGGACAGGCTATGTGGGTGGGGGCCATTTTGAGTGCTGCTACAGGCAGGCCCTGGCCATGTGCTGGGAGGCAGGGGGGCATTTTGAATGCAGGCAGTGTTCTTAGGTCTGCAACTATTTTGCCTAGCTTTCAACCTTTATGCCCAGGGGTAGTGAGTGTTGCATGGGCCTAGTCTTTCTGTGGGGTGTCTTGAATTTAAACATCATGGAGGGCCTGGATGGCTTGGGATTGTGCTGATTTTTCTGTGATTTTCGGTTTTTTGGGCTGTTGTTGTGGCCTTTTCGCCAGGGGTAGTGAGTGGTGCATGGGTCTAGTCTTTCTGTGGGGTGTCTTGAATTTAAACATCATGGAGGGCCTGGATGGCATGGGATTGTGCTGATTTTTCTGTGTTTTTCGATTTTTTGGGGTGATCATGGGGACAGGCTATGTGGGTGGGGGCCATTTTGAGTGCTGCTACAGGCAGGCCCTGGCCATGTGCTGGGAGGCAGGGGGGCATTTTGAATGCAGGCAGTGTTCTTAGGTCTGCAACTATTTTGCCTAGCTTTCAACCTTTATGCCCAGGGGTAGTGAGTGTTGCATGGGCCTAGTCTTTCTGTGGGGTGTCTTGAATTTAAACATCATGGAGGGCCTGGATGGCTTGGGATTGTGCTGATTTTTCTGTGATTTTCGTTTTTTTGGGCTGTTGTTGTGGCCTTTTCGCCAGGGGTAGTGAGTGGTGCATGGGTCTAGTCTTTCTGTGGGGTGTCTTGAATTTAAACATCATGGAGGGCATGGATGGCATGGGATTGTGCAGATTTTTCTGTGTTTTTTGATTTTTTGGGGTGTTCATGGGGACAGGCCATGTGGGTGGGGGCCATTTTGAGTGCTGCTACAGGCAGACCCTGGCCATGTGCTGGGAGGCAGGGGGCCATTTTGAATGCAGGCAGTGTTCTTAGGTCTGCAACCATTTTGCCTAGCTTTCAACCTTTATGCCCAGGGGTAGTGAGTGTTGCATGGGCCTAGTCTTTCTGTGGGGTGTCTTGAATTTAAACATCATGGAGGGCCTAGATGGCTTGGGATTGTGCTGATTTTTCTGTGATTTTCGTTTTTTTTGGGGTTGTTGTTGTGGCCTTTTCACCAGGGGTAGTGAGTGGTGCATGGGCCTAGTCTTTCTGTGGGGTGTCTTGAATTTAAACATCATGGAGGGCATGGATGGCATGGGATTGTGCTGATTTTTCTGTGTTTTTCGATTTTTTGGAGTGTTCATGGAGACAGGCCATGTGGGTGGGGGCCATTTTGAGTGCTGCTACAGGAAGGCCCTAGCCATGTGCTGGGAGGCAGGGGGCCATTTTGAATGCAGGCAGTGTTCTTAGGTCTGCAACCATTTTGCCTAGCTTTCAACCTTTATGCCCAGGGCTAGTGAGTGTTGCATGGGCCTAGTCTTTCTGTGGGGTGTCTTGAATTTAAACATCATGGAGGGCCTGGATGGCTTGGGATTGTGGTGATTTTTCTTTGGTTTTCGTTTTTTTGGGCTGTTGTTGTGGCCTTTTCACCAGGGGTAGTGAGTGGTGCATGGGCCTAGTCTTTCTGTGGGGTGTCTTGAATTTAAACATCATGGAGGGCCTGGATGGCATGGGATTGTGCTGATTTTTCTGTGTTTTTCGATTTTTTGGGGTGATCATGGGGACAGGCCATGTGGGTGGGGGCCATTTTGAGTGCTGCTACAGGCAGGCCCTGGCCATGTGCTGGGAGGCAGGGGGGCATTTTGAATGCAGGCAGTGTTCTTAGGTCTGCAACCATTTTGCCTAGCTTTCAACCTTTATGCCCAGGGGTAGTGAGTGTTGCATGGGCCTAGTCTTTCTGTGGGGTGTCTTGAATTTAAACATCATGGAGGGCCTGGATGGCTTGGGATTGTGCTGATTTTTCTGCGATTTTCATTTTTTTGGGCTGTTGTTGTGGCCTTTTCGCCAGGGGTAGTGAGTGGTGCATGGGCCTAGTCTTTCTGTGGGGTGTCTTGACTTTAAACATCATGGAGGGCATGGATGGCATGGGATTGTGCTGATTTTTCTGTGTTTTTCGATTTTTTGGGGTGTTCATGGGGACAGGCCATGTGGGTGGGGGCCATTTTGAGTGCTGCCACAGGCAGGCCCTGGCCATGTGCTGGGAGGCAGGGGGCCATTTTGAATGAAGGTAGTGTTTTAGGTCTGCAACCATTTTGCCTAGCTTTCAACCTTTATGCCCAGGGGTAGTGAGTGATGCATGGGCCTAGTCTTTCTGTGGGGTGTCTTGAATTTAAACATCATGGAGTGCCTGGATGGCTTGGGATTGTGCTGATTTTTCTGTGATTTTTGTTTTTTTAGGCTGTTGTTGTGGCCTTTTCACCAGGGGTAGTGAGTGGTGCATGGGCCTAGTCTTTCTGTGGGGTGTCTTGCATTTAAACATCATGGAGGGCATGGATGGCATGGGATTGTGCTGATTTTTCTGCGTTTTTCGATTTTTTGGGGTGTTCATGGGGACAGGCCATGTGGGTGGGGGCCATTTTGAGTGCTGCTACAGGCAGGCCCTGGCCATGTGCTGGGAGGCAGGGGGCCATTTTGAATGCAGGCAGTGTTCTTAGGTCTGCAACCATTTTGCCTAGCTTTCAACCTTTATGCCCAGGGGTAGTGCGTGTTGCATGGGCATAGTCTTTCTGTGGGGTGTCTTGCATTTAAACATCATGGAGGGCCTGGATGGCTTGGGATTGTGCTAATTTTTCTGTGATTTTCGTTTTTTTGGGCTGTTGTTGTGGCCTTTTCGCCAGGGGTAGTGAGTGGTGCATGGGCCTAGTCTTTCTGTGGGGTGTCTTGAATTTAAACATCATGGAGGGCATGGATGGCATGGGATTGTGCTGATTTTTCTGTGTTTTTCGATTTTTTGGGGAGATCATGGGGACAGGCCATGTGGGTTGGGGCCATTTTGAGTGCTGCTACAGGCAGGCCCTGGCCATGTGCTGGGAGGCAGGGGGGCATTTTGAATGCAGGCAGTGTTCTTAGGTCTGCAACCATTTTTCCTAGCTTTCAACCTTTATGCCCAGGGGTAGTGAGTGTTGCATGGGCCTAGTCTTTCGGTGGGGTGTCTTGAATTTAAACATCATGGAGGGCCTGGATGGCTTGGGATTGTGCTGATTTTCTGCGATTTTCGTTTTTTTGGGCTGTTGTTGTGGCCTTTTCGCCAGGGGTAGTGAGTGGTGCATGGGCCTAGTCTTTCTGTGGGGTGTCTTGAATTTAAACATCATGGAGGGCATGGATGGCATGGGATTGTGCTGATTTTTCTGTGTTTTTCGATTTTTTGGGGTGATCATGGGGACAGGCCATGTGGGTGGGGGCCATTTTGAGTGCTGCTACAGGCAGGCCCTGGCCATGTGCTGGGAGGCAGGGGGCCATTTTGAATGAAGGCAGTGTTCTAGGTCTGCAACCATTTTGCCTAGCTTTCAACCTTTATGCCCAGGGGTAATGAGTGTTGCATGGGCCTAGTCTTTCTGTGGGGTGTCTTGAATTTAAACATCATGGAGTGCCTGGATGGCTTGGGATTGTGCTGATTTTTCTGTGATTTATGTTTTTTTAGGCTGTTGTTGTGGCCTTTTCACCAGGGGTAGTGAGTGGTGCATGGGCCTAGTCTTTCTGTGGGGTGTCTTGAATTTAAACATCATGGAGGGCATGCATGGCATGGGATTGTGCTGATTTTTCTGTGTTTTTTTTGCTTTTTTGGGGTGTTCATGGGGACAGGCCATGTGGGTGGGGGCCATTTTGAGTGCTGCTACAGGCAGGACCTGGCCATGTGCTGGGAGGCAGGGGGCCATTTTGAATTCAGGCAGTGTTCTTAGGTCTGCAACCATTTTGCCTAGCTTTCAACCTTTATGCCCAAGGGTAGTGAGAGTTGCATGGGCCTAGTCTTTCTGTGGGGTGTCTTGAAATTAAACATCATGGAGGGCCTGGATGGCTTGGGATTGTGCTGATTTTTCTATGATTTTCGTTTTTTTGGGTTGTTGTTGTGGCCTTTTCACCAGGGGTAGTGAGTGGTGCATGGGCCTAGTCTTTCTGTGGGGTGTCTTGAATTTAAACATCATGGAGGGCATGGATGGCATGGGATTGTGCTGATTTTTCTGTGTTTTTCGATTTTTTGGGGTGTTCATGGAGACAGGCCATGTGGGTGGGGGCCATTTTGAGTGCTGCTACAGGAAGGCCATAGCCATGTGCTGGGAGGGAGGGGGCCATTTTGAATGCAGGCAGTGTTCTTAGGTCTGCAACCATTTTGCCTAGCTTTCAACCTTTATGCCCAGGGCTAGTGAGTGTTGCATGGGCCTAGTCTTTCTGTGGGGTGTCTTGAATTTAAACATCATGGAGGGCCTGGATGGCTTGGGATTGTGGTGATTTTTCTTTGGTTTTCGTTTTTTTGGGCTGTTGTTGTGGCCTTTTCACCAGGGGTAGTGAGTGGTGCATGGGCCTAGTCTTTCTGTGGGGTGTCTTGAATTTAAACATCATGGAGGGCCTGGATGGCATGGGATTGTGCTGATTTTTCTGTGTTTTTCGATTTTTTGGGGTGATCATGGGGACAGGCCATGTGGGTGGGGGCCATTTTGAGTGCTGCTACAGGCAGGCCCTGGCCATGTGCTGGGAGGCAGGGGGGCATTTTGAATGCAGGCAGTGTTCTTAGGTCTGCAACCATTTTGCCTAGCTTTCAACCTTTATGCCCAGGGGTAGTGAGTGTTGCATGGGCCTAGTCTTTCTGTGGGGTGTCTTGAATTTAAACATCATGGAGGGCCTGGATGGCTTGGGATTGTGCTGATTTTTCTGCGATTTTCATTTTTTTGGGCTGTTGTTGTGGCCTTTTCGCCAGGGGTAGTGAGTGGTGCATGGGCCTAGTCTTTCTGTGGGGTGTCTTGACTTTAAACATCATGGAGGGCATGGATGGCATGGGTTTGTGCTGATTTTTCTGTCTTTTTCGATTTTTTGGGGTGTTCATGGGGACAGGCCATGTGGGTGGGGGCCATTTTGAGTGCTGCCACAGGCAGGCCCTGGCCATGTGCTGGGAGGCAGGGGGCCATTTTGAATGAAGGTAGTGTTTTAGGTCTGCAACCATTTTGCCTAGCTTTCAACCTTTATGCCCAGGGGTAGTGAGTGATGCATGGGCCTAGTCTTTCTGTGGGGTGTCTTGAATTTAAACATCATGGAGTGCCTGGATGGCTTGGGATTGTGCTGATTTTTCTGTGATTTTTGTTTTTTTAGGCTGTTGTTGTGGCCTTTTCACCAGGGGTAGTGAGTGGTGCATGGGCCTAGTCTTTCTGTGGGGTGTCTTGCATTTAAACATCATGGAGGGCATGGATGGCATGGGATTGTGCTGATTTTTCTGTGTTTTTCGATTTTTTGGGGTGTTCATGGGGACAGGCCATGTGGGTGGGGGCCATTTTGAGTGCTGCTACAGGCAGGCCCTGGCCATGTGCTGGGAGGCAGGGGGCCATTTTGAATGCAGGCAGTGTTCTTAGGTCTGCAACCATTTTGCCTAGCTTTCAACCTTTATGCCCAGGGGTAGTGCGTGTTGCATGGGCATAGTCTTTCTGTGGGGTGTCTTGCATTTAAACATCATGGAGGGCCTGGATGGCTTGGGATTGTGCTAATTTTTCTGTGATTTTCGTTTTTTTGGGCTGTTGTTGTGGCCTTTTCGCCAGGGGTAGTGAGTGGTGCATGGGCCTAGTCTTTCTGTGGGGTGTCTTGAATTTAAACATCATGGAGGGCATGGATGGCATGGGATTGTGCTGATTTTTCTGTGTTTTTCAATTTTTTGGGGTGATCATGGGGACAGGCCATGTGGGTGGGGGCCATTTTGAGTGCTGCTACAGGCAGGCCCTGGCCATGTGCTGGGAGGCAGGGGGCCATTTTGAATGAAGGCAGTGTTCTAGGTCTGCAACCATTTTGCCTAGCTTTCAACCTTTATGCCCAGGGGTAGTGAGTGTTGCATGGGCCTAGTCTTTCTGTGGGGTGTCTTGAATTTAAACATCATGGAGTGCCTGGATGGCTTGGGATTGTGCTGATTTTTCTGTGATTTATGTTTTTTTTAGGCTGTTGTTGTGGCCTTTTCACCAGGGGTAGTGAGTGGTGCATGGGCCTAGTCTTTCTGTGGGGTGTCTTGCATTTAAACATCATGGAGGGCATGGATGGCATGGGATTGTGCTGATTTTTCTGTGTTTTTCGATTTTTTGGGGTGTTCATGGGGACAGGCCATGTGGGTGGGGGCCATTTTGAGTGCTGCTACAGGCAGGCCCTGGCCATGTGCTGGGAGGCAGGGGGGCCATTTTGAATGCAGGCAGTGTTTTTAGGTCTGCAACCATTTTGCCTAGCTTTCAACCTTTATGCCCAGGGGTAGTGAGTGTTGCATGGGCCTAGTCTTTCTGTGGGGTGTCTTGCATTTAAACATCATGGAGGGCCTGGATGGCTTGGGATTGTGCTGATTTTTCTGTGATTTTCGTTTTTTCGGGCTGTTGTTGTGGCCTTTTTGCCAGGGGTAGTGAGTGGTGCATGGGCCTAGTCTTTCTGTGGGGTGTCTTGAATTTAAACATCATGGAGGGCATGGATGGCATGGGATTGTGCTTATTTTTCTGTGTTTTTCGATTTTTTGGGGTGTTCATGGGGACAGGCCATGTGGGAGGGGGCCATTTTGAGTGCTGCTACAGGCAGGCCCTGGCCATGTGCTGGGAGGCAGGGGGCCATTTTGAATGCAGGCAGTGTTCTTAGGTCTGCAACCATTTTGCCTAGCTTTCAACCTTTATGCCCAGGGGTAGTGAGTGTTGCATGGGCCTAGTCTTTCTGTGGGGTGTCTTGAATTTAAACATCATGGAGGGCCTAGATGGCTTGGGATTGTGCTGATTTTTCTGTGATTTTCGTTTTTTTTTGGGGTTGTTGTTGTGGCCTTTTCACCAGGGGTAGTGAGTGGTGCATGGGCCTAGTCTTTCTGTGGGGTGTCTTGAATTTAAACATCATGGAGGGCATGGATGGCATGGGATTGTGCTGATTTTTCTGTGTTTTTCGATTTTTTGGGGTGTTCATGGGGACAGGCCATGTGGGTGGGGGCCATTTTGAGTGCTGCTACAGGAAGGCCCTAGCCATGTGCTGGGAGGCAGGGGGCCATTTTGAATGCAGGCAGTGTTCTTAGGTCTGCAACCATTTTGCCTAGCTTTCAACCTTTATGCCCAGGGGTAGTGAGTGTTGCATGGGCCTAGTCTTTCTGTGGGGTGTCTTGAATTTAAACATCATGGAGGGCCTGGATGGCTTGGGATTGTGCTGATTTTTCTGTGATTTTCGTTTTTTTGGGCTGTTGTTGTGGCCTTTTCACCAGGGGTAGTGAGTGGTGCATGGGCCTAGTCTTTCTGTGGGGTGTCTTGAATTTAAACATCATGGAGGGCATGCATGGCATGGGATTGTGCTGATTTTTCTGTGTTTTTTTGATTTTTTGGGGTGTTCATGGGGACAGGCCATGTGGGTGGGGGCCATTTTGAGTGCTGCTACAGGCAGGACCTGGCCATGTGCTGGGAGGCAGGGGGCCATTTTGAATTCAGGCAGTGTTCTTAGGTCTGCAACCATTTTGCCTAGCTTTCAACCTTTATGCCCAAGGGTAGTGAGAGTTGCATGGGCCTAGTCTTTCTGTGGGGTGTCTTGAAATTAAACATCATGGAGGGCCTGGATGGCTTGGGATTGTGCTGATTTTTCTATGGTTTTCGTTTTTTTGGGTTGTTGTTGTGGCCTTTTCACCAGGGGTAGTGAGTGGTGCATGGGCCTAGTCTTTCTGTGGGGTGTCTTGAATTTAAACATCATGGAGGGCATGGATGGCATGGGATTGTGCTGATTTTTCTATGTTTTTCGATTTTTTGGGGTGTTCATGGGGACAGGCCATGTGGGTGGGGGCCATTTTGAGTGCTGCTACAGGCAGGCCCTGGCCATGTGCTGGGAGGCAGGGGGCCATTTTGAATGCAGGCAGTGTTTTTAGGTCTGCAACCATTTTGCCTAGCTTTCAACCTTTATGCTCTGGGGTAGTGAGTGTTGCATGGGCCTAGTCTTTCTGTGGGGTGTCTTGCATTTAAACATCATGGAGGGCCTGGATGGCTTGGGATTGTGCTGATTTTTCTGTGATTTTCATTTTTTTGGGCTGTTGTTGTGGTCTTATCGCCAGGGGTAGTGAGTGGTGCATGGGCCTAGTCTTTCTGTGGGGTGTCTTGAATTTAAACATCATGGAGGGCATGGATGGCATGGGATTGTGCTGATTTTTCTGTGTTTTTCGATTTTTTGGGGTGTTCATGGGGACAGGCCATGTGGGTGGGGGCCATTTTGAGTGCTGCTACAGGCAGGCGCTGGCCATGTGCTGGGAGACAAGGGGCCATTTTGAATGCAGGCAGTGTTCTTAGGTCTGCAACCATTTTGCCTAGCTTTCAACCTTTATGCCCAGGGGTAGTGAGTGTTGCATGGGCCTAGTCTTTCTGTGGGGTGTCTTGCATTTAAACATCATGGAGGGCCTGGATGGCTTGGGATTGTGCTGATTTTTCTGTGATTTTTGTTTTTTTAGGCTGTTGTTGTGGCCTTTTCACCAGGGGTAGTGAGTGGTGCATGGGCCTAGTCTTTCTGTGGGGTGTCTTGAATTTAAACATCATGGAGGGCATGGATGGCATGGGATTGTGCTGATTTTTCTGTGTTTTTCGATTTTTTGGGGTGTTCATGGGGACAGGCCATGTGGGTGGGGGCCATTTTGAGTGCTGCTACAGGCAGGCCCTGGCCATGTGCTGGGAGGCAGGGGGCCATTTTGAATGCAGGCAGTGTTCTTAGGTCTGCAACCATTTTGCCTAGCTTTCAACCTTTATGCCCAAGGGTAGTGAGAGTTGCATGGGCCTAGTCTTTCTGTGGGGTGTCTTGAAATTAAACATCATGGAGGGCCTGGATGGCTTGGGATTGTGCTGATTTTTCTATGATTTTCGGTTTTTTTTGGGGTTGTTGTTGTGGCCTTTTCACCAGGGGTAGTGAGTGGTGCATGGGCCTAGTCTTTCTGTGGGGTGTCTTGAATTTAAACATCATGGAGGGCATGGATTGCATTGTATTGTGCTGATTTTTCTGTGTTTTTCGATTTTTTAGGGTGTTCATGGAGACAGGCCATGTGGGTGGGGACCATTTTGAGTGCTGCTACAGGCAGGCCCTGGCCATGTGCTGGGAGGCAGGGGGCCATTTTGAATGCAGGCAGTGTTCTTAGGTCTGCAACCATTTTGCCTAGCTTTCAACCTTTATGCCCAGGGGTAGTGAGTGTTGCATGGGCCTAGTCTTTCTGTGGGGTGTCTTGAATTTAAACATCATGGAGGGCCTGGATGGCTTGGGATTGTGCTGATTTTTCTATGATTTTCGTTTTTTTGGGTTGTTGTTGTGGCCTTTTCACCAGGGGTAGTGAGTGGTGCATGGGCCTAGTCTTTCTGTGGGGTGTCTTGAATTTAAACATCATGGAGGGCATGGATGGCATGGGATTGTGCTGATTTTTCTGTGTTTTTCGATTTTTTGGGGTGTTCATGGAGACAGGCCATGTGGGTGGGGGCCATTTTGAGTGCTGCTACAGGCAGGCCCTGGCCATGTGCTGGGAGGCAGGGGGCCATTTTGAATGCAGGCAGTGTTCTTAGGTCTGCAACCATTTTGCCTAGCTTTCAACCTTTATGCCCAGGGGTAGTGCGTGTTGCATGGGCATAGTCTTTCTGTGGGGTGTCTTGCATTTAAACATCATGGAGGGCCTGGATGGCTTGGGATTGTGCTAATTTTTCTGTGATTTTCATTTTTTTGGGCTGTTGTTGTGGCCTTTTCGCCAGGGGTAGTGAGTGGTGCATGGGCCTAGTCTTTCTGTGGGGTGTCTTGAATTTAAACATCATGGAGGGCATGGATGGCATGGGATTGTGCTGATTTTTCTGTGTTTTTCGATTTTTTGGGGTGATCATGGGGACAGGCCATGTGGGTTGGGGCCATTTTGAGTGCTGCTACAGGCAGGCCCTGGCCATGTGCTGGGAGGCAGGGGGGCATTTTGAATGCAGGCAGTGTTCTTAGGTCTGCAACCATTTTGCCTAGCTTTCAACCTTTATGCCCAGGGGTAGTGAGTGTTGCATGGGCCTAGTCTTTCTGTGGGGTGTCTTGAATTTAAACATCATGGAGGGCCTGGATGGCTTGGGATTGTGCTGATTTTCTGCGATTTTCGTTTTTTTGGGCTGTTGTTGTGGCCTTTTCGCCAGGGGTAGTGAGTGGTGCATGGGCCTAGTCTTTCTGTGGGGTGTCTTGAATTTAAACATCATGGAGGGCATGGATGGCATGGGATTGTGCTGATTTTTCTGTGTTTTTCGAGTTTTTGGGGTGATCATGGGGACAGGCCATGTGGGTGGGGGCCATTTTGAGTGCTGCTACAGGCAGGCCCTGGCCATGTGCTGGGAGGCAGGGGGCCATTTTGAATGAAGGCAGTGTTCTAGGTCTGCAACCATTTTGCCTAGCTTTCAACCTTTATGCCCAGGGGTAGTGAGTGTTGCATGGGCCTAGTCTTTCTGTGGGGTGTCTTGAATTTAAACATCATGGAGTGCCTGGATGGCTTGGGATTGTGCTGATTTTTCTGTGATTTATGTTTTTTTAGGCTGTTGTTGTGGCCTTTTCACCAGGGGTAGTGAGTGGTGCATGGGCCTAGTCTTTCTGTGGGGTGTCTTGCATTTAAACATCATGGAGGGCATGGATGGCATGGGATTGTGCTGATTTTTCTGTGTTTTTCGATTTTTTGGGGTGTTCATGGGGACAGGCCATGTGGGAGGGGGCCATTTTGAGTGCTGCTACAGGCAGGCCCTGGCCATGTGCTGGGAGGCAGGGGGCCATTTTGAATGCAGGCAGTGTTCTTAGGTCTGCAACCATTTTGCCTAACTTTCAACCTTTATGCCCAGGGGTAGTGAGTGTTGCATGGGCCTAGTCTTTCTGTGGGGTGTCTTGAATTTAAACATCATGGAGGGCCTGGATGGCTTGGGATTGTGCTGATTTTCTGCGATTTTCGTTTTTTTGGGCTGTTGTTGTGGCCTTTTCGCCAGGGGTAGTGAGTGGTGCATGGGCCTAGTCTTTCTGTGGGGTGTCTTGAATTTAAACATCATGGAGGGCATGGATGGCATGGGATTGTGCTGATTTTTCTGTGTTTTTCGATTTTTTGGGGTGATCATGGGGACAGGCCATGTGGGTGGGGGCCATTTTGAGTGCTGCTACAGGCAGGCCCTGGCCATGTGCTGGGAGGCAGGGGGCCATTTTGAATGAAGGCAGTGTTCTAGGTCTGCAACCATTTTGCCTAGCTTTCAACCTTTATGCCCAGGGGTAGTGAGTGTTGCATGGGCCTAGTCTTTCTGTGGGGTGTCTTGAATTTAAACATCATGGAGTGCCTGGATGGCTTGGGATTGTGCTGATTTTTCTGTGATTTATGTTTTTTTAGGCTGTTGTTGTGGCCTTTTCACCAGGGGTAGTGAGTGGTGCATGGGCCTAGTCTTTCTGTGGGGTGTCTTGCATTTAAACATCATGGAGGGCATGGATGGCATGGGATTGTGCTGATTTTTCTGTGTTTTTCGATTTTTTGGGGTGTTCATGGGGACAGGCCATGTGGGAGGGGGCCATTTTGAGTGCTGCTACAGGCAGGCCCTGGCCATGTGCTGGGAGGCAGGGGGCCATTTTGAATGCAGGCAGTGTTCTTAGGTCTGCAACCATTTTGCCTAGCTTTCAACCTTTATGCCCAGGGGTAGTGAGTGTTGCATGGGCCTAGTCTTTCTGTGGGGTGTCTTGAATTTAAACATCATGGACGGCCTAGATGGCTTGGGATTGTGCTGATTTTTCTGTGATTTTCGTTTTTTTTGGGGTTGTTGTTGTGGCCTTTTCACCAGGGGTAGTGAGTGTTGCATGGGCCTAGTCTTTCTGTGGGGTGTCTTGAATTTAAACATCATGGAGGGCCTGGATGGCTTGGGATTGTGCTGATTTTTCTGTGATTTTCGTTTTTTTGGGCTGTTGTTGTGGCCTTTTCACCAGGGGTAGTGAGTGGTGCATGGGCCTAGTCTTTCTGTGGGGTGTCTTGAATTTAAACATCATGGAGGGCATGCATGGCATGGGATTGTGCTGATTTTTCTGTGTTTTTTGATTTTTTGGGGTGTTCATGGGGACAGGCCATGTGGGTGGGGGCCATTTTGAGTGCTGCTACAGGCAGGACCTGGCCATGTGCTGGGAGGCAGGGGGCCATTTTGAATTCAGGCAGTGTTCTTAGGTCTGCAACCATTTTGCCTAGCTTTCAACCTTTATGCCCAAGGGTAGTGAGAGTTGCATGGGCCTAGTCTTTCTGTGGGGTGTCTTGAAATTAAACATCATGGAGGGCCTGGATGGCTTGGGATTGTGCTGATTTTTCTATGATTTTCGTTTTTTTGGGTTGTTGTTGTGGCCTTTTCACCAGGGGTAGTGAGTGGTGCATGGGCCTAGTCTTTCTGTGGGGTGTCTTGAATTTAAACATCATGGAGGGCATGGATGGCATGGGATTGTGCTGATTTTTCTGTGTTTTTTTCGATTTTTTGGGGTGTTCATGGGGACAGGCCATGTGGGTGGGGGCCATTTTGAGTGCTGCTACAGGCAGGCCCTGGCCATGTGCTGGGAGGCAGGGGGCCATTTTGAATGCAGGCAGTGTTTTTAGGTCTGCAACCATTTTGCCTAGCTTTCAACCTTTATGCCCAGGGGTAGTGAGTGTTGCATGGGCCTAGTCTTTCTGTGGGGTGTCTTGAATTTAAACATCATGGAGGGCCTGGATGGCTTGGGATTGTGCTGATTTTTCTGTGATTTTCGTTTTTTTGAGCTGTTGTTGTGGCCTTTTTGCCAGGGGGAGTGAGTGGTGCATGGGCCTAGTCTTTCTGTGGGGTGTCTTGAATTTAAACATCATGTAGGGCCTGGATGGCATGGGATTGTGCTGATTTTTCTGTGTTTTTCGATTTTTTGGGGTGTTCATGGGGACAGGTCATGTGGGTGGGGGCCATTTTGAGTGCTGCTACAGGCAGGCCCTGGCCATGTGCTGGGAGGCAGGGGGGCATTTTGAATGCAGGCAGTGTTCTTAGGTCTGCAACCATTTTGCCTAGCTTTCAACCTTTATGCCCAGGGGTAGTGAGTGTTGCATGGGCCTAGTCTTTCTGTGGGGTGTCTTGAATTTAAACATCATGGAGGGCCTGGATGGCTTGGGATTGTGCTGATTTTTCTGTGATTTTCGTTTTTTTGGGCTGTTGTTGTGGCCTTTTCACCAGGGGTAGTGAGTGGTGCATGGGCCTAGTCTTTCTGTAGGATGTCTTGAATTTAAACATCATGGAAGGCATGGATGGCATGCAATTGTGCTGATTTTTCTGTGTTTTTCGATTTTTTGGGGTGTTCATGGGGAAAGGCCATGTGGGTGGGGGCCATTTTGAGTGCTGCTACAGGCAGGACATGTGCTGGGAGGCAGGGGGCCATTTTGAATGCAGGCAGTGTTCTTAGGTCTGCAACCATTTTGCCTAGCTTTCAACCTTCATGCCCAGGGGTAGGCATGGGCGGAAAATCCGTTCCGCTCGCGGATTTTGCGGATTTTCGGGAAATCCGCAATCCGCGAGATTCGCGAATGTCCCGCAAAATCCGCAAATCCGCGAGCAGCGGATTTTGCTCGCACTGCTCGCACTGTTCGCGTGAGTTCGCGCCCCGCGAATAAGTGCAAAATTGCAGAAATACGATCTTAGCAAAACTGAAAGTAACTACTTACCAGGTTCAAAAGTTCAGGCTCATCATTAGTAGCCATTTCCTGTAGTGCTTCCTGAGGGGCCCCTCCAGAGTTCAGTTGCCAGTTGAAACTATTATGTGACCCTGCTCTGAACCTCAGAATAGTTACACATATGCCACAAAGGTCCTGAATTACAGCTAAGGGAGACAAGCAGGAGCCAGGCTGGAAGTTAAAATCCATTAATCAGCCCCTAATTCATTATTGTCAGTTGGGGCAGGGCAGGTGTTGTAACTAATTTTGCAACAATGAAAGCACTTAGCAAGTGCAAAAGATCACTAATCAGGGGGCACTAAGGAAGCAGGTGCCAGCTAAAAAAATATTCTGTGACACATTAATCAGCCCCAAATTAATTCAGGTCACTTGAGGCAGGGAAGGTGTGCTTTGCTTTGCCGAAAATAATGTACACTGGACAACCAGAGGGTGTGGTGATGAAACAGAGGGTGGCATGGGTGGGCCAGAGGGTGGCATGAGTAGTCAGAGAGTGGCAGTGGTGACAGAGAGTGGCAGTGATGAAGAAGAGTGTCCCAAACAGGCTGGACACGTAGAAACAACAAGTTCGCAAAACTTGCGACCCGACAGGTAAGTTCGCAAATTGCGAAATTGTAAAAACCCTCGCGAACTGGCAGAAACACGGGCGAACACAAAAAAAAAATCCGCAAATTCGCGGGAATTCGCGGATTTTGCGGATTGCGAATCCGCAAATCCGCAAAATTCGCGAACGCGAGATCCGCAAAATTCGCTCATGCTTACCCAGGGGTAGTGAGTGTTGCATGGGCCTAGTCTTTCTGTGGGGTGTCTTGAATTTAAACATCATGGAGGGCCTGGATGGCTTGGGATTGTGCTGATTTTTCTGTGATTTTTGTTTTTTTGGGCTGTTGTTGTTGCCTTTTCACCAGGGGTAGTGAGTGGTGCATGGGCCTAGTCTTTCTGTGGGATGTCTTGAATTTAAACATCATGGAAGGCATGGATGGCATGCAATTGTGCTGATTTTTCTGTGTTTTTCGATTTTTTGGGGTGTTCATGGGGACAGGCCATGTGGGTGGGGGCCATTTTGAGTGCTGCAACAGGCAGGACATGTGCTGGGAGGCAGGGGGCCATTTTGAATGCAGGCAGTGTTCTTAGGTCTGCAACCATTTTGCCTAGCTTTCAACCTTTATGCCCAGGGGTAGTGAGTGTTGCATGGGCCTAGTCTTTCTGTGGGGTGTCTTGAATTTAAACATCATGGAGGGCCTGGATGGCTTGGGATTGTGCTGATTTTTCTGTGATTTTCGTTTTTTTGGGCTGTTGTTGTGGCCTTTTCGCCAGGGGGAGTGCGTGGTGCATGGGCCTAGTCTTTCTGTGGGGTGTCTTGAATTTAAACATCATGGAGGGCATTGATGGCATGGGATTGTGCTGATTTTTCTGTGTTTTTCGATTTTTTGGGGTGTTCATGGGGACAGGCCATGTGGGTGGGGGCCATTTTGAGTGCTGCTACAGGCAGGCCCTGGCCATGTGCTGGGAGGCAAGGGGCCATTTTGAATGCAGGCAGTGTTCTTAGGTCTGCAACCATTTTGCCTAGCTTTCAACCTTTATGCCCAGGGGTAGTGAGTGTTGCATGGGCCTAGTCTTTCTGTGGGGTGTCTTGAATTTAAACAGCATGGAGGGCCTGGATGGCTTGGGATTGTGCTGATTTTTCTGTGATTTTTGTTTTTTTAGGCTGTTGTTGTGGCTTTTTCACCAGGGGTAGTGAGTGGTGCATGGGCCTAGTCTTTCTGTGGGGTGTCTTGAAATTAAACATCATGGAGGGCCTGGATGGCTTGGGATTGTGCTGATTTTTCTATGATTTTCGTTTTTTTGGGTTGTTGTTTTGGCCTTTTCACCAGGGGTAGTGAGTGGTGCATGGGCCTAGTCTTTCTGTGGGGTGTCTTGAATTTAAACATCATGGAGGGCATGGATGGCATGGGATTGTGCTGATTTTTCTGTGTTTTTCGATTTTTTGGGGTGTTCATGGAGACAGGCCATGTGGGTGGGGCCATTTTGAGTGCTGCTACAGGCAGGCCCTGGCCATGTGCTGGGAGGCAGGGGGCCATTTTGAATGCAGGCAGTGTTCTTAGGTCTGCAACCATTTTGCCTAGCTTTCAACCTTTATGCCCAGGGGTAGTGAGTGTTGCATGGGCCTAGTCTTTCTGTGGGGTGTCTTGAAATTAAACATCATGGAGGGCCTGGATGGCTTGGGATTGTGCTGATTTTTCTATGATTTTCGTTTTTTTTGGGGTTGTTGTTGTGGCCTTTTCACCAGGGGTAGTGAGTGGTGCATGGGCCTAGTCTTTCTGTGGGGTGTCTTGAATTTAAACATCATGGAGGGCATGGATTGCATTGGATTGTGCTGATTTTTCTGTGTTTTTCGATTTTTTAGGGTGTTCATGGAGACAGGCCATGTGGGTGGGGGCCATTTTGAGTGCTGCTACAGGCAGGCCCTGGCCATGTGCTGGGAGGCAGGGGGCCATTTTGAATGCAGGCAGTGTTCTTAGGTCTGCAACCATTTTGCCTAGCTTTCAACCTTTATGCCCAGGGGTAGTGAGTGTTGCATGGGCCTAGTCTTTCTGTGGGGTGTCTTGAATTTAAACATCATGGAGGGCCTGGATGGCTTGGGATTGTGCTGATTTTTCTATGATTTTCGTTTTTTTGGGTTGTTGTTGTGGCCTTTTCACCAGGGGTATTGAGTGGTGCATGGGCCTAGTCTTTCTGTGGGGTGTCTTGAATTTAAACATCATGGAGGGCATGGATGGCATGGGATTGTGCTGATTTTTCTGTGTTTTTCGATTTTTTGGGGTGTTCATGGAGACAGGCCATGTGGGTGGGGGCCATTTTGAGTGCTGCTACAGGAAGGCCCTAGCCATGTGCTGGGAGGCAGGGGGCCATTTTGAATGCAGGCAGTGTTCTTAGGTCTGCAACCATTTTGCCTAGCTTTCAACCTTTATGCCCAGGGCTAGTGAGTGTTGCATGGGCCTAGTCTTTCTGTGGGGTGTCTTGAATTTAAACATCATGGAGGGCCTGGATGGCTTGGGATTGTGCTGATTTTTCTGTGATTTATGTTTTTTTAGGCTGTTGTTGTGGCCTTTTCACCAGGGGTAGTGAGTGGTGCATGGGCCTAGTCTTTCTGTGGGGTGTCTTGCATTTAAACATCATGGAGGGCATGGATGGCATGGGATTGTGCTGATTTTTCTGTGTTTTTCGATTTTTTGGGGTGTTCATGGGGACAGGCCATGTGGGAGGGGGCCATTTTGAGTGCTGCTACAGGCAGGCCCTGGCCATGTGCTGGGAGGCAGGGGGCCATTTTGAATGCAGGCAGTGTTCTTAGGTCTGCAACCATTTTGCCTAGCTTTCAACCTTTATGCCCAGGGGTAGTGAGTGTTGCATGGGCCTAGTCTTTCTGTGGGGTGTCTTGAATTTAAACATCATGGACGGCCTAGATGGCTTGGGATTGTGCTGATTTTTCTGTGATTTTCGTTTTTTTTGGGGTTGTTGTTGTGGCCTTTTCACCAGGGGTAGTGAGTGGTGCATGGGCCTAGTCTTTCTGTGGGGTGTCTTGAATTTAAACATCATGGAGGGCATGGATGGCATGGGATTGTGCTGATTATTCTGTGTTTTTCGATTTTTTGGGGTGTTCATGGGGACAGGCCATGTGGGTGGGGGCCATTTTGAGTGCTGCTACAGGAAGGCCCTAGCCATGTGCTGGGAGGCAGGGGGCCATTTTGAATGCAGGCAGTGTTCTTAGGTCTGCAACCATTTTGCCTAGCTTTCAACCTTTATGCCCAGGGGTAGTGAGTGTTGCATGGGCCTAGTCTTTCTGTGGGGTGTCTTGAATTTAAACATCATGGAGGGCCTGGATGGCTTGGGATTGTGCTGATTTTTCTGTGATTTTCGTTTTTTTGGGCTGTTGTTGTGGCCTTTTCACCAGGGGTAGTGAGTGGTGCATGGGCCTAGTCTTTCTGTGGGGTGTCTTGAATTTAAACATCATGGAGGGCATGCATGGCATGGGATTGTGCTGATTTTTCTGTGTTTTTTGATTTTTTGGGGTGTTCATGGGGACAGGCCATGTGGGTGGGGGCCATTTTGAGTGCTGCTACAGGCAGGACCTGGCCATGTGCTGGGAGGCAGGGGGCCATTTTGAATTCAGGCAGTGTTCTTAGGTCTGCAACCATTTTGCCTAGCTTTCAACCTTTATGCCCAAGGGTAGTGAGAGTTGCATGGGCCTAGTCTTTCTGTGGGGTGTCTTGAAATTAAACATCATGGAGGGCCTGGATGGCTTGGGATTGTGCTGATTTTTCTATGATTTTCGTTTTTTTGGGTTGTTGTTGTGGCCTTTTCACCAGGGGTAGTGAGTGGTGCATGGGCCTAGTCTTTCTGTGGGGTGTCTTGAATTTAAACATCATGGAGGGCATGGATGGCATGGGATTGTGCTGATTTTTCTGTGTTTTTTTCGATTTTTTGGGGTGTTCATGGGGACAGGCCATGTGGGTGGGGGCCATTTTGAGTGCTGCTACAGGCAGGCCCTGGCCATGTGCTGGGAGGCAGGGGGCCATTTTGAATGCAGGCAGTGTTTTTAGGTCTGCAACCATTTTGCCTAGCTTTCAACCTTTATGCCCAGGGGTAGTGAGTGTTGCATGGGCCTAGTCTTTCTGTGGGGTGTCTTGAATTTAAACATCATGGAGGGCCTGGATGGCTTGGGATTGTGCTGATTTTTCTGTGATTTTCGTTTTTTTGGGCTGTTGTTGTGGCCTTTTTGCCAGGGGGAGTGAGTGGTGCATGGGCCTAGTCTTTCTGTGGGGTGTCTTGAATTTAAACATCATGTAGGGCCTGGATGGCATGGGATTGTGCTGATTTTTCTGTGTTTTTTGATTTTTTGGGGTGTTCATGGGGACAGGTCATGTGGGTGGGGGCCATTTTGAGTGCTGCTACAGGCAGGCCCTGGCCATGTGCTGGGAGGCAGGGGGGCATTTTGAATGCAGGCAGTGTTCTTAGGTCTGCAACCATTTTGCCTAGCTTTCAACCTTTATGCCCAGGGGTAGTGAGTGTTGCATGGGCCTAGTCTTTCTGTGGGGTGTCTTGAATTTAAACATCATGGAGGGCCTGGATGGCTTGGGATTGTGCTGATTTTTCTGTGATTTTCGTTTTTTTGGGCTGTTGTTGTGGCCTTTTCACCAGGGGTAGTGAGTGGTGCATGGGCCTAGTCTTTCTGTAGGATGTCTTGAATTTAAACATCATGGAAGGCATGGATGGCATGCAATTGTGCTGATTTTTCTGTGTTTTTCGATTTTTTGGGGTGTTCATGGGGAAAGGCCATGTGGGTGGGGGCCATTTTGAGTGCTGCTACAGGCAGGACATGTGCTGGGAGGCAGGGGGCCATTTTGAATGCAGGCAGTGTTCTTAGGTCTGCAACCATTTTGCCTAGCTTTCAACCTTTATGCCCAGGGGTAGGCATGGGCGGAAAATCCGTTCCGCTCGCGGATTTTCGGGAAATCCGCAATCCGCGAGATTCGCGAATCTCCCGCAAAATCCGCAAATCCGCGAGCAGCGGATTTTGCTCGCACTGCTCGCACTGTTCGCGTGAGTTCGCGCCCCGCGAATAAGTGCAAAATTGCAGAAATACGATCTTAGCAAAACTGAAAGTAACTACTTACCAGGTTCAAAAGTTCAGGCTCATCATTAGTAGCCATTTCCTGTAGTGCTTCCTGAGGGGCCCCTCCAGAGTTCAGTTGCCAGTTTAAACTATTATGTGACCCTGCTCTGAACCTCAGAATAGTTACACATATGCCACAAAGGTCCTGAATTACAGCTAAGGGAGACAAGCAGGAGCCAGGCTGGAAGTTAAAATCCATTAATCAGCCCCTAATTCATTATTGTCAGTTGGGGCAGGGCAGGTGTTGTAACTAATTTTGCAACAATGAAAGCACTTAGCAAGTGCAAAAGATCACTAATCAGGGGGCACTAAGGAAGCAGGTGCCAGCTAAAAAAATATTCTGTGACACATTAATCAGCCCCAAATTAATTCAGGTCACTTGAGGCAGGGAAGGTGTGCTTTGCTTTGCCGAAAATAATGTACACTGGACAACCAGAGGGTGTGGTGATGAAACAGAGGGTGGCATGGGTGGGCCAGAGGGTGGCATGAGTAGTCAGAGAGTGGCAGTGGTGACAGAGAGTGGCAGTGATGAAGAAGAGTGTCCCAAACAGGCTGGACACGTAGAAACAACAAGTTCGCAAAACTTGCGACCCGACAGGTAAGTTCGCAAATTGCGAAATTGTAAAAACCCTCGCGAACTGGCAGAAACACGGGCGAACACAAAAAAAAAATTCCGCAAATTCGCGGGAATTCGCGGATTTTGCGGATTGCGAATCCGCAAATCCGCAAAATTCGCGAACGCGAGATCCGCAAAATTCGCTCATGCTTACCCAGGGGTAGTGAGTGTTGCATGGGCCTAGTCTTTCTGTGGGGTGTCTTGAATTTAAACATCATGGAGGGCCTGGATGGCTTGGGATTGTGCTGATTTTTCTGTGATTTTTGTTTTTTTGGGCTGTTGTTGTTGCCTTTTCACCAGGGGTAGTGAGTGGTGCATGGGCCTAGTCTTTCTGTGGGATGTCTTGAATTTAAACATCATGGAAGGCATGGATGGCATGCAATTGTGCTGATTTTTCTGTGTTTTTCGATTTTTTGGGGTGTTCATGGGGACAGGCCATGTGGGTGGGGGCCATTTTGAGTGCTGCAACAGGCAGGACATGTGCTGGGAGGCAGGGGGCCATTTTGAATGCAGGCAGTGTTCTTAGGTCTGCAACCATTTTGCCTAGCTTTCAACCTTTATGCCCAGGGGTAGTGAGTGTTGCATGGGCCTAGTCTTTCTGTGGGGTGTCTTGAATTTAAACATCATGGAGGGCCTGGATGGCTTGGGATTGTGCTGATTTTTCTGTGATTTTCGTTTTTTTGGGCTGTTGTTGTGGCCTTTTCGCCAGGGGGAGTGCGTGGTGCATGGGCCTAGTCTTTCTGTAGGGTGTCTTGAATTTAAACATCATGGAGGGCATTGATGGCATGGGATTGTGCTGATTTTTCTGTGTTTTTCGATTTTTTGGGGTGTTCATGGGGACAGGCCATGTGGGTGGGGGCCATTTTGAGTGCTGCTACAGGCAGGCCCTGGCCATGTGCTGGGAGGCAAGGGGCCATTTTGAATGCAGGCAGTGTTCTTAGGTCTGCAACCATTTTGCCTAGCTTTCAACCCTTATGCCCAGGGGTAGTGAGTGTTGCATGGGCCTAGTCTTTCTGTGGGGTGTCTTGAATTTAAACAGCATGGAGGGCCTGGATGGCTTGGGATTGTGCTGATTTTTCTGTGATTTTTGTTTTTTTAGGCTGTTGTTGTGGCTTTTTCACCAGGGGTAGTGAGTGGTGCATGGGCCTAGTCTTTCTGTGGGGTGTCTTGAAATTAAACATCATGGAGGGCCTGGATGGCTTGGGATTGTGCTGATTTTTCTATGATTTTCGTTTTTTTGGGTTGTTGTTTTGGCCTTTTCACCAGGGGTAGTGAGTGGTGCATGGGCCTAGTCTTTCTGTGGGGTGTCTTGAATTTAAACATCATGGAGGGCATGGATGGCATGGGATTGTGCTGATTTTTCTGTGTTTTTCGATTTTTTGGGGTGTTCATGGAGACAGGCCATGTGGGTGGGTATTTTTGAGTGCTGCTACAGGCAGGCCCTGGCCATGTGCTGGGAGGCAGGGGGCCATTTTGAATGCAGGCAGTGTTCTTAGGTCTGCAACCATTTTGCCTAGCTTTCTACCTTTATGCCCAGGGGTAGTGAGTGTTGCATGGGCCTAGTCTTTCTGTGGGGTGTCTTGAAATTAAACATCATGGAGGGCCTGGATGGCTTGGGATTGTGCTGATTTTTCTATGATTTTCGTTTTTTTTGGGGTTGTTGTTGTGGCCTTTTCACCAGGGGTAGTGAGTGGTGCATGGGCCTAGTCTTTCTGTGGGGTGTCTTGAATTTAAACATCATGGAGGGCATGGATTGCATTGGATTGTGCTGATTTTTCTGTGTTTTTCGATTTTTTAGGGTGTTCATGGAGACAGGCCATGTGGGTGGGGGCCATTTTGAGTGCTGCTACAGGCAGGCCCTGGCCATGTGCTGGGAGGCAGGGGGCCATTTTGAATGCAGGCAGTGTTCTTAGGTCTGCAACCATTTTGCCTAGCTTTCAACCTTTATGCCCAGGGGTAGTGAGTGTTGCATGGGCCTAGTCTTTCTGTGGGGTGTCTTGAATTTAAACATCATGGAGGGCCTGGATGGCTTGGGATTGTGCTGATTTTTCTATGATTTTCGTTTTTTTGGGTTGTTGTTGTGGCCTTTTCACCAGGGGTGTTGAGTGGTGCATGGGCCTAGTCTTTCTGTGGGGTGTCTTGAATTTAAACATCATGGAGGGCATGGATGGCATGGGATTGTGCTGATTTTTCTGTGTTTTTCGATTTTTTGGGGTGTTCATGGAGACAGGCCATGTGGGTGGGGGCCATTTTGAGTGCTGCTACAGGAAGGCCCTAGCCATGTGCTGGGAGGCAGGGGGCCATTTTGAATGCAGGCAGTGTTCTTAGGTCTGCAACCATTTTGCCTAGCTTTCAACCTTTATGCCCAGGGCTAGTGAGTGTTGCATGGGCCTAGTCTTTCTGTGGGGTGTCTTGAATTTAAACATCATGGAGGGCCTGGATGGCTTGGGATTGTGGTGATTTTTCTTTGGTTTTCGTTTTTTTGGGCTGTTGTTGTGGCCTTTTCACCAGGGGTAGTGAGTGGTGCATGGGCCTAGTCTTTCTGTGGGGTGTCTTGAATTTAAACATCATGGAGGGCCTGGATGGCATGGGATTGTGCTGATTTTTCTGTGTTTTTCGATTTTTTGGGGTGATCATGGGGACAGGCCATGTGGGTGGGGGCCATTTTGAGTGCTGCTACAGGCAGGCCCTGGCCATGTGCTGGGAGGCAGGGGGGCATTTTGAATGCAGGCAGTGTTCTTAGGTCTGCAACCATTTTGCCTAGCTTTCAACCTTTATGCCCAGGGGTAGTGAGTGTTGCATGGGCCTAGTCTTTCTGTGGGGTGTCTTGAATTTAAACATCATGGAGGGCCTGGATGGCTTGGGATTGTGCTGATTTTTCTGCGATTTTCATTTTTTTGGGCTGTTGTTGTGGCCTTTTCGCCAGGGGTAGTGAGTGGTGCATGGGCCTAGTCTTTCTGTGGGGTGTCTTGACTTTAAACATCATGGAGGGCATGGATGGCATGGGATTGTGCTGATTTTTCTGTGTTTTTCGATTTTTTGGGGTGTTCATGGGGACAGGCCATGTGGGTGGGGGCCATTTTGAGTGCTGCCACAGGCAGGCCCTGGCCATGTGCTGGAGGCAGGGGGCCATTTTGAATGAAGGTAGTGTTTTAGGTCTGCAACCATTTTGCCTAGCTTTCAACCTTTATGCCCAGGGGTAGTGAGTGATGCATGGGCCTAGTCTTTCTGTGGGGTGTCTTGAATTTAAACATCATGGAGTGCCTGGATGGCTTGGGATTGTGCTGATTTTTCTGTGATTTTTGTTTTTTTAGGCTGTTGTTGTGGCCTTTTCACCAGGGGTAGTGAGTGGTGCATGGGCCTAGTCTTTCTGTGGGGTGTCTTGCATTTAAACATCATGGAGGGCATGGATGGCATGGGATTGTGCTGATTTTTCTGTGTTTTTCGATTTTTTGGGGTGTTCATGGGGACAGGCCATGTGGGTGGGGGCCATTTTGAGTGCTGCTACAGGCAGGCCCTGGCCATGTGCTGGGAGGCAGGGGGCCATTTTGAATGCAGGCAGTGTTCTTAGGTCTGCAACCATTTTGCCTAGCTTTCAACCTTTATGCCCAGGGGTAGTGCGTGTTGCATGGGCATAGTCTTTCTGTGGGGTGTCTTGCATTTAAACATCATGGAGGGCCTGGATGGCTTGGGATTGTGCTAATTTTTCTGTGATTTTCGTTTTTTTGGGCTGTTGTTGTGGCCTTTTCGCCAGGGGTAGTGAGTGGTGCATGGGCCTAGTCTTTCTGTGGGGTGTCTTGAATTTAAACATCATGGAGGGCATGGATGGCATGGGATTGTGCTGATTTTTCTGTGTTTTTCGATTTTTTGGGGTGATCATGGGGACAGGCCATGTGGGTTGGGGCCATTTTGAGTGCTGCTACAGGCAGGCCCTGGCCATGTGCTGGGAGGCAGGGGGGCATTTTGAATGCAGGCAGTGTTCTTAGGTCTGCAACCATTTTGCCTAGCTTTCAACCTTTATGCCCAGGGGTAGTGAGTGTTGCATGGGCCTAGTCTTTCTGTGAGGTGTCTTGAATTTAAACATCATGGAGGGCCTGGATGGCTTGGGATTGTGCTGATTTTCTGCGATTTTCGTTTTTTTGGGCTGTTGTTGTGGCCTTTTCGCCAGGGGTAGTGAGTGGTGCATGGGCCTAGTCTTTCTGTGGGGTGTCTTGAATTTAAACATCATGGAGGGCATGGATGGCATGGGATTGTGCTGATTTTTCTGTGTTTTTCGATTTTTTGGGGTGATCATGGGGACAGGACATGTGGGTGGGGGCCATTTTGAGTGCTGCTACAGGCAGGCCCTGGCCATGTGCTGGGAGGAAGGGGGCCATTTTGAATGAAGGCAGTGTTCTAGGTCTGCAACCATTTTGCCTAGCTTTCAACCTTTATGCCCAGGGGTAGTGAGTGTTGCATGGGCCTAGTCTTTCTGTGGGGTGTCTTGAATTTAAACATCATGGAGTGCCTGGATGGCTTGGGATTGTGCTGATTTTTCTGTGATTTATGTTTTTTTAGGCTGTTGTTGTGGCCTTTTCACCAGGGGTAGTGAGTGGTGCATGGGCCTAGTCTTTCTGTGGGGTGTCTTGCATTTAAACATCATGGAGGGCATGGATGGCATGGGATTGTGCTGATTTTTCTGTGTTTTTCGATTTTTTGGGGTGTTCATGGGGACAGGCCATGTGGGAGGGGGCCATTTTGAGTGCTGCTACAGGCAGGCCCTGGCCATGTGCTGGGAGGCAGGGGGCCATTTTGAATGCAGGCAGTGTTCTTAGGTCTGCAACCATTTTGCCTAGCTTTCAACCTTTATGCCCAGGGGTAGTGAGTGTTGCATGGGCCTAGTCTTTCTGTGGGGTGTCTTGAATTTAAACATCATGGAGGGCCTGGATGGCTTGGGATTGTGCTGATTTTCTGCGATTTTCGTTTTTTTGGGCTGTTGTTGTGGCCTTTTCGCCAGGGGTAGTGAGTGGTGCATGGGCCTAGTCTTTCTGTGGGGTGTCTTGAATTTAAACATCATGGAGGGCATGGATGGCATGGGATTGTGCTGATTTTTCTGTGTTTTTCGATTTTTTGGGGTGATCATGGGGACAGGCCATGTGGGTGGGGGCCATTTTGAGTGCTGCTACAGGCAGGCCCTGGCCATGTGCTGGGAGGCAGGGGGCCATTTTGAATGAAGGCAGTGTTCTAGGTCTGCAACCATTTTGCCTAACTTTCAACCTTTATGCCCAGGGGTAGTGAGTGTTGCATGGGCCTAGTCTTTCTGTGGGGTGTCTTGAATTTAAACATCATGGAGTGCCTGGATGGCTTGGGATTGTGCTGATTTTTCTGTGATTTATGTTTTTTTAGGCTGTTGTTGTGGCCTTTTCACCAGGGGTAGTGAGTGGTGCATGGGCCTAGTCTTTCTGTGGGGTGTCTTGCATTTAAACATCATGGAGGGCATGGATGGCATGGGATTGTGCTGATTTTTCTGTGTTTTTCGATTTTTTGGGGTGTTCATGGGGACAGGCCATGTGGGAGGGGGCCATTTTGAGTGCTGCTACAGTCAGGCCCTGGCCATGTGCTGGGAGGCAGGGGGCCATTTTGAATGCAGGCAGTGTTCTTAGGTCTGCAACCATTTTGCCTAGCTTTCAACCTTTATGCCCAGGGGTAGTGAGTGTTGCATGGGCCTAGTCTTTCTGTGGGGTGTCTTGAAATTAAACATCATGGAGGGCCTGGATGGCTTGGGATTGTGCTGATTTTTCTATGATTTTCGTTTTTTTGGGTTGTTGTTGTGGCCTTTTCACCAGGGGTAGTGAGTGGTGCATGGGCCTAGTCTTTCTGTGGGGTGTCTTGAATTTAAACATCATGGAGGGCATGGATGGCATGGGATTGTGCTGATTTTTCTGTGTTTTTTTCGATTTTTTGGGGTGTTCATGGGGACAGGCCATGTGGGTGGGGGCCATTTTGAGTGCTGCTACAGGCAGGCCCTGGCCATGTGCTGGGAGGCAGGGGGCCATTTTGAATGCAGGCAGTGTTTTTAGGTCTGCAACCATTTTGCCTAGCTTTCAACCTTTATGCCCAGGGGTAGTGAGTGTTGCATGGGCCTAGTCTTTCTGTGGGGTGTCTTGAATTTAAACATCATGGAGGGCCTGGATGGCTTGGGATTGTGCTGATTTTTCTGTGATTTTCGTTTTTTTGGGCTGTTGTTGTGGCCTTTTCGCCAGGGGGAGTGAGTGGTGCATGGGCCTAGTCTTTCTGTGGGGTGTCTTGAATTTAAACATCATGTAGGGCCTGGATGGCATGGGATTGTGCTGATTTTTCTGTGTTTTTCGATTTTTTGGGGTGTTCATGGGGACAGGTCATGTGGGTGGGGGCCATTTTGAGTGCTGCTACAGGCAGGCCCTGGCCATGTGCTGGGAGGCAGGGGGGCATTTTGAATGCAGGCAGTGTTCTTAGGTCTGCAACCATTTTGCCTAGCTTTCAACCTTTATGCCCAGGGGTAGTGAGTGTTGCATGGGCCTAGTCTTTCTGTGGGGTGTCTTGAATTTAAACATCATGGAGTGCCTGGATGGCTTGGGATTGTGCTGATTTTTCTGTGATTTATGTTTTTTTAGGCTGTTGTTGTGGCCTTTTCACCAGGGGTAGTGAGTGGTGCATGGGCCTAGTCTTTCTGTGGGGTGTCTTGCATTTAAACATCATGGAGGGCATGGATGGCATGGGATTGTGCTGATTTTTCTGTGTTTTTCGATTTTTTGGGGTGTTCATGGGGACAGGCCATGTGGGAGGGGGCCATTTTGAGTGCTGCTACAGGCAGGCCCTGGCCATGTGCTGGGAGGCAGGGGGCCATTTTGAATGCAGGCAGTGTTCTTAGGTCTGCAACCATTTTGCCTAGCTTTCAACCTTTATGCCCAGGGGTAGTGAGTGTTGCATGGGCCTAGTCTTTCTGTGGGGTGTCTTGAATTTAAACATCATGGAGGGCCTGGATGGCTTGGGATTGTGCTGATTTTCTGCGATTTTCGTTTTTTTGGGCTGTTGTTGTGGCCTTTTCGCCAGGGGTAGTGAGTGGTGCATGGGCCTAGTCTTTCTGTGGGGTGTCTTGAATTTAAACATCATGGAGGGCATGGATGGCATGGGATTGTGCTGATTTTTCTGTGTTTTTCGATTTTTTGGGGTGATCATGGGGACAGGCCATGTGGGTGGGGGCCATTTTGAGTGCTGCTACAGGCAGGCCCTGGCCATGTGCTGGGAGGCAGGGGGCCATTTTGAATGAAGGCAGTGTTCTAGGTCTGCAACCATTTTGCCTAGCTTTCAACCTTTATGCCCAGGGGTAGTGAGTGTTGCATGGGCCTAGTCTTTCTGTGGGGTGTCTTGAATTTAAACATCATGGAGTGCCTGGATGGCTTGGGATTGTGCTGATTTTTCTGTGATTTATGTTTTTTTAGGCTGTTGTTGTGGCCTTTTCACCAGAGGTAGTGAGTGGTGCATGGGCCTAGTCTTTCTGTGGGGTGTCTTGCATTTAAACATCATGGAGGGCATGGATGGCATGGGATTGTGCTGATTTTTCTGTGTTTTTCGATTTTTTGGGGTGTTCATGGGGACAGGCCATGTGGGAGGGGGCCATTTTGAGTGCTGCTACAGGCAGGCCCTGGCCATGTGCTGGGAGGCAGGGGGCCATTTTGAATGCAGGCAGTGTTCTTAGGTCTGCAACCATTTTGCCTAGCTTTCAACCTTTATGCCCAGGGGTAGTGAGTGTTGCATGGGCCTAGTCTTTCTGTGGGGTGTCTTGAATTTAAACATCATGGACGGCCTAAATGGCTTGGGATTGTGCTGATTTTTCTGTGATTTTCGTTTTTTTTGGGGTTGTTGTTGTGGCCTTTTCACCAGGGGTAGTGAGTGGTGCATGGGCCTAGTCTTTCTGTGGGGTGTCTTGAATTTAAACATCATGGAGGGCATGGATGGCATGGGATTGTGCTGATTTTTCTGTGTTTTTCGATTTTTTGGGGTGTTCATGGGGACAGGCCATGTGGGTGGGGGCCATTTTGAGTGCTGCTACAGGAAGGCCCTAGCCATGTGCTGGGAGGCAGGGGGCCATTTTGAATGCAGGCAGTGTTCTTAGGTCTGCAACCATTTTGCCTAGCTTTCAACCTTTATGCCCAGGGCTAGTGAGTGTTGCATGGGCCTAGTCTTTCTGTGGGGTGTCTTGAATTTAAACATCATGGAGGGCCTGGATGGCTTGGGATTGTGCTGATTTTTCTGTGATTTTCGTTTTTTTGGGCTTTTGTTGTGGCCTTTTCACCAGGGGTAGTGAGTGGTGCATGGGCCTAGTCTTTCTGTGGGGTGTCTTGAATTTAAACATCATGGAGGGCATGCATGGCATGGGATTGTGCTGATTTTTCTGTGTTTTTTGATTTTTTGGGGTGTTCATGGGGACAGGCCATGTGGGTGGGGGCCATTTTGAGTGCTGCTACAGGCAGGACCTGGCCATGTGCTGGGAGGCAGGGGGCCATTTTGAATTCAGGCAGTGTTCTTAGGTCTGCAACCATTTTGCTAGCTTTCAACCTTTATGCCCAAGGGTAGTGAGAGTTGCATGGGCCTAGTCTTTCTGTGGGGTGTCTTGAAATTAAACATCATGGAGGGCCTGGATGGCTTGGGATTGTGCTGATTTTTCTATGATTTTCGTTTTTTTGGGTTGTTGTTGTGGCCTTTTCACCAGGGGTAGTGAGTGGTGCATGGGCCTAGTCTTTCTGTGGGGTGTCTTGAATTTAAACATCATGGAGGGCATGGATGGCATGGGATTGTGCTGATTTTTCTGTGTTTTTTTCGATTTTTTGGGGTGTTCATGGGGACAGGCCATGTGGGTGGGGGGCATTTTGAGTGCTGCTACAGGCAGGCCCTGGCCATGTGCTGGGAGGCAGGGGGCCATTTTGAATGCAGGCAGTGTTTTTAGGTCTGCAACCATTTTGCCTAGCTTTCAACCTTTATGCCCAGGGGTAGTGAGTGTTGCATGGGCCTAGTCTTTCTGTGGGGTGTCTTGAATTTAAACATCATGGAGGGCCTGGATGGCTTGGGATTGTGCTGATTTTTCTGTGATTTTCGTTTTTTTGGGCTGTTGTTGTGGCCTTTTCGCCAGGGGGAGTGAGTGGTGCATGGGCCTAGTCTTTCTGTGGGGTGTCTTGAATTTAAACATCATGTAGGGCCTGGATGGCATGGGATTGTGCTGATTTTTCTGTGTTTTTCGATTTTTTGGGGTGTTCATGGGGACAGGTCATGTGGGTGGGGGCCATTTTGAGTGCTGCTACAGGCAGGCCCTGGCCATGTGCTGGGAGGCAGGGGGGCATTTTGAATGCAGGCAGTGTTCTTAGGTCTGCAACCATTTTGCCTAGCTTTCAACCTTTATGCCCAGGGGTAGTGAGTGTTGCATGGGCCTAGTCTTTCTGTGGGGTGTCTTGAATTTAAACATCATGGAGGGCCTGGATGGCTTGGGATTGTGCTGATTTTTCTGTGATTTTCGTTTTTTTGGGCTGTTGTTGTGGCCTTTTCACCAGGGGTAGTGAGTGGTGCATGGGCCTAGTCTTTCTGTAGGATGTCTTGAATTTAAACATCATGGAAGGCATGGATGGCATGCAATTGTGCTGATTTTTCTGTGTTTTTCGATTTTTTGGGGTGTTCATGGGGAAAGGCCATGTGGGTGGGGGCCATTTTGAGTGCTGCTACAGGCAGGACATGTGCTGGGAAGCAGGGGGCCATTTTGAATGCAGGCAGTGTTCTTAGGTCTGCAACCATTTTGCCTAGCTTTCAACCTTTATGCCCAGGGGTAGGCATGGGCGGAAAATCCGTTCCGCTCGCGGATTTTGCGGATTTTCGGGAAATCCGCAATCCGCGAGATTCGCGAATCTCCCGCAAAATCCGCAAATCCGCGAGCAGCGGATTTTGCTCGCACTGCTCGCACTGTTCGCGTGAGTTCGCGCCCCGCGAATAAGTGCAAAATTGCAGAAATACGATCTTAGCAAAACTGAAAGTAACTACTTACCAGGTTCAAAAGTTCAGGCTCATCATTAGTAGCCATTTCCTGTAGTGCTTCCTGAGGGGCCCCTCCAGAGTTCAGTTGCCAGTTGAAACTATTATGTGACCCTGCTCTGAACCTCAGAATAGTTACACATATGCCACAAAGGTCCTGAATTACAGTTAAGGGAGACAAGCAGGAGCCAGGCTGGAAGTTAAAATCCATTAATCAGCCCCTAATTCATTATTGTCAGTTGGGGCAGGGCAGGTGTTGTAACTAATTTTGCAACAATGAAAGCACTTAGCAAGTGCAAAAGATCACTAATCAGGGCGCACTAAGGAAGCAGGTGCCAGCTAAAAAAATATTCTGTGACACATTAATCAGCCCCAAATTAATTCAGGTCACTTGAGGCAGGGAAGGTGTGCTTTGCTTTGCCGAAAATAATGTACACTGGACAACCAGAGGGTGTGGTGATGAAACAGAGGGTGGCATGGGTGGGCCACAGGGTGGCATGAGTAGTCAGAGAGTGGCAGTGGTGACAGAGAGTGGCAGTGATGAAGAAGAGTGTCCCAAACAGGCTGGACACGTAGAAACAACAAGTTCGCAAAACTTGCGACCCGACAGGTAAGTTCGCAAATTGCGAAATTGTAAAAACCCTCGCGAACTGGCAGAAACACGGGCGAACACAAAAAAAAATCCGCAAATTCGCGGGAATTCGCGGATTTTGCGGATTGCGAATCCGCAAATCCGCAAAATTCGCGAACGCGAGATCCGCAAAATTCGCTCATGCTTACCCAGGGGTAGTGAGTGTTGCATGGGCCTAGTCTTTCTGTGGGGTGTCTTGAATTTAAACATCATGGAGGGCCTGGATGGCTTGGGATTGTGCTGATTTTTCTGTGATTTTCGTTTTTTTGGGCTGTTGTTGTTGCCTTTTCACCAGGGGTAGTGAGTGGTGCATGGGCCTAGTCTTTCTGTGGGATGTCTTGAATTTAAACATCATGGAAGGCATGGATGGCATGCAATTGTGCTGATTTTTCTGTGTTTTTCGATTTTTTGGGGTGTTCATGGGGACAGGCCATGTGGGTGGGGGCCATTTTGAGTGCTGCAACAGGCAGGACATGTGCTGGGAGGCAGGGGGCCATTTTGAATGCAGGCAGTGTTCTTAGGTCTGCAACCATTTTGCCTAGCTTTCAACCTTTATGCCCAGGGGTAGTGAGTGTTGCATGGGCCTAGTCTTTCTGTGGGGTGTCTTGAATTTAAACATCATGGAGGGCCTGGATGGCTTGGGATTGTGCTGATTTTTCTGTGATTTTCGTTTTTTTGGGCTGTTGTTGTGGCCTTTTCGCCAGGGGGAGTGAGTGGTGCATGGGCCTAGTCTTTCTGTGGGGTGTCTTGAATTTAAACATCATGGAGGGCATTGATGGCATGGGATTGTGCTGATTTTTCTGTGTTTTTTGATTTTTTGGGGTGTTCATGGGGACAGGCCATGTGGGTGGGGCCATTTTGAGTGCTGCTACAGGCAGGCCCTGGCCATGTGCTGGGAGGCAAGGGGCCATTTTGAATGCAGGCAGTGTTCTTAGGTCTGCAACCATTTTGCCTAGCTTTCAACCTTTATGCCCAGGGGTAGTGAGTGTTGCATGGGCCTAGTCTTTCTGTGGGGTGTCTTGAATTTAAACAGCATGGAGGGCCTGGATGGCTTGGGATTGTGCTGATTTTTCTGTGATTTTTGTTTTTTTAGGCTGTTGTTGTGGCTTTTTCACCAGGGGTAGTGAGTGGTGCATGGGCCTAGTCTTTCTGTGGGGTGTCTTGAAATTAAACATCATGGAGGGCCTGGATGGCTTGGGATTGTGCTGATTTTTCTATGATTTTCGTTTTTTTGGGTTGTTGTTTTGGCCTTTTCACCAGGGGTAGTGAGTGGTGCATGGGCCTAGTCTTTCTGTGGGGTGTCTTGAATTTAAACATCATGGAGGGCATGGATGGCATGGGATTGTGCTGATTTTTCTGTGTTTTTCGATTTTTTGGGGTGTTCATGGAGACAGGCCATGTGGGTGGGGCCATTTTGAGTGCTGCTACAGGCAGGCCCTGGCCATGTGCTGGGAGGCAGGGGGCCATTTTGAATGCAGGCAGTGTTCTTAGGTCTGCAACCATTTTGCCTAGCTTTCAACCTTTATGCCAAGGGCTAGTGAGTGTTGCATGGGCCTAGTTTTTCTGTGGGGTGTTTTGAATTTAAACATCATGGAGGGCCTGGATGGCTTGGGATTGTGGTGATTTTTCTGTGGTTTTCGTTTTTTTGGGCTGTTGTTGTGGCCTTTTCACAGGGGTAGTGAGTGATGCATGGGCCTAGTCTTTCTGTGGGGTGTCTTGAATTTAAACATCATGTAGGGCCTGGATGGCATGGGATTGTGCTGATTTTTCTGTGTTTTTCGATTTTTTGGGGTGTTCATGGGGACAGGCCATGTGGGTGGGGGCCATTTTGAGTGCTGCTACAGGCAGGCCCTGGCCATGTGCTGGGAGGCAGGGGGGCATTTTGAATGCAGGCAGTGTTCTTAGGTCTGCAACCATTTTGCCTAGCTTTCAACCTTTATGCCCAGGGGTAGTGAGTGTTGCATGGGCCTAGTCTTTCTGTGGGGTGTCTTGAATTTAAACATCATGGAGGGCCTGGATGGCTTGGGATTGTGCTGATTTTTCTGTGATTTTCGTTTTTTTGGGCTGTTGTTGTGGCCTTTTCACCAGGGGTAGTGAGTGGTGCATGGGCCTAGTCTTTCTGTGGGATGTCTTGAATTTAAACATCATGGAAGGCATGGATGGCATGCAATTGTGCTGATTTTTCTGGTTTTTTCGATTTTTTTGGGGTGTTCATGGGTACAGGCCATGTGGGTGGGGGCCATTTTTAGTGCTGCTACAGGCAGGACATGTGCTGGGAGGCAGGGGGCCATTTTGAATGCAGGCAGTGTTCTTAGGTCTGCAACCATTTTGCCTAGCTTTCAACCTTTATGCCCAGGGGTAGTGAGTGTTGCATGGGCCTAGTCTTTCTGTGGGATGTCTTGAATTTAAACATCATGGAAGGCATGGATGGCATGCAATTGTGCTGATTTTTCTGTGTTTTTCGATTTTTTGGGGTGTTCATGGGGACAGGCCATGTGGGTGGGGGCCATTTTGAGTGCTGCAACAGGCAGGACATGTGCTGGGAGGCAGGGGGCCATTTTGAATGCAGGCAGTGTTCTTAGGTCTGCAACCATTTTGCCTAGCTTTCAACCTTTATGCCCAGGGGTAGTGAGTGTTGCATGGGCCTAGTCTTTCTGTGGGGTGTCTTGAATTTAAACATCATGGAGGGCCTGGATGGCTTGGGATTGTGCTGATTTTTCTGTGATTTTCGTTTTTTTGGGCTGTTGTTGTGGCCTTTTCGCCAGGGGGAGTGAGTGGTGCATGGGCCTAGTCTTTCTGTGGGGTGTCTTGAATTTAAACATCATGGAGGGCATTGATGGCATGGGATTGTGCTGATTTTTCTGTGTTTTTTGATTTTTTGGGGTGTTCATGGGGACAGGCCATGTGGGTGGGGGCCATTTTGAGTGCTGCTACAGGCAGGCCCTGGCCATGTGCTGGGAGGCAAGGGGCCATTTTGAATGCAGGCAGTGTTCTTAGGTCTGCAACCATTTTGCCTAGCTTTCAACCTTTATGCCCAGGGGTAGTGAGTGTTGCATGGGCCTAGTCTTTCTGTGGGGTGTCTTGAATTTAAACAGCATGGAGGGCCTGGATGGCTTGGGATTGTGCTGATTTTTCTGTGATTTTTGTTTTTTTAGGCTGTTGTTGTGGCTTTTTCACCAGGGGTAGTGAGTGGTGCATGGGCCTAGTCTTTCTGTGGGGTGTCTTGAAATTAAACATCATGGAGGGCCTGGATGGCTTGGGATTGTGCTGATTTTTCTATGATTTTCGTTTTTTTGGGTTGTTGTTTTGGCCTTTTCACCAGGGGTAGTGAGTGGTGCATGGGCCTAGTCTTTCTGTGGGGTGTCTTGAATTTAAACATCATGGAGGGCATGGATGGCATGGGATTGTGCTGATTTTTCTGTGTTTTTCGATTTTTTGGGGTGTTCATGGAGACAGGCCATGTGGGTGGGGCCATTTTGAGTGCTGCTACAGGCAGGCCCTGGCCATGTGCTGGGAGGCAGGGGGCCATTTTGAATGCAGGCAGTGTTCTTAGGTCTGCAACCATTTTGCCTAGCTTTCAACCTTTATGCCAAGGGCTAGTGAGTGTTGCATGGGCCTAGTTTTTCTGTGGGGTGTTTTGAATTTAAACATCATGGAGGGCCTGGATGGCTTGGGATTGTGGTGATTTTTCTGTGGTTTTCGTTTTTTTGGGCTGTTGTTGTGGCCTTTTCACAGGGGTAGTGAGTGATGCATGGGCCTAGTCTTTCTGTGGGGTGTCTTGAATTTAAACATCATGTAGGGCCTGGATGGCATGGGATTGTGCTGATTTTTCTGTGTTTTTCGATTTTTTGGGGTGTTCATGGGGACAGGCCATGTGGGTGGGGGCCATTTTGAGTGCTGCTACAGGCAGGCCCTGGCCATGTGCTGGGAGGCAGGGGGGCATTTTGAATGCAGGCAGTGTTCTTAGGTCTGCAACCATTTTGCCTAGCTTTCAACCTTTATGCCCAGGGGTAGTGAGTGTTGCATGGGCCTAGTCTTTCTGTGGGGTGTCTTGAATTTAAACATCATGGAGGGCCTGGATGGCTTGGGATTGTGCTGATTTTTCTGTGATTTTCGTTTTTTTGGGCTGTTGTTGTGGCCTTTTCACCAGGGGTAGTGAGTGGTGCATGGGCCTAGTCTTTCTGTGGGATGTCTTGAATTTAAACATCATGGAAGGCATGGATGGCATGCAATTGTGCTGATTTTTCTGGTTTTTTCGATTTTTTTGGGGTGTTCATGGGTACAGGCCATGTGGGTGGGGGCCATTTTTAGTGCTGCTACAGGCAGGACATGTGCTGGGAGGCAGGGGGCCATTTTGAATGCAGGCAGTGTTCTTAGGTCTGCAACCATTTTGCCTAGCTTTCAACCTTTATGCCCAGGGGTAGTGAGTGTTGCATGGGCCTAGTCTTTCTGTGGGGTGTCTTGCATTTAAACATCATGGAGGGCCTGGATGGCTTGGGATTGTGCTGATTTTTCTGTGATTTTCGTTTTTTTGGGCTGTTGTTGTGGCCTTTTCACCAGGGGTAGTGAGTGGTGCATGGGCCTAGTCTTTCTGTGGGGTGTCTTGAATTTAAACATCATGGAGGGCCTGGATGCATGGGATTGTGCTGATTTTTCTGTGTTTTTCGATTTTTTGGGGTGTATAACCGAACTGATGTTCCTCTGTCTTCCATTGCTTTTAGGTGCACAAGACTCAAGAGAACCACCAGTGCCAGGAAGAAGTCCTGCAGCGGTGTGTGTGTGCAGCATAACGTCACGCGACGTCACGTCTGGCCACAGACAACTCTGCAACTCGTGCAACTGCGGCCTGCTGTCCTGCTCTGAAGAAGATGGCCCCCCAAAAAAGTTCCCCGTAGCTCCTCTAGCAAGAAAGTTGCCAGTAAGGAGCAGAAGAAGCAAGTTACCAAGGAGACTGGTGTGCCGCCCGCCACACTTTTTGGGAGTAAAAAAAAAGTACGCCTGCAGCAGCAGCGGGATCTGCTGGGGACCAAGCTGGGAGCAGCACCCCCGCTCCATTGGGCTCAGTGCCACCACCACCACCATGCCAACGTAAGTCCAAGCCCTTGAGTGCTGCAGAGGCACTTAGTCTAGTTGTTCAATCACCATCAACCAGTGATGTTGGCTCATCGCAAGAAAGTAGCAGCAATGTCCCTCAATCAACACAGGTTGTTGTAACTCATCTGACGAGTGTTGAACAACCACAGCCGCAACAACAACCACATGTGCAAGTACAAGCCCAAGTACATGTGGAAGGAGAGGCAGCGCAAGGAGATGCGCAAGCAGAGGTGCATGGAGGGTCACAAGTGCCCACAATAGTTGTTCCTCCCGAAGTAGGGGCACATCAGGAAATCGACAATCAAGCCGAGGTATCATTTGAGGAAGCCACTCCTCCTGATGATCATTCACTGTCTTCCACATCCCTAGCAAGGAAAAGATCAAGGGTGGTGTCTACATCTTCTTCAAGCCCACCTCCTTCTGATGATACGGATCTAAATTGGGAACCATCACTGCCATCTGAGAGTGAAGCACACCATGATCTGACAAAGGTAGTTAAGCGTAAAAGGAAGATTGTCGAAAAATTCATAGTTATGGAGTGTGATGAGGCTCAACAAGAAGTGGCGGATACTGCTGCTGATGAAGGCTCTCACGACGACGACCCAGTCATCATAAAGGTCGCTGCAGCCCCAGCGGGCATGCAGCAAACAGACATTTTGCCCCTAGCCCGAGAAGCTGATGAGCGTGATGATGATGTCGACGAGGAGGCAATGGAAACACAACAATCATTGGAGTTAACTAGTACACCAACACGTACCGCTTCCATATTCCTTCCTCGCCAGAAGGGACCTCCATCCACCTCAACCTCAATTAGTGCTGGTGAAAGTGCACAACGTACTAAAGTTCGGCAATCCACATCCTCCACTTCATCTGGCATTAGCAGCATGACCACCACCACCAGTATCGCCGCCTCCTCCGGCCCCCACAGACAATTCAAGTCCCCAGCTTGGGACTTCTTCAGTGTTTGCCCAAAAAGAGAAAACTTCGCCATTTGTAGCATTTGTAAGCTTGCAGTTAGTCGTGGTAAGTTTGGTACCAACTATGCTACCAGAGGCCAGAGAGGTCATCTTAAGAGACATCACGCTGTCCAATGGTTTGCGCACCTACAGGCGATCAAGGAAGCCCGAATTGCACGTCAAGAAAACGTTGATGTTTCATCTGATGATGACCAGGAGGAAGAAGACGTGTCAAACACTTCACTTACACCCAGTACCCCTGTCAGCAGCACACCCCATGTGAGCCACACTAAGAGTGTGGGAGAGAGTGAGACACCAATTCGAAAAAGTTCATCAGCGAGTTTAACTGGGTCGAAGAAGTCATCATCATCATCCCGTAAATGCTTGGACCAGGGTAACATTAGAACCATGTTGTTTACAGAAGCGCCATATGAACGCAACCACCCACTGACGCATCTGTATAACACTAAGCTGGCTAAAATGCTAGCTCTGGACCTTCTCCCTTTTTCTTTTGTAGAAGGGGTTGGTTTTCTAGAATTAGTGGCAGCGCTCTGCCCTAAATGGAAGGTTCCTAGCCGTTTCTATTTTGCCAGAGTTGCGGTTCCAGCACTACATGAAGATGTGCTGGAGGTGATTGGGGCAGCTTTGCAGAAGAGTGCTGTTCACACTATACATCTGACAAAAGACATGTGGACCAGTGGCGCAGGCGCTGATTACATGTGCATCACTGCACACTGGGTTTCTTTTTCAGGGGTTAAAGCAAAGCTAAACGCAGGTGTTGACCTGGACCAAGTTTTTAAAGCTGCTCGGAAACATGCAACACTAGCCATGTTTGGCTTGGAGAAACGTCACACAGCACAAAACATTTTGGATGAGTTTAACACAAAGGTCTTTCACTGGCTGTCCCCAAAAAACCGCCAGATTGGTTATGTTTCCACGAATAATGGCGCCAATATAGTTAAGGCCATAGAGCTGGGTGACTATTTCAGAGTGCCGTGTTTGGCGCACTGTATAAGCCTGGTTGTTAAAAAATTCTTGAGTGATGAAGACAGTCCAGCGTGTGAGATAGTGGCCATCTGCCGAAGAATGTGCAACCATTTCAGCCATTCTTTTAAGGCCCAGAAGCATCTGAGGACCCTGCTACATGAACGTCGAATGCCAGTGAAAGGACTCATCCAGGAGGTGGCAACACGTTGGAACTCAACCTTCTACATGCTTGAGCGTCTGTATGAGCAGTATACAGTACTCGATCAGTATTTCTTACACTGGGTACAGCTCTGAAGGACCTGAAGCTAGATGCGGCGCAATGGGACCTAGTTAAAAGCCTGACAGACATGCTTCGTCCTTTTGAGGTCTTCACGCGTTCAGTCAGCAAGGAGGACTGTAATTTGGGAAAAGCTATCCCATTGTTGCGCATGCTGGAGCACCAACTGAAGGCGGTGTCTTCTATGTTTGAAAAACATGAAGAAATGAAAGACGCTTTTCTTTTGGCGGAGAAATTATTAGAGCGCCTACTTGGTGATGAACGTCTTAAAATGATCCACTCAGAACAGCATTACATTTGTGCTACTATTCTGGATCCACGCTACAAAAAGGCGCTGGCAGGCCAAGCATTCTTTCCTTTTGGTGATCAAGATGTTAAAAAGTACAAACGTTGGCTAGCCTTGTCAGCCAAGAGGTTTGAAAGAGAACGGCAGGAAATTGAAGGAAAAGGCAGTACATCAGCATCAGCAGGCCATCCCAAGTCAAAAGAATCCACTTCTGCACCTGTGACTGTGGCACAAGTGACCTCTCAGCCATTAAAGACACCGGCAACCGGATCATCTGCACCAGACACAACAGTAACATTGGATGCAGAAGAGGATTGGCTAACTCGGCTTGGGTTTGGTTCTCAAAAGGTCACAGCAAAAAGTAAGCCTAGTGGAGGAACCTTGGAGGACCTTGAGTCGATGGTGCAGGACTATCTGAATGACTCAACAGAGGTCTATGTTAATTCTGACCCATTGGCGTATTGGCATGGGAAAAAAGAATTGTGGGCACAGCTCTCCAACCTGGCTATAAACTACTTGTCTTGCCCACTCGCAAGCGTGTCTTCTGAACGTGTTTTCAGTGCTGCTGGTGGCATTGTAACTTCCAAACGGAGCCGCCTCTCGCCCAAAAATGTGGAGAGGTTAACAAAGATCAAGATGAATCAGCACCTCATACCACCAGATTACAAAGTACGAAAAAGCACGCCGGATGAAGACGAGGGGGACAGCAACGTAGATGAGAGAATTTCTTCTCTGTTAGGTGACACTGACCTCACCCTGCCTGAATTCGCAGAGTATGATGACGAAGCCTTATTCTTATACACTGAGACCGAGCCCTGAAAATGAGACAATGAATCAATAACTTTCTTTTTTGTCCTTATTCACTTTTATTCCTGTGTGTCTGTCTTTCTTTGTTGTGCACAGTTATATAATTCAAACTTTAATCACTAATCACAAAAACAAGCCCATCAGCAGAACTGTCTTCACTTGTTTGCTTATTGATTTGAAGGTGCTGCAGTCTGCATTCCTCAGGTTCACAAGTTCACAAGAACATGCTCCTCTATCCTCCTCCTCCAGACTCCTATTTCCCTCAAAACAGACGGCTGGATTACGCCCAATGAAGAAAGACTCTGCACTTGTGGGGGTGTTCTACTTCTTTGCGGGTGAGTTGACGGCTCTGGGGCCATTGCTGGGAAGCTCTAATACCGGATAAAAGTGGTTTGGACCAATTCGGAGGCGGAATTTTTTTTGTGTTTTTGCTGACTTGCTTGCCTTTGAGGTGCTCTTTGGGGGGGGGGTCCGGGTGTTTGTGGGTGAGTTTTGGGGTCTGGGAGCACTGCTGGGACAGTCTAATCTTGATTGCATTTGCTTTTCAGGAAATCCGTGGTGGAAAACGGGAGTTATGACCTAGCTGCACAGCACGTTTGGACCGAAGGCCGAGAAATATTGTAAGTATGAGATTTTCCTTTTTGGCTGTTTGGGGGTGTTGTGCTTTTTTGCAGGTGGGTTGGCGGGTCTTGGGGCATTCCTGGGAAGGTCTTATACCGGATAGAAGTGGTTTGGACAAAATCCATGCTGAATTTTTTTTGCTATTTCTGACATTTTGCTCAATGTAGTTTTTTCGGGGGCCTGTTTAGGGGGCTTCCTGGTGTTTGTGGGTGGGTTTCAGGGTCTGGGAGCACTGCTGGCTATGGATACTTTAGTTTGCAAGAGGTTTGAAGCAAATCCATGGTGGCAGAGGGGAGTTAGGGCCTAGCTGCAGAACGCGCGTGGAGTGATTTTGGAAATTGGCAAGAAAATGACTAAGTACCCATTTTTGTACTTTTGCTTTTTGGCTGTTTGGGGGTCTTCTACTAGTTTTCTCCTAGGTTGACGGCTCTGGGGCCATTGCTGGGAAGCTCTAATACCAGATAAAAGTGGTTTGGACCAAATCGGAGGCGGAATTTCTTTGTGTTTTTGCTGACTTGCTTGCCTTTGAGGTGCTCTTTGGGGGGGTTCCTGGTGTTTGTGGGTGAGTTTTGGGGTCTGGGAGCACTGCTGGGACAGTCTAATCTTGATTGCATTTGCTTTTCAGGAAATCCGTGGTGGAAAACGGGAGTTATGACTTAGCTGCACAGCACGTTTGGACCGAAGGCCGAGAAATATTGTAAGTATGAGATTTTCCTTTTTGGCTGTTTGGGGGTGTTGTGCTTTTTTGCGGGTGGGTTGGCGGGTCTTGGGGCATTCCTGGGAAGGTCTAATACCGGATAGAAGTGGTTTGGACAAAATCCATGCAGATTTTTTTGTTGCTATTTCTGACATTTTGCTCAATGTAGCGTTTTCGGGGGCCTGTTTGGGGGGCTTCCTGGTGTTTGTGGGTGGGTTTCGGGGTCTGGGAGCACTGCTGGCTATGGATACTTTAGTTTGCAAGAGGTTTGAAGCAAATCCATGGTGGCAGAGGGGAGTTAGGGCCTAGCTGCAGAGCGCGCGCGGAGTGATTTTGGAAATTGGCAAGAAAATGACTAAGTACCCATTTTTGTACTTTTGCTTTTTGGCTGTTTGGGGGTCTTCTACTAGTTTTCTCCTGTGTTGACGGCTCTGGGGCCATTTCTGGGAAGCTCTAATACCGGATAAAAGTGGTTTGGACCAAATCGGAGGCGGAAATATTTTTGTGTTTTTGCTGACTTGCTTGCCTTTGAGGTGCTCTTTGGGGGGTTCCGGGGGTTTGTGGGTGAGTTTTGGGGTCTGGGAGCACTGCTGGAACAGTCTAATCTTGATTGCATTTGCTTTTCAGGAAATCCGTGGAGGAAAACGGGAGTTATGACCTAGCTGCACAGCGCGTTTGGACCGAAGGCCGAGAAATATTGTAAGTATGAGATTTTCCTTTTTGGCTGTTTGGGGGTGTTGTGCTTTTTTGTGGGTGGGTTGGCGGGTCTTGGGGCATTCCTGGGAAGGTCTAATACCGGATAGAAGTGGTTTGGACAAAATCCATGCAGAACTTTTTTTTGCTATTTCTGACATTTTGCTCAATGTATTGTTTTCGGGGGCCTGTTTGGGGTGCTTCCTGGTGTTTGTGGGTGGGTTTCGGGGTCTGGGAGCACTGCTGGCTATGGATACTTTAGTTTGCAAGAGGTTTGAAGCAAATCCATGGTGGCAGAGTGGAGTTAGGGCCTAGCTGCAGAGCGCGGGCGGAGTGATTTTGGAAATTGGCAAGAAAATGACTAAGTCCCCATTTTTGTACTTTTGCTTTTTGGCTGTTTTTGGGTCTTCTACTAGTTTTCTCCTGGGTTGACGGCTCTTGGGCCATTGCTGGGAAGCTCTAATACCGGATTAAAGTGGTTTGGACCAAATCGGAGGCGGAATTTTTTGTGTGTTTTTGCTGACTTGCTTGCCTTTGAGGTGCTCTTTGGGGGGGTTCCGGGTGTTTGTGGGTGAGTTTTGGGGTCTGGGAGCACTGCTGGGACAGTCTAATTTTGATTGCATTTGCTTTTCAGGAAATCCGTGGTGGAAAACGGGAGTTATGACCTAGGTGCACCGCACGTTTGGACCAAAGGCCGAGAAATATTGTAAGTATGAGATTTTCCTTTTTGGCTGTTTGGGGGTGTTGTGCTTTTTTGCGAGTGGGTTGTCGGGTCTTGGGGCATTCTTGGGAAGGTCTAATACTGGATAGAAGTGTTTTGGACAAAATCCATAAGGAAAAGCCTTTTGGCACTTTTTGTAACTTAGGGTTCGTTAGGGTTAGCCCTAGCAGCAGGATTGCATGTGTTTCGGGGTGTTCTAGATTTTTGCAACTGAGTTCTGGGGTCTTAGAGCACTCGTGAGAATGTGTAATTTTGGGTGCAAGTCATTTGAAGAAAATCCATGGTGGGAAAGGGGGGATTTGGCATAGTTAAAGAAAGCCTTTGCCACTATTCTTAACTTAGGGCTCGTTAGGGTTAGCAGTATTTCTATTGCATGTGTTTGGGTGGGGGGGTTTTCGAGTCTTGGAGCGATGCTGGCTATGGATACTTTTGCTTGCTTGCAAGTGGTTTGAATACAATCCACGGTGGGTAAGGAGGTATTTGGGCCTAATTTTACTTTAAAAGTACGTTTTGTCTCCAGTTTTCTGCTAGGCCTCGTTTTTTGAGATCTGATTGGGGGTCTTCTACATTTTTGTGACTGGCTTTAGTAAGGGCCTGGGTGGGAGCACTGCTGGGAAGGTCTAATTTTGTTCTAAAACACAGTTTACAGTACACCTAGCTTGAGGGGAAAGATCCGCTAAATTAATTTGCCCATACTTATTTATCCTTCAAAAGGTGACTCAGACAGAGTACGCACTTTCAAAAATATTGTACTGTCTATTAGGAAAATTTTGCACTACACAGCGTGCATACCATATATTTATTTATCAGTGGTGTTGTAATATATATCACTTCCTGTTTTTCGTTCAATAATTACGGGCCGGGTTTCAGTCTGTGCAATGGGGAAAAAAGGATGTTGTCAGGCTTCACATTAGCGAGCCGCAATTCAGCATCCGCCAGGCAGGCAGTGGACAGGGTGTCTTCTGGTCACCAACATTGATGGACGAAGCGTCAGCTGGAATGGAGGAGTGCCGCTAATAAGAGGAATTGTTTGCTGCATGCAACTTACTTACCAAATTCAACAGGACAACTACAACAACATACAGATACAGTATCCATTGTTTTCTTCAATGAGTGTGACTGCATTTCTTGGATCTCCCTCTGCTTCTAAATTGATCCCTACAGCCATTCTATAGGTTTTACTTCGGCTATTTTTTAAACCTAATTTAATGTAAGAAGTGTTTCTCTGAGTGCAGAGATAGGTAAGTGAAAACGCTGCAGCCCTGTACTGTCGCATTCTAGTACTATTTACTTTTCAGTAACAATGCATGCAGTAGTGCATGCACTTCCTTTATGTCACTTAAAAGATTTATGTTTAGCTTTGTACCCAAAGATTTCTTTATCTTTGTTAGAACCGGCTGTCTCTAGTTGGCAGAGGTATACACTTCTGACAAATAGGGACACACCTTTTCTAGTCAGGGCAAGGGGATCACACCCTTTGATAACCCCTTCTCACCCCCTCGGTAGCTTGGCAGAGCAGATAGGCTTATCTCGGAGGCTGTGCGTTAAGCATTTATGACCACATACAGTAATAAAGTGAATACACTACAAATGGACACGACACAGTAGTATTATAAAAATAAGGATTTTTATATAAGGCTTAGCACAAGACCAAATAACGACAAAAATATACACAATCTTGATAAATACTCTTAGAAGGGAAAAATAGTTCAATGGTAGTTTCTTCTTTAGCACAAAGTCTTTCGTAACAAAGCAAATCTTCTTCTTGGAAACACAGTTCTTAGCAACAAGGTAACCCACACGGGGGCTACACGACGTCGGGGCAAAGTTAATCCAAAGGTTCGGCGTCGACCGCGAGGAGCGCTACGTCGAGCCAGGAGTCACACGGACCCCCAACAACACAGTACCTTGGAAAATGAAGCACACGATGATCAGCGGCGTCGAGCAATCCGGCGTCCCGTCTTCGGTGTCGATCAGGCCTCAGCAGGCGTCGTCGTCGATGATGCTGTTGCAAAGAGTGAGCAGCGCCCATGGTGTCGAGAGGGCACGAGGGCGATGCGATCAGCAGCAGTGCAGACACAAGGTCCCTTGGAGCTGGAGTCGAACTCACTACTCATTGGCGTTGCTGCTGGCGTCGATCTGGCCCGGCGTCCAACGTCGAGGAAGCGGGACACTTGAGCCGTCACTCACGGTGTCGAGCTGGATTCGGCGACGTCCGTCGGCGTCGAGATTGCTGGCTCTTTCAGAGGTGCTAGATTCACAGGTTCCAGCAAATAGCACTTTAAGCAGATGAAGTCCTTTAGCCCTGTGACTTCAGCAGGAGACTGGCACTCTTCCAGTCCTTGGAGATTTTCTTAGCAAGCGTGAGAGTACACACACACAGTTCCTCTCTCCTGGTCCCTTGGCAAAAATAAAGAAGCACTGCAGGATTCCCCCCAGGAAACAGCACACTGGCAGAAGGGGGAGGGAAGTCCTTAGATCAGCAGGCCTCTTGTCCTTGGTTACAGGGTTCCTTGTCAGAAGTGATCTGCTTTCTGGGTTCAGGGGTCCTTCTCTTATACCCCTTCTCGGCTTTGATCCCTTTGTCCATGCAGGGGAATTTCCCAACATCCTGGGTCTGTTGTGGGTGGAGCCAGGCAGAAGCACCTGGCCTATTCATTGCGCAGGGCTGGGTCCTCAGACGCCCCGCAGGAGGTGGAGCCAGCATTGTCACTGGCAGGAGCAGAGCTATCGGCCTCCTGGCAGGAGGTGGGGCTAGGATCGTCCATGGCAGGCACAGAGCCATCAGCCGCTTGGCAGGAGGTGGAGCCAGCATTGTATCAGGCAGGGCAGGCTATCAGCAACTACTCTCCCCCTACTCTCAACGCAAATGTCCCACTCATCCCACACTGACTCATCCAGACCTGTGGAGCCACCCAGCTCCTGTCACACACACGCAAGACCAGCAGAAACCAGAAATGGTTAGACAAGAAAATAGACACTTTCTAAAAGTGCTATTTTCAAACCCAGAGTCCAAAAACCATCCACACCAACGGATGCGTAATTAAACCCCGAGTTCAGGGATACCAAACTCGACATTGCACCATGCTCCCCGAGCCGGCTAGGATCATAGCATTAATAATCCCGGCGGCCCATTCTAACTAATGGAGAGCAGGTTACCTCGCAATAGTGAAAAACGAAGATGGCTGTAATTCACTATTAGGACATGCCAACTTGGTCAGGCGTGTCCTACCTTATACTTACAATGCACCCTGCCCGTGGGCCTACCATAGGGGTGACTAACATGAAGTCAAGGGAAGGTTTGAGGGGCTGGCAAGTAGGTATACTTGCGCAGCTCGCGTGACAGCACTAGGCTGCACTTGGGTCTCGCAATGACCGACCCGTAGACATTCTTTTACGAGGCCGCTCTTGTGGGTGGCACAACACGTGCTGCAAGCCCACGAGCGGCATTTGTATTTACAAGCCCCGGCACTCCTGGTGCACTAGACTAGGACTGATAGTAAACCAAATAAGCCAAACATGGATACAATCGATACATCAATTTAACATAGGGAGCACTTGCGCTGTGGCACTGATCAGCAGTGGCACAGCGCCCAAAGCATATACCAGCAAAACATCGAAAAACAGTGGAGGCAAACAGAAAAAATGGAGGAGAGACTCAAGCCAATGATGTCAGGTCTAACACGTGTCCCCTCCAGCTGAAATGTGGGGAGAACTATGGATATATGACGTTACAACGTGTCCTTTTACAACGCATACCATGACCACGGATTTATTACAACGCAGGTCATGTTACAACGGATCCCTTTACAACGCTATTCACTACAACGCAGGTACTATTACAACGCAATACCATTACATCGTAAGTATAATCACAGGTAAGTAAGTAAAATTAATTTTTAATGTAAAAAATTATTAATGTATTATTAATTTTAATTATTTATTATGAAAAAAATAAAACATATATTAATACAATTAATATTAATTTTTTTAATTGTAAATATATATTAAAAATAACCCTGTACCCCAAAACCCAAACCCAGCCCTAAAACCTAAAAATACCCCTGTACCCCAAAACCCAAACCCAACCCTAAAACCTAAAAATACCCCTGTACCCCAAAACACAAACCCAGCCCTTAAACCTAAAAATACCCCTGTACCCCAAAACCCAAACCCAGCCCTAAAAGCTAAAAATACCCCTGTACCCCAAAACCCAAACCCAGCCCTAAAACCTAAAAATACCCCTGCACCCCAAAACCCAAACCCAGCCCTCAAACCTAAAAATACTTCTGTACCCCAAAACCCAAACCCAGCCCTAAAACCTAAAAATACCCCTGTACCCCAAAACCCAAACCCAGCCCTAAAACCTAAAAATACCCCTGTACCCCAAAACCCAAACCCAGCCCTAAAACCTAAAAATACCCCTGTACCACAAAACCCAAACCCAGCCCTAAAACCTAAAAATACCCCTGTACCCCAAAACCCAAACTCAGCCCTTAAACCTAAAAATACCCCTGTACCCCAAAACCCAAACCCAGCCCTAAAACCTAAAAATACCCCTGTACCCCAAAACCCAAACCCAGCCCTTAAACCTAAAAATACCCCTGTACCCCACAACCCAAACCCAGCCCTAAAACCTAAAAATACCCCTGTACCCCAAAACCCAAACCCAGCCCTAAAACCTAAAAATACCCCTGTACCCCAAAACCCAAACCCAGCCCTAAAACCTAAAAATACCCCTGTACCCAAAACCCAAACCCAGCCCTTAAACCTAAAAATACCCCTGTACCCTAAAACCCAAACCCAGCCCTAAAACCTAAAAATACCCCGTACCCCAAAACCCAAACCCAGCCCTAAAACCTAAAAATACCCCTGTACCCCAAAACCCAAACCCAGCCCTAACACCTAAAAATACCCCTGTACCCCAAAACCCCAAAAAAGATAAACTTACCTATAATTATACTTACGATGTAATGGTATTGCGTTGTAAAAGTACCTGCGTTGTAGTGAATAGCGTTGTAAAAGGATCCGTTGTAACATGACCTGCGTTGTAAAAAATCTGTGGTCATGGAATCTGTTGTAAAAAATCCGTGGTAACAGTTGTACACCGAGAACTACCCTTGACCTAGGGAGTCCTCATCACTAAGGCGGAAAAATCTGGACAGACCATCAGCATTGGCGTGATCAGTACCAGGGCGGTGTTCCACCGTAAAGTCCATCCCATGTAGGGAAATGGACCACCTCAACAGTTTCGGATTCTCACCCCTCATCTGCATCAACCATCTGAAAGGCCTGTGGTCTGTCTGAACCCGGAAGTGAGTCCCAAACAGGTAGGGTCTTAGCTTCTTCAGCGCCCAGACCACAGCAAATGCTTCTCTCTCTATCGCACTCCACCTCGTTTCCCTGGGAAGTAACCTCCTACTGATGAAGGCTACAGGCAAGTCTCGGCCCTCTTCATTCACCTGAGCTAGAACAGCCCCCACACCATGCTCTGAAGCGTCCGTCTGGACAATAAATTCTTTCGAGAAGTCGGGTATCTGGAGTATAGGTGCTGTGCACATTGCAGTTTTCAGGGTGTCGAAGGCCGTTTGAAAGGCATCAGTCCAGATCACGTTTCGTGGCTGCTTCCTGGAAGTCAGCGAAGTCAAGGGGTGCACAATGTTACCGTAATCCTTGACGAACCTCCTGTAATAACCCGTGAGTCCTAAGAAGGCTCTCACCTGAGTTTGGGTTTTGGGCGGCGCCCAAGCCAGGATGGTATCAATCTTGGGTTGCAGGGGGGCAACCTTGCCGCTCCCTACTTGGTGCCCCAAGTACACCACCGAACCCTGCCCAATCTGGCACTTACTGGCTTTGATTGTGAGGCCTGCTCTGCGCAGGGCGAACAACACTTCCTGGAGGTGGCGCAAGTGTTCCTCCCAGCTGGCGCTGAACACTGCGATGTCGTCCAGGTAGGCGGCGCTGAAATCCTCCAGTCCAGCCAAGACCTGGTTGACCGACCTCTGGAAGGTGGCAGGGGCATTCTTCATCCCAAAGGGCATCACCCGGAACTGGTATAGCCCATCTGGTGTGGAGAATGCGGACCTCTCCTTTGCCCCATCAGTCAAGGCGATCTGCCAGTACCCAGACGTTAGATCAAACGTACTAAGGTACCGGGCAGCCCCCAACCGATCTATGAGCTCATCAGCTCTGGGGATGGGGTGCGCGTCAGTCTTTGTGACCAAATTGAGTCCTCGGTAATCCACACAGAACCGGAGTTCCGGTGAAGCACCAGGCGCTGCAGCCTTCGGGACCAAGACCACTGGGCTGGCCCAAGGACTGCTAGAGGACTCAACCACCCCTAACGCAAACATCTTGGAGACCTCCTCCTTAATGTATGCTCGAACCTTGTCAGTCACCCTGTAAGCCTTGTGCTTCACAGGAGGGCTGTCTCCGGTGTCAACGTCATGGTCACACCAATGAGTGACACCCGGAACCAAGGAAAACAGATCTGGGAATTGTCCCAACAGGTGGCGACAATCCTGTTTCTGCTCAAGGGTCAGTGTGTCAGAGAGGACCACAGCATCCACTGACCGGTCTTGCTCTTTAGCACACAGGAGGTCAGGAAGAGGCTCACTCTCCTCCTCCATTCCAGCATCTGTAGCTAGGAGCATGCCCACTTCGGACCTTTCTAAGGGGGGCTTCAAACGGTTGACATGCAGGACCCGCAAGGGGTTCCTGGGAGATTTCAAGTCCACCAAGTAGGTGACATCGCTCTTCTTCTCCACAACCTTTAACAGTCCAGTCCACCTGTCCTTGAGCGCACAAGGTTCCACAGGGGACATGACCCACACTTCTTGACCAGGCTGAAGCTCTACCAGAGTGGCATTCCGGTCGTACCATCGCTTCATCTCCTCCTGGCTGGCCTCCAGATTTGCCTGAGCAAGTTCTCTGAAGCGCCGAGTCTGGTTCGGAAAGGCCAGCATGTAGCTGTATACATCCTGGGGAGGTTTCCTGGGAGATTGCTCCCAGCCTTCCTTGACCAGACTCAAAGGCACTCGTACCGGGTGACCGTACAAAAGCTCAAAGGGGCTGAACCCTAGAGACTTCTGCGGCACCTCTCGGTAAGCAAACAACAGGCATGGCAAGAGGACGTCCCATTTCCGCCTCATTGGTTCTTCAAGACCCATGATCATGCCTTTAAGGGTCCGGTTGAATCTCTCAACCAGCCCATTTCCTTGGGGGTGGTAAGGAGTGGTGAACTTGTAGGTTACCCCACACTCCTTCCACAGAGACTTCATATAGTTCGAAATGAAGTTGGTGCCCCGGTCTGACACCACCTCTCTGGGGAACCCCATCCGGGAGAAAACACCCATCAGTGCCCGTCCCACCACGGGGGCCATCACTGTTCGGAGAGGGATGGCTTCCGGGTACTGTGTGGCATGGTCCACCAAGACCAGGATGAACCTGTTGCCCAGGGCTGTCTTGGGGTCCAGGGGCCCAACAATGTCAATACCCACCCGGTCAAAGGGGGTACTGACCACTGGAAAAGGTTGGAGGGGAGCCTTCTGCTTCCTTCCGCTTTTCCCACTTGCCTGGCAAGTGTGACAAGTCTTACAATGGATGTCTACATCCCTTCGCATCTGAGGCCAATAAAAATGGGTGACAAGCCTGTCATAGGTCTTGTCCTGCCCCAGATGTCCAGCTAACGGAACGTCATGAGCCAAACCCAGTAGGAAGGCTCAAAAGCGCTGGGGTACCACCAGCACACGGGCTGACCCAGGCTCAGCAGCCTTAGGCTCGCTATACAGGAGGTCGTTCTCCCAGTACACAAAATGTGACCCTGACTGATCACCTGAGGATTGGGCTGAGGCCTGCTGCCTCATGCCCACAAGAGAAGGGCACACCTTCTGTTCGGCACAGAATTCCTCCCTGGAGGGACCACCATCCTGCTGCCAATGGGTCAGCTCGGGCAGGTCTCCCAGTTCGGCAATTTGTTCCCCTGTGGGCTCCAGGGCATCCCCCTCAGGGTCTACCTCCTCCTGGACCACGGGAACTATGGGGGACGGTTTCCCGCGCCTCCTGCCTCTTCTCTTCACAGCTGGGTCCTGGGCCGTACTTTCAGGCTCCGGGACCCCATCAACACCCTTACTCGCTGTCATCGATCGAGTGGTTGCACACACCCACTCTGGCACACCCAACATTTTCAAGTGCGTCTCCCTCTCCACCTTAGCCCAAGGGGAGTCTTCTAAATCATTGCCCAGGAGACAATCAACAGGCATGGTGGGCCTCACAGCAACTTGAAGAGTACCTGAAACTCCCCCCCATTCAAAGGAAACCTGAGCTACCTCACACTCTTTCTGGGAGTTGTCGGCAGCTATCACAGGGTAGAATGCGTGGGGAACCACCTGCTCTCTGGACACCAAGTGACACTTGACAGCTGTCACACTCGCTCCGGTGTCTCTGAGAGCTTCCACTCTATGGCCATTAATGGTCACCCACTGCCTATATTTACTAATGTTACTAGGCAGAGGGGGTGGAGGTACCATTTGCATGTCTCCTAGCGAGACCAGGGACATTTCTGCGGGACCCCTCCCACCAGGGACAACCATCTCCTCCCCTCCCAGGGCTATACTCGCCAACTGACGGGGGGTGCACGCGGCGGTGCATTCGAATCCTTCTTGGGACACTGGGGGTCATAATACCGGTGTCCCACCAGCCCACAACCGTAGCAGGTGAGGGGGCCCCTATGAACAGGTTTACCCGTCGGGGCCCCTGGCTTCTTCTCAGGGGGAGGCTGGGAACCTTTCCCTTGGTTCCCTTGGGGATTACTTTGGGGCCCTTTCTGGGACTCCTTCTGTTTACCCTTGTCCCCCCCACTCTTCTGCTGGGGACCCTGCCCACCTTTGGCTGAGTCTCCCACTGGACCCTTGTGGACCCTGGTACTGACCCAGCGGTCCGCCTCCTCAGCAAGTTTTCTAGGGATAGATATCTTGCTATCAATCAGGTGCTGGCGCAGCTCTGGAAAACAGTTATTAGACAAATGCTCCCAAGCAAACAAATCATAAAGAGCTTCGTAACTTTCTACTTTGCTGCCCTTCACCCAACCATCCATGGCTCTGCAAAAATAAGACACATACTCAACCCACGTCATACCAGGCAACTTCTTACATTCTATAAAAGCTTGTCTGTACTTCTCGGGGTTAGGTCATACCGCAACATTAAAGCATCTTTCATATGAGCATACAACATCCTATCCTCAACAGGCATACCTAACAGGGTATCTCTCCCCTCATTCACAAAGCGACCCCACAACCCCGCTCCCCAATTCTTCTCAGGGACCTGGTGGGCCAACAATGCTAACTCATATGCTTTAAACCACTGACCAATATCTTCGTTCCTATGATAATCTTTTATCACATCTTTGGGAAAATAAAACCTACTTTCTGCAGGCCCAGATGGGATGCTGCCACCAGAGGGATTCAATTCTAACTTCTTAGCTTGGATGCCCAACTCCCTCAACTTGGTATCACGCTCCAAAGCTAACTTCTCTCTTTCAAAATCTAACCTTTTGGTCTCCAAATCAGCTTCTCTTCTACCTCTTGCATTTTCTAACTCCAACTGCCCATTTATCTTTAGCCTTGCCATTTCCATGTTGTATGCACGCTCCTTCGCCCTTTCTTCTCGTTCTTCAGGATAAAGACCTTTGGAGGAAACACTGCTTCCGGGAGAGGACTCAGGCCCATTCACTGGCACCTCCTCTTCCCCTTCCACTGGCGGTACCACCACCGGATCAGTGGGATCTCTGGCCTCCAACCAGGCCTGCATTGCTTTGAGATATTCCCCTTTAGTGAGATGCCTTTGGTAGGCACTTTCAACTGCTTGCAAAAGGACTTCAGCTCCTTCAAGCCGTAGTCGTTTATCTTCGCTCTGTCGAATTCCTCCACAACAACAACAGGGGTAGTGACTCCGGTGTTACTCATGGTCAAAACTGGCAGTGTTCAAAAAATCAAGCTTCAGAAAAGCGGAGAACCAAAAATAGGATCCTTCCAAATTAGATTGTGGCTGCGCTATGGTCTGCTTTCACTATGTAGTGCACACTAATCACTGCACATGGGTCATAAATGCAAAGTTCAAATCCTCACCGCTGACCCACCAATGTTAGAACCGGCTGTCTCTAGTTGGCAGAGGTATACACTTCTGACAAATAGGGACACACCTTTTCTAGTCAGGGCAAGGGGATCACACCCTTTGATAACCCCTGCTCACCCCCTCGGTAGCTTGGCAGAGCAGATAGGCTTATCTCGGAGGCTGTGCGTTAAGCATTTATGACCACATACAGTAATAAAGTGAATACACTACAAATGGACACGACACAGTAGTATTATAAAAATAAGGATTTTTATATAAGGCTTAGCACAAGACCAAATAACGACAAAAATATACACAATCTTGATAAATACTCTTGGAAGGGAAAAATAGTTCAAAGGTAGTTTCTTCTTTAGCACAAAGTCTTTCGTAACAAAGCAAATCTTCTTCTTGGAAACACAGTTCTTAGCAACAAGGTAACCCACACGGGGGCTACACGACGTCAGGGCAAAGTTAATCCAAAGGTTCCGCGTCGACCGCGAGGAGCGCTACGTCGAGCCGGGAGTCACACGGACCCCCAACAACACAGTACCTTGGAAAATGAAGCACACGATGATCAGCGGCGTCGAGCAATCCGGCGTCGCGTCTTCGGTGTCGATCAGGCCTCAGCAGGCGTCGTCGTCGATGATGCTGTTGCAAAGAATGAGCAGCGCCCACGGCGTCGAGAGGGCACGAGGGCGATGCGATCAGTAGCGGTGCAGACACGAGGTCCCTTGGAGCTGGAGCCGAACTCACTACTCACTGGCGTTGCTGCTGGCGTCGATCGGGCCCGGCGGCCGGCGTCGAGGAAGCGGGACACTTGAGCCATCACTCACGGTGTCGAGCTGGATTCGGCGACGTCCGTCGGCGTCGAGATTGCTGGCTCTTTCAGAGGTGCTGGATTCACAGGTTCCAGCAAATAGCACTTTAAGCAGATGAAGTCCTTTAGCCCTGTGACTTCAGCAGGAGACTGGCACTCTTCCAGTCCTTGGAGATTTTCTTAGCAAGCGTGAGAGTACACACACACAGTTCCTCTCTCCTGGTCCCTTGGCAAAAATAAAGAAGCACTGCAGGATTCCCCCCAGCAAACAGCACACTGGCAGAAGGGGTAGGCAAGTCCTTAGATCAGCAGGCCTCTTGTCCTTGGTTACAGGGTTCCTTGTCAGAAGTGATCTGCTTTCTTGGTTCAGGGGTCCTTCTCTTATACCCCTTCTCGGCTTTGATCCCTTTGTCCATGCAGGGGAATTTCCCAACATCCTGGGTCTGTTGTGGGTGGAGCCAGGCAGAAGCACCTGGCCTATTCATTGCGCAGGGCTGGGTCCTCAGACGCCCCGCAGGAGGTGGAGCCAGCATTGTCACTGGCAGGAGCAGAGCTATCGGCCTCCTGGCATGAGGTGGGGCTAGGATCGTCCATGGCAGGCACAGAGCCATCAGCCGCTTGGCAGGAGGTGGAGCCAGCATTGTATCAGGCAGCGCAGGCTATCAGCAACTACTCTCCCCCTACTCTCAACGCAAATGTCCCACTCATCCCACACTGACTCATCCAGACCTGTGGAGCCACCCAGCTCCTGTCACACACACGCAAGACCAGCAGAAACCAGAAATGGTTAGACAAGAAAATAGATACTTTCTAAAAGTGCGATTTTCAAACCCAGAGTCCAAAAACCATCCACACCAACGGATGCGTAATTAAACCCCGAGTTCAGGGATACCAAACTCGACATTGCACCATGCTCCCCGAGCCGGCTAGGATCATAGCATTAATAATCCCGGTGGCCCATTCTAACTAATGGAGAGCAGGTTACCTCGCAATAGTGAAAAACGAAGATGGCTGTAATTCACTATTAGGACATGCCAACTTGGTCAGGCGTGTCCTACCTTATACTTACCATGCACCCTGCCCGTGGGCCTACCATAGGGGTGACTAACATGAAGTCAAGGGAAGGTTTGAGGGGCTGGCAAGTAGGTATACTTGCGCAGCTCGCGTGACAGCACTAGGCTGCACGTGGGTCTCGCAATGACCGACCCATAGACATTCTTTTACGAGGCCGCTCTTGTGGGTGGCACAACACGTGCTGCAAGCCCACGAGCGGCATTTGTATTTACAAGCCCCGGCACTCCTGGTGCACTAGACTAGGGACTGATAGTAAACCAAATAAGCCAAACATGGATACAATCGATACATCAATTTAACATAGGGAGCACTTGCGCTGTGGCACTGATCAGCAGTGGCACAGCGCCCAAAGCATATACCAGCAAAACATTGAAAAACAGTGGAGGCAAACAGAAAAAATGGAGGAGAGACTCAAGCCAATGATGTCAGGTCTAACAATCTTCAATTATTGTTTGTCCATGCTGTGCTTTTTTTTTCTTCTCTCAACAAAACCTACCCAAAAAGAAACCCCCATTCCCATCCATTTTCCAAACCCTAACCCTCTTCCCCCGGGCTGTGTGGTTTTACTTGATGTGTGACTAAATGACATCAATAATTCCACACACTTGTTGGGGAGGATAAGGTCATAGCAACAGGCTGGTGAAGGAATCCAAGGATATATTCTAGACTTACTCAGCTTCAGTACTATTTCTTGTAGTAGTAGCCAATGTCAAAGAAATCCAACACAAGTACAAGTTATATTTTTTTAATACTTTACCATTTGTTAGGCTACATTGTGGCAGTATTCTAGTGTACTGTCACCTGCTATATTCTCTAACGTACCGTTGTAATGCTACAGTAAGGACAAACCAGGTTTCATTTTCTTTTTTTCCATAGGCATGCAATGAGGAGGACATTTCATCCGCCCAGGATTGCCAACCTTAATCGCCATTTCCCGTGGAGCCAGCCCTGGGCCTAGCCCTACTTTCAAACACAAATTACAGGTAAGATAAGCGTTTGGTTGGAGGTAGTATAATGGAGTATTAGGAGAGACGAGAGATTGACGGTAGTACTACTAAAGTCCTAGGACTATTCAGGAAAACAAACTTACTGTTAAACCCCCACCCACCAGACTCAAAAGCAGTAAAATACAGGTATGGTCAGATAAAGTTTCAAAAAGTACATTTTTGTAGCCCTAACAAAATAATCTCCCGCAAGACCCTCCCTAACCCCAACGATTATCCTTCAAAAGTCCCAAAAAAACCCAACTCCCAATTCCCACCCCCCAAAAGTCTCTAAAAAAGGGGCAAGGGACACTACAGCAGGGTGCTGTTGACTTTAGCGGCCAGGGCATCATACTCCTTGCGCAGGGTGGCATGGTCGAAGCGGAGGCCCTCCACCAAGTTCTTAAAGGTTAGGACCTCCTGCTCCAGGTAGGACACTCTGAGGCATAAGCGGGCGTGCCTTGCAAATCCTGTGGGGGGCAGCTGCTGTCTTTGCTGCTCGGCGGTGGCGGTTGGCTTTGGTAGCCCGGCTCCGTACCGCTGGAGCACTGCGCTGGCTGGCAGCCCGTGGGGGCACGGAGGAGGATGCAGCTGTCCCAGTGGATGTTGTTGTTGTACCGGTAGACTGCGTGTCCTCCTCCTCCAGGGCCACCAGCCGCCGATATTCAGCGACAGTGGCATCCAGCCTCCGTTGCCGGGTCATTCGAGCCAGCTCCCTCCTTGATGGTCTGTTTGATTTGGAAGGAGCAACTATATGAAGAAAGAAAGACATAGTCTGTGATCCCATGCTCCTTAAGATTAACACAAAATGATTGAGCAGAAAGTTGTGTCACAGTACAAGTAGCAAATTGAAAGCACAGTACATAACTATTGAGGACAGTATCTATGTAACCTCTGACTTCTTCATACTTGCTCTAACATTAGTTGGAGTTTAAGGAACAAATTCTACGAGCACTATGGACTTCCATTACAGTCGACTATGACAGTACACCAGTCTTCTTCTTCTTCTTCTTCTCTATTGTTTAGGAAAATTGGTACGTTATCTTATGCAAGCCGGCATAATGCCAGCGCAGTGAACTTGCACCCGAGAAAAACAGACGCACACCATGATGAGTGAGACAGACTTGCGTTACTGTACCGGTCCAGTACATGCAGGTAGTGAAGCTCTTACTTTTCTATTACGGGTGGCACTGAGAATACTCTGTTAAAAGGGCTACTGCTTAATTAATTTAGCTTTCACCCTACAGTGCAAATGAGTTCTAGAAAAGGAAAATGAAGAAGCTAAATAATCTGATTATCTATCACTTCACATGGGATGTATTTGATGACATATGGGATGACTTTAGGTGCTTTGCTTATTATTGAGTGAACAGTGATACACCCACACATGAATGACGTACTACTACTAAACTAAAGGTATTAAGAGAGGTAGGGAGTGTCCACCGTAATAAACGGATATATGCTGTGCTTGCAGTTGCAATACAAACTACTGCTACTATTCATGGTAGTATTTGGACAAAATTACAACTTTTTTTCCTTGCCTTTCCTACACTGGAACGGACGTGCGGGTGCGGTGTTACATGCTCTTCAAAGTAACACTTAGTTCATCCAGTGACTGTCTACTCTCTCTAGATACACATATGCTATCTAAGAGTCAGATAGTACCATGATCCAGGCATCCATCCATTCAAAGTATATGCACACATACAGTTTCTGTTTCACCCACCCAGGCTGTTCTCCTTCCACCCATCCTTGCTTCATCATTAACCCAGCCATGCACCATACCATATTCTTTCCTTCTCAGCCACCTCGGGGACCAAGCAAACACATATCATTCTTCTTTGCCAGTCATCATTACATTTCTCGTCCTTCCACACTTACTTGCACCCTTCTTTCGCTTTTCGTTCATCCCATCCATCCAGTTAATCTCAGATCTGATTGGGATTCTTCTCGCCAAAAACTTCACAGCTAACTCGAAGTACATTTAGAGGAGGCTACTACCTGGTTGATTTATAATACACCCGTGCAGAAAGCACACTCTGCAGTCTTCAATCTCAATAAGTAAGGAATATATAGCTTACCTCTGCCCGCCACCACCGTGTTAACCCTCACAGGCATGTCCGGCACTTGCACCGCATCCTCCCGAGAGTTGTTCCCCTCGTCCAATACCACCACTTCCGCGCTGGCCCCGCCTCCAGATGTTCCACCTACAAAGTACATTTAAGAATGTTAGAATACACCACTCACTACTATATAATATTTGGTCTAGGAGGAATAAAGAAATGTGAAAAAAACAGAATTCAATGTAATAATTTGTGACTGTCTACTCTAAAGTAAAAATGTCCCTTTTTCCAGGGAAGGCTGTTGTCTTGCTGCACTTTTTGGCACAACTGATGAATGCTTGCTTTTTATTTTTAACACGCACCACTTTTTCTCCTAACAGACAGAAGCTTGACTTCTAAGAACACGAGCAGGATCAAGTTCAAACCAGGTGAGAGCTCGGCTCGACCACAAGAAATGTGTCCAATTAATCGTCAGCACTAAGCACTTTTCCATTTTCAGTTAAACGTTTAGTTTTATGACAAACTTGATTTTAATAAATGTGTTTACTTTTAATAAAGCTTTTAAACTTAAATAGACTCTGTGGTTTTTGGTCCTCCAGACTAGAGTGGATGAGCTAAAGGTTTTGGAATTTTTGCAAGCATGAGTCCGTGCCTCTGACACTTCTTGACTCTGACTCCGTACTCTTGTCCTGCGTTGGATAATCTAATCATCATTGGGGATCAATCATCGGTGACTTTGGGAGCTAAATGACTCTGCCACACTATCTAGTCAGTAAGGAGATTGGGGGTTCAACTACAAAGTCTGTTATCACTGAGGTATGTGGAAAGTCTAACAGCACCTATTATAATTGATAAGCTAAGCAATGCATTATTTAGTGTCCATAGTTCTGTTTGTGCAGATTTGTCCCTGCAACAATGGTAGAATGGATTGTCCTACTATCCAAACCAAAAGTAAAGTAGTATCTTATTCTTTCTTGGTTGTCATTCACCTTTTTATTGTTGGCAATTGTCAAAGCATAAACATTTAGAAGACTTGAAAAGACATTATGGACACTCCCAGAGGACTGCACTCAGCGCATAGAGCTATTGCTGACTAGAATGGGAGTCCAATGGAATTGCCAAATGTGCAATCTTAGTTAGCTACACAGACAGACTAATAAGAATAATCTAGTAATACCACAGGGAGTCATAGTCGAGGCAGGATAAGAATTTAGATCCAGTCTACAAGAAGATCAAAGACGATTTAGAAAAATCGAATGAGGAACGCTTGGAAAAAATAAGTACTCTATATTAAAATTAAAACTTACTGGGGCCAGCAAAGGAGCCCTCGCCTGCCCGATCCTGGCCTGCATCCTGAACAGCACCCTCCTCCTCCTCCTGTGTCCTCTTGCCCCTGGGGGGAGCTGATGTACAACATGAAAGAAAGAAAGACCAGAAAACATGGATGATATTTGTCAACCAAATCAAACATTTCAAAAGAACAATAACAAAATATTTTGGCGAAATAGCAAATAGACAACTATTCCACAGGATATATTGACCGATCTCATGTGGCCTACTATGTTATTAGTATTGCTTGATTTGCGGACCGTCGAATTGGAAAGTTCTTATGTAACTCACTAAACAAAGTACTAAAAAGTTTTGCCTAGGATTGGCAGGCAGCAGTCCGCAGCACGCGAAGTGACAGACAAAGTCCATTGTGATTGCAGATCAGCGACAACACTAAAGTTTCCTTCTACATTAACCAGTCATTAAAATACTCAAACTATCAATCCACCACCACTATTTCTTCTCATCGCCATGTGTACAAAGGAAGGACTGGACTTGAGTCTGTAGGGGCTGATTTAGAAGCCCCTTGCGGCTCTTTTGCTCCATTGTTGCGTGACTTTTGTGGCGCAGCGGCAGAACAAAAGAGGCGCAATGGTGCAGCGTATATTAACAACGTGACGCATATGGGAGATGCATCACGTTGTAAAGCCCTGCGCCATCAGGGGCGGTCCGGTGCAAGGGAGGGCGTTCCTGCGCAGGACCGCATCCTAAAAGTGGCTGAGGGAAATCTACAAGATTTCAATCAGTCACTTTAAGGACAATGATGCGTGACTCAAACCCTGCGCCTGCTTGAAGCAGACGTACGGCTTGACGCAGCATTGGGGAGATAGGGCACCCCAGAGCATTGATGGAGCTGCGCCATCGTTGCGACGCAACTCCAGCAATGCGCCGCCTTTACAGCACAGATGCGTAACGCTTTGGTGACGTTTTGGGCCCATGGTGCGCCGCATTGTAAATACGGCTCACCATGGGTGGTGGTGGCGTGGCGCACAATTACTGGCGCATCCCTGCTACTTTGCAGGGATGCGCCGGTAATTAAAAATCTGAACCTTAGTGTCTAGCATTACGCAGTTCTTTAAACTACACTCATACATAATTTCACAGGCCAAAGAAATGAGCACAAAATCGAAAACAAATAAGCATATTAGCAACACTACAGAGAAGGAGAGCAGTGCACCTGAAATGCACAGAAGATTTTGAAATATAATTTACCTACAATGTAATCAGCAGCATTATTGCTCTTGGTAAAAAAACAAACATTTGCAATATAATAACACACAGAGCAGGAGAAAACAGAGTAGTAAAGAAATAGCTACTACTACTCACAAAGCCCAGGGATCTCAAGGCCAAGCAGGTCGAGCAGATCGCGTTCACGGTCCAGGACATCCGTCCAGCGGTGGGTGGCCTGGTTGTAGGTGCGCCGAACCCGAGAGTGGTGGTACATGGCCCGGCACACCTTCTCCCACCGCTTCCGGCGCTCCCGGATCCCGTACCCGCTACCGATCCTGCCGCCTGCCATGATGGTCCTGGGGAGGCGGCGCTGAACATAAAAAATTAGTGCGGCCACCTCCTCCGGGCTGAAGATCTCCCAGGGTGCGACTGTCTCCCCCCTCAAACGCCCGCACGGGAGCCGGGATAGGGGTGCGGGACCCTTCCCCTTCTCGGGATGCTTCCCGGCTCCCTTCACCATGGTCTGGGCGGAAAGGAAGCTAAATAATAAAGAAAATAGAATAGGGAAGAGAAGAAAAGAAAAGAGTTTAAAAAAGTAGTTTAAAATTAACCAAAAGTAGCAGAAAACACAAAAATATAGGGCTAGAAAAATAGAGGGATAGATAATAAGTAAAATAGATTAAAAAAAACTTCAAACAAGCAAAGGATGGCAGAGATTTAGAGAGGATACAAAAAGCATGCCCAGAACCATAGCAATGAATGAGAAACAAGATGGCCGCGCCCGTTCACGACTGCGTGGGTAAGTTCGCGGAAGATTCTCCTCGCGATCACACGCAAAATTGTACTAGCGAGCTGCACACTTTGCGAGATTACACATCGCGCCCGGAAACGGAAATACGTCATGCAAACAAGATGGCCACGCCCGTGAACGACTGCAAGGGTAACTTCGCGCCATTGCTCTACAAGCGGCTCGCTAAAATGCACAAAACCTTGCGAACTAACACGCCTCAAAAAAACAAATCGCATATTCGCACGAATTCGCGGCTTCCGAATTCGATCTCGCGCAAGTTCGCGCCCCGCGAATCCCGCGAAATTGCAGAAAAACGAGTTTTGCAAAACTGAAAGCAATCAGCAGGTGCAAAAGTTCAAACTGATCATTAGTAACCATTCCATGTAGTGCTTCCTGACTGGGGCCCCTCCAGAGTTCAGTTGCTAGTTGCAAGAACTGTATGACCCTGCTCCGACCCTCACAGCAGGCTCATAGAATAGCTACAAGTAGGCCACAAAGGTCCTGGAAATAAAAATTGCACTGCAACATAAAGCAAATTACAGATAAGGAAGCAGGTGCCAGACTGGAATTTTAAAACAGTGACACATTAATAAACCAACCCCAAATTAATTCATGTCAGTTGAAGCAGGGCAGGTGTGCTTGCTTTCCCCCCCCATAATCTACAGTGATGATGAACCAGAGGGTGGCATTGATGTACCAGAGGGTGGCATGGGTGAAACAGAGGGTGGCAGTGGTGAAACAGAGGGTGCTGGGAACCTCTGATGATGAACCAGACGTAGAAACAACATAGTCGCAACCGTTGCGAGCCGACAAGTAAGTTCGCAATTGCGAACTGGTACAAAACACTCGCGAACTGGCAGAAACCCTTGCGAACCCAAAAAAAAAAAAATCCGCAAATTCGCGAGAATTCGCGGATTTTGCGGATTGCGAGTTCGCAAATACGCAAATTCGCGAACGCCAGATTCGCAAAATTCGCCCATGCTTAACCTAAGCCAAAGACATCAGTCTGTGACACTATTGCCACAATACTGATGATAAAAGATATTAACAAAATTATGTTGATGAAGGTTTCTTTGAAAATTGGCCATGCACATATCAGCTTGTAGTGGTAGCTCTTATTTTCTGCAACATGTTATCTGTTTTTAGCTAGTGATAAAATTGTTTGGTGACTGCTAAGAGGAGGGTCTGTTGGAATAAAAATGTTTAAGCTGAGTTTTCCATGCATTGTATGTCTAAAATTAGCATTCGCGGCACCATTGTATATTCAGCCGCCATTTTCTGAGCCATGATCGAAAATAATGTAAATGTAAATGTAAATATACTTATATAGCGCAACCTGTCACCACAAAGGGCATCCTGGCGCTTGCCTAGGGAACCCGTCCTGGTATTCCCCTGTGAGAAGCCCCGACAGGGTGTCCACAGGGTGAAAGTCAGGCATCCCGCCGCGAGGGGCCGTTGTGGAGATTAAGCAAGCTATTGCCCAGAGTCGCAGAGTGTGAACCTGTGAGTCGAGGAGGCACCTTTGACGAGAATTATCGAGTCCGTGGAATTTTTAGCCCAAGACCCGCCGGGGCGGGGAATTGAACCCTGGTCCAGGACCGATCTCAGATTCCGGGTCTGCCGCCTCTAACCCCTGAGCCACACTTCTCCACTTATGTCTCACTCTCCCTGCCCCAGCTGAAAGCAGCTGCAATCGTTTTTGTAGCGCCGAGGCTGAGCTTCGCTGTTCTAATGAATACACTGTTCTTGTCAGTACATACCTTTCCCATTAGATAGGCCTGCTCCCACCCTTAAAGCGGCGGGCACAGGCAGAGTGACCTTGTTGCTGAGATAACATGTATCGGTCTCAGGATCGCAACCCAGCCTTCTGTATCTCCTTTGTTCACCAGCTACTTACTGGAAATTTCCAGTCAGGGTGTGCCTTTATTGGTTCTGAATTGTACATAATGTATCGCCATGCTTTCTGAAGTCAGTCCCTCTGCAGCAATCCAAGGAGGCTGGTCACACCGGGCTCCACTCAAGTATATATGAATAAAATATATTTGGTTTGCATTCTCTACTGTCTGACCGACTCTTCATTTGTGTAGAAGGCTGAGCTGTGGTTGCGAGGGACCCAGGTGTCCCAAATCAGGTCACTTCCTTCAGCACTCTGTTTTGCCTTTCCTGTTCCTTTTTCTGCCCTGTTTTGCCTTTTCTGCTCATTTTTGCCCTCTGTTTTGCCCTCTTCTGCTCTGTTTTGCCTTTTCTGATCATGTTTCTGCCCTCTATTTTCCTTTTCTGCTTATTTTTCTGCCCTCTCTTTTGACTTTTCTGCTCATTTTTCTGATATCACCCTGGAGACCCCATTCACTGGGGACCAGGTACGTCCACCTAGGTGCCCTGGCCCTACTCACAGAACCCAGTATGCTTTGATTGCGACCGCAGGGGAGACTTAATGCCCCCATGGTCCCAGACAGCTCCTCGCCTCCAGCAGTAGCCTGCATTGGTCACACACACAGGGAACTGCAAAATATGCAGCTCCCTGCGCGCAGAAGCAATCTTTCATCTGTTTCCCTGCCCACATGTCGCAGTCAGGGAAACCTGCTTGCTGGGAGTGAAGTTAGTGTTTGCTCTTGCTTGCAGGAGCTGTCACAGCTCCCAGCAAGCAACTGTAAACTGCTATCTCCCAAAGTTGGGCACCATGGGGGATAGCAGGAGCTGGCCCAGGGGTGGGGGGTGGGTTGTCTCACAGTACCTTCACTTGGGTTTTTGTCTCTTATGTCAGTAATCATGTATATGTAATGATCTTGCCAGGTCCTCAGTTTACCATAATCACACAACCGAAACACATTGGTGAGGACATACTTGCCGGAATAAACTGCCTTCTAAACTCCAACAGTTTTCGAGATATCCTTGACTTTAGAATAGTGTGCCATGATAGTTGGGCAAACGGCTCTTGATATATATCAGGTTTCACTTACATGATATATACCTACATTTTCACTGTAAAGGCATATGTGTTGAAAAGGCAATGTGTTGTAATGATACACGAAGCTGGCGGACGGCTGGTGGGAGGAGCAGGTACTCTGGGGGGAAGAACTAGAGCCATGGTCCAGTAACATCGGACTGTGACTCAGATACATCGACGATGTTTTCTTTGTGTGGGAGGGAAGTGAGAGTGATCTGCTTGAATTTGTTAAACGACTGAACGGAAACGCAATGAACCTCAAATTCACTATGCAACACAGCCAACACAGTATTGACTTTCTAGACATTAGGCTCACTGTTGAGGAGGGGAAACTCACGACTGACCGTTATAGGAAGAAAACAGCAGGCAATTCCATTTTGCACTCAGCTAGCTGCCATCCACCTAATTTTAGATGGAGTGTCCCCTATAGTGAGTTCCTACGCGCAAAGAGAAATTGCAACACAGATGTCACATACCAGAAAAACAGACAGGACATGATGCAAAGATTTAGAAATAGGGGTTACCCGGTCAAATTGTTACAGAAAGGGCCAACCAAGGCTGACTCTATCAGCCACCATGATGCACTCTACTCACCAGCAAGGTGCACTAACGCAGTGAATAGCTCGGTGACACCAGTGAGGTTGATCACCACTTATAACACACAAGCTAATCAGCTCAGGAACATCCTTAAGAAAAGATGGCACATCCTCACACAGGACCCTCTCCTTAAAGGCAAACTGTGCCAATCACCCTCGGTGACGTACAGGAAAACTACCTCACTGAAAGATATCCTAGCGAACAGTCACCTACAACCAAAATCCAAGAAAACATGGTTAGATCAGAAAGGAGGGTTCTATAAATGCAATAAATGCAAAGCCTGCAGCCACAGTCACAATGTGACTGATGTCTCACTTAGAAAAGCAAAAAGAAAATGGCGCATCACTAAACATATTAACTGTAACACAGATTTTGTAGTCTATGCCATCACTTGTCCGTTTGACAAGTGGTATGTAGGCTCCACAACCTTTCCCGTCAAAAAGAGAATTCTGGAGCACTGGAGAGCGGTGACTAACCGCGACTTCAGCTACAGCACTGCCAGACACTTCAGTGAAGCACATGAGGGAGACTGGACAAAAGGCAAATATTTTGGTCTGGCCACAATACCGAAAAACCCAAGGGGTGGCAAAAGAGTACAAGCCCTTCGCAGATTAGAATCTAAACTGATATTGCCGGCTGGCAGTAAGTTCCCCAGTGGCATGAACAATGATGAAGAATTATATGTACATTTATAATGTCATGAGTTTGCTTCTTACCTTCCAGTAACGAATTTCCGTTTGTCCGTTAACAGAACCTTTACTGTTAATTTTTAATTCACTTTGCCTATTATTCATGTTAGTACGTTTGGAGAAAGGTTGTGGTTGTCCCTATTACATTATATTTACATCAAAGATTCACCAAAGAAAGATTATTTTTGAATTAATCAATTCAACATATTTAATTACAAAGTATAGAAAAATGTTACACAATGCTCTTGCGATTCAGAGCATCCATATTGATCCATATATCACCTCTAGAATATCATTATATCATCCAAAATGAAGCATACGATCAATACTTTTGTTACTCAAAGCATTAATACAGAACTATGAAACTAATTTTTATACATTTTTGATATTTACAGTGCTCTCAGTGAAAAGAGAAAGGAAGGTATTAGGGGAAATGGGAGTGATTGGGTAGGCGGGGGACTGGGTAAAGGTGGTGTGACATGAACACGGTTTCATGTTATATACAGTTGAACCTTTGCAGCCTAAATTCAGTCAAAACGTTCCTATAGGCATAACACACAGGTCATGATAAATCAATTTCTTCTGTTCCCATGTGTTAAGGCGTAAATGGTAGTCTACGTTTCGACCCAGAGAGATGAAGGGTTATTATTTCCTGATTGTGTGGTCTTCATCAGGACAAATGTTGGTGTGGAGCACCTACAAGATATATTTAATTACGTTCAGTGTGTGTGGTATCATTAGGTGAATCAAGAAGTGGGTATCCGAAATTGGTACCTACTATGGGAATGGCTGTGGACGGCCGTTCGAGGCGGGCAGCGAAGATGCTCCTCAAATATCTGCAATTAAATGTAATCTAGTGTTACATGACGCGACAATTACTGTCCTGTAGGAATAATCATAGTGAAGTATGGGGACTTACTCGGACTTTAAACGATGGTACAGACTAATAACTTTTCAATTTGTCAAGGTGTCCTCAGTCTTAGTAGTATGGTTGCTTTACGGTGTTGTTAGATCTTCCGTAATAGGTTGCTGAATAGTCCACCGGATTTCATTCTAGACAAAACAAAGTGGAAGGATTGGTAAGAAACGTCTCCTCGATTAATTCTAATGGAAAACTGGGCACTCACTGTAGTCACATTACCAAATGTCTATCTCATTGTGTGCTCCTACTCAATATGTAAAGGAGCGGGAACGAGCTGTTCGTCCCATGTTAGCGTGGTACGTTAAAAGCCGTGAAAAGACCTGGCCTCAGTATGTATCTGGGAATGAAACTATACAGAAGGCTAACGTGACATCAGCGTATGATAAAGGCCAAAACGCGTGTCATCAAGTGGTGCACAGAACGGTGCGCTTATTGAAGCAGATCTCACCGAGGAAAATGCTAAAAAGCTACCAGTGTTAAGCGCTCTAAAAACACAAACAAAAGAACGTTAACAAAGGGGAGCAACGTGTAAGGGTATCCTATCAGTATATTAGAGACTGAGCCTGTGCGGTCTCTTACCTCCTGCTGCGCTTTGAGAAGACTGGCAGGCCGCTCGTTATGGCGGAACTCGTTTAAGAAGAAAAGAAAGCATTGCGGCCGCATCACGCGGTGCTGCCGCTGGATGCTGGCTGTAGGCTCACCCGTCGCGCAGCCAATTGGGGCCTACTGCACGTCATCAGGAAGAATGTCTTCCAAATGTGACGTGTGTAGAGAATACGTCATTTAGTGAAAAAACTTTATTGAAAGGACACAAAAGTTCGCAAAGATCTCATAGAGAGAGAGTCTATTCGGGTTCTAGACCCGCCATTTGGGCATAAGTGGCATCAAGCTCATGCCACGCTATGAGCTTGATGCCACTTATGCCCAATTGGCAGGTCTAGAACCCGAATAGACTCTCTCTAGACTATGACACACACCCAATTACATCTGAGCATACCTAGGAATGACCATGGAACCTCTAGTCTCTAACATATATCAGCATAGACAGACCTATGACTCCATACACTGTGTAGATACATATGTGTCCATGTCCTCATTATACTAACAGTATCAAGGTACAGATACAGACATATATTATATACTAACATATTATAAACAGGCCCATGACCCTACAGATCGTACAGAAGCAATGTGTGGCCTTTATGTGCGATGACTATCTTAGCAGATACCACTATGTACTGTATACTGTGATTTCATCTATATCCATGAATATGTAGCATTGTACAAGAAGTCACCCAATTTCTGTTTGGGTTTGTTTTGATTTGAACTGTTTCCACCTTCCGCCGGAACATACTGGCCGCAGCCCCAACACGGGTTCTATTTGTTAATATGCACACATTTGGCCTCATTATCCACATCATCCCGCTCAAGATTGCCTTCTGACTCTGCATCTCTCTCAGTGGATTCCATGTAATTGATAAGGAATTTTAACTCCAAACCTCTATGAGATCATTACAGACTTTCATGTCCTTTCAATAAAGTTTTATCACTATATGACGGATTCTCTACACACGTCACGTTTTGAAGACATTCTTCCTGATGACGCGCAGTAGGCCCCCATTGGCTGCACGACGGGTGAGCCTACAGCTAGCATCCAGCGGCAGCACCGCATGATGCGGCCGCGATGCCTTCTTTTCTTTTTAACCCCTTCGCTGCAGGGGTTATATTCCCGCTGTGCTGGGGGCAGGGGGGCGCGCACGGCGCCCGCATGCTCATGACGAGCTCAGCTCGTCATGACCACACCCGTTCCTGTGGAATGCTCAGCACAGCAGGGGAATTAGCCCCGCATGCGAGCGTTCCACGGCTCATGACGAGTTGAGCTCGTCATGAGCTCCGGAGCGCCGGGGCTCATGACGAACTCAGCTCGTCATGAGCATGGAACGAGCTAAACGAGTTCTGCCGTAACGAGCGGCTTGCCAGTCATCTCAAAGCGGAGTTGGAAATAAGAGACTGCACGGGCTCAGTCTCTAATATACTGATGGGATACCCTTACACGTTGCTCCCCTTTGCTAACGTTCTTTTGTTTGTGTTTTTAGAGCTCTTAATGCTGGTAGCTTTTTAGCATTTTCCTCTGTGAGATTTGCTTCAATAAGCGCACTGATCTGCGCAACACTTGATGACACACGTTTTGGCCTTTATCATACGCTGATGTCACGTTAGCCTTCTGTATAGTTTCCTTCCCAGATACATACTGAGGCCAGGTCTTTTCACGGCTTTTAACCTACAGCGCTAACATAGGACGAACAGCTCGTTCCCGCTCCTTTACATATTGAGTAGGAGCACACAATGCTAAGTGTTCCATTAGAATTAATCGAGGACACGTTTCTTACCAATTTTTCCACTTTGTCTTGTCTAGAATGAAATCCGGTTGACTATTCAGCAAACTATTACGGAAGATCTAATGACACCGTAAAGCAACCATACTACTAAGAGTGAGGACACCTTGACAAATTGAAAAGTTATTAGTCGGTACCATCGTTGCACGTCCGAGTAAGTCCCCACACTTCACTATGATTATTACTACAGGACAGTAATTGTTGCGTCGTGTAACACTAGATTACATTTAATTGCAGATATTTGAGGAGCATCTTCATTGCCCGCCTTGAACGGCCGTCCACAGCCATTCCCATAGTAGGTACCAATTTCGGATACCGACTTCTTGATTCACCTAATGATACCACACACACTGAACGTAATGCATTATATCTTGTAGGTGCTCCACACCAACATTTGTCCTGATGAAGACCCCACAATGAGGAACTAATAACCCTTCATCTCTCGGGGTCGAAACGTAGACTACCATTTACGTCCTAACACATGGGAACAGAAGAAATTGATTTATCATGACCTGTGTGTTATGCCTATAGGAACTTTTTGACCGAATTTAGGCTGTAAAGGTTTAACTGTATATAACATGAGACCGTGTTCATGTCACACCACCTTTACCCAGTCCCCCACCTACCCAATCACTCCCATTTCCCCTAACACCTTCCTTTCATTTTTCACTGAGAGCACTGTAAATATCAAAAATGTATAAAAGTAGTTTCATAGTTCTGTATTAATGCTTTGAGTAACAAAAGTATTGATCGTATGCTTCATTTTGGATTATATAATGAGATTCTAAAGGTGATATATGGATCAATATGGATGCTCTGAATCGCAAGAGCATTGTGTAACATTTTTCTATACTTTGTAATTAAATATGTTGAATTGATTAATTCAAAAATAATCTTTCTTTGGTGAATCTTTGATGTAAATTTAATGTAAAAGGGACTACCACAACCTTTCTCCAAACGTACAGATATTGTGACCCAGTTCTGGGTAGTAGTTTTTCTGGGCCCACCCCATTAAAACTTAACATATTATTCATGTTAATTCACACATTCATCAGAATGCATTGTGTAAATATGGTTTTACTTGTCGGAGGGGGGACATAGTATTGGGAATATGACAGTAAGGAGAAATGCACATGTATCGATATGCATTACACTGTGCAGGTGGTCTATCATGAATGATGAAAATTATGGGATTGTTATATGTTTATATATTTACAAATGAAGAAATATGACTGATGCTGGTTACTGATCCATTTTGCTTGTATTTTAACAGACGCCACCCTGTCCGGAATGGAAGGATAACCACTACGATAATCAAAAGAGCACATGAGATCCAGCCTGTCTCTTATGGCCGTCTCTACTATAGACTCACTGCAGCTATGTGGTCTGATGACTTGCTTAAATGTCAACCCAACACTAATGCCATCACAAACTCACTCTTCGCTCATTCCACCTGAGCACCTCACGACGTGGTCCAATAAAAGGTACTATACCTGAACTCCCCCACTTGTATGCACTCCATACCATGGACCGCAACAGAGTTTTAAATCCTCAGCATTTCCCCAACAGAATGCCACTGTAAAGCATATGAGCCCCTCACCAGGTCAAAGCAAAATCTAATGTACTAGACAATTACGAGCTTTAAATACACCAAATATATTCCCTATCACACCTCTGCACGGTATATATATCTTTTCTTAAAATTTGCGAGAATATAATATTAATACTAACCAATGTTGAAATGTATGTGCTGTAACAAACATGAATTGGCAAAATATTTCTTTTATTTCCATGCACGCTGCAACGTGCATCACACTGTCACTTTAAATATGTGGGAATTCTTAGATGGTCTTGTGACCAAGATCTCAGCGTCGTAACTGTTTGCCAAAATAAACTAGTGAATCTTTACCTGTATACCTGGTGTGGCTCGTCATTTTTGCCCAGGATCGCCGAAAATCTTTGTGGAATATATATATATATATATATATATATATATATATATATATATATATATATATATATATATATATATATATATATATATATATATATATATATATATATATATATATATATATATATAAGGTTTCACTTAGTTGATATACACCTACATTTTCACTGTAATGGCATATGTGTTGAAAAGGCAATGTGTTGTAATGGCATTGTGTGATAATGACTGAGTAGTAATGGTAATGCATGGTAATTGTGTGGTAAAGGTTGTTTGCCTTTTTAATCATACTTGCCCTCTTTGATTTAAGACCAGTGTTTACCAAACTGTGGGTCAGGAGCCAAAAGTCCAAGCAATAAACAAAGATCCTGCAAATTTTGTATTTATCTTGTCACATTTTCTGCTCTTCAATGACAAAGGTCAAATGTCAGGCAGCGTCTACTGAAAAATTCTGCTTATTTTTGTTTTTAACATGGAGACAGGTTATCTACAAACTTCTCTCACTTTGCAGTCAGTGAAAGGAAAGAAAAAGTGAATTATGTGACAATCTTGCTGGGTTACAGAGATGGTAAAAGGAAAGACTGAATGGTGTCATTTTTAGGTTTTGACTGGCGTAAACGATGCGAAAGCATCGTTTCGCTAGGCGAAAACCTATTGATAAATAGTATGTGGGGCATGGTCCGTCCCCAGTCTCCCATTGGCTAGCTCCATAAATGGAGGCTAGCCATTGGGAGACAGCTCTGTCCGTCAATCCCGGACCAGATTCGGGGGCGTTCCCGAGAAATTTTGGCTTTTGGCGACGTCACGCTACGTCAGCCAAAAGCCCTCAAGAACGCCCCCGAATCTGGTCCGGCATTGACAGACGTGAAGCCTTTTCTCTGCCCCTCCCCTAGAGTCAGTGTCTCACACTCTATCCTTGTTTTCCGTAGGATTTAATCGCGCAGCTTATTGGTGAGTTGCGCTTCTGATTTCTTTCTGCTGGCTCCTTCGTATCAGTCCACACCTCCAGCTGATAAGCATGCCTGCCCGGGTGACAGAATAATCTAACACCCGTTACTGTCAAGACTAGCCCCAGAGGGGGGGGGAGGGAGGGAGACCTTGTTTTGGAGTTGAGGTTTGCTTTGTTTTTTCTCGGATGCGGTGACAGAACTCCTCTTCTGTTTGCCATAGTCTCACAGTCATGATGACAAAGGTGACACGGCGCAGGGCTGGGCTTGCCAACCCGCCACACAATATAATCCGTTGGGGCCTTCAGAAAGGCCAGTGCCCAGATAATATCCACTTATATTAATGCATGATGCCTTGTGCACACTCTATCGTAGGGAGCGTGGATCCGAGCCTGGGCCCTGACTTGGTCCATAAAGAGATCAAATCAAAATACCTATTATGTAAATCGCATAGCTGGTAACACTTAAAAATAACTGCTTACCATTTTCAAAACAAAACTTTCAATTTTCGAAGCTGTTTAATTTCAGTTAATCAGCTCCTAATGAGCAGATCTTCTATTCGTCGCTTGCACATTTTTCAGTGAAGAACATTGAAGGACAGAGGAATTAAGTGGTTTGCCCAGGATCACACAGTATGCCCTACTGTAGAAGCCTTGAGATCATTTCCGATTTGTTGATACCCCGTTTGTAATGGGTTAATTGCTCCTGTCCTTAGTTGTACAGGAAAGGTTAACACGTTGTTCGCAGTTTTCTTTCGAAAGTCATTGACCTAAATTAATAAAGCCGTCTAAGGTCACGTAATGTGCTGTTAGGTTACAGGCTGACATCTTGCTTCCATCTGCTAAATGTTTTTTCACTTTCTTGTTCTGCATTTTATGAATGCTGAAATGATTAGTGGAAGGAGTTATGCTCCCATTTCGGGTTTTTTTGTGCTCCTACTGTTTCAGCAGCTCTCCCCCACTGTGCTGGAGGACCTTGGCCGCATGTCATAGTTTCATTTACAGGATGCATAATACAGTGACCGAGGGGCCACTACCCTGACTTGTCTTTGAGTTGGCCCCCAGAGACAGACCATGTGCCCGGGCCAAGCTCGAAACTGATTCGGCTCGCTTTTTTTTTATCTATAGAGGGGGCCGGGCCCAAATCCTTTGCTTCTCTGTTCGTTCATTTTCTGTCGCAGAAGGCCCTGCGTGCCGCTGTCCTTAAATCGCTTGGCATGTCCATGTTGGGTCACCTTTGCTTCATTAGTCCCAGCTTTCCCGACTAGGAACCGGTTATTTTTGTCTACTCACTTTAATTTGCTTTAATAACAAACTCCCACGTTAAGTGAAGCAATTGACTTACAGCCTTGTTCTCAAACAAGAAAACAGCTCTCCTTGCACACGTTTCCCTTGCGGTCCGCCTTTTTTTCTGCAGTATTTAATAACATTGTGGCCATGTTTTAATCAAATCATCGGGTTTCTGCATTTCTGTAATGACGTGGTGGTGATGCACATACTTTCTGCATGTTGTACATTCTGCTGCCCCTAATGTGTCCGAGGTTTGTGGGCTGTACATGCTAGCGCGATCCCACGCCATGCGCCTCTTCTGCCCTCCTAAAATATACTATCCTCGTTCTCCAGGTTAGAATTCGACACTTCAAAAACAAATGTGTAGCAAGGATGTTCTATTAATAATGCTATAATGTCAGCGCTTCTATGCATTCATAGTAAATGTTCTGTGGAAAGTATTTTATTTGTTGCAGTGGTTCCGCTAAGTCTTTAATCATTGATAACTTATTTGTGTTCTTTTGCCCAGGGGAATTTCTTCAATTGGTGCAGCAGGTGCAATGGCATCAAGGCCCACGTTACTCTGATAATTCGTGTATTTAATATATCTGTAGCCATATTGAGGGTTTGCATTTGCTTACTTGCCCTGGTGTCCATGACACTGGCTAGGCTGCTGCTTTTGCCACGTTATTTCATTGGTTAGTGTTTAGCATTAGTGGTTGTACTCCTGAGTGAGGGGGGCACAAATTTAAGATTGATTGTGGCAGGGCATCAAAAGGAAATGCTGCTCAGGGTGCCAATTGTGTAAGACGTCTAGACTAAAAATATTGTGACTGCTTCGTGCACGCTGAATCTGGGATGTGTGCCCGTCAGATCGACAGCAGCTCTGTCTGTTGCTAGTGTTACATTATCATATGTTCAGGGATTGGTCGTGGTGCCCAGATGGTGACCTTTGTTTGATAATGTCAATAAAAAACTCAACGTTCACTCACTGTTGGTGTCTTGTATTGCGGTATTATTGCGTTACTTATGTCTCTTAAGTGTGTGTTTGTGTGTGTATACATACACCGTATGTATTGTAATCTATGTGGTTTGATAGCTCAATCGGTTGCTCATTCAGCGCTGCATTTTAGCCCCGGTCATGGCGCTCGAGAGTGGACATTGCCCTTGATTGGCCGCCGCCCGTGGGATGCAGTGGTTCAGGTGCGTTTCGGGCCCCAGAGGGGGGGAGGGAGGAAGACCTTGTTTTGGAGTTGAGGTTTGCTTTGTTTTTTCTCGGATGCGGTGACAGAACTCCTCTTCTGTTTGCCATAGTCTCACGGTCATGATGACAAAGGTGACAGGGCGCAGGGCTGGGCTTCCCAACCCGCCACACAATATAATCCGTTAGGGCCTTCAGAAAGATGTTCAATGTATTTTATTGTGACGAAAATCCAAGAACAGAAGTGAAATATTAACATACTTTTGTGACATTTGTAATAAAGCTTGAAACATTTAGAGAACATATTTGAACCAGTTGTTGAATGGTTGCACAGATTGATGCTGTGGTGGCGCTGAGTGATGCTGTGGTAACGCATAGTGAGGTTGTGGTGCCCCTGAGTCATGCTGTGGTGGTGCTGAGTGATGCTGTGAATTGTTTCCCCTCGTTTTTGTATCCTTCTGCCCTCTGTCTGCCTGGTGTTTTGTGCCGTTCCTCCACCTGAACTGAGCCCTTTAAAATAAGGCCATGCTCCAAAAAGTACCGCAGCCCCCTGCCCTGAACCATAAAAAACTGCCCCCTACCTCTGTGAAGTACTCTCACTCTGCTCCCTACCCTCCCTTGGCGCCTAAAACTGTCCCCTGCCATGCACCCTACAACGCCTCGACTTAGTAAACTGTCCCTTCTCTGTGTGCTTCGAGGCCGTAAAATGTAAGCCTAGGCACAAATGGATGGTTGGATTTGTAGGGTAAAGTTTTATTTAATGTGATTTTATGTAGCGCGAACTTTACCCGAAGGTGTCAGAGCGCTTTACATAAGAACCAGTTGCCAAACCTAAGGACTTTGATTTACATGCGTTAAGTAAAAGATACAAACAGGAAAACAATTGAAATGTACTAGATGTAGTCACACAAAGAAGAGACTGTTGATTCTCGTTATATTTCTATATACATATGGAAGGGATATGAATAGATGTACTGCAAGAGTCACATAGGAATGTTAGAGTAGAAAGGTCTACAGCATATACTAGTGAATACAGTCATCTCTATATACAGAAAAAATGAGTTATATTTAGAGGGGTCGGAGTGGGACACAGTGGGTGGATGGATGCATGATGGATGGATGTATGCATGATGCATGGATGTATGGGTGGATGCAAGGATGGGTTGTTGGTTGGATGGGTTGGTGGATTGCATACATTGTTGAGGGATTGGCTGTATATATGCATCTATCCATCCACCCATCCACCCATCCATGCATCTATCCATACACCCATCCATACACCCATCCATGCATGCACCCATGCATGCACCAACTCATCCATGCAAGCATTACAACAAGAGCCCGCAGCTCTCCTTTGTCTCTCCTCGCCCCCCCTTCCCTGAGCCCGCAGCTCTCCTTTGTCCCTCCTCGCCCCCCCTTCCCCGTGCCCTGCCCTGCTATTGTAAATGACAATGCCATTTACTTATGTTAAAAAAAAAACATAAATAAAAAAAAATGTCAAGAGCAATGCCAATAGCTCTAACTTTAACAAAGGCAAAACCATTGCATTGTAAATGCTTGTTGTAACATACAAACGATTTAAATGAGCTAAACACGTGCAGCAGTTCAGAAACCAAAAACTAAGCAAACAGTTTATTAGGATCAAAACAAATCAATACACTTTTTCTTGGTGGTGTGCAAATGATCAATATTCACTGAAACCCGATTTCCACATATTGCCTTTTGTGTGCTCTACAGTTGTATATAGTTTCATCAGTAACACTGTGTGTGTGTGCAAATGCAGCAACCATTTCAATGGGAAATGTGCGGTCTATAAATGATGGTGGCAACCCCACTATCTATGCTTCAGTTGCATTAAACAATCGCCTGCTTCATGTTCATTAAAACTAGGTGTGTCGTGAAAGTTTGTTATGCTAAAAAGTGGCTCATGGTTCCACAAATTGTGGGAAGCCCTGGTTGAGACTAACTTCAAGTAGATCTTTTAGTTTTACAATCACTTTGCATAGCACTGCTAAGGATCTGTTCAGTGCGGTTTTCAATGCATTTTTAGCTGTGACACTTTTATACTACTTGTCCTTGAGGTCTGCTCGTGTGGTTTCTTTCGTCCTCGGCTGCCACATCAGAACTCATGCTATTGAGCTACCGCTTGTTTACTCAATAGGGTGTTTAAACAAATTGTTTAAGACACGTTTACAACGCGATCTGTTTCGTGTCCCTATTTTTATAATCTTACCTGTCAGCTGAAACACAAACACGTTTGTTGTTGTCTGCTGGTTACTTCATGCTCTTGAAACATTAACCGTGTTAGCTACAGGGGATTACTTGTGCGTCGCTTTCCACCCTAAATCGTGCACAGCCACAAATGAGGTATTACTGTTTTCTCCTTGCATTATGCCCAAAGCCTCTGTAGGTCATGAATGGCGCATTGTTCTTCTTTCCCTGCTCACTTCTCTGTAGGAAACTGTGTGAAGGAAAAGCATTGCCAAAACCAATAGTTTTGTCCCTAACCCTTGTGCAATTTTTTTCTTTATTGCAAGCATAGGCCACAAAAATAAAACAGCAAACACGCCACCAGCAAAGCATGGTCACCACCTGCATTTAAAAACATTATTAGGTCTGGCCGTTTTACTAGCGAATGTTTTAAAATACCAAGAAGCAGATCTACAAGGAAGTGCAGCAGCGTGGCAAGGCAAGCTCTTTGAATGCGCCACGCTGCGGCACTTCTGAAGCACAGGAATGCGACATATTAACGATAATATGTTGCATTCCTGTGCTCTCCCCTGCGCTGGCACACAAACTGCAGCTATGCGCTGGCACAGGCACCCTTGCACCATGGAGCAAGGATGCCTGCGTCATGGGGAGATTGTGTTTGGGCAGGAAGGGGCACCTTCCTGCACAAAAACAATCACTACAGGCATTTTCCTCTTACACTGTGTGCTGTAGAATGCAGCATGCTTTGAAAGAGGAAAAAACAAGGAGAAATAAAAATATTTCTCCTTGTTGCGCCTCGCCACGCGAGGCGGAGCATTGACACGCATTTCCAGATTTACAATTCCTCGTAGATCTAGAAATGTGTCTCGTTTTATCTGTGTTGCATGGGAACACCCCACAGCAACACCTATGGAACGCCCCTTCCTTGCAAAGTGCTGAGTGTGAAGGAGCCATATTTACAAGAAGAGGAAAAGTCACACATGGTGGCTTTTCCTCTCCTTGTAAATATAGAGAAGTGAAATGCGCCTCCAGTACGTCACAAAAAGTGACATACTTGTGGCACATTGGGCTTCTAAATCTGCCCCCAAGCTTTTAGTTGTGATGTGCATCTATTAATATTATTATTAGTAATAATAGTGGTTTTTAATTATGTTTTTTTTTGGATAGATAATTTTTTTTTCTCCTTTTTAAATTTGCTCTTATAAAGTCTTTATTCAGAGGCTGCTCCATTGTTACAATGTCACATACCTAACCAATCACTACCTAACCAAGCACTTTATGTGACATTGTAACAATGGAGCTGCCTCTGAATAAAGACTCTATAAGAGCAAATTTAAAAAGTAGAAAAAAATTATCTATCCAAAAAAACACATCATTAAAAACGGACTTATGGTTCATACTCAAACATGCAAAACCAATGAAGTTCGCCATTTATGGTTACCAAAGTACACATCATGTCTTAACTCACACTGCCGGCCATGCTCAAAACAGCTGTTCGCTAACGGTGCATAATCAATTAAAAGAGTTTTCGAGAAAATAAACGGGAGTGTGGCAAAAGTTATGACATGTTGTATGCATTGGCATTAGCATGTGTGATATAAAAGGAACAAAAATTAAATAGTGGAAAATGGAATCATGAAAATGTATGTATGCAGTGAAAGGATCTCCAGCTGGATTACTCAAACCGGTCTACAGCCCAAGACACCAAAAATAGATTATTAGTGTTCAGAAGCATAGCCATGTTGTGCAAGGTCCATATTGATTCAGCACAAAAGTTAAGTGGCATTGACTAACAAGCATTGCAAAAGCCAAAGGGTTTGGGGAGGCAGCCGAGCCGGGAGGTCTGTCCCCGGGCAGTTTTGGGAGGGGAGGGAGCGAAGCATGGATGCGGCCATTTTGCAGTTTGGGCTGCTTTGGTTTATAGCCCAAAAGCAGCCCAAGCCCAAGTTTACAGCCCAAGGATAAATAGGGCTTCCAGCGTGACCCAGCCACCGTTTTAGGTATCTGAACCTGGTGGCTGGGAGCGGAGAGAGGTGTTTTTTGTGGTTAGGGCTTTCTGTGTCTGTGGGGGTAGATTAGGGCGGCTTTTCAGCTCTTTTCTTGCGGTGCGGGATTACAGGAGGCTATCATGGTGAAGAACGGCGATTTCAGAGTGCTGGAGGCCATCCGCCTGCTGGGCGAGGCAGGGCGGATGGACCTCGTGGTGGGCACGGTGCCGTCGACGCGCCTGCCGCGGCGCGCCGCGGCGTGAGTGGCGGCGCTGATCCTGGCTTGCTCGCCGCCGCGAAAGTCATTAAAATTGCAGGTGGGTGCTGGGGGCCGATGTCAGGAGCGCGGCCCGCGTGGTGGCAGGGGGGGCGGGGCAGCCAACGGGTGTGAAGGGTGCAGCCAAGGGCGCTCCGCTGCAGGAGTGCCGGGACGCGAGAGGAGGGGAGGGCCAGGGGGACAGGCCGAGATGGAAGAAGACCCCGATTAGGCAGGCGGGACAGCACGAGGATCTCCCCAGCACGTCGGCTGGCGGCGGGGAGATCCAGTCAGAATCAGACACGGGAGCTGGGCGACGACAGGAGAAGAAGGCAGGGGGGGCGGGGTAAAGGGGGGAGGGAGTTCCGACGGGCATGGCAGGCGCAGGGCGGTGAGGCAGGAAGGCCCAGAAGAGAGTAGGCCCGCCCGAAAGAGGGCAGGTTGAGGAGTCCTATCAGGGGGGGAGGAGGGGGAGCCCTTCACCAGCCAGGCACGGTGGAAACGTAGGAGGTGGGAGGGGTAGGCAGGGGGCAAGGCCGGAGACCAGAAGGGGGGTACCTGGGGGTGTGAGGCAGGGGGGGGCAGGTAGGCAGCAGGTAGGGGAGAGGGGGGGACGGGGGTGGAGGGAGGAGCTGAGTGGGAGCGGTTGGGTTTCCCCACTACTGATAGAAGCGGGGGAGGGAGAGCAGGACTGGGAGGGCCTGGACGTGTTCGAGTCCAGGGAGGAGGGGTTGAGAGAGGGACAGGGGGCGACAGGGGGCAGGACAGTGAGGGAAGGGCAGGGCCAGACTGGGAACCAGAACCGGCCCTGGCAAAGAGCTCGGCCGGCCCCCTCCCCCCCCACTCTGGGAGGAGGGGGAGGTGCGACTGCGCTCTGTGCCAGGGCCGGTTTTTGGCCGTTTTTGTTACAGGGCCGTTTTTGCAGCATAACGGCCCTGTAACAAAAACGGCCCTCAGGGGGCAAAAACCGGCCCCCAACCATGCGGCCCACCGGGGGATTGTCCAGTGCCCGCAACGGCCAGTCTGGGCCTGGGGAAGGGGGGGCAGTGCCCCGGGTTGGGCAGGCGGAGGGTCGGGGTGCAAGGGAGGTGGCGGAAGTATCGACGGAGGCAGGGGTGTCTGGGGTGGGGGAACTGGCATGGAGCGACGAAGAGGTGGAGGGGGAGGCCCGGGGGTTGCGAGACAGGCGGCAGGAAGGCGGGGGCCACGCAGTGGCAGGGACCCATCACATCAGCAGTGCCGTTTTTATTGCAGGGGGAGGTCAGCGCGGGGTTGCAGACTTGGCCAGGCTTGGTGCGGCGGATCGGCGCCAAGGTGAAGGGAGGGCCGTGTTTCTTGCAACAGGCCCGGAGACTGCGAGGGAACTCGACATGGCTGGACCACGAAGGACCCTGGCGGGCTCGCTGGCCCACCACCCCACAGGGCCCCCACGGCTTTGGGTCCAGCGGCGGACAGAGAGCAGCACGGAGGAGGACTGTTTTGTGTGGTCTGGTGGTAGAGGAGGAGAGCGGGTTGCTAAAGTTACACGAGGGTGATGATGAGAGTTTGGAGGAAGGAGAGTTATGGGAGGGTGAGGGCGGACGGGGGTCCGTTAATGGTGTGAGCTCTTTTTTACAGGTGTCACGGGGCCTGGGTGTGACAGCGGCCCGGACACACAACAGGGACGGGTCAGTGATGGAGCGGAGAGGTGTGGAGCGACACGGGGAGGCGTTGGTGCCAGGTAAAAACAATGCGGCGCGCACGGTCTCAGTGGGGGTGGGGGACGGGGGCAGACGGAGGAGATCGGTTGTGCAAAGGCAAGTATGTGACAGATAAAGGGGTGGGTTCCAAGGAGCTGTTGTTGGCCCCGGCGGGGAGCACTACGCCGGGTGCAGCGGGGCCGGCGGCCGGGAAAACGCCCGGGACATCGGGAAGTGCGGCGGGAGAGACAGAGGCGGTTGGCAGCGGAGAGAAGGTAGAGAGTAAGGAGCTGAAGCTAAAGCGGCTCCCTTATATGGGGGTCACAAAGCCGCTGGGGGCGCACTTAATGGCGTCCACTAAGGAAAGGATTTGGAAAGGGGAGTATGTGGAGCTGTTGATATTGCTGCACCGCGAGGTCAGGTCAAAGGAAGGGTCAAAGGAGGAGGAATATGAGCTGCAGAAGCGGCCAAGGGTGCCCTTGACAATTGAGAATTGGACGGCGGCGTTTCTGATTTTCGCGAGTGTCTATTGCGAGAAGTTCCCGGAGCGGTCGGTGTCCATGTTTAAGTACATGGACGTTGTACGGAAGGCGCAGATCACGGTGGGGGGGTTTGCGTGGGCTCAGTACGACGAGGAGTTTCGGGCTCGGATGGCGTGGGATCCAGAGGCAAAGTGGGGTGAGTTTGACTGCGACCTCTGGCAGCACACGATGGGGCTGGTGGGGTCGGCGAAGGCTATCTTCACCGCCAGCGGTTTGCCAATAGTGTACCAGCCCTTTGAGGGGTGCCCCACCCGTGGGGGGGTAGGGGCAGGGGCCAAGAGCCAACCCGGAGCGGTAGGCGCCTGCTGGGATTTTAACCAGGGGGCGTGTGCCAGGGAGCATTGCCGCTTTAAGCACAAATGCTCGGGCTGTGGCAGGTACGGGCACCCAGTGGTGCGCTGCTGGGGCTCCACACGTGGGGGAGCCCAGGCGCCAGGAGGAGGCGCTCGTCCGGGAACCGCCCCGCAGGCGGGCGAGGGGGTAGGGGCTCTGGGACCCAGGGCTCATACTCCTGTTAAGTTGGAACTGACGGCGGCCCTGAGTACCTACCCGGACGTGGGCGCCGCGGAGTGTTTGCGAGATGGTTTCCGGGTGGGGTTTCGCTTAGGTTACGCGGGGCCGTGTCAGAGGCGTTGGGCGGACAATCTGCAGTCAGCAAGGGAACACCCGGAGGTGGTGCAGGGCAAGTTGGACAGGGAAGTGCAGGAGGGCCGCATGGCAGGTCCGTTTTCGGAGTGGCCATTGGAACACTCGGGGTGGTGCCCAAGAAAGAGGTAGGGCAGTTTCGCCTCATACAACATTTGTCCTGGCCGGAGGGGGGGGTCGGGGAACAACTTCATTGCTGAAGAGGAGGCCACGGTGTCGTACTCCTCGGTGGAGGCGGCTATGGATTTGGTGGTGCAGGCAGGCCCCGGCGCGGAAATGGCTAAGTACGATATCAAATCGGCTTTCCGGCTGTTGCCGGTTCACCCAGATGACTGGTGCCTACTGGGGATCCAGTTTCGCGGTCGAAGGTATGTGGACAAGGCGCTGCCCATGGGCTGCTCAATGTCTTGTGCCCTTTTTGAGTGTTTTAGCAGGTTACTCCAATGTTTTTTTACGGAACGCACGGGTCACCAGGGAGTGACTCACTACCTGGATGACTTTTTCTTGGTCGGGCCCCAGACTCTACGGACTGCCAGGTGGCGCTGGACAGGTTTCAGGAGCTCAAGGAGGACCTAGGGGTGCCTTTGGCACCGGGAAAGACAGTGGGACCAGGCACGGCGCTGTCATTTTTGGGCTTTGAGATTGACTCAGTGCGGATGGAGGCACGGTTGCCCGAGGACAAAAAGAGGCAGATGTTGTGGTTGCTGGAAGCGATGGTGGCCAAGAAAAAGGTGGCAGTACTGGACATTCAGGTGCTGTTGGGTCACTTGAATTTTGCATGCAGAGTGGTGCGCATGGGGAGGACATTCTGTAGGCATTTGGGTAGGGCACTGGCGGGCAATAGGCCGCAACACCACCGCGTGCGTTTGTCGGCGGGCGTGCGGGAGGATTTGTGGATGTGGTGGTTTTTCTTGAACCAGTTCAACGGTGTGCCGTAAAGCGGGACGTGGACATGGTTTGGGAAGTGCAGATCTTCTCCGATGCGGTGGGCAGCGACGGTTTCGGTTTGTACTGGAACGGAAAATGGTGTGCGGAGAGTTGGCCCGTAGAGTGGAGAGGAAGGGGCGGGAGCATCACTTTTCTGGAGCTTTTCCCTCTGGTGGTGGCAATTTGGTTGTGGGGAGAGGTGCTCGCACACCGGCGGGTGACGTTTCATGTGGACAATATGGCTGTGGTACAGGTGGTGAACCGTCAGTCGGCCAGGGACGAACAAGTATTGAAGCTGTTGCGTGTGTTTGTGCTTGGCTGCTTGTGACATTACATTGCTTTTCGCGCGGTGCACGTCCCGGGAGTCGACAATAACATTGCGGATGCCTTGTCTCGTTCGCAGTGGGGGAGATTCCGTGGGTTGGCCGAGGACCCGGAACAGGACCCGACGCCCATGCCGGCGCAGCTGTGGCGAGTGGGGAACCCCGGATGCTACAGCTGGTTCTGAGATCGTTGGCGGACTCGACCAGGGCAATGTATGTGGCGGCTTGGGGGGAGTTTCTGGCGTCCGGGGCGCGCTGGAGGCCGCCGGGAGCTGCGAGGCGTGAAGATGTGGTACGATTTATGCTCTCATTGATAGATAAGGGCCTCAGGAAGGTGACCATGGCGAGCAAGTTGGCAGGAATAGCATTCATGGGGAAGATGTACTGGGGCTACGCACCATCCGCGGGAGATGTTGGAAGGATGGGCCCGGGAATGCGGACGGGCAGGGGCGTTGCGGCGGACGTTGTCGGAGGACCTGTTGGGGAGAGTGCTGGAGGTGTTACATTTGGTGTGTTTGGACGAATGGGTGCTTGTTTGCGACCCTGATGGTGTGGATGTTTGCGGGGGCTTTTTTCGGGTGTCGGAACTGGTAGGAGGTAGAATGGGCCAGGGTCTGGGTTGGGCAGAGGTGCGTTTGGGGCACAGGGACGTGCACATTTGGCTGAGGCAGTCGAAAACGGACCAGCGTGGGGTGGGAGCCTGGGTGACGTTGCAGGAGGGGGGTGGATTGGCGTGCCCGGTGCGCTGGGGGTGGAACTGGAACGGCGTTCGGCTGGGGGATGGGTTGGTTTTTCAGCATGCGGATGGTACTCGGGTGACGGGGCGCAGTTGCTGGGGGTGTTGAGGAAGGCTCTGGTCAGGCGACGGGGCGCAGTTGCTGGGGGTGTTGAGGAAGGCTCTGGTCAGGCTGGGGGTCGATGGCGGACAGTATGGCACTCACTCTTTCCGAATTGGGGCGGTGTCGGAAGCGCATCGGCGAGGGTGCGGGAGAGGGGCCATCATGCGCTTGGGGAGGTGGACCTCGGCTTGCTACAGGCGGTATGTGCGTAGCTCTGAGTTAGCGTAAATGCACGCTGAAGGTTGGGGGGACAATTTTACTTACTTCTGTTTTTTGTTTCAGGTTCGCGACGGGCCCTGCGGCACAGGGAATGTTGATTTGGATTGTGGGCCATTCTTTTGTGAAGAGGGCGAAGTTACAGGCCCAGGATAGCTACTAAGGGAGAACTTAGGCTTTAATCCGGCACTGTTTCAGGTGGTGTGGCGGGGGAGGGGGGGCATGCGTTGGAAAGAACTGATTGCCACGTTGAACGGTATGGTGCAAGGGGGGCGGTGCCCAGATGTTTTGGTTCTCCACTTGGGGGAGAACGACATGGTTCGCGAGACTGGCCTGGTTTTGATGAGGGTGATGCGGCGGGATCTGGCAGAATTGCGGAGAAGTTTCCCCGGGTGTTCGGTGGTGTGGACGGAGCTGGTTCCGTGGAGGGTTTGGCACGGGGCGAGCCGGCCGCAGGCGGTGGACAAGGCACGGAAAAAGATCAAAGTGGAAATGGTGCGTTTCTGTCGGCATTTTGGGGTTTGCGAGGATTTGGCACAGAGATATCCATTATGATGCACCGGAAATGTTCAGGGGTGATGGGCTGCACCTCTCCAGGATAGGGATGGACTTGTACCTGTTAGAGCTACGGGAGGTGTTGGCTCGCCTGTTAGGAGTGCGCAGGATTAGGAGCTGGTTGTCATGTTTTGTGCTGATGCGCGGCGCGGGTCGGAGTGGGGGTTTAAGGGGGGCAGGGAAAGGGGGAGGCGGTGTATTCACCTGCAATCCACCTTTCCCTGGGTGGCGGAGTTTGGTTGGGATGTTGGCCAAGTTTGGCTGGAGTTCGGTATTTTGGCGTTAAGTTTGGAGACTTGGGGACCGGGAGCGGGGAAAGGGGTAAATAGTTTGGGGGTTACATTAGAGGGTAGTTTGGTTACAGTTGCAAGAGGACAGACAGGAATGTAGCTATTGTGAGGTCTTGGAGTTAATAGGTACAGGAGAAATTTGGATATTCATAGGATGTAATGCTGTTATATATATTGTTATGTTGCGGGGTGGAGGGATATTATCATGTGGGATCGTAGGGGTGGAGGGAGAAAAACAAAAAGGGGGGTCAGGTAGCTCGATGTTTAGAGAGATTCTAGTTTTGTAAGGTGGTTTGCCAGTTTTGGGGAAAAATGTGATGTGCACCTGTTTCAATAAAGCGGCCTTTTGCCCCCTCTCTCCCTCCCAAGAGGGATTTGGGGGGCATCCGAGCCGCGAGGTCTGCCCCCCGGGCAGTTTTGGGAGGGGGAGGGAGCGAAGCATGGGCGCGGCCATTTTGCAGTTTGGGCTGCTTTGGTTTATAGCCCAAAAGCAGCCCAAGTTTACAGCCCAAGGATAAATAGGGCTTCCCGCGTGACCCAGCCACCATTTTAGGTACCTGAACCTGGTGGCTGGGAGCGGAGCGAGGTGTTTTTTGTCCCGCCCTCCCTCCCTATGTTTTTGGGCTTTTGGTGGGTTTTTACCATCTCTCAGGCTTTTTTTTTCGGGGACATTAGAATGTTGTTATGAAGGCAGCATTGGGACAGGTACACTGGGCAGGGTTCATTTGGATGCTGTCGCTGGAAGCAGGTGCAGGCGGAGTTTGGTTGGGATGTTGGCCAAGTTTGGCTGGAGTTCGGTATTTTGGCGTTAACTTTGGGGACTTGGGGACCGGGAGCGGGGAAAGGGGTAAATAGTTTGGGGGTTACATTAGAGGGTAGTTTGGTTACAGTTGCAAGAGGACAGACAGGAATGTAGCTATTGTGAGTTCTTGGAGTTAATAGGTAGGGGAGAAATTTGGATATTCATAGGATGTAATGCTGTTATATATATTGTTATGTTGTGGGGTGGAGGGATATTATCATATGGGATCGTAGTGGTTGCGGGAGCAAAACAAAAAGTGGGGTCAGGTAACTCAATGTTTAGAGAGGTTCTAGTTTTGTAAGGCGGTTTGCCAGTTTTGGGAGAAAATGTGATGTGCACCTGTTTCAATAAAGCGGCCTTTTACACACACAAAATGGTAGTCGGTAGTGCCTGCCCCCCTCTCTCCCTCCCAAAGGCCTTTTTCGATCATTTGGGTTTCACAATGCTTGTTGCCGATACTGAACTGCTGTGGAAAAACAGTAGTCCCTACCTCGTCGGAAGGGCGGTCTAGTCAGGGGTCCCACACCCCCACACCGGGACGAACAGCGTCCCTTGGTCATCGGACTTCCTCTCTTCGCCCACAGGATCCGCTAACCCACGAAGACCCGGAAACAGACAAACCGGATACCGGAAGTGAAACCCCTGTAGGCGACCCGGAACCCGACCCATCCGGAACCGGAAGCACGTCCACTGCAGTCCGTCGGGAACATAGAAAAGTCAGGAGGACAGACGAAGCATCGTTCAGCCCAGCGGACTCGTGGCAGGAGACAGCGAACGGCGCGGAACCCCCGACGGGGAGCGGAAAGAAAGAGGAGATCGGAGAGAAGGCAGAAAGCGGAGAGGAGAACGAGGAAGAGGACCTGTGGTCGGAGGACTGGTGGCGACCTCCGGAGGTGGCTGGAGAGCGGCCGCAACTCGGATGAGAGTTGCGGCGGGGCACGTGAGTACCCTCTATCCTTTCTCCGTGTGCCTTAGTGTAAATATTGTAAATAACTGTAAGCCTTGTATATAGAGCCTCACGAGCACCCTGCACTAGCCTTAGTAAATAAGAGAAGTATCACGAGCACTGTTTATATAACCTCGCACTTATCCCGGACACCTTCAATCACTCTACCCCTTCCGCTTTCTTATTGGTCGTATCCCCTCCTACCCTTCCCACCTTCCCCACGTTCATTTTCTGGCCCATTCACTCCCCGGTGAAGGTGGAAGTACTCGGTAGTCCTTACTGGACTGGACTAACCCCTGTACTCTCTCTCCCTTAGATATCTCCGAGGAGACCCATCACCCGGCCGTACCCTGATGACAACAGCCCCGCAGAGGATCACAACCAAGACATCTACCCTGCATCAGAACCCACCCGGCTCGACGTTTCCCTCCGGAATTCTTTCCTGTACCTCTGTTGAACAAGACTTTGTGTGCATTACCACCGAATAAATCCTTAACCATAGCTCACTACATTCGGCCTCCCAGCCTGTTATTCCGGTCCGCCCAGCCCACAACTCCACAGGTGGTGTCAGAAGTGGGATCTGCCGGAAGCATGGAGGCCGCAGTCAAACTCCTAGCGGAGAGCCAGGAGCAGCTTGGCAAAATGATGGAACGCTTTCTTAAAACTGCGGAAGATGACCGAGGACAACTCCATGATGTCCTTAAGGGACAGGGGACCGCTCAGGACCAAGCCCTTGAAAAACTGACCACAGTCATGGGACAACAAAGACCCATAACATCCTTACCCTCAGTAGTCCTCCAAAAGTATGTGTCGGGTGAAGACCCCGACTATTTCTTCACTAATTTCGAGCGCTTGGCCCAGGCTGCGGCGTGGCCTGCCGATCGCTGGGGCCACTATCTGGGTCCTCTGTTGACTGGTGAACTACAGACAGCATATCAGCAGGCCAATATCCAGGGCCTGACTCCCTACCAAGATATAAAAACCTGCATTCTTGAGAGGCTGGGAATTGACGACGAAACATACAGGGTTCGTCTGCGGCAGGCCAAAGAGGGTCCCCAAGAAACGCCACGGGCTCTCTCGTTCCGGATACAGGACTTGGCGAACAGATAGCTGAAACCGGCCACCGCCACTAAGGACGAGATTCTCTCAAAAATATACTTGGAGCAGTACCTGGCATCTCTACATCCGGCCACCCAAAAATGGGTGAGACAACACGCCCGCCTGACTCTGGATAGTGCGGTGGAGATAGCCAGTGCCTACAGTAGAGCCCAAGAGTCACAACGGGTCAAAGAGGAACCACATCCACGTATTCCACATGGCAGCCACTCACGTCCCCAAAGACCTCCTCCCGCGGTCAGAAGACCGGATCCGGCTCCCCTGATGCCCTACCCAGTCATGCCTCGACCTAACCTACCTGGTCCTCAGTGTTATCACTGCGGAGGGTACGGACACATAGCTCGTGTGTGTCCTCAAAAGGAGGAGCCCATGGACATAGGGATGGCCCGGAATTATGTATGTCTCACCAACGAAGTTACCCCTCCGCCTTTCCGCTGTCCAGTGAGAATAGATGGACACCGCATGATGGCTTTGGCAGACACGGGATGTAGACATAGCGTCCTACGACCCCAGGAACTACCCCATCCTGTCGGACCACTTACTGGAACGGTCGCTATTAAATGTGTCCACGGCGACACCAGGAGTTATCCGACGGCCCAAGTGCGGGTACAACAACACTCAGATGAGGGAAGTATGTTAACAGTCGGTTTGGTTCCTAATCTCCCTGAACAAGCCATTTTAGGTAGCGATTATAGTGGTCTTCCCCACCTCCTGAAAGACACTACAGACTCCCTAAAGAAATGGTGGGCGGAGGCCCCGTTTCCCCATGGGTCTCCTTCAGCGGACTCTCCCTCAAAACCCGGAAAGACCAAAAAGCAAAAGAAAAGAGAGAAAAGGATCTTTACCGGTGCATACCCTGCTCAGGTCAATGTTCACCCCTGGGAAACAGACCGGGAATTCCGAGCCACCCAGCAAGAGGATCCCGTATTGCAGGAAGCCTGGAATCGTGCCCTGGACAATGAGGACCCACTGCAAGTAGGTCCTTACTTCTTTCGAAAGAATGGACTCCTCTACAGAAAAGGGGGGCCACAGCTCCCCACCCAGTTAGTCATCCCAGGATTGTTTCGGGACAAAGTCCTGTATCTGGCCCACAGTCACTTGCTGGGAGGGCATTTCAGTGATGAGAAAACGGGGCAAACAATCCTTGAAAAGTTCTACTGGCCGGGCGTACACGGTCAAATAAAACAATACTGCAGGGAGTGTCCGGTCTGCCAGAGAAACAGCCGGTATCGCCCCCCCCCCGAGTTCCTCTCCATCCCCTTCCTCTTATCGATGTGCCTTTCTCCCGAGTAGGCATGGACCTGATAGGACCTCTGTTACCCTCCAGGACGGGTTGTAGGTACGCTCTGGTGTTGGTGGATTATGCTACCCGGTTCCCGGAAGCCGTCCCTTTGAAACAACCCACTACCCAAAACATCGCCAAGGCCCTCATCTCCATCTTCAGTAGAGTAGGGTTCCCTCGGGAGATATTAACAGATCAAGGTACGCCTTTTGTGTCCTCCCTCATGCGTCAAGTATGCGCCCATCTGGGTATTAAACAGATAAGAACTTCGGCGTATCACCCCCAGACAGACGGGTTGGTAGAGCGTTATAACGCCACATTAAAGACCAGCCTCAAGAAGCTCCTGGGCCTTGAGAGCAAAAGGTGGGAGGAGATGCTTCCCCTTGCCCTCTTCGCCATCCGTTGCAAAGTGCAAAGTAGCACCGGGTATTCCCCATATGAATTGTTATATGGACGAGCCCCTAGGACCCTGTTAGACATGGTTCGCGAAGCATGGGAAGCTGAGCCAGATCGTACCCGTCCCCTCCCTGAGTATGTCGACAATCTCCGAACTCACTTAACACAAATCAGAGAAATAGTGAGACAGAACATGGTAGCCTCTCAGGTCACCCAGAAACAACAGTATAACAAAGGAACCAAGGCCCGTTCGTTTAAACCTGGAGACCTGGTATTATTACTTCTGCCCTCCTCCGACCATAAACTATTGGGGCAGTGGCAGGGCCCATTCCCTATCTTAAGACAGGTGACTCCCGTCACCTACGAACTCGATATGGATGCCACCCGAGGGGTCACCCAGATCTACCATGTTAATCTGTTAAAGAAATGGGAGGGGCCCCTCCCTGTCCTGACAAGCACTCCCTCTCTTCCCTTTGAGTGCTGTATAGATCCAGACCTCCCTGAAAGAAACAAACAGGACCTTAAACGGGTCTTATCCTCTGTTCAATCAGTGTTTTCTTCCCTACCCGGACACTCCACCATCGTGGAGCACGCAATCCAGACAGAAGCAGGGAAAACAGTGCGACAAAGACCCTACCGGATCCCTGAAGCACGAAGAGCATTCATAAAAGAAGAGACAACCCAGATGTTGAAGATGGGTATAATCGAACCGTCCAACAGCAGTTGGAATTCCCCAATCGTTCTAGTACCCAAACCCGATGGCTCTACTCGTTTCTGCATAGATTTTAGGGAGGTGAACAAAATCTCTGCCTTTGATTCCTATCCCCTACCTCGAGTAGACGAGATGGTGGAGCGTATAGGCAAAGCCAAATATATCAGTACCCTTGACTTGTGCAAGGGGTACTGGCAGATCCCTTTAAAACCTGAAGACAAGCCGAAAACGGCGTTTTCAACCCCTGAGGGTTTATTCCAGTTCAGAGTGATGCCCTTCGGGCTTCATGGAGCCCCGGCAACTTTCCAAAGGGCTATGAACCTGGTCTTACGACCCCATGCCAGCTATGCCGGGGCATACCTAGATGACATAGTCATTTATAAACGACAGCTGGGAACAACACCTACACCATTTGCAGACAGTAGTACACTCCCTTGGTAATCACAGCTTTACCATCAACCCCGCCAAGACCACCTTGGCGGCCCAAAGTGTGAAATATCTGGGTTATCTGTTGGGGGAAGGGGTCATTCGTCCCCAAAACAATAAGATCCAGGCCATTCACTCCATACCCTTCCCTCACACCAAGAGAGAACTTCGTGCCTTTCTCGGTTGCTGGGGTATTACAGGAGATTTATTACCAACTTTTCCCAGATAGCCGCTCCCTTGACAGACCTGTTGAAAAAAACCTCCAGAACCGAAGTCAAGTCAAGTCAGAGAATTTATATAGCGCACTACATACCCAGAGGGTCTCAAGGCGCTTAGGGAGGGGAGGACGCTTACTTGTCAAATATCCACGTTTTAAGTTGCTTTCTAAAAGCTAGGTGGTTCTGGGTAAGGCGAAGGTAGGTGGGGAGTGAGTTCCATGTTTTAGCTGCCAGGTATGAGAAGGATCTGCCTCCCATGGTGGTCTTGTTGATGCGGGGAACAGTGGCGAGGGCTTGGCTGGAAGAACGTAGTTGGCGGGAGGGGGTGTAGAAGGACAGTCGTGAGTTGAGGCATTCTGGTCCGATGTCGTAGAGTGATCTGTGTGCGTGGGTTAGCAGTCGGAAAGTGATCCTCTTATTGACGGGTAGCCAGTGGAGGTCTTTCAGGTGGCCAGAGATGTGTTCGTTACGCGGGATGTCTAATATGATCCTGGCTGAGGCGTTTTGGATTCGTTGGAGTTTCTTCTGGAGTTTAGCGGTAGTACCTGCGTAGAGGGTGTTTCCGTAGTCCAGTCGGCTCGTGACCAGAGCATGGGTGACTGTTTTTCTGGTTTCGGTGGGGATCCAGCTAAATGTTTTTTTGAGCATGCGAAGAATGTTGAAGCAGGATGAGGATACGGCGTTGACTTGTCTGTTCATTGAGAGTGAAGAGTCCAGGATAACGCCTAGGTTCCGTGCGTGGTCTGTCGGGATGGGTGCTTTTCCAAGGGCTTCCGGCCACCAAGAGTCGTCCCATGCAGAGGGGGATGTACCTAAGATGAGGACTTCTGTTTTATCTGAGTTCAGTTTCAGACGGCTTTGTTTCATCCATTCGGCAACTTCTTTCATTCCTTCGTGTAGGTTTGTTTTGGCGGTGCTGGGGTCATTGGTGAGAGAAAGGATCAGTTGAGTGTCATCCGCGTAGGAGATGATGTTGAGGTTGTGTTGGCGAGCGATGGCCGCAAGGGGGCTCATGTATACGTTGAAGAGAGTGGGACTGAGTGAGGATCCTTGTGGTACGCCACAGATGACTTCAGTGGCTTCGGATTTGAATGGTGGAAGGCGGACTCTCTGGGTTCTTCCGGTGAGGAACGAGGTGATCCATTCGAGTGCTTTTCCTTGTATTCCGATGTTTCTGAGGCGTTGTAAAAGGGTACTGTGGCAGACTGTGTCGAAGGCTGCAGAGAGGTCGAGGAGGATGAGGGCGACTGTGTCTCCATTGTCCAGTAGAGTTCGAATGTCGTCTGTTGCTGCGATGAGGGCGGTCTCAGTGCTGTGTTTTGCTCGGAAGCCAGATTGTGAGGAGTCGAGGGATTTGTTGGCTTCGAGGAAGGCGGCGAGTTGGTTGTTGACAGCTTTCTCGATGACTTTGGCTGGGAAAGGAAGGAGCGATATGGGGCGGTAATTTTTGAGTTTGGTGGGGTCCGCTGTGGGTTTTTTCAGAAGGGCGGTGAGTTCAGCGTGTTTCCAGCTTTCCGGGAAGGTGGCGGAGTTGAAGGAGCAGTTGATGACGTCTCGGAGGTGCGGTGCTATGACTGAGTCTGCTTTGTTGAAGATGTGGTGAGGACATGGGTCTGTGGGGGATCCTGAGTGGATAGAGTTCATCAGGCGGATGGTGTCCTCAGTGGAGATTAGGTTCCAGTCGTTAAGAGCGTTCAAGGGGGGAGAATGTTCAGCATATGGTTGGGTGGGTTGGTCTCCGGGTTGGTTGTCGAAGCTGTTGTGGATGTCTGCAATTTTGTTGTGGAAGAATAAAGCCAGGGAGTCGCAGAGGGCTTGAGAAGGGGTGATGTCGTTGGAGTTGGCCGAGGGGTTGGTAAATTCCTTGACGATGTTGAAAAGTTCCTTGCTGTTGTGGGCGTTGTTGTCTAGTCGATCCTTGAATGCTGTTTTCTTGGCCTTTCGGATTAGTTGGTGGTGTGTGCGGGTGGCGTTTTTGAAGGCGTCCTTGGTGCTAGTGGTTGGGTCTTTTTTCCAGGCCTTTTCAAGGGAGCGGCAGAGTTTCTTGGACTTCTTAAAATCATCGTTGAACCATGAGGCCTTCTTGCTGCCAGGTTTGCGTTGACGTTTTTTCAGTGATGCTAGGATGTCGGCGGTGTTGGATAACCATAGGGTGAAGTTGGCGGCGGCTTGGTCTGGGTTAGAAGAGTGGGCTGGGGTGTTTAGAAGGAGCGATGAGGAGATCTGGTCGATGGTGATTTTGTTCCAGTTTCTTTGCAGAGTTGGTTGGAGGTGGTTGGTGGGTTTCGGCTTGTTGTAGGTGAAGTGAACGCAGCTGTGGTCAGTCCAGAGGAGATCAGTAGCGGTGCGTCCATTGGGGCGTAGGGGCGTAGCCCCACTAAGCCACATGGACGCACCGTCACATTTTTGGCAATAATTACCTCTCTGCTATTATTAGCGCTACCGGCCGGGAATCCGAGTGGGACACACCGACTCAATCGGGAGTGCGCAGGGGGTGGGGCTGGCTGGGCTGCTGCAGCTTGAGTGACAGTCCACACTCAGCTGCAGCAGTACTGCGCATGACAAGATGAGGGACCAACTTGCCCGAGCATGCGCGCTAGACTTTCCCCGTTGAGAGGGACCAAGGGGTGCTGCTTCTTACAGCAGCGCCGCCGCTGAAAACGGGTTTAAAACGGGCGAGTAGTATATGTGCCCCCCCTAGCGCCAGGATTGGCTGGCACAACGCACAGAAGGGCCGGCAATCCATTATAGGATGCCGCCCGTGTGTGGTGGCACACTTCCTCGTCACCACTTTAAATGGCCAATCACTGTATGACTTCATGTGAAGCCATGCAGTGATTGGCCATTTCAGGACGAATCTCTTCTCTCTCTCTAGCCTCGGCTCGTGTGCGCAGCAGACCGACTCCCTGCCTCACCTCAGCCACACGCTGTCTGCATCCTGCTCCTGGGAAGTTATTATATGAAGTAAGATTACGAATAAATAAAAGATTAAGGGAAATCTGTGTTAATCTGTACAGTATGTATGCCTGTTCCTTGCGCTGATTTGCAGCGTCTCAGGCGGTAATAATCACAGACGGACGGTCCGAGTAGTATGTCCAAGTGCCACTTGCCTCAGGCAAGCAAGTTGCCTGAGGGTGAGTTTTGTTCATGGCGCACTCCTGTGCAGGAATCTCTCCCTGTGAGGTGAAAACCTGGGGCAGACGTGGGCTCCTGCTCGGAGTCTGCAGTCAGTCGCACACTGAGGTACAAGGTGGAGCTCTCTCCCAGAGCGTCCCAGGTTGCCAGGGAATACAGGTGAGTGACACGAGGCGCCTACTCTTCAAAGGAGACATACTGCTCACTGCTCCCTCGGAACCCTGGATAAATCGGCGCTGCACGCTAGGTTACCAAACACAGGTGATGTAGGGCTCTGGGGGGCAGGCGCGTGCGATGAAACCATGCAGAGGGCGAGAAGGGGAGGGGGCTTCTTTCAGTGTTGGACTGGGACAGAAAATTGTCCGGGCACCAAAATTAAAGAGGCCTCCATTAGCAAACCAGATAGCCAAAAAAGTAAATTGGAACCGTTTTGAACCTCTAACTATCTACATACTTGTTTTACAAGGTATGGTAGACTGGTGCGTTTGTTTTTGCTGCAGGAAATTTGTGGCAAAACAGGGGGATAGCAGAGAGGGAGGCAAATTGGAACCAGGCAGGGTCACGATTTTAGAAAGCACACGTGGGATGACACTGAAAAACACATTTTTTTAGTAAATGAGGAGTTGAATAAGAAGGTGAAACTCGCTTTATAAAAGTAACTCGTGTGCAATTGTTTAGTCCTATGCATCGTAATTTGATTCAGTTCGTTGCTTACAGGGCACCGCATCATGTCCCCTAGGGAATGTGGGCATGTACTTTTATAATGCACATTGCATTCCTGATGTAATTATCTATGAGGCAGTGAGGCACTTATCTCTTGTGAAACCTTTTCTTTAACCTACTTCCATTAAGGCTCGAAGTCTAAGTGGGTTGCAGCGTGAATGTCTGTCATTCTTTGCATAAAGGACTGTGCTTTTGTTGACTCCTTGATTGTGAAAAAATCTGTGAAGACAATGATTTCCTCCCAGGCACACTTTCCCATCTGGTAGAAATCTTTTCAGAAGCACCTCTGCAACAGAACCTAGCTACATTTGGATTGAAGGCCTACTTTTATACTGGCGAGTCCTGACTCTTGTATCTTAGAATTTAATGTATATCTGTCGGTTTTGCGCTTTACATGATTTTTTCCATCCTGATGTCAGTCTGGCATGGCACATATTGAGAATGCTATTGTGTTTTGTACTGATGAACATCAAATGTATTCATGGTGCAGGACCGAAACGCTGACATATATATCCTTATTTCCATTACTGTCATTCTATTACTTGCGTTTTTTCATTTGTGTGAAGCCAATAGTTGTAATGCTGCTGGGTGTGTGTTCCTTCATTAATTATATATGTGTATATATATATATACATATATATATATGTGTATATATATATATATAGCGTCACTCCCCATTTGTCCCCGAACTGATGTTGACCACAGTCCACAACTATGATTGATTGAGACAATCAAAGGCCTGGACGATCACGGTCAACTGATCAATTGTGTAATTTATTGAATTTTGTTAACCGATTTTGGATTTACCTTTGTTTGAAAAAAAGCATTTGGTTGTAAATAAGGTTAATGAAATTTAGCTTTGAAAACCCATTTTGCATGGTGTTGCCACTTTAAAAGGTGTGGGTTTGAAACCCTTAAAAAAAAGCGAAAAATATTTCCAAAAAAAAGTGTTGTGAGTATATAAAAGTAATTTTGATAGGTGGATGGCGTCATGTGATCAAGTCCCACGTTTGGGATGAAACGCGTAATGGCTGCCCCATCTTGCTGTACCTTGGTCTGAAATGGAAAAATAAATCGAAGGATTTGCACTTGGTGGTCCGTGCTCTTTCTTTTGTGCCCCACGGGAAAGGGATTACAAAGTTGAAGAGTTTTAACGCATATATATATATATGTGTATATATATATATATAGCGTCACTCCCCATTTGTCCCCGAACTGATGTTGACCACAGTCCACAACTATGATTGATTGAGACAATCAAAGGCGTCGGCTCACCATCCTGTGATTCTGGACAAATCTTTGAATCTAGAAAAAAAATGAATGTGTCTTTGTGTAATGTAATCTGGTGTTCATGCAAAGTGCTCTGATGCCCTGGGACCTAGTTAGCGCTCCATAAAACTGCAAAAAGGTGAGGGTTTAGCCCTACTTGAAGTTTTCACCAGCAATTAAATACCTCTTAAAGTATTACCTTCGGAAAAAAAGCGTGCTTCTATGCTTTTTTACTTCTGCAAATGTTCCCAAAAATGTTCGCCATTGTGCTGCTGTGTTTTCTTTTTTCCTTGCACAAACATTGTTAATTGACGTCACGGTGGCCTCGGGTGGGTGCAGGAATTTTTTGAGCTCAGAGCAGGCTTTTAAACTTGTCATCAGATGAGGACACTTGGTATAAAACAACATATCTATGAACTGGTCCCGGCACTGAGAGGAACTCACATCCTACCCTACAGCACAGAGCATGCTGGAACTTGTGGTTTGTCACATTAAAATTTCTGATTATGGGATAAGACAGAAGCCATGGCATTGGCAATCCGGAAGTACAGGGAAAACGCTGGCAGAGATATGTTCACAAAAGTCTGCCTTTCAGCATGCGTATATGTACTCAAAGCAGAACGGTGTGGCGCGATGCCTTCTTCGGATCGGAACGGATGTACAGTACACTTGGCGGTGGGTCTGCTGTTTATGTAATTTGTGGATTGCCATGGGCTCTTTGATTAGTTGAGGCGGAGAGTCAGTGGGTTTAGTTTGCAGTCTGGACTGGTTCATCATGCTGATACCAGTTGCTGCAAGTCCTATCTCATCAAGTTGGTGACCCTTTTAAACTAGATGAATGAAACCGTAAAGGGGACAGATGGGTCTTCAATCTGTGTGTGTCTCCTGACCATTTGATGACTGAGAATGTGCTAACGGAGGGGTCTCGTCATCAAGCTCATCCACCTTTCATTCTCTCGACTGATTATGCTGTATTTGTTTCAGAAACACAATGGAATAGCTCTGTTACAGCACTGCTGCTGTATACTGTGGCATCATGCACTTCCCATTAAATGTATTTCAGGATATACCTCTAACTTTGCAGCTGTTCTACTGAGTAAAGGTTTGGTATCCAACGAATCTGAGGCCTGTCTCAGGATGTGTTTGAGAGAGCTCCTTAGTAACTCTCAAAACATGAGTTACTCAGAAAGATACCTGTACAAAGACTTCCATCTGATTACTTGTCTACAAACTGCGGCTCCTGGCCTTCATCCATTTCTGCTCCTTGTCTGATACCTTTCAGTGCCAGTCTCCTTTTCCAAAATTACTCACACTAGTTTCTCTTCACATCAGCACCAGATCGCAAAATTCCCCCGATGACCTGGCAATCTTTTCATCAATGGCTGATGCTGGACTATTATGCACTACAGCCATGCAGGCATATAAACAGGAAAATAACCCTGCCAACTGCAACTCCCTTTTAGTAAACAAACCAATTCTTATGGTGAAGGTTGCCCAGACTAAATATCACCAAGACACCATTACATTACCTCTCTAGCAAATCACAGGTTGTCCACTATTTCTGGAAAGAGCGCGGGAGGTGGGTGAGGCCCCTGAAGACTACTGAGGCCCAGAGGGAATTGGAAATTGAGAAGTAGACAGAAGGAGTGTTCAATGAAGAGGAGGAGGGCAGTGCAATAAACCCAATTTGCATCTGCTATTCGTTTCCCTCCTGAAAGGGTGGTCTCTGCTGGTCTCTCGAAGCCAGTTCCATATTGTTTTAGTGTTAGCCCTAAATCACGGAATGTTCTTCCTCCATGATGCTTAATAAATTCCTCTAGGTTTCTTCCTTTGGACACCTTTTGCGGTTCAGGTACACTTGGCTGGAATGTAAGTTTTTGGGGAGACACTAGTGTGAAGGTTTTTTCATAGGTAATGTTATGTTGGTCCTTTTTCAGAATGATTTTGAAGGGAGCAGAGCAGCTTGAATTTAGGGAGACAGTGGAGAACCTTCAAGTTTAGGTAGACATGGCAGACCTTTTTCCGCATGAAGTTTTCTTGAGCTGCTTAATATTTAGAAACAAATGAATAGGCAAGCTTAGAGTAGGGTAGCATTCTCCGTCCTTCCTCCCCTTATTTATTTTCTTCTTTTACCATTACTTTTCCAATCTTGCCCTTTTTCTTTTCCTTCATATTATTATCTCAAGCCCAATCTCTACAGCTGCTACATCCCAAATTACCTCTACACCTGCCTATCTCCCACCTTTCACTCTCCCATTTCGCCTTCTCTCAAATCTTATTTTAGCTGGATTTTTATGTTTTTGTACAGTGGTCCATTGAATTTGCCATGCTATAATTATTGCAGTAGTCTTTCAAGAAGTGTGCCATGACTGAGAAATTAACAAACCAAGGCACTAGACTGGTATGTGTATTTTCCAGTTTAGATAGTACTAAATGTACCTAATCCGAAAGGATAAAGTGCCCAAATCGGACAGGCTTGAATGGACACGTGCATATGGTCCTGTAACAAGAGGCAAGAGTCATTTGATGAGTTGGCAGGATGCAACCAAATTGCCACCCGCTGGGGCGGGTCACAGGTAGTGACTGTCTTTGGCCGCCATGTCCACCGTATCCACTATATCCACTATGTGGAATTGAAGCAAGGCCAAGGCAACAATTGCTTCTACCTGCATAGAATAAAGACATACAGATTTCACAAAAGACATATAGACTGCATGCCTAGTAAGCCACTGAAAGGCCCAGAAGGGGAATATGAGGTGACCAAAGCTGTACATCACTGTAAGTAACACTGTGGAAGTGGCTGCCTGGCTGGGTGTGCTTGTGTCCCTGGATTGTGGTGGTTCCTTGGTAGTTCACCCCCAGATATTCTGTGTGTGTCATACAAGTACACACAGAAACACATACACTCACACACAAATACACATACACACACAACAGCATCACAAAGAGAACACACACAAACATCACCCCCTAACAAACACCCACCATATTCAGTCTTGCACATGCAGCATTACTCCACACCATTAAACATGCCATGACAATTACTACCACAAGCACCACCACCAGTCACACACCCATCACAAACTCCATCACACACAGACACACCAATCCTCATAACTCCACCATCTCTAACACTATATCAAGCTCATTCTCTCTTTTGCACACACACCAGTACAAATTCCATATTACACGTGCATACATCAAAAAAGCACTCAAACATACACTCACACACACACACTTCTCAACAATGCACACTATCACACATCATGAAGACACAAAGATCGATCTTTCCTTGTTTGTGTTGCTTCTCAAATCAAACCATGAAACCAATCCTTGATTGCTAACATTTGTCTGACCACATGTTCTGTACGAACTCTAACTCACAGTGCTTTGGCTTTGCCTTTTAGTAGATCGGCGTGTTCACGAGATGGCTTTGGTCAGGGCCGGACTGGGGCATAAATAGGGCTGGGTGCCAACATCGAAGCTAAAAAAGGTGCGCCCTGTTTGGAAATCAAAGCACCTTTGAACTTATTAAGACAGGCTGTATGAGTATTTTCCAAGGTAAAGACTGCAAGGAGGATGTGACATAACTGAAGGCAATCTATGTTTTAATATCAGGTTACTCGCAGTGCATACATACCCAATACTAGTCCCAGCTGGCAGAAGTTCGCTGAGAATGTGTGGTTTGCATGTGGGAATCGTGAAGCAAGAGACTAGCCTTGAAATCGTTTTTCTCTCACCTGAATTGGGAGGGTTGGTATGCATGTTGTGTGCTTATACATACAATCTAAAGCATACTAATTTTTCAGGGCACACTCACACTGCAAAGCAGACTCACACAGGAACGCCTCCACTAATACTGAAAGGTATGCTCACATTGAAAGAGGCACCCATATTGTAATGCATGCTCAATGCAGTTCGGGCAATCTCTTCATCTGCTAACTAACAGAGGGAATAGAGCAGCTCTCATGGTTGAAATCCATGCCAAGTTATTGCAGCTGTTGTAAAAGTCATGGTGGCATATACGATCACTGCCTTAATTAGAGCTTTGAGCTTTTGCTGTCTAGTTGTTCTTACCATGGTGGCAGTTGTGGTTATTGTTGTCAGGAGCATGGAGAAAGCTCTGTGGCAGGAAGAAGAGAGAGTGTAACAAACATGTTTTGCACTGACATGCAAGAGAAGGTTCCCAACTGCTGTGCAACTTCTTCTACTCTTAGAGCTGAGATGTTCATGAAAGTCCTATAGTCTGAATTCAGCAGCGTAATAGGACGGAATGTATGAAGCTCTGTGGTTATACTGAATAAGCAGCTACCTATGTTATGACATCTATTAATGTAATAACTGCACTTTCACAATTGCTTTATTAACCTTCCTGCTTTCTCAAATTTGCTTGAAAATGCACCATTTGTCCACGCTTTTTTCAAAATTTTCTCGGGGGGAAATCCCCCCGAACCCTCCATAGGGGGTTCGGGCTCGCTCGCTGCGCTCGCTCGCTGCGGTGCAGTATGATTATCATTTTACGCCCCACCACTTTCAAATGTCACCACCCGCCCCTGGAGGAGATCCGTAGTGTGGCTGAAGGAGACATGATTGCTGGAGGTGAAGATGGGGTCGAGTGTGTGACCTGCGATGTGGGTGGGGGAAGTGACCAGTTGTTTAAGTCCGAGGTTGGCGAGGTTGTCCAAGAGGGTGGTGGTGTTGCGGTCGTTGTTTTTTTCAAGGTGAAAGTTGAGGTCTCCCAGAAGGATGTAATCTTTGGAGGGGAGCGCGTGTGGAGTGATGAAGTCCGTGATGTCTTCACTGAATTTTGCGCGGGGTCCTGGTGGTCTGTAAAGGAGGGTGCCTCTGAGTGTGGTCTTGGGGTCGATGTGGATCTGGAAGTGAAGGTGTTCAGAGTTGGCGAGGTTGACGTCAGAACTGGTTGAGATGTGGATTGATTTTTTATGGACGATAGCGATTCCTCCTCCTGTGTGGCCGGTACGGTCCTTGCGAGTGATCTTATAGTCTTCAGGGATGGCAATGGTAATGTCTGGGGCGGAGGAAGCGTTCATCCATGTTTCTGTAAGGAAGGCGATGTCTGGAGAGATGGTGTCTAGTAGATTCCATAGGTCAATGGCGTGTCTGTGGACCGATCGAGTGTTGAGAAGGATGCATTGTAGGTGGTTGGGGTCAGGAATCTGTGGTGTGGTTGTAGCGGAGATGTTGTCGGTGCCGATGAATTTGCAGGAGTAGCAAGAGAAAGGTCCATGGGTTTGTCCAGGAGCGGTTTGGACGCAGTTGGGGCTGCTGCAGGCCTTCGACCTACTCAAGCAGTCCCTGTTGTCAGAACCCGTGTTAATCAGTCCTGACTATTCACAACCTTTCATCCTGCAGACAGACGCCTCCGATCAGGGTTTGGGGGCAGTCCTGTCACAGAAAGATGCAAGAGGGGTCGAAAAACCGATTCTGTATCTCAGCCGGAAGCTCTTCCCACGTGAGCAGAACTATGCGGTCGTAGAGAAAGAGGCTCTAGCGATTAAATGGGCTGTGGACAGTCTCCGGTATTATTTAGAGGGCCGAGAGTTCCTCTTGTATACGGACCACGCCCCGCTTGAGTGGATGGCCCGCAATCGGGGCCACAACGGCCGTGTTCTTAGGTGGTTCCTTTCTCTACAGCCTTTCCGTTTCAGAACACTACACCGAAAGGGACTAGACCAGGGCAATGCTGATTACCTCTCACGTTATCCAGCTACTTCCAACCCTACTAGTAAGACAGCTAGGGAAAGGGGATGTGGAAAAACAGTAGTCCCTACCTCGTCGGAAGGGCGGTCTAGTCACGGGTCCCACACCCCCACACCGGGACGAACAGCGTCCCTTGGTCATCGGACTTCCTCTCTTCGCCCACAGGATCCGCTAACCCACGAAGACCCGGAAACAGACAAACCGGATACCGGAAGTGAAACCCCTGTAGGCGACCCGGAACCCGACCCATCCGGAACCGGAAGCACGTCCACTGCAGTCCGCCGGGAACATAGAAAAGTCGGGAGGAGAGACGAAGCATCGTTCAGCCCAGCGGACTCGTGGCAGGAGACAGCGAACGGTGCGGAACCCCCGACGGAGAGCGGAAAGAAGGAGGAGATCGGAGAGAAGGCGGAAAGCGGAGAGGAGAACGAGGAAGAGGACCTGTGGTCGGAGGACTGGTGGCGACCTCCGGAGGTGGCTGGAGAGCGGCCGCAACTCGGATGAGAGTTGCGGCGGGGCACGTGAGTACCCTCTATCCTTTCTCCGTGTCCCTTAGTGTAAATATTGTAAATAACTGTAAGCCTTGTATATAGAGCCTCACGAGCACCCTGCCCTAGCCTTAGTAAATAAGAGAAGTATCACGAGCACTGTTTATATAACCTCGCACTTATCCCGGACACCTTCAATCACTCTACCCCTCCCGCTTTCTTATTGGTCTTATCCCCTCCTACCCTTCCCACCTTCCCAACGTTCAATTTCTGGCCCATTCACTCCCCGGTGAAGGTGGAAGTACTCGGTAGTCCTTACTGGACTGGACTAACCCCTGTACTCTCTCTCCCTTACATATCTCCGAGGAGACCCATCACCCGGCCGTACCCTGATATCAACAGCCCCGCAGAGGATCACAACCAAGACATCTACCCTGCATCAGAACCCACCCGGCTCGACGTTTCCCTCCGGAATTCTTTCCTGTACCTCTGTTGAACAAGACTTTGTGTGCATTACCACCGAATAAATCCTTAACCATAGCTCACTACATTCGGCCTCCCAGCCTGTTATTCCGGTCCGCCCAGCCCACAACCCCACAACTGCATTGACAAAAATAACAAAAAACATGGTTATTGCTGATGCTGAACAGCAATGGCAAAGAAATGGAGTAATGACCACCCCAGTATGTTGTCATATAAGCAAATATATCACCAAGCATGCACACATAAGCATCGTAATGCTGAAGCAGTCATTGTTTTAGACTTTTATATTTCAACTAAAAGATGGCAGGTGCATGTCATACAGATTCATATTTAAAAAAAGGTAAATTAAAGACCAGAAAGTGTCTAAAACTGCATGGCAGAGAAAAGAGTGGCTCAGTAGCAAATTTCAGCTGCGAGGCCCTTCAAAAAAGCTTTTTGTAAAGGTTGGCTAGCAGCAAAGGAGTAATGAAGGTAGACAGTCAATACAAGAGGCAGCTTGAGCAGGTAAGGTTATGGGAGCAATGGCAGAAGTGAGAAGACTATAGACAAAAAATATTGAGCAGGGCAGAGGTGGGGAAGCAATGGATGAGCTGGGTGGGTGGCAATGAAGAGAACGAGGGCAGGGATGGAAAGGGTGAAGAAGCACATGTGGGAGAGAGCAAGTGCATGCATGCACTCCCATGGAAAGCTGAAAGAAAAAGAAAAATAAGCAAGAGAGGAACATACATAAGAAAAGGAAGGAATGTCTTCAAATACGAAGATGTAAGCAAATGGAATTTACAAGAAAGCCAGCCAGTGATAAGCAATGGACTGACCAGAAGCCCACTATAAGTCTTGCTACACAATATCTCCATCAACAATAGACAGCTAAGCTATCAATCTCTAAGGTGGTCAATTTGGTGTTGTGTGAAAACTGATTTGAGGCCACCACCAAACCATTTCAAACTCCTAATCCAACACATTGCCAGAGGGCAATGGTTTTGAAAACTACTTACTTTGAGCCAGATATAAAATTGTAACCATTACAGTAAAGGCATTTTGGAATGTGAAGTTCAATCATTTCTGTAAGGCATCTGTGAGCTCTAAAAATGTAACCAATCAAGCAAATCCAAAAAGATGGTTATGCAATTACCATGAAGACTCTTTCAAAATGCAGCAATGTTCAATAATGTTGGTTTTATTTGAGTCTATATACACATTTATCATATTACAGGGCTATCAGTCCCATGTTCAATGTAAGATGCAAGGTGTATGTTCCTCCTGATGGAATCTTGCACCCCATCACCACAATTGTAAATAAAACCACAGTCTGTAAAATCGGAAAATCCGAGATTTGATTTAGTTGTACTTTTTTTGCGTAACATTCCTTTTTGTGCGCATGGTACTGCTCTACTTGCTTCGTAAAAAATAATAGATTTGATGTTACTCAGTACTGAAACCTCTAATTATATGCATTGCACTTTCATTTGACAGCTATCTTCTAGTACATGCAGATATATGGCATATATTAAAATAAGGCTTTTGGATTCAACAATCATAACTGAAAAAAGAGAAACAATTTGCCCATAATTAGACTCTCTGTTCAACAGTCATTTAGTTGTGTTGGACATTGTTGTGCGAAACCTGAAGTGATAGAGTCAACACATTCTTATAGTGGAAGTTCTACCAAATACGTTTATTGGGGGCTTTGAATGACCCACAATATAAAATACCAGAATCACCCAGTAAATGTATTCTATCAAAGTAAGGTGTCTTACTTTTTTCCAATTTTAACATCTGAAAATGTAAACTTGACCGCTGCCATCTTTTTCCCGCCTTGTAGCAAAGCATATTAAGAATATAGCACAAGCCTGTTTTCTGTTTGAACTGTCAGGGAACAGAAAGGAGTAGAAAGTTGGCGACTGCAAATTGTTGTTAGAGTTGTTAGAATTGGAAAGGAGCGACTGCCGATAAAACGGCGATAATGGGCTTGATAATACGCCCTTGTTAATTCCCATAGAAGCCCATGTGAACACAATAACATGGGCTTCTATGGGAATTAACAAGGGCATATTATCAAGCCCATTATCGCCGTTTTATCGGCAGTTTCCTGCCGATAAAACGGCGATAATTTTAACACCGGTCCTTGATAATATGCCCCTCAATTATTCTGGGGTGTTGTATTGTGGATCATTCAATGCCAAAAAATGTTCTGGGTTGAACTTCTTCTTTTATTAAGCAAATAGTCCCCCAGTGTGTGCGTCTCTTCTACTTGTAGTAGAACAAGTGTTATCACAACTCGGTGTCATTGGATTCCGTTGAATATGTCCTGTAATTAGCAAACGTACATTTTTACTGCCACAGACTACCCCTATTTTGTTTATTAGTGCCTCCTTTGAATGATTTTCATAGCCCACCACAGGTTTATTCTGCAGCACTTCAGATGGAAGACCCAGCACAGGAAACATAGCACAGGAGTGCTGGTTGGTCCTTTCGTCCACTCCTTGCTGGTGTTTCTGTAATGTTTGCATTGTCTCAGTGCAGACCTTTGTTTTTGCACAGATAGCTTAGGTCATTCTCTACTGTTGATTGCTGATTTCCTTGTCAATGCGGGTCAGACACACACTTGGAGAAGCAACACTGTTCCTCTGCAAACAGTTTTGATTTAAAGGCATCACATATTGATTTCCAGCAAATATTGCTTGATTGATCAATTGTACTTTTGAAGGAGAAATGTCTGAATTTGTGCTGTGATGATGGATTTATAGTTTGCGGCTAATAATGGGAGAATCTAACGAATATCGTGGGCGTCTGAGGTTCGGGGTGCCTGGGGACGTCGCCTGGGGTAGCTGTGGCTCCTCCTGGACACCAAGCTGAGCTCGGATGGCCTTTAGGATGTCATCAAGTTTATGGTCCATATGTGTTACCTGTTAAAAGACATAAGAACACAGAAGAAGCACTTTACTATGGAGGATAATCCCTTGAGAATTAAAGGCAAACAGTGCGTTTCATGAGTCTCAGTACAGTTTTATTTGTATGCTATTAAACATAATCAACAACATATTTTTGTAATTTGAATTGTTGCCTATTTTGTCCAGGGCAGTGGATCTACAGCCGTCAAGAAAGTCATCTATCACCACATGGTGGGGCAGAGTGGAGACGGTCAAAATGATGCTGACACCTATGGTGAACTACACGCTTGACATGTTTCCACTAAGCAACACCGAGGACTTCCATAAAAGGCTGGACAAGATGATAAAAAACTTCCTCTGGAGAGACAAGAAGCCCAGAATCAGCCAACAAAAACTCAGACTCAGCAAAAGTCAGGGGGGCTAAACTTAACAAACTTCAAAAACTTCCATACAGCCTGCATAGCTAAACAGGGACTGTACTGGCTTACCCCCGAACAGGAATACACACCAGCATGGCTAGCACTGGAGAAAAGAACCCTATAGACCCCATAGCCCTCTTGACTGCATCCAAGCACCCAGAAATCGCCAACAATCCCATACTTAAGAACACCAGGATTGCCCTCCTAAAGATAGATAGAAGATGGACGTCAGCATTAAAAACACCGTATGGGAATCAATATGGTTCAACCCCAAGATCAAATACCGGGGGAAGACACTCAATATACACACATGGTATAAACATGGCATCTCCACAACAAATCACATGACCACTTTAGATGCACGGCAGACTTTCGACGCACTGAAGAACAAACACAAACTGGACAACATCGAGCTATACAACTTCCTCAAGATCAAAGTGGCAATTACCAAGGCTGAACTTAACAAATTGACCCCGTCAATATTACAATTTGCCACCAACATAAACAAGGTAGGGCACCAAACCTCTCACCTGTACAAGCTACTGAGCCCAGGGACGTCCAAAATAAATAATAAGGCAATAGAGTACTGGGAATCCCTCCTAGACAGGAGACTGACGGAGAGGGAGAGATCCGACCTATGGACTTCAACAACACATAAAAAGATAACTGCCACCCTAGCACAAACCAAATTCTGGCTCATACATAAAGCATACTGGACCCCCTCACAACTGGCGTCAATAGGAGTGAGGGAAAGCGACACATGCTGGAACTGCAATAGACAGAAAGGCGACCTAGCCCACCTAATATTCCACTGCCCCCGAGTTAAAGTATTCTGGAACAGAATAAGTGACTTCATAAACAACACACTAAACATCCCCCTACAACTAGACTTCCACAGCCTAGCCAGAGCCTTCATGTCACCATCAATACAGACCAGAGAAGAAAGGGACCTCATAGACCTCCTACTCACAGCGGCGGTCAAGACGGTCCTGAGCAACTGGAACGACACAGGGAGAGCCTCTTTCAAAGCATGGTTTAATTGGGTAACCTTCCTACGGGGAGCCAACACAATAACGTCCAACCATTCACCCAGGACGCACACAAAAGGGCGAAATGTGGCTCAAGCTAGACAACTACCTGTCCTCACACAAACCACCCTAGAAGGGGAAGCACAAGGCCAACCACACCCTCCTGCTAAGCAGGCAGGAAAGACCTAGATCTGACCAACCGACTCGAACTCATGCAAATAGTGTGACCGACCCAGCACAAGACCCTTTGATTCCTCCTTTCTATCTTTACTTACTCACCGCCGAGGGGGACACAGACAACGACCGCCAGGTTTATGGAAAAGGCCACATGTAACCGAACCGGCCCATGAATTCTTGTCATATTTCGCTATGCCAGTCCTCCCCCCGGGGGCGTTTGATAACTGTACCCCTGTATGCTGTGCCTTGTATATATACATTTCTTTCTTCAATAAAACATTACTGAAATTTAAAAAAAAGAAGTCATCTATCAAGGGTGTAACAGATATATATGTTTTACTTTTATTCTGCATTCTGTCCATCAATTGTTGTTTTTGCATTTGTCACCCCGAGTGGGACGGGTATGCCCAGACGTGGGTCCCGTGCTCACTACGCCACTGGAGTCAAGCTATCCTGGCTGATGACAGCTGATAGCCAGAAACCGGTCCTAGGATGCTTGATTCCGGTCCAGGGAAGACATGGCTTGGCAGTTCGGGCTGGACTGTTCCCATGTTCCCATGAGGCACAGGGTCAAGACTGATTTGCATATGGCCATGTCTGAACTGGGGTGGCTTGGTGAGCAAAATAACAATGGATTTAACCCAGATCTGTGACTGGGGGTGAATGTTTTGCCGTTGTGCAACATTCTGCCCATCATCTTGTGTGTTTTGCTATTGAAAAGGTCCTGTTGGCTTATTACATTTCTTTGTCTATAATATGATAGAGTGCTGCCTGTGGCTATGCCACGATCCGCAAAACATACAAGATGGCAAAACATTCACCCCCAGTCACAGATCAGGGTTAAATCCATCGTTATTTTGCTCACCGAGCCACCCCAGTTCAGACATGGCCATATGCAAATCAGTTTTGACTGATGTGGGAAAAGTGTGCCCAGACGTGGGTCCCGTGCTCACTACGCCACTGGAGTCAAGCTATCCTGGCTGATAACGACTGATAGCCAGAAGAAACCGGTCCTAGGATGCTTGATTCCGGTCCAGGGAAGACATGGCTTGGCAGTTCGGGCTGGACTGTTCCCATGAGGCACAGGGTCAAGACTGATTTGCATATGGCCATGTCTGAACTGGGGTGGCTCGGTGAGCAAAATAACGATGGATTTAACCCAGATCTGTGACTGGGGGTGAATGTTTTGCCATCTTGTATGTTTTGCGGATCGTGGCATAGCCACAGGCAGCACTCTATCATATTATAGACAAAGAAATGTAATAAGCCAACAGGACCTTTTCATAAATGCTCTCAAGATCTGAAACAGCATCCCTATATCCATCATGACTGTACTATCCCTGTTCGAATTCAGGAAAGATTTGAAGGCACACCTATTTAAAGAATATGACATATGATGGAATAACAGGCCACAACCTCTATCTATGTGTAACCAGATGTGCAGGCTCTTCGTAAATCTGTGAATATGTGAGCATACACCATCCCCCTACACATGGCTCAAGTCCAACGAAGGATGGGCACTCTCAGTCACGAAAAAAGAATCAGAAAGAATGGTGCCCTAAGGGTAGTCAGTGCCATATCCTCCACCCTGCTGTTGGATACATGATAAAAGGATACTTTACTACCAAAGATAATTTTTCTCCGGAGAGATGGAATAGTCGTGGCCAAAGGAATCGGTATATACCTGAAAGTGAGTGGTACACACGTGGACAAATTAACAGTTCATTTCTTATAGGAGAAACCAGAATGAGAAAGCATGAATGGAACAAATACAATTTACGGTCCACCTGAAGGGAGGCAAAGGTTAGTGAAACAGTACAATAAGCATTATATAAACCCATCATGGAAATCCAAGGACTGTATTCTCTTTCCCACTGTTTAAGGGCAATGTTGAGGACAATTTGGGGCCTTGTAGAAAAGCAGTTGCCATACATGGACATTTCATCCTTATCAAATTAAAAAGGCCCCTGCTTGCATAAGGGACCCTTTGGAGAGAGCATGGAGGCAACAGCTGCAGATAAAGGCAGGATGGGAGTCATCTTGTTATGCTTTGCTCTGCACACCTAGTGCTCACAAATTGCTATTAACTCATGAGCGACTTGCAGTATTTGCTATATGGGTAGCAGGTTTATGCCATTGTAATGTAGACCAGATATGGTATGGGGGTCACATGTATTGATCTGAAATGGAAAATCTATCTTCAGCCAGACATGTGGGAAGGTAAAGTGGGATATGAAGTGAACCAGAGGCATACTGTAGAGTTAAAGACCATAAGCAAGAGTCCATGGCAGCTTGCACGATGTAGAAGGAGCAGTCTAGTCCCCAGCACTCTTTTCATGCCAGAATGGCTGTAACCAGGGGGGCCATGGCAGGGAAGAGATACAGTCCACAGCTGCCAAAGAAAAGGCTGTTCCTTTGTAAGAATATCTTCATATGAGGGACCACAATTTCAACACCCCTTCTCAGAACCTAGCTCTGTCTCTGAAGCAATCAACAGAGCACATCATCATGAAGCATGACTGAAGCAGAACTCCATAGATCAGACTATGTATTGTTGCATGCTAAATCTCTGCACTGGGATTTACCCTGAACACCAAACACATCCTCAAGGAACACACTGCCAAAAAACAAAGGTGGCTTGGTACCAGCTCTCTCTTCTGAAGAAAGTGAAACCATTCTTCTTAGAAGGGGACTTCAGAACTGCTGTTCAAGCCCTTCTACTCTTGAATCTGGATGGTGGAAACAACTTTCTCCATGGATCCATACCCCACGCTGGCCCCCCTAATCGGTATCCTACCTCCTCTCCCACAAGATAGGTGATTTATGTGTGAAATCTTGACTATTCTGTGCCCACTGCCCTGTAAAACCTGTACACTTAAATGCCGTAAAACGTTAGAACTCCAACTTAAGGATAAGAATGCACGCATTCTGTAATCTTGTTCTCACTCGTACGTCCCAAACTTCAAATCAACCCTGAAGATTGTAGAAAGCCAAGCCTTCAAGCTTGTTCTTGAAACAGATTTAGGCATGAATGAAAGAAATAAAATCCTGGCACAACTTGAGAGTTTGCGTTATCTTCTGATTGCTTAGTATGTCTCGTAGTTTCCTGCTAAAACATTTAATCCGATTGCCACCTTGTAGCTGATCAGAGGTTCTGCCTTCCTTCCCTCTAGCAGATCAAGCATTAGTATGACGTGATAGATCCAGCCCCAGTAAGAGTGTAGTCTGGTTGGACACCCGTACTGTATGAAGAAGGTAGAACTTAGATGCCGTTGGTGCACTCTAGGGAATGCGTGGACATAAATGGTCAACTTATTGCTAATCACAAGTAGGTTCTCCTTTCCATTCCTACCTGGTGCTAAGGGTTTAAAATCCAAATGGACTGGATCTATAGATTCACTGCTTTTCAGGCACTCCAGCTCCACAGCTCTATGAGTCTATGGAGTGGGTCTCCATATCACTGGATTGAGGAGGTGAGTGAATATATTTCCAGTTCTGAATGCAGAACTTGTTAAACCTGAGCTGTCTGTTATTACTGTGTGGGGAACTTCAGAACCATCTCTGGAAACCCCAGGGATCCAACGTTCCAATAGAAAGCGTGGCACCATGTACCCCATACAGGATACCTCCTTGTATGATGTTTCTGTTCTATGGGTAATGTGGGTCTTTGGATGCACGTAGGTGACAGCACTACATGCCCAGGTGTAATAAGCTGCCCCCTCATTTCCTTGTTCACGGTCATGAATTACATTCCTCCCCTCTCTTCGCGTCTTTCCTATATACAGAATAATGATTTTCCCCTTTGCCCTCAATCCTGTGTTCACAACTATGAATCCTCTGCACTCTTTTGGACATAATTATGAATCACTCCCCCCCCCCCTCTTTTTTATATGATTATGAATTGTTTCTTTTCAGATTTATTCCCTAGCCATGGACAAATAAAGGACACTTACAAGAAAAAATAGGAAGTCGGAAGCTTTGGAACAGGTGGGATCAGACAAATTCCCAGCGGGAGAGGTAGTAACAATATATAAAATAATTTCCCTCTTTGCAAAAGAGAAAGGGAATACCTTGAGTCAATATAACTTTCCTATTTTTACAGAAGATAGGAAGATATATTTTCTCTCTGGGCATTAGTTAGTGTTCCCTCCTTGCCTCTTGGCACAAAGGTCCTATATGGTCTCTGGTGTTACTCCTGCATTCCAACAACTCTTGCCTGCCTGAAACCTTCTTCAACACATCTCCATGAAGCTGTCCTGCTCCTTCGCTCTTGTTTTTATTTTTTGTTCCCTATTGCTCTTTAGGTCTATCAAGCTTCTGGGTCTCTTTTACTATTTTTCAGTAAGATGGTGCCCTTGTGCGCTGCTAATTTCAGACATAGACCCCTATCGCCTTTTACTCCAAGTGCACAAATTTAAACTTTAAAGCCTCTCTTTTCAAGTTCTGGTGTTGGCCAAGACCTTTAGATTTTTACTAAAACTGTATATCATGTACTTGCTTATAGGGACTTTCAGTCCGCCCTCATCCGTCAATCAGTTTGCTATTGTATCATTCACATTTTTCTTATGTCTGTCCCATTGGGCATTCCACTGCAACCATTGGCATACTTCACTGTGAGTAATGGCATTCTGCTTTTTCACAAGATCACAACAACACACCAAGTAGATCTTTTAATTTCCAAAGGACTAGCATGGCAATGTGGGCTTTTTGAAACACAAATATATACTTTTAGTTTTAGCCAATGTTTTGGGACTGATGAACCCACCACAGCCCTGGTATAAATGCTCAAACGAGCTCTACTCCCTTTGTCTCTTCATGCAATCTTTTCTTTTAATCTCTGTCCCTCCTTTTCTCCTCGCTCTCTTCTCTCTCTCCTTCTCTGATCACCTTTTCTCTACTTTGCTTCCCATTGCCCTCTCTTTCTCTTTCACTTGAAGTCTTCCTGGGCAGGTTGCAATTACCCCCTGTGGAGCTGGGGAAAGTGGCCTCCAAAGGCTCCACCATGGGGGAAATGCCCGGGTGGCAAAACAGGCCTGTCCGGCCCTGAACATGACAAAACAAAATAGGCAACGACATAGCCAAAAATCTACCAGTCTCCTCCAGACCTGCCAATGCTTCTTCTATATGTTATAATCATTACCTTTATGTTTTTCAACACTCCTTTTAATCTGGTACTGCTCTACCAGGAAGAAGAATGGGCTGTACAGAAAGGTATTGTGGGAGAACGCTTGTACACTCTAACACAAGACACCACACTACCTGCACCGGTCACAGCTGTAATACATCTTAATACGATCTTTAGAGTGCAGTGACTAAGTAGGTGATGGAGGATGGCAGAGAGGAAGAGTGCTAAGAGTGCTCGCTAGCAGTGTTGTCTTAAGAATTTCTGGGGACCCGGTCAAGACATATTTTAGGTCTCCCTGTTCATAACAACTTCAAAATGTATTACTCATTTTCTGCTGATCAAAGCCCAACAAACATTCAGAAACAGTCACACTACAAAAACAATTTAAATATGTCTTCCCAGGCCCCCACACATATTTAGGATGCCACTGGAGAAAACAAAAAGACTCAGAGGAAGAGGTAGGAATAGAGAAGAGAAGTAGAGATATGGAAATAGACAGAGGTGAGCTAGATAAAGAGACACGTTACTTTCACTTGGAATGTGGGGGACCCTGAGCTATTGCCCACTTTGCGCATGCCTTAAAACGTCTCTGCCGGCTAGTGCTCACCTGGGCTTTGAAGCCCCTGCATGCCCCAGGTAACAACATTTCCTTGGGGGTGTGCCATGTCATCTGAACCCATCCTCCTTCCTTCATGGCCACAAACAATGAGAAACCATTTACCACAAGGAATCTACCAGCGAAGGATAGCTGGGGGAGGGGGGTAGTGAAGGGGGCATTGAATGAATGAATGAATGAAGGGAAACTTGTACCGCGCAACTTAGCCCAGGGGCATCAAGGCTCCAATTGAAGGGGGCAGAGGATGCTGGAAGGCCTGGCTTGACGTGAGGGGAGATATTGCAGTACGTTCTCTTTGGGACCCTGAGAAAGAATGGTCAAAGAGGGTTCAGATCTTAAGTGCTGACCAAGGCCTTCTCCTCATTGCTTACAAGGTGCGGACTTCAGGAATATTGGCATTTTGATAGGGATGTAAAAAGACGGAGTTCAGGCACAGAGGAATAACTGCAGGGGAAAGGCTTAGCTGGAGATCAAATGAGTCTAACGCGTTGCAATGTAAAGAAAAGTCCAGAAGGGTCACGTATGGAGGTCTGTTTGTTTGCAGTGTATTTGGGGTGGTTCGTAATAGTAATAGAAGACAGACTTATGCTGGTCCTTTGCCCCTAGGCATGGTCGTACCCTATGAGGGTTTAAGTATTCCCACAGATTCCAGTCCCAAGTACAGTACACTTGTCATCATGTACCCAGACACATGTGTGTTAAGTCCCCTTCAGTGCTGATTTATACCTATTTTTCTAACCTCCCATGTGGAATCTGTCAAACTTGTAACTCTACTTTTCTCTTTACTGTAAATATTTTTACAACGAATATTTCCCTGCTTTACATCTGCCCTTGAATGCTCTGCAAGTTAATGAACTTTCCCACGCCTTATGCACCACTTATTCTTTTTCTTTCAGCTGTTATATGCGAACTTAAGTGTGGGAAATGCCCTGCAAACCACATGTGAATGGTCAACACTTGAGAGGATGTCCGCCCCATTTGATTCACTGCTGTAATTTAAGTTTGAAACTATTTCCATATTAAACTGATCTACAAATTTAATTTACTTTCTTACAATATAATTATTGGAAACATAATATTTTTGACTTTTTTGACTACTGACTTTAATATTTATTTTCAAAAATTGCAATTGTATCTAATGGTATTCCGTTGCTAGATTAATTGAGTAGGATGTGCTCCATGAATTTGTTTTTAAACTCAAGTAAAACATTTCTAACTCAATAAAGCTTGTGGATATAATATTAGGATCTACAAACATGTAGATCACCGTTACATACTTACATTTAGCCTCACATTTGATAAATACTTGCATATTTTATTACTACATTTTCTAGATGTAATCATACTTACGGCTAGAGATGCCTCTGTAACTCTGTGTGTGTGTGTGTGTGTGTGTGTGTGTGTGTGTGTGTATAATGCATTGAAATACACCAATTTCGAACCCACTGCGGTTTCCGGGATTGTTTTTCATCTTGTTGTTGGTTGTTGCTCCTCTTACTCAACTCTTAACGCATCCCATTTTCATAGTTGCACTAGACCACATACATATGTACAACAGTGGTCCGCACCCGTTTACCTTTCCTCAGATTATGTCCTTTCCACATATTTCCGTTTCTGACTTAATGGAATTTAGAGCATATTTGTGGTTTGCTTGTGGATTCTCCACACCTTCCACTGTACCTAGGTATTTACTTATGTGATTAAAACTGGCTACATGTGTATTCACTGAACGAAACATAGGTTAAAGGAAAGTTATACTTAGGTGAAAAGGTCAGTTAAAACATACTGGGGCATATTAGAAAGAACCTCGTTAAAACTATCGCAGTTTTAGCGGCAGGAAACTGCCGCTAAAACGGAGATAATGGGCTTGCTAATATACATTATAGAATTCCAATAGAAGCCCAGGTTAGATGTGCAGGACATCTAACCTGGGCTTCCATTGGAATTCTATAACGCATATTAGCAAGCCCATTATCGCCGTTTTAGCAGCAGTTTCCTGCAGCTAAATCTGCGATAATTTTAACGAGGTTCTTGCTAATATGCCCCACTGTTATAAATGAATGAAACCACTGAAATTCACCAGTTATAGTTATCTCAAGTTAACTATAACTCATAGCCTTAGCTAACTAAAAACTCACTCCAGTGCCATGCAGTTTTCTCATCAATAATTTCATTGTAAATGTTGCAATTATATTATCAATGATGCCATGGAAAATGTCATGAGTGATGTAGTATATGGGGCAATTAGCTGTGAATGGCTAAGTCAAGCTGGCACCTGATTGGCTTCCACCACATCAACAAAGGTGTTGCAGCAGCCATCTTAGGACTTGGGACTCAGGTCCCAGTCTAGAAAAAAGGTGAAAAAAGATACAAGGTGGCAGGATAGCGATACCATGAACCCTAGGCCTGGTGGGAGACCGGGATGGGGGGAGGGGGAGTGCAGCTGGGAGGTGGGAGCGGGAACCGGCAGGGGGGAGGGGCCGCAGGGGCAGCAGGAAAGGGAGTGGAAGACAGCAAATGGAAAAAGGCACTAACAAGACAAATAGAAAGAAAGGCAAAGAGAACAAATTGACAAAAAGGCAGAACCGGGCACAAAAATGGGGGACAGACAGACAAAAGCAGGAAAACTGCAGAAGGCTGGCAGAGTGGACAAGCAGAAGAGCAAGGCTCACCCACTGGACCACCAGGGATGAGGCGCAGGCAGGAGCCTGTGGGTAGAGGAGGGCCTCTAACACCTACCTGCAACCAGAGATGTGCTGGGAGCAGCGGCACAACGATGGACCTGCGCGAAGGGAGAGTAGAGTTCCTTGACCAGGAGGTCAGAGGTCTTGCTCAACCTGTCACGCAGCAGCCGCCATTAAGTAGGGGATAGAAGAGGGAACACAGCTGGGAGGCGGGAACCGGCAGTGAGGGAGGGGCCGCGGGGCAGAAGAAGCGGGAAAGGTAGGGGAAGACGGCAAACAGGAAAGTGAAAAAAAGGCACTAACGTGACGAATGGAAAGAAAGGCAAAGAGAACAAATAGACAAAAAGACAAAAAGGCAAAACGGCGCACAAAAATAGGGGACAGACCGGCAAAGGCAGACAGACAAGGCAGGAAATCCTAACCTAACCATCTTGCTCCTACAAGTGTGACAATTCAGACTATCTTAGGTCAAACAAAGCTATAATAATTGTGTGAGGGGCTGGTATTATTCATTTTCAATGTATATTGTCTTAATAAACACCATTGTTGTGTTCACCTCAAAATTAAAGACAGTGCCACCATGTGGTGGACTAAGCAAACACAAGTAGATGATGTTCGGAGTGCTGAAACTTTTCAGACACTCACCCCCAGTCACAGATCTGGGTTGAATCCATCCTCGTTCTTTAGTTCACTTCGCCAACCCAGTTCAGGCACAGCTATATGCAAATCAGTCTTGACCCTGTGCCTCATGGGAACAGTCCAACCCGAATTGCCAAGCCATGTCTTCCCTGGACTGTAAACAAGCATCCTGGGACCGGTGTTGGGCTAACAGCCCTCATCCGCTAGGCTAGCTTGAATCCAATGGCAAAGGGAGCAATAAACCCACGTCTGGGCATACCCTGCCAACTTAGGGTGAACAAAGCAAACACAAGCAGATGATGGACGGAGTGCTGAAACTTTTCAGACACCCACTCCCAGATCTGGGTTGAATCCATCATGGTTTTTTAGCTCTCGTCACCACCCCAGTTCAGACACAGCTGTATGCAAATCAGTCTTGACCCTGTGCCTCATGGGAACAGTCCTGCCTGAACTGCCAAGCCATATCATCCCTGGACTGGGAACAAGCATCCTGGCACCGGTTTCAGGCTAAAAGCCCTAATCAGACAGGCTAGCTTGAATCCAGTGGCAAAGGGAGCAAGGGACCCACGTCTGGGCATACCCTGCCAACTTAGGGCAAACAAAGCAAACACAAGGAGATGATGGATGGAGCGCTGAAACTTTTCAGACACTCACCCCTATTCACAGATCTGGGTTGAATCCATCATCAATTTTTAGCTCACTTTGCCACCTCAGTTCAGACACAGCTATAACCAAATTAGTCTTGACCCTGGGCCTCATGGGAACAGTCCAGTCCGAACTGCCAAGCCATGTCTTCCCTGGACCGGAAACAAGCCTCCTGGGACCCGTTTTTAGTGGGGCTCGTTGACCGCCATAACGATAGGGGTGACTCTTGATCACGAACGAGGGTTATGATGGAGCATTCCCACGCCCTGCTCCTCATGCGAGTGAACGCTGGCGTAGCGGTCCCCTGAGCGGCTCGCTGACCGCCTTTAAGGATAAGGGGCTTACTCTGATTGATGTGCTCACACGTCCTGCTCCTTAAATGAATGATAGCAGGCTTGTGTGCAGACTAACGCTGTAATAACCTGTTTCCCTGTGTTACCCGATGCCCCGACACACCCCTAGATCAATAATGGCAAACTATCGAAATACACACCTATAACATCGAGGGCCTTGTTTGAGGCGCTCACACATCCTACTCCTTACATGAATGACAGCAGGATCGTGTGTAGATAAACTTTGAAAAACCTGATTCACTATTTTATCCGATACCCTGACACACCCCTAGACTAATATTGGCAGGTTACCTTATTGCATACCTATAACAAGCCTATGCAACAGCATAATACTATCGATACTAGATAACTGCATAATTAAGGCACAGTGAAGCTAGCTGAATCACTAAGCAATACTCAATGAGGGGCGATTTGAATATGTGTGTTGAACCTATATTTCTTCCCCCCCCCCCCATTGCAATTTCATTCCAGCCTTAGCTACCGCGGCTTGACTCACCGATGTACATCCCGCCAGACACTGCTGTTACATTTAACTTTTGACCTCTAGGTGAGTGGGGTCTTTAGACCGGAACGGCTGTTCCTTTTTAACGCTGCTGCTCTTCTTTTTTTTTATAGTCACAAGAAACTTCTCCACTCCAACACATGCGAGCATGTCACTCACTACTGCTCCATTTGGAGATGTCTCACCTTCACCGCATGCTAGTAGTCACCAACACTAGCATGACACTGAATGCACCAGGTCATATAAGATGTGGATCAATGTACTGTACCTACTTGAGAGATGTAACCCCTTACTTTCTCCTTTTGGTTCCCGAACCCAGGCATGGAACAATGTATATGCAGGTACTCCATTTCCTAAACGTACATGTAAGCACTGATACTTAGAGAGATCAGCCATACTGTAGACAATGAGTACTTTTCATAGGTCCTGATGAATCGCGGGTAAATTAGTCCTTTGCGAGAAACATGTCGACCGAAACCCTCACCTATTAGCATAGTCTCGAGTGCGGAAAACATTACTTTCCAAACCTCCTAGGCTAATTGTTGTTTTTAGTTAGCACACGGGACCACCCGAATAAAGTTCCTTCTGCCAAGGGCAGTTGGATTAAAAGATCTCCGCTAAAGAGCCCCTCTTTGAGTTGTTGCCCGTCGGGTATTGCAGCGCCCACCCAACGAGGAGCATTGCCCATGATGAAGCATGACACCTGCAAGGGTGTGTGAGGCCAATATATCCAACAAAATGGATACCCACGGGTGGGTTACCTATTAACCTCCTACACATATCCACTCCTCGTTGACCTGTACTTTGAATCCAGGAACAGCCCAGTCCCCTCTTTGGTACCCGTTTTCGGCTAACAGCCCTCATCAACCAGGCTAGCTTGAATCCAGTGGCAAAGGGAGCAAAGGTTGCAAGGGACCCACGTCTGGGCATATCTCGTGCTCTCCATGCCACTGGAGTCAAGCTATCCTGGTTGATCTGGTTGATGAGGGTGAAAGACCGAAACCAGTCCTAAAAGGCTTGTTTCCAGTCCAGGGAGAACCTGGTCTGGCAGTTAGGGCTGGACTATTCCCATTGGGCGCAGGGTCAAGATTGATTTGCATACGGCTGGATCCAAATTGGAATGGCATGGTGAGCAAAAAAACGATGGATTTAGGCCCAGATCTCTGTACTGGGGTGAATGTATGACACTGTTCTGCATTCTGTCCATCTAATGTTCTTTTTGCATTTGTCACCCCGAGTGGGACGGTTATGCCCAGACGTGGGTCCTGTGCTCTCCCTGACCAATTCCATAGTCCCCTGGATTCACTCCTCGGCATATGCCACAGTGAATATAACACCTCAATAAACAAATGCAGGACCTTTCTGCAAAACCGCAAGCCCCCGCCAAGGGCAGCCCTTCGACTCCCAGCACCGAAAATGAACTGTTGCTTATGTCCCATCCATTCAATGTTACTCCGATGCGGTGCTTGGGGGCTCAACAACATTTTCAACTATACCCTCTTTTTGTGGATTTGGTGACGTGCATCTTAATCGCCGGGGGTGCAGAAAAGAGGGGATACCACAAAACGCCTTTAAAAACAGCAAACACTCTTCTCCACGTCAAGAAAAAGCCTGCACTAGAATCTTTGGGCAATTTCCATTTTATTAACAGGCAGCACTTGCAAAAAGGAGCACGGTTCGGCTGATCTCACAGCCTTTGTCAACCTCAAAATGCGCCACTATTGCTTCGTATTTAAACACTCACAACAGGTGATGCCAATTGCATGAACATAAACGAGCTACTCCTACTTCAGTACTTGCTTTAAATTAAGTCACCAATGCTTATGTTTTGCTATCACTTGTGATACAGAAGCTGCAGTGGCCTCCTGACTAGGGTCCTGGCACTTTTTTTATTTTTTAAATTATGCACTGAAACAGGGGTGTCTAACATAACTTTAGATGTGTAGGGTACAAACATGTATTCAGGATAACCATCGACTATGCAAATTAATACTAATGAGATTAACTACATGAAAAACTAGTTCATGGAAATCTGGCACAGATCTGCTAGACCTGTACTGAACATCCCAATGACTGGATGCACTATTAAATATCTGACTAAACAGACATTAAAAGTAGCCAATAAATGGGACAGCAAGATTAGCCCACTGGAGGTCGGAGGAGGGGTGGGAATGAGGTTTGCACAGCCAGAGGGTGCAGTGTAATGCTTGTTAATAGCTTATTCGGATAAGGAAAAGAAGGTTGACTTTTGCCAGCCCCTCTTGGCATGTTGATGTACACTTAGGCTTTCACTACCTAGAATATTCCCTTGAGGAGTGTACATCTGGAATGATTTACTGTGAACGGGTTCAACCCATCTAATTTTGACTTGCAGGCTTCCAGATTTGAAATAAGAACGAAAATAGCTCGTGGGTAAAAATAAAAAGAATTATAAACAACTGATTGAAAACATTTTCTCAAGGTGTTTGTGTTTCTGTAATGTGTTATGGGAGTCAGAGTCTGCAAACTTCCCATAACAAAACAACGTTTAAATAACAATGGTTTGAGGTACCTTGCCACTAAAAGACATTAGTACCATTCAATAACTTTAATATAATCTGCAGCAATTTGCTTGCCGGTAATGCTTCCAGTAGAACATCAAAAGGAGACATTTTGCACAATATATGCATGTGCAGTACATTTAATCTTTATTATATTGTTATTGCAATTCTACTGACCCTGGACAGATGGGTTAATGAAGGTGCAAATGAACAGCGGCGAGATTAGGTGTGTTATTGTATTGTATTGTAATTGCATTTATATAGCGCTTACTATCCCTGACGAGGCATCAAAGTGCTTTTTCAGGGAGTAGCAGGCCACTCCAGAACCCAAATGGATTAGTGGTGAATTAGTTTAGTGAAATATTAAATTAATTTGAGAGGTGCATATGGTAGTCTGTTATTTGTATTGTAAAAAAGACAGTGGAGGGTAGAAGAGGGAAGGGTTTACATTTATATAGTGCTTGCTTCTCCTGATGAGGTGTTGAAGAGCTTTTTGGTGGGCAGCACGCTACTCAGAACCCAAATTGAATTAGTGAGGAATTAGTATAGGGAAATATGAAATATATTTGAGTGGTGGACATATTAGTTTGTTATTTGTAATGCAAAGGAATAGTGGAGGGATAGAAGAGGTAAGGGTCTAGAATTTTTTTTAAAGTTCATAGCAGTAGGAGGCGATTTGGGATGAGTAAAGGTAAGGTGAAGGGGGAACAGTCAGAAGGAAGGGTTTAGAAGGGCTTGTTTTAGAGACATTGAATAGTAAAAGAGGTATGAGATGATGCAAGGACGGGCAGAGGAGGAAATAGTCTAGAAAGGGCTATATTGGGGATCATTGTAGTGATATGGGTTTTGGGATAAATGAGAGAAAGGAGGTAGAAAATAAAGAAGATTATTATTATTATTATTAGGGAGATTTGTAAAGCGCCTGGTGTACGCCTACAGACGTGTCCCCGCGCTATAAAAAGTGGGGTAAGCAGTCAAGCAGCCAGCACAACCGTCTACCGTCTGATAAGGTGAGTCTTAAGTTTTATTCTAAATGTGGGTTCAGATGACTCCAAGCGTAACTCTGACGGAAGGTCATTCCATTGCTTCGCTACCAGATATCTGAATGACCTTCCCCCCATACGCGCTTTCCTGATTTTAGGAATTTTCAGAAGACCTGTGCAGGAGGAGCGCAGAGTCCTCGTGGGCTCATACCTGGTCACCAGGCTCTGTAGCAGGGCAGGGGCTTTGCCACCCAGGATGCAGTGACACGTGGCAAGGGCTCTGAATTCCACCCTGCTCCTAACAGGAAGCCAGTGCAAGGCCTGGAGTGCTGCCTTAGAGGATGATCTTCTAGGAAGCCTCAAAATAAGGATGCAGCAGCATTTTGCAGCACCTGTAGGCGATTGAGAGCCTTTCCCGTGCCCCCCAGGTACAACAAATTGCCGTAATCCAGGCGTGAGGTGACTAAGGCATGCACCAGCGTCCGACGAGCAGAAATGGGCAGGAAATCCAAGACCTTTCTCAGAGTTCTTAGAACTCCGAAGCATGTCCCCACCACACGGCCAATCTGGGGGCCAAAGGCAAGGTCAGTGTCCACCCACACCCCAAGATTCCTAACTTCCTGGCAGGGAACAGGCGTCTCTCCTAGGCAGGGCGGCCACCACGCCGATGTCCACAAAGATGGGCATCCCCCCACCACGAGCACCTCGGTCTTGCTGCCATTAAGTTTCAGGCAGTTGGCGGACATCCAGGTTGCCAGTTCTTGCATGCACACTCTGAAATTGTCCGCCATCAGACCGGGTGCGCGCGAGAGGGAGATGACCAGCTGCGTGTCGTTGGCGTAGGACACCAGACGAAGTCCATAGCTTTCAACTATGGCCGCCAGCGGGGAGACATACAGATTGAAAAGGGTCGGGCTCAGGGACGAGCCTTGCTGCACGCCCTGGCCCAACCCAATCTCCCTAGAGTAACACTCTCCCTGGCGGACCTGGAAGCATCTGCCTGTCAGGAAAGATCGAATCCACCCAAGCTCAGCCCCTGAAACTCCTCCATCATTCAGACACTGTAGCAAGATGGAATGAGCTACAGTGTCGAAGGCTGCGCTTAGGTCCAAAAGGATCAGAGCCATAGTCTGGCCCTCATCCACTCCCTGTCGTAAGGATTCTACTGCCATTAGTAGTGCTGACTCAGTCGAATGCCGCGGACGGAATCCAAACTGTGAGTCATGGAGCAAGGAGGCTTCCTCTACAAAGCCCATTAGCTGGAGGTTCGCAATTTTTTCAGCAACCTTTGCCATATATGGCAAAAGAGAAATAGGGCGAAGATTGTCCAGCCTATCATAACTAATATTGGGCTTCTTTTGAAGCGGAAGGACTACCGCCCGCTTCCAGGCCTCAGGGACAGAATGAGTCCTAAAAGAGATGTTCAGAAGGTGGCGGATGTACGGCTCCAAAGTAGGCAAACTGCCCACCAGGCGCCTAGGGGTGGTAGGATCTTTTGGGGAGCCTGATTTTATCGAACCACAGATCTGAATAAGATTTTCAGTAGGCGGGGTAACAAATGCAGTTAACATCTGGTGCCCCCCTCTTACCCCACAATCCTCTACAATCTCGGAGGCTATGGTGGCTTGACTAGGAAAGGCCGAGTAAATGGTTGCCACTTTATTAGCAAAGAACTCTGCTACTCGGTTACAGCTATCCACCGTACAGAATTCCTCTGGGACTGCTGCAGGCTTTCCGACCGAGAGAGATTTATAAATTAAAAACAGTTCCTTCGAGGAATTTTCTGCCTCCTTGATCCTAGTATCAAAATACAGCTTTTTAGCCTTTCTGATTAGTCTATGATAGCTGCGCCTGCTTACAAGATAGTCCATCCTGTCTTTCTGCAAGTTTACATGCGCTCTTGGCCATTCGCACCTCGTCTGTGTACCAAGATGCCGATTTCAGGGCACGTCCCTCTGATCTAACCGGGGCGAGCGGGGCAACCTGGTCTAGCGCAGCCATGATGCGCTTATTCAAGTTCTTATTAGCTGTCTCCACATCCTCACCCCCCGGGTCACCCTCGCTCGTAAGTGCCTCATTAAATCTGTCTTGGGAGAAGTTAACCCATCTCCGCCTTGGATGATGTAGTGCTACCTGTTCCGGTATTCTAGTTCCCGGAATGTAGATCGAGAAGGGCACCAAGTAGTGATCTGACCAGGGAATGGGTACGGGAGTAGCAACCTCCACTTGTTCCCAGTTGGCAAAAATAGGGTCCAAAAGATGGCTCCGTAAGTGGGTAGGAAGTTTGCCTATCAACTCAAGTTGAAGCGCACTCATTGCTTTGCAAAGGTCCCCGGCCATCTTATCCACAGGGTCGTCCAGGTGTAGGTTAAGATCACCCAACACCAGGAGCTTATCCGTGCGCAGGGCAACCTCTGTGATGCCTTCGACCAGGCTATCAACAAATCCTGCAGCTGGGCCAGGAGGCCTGTATATCAGGAGGCACTTCACACTGTACCCCCCATTGACCTGAATGGAAAACTCACCCGCCTCACTATTATTGATAGCCGTCGGCTCAAAATGGCAGCGTAAGCCCTGCCGGGCAACAATGGCTATCCCTCCACCTCTCCCCTTCGGTCTGTCTTGCCTTATCAAGGTATAGCCCTCTGGAATGGCTTCGATGGCCTCTGGGGAAGAGTCACAGTCCAACCATGTCTCCGTAAGGAAGACTAGAGCCCATTGTTTTTCACTAAGGAGATCATGGATATCCAGTCTATGCCCACGCAGGGACCAGAAATGTAGCAAACCACAAACCAGCTTATGATGTTCTTTCTTAGCCGGCTTAGACCGGCCAAAAGAGAACTGGCAATGTTTACAACCCGTGCTCTCGTCAACCAGTACGCTATGCAGACAAGATCTGCTAGGGCATAAGTTGCGGAGGGACAGCAGGGCATCTCTGCTCCAGCATAGGTGACCTTTCTTTGGAGCAGGGGGCATGGCCCTAGCCCGCATCCGGCCGCGGACGGGCGCAGACGGGCTTGACATAAGCGCGACTTCGGCGTGCCTTTGTCGCGCCCGCTGCGCTCGCCCGCTGCGCATCCGAGGTTGCATCCACCTTTTATTCCCCACAGCGTGAGTGCCTCAGGAGCACTAGACCGCTAACCGGCCCCCCCCGCACCGGAAGTGGCAGTCTCAACCTTCCCCGCCCTCCGCGCAACGGTGCTAGCCACCGCGTCGGATCAGGGCGGGAAGGAGGGAAGAGATCAGCCCTCGGCGTCGGAGTCTGTCAGGTAAGCCTGCAAATCAAATCCGGCAGAGCGCGTTTAACAGGGAAGCCTTAATCGCTATCCCGTGAAAGCCTCTGTGCAATAATTATTCCAGCAGCAAGTTTAAAACCAAATAGAGGTGCATCAGAATAAAACAATTTTACAACTGCCTCAGCGCCGAGCACAGTGGCTGTAGACACTGCAACTGCCTACTCACCACAATGCGACCGGCTCCTTCGGTGCCTTTTATTCCCCACAGCGTGAGTGCCTCAGGAGCACTAGACCGCTAACCGCCCCCCCCGCGCACTGGAAGTGTCAGTCTCGACCTTCCTCACCCTGCGCGCAACGGTGCTAGCCACCGCGTCAGACCAGGGCGGGAAGGAGGGAAGAGATCAGCCCTCGGCGTCGGAGTCTGTCAGGTAAGCCTGCAAATCAAATCCGGCAGAGCGCGTTTAACAGGGAAGCCTTAATCGCTATCCCGTGAAAGCCTCTGTGCAATAATTATTCCAGCAGCAAGTTTAAAACCAAATAGAGGTGCATCAGAATAAAACAATTTTACAACTGCCTCAGCGCCGAGCACAGTGGCTGTGGACACTGCCACTGCCTACTCACCACAACGCGACCGGCTCCTTCGGTGCCTTTTATTCCCCACAGCGTGAGTGCCTCAGGAGCACTAGACCGCTAACCGGCCCCCCGCGCACCGGAAGTGGCAGTCTCGACCTTCCTCGCCCTCCGCGCAACGGTGCTAGCCACCGCGTCGGACCAGGGCGGGAAGGAGGGAAGAGATCAGCCCTCGGCGTCGGAGTTTGTCAGGTAAGCCTGCAAATCAAATCCGGCAGAGCGCGTTTAAACAGGGAAGCCTTAATCGCTATCCCGTGAAAGCCTCTGTGCAATAAGATGTAAATGAACAGCGGAGAGATTAGGCAGGTTACAGAAAGTGCAAATAAATAACGGAGAGATTAGGCGGGTTATAGTGGGTGCAAATGAACAGCAGAGATATTAGGCGGGTTATAGTGGGTGCAAATGAACAGCGAAGAGATCAGGCGGGTTATAGAAGAAGCAAATGAACAGCAGAGAGATTAGGCGGGTTATAGAAGGTGCAAATGAACAGCAGAGAGATTAGGCGGGTTATAGAAGGTGCAGATGAACAGCGGAGAGATTAAGCGGGTTATAGGGGGTTCAAATGAACAGCGGAGAGATTAGCGGGTTATAGAAGGTGCAAATAAACAGCGGAGAGATTAGGCGGGTTATAGTTGGTGCAAATCAACAGTGGAGAGATTAGAGGGGGCTATAAAAGCTGCAAATGAACAGTGGAGAGATTAGACAACCAGTAAATCTGCTAAATAGAGCCATGAGTTAAGTGCTTGCAGCTGACATCTGCTGTGACCCAAAGGTTGCGAGTTTGGACTCAGCAAGGGCAACTCAGCTTTTCATCCATCCTACGTCAGTAAACTGAGTACCATTAAACTGAGTAAAATGAACATCTTTTAGATGCTTAAAAGACTGTAGAGAACTTTTATATCCCCCAACATAAAAAGTAAGCTATAGGCTGGGCCACTAGAACCATTTGATTCTGTGGCTGCTGCATTTTTCGAATAATTATAGATTTGCCGCATTTGCCACATAATCCATCATCTGCTGCATAATCTGCAGATTTTAACAAAAAAAATATGTTTCTAGCTTGAATAGTTCAAATGTTTCTAAAAACACAGCAATACCTGTAGGCACGCCGTGGAAGTCCCTTTGCATACATTTCTGTTGCTTTATTTGGGTATTAAACTGGTACTAATAATGTGCTATCAATGCCCAGTGTTAACAAGTGTAACAAGCATTGGAAATGCAATAGGTCTCGCATTAGGAAAGTTTGAGCTATTGGTATTGTACATGACACTTTTTTTATTTATGTGTTGGTTTTGAAAGTAGCAAAATGAATAGCTTTGTCAGTTACAATGTCAATAGTTTTAACTTTTGCAAATGTGACACCTATAGCATTTGTAATGCAATGTGTGTTGTATTTACGTGACTTAGATGTATTGACATTACAAATAACAATGGCTTTTACTTTTGTAAATAACTAATACTTAAATAAAAGTTATTGTAATTTATAATGGCAATAGCTTAAACGTTTGTAAATAACTTTTGTGAAGATTATGTTCAGTGTATTTTATTGTGACGAAAATCCAAGAACATTGCATTTGCACCTACACACACACAGAGCCACACACATATAGATGTGGTGGTGGTGGATCTGGGGGATATGGTGGTGGTGGTGATGGTGGATGTGGTGGTGATGGTGGTGGATGTGGGGGTGGATGTGGTGGTGGATGTGGTGGTGGTGGTGGATATGGTGGATGTGGTGGTGATGGATGTGGTGGTGATGGATGTGGTGGTTGTGGATGTGGTGGTGGATGTGGTGGTGGATGTTGTGGTGGAAGTGATGGTGGTGGATGTGGATGAGGTGGTGGATGTGGATGAGGTGGTGGATGTGGTGGTGGTGGATGCGGTGGTGGATGTGGTGGTGGTGGTGGATGTGGTGGTGGATGTGGTGGTGGTGGATGCGGTGGAAGTGGTGGTGGATGTGGTGGTGGATGTGGTGGTGGTGGATGTGGTGGTGGTGGTGGATGTGGTGGTGGTGGTGGATGTGGCGGTGGTGGATGTGGTGGTGGTGGATGTGGCGGTGGATTTCATGGTGGATGTGGAGGTAATGGTGGATGTGGTGGTGGATGTGGTGGTGGATGTGATGGTGGATGTGGTGGTGATGGTGGATGTGGTGGTGGATGTGGTGGTGGATGCAGTGGAGGTGGTGGATGTGGTGGAGGTGGTAGTGGTGGATGGGGTGGTGGTTGTAGTGGATGTAATGGTGGATGTAGTGGTGGTGGGTGTGGTGGTGGTGGTGCATGCGGTGGTGGTGGATGCGGTGGTGGTGGATGTGGTGGATGTGGTGGTGGTGGATGTGGTGGATGTGTTGGTGGTGGATGTGGTGGATGTGGCGGTGGATGTCATGGTGGATGTGGAGGTGATGGTGGAGATGATGGTGGATGTGGTGGTGGTGGTGGTGGTGGATGTGATGGTGGATGTGGTGGTGATGGTGGATGTGATGGTGATGTGGTGGATGTGGTGGTGGTGGATGTGGTGGTTGTGGATGTGGATGTGGTGGTGGTGGTGGTGGTGAATGTGGTGGTGGTGGTGGATGCGGTGGTGGTGGATGCGGTGGTAGTGGATGTGGTGGTGGTGGTGGATGTGGCGGTGGTGGTGGATGTGGTGGTGGTGGAGGTGATGGTGGATGTGGTGGTGGATGTGGTGGTGGATGTGGTGGTGGATGTGATGATGGATGTGATGGTGGATGTGATGGTGGATGTGGTGGATGTGGATGTGGTGGTAGATGCGGTGGAGGTGGTGGTGGTGGTAGTGGTGGATGGGGTGGTGGTTGAAGTGGATGTGTGGTGGTGGATGTAGTGGTGGTGGGTGTGGTGGTGGTGGTGCATGCGGTGGTGGTGGATACGGTGGTGGTGGATGTGGTGGATGTGGTGGTGGATGTGGCGGTGGATGTGGCAGTGGATGTCATGGTGGATGTGGAGGTGATAGTGGATGTGGTGGTGGATGAGATGGTGGATGTGGTGGTGATGGTGGATGTGGTGGTGATGTGGTGGATGTGGTGGTGGTGGATGTGGTGGTTGTGGATGTGGTGAAAGTGGTGGTGGATGTGGTGGTGGATGTGGTGGTGGAAGTGATGGTGGTGGGTGTGGTGGATGTGGTGGTGGTGGATGTGGTGGTGGTGGATGCGGTGATGGATGAGGTGGTGGATGAGGTGGTGGATGTGGTGGTGGATGTGGTGGTGGTGGATGCGGTGGTGGATGTGGTGGTGGTGGATGCGGTGGAAGTGGTGGATGTGGTGGTGGATGTGGTGGTGGATGCGGGGGATGTGGTGGTGGTGGTGGATGTGGTGGTGGTGGATGCGGTGGTGAACTGGTGGTGGATGTGGTGGTGGTGGTTGCGGTGGTGAAGTGGTGGTGGATGTGGTGGTGGTGGATGTGGTGGCGAAGTGGTGGATGTGGCGGTGGTGGATGTGGATGTGGTGGTGGATGTGGTGGTGGATGTGGCGGTGGATGTGGCGGTGGATGTGGTGGTGGACGTCATGGTGGATGTGGATGTGATGGTGGATGTGGTGGTGGATGTGGTGGGGGTGGATGTGGATGTGGCGGTGGATGTCATGGTGGATGTGGAGGTGATGGTGGATGTGATGGTGGATGTGGTGGTGGTGGTGGTGGATGTGATGGTGGATGTGGTGTTGATGGTGGATGTGGTGGTGGATGCTGTGGATGCGGTGGTGGTGGATGCGGTGGATGTGGTGATGGTGGATGCGGTGGTGGTGGTGGTGGTAGATGGGGTGGTGGTTGTGGTGAATGTGGTGGTGGATGTAGTGGTGGTGGGTGTGGTGGTGGATGCGGTGGTGGTGGATGTGGTGGTGGATGTGGCGGTGGATGTCATGGTGGATGTGGAGGTGATGGTGGATGTGATGGTGGATGCAGTGGATGCGGTGGATGCGGTGGTGGTGGATGCGGTGGATGTGGTGATGGTGGATGCGGTGGTGGTGGTGGATGGGGTGGTGGTTGTGGTGGATGGGGTGGTGGTTGTGGTGGATGTGGTGGTGGATGTAGTGGTGGTGGGTGTGGTGGTCCTGTGGGTTCCATAAGGGTTTGTGACGGAGAAAAGATGATCTTATTTCAATAACATTTAAATTTGTGTCTGTATTTGATATTAAGCGCGGCGCCCATGTAGTTAATACTTAAAGTTACAATGCAGGACAACAAGGAGCAAATAGTGGAAAAGCGAGCACAGTGGTGCACCCTAAGTGCGGCGCCAGAGTTGCCAAAAATAAAAAGAGATGGGCAAAGAAACTAAAGGATGTTTATATTGAAAGTTCTTAAGCCCTCAATCCAGTTCTGTTTTCGTTTTTGGCGCAGGAAAGCTGGATGGCATGGGAGTCTTCATTATGATCCTTTAGTACCGATCTAGAAAGAAGGACTTTAATATAGACCCCAGCCTCCTGACCTTCATTCGACATGCAATCAAAAAGAGGACAGATGAATATGGACATTTCATTGCTAGCAACAATAAAAAAAGACCAGGTACTTGTGGCACTACGTAGAAGCCACTGAGAGAGGATGGGCTTTTTAAGGGGAACACTTACAAGGGAAGGGGTTAGTGAGTAGGAGGACCCAAGTGGTTGGGGAGGAGGAGTACTCAGGAGGAGGAAGGGAAGATAAGATGTGACAGGCTTGGGAGCAAGACGCACAGGGAGCTGCTATAGTTGTAAAGCAGTCCATCGTGAAGTTCAATATAGTCATTTCATTGGGAGTGTACAGATACCCACAGCCAGTAGCATCAAGTGAGAGTGAAATACTTGTCCATGCTAAGCCACAACACGATTAACAACGTTTCAAGCCAATGGCTGAAAAAGGCTACCTTTAAAAAAAGAAAAAAAGAATAATAATAAAGTTTTTTTTTTAAATGGGGTGGGGGGGTGGGAGCCAGTGTTGAGAGCAGACGCAGCGGCAAAAGAGGGTGTTGTAACTATACGCTTGTTGAGAAGTGACAGTCTACCCAAATCTAAAAAAAAATAAAGTGGTACAAAATTGCCACATGTGGAAAAGGGAAACAATCTAATTACTCTTCTCAATCCGAGCCCCTCTTCGGGGTAAACAGCGTGAGGCAGCCAGGCACAAAGTAATCAGTTTTCTGAGACACGACTCTAGTTTGTGTATTTAGTAGTATGTGATAAAAGCGCTAACAATTTCATTGTAAATACAATTTAAACTGACAAGATCACATGTTGCTACTACTTACTTTGGCAGCGGTGTAGAAGAAAAACGTGTTTAGAGGTTTAAGTAAAGTAGAAGAAATGCGACACGGCAGGCAGGAGAGGGGGCCGAGCGACGGAGGAATCTAATTACTCTTCTCAATCCGAGCCCCTCTTCGGGGTAAACAGCGTGAGGCAGCCAGGCACAAAGTAATCAGTTTTCTGAGACACAACTCTAGTTTGTGTATTTAGTAGTATGTGATAAAAGCGCTAACAATTTCATTGTAAATACAATTTAAACTGACACGATCACATGTTGCTACTACTTACTTTGGCAGCGGTGTAGAAGAAAAACGTGTTTAGAGGTTTAAGTAGAAGTAATGCGACACGGCAGGCAGGAGAGGGGGCCGAGCGACGGAGGGAAGGCAGAGAAGGAGGGGGAGGAGAAATACGACATGGCGGGCAGGGGAGGGGGCGGAGCGGGGAGAGGGTGTGAAAGCAGCAGGGGCCTTTGAAGTGAAGCTAAGCTTCACTTCAAAGGTGTGGGAGAAGTGCGGCTGAGGGAACAGACGGCGATTTGGTGATGTGCACGCGCATTTTAGGTCAATGCGCTTGCGCATTGACCTAAAAGCCACGGGCACAGCACCAAATCGCCCAGTTAGGTAAAGTCTGTTTAAGACGCTATAGTCTCGCTCTGCTCAATGCGCTTGCGCATTGAGAGGCGAGACCTAAAAAGGACAAAACAATGAAGTAATACGATTACAAAATGTGCCGCATTACGCCACATAATGTGCCTTTTCTTGTGGCATAATTTACTCCACTTTGTCTCATAATTAGGCCTTCCCGTGCAGCATAATTCCAGTGTTCCCTGGTCATTGTTACTTGGAGGGAAAGCAAGGAACATGGTGTATAACAATATTTGACTTAAAATAGAACTATTGCCTTCACTAGGGCTGGGCTCAATGCAGTACCTTTGGAGCTGGTAGTGCCTTTTGCACAAAAGCAGATTTAAAGACAATGGTTGAGCAGAGATTCTCAAACTAGTCGTTACTATGCTTTTTTTTCATTCTGTGCTATTCAAACAATGCTATATGACATTACCTTCACCCTACACAAAAGCAAAATTCTTACTTGCGATATTTTTTAACTCTGCCTCCCATTCACATGTAGTCCAACATAACAACGTTCAGAAAGAAACTCTTTAAACCAAACATCTGAGAACCTCCTCAAAAACAAAAGATAAACTGCCATATTCATCAACATGAATTGCGCTCGCAAATGGCCAGATTCTGAGAATCTGGCCGTTTGCGAGTGCAATTTTTTAGGTTTTGACTGGCGATGCGTACTTCAGTACGCATGCGCCAAAAAACCTTTTGATGTGTGTGTGTGGGGTCGGGAATACACCCCCTCCTCTCATTGGCTAGCTCCATAAATGGAGGCTAGCCATTGGGAGGAGGGGGCGTCCGTCAATCTCGGACCAGATTCGGGGGCGTTCCCGAGAATTTTTGGCTTTTGGCTACGTCAGCCGAAAGCCTCTTCTCGGGAACGCCCCCGAATCTGGTCCGACATGGACGAGTCACCGAAAAGGCTTCTGTTTAACAAGGGCAAACCTAAAGACACGGAAGGAGGGACGTGTTATGGAAAACAAGGGCAAACCTAAAGACACGGAAGGAGGGACGTGTTATGGAAATTAAGCATAAATAAAGGTAACACTAGTTGTAAGCAGACGATGTGCTAGGAGATTCCCTTTGCTCTGGTGAGGTCTGTAGACCGCTGCATGTTCCTGTTCTGTGCATTTAAACAAAAGGAGGAAAAGCCATGCTTCTGGAAACATCACGCGTGAAGCTCGGAGCGGTGGAGACGGCCGTACGTGACCTGCCGTGATCTTTAATTATGCAATAAACAAGATGTATGGGAATCCCAGCTGAACCCGTTTTCTTCATTAGCTGAACGAGGCGACGGTCTGGAGGAAATTTATAGAGGTGCTGAGCTCATCTGGATTTCTTCCTTCTTCGATCCAGACTACGGACTGTCAGGGGGGCACTGTTATTTCTGAGAGCAGCTCGGACTAGAATTACATGTACAGTCCTGCAGTTGGTTATAATCTTACACTTGCGAGCACCTGCTTGAGGGCTATTTCTGCTATTAAAGGACAAGTTACATCGTTTATCGGGATACTATTTAAGCTGTAGGAACGGACAGAATATATAAGCTGTCACTAACCGCGAGGCCGTTCATATGGATTCTACATGTTAACCTGCGCTGGCATGGTTTATACTCACCACCACGGATTCCCTCTGTCATTCACGGAGCTTAGACAGGCAGACGTCTGCCGTGAAGTTCTATTTAAAGAACTTAATTTAATTTATAAGGAATTCGATCACTCAGCCAAACATTTATGTCAAGCAGACCGCCCTGTTAGGTCAGTTTGGTAACATTCCAAAATCATGGGGTGGTTGGACTACACCTATCTTTTATCTGGCTTTTGCAACTCCAGCTCAAAGTGTGGGGTGGAATGGGATCGACGCCACCTCTGTAGGGTCTTTGATATTGATTCAGAGTGCAGATTGCAGATTCAGAGTGCAAATTCAGAGTGCAGATTCGGAGTGCAGAGTGCAGAGTGCAGATTCAGAGTGCAGATTCAGAGTGCAGAGTGCAGTGTGCAGATTCAGTGTGCAGATTCAGAGTGCAGATTCAGAGTGCAGATTCAGAGTGCAGAGTGCAGAGTGCAGATTCAGAGTGCAGAGTGCAGATTCAGAGTGCAGAGTGCAGATTCAGAGTGCAGATTCAGAGTGCAGATTCAGAGTGCAGATTCAGAGTGCAGAGTGCGAGTGCAGCTTCAGAGTGCAGATTCAGAGTGCAGAGTGCAGATTCAGAGTGCAGATTCAGAGTGCAGATTCAGAGTGCAGATTCAGAGTGCAGAGTGCAGATTCAGAGTGCAGAGGCAGATTCAGAGTGCAGATTCAGAGTGCAGATTCAGAGTGCAGATTCAGAGTGCAGAGTGCAGATTCAGAGTGCAGAGTGCAGATTCAGAGTGCAGAGTGCAGATTCAGAGTGCAGATTCAGAGTGCAGATTCAGAGTGCAGATTCAGAGTGCAGATTCAGAGTGCAGAGTGCAGATTCAGAGTGCAGAGTGCAGATTCAGAGTGCAGAGTACAGATTCAGAGTGCAGAGTACAGATTCAGAGTGCAGAGTACAGATTCAGAGTGCAGAGTACAGATTCAGAGTGCAGAGTACAGATTCAGAGTGCAAATTCAGAGTGCAGATTCGGAGTGCAGAGTGCAGATTCAGAGTGCAGAGTGCAGATTCAGAGTGCAGATTCAGAGTGCAGATTCAGAGTGCAGATTCAGAGTGCAGATTGAGAGTGCAGAGTGCAGATTGAGAGTGCAGAGTGCAGATTGAGAGTGCAGATTGAGAGTGCAGAGTGCAGATTGAGAGTGCAGAGTGCAGATTGAGAGTGCAGAGTGCAGATTAAGAGTGCAGAGTGCAGATTGAGAGTGCAGAGTGCAGAATGAGAGTGCAGAGTGCAGATTGAGAGTGCAGAGTGCAGATTCAGAGTGCAGAGTGCAGATTCAGAGTGCAGAGTGCAGATTCAGAGTGCAGATTCAGAGTGCAGATTCAGAGTGCAGATTCAGAGTGTAGATTCAGAGTGCAGAGTGCAGATTCAGAGTGCAGATTCAGAGTGCAGATTCAGAGTGCAGATTCAGAGTGCAGAGTTCAGATTCAGAGTGCAGAGTGCAGATTCAGAGTGCAGAGTGCAGATTCAGAGTGCAGAGTGCAGATTCAGAGTGCAGAGTGCAGATTCAGAGTGCAGATTCAGAGTGCAGATTCAGAGTGCAGATTCAGAGTGCAGATTCAGAGTGCAGAGTGCAGATTCAGAGTGCAGAGTGCAGATTCAGAGTGCAGATTCAGAGTGCAGATTCAGAGTGCAGATTCAGAGTGCAGATTCAGAGTGCAGAGGCAGATTCAGAGTGCAGAGGCAGAATCAGAGTGCAGAGGCAGATTCAGAGTGCAGAGTGCAGATTCAGAGTGCAGAGTGCAGATTCAGAGTGCAGATTCAGAGTGCAGAGGCAGATTCAGAGTGCAGAGGCAGATTCAGAGTGCAGAGTGCAGATTCAGAGTGCAGATTCAGAGTGCAGATTCAGAGTGCAGAGTCAGAGTGCAGAGTCAGAGTGCAGAGGCAGATTCAGAGTGCAGAGGCAGATTCAGAGTGCAGAGTGCAGATTCAGAGTGGAGATTCAGAGTGCAGATTCAGAGTGCAGAGGCAGATTCAGAGTGCAGAGTGCAGATTCAGAGTGGAGATTCAGAGTGCAGATTCAGAGTGCAGAGGCAGATTTAGAGTGCAGAGTGCAGATTCAGAGTACAGATTCAGAGTGCAGATTCAGAGTGCAGAGTGCAGATTCAGAGTGCAGATTCAGAGTGCAGATTCAGAGTGCAGAGTGCAGATTCAGAGTGCAGAGTGCAGATTCAGAGTGCAGATTCAGAGTGCAGATTCAGAGTGCAGATTGAGAGTGCAGATTGAGAGTGCAGAGTGCAGATTGAGAGTGCAGAGTGCAGATTGAGAGTGCAGAGTGCAGATTGAGAGTGCAGAGTGCAGATTCAGAGTGCAGAGGCAGATTCAGAGTGCAGAGTGCAGATTCAGAGTGCAGATTCAGAGTGCAGATTCAGAGTGCAGATTCAGAGTGCAGAGTGCAGATTCAGAGTGCAGATTCAGAGTGCAGAGTGCAGATTCAGAGTGCAGAGTGCAGATTCAGAGTGGAGATTCAGAGTGCAGATTCAGAGTGCAGATTCAGAGTGCAGAGGCAGATTCAGAGTGCAGAGGCAGATTCAGAGTGCAGAGTGCAGATTCAGAGTGCAGATTCAGAGTGCAGATTCAGAGTGCAGATTCAGAGTGCAGATTCAGAGTGCAGAGTGCAGATTCAGAGAGCAGATTCAGAGTGCAGATTCAGAGTGCAGATTCAGAGTGCAGATTCAGAGTGCAGATTCAGAGTGCAGATTCAGGGTGCAGAGGCAGATTCAGGGTGCAGAGGCAGATTCAGAGTGCAGCATGCAGATTCAGAGTGCAGAGTGCAGATTCAGAGTGCAGATTCAGAGTGCAGAGTGCAGATTCAGAGTGCAGAGTGCAGATTCAGAGTGCAGATTCAGAGTGCAGATTCAGAGTGCAGAGTGCAGATTCAGGGTGCAGAGGCAGATTCCGAGTGCAGCGTGCAGATTCAGAGTGCTGATTCAGAGTGCAGAGTGCAGATTCAGAGTGCAGATTCAGAGTGCAGATTCAGAGTGCAGCGTGCAGATTCAGAGTGCAGATTCAGAGTGCAGATTCAGAGTGCAGAGTGCAGATTCAGAGTGCAGATTCAGAGTGCAGATTCAGAGTGCAGATTCAGAGTGCAGATTCAGGGTGCAGATTCAGGGTGCCGAGGCAGATTCAGGGTGCAGAGGCAGATTCAGAGTGCAGATTCAGGGTGCAGAGGCAGATTCAGGGTGCAGAGGCAGATTCAGAGTGCAGCGTGCAGATTCAGAGTGCAGAGTGCAGATTCAGAGTGCAGATTCAGAGTGCAGATTCAGAGTGCAGATTCAGAGTGCAGATTCAGGGTGCAGAGGCAGATTCAGGGTGCAGAGGCAGATTCAGAGTGCAGCGTGCAGATTCAGAGTGCAGATTCAGAGTGCAGATTCAGAGTGCAGAGTGCAGATTCAGAGTGCAGAGTGCAGATTCAGAGTGCAGATTCAGAGTGCAGATTCAGAGTGCAGAGTGCAGATTCAGAGTGCAGATTCAGAGTGCAGATTCAGAGTGCAGATTCAGAGTGCAGAGTGCAGATTCAGAGTGCAGATTCAGAGTGCAGATTCAGAGTGCAGATTCAGAGTGCAGATTCAGAGTGCAGATTCAGGGTGCAGAGGCCGATTCAGAGTGCAGTGTGCAGATTCAGAGTGCAGATTCAGAGTGCAGATTCAGAGTGCAGAGTGCAGATTCAGAGTGCAGATTCAGAGTGCAGATTGAGAGTGCAGATTGAGAGTGCAGAGTGCAGATTGAGAGTGCAGAGTGCAGATTGAGAGTGCAGAGTGCAGATTAAGAGTGCAGAGTGCAGATTGAGAGTGCAGAGTGCAGAATGAGAGTGCAGAGTGCAGATTGAGAGTGCAGAGTGCAGATTCAGAGTGCAGATTCAGAGTGCAGATTCAGAGTGCAGATTCAGAGTGTAGATTCAGAGTGCAGAGTGCAGATTCAGAGTGCAGATTCAGAGTGCAGATTCAGAGTGCAGATTCAGAGTGCAGAGTTCAGATTCAGAGTGCAGAGTGCAGATTCAGAGTGCAGAGTGCAGATTCAGAGTGCAGAGTGCAGATTCAGAGTGCAGAGTGCAGATTCAGAGTGCAGATTCAGAGTGCAGATTCAGAGTGCAGATTCAGAGTGCAGATTCAGAGTGCAGATTCAGTGTGCAGAGTGCAGATTCAGAGTGCAGATTCAGAGTGCAGAGTGCAGATTCAGAGTGCAGATTCAGAGTGCAGATTCAGAGTGCAGATTCAGAGTGCAGAGGCAGATTCAGAGTGCAGAGGCAGAATCAGAGTGCAGAGGCAGATTCAGAGTGCAGAGTGCAGATTCAGAGTGCAGAGTGCAGATTCAGAGTGCAGATTCAGAGTGCAGAGGCAGATTCAGAGTGCAGAGGCAGATTCAGAGTGCAGAGTGCAGATTCAGAGTGCAGATTCAGAGTGCAGATTCAGAGTGCAGAGTCAGAGTGCAGAGTCAGAGTGCAGAGGCAGATTCAGAGTGCAGAGGCAGATTCAGAGTGCAGAGTGCAGATTCAGAGTGGAGATTCAGAGTGCAGATTCAGAGTGCAGAGGCAGATTCAGAGTGCAGAGTGCAGATTCAGAGTGGAGATTCAGAGTGCAGAGTGCAGATTCAGAGTGCAGAGTGCAGATTCAGAGTGCAGAGTGCAGATTCAGAGTGCAGAGTGCAGATTCAGAGTGCAGAGTGCAGATTCAGAGTGCAGATTCAGAGTGCAGATTCAGAGTGCAGATTCAGAGTGCAGATTCAGAGTGCAGATTCAGTGTGCAGAGTGCAGATTCAGAGTGCAGATTCAGAGTGCAGAGTGCAGATTCAGAGTGCAGATTCAGAGTGCAGATTCAGAGTGCAGATTCAGAGTGCAGAGGCAGATTCAGAGTGCAGAGGCAGAATCAGAGTGCAGAGGCAGATTCAGAGTGCAGAGTGCAGATTCAGAGTGCAGAGTGCAGATTCAGAGTGCAGATTCAGAGTGCAGAGGCAGATTCAGAGTGCAGAGGCAGATTCAGAGTGCAGAGTGCAGATTCAGAGTGCAGATTCAGAGTGCAGATTCAGAGTGCAGAGTCAGAGTGCAGAGTCAGAGTGCAGAGGCAGATTCAGAGTGCAGAGGCAGATTCAGAGTGCAGAGTGCAGATTCAGAGTGGAGATTCAGAGTGCAGATTCAGAGTGCAGAGGCAGATTCAGAGTGCAGAGTGCAGATTCAGAGTGGAGATTCAGAGTGCAGATTCAGAGTGCAGAGGCAGATTTAGAGTGCAGAGTGCAGATTCAGAGTACAGATTCAGAGTGCAGATTCAGAGTGCAGAGTGCAGATTCAGAGTGCAGATTCAGAGTGCAGATTCAGAGTGCAGAGTGCAGATTCAGAGTGCAGAGTGCAGATTCAGAGTGCAGATTCAGAGTGCAGATTCAGAGTGCAGATTCAGAGTGCAGATTGAGAGTGCAGAGTGCAGATTGAGAGTGCAGAGTGCAGATTCAGAGTGCAGAGTGCAGATTGAGAGTGCAGAGTGCAGATTCAGAGTGCAGAGGCATATTCAGAGTGCAGAGTGCAGATTCAGAGTGCAGATTCAGAGTGCAGATTCAGAGTGCAGATTCAGAGTGCAGAGTGCAGATTCAGAGTGCAGATTCAGAGTGCAGAGTGCAGATTCAGAGTGCAGAGTGCAGATTCAGAGTGCAGATTCAGAGTGCAGATTCAGAGTGCAGATTCAGAGTGCAGATTCAGAGTGCAGATTCAGAGTGGAGATTCAGAGTGCAGATTCAGAGTGCAGATTCAGAGTGCAGAGGCAGATTCAGAGTGCAGAGTGAAGATTCAGAGTGGAGATTCAGAGTGCAGAGGCAGATTCAGAGTGCAGCGTGCAGATTCAGAGTGGAGATTCAGAGTGCAGATTCAGAGTGCAGAGGCAGATTCAGAGTGCAGAGTGCAGATTCAGAGTACAGATTCAGAGTGCAGATTCAGAGTGCAGATTCAGAGTGCAGATTCAGAGTGCAGAGTGCAGATTCAGAGTGGAGATTCAGAGTGCAGATTCAGAGTGCAGATTCAGAGTGCAGAGGCAGATTCAGAGTGCAGAGGCAGATTCAGAGTGCAGAGTGCAGATTCAGAGTGCAGATTCAGAGTGCAGATTCAGAGTGCAGATTCAGAGTGCAGATTCAGAGTGCAGAGTGCAGATTCAGAGAGCAGATTCAGAGTGCAGATTCAGAGTGCAGATTCAGAGTGCAGATTCAGAGTGCAGATTCAGAGTGCAGATTCAGGGTGCAGAGGCAGATTCAGGGTGCAGAGGCAGATTCAGAGTGCAGCGTGCAGATTCAGAGTGCAGAGTGCAGATTCAGAGTGCAGATTCAGAGTGCAGAGTGCAGATTCAGAGTGCAGAGTGCAGATTCAGAGTGCAGATTCAGAGTGCAGATTCAGAGTGCAGAGTGCAGATTCAGGGTGCAGAGGCAGATTCCGAGTGCAGCGTGCAGATTCAGAGTGCTGATTCAGAGTGCAGAGTGCAGATTCAGAGTGCAGATTCAGAGTGCAGATTCAGAGTGCAGCGTGCAGATTCAGAGTGCAGATTCAGAGTGCAGATTCAGAGTGCAGAGTGCAGATTCAGAGTGCAGATTCAGAGTGCAGATTCAGAGTGCAGATTCAGAGTGCAGATTCAGGGTGCAGATTCAGGGTGCAGAGGCAGATTCAGGGTGCAGAGGCAGATTCAGAGTGCAGATTCAGGGTGCAGAGGCAGATTCAGGGTGCAGAGGCAGATTCAGAGTGCAGCGTGCAGATTCAGAGTGCAGAGTGCAGATTCAGAGTGCAGATTCAGAGTGCAGATTCAGAGTGCAGATTCAGAGTGCAGATTCAGGGTGCAGAGGCAGATTCAGGGTGCAGAGGCAGATTCAGAGTGCAGCGTGCAGATTCAGAGTGCAGATTCAGAGTGCAGAGTGCAGATTCAGAGTGCAGAGTGCAGATTCAGAGTGCAGAGTGCAGATTCAGAGTGCAGATTCAGAGTGCAGATTCAGAGTGCAGAGTGCAGATTCAGAGTGCAGATTCAGAGTGCAGATTCAGAGTGCAGATTCAGAGTGCAGAGTGCAGATTCAGAGTGCAGATTCAGAGTGCAGATTCAGAGTGCAGATTCAGAGTGCAGATTCAGAGTGCAGATTCAGAGTGCAGATTCAGGGTGCAGAGGCCGATTCAGAGTGCAGTGTGCAGATTCAGAGTGCAGATTCAGAGTGCAGATTCAGAGTGCAGAGTGCAGATTCAGAGTGCAGATTCAGAGTGCAGATTCAGAGTGCAGATTCAGAGTGCAGAGTGCAGATTCAGAGTGCAGAGTGCAGATTCAGAGTGCAGAGTGCAGATTCAGAGTGCAGAGTGCAGATTCAGAGTGCAGATTCAGAGTGCAGATTCAGAGTGCAGATTCAGAGTGCAGAGTGCAGATTGAGAGTGCAGATTGAGTGCAGAGTGCAGATTGAGAGTGCAGAGTGCAGATTGAGAGTGCAGAGTGCATATTGAGAGTGCAGAGTGCAGATTGAGAGTGCAGAGTGCAGATTGAGAGTGCAGAATGCAGATTGAGAGTGCAGAGTGCAGATTCAGAGTGCAGAATGCAGATTCAGAGTGCAGAATGCAGATTCAGAGTGCAGATTCAGAGTGCAGATTCAGAGCACAGAGTGCAGATTCAGAGCGCAGAGTGCAGATTCAGAGTGCAGAGTGCAGATTCAGAGCGCAGAGTGCAGATTCAGAGTGCAGAGTGCAGATTCAGAGTGCAGAGTGCAGATTCAGAGTGCAGAGTGCAGATTCAGAGTGCAGAGTGCAGATTCAGAGTGCAGATTCAGAGTGCAGAGTGCAGATTCAGAGTGCAGAGTGCAGATTCAGAGTGCAGATTGAGAGTGCAGATTGAGTGCAGAGTGCTGATTGAGAGTGCAGATTGAGTGCAGAGTGCAGATTGAGAGTGCAGAGTGCAGATTGAGAGTGCAGAGTGCAGATTGAGAGTGCAGAGTGCAGATTGAGAGTGCAGAGTGCAGATTGAGAGTGCAGAGTGCAGATTGAGAGTGCAGAGTGCAGATTCAGAGTGCAGAGTGCAGATTCAGAGTGCAGAATGCAGATTGAGAGTGCAGAGTGCAGATTCAGAGTGCAGAATGCAGATTCAGAGTGCAGAATGCAGATTCAGAGTGCAGATTCAGAGTGCAGATTTAGAGCGCAGAGTGCAGATTCAGAGCGCAGAGTGCAGATTCAGAGCGCAGAGTGCAGATTCAGAGCGCAGAGTGCAGATTCAGAGTGCAGAGTGCAGATTCAGAGTGCAGAGTGCAGATTCAGAGTGCAGATTCAGAGTGCAGATGCAGAGTGCAGATTCAGAGTGCAGAGTGCAGATTCAGAGTGCAGAGTGCGAGTGCAGAGTGCAGATTGAGAGTGCAGAGTGCAGATTGAGAGTGCAGAATGCAGATTCTGAGTGCAGATTCCATTCAGAGTGCAGAGTGCAGAATGCAGATTCCATTCAGAGTGCAGAGTGCAGAATGCAGAATGCAGATGCAGATTCAGAGTGCAGAGTGCAGAGTGCAGATTGTGTGGGTGACTCTATGTGTGTGTGGGTGGCTTTGCGTGTGTGGCTCTGTGTGGGTGTAAAATGCAATAGGTCATGCATTTGCGAGCGATTAAGCTATTGGCATTGTAAATGACAAGGCTATTTATTTAACGATTACGCTATTGGCAATGTAAATGACAAGGCCATTTATTTATGATTTTTTAAAAAAAACACCCCAAAAAAAATGTCATGAGCAATGCCAATAGCTCTACCTTTAATATTGCCGAGACCATTGCATTGTAAATGATTGTTTACACTGTCACCCTGCCTCGGAGACACACATTTCTCAGTCAGTCCCTTCAACGCTCAGTTGGAAGTTGCCAAAACCCATTTTTGAACTTTAGACACGAAAATATCCGGTTGTATATTATTAGATATGTTGAGTAGCCCATCAAGTCTGTTTGTGTTTTTCCTTTTGCTTTTCATGTTAAAAATGCGAACTCGAGCAGCGGAAAACCCAGAAAAAACGTGAGCAGGCGGACTACTCGCTTGTAAAAAGCTTTCTGAACTTCCTAGTCAACTGCTATTAAACGCGTAAAGTGTATACATGTTGTATGTGGTCGTTTTTAGGGTGTGCAGGCAAAAATGGGGGTAAAATTGGGGTCTGCAGTGCTACACGGTGAGCTCTCCTAGATATCAAGTGTGTATGTTACTGTTTTAAACACATTTTTGGTCTGGCAATAATTGTCAGTATGGAACTAATTAAGTTCTATCAAGCCCTGTGTGTGGTGAGGAGGGCCCCTCAGTGTTACACATGCTTTTACGGAGGTTTAGGGACCTTGTTGCTTCACTGCTGATTGGGCTCTGAGACGGCCATCCTGCCTAGTTGCCTGTTGTGAATGGGTATAAACAATAAATGTCCGATTATGGTGCTGGTTGGACCTATCCCCCCTCAAGAACACAAAGAACCTACTGACATTTTCTACCTGAAATAGACCATCTAATTTGGAAAGACCACCCTGTGTCCTTCCTGATTTTATTTTCACCTAGTCACTAATCTCAAACTTATACTCCTTTCTCTCCATGCTCACATTTGTCCCCTTGCCTCCTACACAATTTCAACCTTTCAGCCATGCAGGGACCAATTTAGTACCAGGTAAGCATCACACATCTATTGAAATGGGGGTCGCAGTGTGTAGGGCTTGCAGTGTGTGGGGGGGGGTCGCAGTGTGTGGGGGGTCTCTGTGTGGGTGTGTGTGGAGGGCTCTGTGTGGGTGTGTGTGGGGGGGCTTTGTGTGGCTGTGTGTGTGGGGGGCTCTGTGTGGGTGTGTGTGTGGGGGGCTCTGTGTGTGTGGGGGGCTCTGTGTGTGTGTGGGGGGGCTCTCTGTGGGTGTTTGTGTGTGTCATTTGCGAGAGATAAAGCTAGTTGCATTGTAAATGACAATGCCATTTATTTATGTTTTTAAAAAAACACATAAATAAAAATAATGTCAAGAGCAATGCCCATAGCTCTAACTTTAACAAAGGCAAAACCATTGCATTGTAAATGCTTGTTGCATTTGGTATTCATCATCCCAAATGCAAAAATCGCTATTACCGAAATCGCATATTTGCGAGTAATTGAATTTAAGGAATCTCTAATAGAGATTCCTTAAATCCAATTCATCAACCAATTAGAAATTGCGAATTCGCAATATTTGGTCGCAATTTACCACCAAGTCTGACTTGGTGGTAAATTGCGAAAAAAGAGTAAAAAGCACTTTAGTGCATTTTTTTCTTTTGCATGTTACACACACACATGTCCTCTGGACATGTGTGTGCGCAACACCTGTTCAAATGTGCATTTGAGGGGTGCTACAGGGTGTCCTTTGGACACCCCTGGCACCCTTCAAATCGCTATTTTATTTGCGATTAGCAAATTGCTAATCGCAAATAAGGAATACTCCCCATTCATTCCTATGGGCCTGTAAGCCCATAGGAATGAATGGGGAGTTTTTCCTTATTTGCGATTAGCAATTTGCTAATCGCAAATAAGGAATGTGTAGGAATCGCATTTTATTTTGCGATTCCTACATGAATACCGTTTTGCGAGTCTCAAATAGCGATTCCTTATGATTCGCTATTTGAGCCTCGCAAAACGGTACTTTGATGAAGCAGGCTGAAAGGGACACAGTCACAGCTGCACGTTATGGCAGACTAGCTTTTGCACGGATACAATTCTTCCCAAAGCTGAGCGCGATTTAAAAACCTGCCTTTAATATTTATTTATCCTCCAGATGTGTTTAGAGTGCGCGAGCCTGTGTCAGCTGCCGGGGCACTGTTCGGCGTCCTGACAGCCTTCGTGGGGCTGTCGGACCCTGTACATGGGAATAACATTTAGACGTTCAATTACAGAGATGTATCTGTGAAACGTCACTCGTGTCAATAACTCTGACACATTCGATTTCCCAAGATATATATCTGTGATGTACACTTTTAGTGGTGCAAATAAATGCTTTGCTACACCCCACCTTCCCCTCGCCCCCCTTACATCTGCAATATGGTAAACGTACTGCAGCCCACAGGGTCAGTAACCCACAGGGTAGGTTAACCTATGCTAATTTAAGCTTTTTTCTTTTCTTTCGCAAAAATCAGGATAAACTTTTTTTTTAATCTCCTTTTGCTACAAACAGCCATGAATTCGCTGAGATATCATTTATGAGGCAACCACGATGCATCAGACAATACCCATGTGACTCTCGGCCAGAAAAAGCAACTCGGTAAAGACGACAATCATACCAAAAAAAACAAAAAAACGTCTTTCAGCCCCCAAAGCATATTTTAAAGAAATGTGCGCGCCAGCAGCAGGAGGCACCAGCAATCTGGCTATTGTATAATGCTTACACGACAAAACGGGGGATTTTATTGAGATTGTTCTTCCTTCTGAAAGGCTCTGGCAACAAGATAGCATAAAAGTGTCTGTCTCCACCTCAGGATGCAATGTTCAAGGTTAAAAGGCCTGTTGTGCGCTGACCTCATCCCGTTCCCACTCCGGCTCCCCAGGGGTGATTCATGTGGCCTTCTTTTAGGAAACATTATAGCGCTGCTGTCTCGGTGGCTTTCAGGCTCTGTCTCCCGCGCGGACAGCACCGCCCCGCCCCCCTCACCAAGGGCACAATGAACCGGAAGGGCAAGCTCGCAAAGAGAAGACGACTGCCTCGCAAACGGGCCAGCAATGCAGCCGTTGTTAGTTTTATATTTATTTTTATTTTTTAAATATATTTTTATGGTGTTTTACAGCAAATACAGTAGTTGTTAGTTTTATCTGCTTATTATTAGGCTTTTAAAGTTACAGTGTACAACGATGAAGTGACTAATAGGATATGCGTCACATTTTTTGAAAAAGTTACACTGAATCTTAAATACTCCGATAGGAGCATGATACCCTTTACCTAAACCTAAAGCGCTTTGAGAATTTGTCAGGGCTAAGAAGCACTAAATAAATGCACTTGCATATCAATGCAAATTGATATTTTGAATACAAATTGTAATATATGCTGCAGCCATACAAATTAAACCCACGTTTGTGGACATGCATTGCATAGTATAAAGCTAGTTGCAAAGCAGCCGTGTGAAAAAAGAAAGGGGAGTGGGAGGAATGGGGAGGTTACGGAGGTACATGGGTCAGGCCTAGTGACATTGTCCACAATCCCAGCAAAAGATTTGGCTGTGAGGTGTAGGCAAGTACAAAGCCTTTAACTTCAAAGAGGTGTCTACACTTTAGGATTAGTAATGCACTTTCTGACTCACACCGTAGAATAGGCGAGCCATCTAAATTGTTGAAGTCTGAGCAGTGCCACTAGACACCAATTTTCTACCACCCACCCAAAGCACTCACAAGTGGGAGAAAGGAAGCATGCATCACTTTAGAAAACCGTGGCAAGATAAACACATTATTAATTATACTTAGGGATATAGTTTGACCGTACCATAACTCAATAGTATTCATTTTATCGACCTTGAGCGGATGAAAGGCTGTACCAGCCACACATAGATAGGAAACTATGACATGCGAATGTCACAGAGAATGATGAAGCTTGTGATTACAATCCAAGTAGCCTTTGGTCGGCAGCTGCTCTGAATTGCCAGCCACCCCAGCATTCTGATAGATCAATTCTTCAGACTCCGCTGTCATGTCTTGGATTTGCACCAAGCGAATCAACTTTATTTCCATTCAGAATTACCTGAGCAGGGTCTTAGCAGCTTTTGAGGATGATTACCATTTCTCGTAAACATAATGTAATCAAAACCTTAGAGCCAAAAGTGTGTTATGTCTGATTTAGAGTTTGGCAGATAAAATCCTCTGTCACAAACCTGACCGATATCACTTTACTACGAGCACCATAGGATATATATATAGGATATATGCACTAAGGCAGACAGGATATTGGTCATGTTTGCGATGCAGTAACTCGTCCACTAAAATTCTAAATCAGTCCCTTAGACACAAAACATTTCAGATGCATAACAGTGACTTAAGTGCATAAAACGTGTCAGTTATCAAGACTTTAAAAGAGTTCTTCATGCACAGGTACCGTCTAGCATTGTGGATGTTACACAAACATGTGTAATTTCAGTAGTAATAACTGATACCTATTAAGAGTAGAAGTGAGTGTGCATGTCGAGGTGAGGTCAGGGTGTGGTCAAATACACTACAATGTGAACGAGGGAAGCCATCACAGAGAAGTTAATTGGTTGACAAATGTTTCTGCTGAATTTTACTTGTTGATTTGTACCTGTAAATGTACCAAACCTGTGTTCCCTAAGTTTACAGCGGGATATCGTCTTGAAAGATATGACTTTTCATAGAAAATGTTTTCTATTTGAAGAAGAAAAGAACAAAAAGATGTTTGTGTATTTCCCTAATAATATGCAAAACACATATGAGAAAGGATTAAGTTACAGGCAGGCGGCAGCTAATCAAAACACTTAGAAAGCAACGCATGGGCGGGCAAAAGCGTGCCTCCTGATTTGTTAACACGGTTTTTCTCTCTTCCATTTCTACGAAGATTAACATCGTAGTAAAGAAAGAGGGACAACCGTTTAACAGTGGAGGCTTTTGGAGTGACTGCCCATTTAAGACACGGGTATGGTGGCACCTGGCGCCCCCCTGACCTTGGCACCCAAAAGCCGGCCCTGACCACAGGCAAGTAATATTTACGGGGCCCAGTTCAAAGGGGTGAAAAAATCTATAGACCCGGCCCTGGGAAATAAGTGCCGGTGCTAAGCTCCGGAAAGCACCGGCACAAATTAAGCCCTGCATACATCTAACCTTTTTCTAAAAGACGACTACTTCTGTTTTATGATTCAATGCAGCCCAGTCCTTTTTGTCCTTCAACAACTTTACTCTAGCTGAACTCCAAGTTAGATTTCTGTTACCTTGGGCCACATTGCAAAGAAACGGGTCGATTATCTGATAATTGACCTTTCACTTCTCCCCATGTGAGGTGTGAGCAAGAATGGTTCATGCAACAGGCTGATATTTGACAGCCAAAATTAGGCCTTTTCTTCTTTCTCCTAGTTTCTGAAGACACTTATTAAATCAGACAAGTTCACCAAAGAACACTAAGTCAAGCAAATGCAACTGCTGGCTCAAGCCAAAGTAACAATGGGAAGTACCATTTCCAATACTCAAATCGTGTTTGCCAGCTTTGCTGCATCCATCAGGTGATGATTTCAGAATGGAATCCAACAACAGGGCTTGAATTACAATTAGAGCCTTTTATTTCAATGATCAAAAAGAGTATACTATTTGTATTTTAGTATGTAAATGTAACTAGGTAAACATTCCAGAATAACTATATTTACTCATAGCTTGTGGTTTTGCACAACAAATGTCCACGTCTCCATAATGTATTATCCTGCAAGAAAACCACACAGAGAACGCACAAGTGACAAACTACTGGATGAGCCCATCAGGCTTGAGAATCCCCTTTCCTGCTCCGGCACAGAAAACATCTTTCACCCACAAGTGTGTTATCTTGCTACAAGAAATCCGCACCAACTGACACATGTAACTCTTTGAGTTTGTATCCTTAAATGGCATGCTTGGCGCAGAGCATAGCCAATGAATAAAGCCAAACGATAGTAGTGGCCGCTGGCAGGCACCGGGGGTGGCGGGCCTGGGGGGTGTTTGAAAAAATGTAAATTAAAAAAAAGCACTTACCTCTTTAGCCCCTTCAACGCTGATGACGAGCTCAGCTCGTCATGAAGTACACCTCTCGTACGCTCATGACGAGCTGAGCTCGTCATGAACCGCGGGATTTTCAATTCTTCAGCGCACAGCGGGAAAATGCGCCGCACCGATAGTGTTAAGCCGCCGTCTCTCCTCTGTAGTTCCTTCTCTTCTTGACCAGACCAGAAAGCACACAGACTCCACTAAGCCAATCACGGCACTGCTGTCACCATGACAGCAGCATTATAATTGGTCAGAGCACCGTGGTTCTGCACTCAGACGGGGACTGGGAGCCTGTAAATGTTTTCCACCCAGGCTGTATATTACAGCCCGGTGGAGAACATGCAAAGCGCACATGACTGTTTGGCCGTCCCAAGACGGCCGGCCAAAATGTCATACGCACTTAACTGCATGAACCACTCCTCCCCCTGTGACACCAGCCCGCCCAGCCCCGTAGCTATGAAAAATAAAGTGATAATAACAATGGTATTATCTTTAAATTTTTCATTTTTCCACTGCTCTCAGCACAGTGGGGAGATATTCCTCAGCTTTAGCAGAGGAGGTGCCACTGATTGATAGCCCTCTTTCACTAGGTTTGACCTTACATCTTTGCCCAAAATTCTGCAATGACTACCATAGCAGGTCAGGGTGTGTCTTAAAGTTCTTTGTTAAGTTCAAAGACTTGAGAGATGCTCAGCTCCTCAAACTGGATAGATTAGTCCAAGCACAACACCACTATACCACGGCACAGAGCCCGAGCTATTCCAAAGTATGCATCGCACGTCTCCACGCGGCTCACACAAGACTGGAGCAACGGCAAAGCCTGTCAGTGAGTACCCTGCCTAGCCCAGTTACTGCTCAGTGCTAATAAATATGTTAACATGTATGTATTCATTCATTAGACAGCACCGTGCACTTAACAAAACAATGGGGAGCTTGGCGTGATGCAAAGAGTATTAGGAACAGTATATATGGCAAATAGTGACGAATAAGCCTCTGGTGCCTGCAAGCGCCTGGATACCCTATCGGGTGATTAGCTGAGCTTTATAAATCCTGATTGATTGATTGATTGAATGGCCGGTTAGTGCAGCAACATCAATCCTGCCCTTGATGCAGCAAGGCTCCTCTAGCCTTCATCTTGTGTCTTTGTCCAGAGCCCTGTGCACCGCCAACCACACAACATAAACAAGGGATCTGACTGTGAACTTGGAAGGGAGGTGAAATATGACCTATTGTGCTGGAGTTTACATAACAGTTCACATTCCACTGCAACCAAAAAAGCAGTTGGTGTGCATAACAATTTAGCTTTTCCACTCAATTGCACAGACCTGAGAATCATTGTGTCATTGTATTCAAACAAGCATTTCTGTGTAAAACTCTTAAATTTGCGTCGAAAGTGGGTAAAATGCTTAAAGGAAGACAGAATCTCTAGTCTTTGAGGATATTTAGTCCCCTCTACTACATTTTGTAGGAGTTGTAACATGCTGTATATACACAGGAAGACTTTTTCAAAATGTTCTGCACGGCAGCAGGTATTTTTATTGCTTTTTATCAGCACTGAAATGTGGACGTTAAACCTATTGGCTTTGCCAACGTTTATTTTGCTTTGAACGTCCTATAATCATAGTTGTGTCTCGCGCTCCAGCCAAACAAGCATCTTTCACACTCATTGTATGGTCTCAGAGGAAAGTGGGCAACACATATACACACACAGCTAGAAGCCGAGTGTAGCTTAGCAGATGTGTTTAACTTTTCTTTTTAGCATTATCTTAATTTGGGCGTTAATTTATAATTTGTGATAGGTTTTTATCCATGTACGAATGATTCTTTGAAGCTTTCAGAAAAAAAAGGAAGGGGTCGCATTTGATCTCAAAGGTGAGGATGGCTGCTTCCGCCATTTTAAATCAGATTTAAAACTGTATGATATTTGGAAAGGCATCAGTTGTTTTTTACCCACCTTGTTGCTCTATGGAAGAAGAACAATGATTTTTTTTTTAAGTTGCCTTAATTCTGAAAACACTGCTCTCGGTCAGTAAACGAACGGCAGCAGCGCCGGCATTGGCAGGGCGACCGGCGCATACTTTGCTCGTTTCTCGTGCCAGCTCATGCCATCCTCTATTTCAACCCGAGCTGGCTGTCTCCAGACCAGACCTAATGGCCTGGAAACAGCGGAGGATCTTTTGTTACTTGCAGAGGACAACTGGCAAGGGAGTCTATTATAAGTAAGTCATGAGAAAATAAATGTCTGCCTTCAGAGGGGGCTCGCTCCATCTTGGTGCACCCCCACTAGTGCTCTGGAATGGTTGAATCCGATCGGCGCCTCCTCTGCCAAGGGTTGTTCCTTGGCCTGTTGCCCATAGTAGATATGGCTAGCTGCACTAATGGAAAAGGGGAACAATGACTTAGACCCATAAATTAGCCTTCAAATTAGATGTAAAAGTGTGGCAACAGACTGGTGGAGTCAGGCGAGGGGGACTCATGAAAAGCAGTGTCTGACAGCCACCTTTCCCATTTTTTGTATTTTTAACTCTGCCACAACAAAAATGGCAAAAAGGACAATGTAACAAAAAATCTGTTCAATATTAATTGGTAACCAAGACTACATTTTAAAATATCTAATGGGGTTAAGGCGCCTGCTGCAGAGATCTTTGTGCACTCAGTAATTCTCAGGGGATAATAATGGTTAGATAACTCTGGTGGTTAATGCAGTTGCTGGAGAGATCTGTGTTTTGTACAGTTTTAACTCATTAAGTAGCATAGAGGGTTGTGCCTCCTTCACATCACATTATTTAATATGGAGATCACAGTTTTCAATTGTATTTTCTGTAGGTTAGGGGGTTACTGCTTTTGACACAGAGAGCCTTTAGTTACTACAAAAAAACCCAAGCACTGCATTTTGTTTAAATCCTGGCTTCGTGCTTCTCCCAACAGGCATTCTTAACATATTTTGCCTACCAGTAAAGACGATATGTGATTCCCCACTAGTATATGTAGTAGACTGTTGTACTTACTACCATTCCTATGTGATTTTAGAGTTTATCTGTTTGTATCTCTTCTTTGAGTGACTTTACAACTTGTACATTTGCAATTTTTTCTCTGTTTATATCTTTTTCTTGAGTGACTTTACAACTTGTACATTTGCAATGTTTTTCTATTTGTATCTCTTATGTAACTCATGTAATCCAAAGTCCATATGTAATGAAACTGGTTCTTTTGTAAAGCGCTCTGACACCTTCGGGTAATGTTCGCGCTATATAAAATCGCATTAAATAAATAAATAAATACACCTTGTAACCCTCACTGTCTTATGTAATGTCTCCTGTACATTGATTTTCACACAATTGATTTATCGTCTGTGAGTCATATGTGTGTGTGATGTAAAGCGCTCTGACACCCTACATTGTAAGGCTTAGTAGTATTCCAGAATTAAATGAAACAATAATTAGTGATATATAAATTGTACTTTGTGTAATTCCTCAGATAGACTGGTACACCTGACAGTGCATGCATGTTACTTGTATACAAGAATCGATTTTGTAGTCAAAACGTGCCCGCAATGTTTCTCTTAAGTACGTATGAAGTGATAACAAACTGTGTGCATTTCTTTCCCACCATTCCATTGACAACTAAGTCATGGGCTTCACATAGCTCCCAGCATCATACTCGAACAAAAAAAGGGGTGATGGTCCCTTAAATTTAGCAAAAGATCCGACTGAAGCTCGCGACTGAAGCTCAACAACACCAAGAATGCTTATTCTCTTACGCCCACCCATTCCCAAAGAATTCTATCCTATCCCTTTGACTTTTTTCCCCCTATGTCCTTGTATCCCACCTGTTACTTCTGTAAAGCGCTCTGATACCCTCACAGGGTCTGGTTTGCGCTCTATAAAACACTAAATAAATATATTAAATAAATAAATAAATAATTCTGCAATGGTCAGCCTTTAAAGCCCTAATTCTTACAGATCTCACCATCATACTCAACTCCCTCTAAGCCACTTCATATGAAGATATCTTACAGTTGTGCTTCATCAAAGCCCTCTCTGGGGATGCTTTCTCACTATTGTCAGAGCCTCCCTCGCTCAGGCATCTTCCAAGAAGCTCTCAAAACAGGTGATAACCCCCAACTCCTAAATCTACCAATGCTAGACCCTTATGACATCACCAACTACCAGCCCATCAGTCTCCTAGCATTCACCAGCAAGTTCATTGAGAAAGTAGGCTTTGTCAACACCAAGATCACAACACAACAATGAATAACATCTGTTGCACAACTGCAAGCCTGGCTTCCAATGATGGTGCGGCTCAGAGGCCACTACCTTTCATATTGTAGATGATGCCCTCCTGACCACAGAGGCAAGATGACCCCTGCCTCTTGATTTTGTTAGACCTCTCCGCTGCCTTCAACACAGTCGACCATCCCGCCATTATACACAGCCTGGAGCCCCGAATGGGATTCATGGGCAATGTCCCTCACTGGTTCTCCTCTAATCACTCCAAACAACACCAGTTTGTTCACATGGGAACACCCCCCCACACCAAAAAAAATGAAGGCAGCAGGCCTTTTCAATATATGCACCCAGGATTTGGATCAACATCCTAGTGTCTATAGGGATTCTGCCCCCGTCTCCCCCAATGCTGCTCAAATGTACGAAATGGTCAAACGCACCTCTTAAAAGAACACTACACCAAATTTCATTGACCAAGCATAACCCAGCGACTTCCCCTATCACCTGTTGACTTTGTGCTTGTCCTTAACCCAACAGCCTTTTTGGCTAGTTCTGAACTGAAGCAATACCATTTACAATTTTTTTTGTAAAATATTACATATAGCACACGTTAATGTATGAAAGATGAACACAACACGAGCCAGTAGAGGATTACCTTCTAATTGATACAGGAATAGATGTATATCTGTTTTCGAAAAAGGTAGAGTTGGATTGGCTAGTCAGAAAGCAGGAAAACGCCAGTAAGATGTAGGACAGTTGGATGGATAATTCAGGGCTCAAGGGGCGAGCAGCCTGACAACAACGTACAGTTGTCTTTTAAGTACATTTAGAATTGGAGAAAAATAGTGCCGTGGATATTATCGGACTTGGAATATTTCAGAACTACCTGTAAAACCTTTGAATTACTAGAAAATATATTTTCAATACTGTGCAGTAAAATGAATAGTGTTGCCCTGTTAGCCTCCATGTTTTGCTCAATTACTGTCCGGCAGGTACCTTAAGTGCTATCTGCAGGTCACAACTTCCAAGCACGATGGGGTCAACTCAGGTTTCCAACCTTCTGAGGCTGAATTGGATGGTGCTAGCATTTGTTACTTACAGTGCATGTAAACAAAAGAAGAGCTGTATAAAAAAATATTAAAAAAATAAGTTAATAATTTTTTTTTGTGCTTTAAGAAATTTCTGTAAAGCCAAAGCCAACTTTTGAAGGTGAGGAGGCATGCCTACTTTGGGCAAAGATCTCTCTGCCTCCCGGTCCAGCCTTAGACAAAGGTCACACAGTTCAATAGATTTCATTCTATCTATCTTTTCAATGCTACAGCCAGAAATGCTGCTCTGTGCGCAGTTCTGAAGAAGATGAGCAATCTCCCGCGCTTTTGGGAGCCCGCAGACTCAGAGCTGGCTCACAGCCGCTTGACTCAGCTCGTGCGCCCCCTTCCCTGTCTGTGAGTGAGTCAGAGCGCGCGCATGTTACTGAAAGAGCAGCCCTGTGCCCCTGATGCCTCCCAGAAGAGGGAAGCGCCGGGAAGACGGGGGAGACGGAAACGAGAAGTTCCGCCCAAGGGGAGAAGGAAACGAGAAGTTAAGCTCAAATTCGTCACATTTTATGACGACCGAAAATTATCAGTCACCGCTGTTGTGCAATTATTTGAATTTTCGTTTTTTTTCTGCAAGCACTGCAAGTCGATTTTTTTGGTGTGCCCGCTCTAGGGTGGACGCTGGACCTGTCAGCACCAGAGAGGTGCGTCATTGGTATTTAAATTACTCAAAGTAACGAATTTCCTCCATTTTTTTCCAAGTTTAATAATAGTTTAGAGTTTTAAAGAAAACACATAAACTGTTCATAAATCCTCATGTATAAAGTTACATTGGGTCATAAAATCTATGATTGATTATTTGTTATATATTTAGCGGTTTTGTGGAGTTCTGAATATCACCTTACAGCTACTCCAGAGCGCTGTAGTTTAAGAGAGTCTGGTCTTTGGGGAAAGTGCAGCCGCCGAGGGCTGTCCATGTACATTTGTGTAAACAACACCGGTTTTTCAATGTAACTGGCGCCTGGCGGTGGGGGTGTCTGTCTGTAGTTATTTATTTGAAATATACCTGTTCTAAACGTAAATGATATGACACTTATTTAAAAGAAAACTGAAGCAGAATAAATAAAGTAGCAAGTCCAAACTACTGTTGGTACGACTGGAATATTGTCTGCCAGGCAAACAGGTGTGTACCCCTGCCCCAATTGCCTAGCTGCATGTGAAACTGGTGTTCTGACTTTTATTTTGACCCTGTTATCATGGTAACCTTGCACACACACAAAAAAATGTGTTAAAAATAAAAAATCATGGTAACCGTGCCTTGGCATGGCGGTTTAGCCCCTTCGCTGCTTCTGTCGGCCAACGGCGGTCGCGAGCACTACCTCCGTAGTGCTGCGCACATCCTTTGGCCGACCCGGCCCGCCCACTTGATCAAAGCGACGCACCCCATCAGAATTTGCGGCGCGGTTAAGCGGTTAGGCCTGTCCGTGACAATGTAACGTCCAGAAATGTCTTGTGACCTATAGGGGCGCGCCAAGTGTACCCAAATATTAGCCAATGGACTATTGGTCTTGCCATGGGTTCACCATGTAAATCAGTGGTGATAGCATGCTGTGTTTTGTGAATTTGTAGTGTGACCATATCTTTTTCTCTGTGACAGTGAACGCATCCCCTCCTAATCCTTCTCATGTAAAGTTCAGCTGTTATATGTAACCCAGAACCTGGCGCTTATATTCTGTGGGAATGTTAAGTGTTCGTATGTGCAGTACATGGATGGTAGTAGGACTCTGTATGTTGATGCATCTAGTGGGGCTGGTGGCATACATTTTGGATGCCCCTGGTTTCGCTGGGTACAGGATGGACAGCTTCCCTTAGACAGTGTGAGTGTATTGCTTGCATCTCTGGTATGGCTCAGAGGATATGGAACGCTTTGCCCAGTGAAACTCTGGCTCGTTCAAAAGAGAAGTGAAAGCTACCCTCATGGCTGAATTCATGTGAACTCTATGTCTAATCACTGTACTTTATTACTTGCTTTTCTTCACCCATATTTGTCCTTCTGTTTATCTCTGCTGTTTTGTGCTAGCTTAGAACTGTCTTCTCTTGATCTAGATGTATGTATAACTTACTTATTTCGTGGTATACTACATCGTAATATATCGTGTATATATTCTACTTGTCTTGTAAAGCGCTCTGATACTCGCAAGAGTCTTGTTCGCGCTATATAAAACCTTCTAAATAAATAAATAAATAAATCCCTGGGGCTAGAGGGCGGAGGCACTGACTCTGAAGCTAGTAGGATGAAGACAGGGCTTTCTTTAGAAGATCCATGGGAGTCTACTCAGCAAAAGGTTGTACAGTAAACATTCCTGAGCACTTCCATTTGGTAGACAGTAGGGTTGAGTGGTGGGATTGCAGTTTTGGTTGTTCAAAATAAGGATGGCCTTTGGCATGGCCTGCCATTTTGTTTGTCCCCGATTTCTACTTTAGTAAGGTGATACTAGCTCTATTAAAGTGGCCCTGGTCAGAATTGCTGACTATACATAGTTATGCAATATTTTACATTTGCCTTGGTATCACAGACATAATGCAATCACACAAAATACGACAAATGTGTGCCCCTCACGTGTATCCATTATTCTGGTCTGCTGATAAAGTAACAACAAACAGCCTGTGTCTCATGGCTGCAATATGCAAGCACTTTTGTATCTTTGTGTAATCTGCAACTTGTTCAGCCCTTTGGGAGACTGAAATGCTGGCCCGTCGCTAACAGCCATGCTATGACAAAGGTGTGGGTAACTTGGAATGGCCTGGAATTGTCTTGCCAGGAAAATGTGCGAGCAAGAAGAAGATTCAGTGCCAGGTCCCGTTATCGCGTACAATGACCATGCCAGGCATGAACTCCAAGAGGAGACATTGGGCAGATTTCTGAGGCACACTTATCCAAATGCGTTCACTACTCACCTACAGTGGCTGCGGAGATGTCTGTGGATAAACATTAAAAGGCAAGGATGAGGTGTCGAGCTAACAATGAAGAAAGTGGTAGAGCAAGCCAAAGGCCGAGTTTTCAAAGATCTGTAAATAGGAATTTCTGGAGAAACTCCTTTTCACTATGTTGGAGCTGCTGCGGCCAGTGCTTGAATTGGAAAAAAAGGAGTGCAGGTACTCTGTAGCAGAGTACCTGCTTGTTTATGAGAGCTGCTGGTACTCTCCAATTAAAAGTATTACGTCGCTCTTGAGAAGTGCCGGTACTCTCCCTCTTAAAATGAAAAAGTGCTGGTACTCCGTAACGGATAGTACCGGCCCATTTAAAGCACTGGCTGCAGCGAAAAAAATACCCCAGTATCACTGATCTCAAACATTAAGACTACACGCTAACATGCAAGGTTGAGGAGAGGGGCAGAGGGGTGTGGATGGTGACCCAAATATATTGTCAGAGGGAAACCGTGGGGCGAAGCTGAATGACACCATGCTGTGTCAGGGTGATGTAAATGAAAAAAAACGGGAAAAACAGTATCAGCCCATTAGTGTGGGTGTCGGGACTCTGCCCCCCCCCCCATTTTTTAATTGCATAATGAGTGTCTGTGAAACTGAGTAAAGGTCAGCCTGATAGGCACTTATCCTCTCAAAGTCAGGCAGCCAGGTGCTTTACAGCACTAATGTGCAGGCCCCATGAAGCCAAGGTCTGACCCTGAGGGTAGTACCATTATCAGCCCATCAAAGTCATGTGGTGATCTAACCCCTGATCATAAGGGGGATTGTCACTGATAGACACAGTTCTGGGCACCTTAGGTTTAAACCTGGAAGGGCCCAGTGATGACTGTCACACCGACCTCGCACATCCCATCACAGATTGGATGGGATCAGCAGACTCACTCATTCTATCCCAGCCTGTGATGAGTTAAGAAAGGTCCCCATCTCATTGGCTGACACATGACTAGGTTAACCAATGATACAAAGCAGCGGGATCTTCCAGTTCTTACTGCCCGAAACCTCAAGCCTGCCTTCCTCAGGCCAGTGTGCCTCTGCCGTCCACCACCGGCCAGTGCTGCCATCTATACGGAGCCCTGATCAAAAGTCATGACAGGTATGTAGTGTCTTGAATGTTTGGGTGCATGTATGTTTGAATGAATACATGTGTGAATATCTCCCTGAATGTGCTTGTGAATGGATGGGTGTGTGTGAGTGCATGTGAGTATGCATGTGTGTGATTGTGTTGTAAGAACCCCCTGTCATCAGTTTGGCAGAGCCACAATATCGTAAATAGCTCACAAGAGGCAGGTGCACCCAACGTGGATCGAATTAAAACACCGAAAGGCACTTTATACAAATCCAATAAGGGATAAGAGGGGTTGTCTTATCACAGAGGAGAGGAATTGTGGTCCTTGACTTCCAGAACTGCTCGGTTATAGTTTCCAGAGCAAATGAAGTCTGCAGAATCTGTAAACCTTATGGGCAAAAGGTGCGCATTGTGCTGAATCAACAATCATGGCTTTTTGTCGGCTCTCAAAGGTGTAATGCGCAGGTCCACACTGATGATTATCTACCGTCCATGGCGGTGTGAAATCTGTCCTCCTTTGTGCACATGGCGAGTGGGTTGGTGCTGACTGGAAGAGGCTCAAGGCTTCCATTGGCCAGCGTGCTTTAAGGGGCTGGTGAATGTAGTACTGATGACTGAGTACTGATGATAAATCTGAAAGGTGAGTGTGCAGAGTCCAATAGGGCCAAATATAGACACATTTTTCAAAATTAAAAGTGTGTGCATTCTTAACTTTCCCAGTGCAATTCCAAAAAGTATTGTTTCTTTGCTTTGTGAGATTAAACAATCTTAGTACTTTGCTCAGTACTGCCTTGGGAAGGAAAAGTTTTCCTGCAGCATTACAAGTAGGTTTCACTGGGGTTTCTCCTATTTAATAATTTAGCATTTTTTTTGCCAGTTTGTTAACCAAAATAATCATCAGTTTAAAAGCATCTTAAATAATACTGTATGAAATAAATGGGAGTGGTTATAGCTTTACTGTGCCACCCATCCTCAGCTTTGAACAGTGTAAATGTAGTAGGGAAGTGGTCACTGGTACCTAGTCATGCATTGCCACAGAAAAGGGGTGCTCAGTGCAAGTTCAGCAGGCCTGAATCTATGACAGATGTCGGAATAAACGGAAGAACTTATTTATGTGAGGCTTGCACCGTCGTAGCATCACTTTTTTTTTTACACTCCAGTGGCGCAAGTCTCTCAATCATATCTATGTGGCGACGCAAAGCCACTCTGCGGGGCTTTGTCTAGCCTCATAGATGTAGAGTAAGACAGAGCAGCGCAAGTCGCTGCCTTGCCTATGTATCAAGGAGGCGTTCCATGGGCGTTGAAGTGGGTTTTCCCATGTAGCACCCCTGGATTTTGACACTTGCCCCAGATTGACTTAATCACGTAAACTTGGGGCAGCGACAAAACCTTACATCTCCCCAGAGCAGGTGTAATGAGGAGCAACACTTTTATTTACCCTAATTTTTCCTCTTTCCATGAATGCGCCTTCCTGCACAAACAATCCTGCCTGCAACTGAGGCACCCTTGCACCATGGAGCAACGGCACCTACATTGGCCCAAGGCAGCAAATTATGTGCCAGCGCAGGGGGGAACGACAGGATTGCACTGCTTTTCACAAATACAGTGCATTCCTCCCCTTGCACATTGGCGCAGGGCAGCGCAGCAAGAAAACCTGCAGCGCTGCCAGACCCCAATTCCTCATAAACGAGGCCCTGAGTTTGTCAATCAGTTCCACTGATCCACACTGTCTGCAAATCACTCTTTTGTGGATGTCATAAATATATCATACTTGGGTCTGACTTTAACCTAGAAAAAATTCAAATCTGAGTGGTTCATCAGGCACTAGTTTCGAGGTAGCGATGAAAGATTAGGACATGGTGCCCTTATCACGTTTCTTTGACTAGACTAGCGGGTCAGCAAAGATATCTGTGAATTGATATGCCAGGCGGTTTCTGCAAATTATTTATTCATTAGAAGATTGCATACAGTAGACAAGACCAAAGGTGGGCCAAGGACTTTACATTGGGGCTCTTTCTTAAGATCAGTTATCACAGGTACACAGAGAGAACCTCATAGGACAGAGTCATAGAATTACAAGGAATCAATATAATACAGGGGATGGTAGAAATGAAGGTTTTTGTCTACAAAAATACACAATATTTACTGAAGCACAAGTAAAGGCTAGCAGGGTGAGAGGCTGAGTTCCTGACTTTGACTGACCATGCCATTAGTAGACTATTATTATTATTTTTTTTTATGGAGGTTTATACAGCACGAACCTGACCCGGGATCGGGTATCAGAGCGCTTTACATAGCACCTGTTGCGTTACATGAGGACACATTCATTTTTGTTAGGCACGGGGAGATTAAATGATTTGCCCAGAATCACAGGATGTTCAGCGTTGTTGCTGAGACTCGGACCCGGATCCCCAGATTCGAAGTCGACCGCCCTAGCCGTTAGGCCAACTCCTCTCCCAATTTCTCTCTTTAATGGATTGATTTAGACGTGTATACTTTGCTTTAGTTGTTTTAAAGTTCAGTCATCACTGACTCCATGTCAAAATTGTGAAACTGTGTATAAAGGAAAGATTTGTTTACAGCTGCGGGCAATCAAATATGGCCTAAAGCATGCTCTGTTGTTTAACAATTCAAGCTGTATTTAAACAGGAGGGAGAATATGACATATAAAAACAAAAAATGTATCCTTGAGTATACATATACATTATCATCATGCTAATAAAACTACTAAAAAACAGACCTCCGCTCTGGGCCTGTTGTCGATCACTGTAATGCACAGAAGGTGTTAAATGAATGCAGATGGTATTGAAATGTAAGTGACACCATTTTTAAACTTGTCCAATACTGAATCTGCACAGATGAGTTTAGGGCTCATTACATAGGGGGTAGGATCAGGTTGAAAATATGTACGTATGCACTATTTGACACAGGAAGGAACAAATACATCAATTGCAAAACATAACAAAATATTTGGGGCTACACAATACACAAACACACAAATTACATGCGAGGTATTGTACTGGTTATTTTTTTTCGGGCTTTCCATATCCCTTGCGAAACCTAAAGTATTTGTCTGGGGGGCTTTGCATTATTTACATAACGCTTCAAAGCCCTGGAGAGGTCGCCAAGCCCTCTGATTTGAGGGCCCATCCTACACAAATATATCACATTTAGCAGGGTTGGGTGCCTCAGTTTAGACAAACTCTGAAGCAACACTATTTCAAAACATTTGTGAATTAATGAGAGGTTCTAAAAAGCCCAGAGAAGTCAGGGGCAGAAAATGGAACAGAACTAAAACATTATTTTAAAAGGCAGTGTGTAAGGAGGAAGGGAAAGATGAGATGCAGAAAGAGGAAGAAATGTAGTAAAATACAGGGGGAGTGGAAAAGAGATAGGGTACATAGCTGAGGTGAGGCAGAGAAGAAGAGAGGGAGCTTGTTCTAACACATGACTAATAAGCAACTGTTTTGCCTAAGAATTGAGTCATTTATGGCACATTATTCACCCAAGTCAAATATAAGTCGAATATTTATAGCCTTAGCACCGCAGTCCCTGGCACCAGAAAGAAGGTGATGGTCACCACCATCAGAGTAATTACATTAACTGTAGTTGTGGGTACACTAGAGGAATGCTTGGATAGTTTGTTGAATTCATGTTCTACATGTCTGAGCTTTCACGACACAAAGCATTAATACAATGTCTTTTATATGAGCCTCCCATTGCATTCTGGCCGTTGTAGTTATGTTGCTGTGAAGGCAAACTATCATCATTTTCTCAGTATGGATCTCAAACTAAAATCCTTAAAGTTTAGGCCCTTCTGACGCATATTTTTCTCTCACTACAGCTCATCCAAGGAGTACAGCGATGGCCACATCTAGACCTATATGTGGAAGGGGTGTGGTGCAACGGCCAAGGTGCCTGATTCCAGACTACGGGGTTCGTGGTTCGATCCCCGGCACAGGTGGCAGGTTAGCCCAGCTCCATGTGACTCTGGGCCGTAGCTCGCTTAATCTTCCCGATGGGCCCCAGCACCGGGAAACCTCTCCGGGGGTAGAAGTGGCCGGTCACCTGTGTGTTTGCCATCTACTGGGTTAAGAAAAACAGAAACAGGGAAAATATTAAAGCACACCCCTCTGCAAGCACTGCTTGGTTTACCTCAAAGGACGTCTACCTCAGGCACTACCATTTCAATTGCAGACTGCCCAGAATTCTAATATAAACAGGCATTGTTAAAGTCAATAGGGCCAGCCTTTTAGGCTCTGCCAGTGCTTGTTCTGGAATGGACTTTTACAATACATCATTGTTCGGAAAGCTGGGGCAGCACACATTGCCATGGTAGTCCCTGGCACTGAAGAGTACATATGCACTCTTTGTGAGGAGAATTCAGTCACTCATGGTGAAGTTAGCCAGTGGCTCAAGTGGGCTTACCCTATGACATATGCTCTATGCTGTAGTGGCAGAATAAAATCTGAATGACACAACAGACTAATGAATTAGGAGAACTGGCTGAAAGCCCCTATATAATAAACTATATTTATGGTTCCCAGTTTTATGGGATTGAATTTTTTTTGTGGCCATTTTATTGGTATTTATCCATATTTATTTTATGTTTTGAGAATAAATGTAGCCATAGGTGCAACTAGAGCCAAATTTCAGGGGGGCTCGGGTTTAAGAACAAAATTTTGCGGGGGGGTCTAATTCTTCCAGCGATAGGCAGGGGCTCTAAGAAGGGGTGAAAACACAATGAAGCCTTGTTAGCAAATAAAGACCTGTGAAGTACTCGGGTGCAGCTGTGTGTGTGCCAGGGAAGCTGTCTCAGCCCGGGTTGCCAAACACAACGGGGGGCTGAAGCCCTTTGAGCCCTATGAGCATTGCACGCCTCAATGAAGCTGTAAAATTGTATATTTCCACATTTATTTAACACATAAACATGCATTCATACTTTAATGCCTGTCACGTTTTAGAAAATTAAGCAGCCAAAAATAACAAAACACTACACCTGACAGGCAAATATTATCATTACATACAAATATATGTTAACGTATGGATGTATTTAAAGGTCCAATCCTGTTTTTAATTCCTCATGGTGTCAATCTGCTCAGCAGTTGGTCTGGAATTCATGAAGGAGAGTCACTTACAAGAAGCACAATTTCCACTTTTAAAAATAAATACAGACAGGAAATATATTGTTTTCTGTCTGTATTTATCTGTAAAAATCAGTAAAAACTGGAAGCCTTCAGTATATCATACGTATAATCTTGGTAAAATCAAAAGTTCTTGACTAACTCCAGACCTGAAAAGAAAGGTGTTTCATGCACTTGCAGTTTTACTGCCTGCACATAATTTGTAGCATGGCCCGTCAATATGCATGCTCTAGTAGCCTGGATCGATTGTCAAATAACAGTTTGACAACATGTTTTCTTCAGTAGATAAAAGTTGGTTGAAACATCTGGATCAAACCACAAGAGCATCAGTCAGACAATAGGAACAGTTAAAACTCATGTACCTTCTGAGCGTACCTGGAATGCCAAAAGAGGAAGCAACACAAATGAAGGACTACATTCCCTGGAGCCCGCCAAAGGAAGGACTAAATGCCATTGAGTCCTTCAAAACGAGAAGAAACATAAAGGAAGCAGACTCAGTGCTCTGGGGGCCTCACTCTAGAGCACCTTCTTTCATCTTTGCAGGCTGACATAAACACTTCTCAATAGTAGAAGGCAAAAACATGCAGGGCTCCTCCCACCTTTCGTTGAAATCAGGGCTTCATTTGAGCTAGTGGCGTCAAGTGGGCACTTATTTTCGTAGATCCCCACTTTTTTCCCTTCACAATCCAAAGTGAGAGAGAGAAAAGCACAATGTGGGGAAAGAAGAAGGAAGAGAAAGATGAAAAACAGCGAAAAAAGAACCAAAACATACAGGAAAAGAAACCTGCAAGAGCAAGAGAATGATGCAGGGAGTGCCTGGTGGTGGATTAAGGAGGCATGAGGTAAAATCAAGACTATTCAGCCTTGTTATTTGGCACTTGGCCACAAGTTTGTTTTTTTTCTGTAATTTTTTATTGTAGAAAAATATATATTTACATGGAGCAAAGCAAGACTTTAGGCCCAGTCCTTATTCTATTATAAATTAAGCACTGAATCCTATTTCCATCGCAAGTGTGGCAAAGCTGCCAATGCTTCAAAAAGTAGCACTCATGACATGGCCTCTCTCTGCCTCTGACCCATCAAACGACAAGAGGCCTTTATGTATTACTGAACAGCCAGTCTCATCTAATGCACGCAAAAAAGATCTTTAAACCATTGGAAAATTATATGAAAAATGTACTGCCTATTTATTTTCCTGTATAGTACACTAATAGGCAAATTAAATACTGGTTCGTGAATAACCGTATTTTTAAACAAAATTATGCAAATTACTTTTGTCTTATGTGTGCTGTTTGTCTGATAAGTATATACACACTACCCTCCCCTCACACTTCTTACCTACCCCTGTGATATGTCTGATCACACTCCGTTGTACTCGGACGAGTACATCAAGAAAATTTGTGAAGGCCCTTCCCTCTTTACTAACTCAGAGGAGGCACCAGGAGTTAGCGGTACAAACCACACTGAAGAAATTGAAAACAAAAGAAAAAATGTGTACGGTTGGAATTTATGTTGTTAATGCTCACCTAATACCTTAAATCAAATACAATCCCATTAGGTTTACAAGTGAGGAACATCCCTGGTGTTTTCACAGATAACCCCAAATATATTTACAATTTTAGCTACATAGGTACCACATGCTCCAGCCATTGGCTAGTGCTAGGGATTGACACTGCGACGGAGGAGAATAAGAAACTATCTGAAATTATCAAGGATATTGAAAAACAGATTCAGGACAGTAATACAGTCCCTGACACAAAGAAATTACTAGAGAAAGTGGAAAAAACTGTTGAGGAATTTCATCGTATTGAGCAAAATAAAAAATCCAATAAGGTGAAAAAGGACATTAAATCGTTTTCCCAAGAGCGTACTTATCCATACCTCAACAAAGATTTCTATACTAACAGAAACCATAGCAACACTGCACGTAACTTGAGAACCTGTGGCTGTTTCAATAGACTGAACACCCTTGTAGGTTTCTCGGATACGTCTGCAGAGTCATCAGATAACTCAGACGCTGGTGAAGGATCCAGTACATCCTCAAGGAACCCGAATACCCATTTTTTAGGGAGAGGACAATCAGAACCCCCAAAACAAGGCAGGGTAAAGCAACAGCCCCAATGGTACAACCTACCAGGAGAAAGACAGACGAGACACAAATTTTACCAATGGTAGACCTTCCGTCCGTCCCGTCCAGTAACACCATGACTATCCCCATCTTCTGTCCTCTCATACACTATCTAGCCAAGAGATCTCTATTCTTAGCAAAGGGCTCTCCTTTGTCCCCACCACTTACCCCCACCTTTTGGACCTGCAATCCGAATTACTTAAATGTTTCCGTAAAATCAGACTCCAAGCATTTTTTTCACTAAACCCAGGCACCGCCAAACAATCCAACACTCCCTTCAGAGCACCTTCGACCTTCTCGCCGCCTGCGAGTATGGTCCCAAGTGAAATTATCACTTTTGAAAAGCTGATCCTGAAAGAAACTTCACACTTAGCCAAGTCACATCTGTTTATTCCTTACAATATTTCCTTGGAAGAAAAATCTGCCATCAATTCATTACGTGAAAACTCTAAACTGGTTATTAAACCGGCGGACAAAGGGGGTGGAATTGTGCTACAAGAGATTGATTCTTACAAAGTAGAACTACAATGTCAGTTATCTAATACAGATCATAATTGTAGGCTCCCCACTAACCCCACCAAGGTGCTGCAAACACTGATTAGACAAGTCACCAATGAAGGCCTCCATGAAGGCTTCCTTTCCAAACATGAGTTTGACTTTCTCAATGTCAAAACCCCACGAACCCCGGTCATTTACACACTACCCAAGATCCATAAAAGACTGGAAGACCCTCCGGGTCGCCCAATTGTCTCCGGCTGTGGTTCGGTCCTCGAACCATTGGGCCATTATGTTAACTATTTTTTTAAGGACTTTGTATCCGCCACTGAATGCTATATTAAGGACACTATGTCAATGATCAATCTCTTTGAGAACCAACCCTTTGACCCCTCCACTGAAACTCTAAGGACCCTGGACGTGGAATCCCTATATACAAACATTCCCCAGAGAGACTCACTCATGGTAATAGAGCGCATACTTGACCAAAGACCACGACCATATTCAGTTCCCACACTATTTATTCTGCAGCTTCTAGAGATATGTCTGACACGAAACTTCTTCACGTTCGAAGGACAATTCTACCAACAGGTGCGTGGCACCTCTATGGGGGCCATTTTTGCCGCAAACTTGGCCATTCTTTATATGGACTCGTTGGAGCATAACACCATTCTTTCTGCCAGTAACCCTTTTCGCTCAGGCATAATTAACTGGAAACGCTACATAGACAACATCTTACTCATTTGGAATGGTGCAGCAGAATCTCTCATACCTTTTCTCCACTGGCTGAATAACAATTGCAATGGTCTGACCTTCACTATTACACACAATAAGACATGCATTCCCTTTCTCAATCTATTGATTAAACACACTGATGGGAGGTTAATAACCAGTCTTTTCCGCAAGCCAACGGAACTCAACATATTGCTTAGTTATAGGAGCAACCATCCACGTGTCCTTAGGGGCAGCCTTCCCTACTCATAATTTTTGAGAATCATGAGAAACTGTTCACTAAAAATTGACTATTTCACTGAGGCAAAAACCGTAAGCACTAAATTAATGTCCAGAGTTTACCCTAGACGCTTATTATGCAATGCCAGGAAAAGGACGTGGTACTGCTCACGCGAAGTCCTGTTGGAACCCAAGCCCAAACCTGATACTGAACGGTTGGTCTGTGTCACGACATTCTCGCCAGTCTCTAATGCCATTCGTAAGTCAATTGGGAAGAATTGGTACATTTTGAATGCAGGCGTTCTCGAATTAGACACGCCCCTTTTCAGGAAAAGTAAGAACATCAAAGACCAGCTGGTCCGTGCTGCCTTGCCTATCACCCACAATCCCAACCCCACCCCAAATGACATTTGGGCCCTCACACCCCTTAAAGGCCATGCCAAATACGGAAATTGTGTGGCTTGTGAATTCACCATTGAATGTAAGGAATTTGTCTATAAAGATCTTAGATACGTAATGACAGGCTTTACTAACTGTAATACGTGCAATGCAGTGTATGCCATTTTTTGCCCATGTAACATGGTATACATAGGTCAGACAACACAGAAGATCCGCCTGCACATTTCACAACACCGGAGCAGATTAAGGTGTAAGACGGCCAACGCTCCCCTGGTTGAGCATTTTATACAAAAAGGACATTCAGAGAATGATATCCGATGGACTGTGATCACTGCTATCAAATTGCCCCCAAGGGGTGGCGATATTTCAAGAATTCTTAACAAAGAGGAACTCAAATGGATTTTAAGGACTGACAGCCTTAATACAGGTTTGAACCTACTCGAAGATTGGAATACTCTGATCTAGATTCCTCATCCCGCTACTATGAACTCTGCCTAGTACTCTAGTATCCTCCTCTCCTTCCTTTTGTTGGGTTGACAGGATCAACAAGCCAAACGAATACTTAATTAATATACTCTACCTCCCCAAAATGTCTTCTGTACAACCTTGTGTCAATTATATACATTAACCCAATTGAGCTGTTTTTATGCAATACTATAGTTGATATCAGCTTGCAACAACCTTTCCCTCAATTGTGCCGATAAATTTCCAAGTCACGAGTCTCAGGACTCACTTCACATTTCGACACTTCCTTAAGATGGCCACCCAATTTCCCGACACTGACCGATCTGACATATTCGCCACTCCCTTACTTCACCGCCCGCGTAGTCCGTCATCGTTCCTGACTATCATCAGGTGTCCCCTTCAGCACCAATCACTGGCCGCCTACTCCCTGTAATCATGACCGTTCTAAAATGGCCGATATCCCGGAAACATACCACCAGCCCAAGTCCATCCTTGCTTTTCACTCCGGTCACCTGACTCATTCTGGCACCAATCACTGGCCTTATAATGTCTCCTAACCTGTCGGCTTGCAGAGACTCTACCAACAGACACTGCAATTGCGCAGCTGTTCTCTCCCGAAGCCTGGTAAGTTTGTATTCCTGCCGGTTCTGTTTCAAAGGTGTACTAACACCTATGTTTTAACCCCAATTCCCTTCCTCCCCTCCAGGCCATTATGCCGCAGGCACTCTGCACAGGATTCCCAACTCTTCCGCATTGACGGCTCTGCGCCTCCCTTGATCCTTACTAGGTAAGCGACCCCACGTAGTCCTGCATAAACAGGCTCCCGCCATGTCACCCTTCTATTCTTATCCCATGCCTTCTCAACAGATCTTCACTTCCCACGATACTGTGTCCTAATTGTAGGGAAAACATCCATTACGAATTTTTGACCCTTGTTACCGGTAAGCCACCAATGTCACTTGAACACGTCACGGCTCCAGCCTCATTCTGCATGACTCCGCTTCGCTCGTTGTGTGCTCACTGAGCTCACTTCCGCCCTGATCCCGATATCTTTACACGTCGTCACCATCTATAAACTTTTAAATGACAAATGTTGCGCCGAATAACTAGTACAATCCAGCAATGTACTTCTCCAATTGAATGGGTTGCTGTCTTATCACAGAATGCTTTACTGCTCATATGCTGCCAATCACAGTATGTTATAGTGCTTGTAGCTCCGCCTCACAAGATTAAGTCACCATCACCCACGTTCATATTACCCTACCACCTCCCCTTGTGTAGGAAATTTTAACACTGGTATGCACTGACTGTGCATGGAATGAATCTTAGCACCAACTTTTATTGTAGAAATGTAACCTTATCGTCTCTCACTGCTCCTAATCCCCATGCCCATTGCCCCCCCCCCTTCCTGCCCCGCTAGGCATCTGAGGCTACAATTGTTAGGCATAAGAATTATGTCCTGATGATGATCCGTGTATCAAGTTAACGGATCGAAACGCCGTCAACTACAAATAACACCTTAGACAAGTCCAAATCTGTATATGTACTACTAATGTAAAGGTGTTGGTTATGTTCTGATGTACCATGACATTGTGTAATTACTGGTACCTCAAACCTCATGCCTTTGCCTACAAGCATTTGTTTTCCAGTTTTGTCACAGTATGTCAGTTGTACATGTGTTAAGTAGGGTGCAGTCTTGTACCCCACTTTGTGAATTGCTGTGTAACATTTCTTATAATCTACTACAAGTAAATACTAGAACTCTGTCCGGCTGGACAAGTCCCAATCAATATAGCTACGACTCAGTCTATATTTATTCATTATGTATATTCTTTCCTAATGGGACCACTGTTGTTTGAATAGTTTGTGTGATAAGAACAAATCAAACTGATTGTGCTTTGCACTGTTGTTCACAGTTTAAGGAAGATGTGTTCTATTTTTCATGCAAAAAGCAAATATACAGCAAACTCTATTTTGTTACAATAATATCAGAAAGTTTGGCATGTGTGATCTCATCTGTTAAGTCAGCTGATACTCCACAAAATAGTTCCTGGTCGATTTAAACACTGATCCTCTATCATTAGTTGGAATTCCATATGAAATACTAACTTTGCTGGCTTTATCCATATTTGTGGCTCAATTTCTCAGTCCATGCTGCCACCTCCACCCATGCACAGTAGAGATCAGCCATCCAAGTATTCCTTCATGCCCTAGCATAACATCACCAGTTTGGAAGAACCTCCCACCCTCACAAGAGAAGAGGGAGCTATGTCTTAGACATCCCCATTATGAACTCAGAAATGCAAATCAGCTCATACACAACCAACACACCATTGCAGAAATATCGAAACAATGTGTGGGTTTGAAGACAGCAACCTATGGACACCCTGCACTTTTCACTCCCTCCCCTTACATGGAAGTGCTCTCAAATCTGGTGGCCCATATCATCATGCAGAGGCATCAAAGCTTTGAACTAGTTTGGTAATCCTATATGGGTGGCCTAGAACAGGGTTCTCCAAAGTCAATCCTGGAGGGCCAGATCCACGCCAGATTTTTAGGATAACTACATTTATCTAAATGGGGATATGTTAAAAAGCAAGCATGGATCCGGCCCTCCAGGACCGACTTTGGAGAACGCTGGCCTAGAATGTTAGCTACTCACATACTCTCTTCCGGACTCAGCTCTTATGTTGTCTGTAGATTCAGGGCAGCTCCGCCCTGTCAGACGCCTGCACTAGGTAACAACTCTACCCAAGCTACACAGACTGGTGAACTAGGAAATGCCTAGTGCTCCCTGTCCACCGCTTAGATGCCACGAACTCCCATTTGAGCCTGGGGCTCCATCTCTACGCAAGCCATAACCCCTTGAGACGACTTACACCTTTGGGGTAGAGGGAGCTCTGAAATACTACTGCAGCTTCAGACACTTCCAAACGCTACTCTCTCCTCCTGCCAGTAAATCGACCAATCAAAAGCTCACAGCACAATTCCTGCCCCCTTTTGCCAGGGAGTGCCGACCATTATCTAACCCCAGTCCCTATAGTGCGGGGTGGGGGGACCTGAGCTCCAGGTGGCACTCTCCGGCACTGAGTCGTCTGAGAGCTCCTGACTGGGTCGGGGGGTGTGGGGGTGCCCTCTTTACTTTGCACGGGGCCCCCTCAACTTTCATTATGCCACTGCTTAGGAAGAGTAGCTACAGCCCTGCCCCTTCAATGGCCAAGAGGAAACATTCATACGTTCCATTCACATATCTCCGACTCTGGGAAGCAAACACTATTCATTCACCCTTAATTCAATTATTTCACCCTTCATCCTGTAAGGTAAGCATCACATAGACAACCTCCCAAATGTGCTTTAGTAGACTGCCCTGTTCTGATTCAGGAAAGGTAGCTATGCAATGTAATAGTCGTTCTGCTTAAATCAAAATATCAGCTATGCTCAGAATCTTTCTCTTGATTCCATAAGGCAAGGTATGGCAGGAGACTTAGGGACTTCCACCCTCCCCTAACCCGATCACGCTTCCCTGAACCGGCCGTCGAGATATATGTGGCAGACTATGGTGGTTTATCCAGAAACTCGACATTGAAGTTGTCCTTTCCCCAGGGTTTGTCTTTCGCTTCCTTATCTTGTAGACGTCTGCTGTAAAACGGAGTTATAGCCAAAGTGGCCATATACTCCTCTGCAAAACAAACACACGATTTTACAGGCTTGGAAAAAGTGATGTCACACTAATGTCCTGTCCTTGTTGAGAAAGCTTTGTGGAGTAAAATATGAAAATAGCAGTCGCTTTAAAAATGTGTAATCACGTACGTTTGGAGGCAGGGAGGGGTGTACAGGGCAACCATTTTCCAACTGGGATGCGCTTTCTGATCAGATGTGTCCCATGAACCAGCTCCAACCTTTTTAGGATGGGTCTTCAACTGGCACCACTTTTCTGTGTAAAAGTGGCTTACGGTGTGTGGGTGTTTGTTGGTGGAGAATTCCTCCTGGCTCACCCCAAACCTCATTTTAATACTATAATCTCCCAAATATCCATTTCTAAATTCTCCCCTCTTGTATCCCTCCTTTGACTCACCCCAAAACTCATTTTACTACTATGCTCTCCCTAATCCCTTTCTAGAGACTCTTCTCTCCTCCATCTCTCCGTTTCAGTCCTTGCAAACCTCATCTTCCTACTATGATCTCCCAAACAACACTTTCCTGACTCTCCCCTCTTCTATCCCTCCATTATCTTACTCAATCCAACTATCAAACCCACATGTCCACCGCTCAAATGAACTCTTACTTCCCTATAGTAATCCACCACTAATCCCAGCAGGGTTATGTGTGCAGTGATTTAAAACAGTAGAGTGTGGAAACAGACACATTTTCAGGATTGCCAATAACGCACAGCATTAGTAGAGCAGACTAAAATCAAGCCAATGCCCACAAATAAACTGAAGAACAGAAAACTGGGACCGTTGAAAACAGCAGTAAAGATTGGCACAGTGAGGCCTCAACCTGCTCTGATGCAATAATGCATCTACAGGTGCTCGGGAAAATACTCTATGTAGCACCCCTTGGACAACTATAATTCAGATCATGTATTTTCCATGGGTTGTTGGAGTTCACTATTGCTTATGGTAAGACAGCTCAGTCAACTATTGTAGCCAGTATAGAGATCTGTGTGCAATCTGAAGGCCACTGCTTTGAATCCTAGAGTCTTCACTCAGCATTTCATCCTCCTGAGATCATTAAAAGCACTACCATTGAGTTTGATAATAGTTAAGTCCTCCTATCATCAACTAGAGGCAATTATAAAGCGCTCTACACAATTGTACTAATTATGATTTAACGTGTGGTGTAAGTTTCACTTCGGCTCCTTGAAAAGTCTCCAGTACACCCATTCTTCGCAACTAAAGCAGCACCATGTTGTGTGCTGACACAAAGCCACAAATTGTTATTCCATACCCTTGCCGTAGCACAGTTCCATTTACTTAGAATCCAATGTCAAGCACTTCCACTTGGACTTAATGAAAAAGCAACCCAAGAATAGATGCCAAGCTATATCTATCACGTTACGCTATACCCAATTGTATATCACACACTCCACTTCTGTTATGATATTCCACATGCTTTGGGGCTTACCACCGAAGACCAAAGTCAGAAGATGAGGATGTTTTATGGCTTTTGTGTCCTTTCCGTTTTCTCAGAGGGTGGTACACCTTATAAACTGAGCTGTGGGTGTAGGACTTCTACCCTCTTTAACATTGTACATCTAGTTCCGGCTCAACTGCATCTCATTCAAAGACCTCTTTGCTCTCTGCAGAAAGTTTGTGCCTCTTGCCCCAACCACAGTCCCTTTAACAGTGCCAAATGGGCTGCATTAAAATCCCTTCAACTCCCTACCTTGCTTGATATGTAATTTGGGGGCTGCTGCAGATATGCTTCACAGCAGAGAAGTGCTCTACCCTTTGCCTATGATAAACATTTATCTTCCCAAACTTGAAGCGACAAAATAAAAAATTAAAATGTCCTCGTATGCCAATCACTACACGATTTAAACTATGCATCCCCCCATTATTACTGTCTCATTAGCAGTCTATCAGTGAGAGCGACATATATTATTACTCTTACTTTGACATCACAAAACCTACTGCCCTGCTTGGTTACATATCTCTCCTTATATGGATGAATTGGAGGGGGAGAGGGGTCTTATCTGGTTTGGTGTGACAAAACAGAGGTACGCGAGGCATTCTAGGCACTACTCTTTCCCAAAAACTACAAGCCGCATGATGAGTGAGTGCACAAAATCTAAAAAGGTGATTTTCTGCTACGTGTTTCTGCCACTGATTTGAGCTACAGTTCACGTGTCTCACTGAAGACCTGCAGAAGTCAGAGCTCATTGTTATGCCAGTCAATGCAATGGCCGTCATTGAGCTGCCGACCCTCTTCCTCATTACTGGATATTATGTCAAGCTCAGGCAATGATATTAACATAAAATAACCCCCGCTGTCACTTAACTTGTTTTTTGTTGTTGCAAGGAATACATTTTATACATATATTATGTCATACTGAATTAACACATAGTTATTTAACAAAGGGTACTACTTGTAAGCAAGTAATATCTTTATTTGCAAGATTAATTAAAATCATTGCAATAATAAGAACAGTGACATTCAATAGCACAGAGTACTTGCTAGTGTACTAATTGGGTTTATTTAAAAAAAAATGGAGCACAAAGTATTGTCCTTTGGTGGTAAAAGACCTAAAGAAGGAGCTATTGATCCAGTGGCTGAATTGGACAATGCTCTACAAGTCACTTTACTTTAGTGTGAGTCATTGCATTTGGGATTCAAATTGAGACTACCTTGAAACTTAATTTATGGGTGTATGCTATATAATAACCTCACAGAGTTCAAGAGACTATACTGTAGCGCAGCATACGATAACCATATTTCCCATAAATACAGGGCACATCATAAACCACTTGCTTCACTCATGGCAGAGTACTAGGGGGCGGGAAAAGTTCATGCTCAAATACAATTCACTTTAAAATATGTCACTTTTGAATTTAACCTATGCATCATATTTTACATTACTTTTCCTGTAGATTTACTTTCCGAATCTTTTCAATGGCTGGCATGTGCTTTGAGAGACATACTAGGCCTGCCTCTGCTCCCTAAGAAGTTATTGGCGTTCCCACCTCTAGGACGAATCGTAAATCAAAGAAAAAGATACCAAGGAACCGAGGGGCATATTATCAAGGGGGTTTATCTCCGCTTTTTTGTCTCTAAAAGCCAAAAAAGCGGAGATAAAATTATCTCCCTATTACCTAGCTGTCACTAACACCAGTTAGCGACAGCTAGTAGGAGATAGCGACCATCTTGGGCCCCGCTTTGCATGTCAGTGAAATTTATCACTAATGACATGCAAAGTGGGTGTGCCAAGATGTTAGCAACTGGAAACAGTCGCTAACATCGCTATCTCCTATTGCCAACTTTTGGAGATATTCGCGCTAAGCGCGATTATCTCCAAAAGCTAACACCTGCCCCTGAGCAGTTCTTAGCCATGTTATCCAATGGTAGGTGGATAACATGGCTAAGAGCATTAGCTCGGTAATGCATGAATATCGCTGACTTTTCAGCGATATTCATGCATTTCGGCCGATTTTTATCGCTTAGGAGATAAACCTTGATAATAGCAAGGCTCCTAAGCGATAAAAATCGCCGCAGCTCGGCGATAAAAATATTGCTGCTAAGCCAAATTAGCTATAATTATCGCTAGTTGTTGGTAATATGCCCCCGAATTCTTCACTGGGTCGGTCTGTGCCCGATTCACCAAACTAGTTAAACACCTAAATTACTTCAGAAAATTCTAATGGCCTAATTTAAAATTGTAAATGTAACTTTATGATTTGCAAACATACTTTTCCACTCATAAATGGATTTACTCTCACACCAAATTGCAGCAGAATGGCGCCATTTTACCTGTGAGTAAATATAATTTGGCAGATTGGGAATGAGCCATGGCGGAGACATCTGAAACAGGTAGTGAACAAGCACAAGTTACCTCAACCCACCTGCTCGTTTGGTGTTTCATTTAAGGTATCTCCTTTTATTTTTATTCTTCATCTGAAGTTTTTTTTTTTTATTGATTCTCTACCCCTAAAATATTTTTTCTTGAATTCACAGCAGAAAGCTTTCACAATCTATAGAGTTTCGGACGTGTATATTGATTACTTTCCCATTCTTCTTAAGGGCAGGATTTTGAATAAAATAACAATGAGATGTTAATTTGTACAGGGTACCTGTTTTGGAGATATTCTTTAAAAACAGAACCAATCTGTTTGATTTTGATGCATTTTAATGTTGATCTGCCTTTACAATGGTTTTCATTTTGTTAGTGCCGTCTCTGGCGCGGCTACATCCTCAACAGATAGGAGACCTCTACCATCAGATACACTTTGCTGCACTCAAAAAATGAGACTTTTTAGGGATATATTTATGAAAGCAAATAACTTATGCGATTCCCTTGGTTGGAAAGTGTGAAATAATGTTTATGCTTGATTTAATGCAGAGATTACACTGGTAACTATACTTAATAAACTGCGTTTGGTACTTAGTGTGCTTAATATTTAGAAAATGGTCTTTAACAGAAGCCATCTTAACTTGCATATTAATTGACAAACATGCCGTGGGTTGCAAAGTGGACAGGGCAATGCCAAGAAGAGGAGCTTATTGCTTCCCTTACTCCCTGTTTTTGCAAATGTCGTCTTCTTGATCCGTTAGATCAAGGATCACTATGGCTGTGCTAAGAATACCAAAGAGTAAACCATGGATAGTCCTGGACACCCCTAAATGAGATTGATGCACCTTGGGCCTCATTACAGTGTTGATCGGAAAGCAATCTGACCAACTCCTTTACGGAATTAGTTCCGACCAACTTGAGTTTGGTGAGTTCGACCGACCGATTACGATGGTTCCGAAAACCATTCGGAAAGTCTCCCATGGACTTCAATGGCAGCCTGTGTTCCAACTGACAACACAGGCTCTCATTGAAAAAAACGTGTGGTTGCGGAAAACTCTGCACCGTGTGACGGGCACCCCAAGGTGCCTGTCACACTGTGCATGGTTTGAAAGAGGGGTCCCATGAGTACCCCCATGGCCCCCAACTGTAGGCCTCAGGGCGATTAACATTGCGGTGGTTGTTGCTGCCAGCAGCACTGCTGCGATGTTAAAAGGAGCATGTCCTGCATCTCCCTGCACTGCGTTATAGGCACTGCACAGTGCCTGCCACCTGGTTCAGGGACATGTAGGTGGGTACCATGGGTACCACCCAGTGCACCCACACTCCCCCCAACACATTTGGGGCCTGCAATGGGCCCCCAGAAAATGTCTCCACATACCTTTCCATGGCGGGGCCACTGCAGCGGAAAGGCTGGCTACCACCGGCATCATAATCGTGCCAGCGGTGCTTGGCCCTGATCCACCACAATTGTAGCAGACCAGCTCCGCCAGCCAGGCAAGCGGGCGGACTGCAACCAGTGGAAAAGTGGCAGGTGGAAAATCACACCGCCGCGATCACGACCGCGATGCTAATCGGACCGGCGGTTTTCCGGGTTTCGATCGCGAGCGGATGGCAGCCGCCGGTCCAGAGGTTGCCACCTCCGGATCTGGGGCAGCCATCCGCCCGCCATCCTAATAGACCTCTTAGTGTCTAAATGAAGAAGTTAAAAATAAGCTCAGAAGAGAACAAATAGAGCCTTTATTTTTACTAATTAGGTTCATTTGTTGTGGTGTTTGTGCTGTGATGTAATTGGCTAATATGTTCAATGGTTTGAAGATGGCTAAAGAAGGGACTATGGAGAGCAAGATGTCATTGCAGGAGAGATGGATAACACTGGTAAATAATTATAAAATGCAATAAAGATACAATACGAGAAAAGATGATTTGTTGTTAAATATGGAAAGAGCATGGGGTCCTAAGTTAAGTACATTTATTGAAGAAAAGTGAACAAGAGAAAAAGATAAAAATTAAATATGCAAACATGACCTGCTTTTTAAAAATATGTTAAAGGACATCAAGGAAAAATCAAAAAGGCAAATAAATGAAGGAAAGATAAAGAGAACCTAAGAAAGAAGAAAATGAATAAAGAACAGAAATAAAGGAAAAAACTAATACAAAAAGTACTTTTCGAAAAATCCCTAAAAGATGGAAAAAGAAACAGGGTAGATAAAAGGATACACTAAGAAATCAATTTAGGAGGAAGAGGAGACAGAGAGGGTTTTAATAGAAAAGAAAAAGAGAACGATTGAAAGCAGGATGAAAAAGTGTGAGAAAGAAATCAATTAGGAAAGTGTAAAAAAAGAAAGACAGAAAACAAACTGAATAAATAAAGGAAGGAATAGTCAAAAGAAAAAAGAAAAAGTACAAGCGCAGAAGGAGTGGCACGGAAATTAAGAACACTAAGACATACCAACATAAAAGAAGAAAACAATGTGTACTGTGACCATGCTGAATTTTTAAATGCCCTGACTCATCAACTTGCTATCGAACCACTGGGCCACTCCCGTCTCCTCCCTTTCTAATATTTGCTCTGATGCAAAACCGAGATAGGTGGGGGCAGATTTAGACATTGCTCGCCTGGTGGCCCACATTCTAAAGGCAGAATGATTGTCTCTTTTACCTGTTCAGCAAGTGTCGTGATTAAAACCTATCTTATAGCCATTACGCCTACATTTTGACTGCACCTGTTCTGGGCCCCACCTGTGTTTAATGACCTGGCCCCGCCTGGTTACATCTTAGCGGAGGAGGATTTGGTGAGTGAATAATACTTTGTTCTAGTTTTTCTAGGCGTATTAATTGGACATTGTTTACCAAGGGCTACAAAAGTTGGGCTGTTCACGCCTTGTGGTCTTGAATGAAGATAAAAAAGGACGGCACATGGCAGATTATTGCTTTTATGTGATTTACTTCACAACAAGATAAGCCAGTTGATCTCCACTGACGTTTTGCACCAGTTTCGGTTTGTTTGCCCCTGATGGCTTGATTTAACCATGAGAAAGCTCTTGTTATTCATTCTTGATGCCTTAAGGGTCGTAGTGGTTAGTGTTGATGATTAGAAGACAGACCCACACCAGTTTTGTTTTCTGTATACCACTAAATATCAATTTACACAAAAAGAAACTAATTGAAAATCCTTTATCCAGTGATTTCCTATTTTAAATTGCTGGTAGTCCCATCTTTTCACAATTATAACGCAAAGAAATGATGAAGTATTCAAGGGCATTTTTTATGGGAGGCTAACCCTCAAAAATTAAATTAAGAAAGGAGGCACCAAAGGAAAGGTTAATGATAGGATTGTGTTAGTGCAGTTCCGAGATACATTCACTTGAAGAAGCCTGGCTGCCATATTGGTGAAGGAGTTGAAGTCAGGAATATTCCAGAGCCATTATTTGTATTTATTTTATTTGTAAAGCGCTAACATTCATCCTAAAAGGACATCACGGCGCTAAAGAAGAATTACAAGTGATTTAACGGCAACACTTTGGAAATTATTGATCTGGGCTGGGGAAAAGGAATGTTTTTAGTTGTTTCCTAAAAGAAAGGAAACAGTCAGTTGTTCTGAGTTTGTGGGGTAACTCGTTCCATTTTGTTGCGGCAATGTGAGAGAAAGCCCTCTCTCCCATCCTGACAGTCCGAGCTCGGGTGATAGATGCTCTTCCGGACGTCATAGATCGTAGGTTTCTAGAGGGTTTATGAAATCTGATCGTATCATGTAGGATGATGGGGCCTGTATCGTGGAGTACTTTGTGTGAAATACACAACAGTTTAAAAATGGCTCGTTGTCGCATTGGGAGCCAGTGGAGCTCACGCATACATTTTTTGGCTGAGTCATATTTTCTTTTATTACAGATGGCTTTGGCAGCGGCATTCTGAACCAACTGCAATTTGGAAAATAGGTAGTCTGCCATTCCCACAAACAGTGAATTACCATAGTCCAACCGACTCAGCAATAGTGATTGGACTAGTGTTCTCCTGCAATCTGTCGGAACCCAGGGAAATAATCGTCTGAGCATCTTCAAAAGGCCAAAGCCTCTGCCGCAAACTATGGAGACATGGGATTTCATGGATAAGTCCTTATCCAGTGTTATTCCTAAGTTTTTAGCTTTTGTAGTCGGGTTAGGAGGCAAGCCCAAATCGCTCGGCCACCAACTGTTGTCCCAGACCTGTGTGCATCTGCCAAACAATAGAATTTCGGATTTGTCAGCATTAAGTCTAAGACAATGGTCCTGCATCCATGTTGCCAGTTCGGTCAGGCAGTTTGTCAGTCTAGTTTTAGAATCATCATTTTCATCAATGGTGACCATCAGCTGGGTGTCATCCGCATAGGAACACATTTCGACACCCCATTTTTTGCCGATGGTTGCCAATGAGGAGACGAACACGTTGAACAGCGTTGGGCTCAACGACGCCCCCTGAGGAACTCTGTATTTTATAGGTCGCGGAGGAGATGTATAGTCACCCAGGCGAACTGATTGGGTTCGATCCGCTAGGAACGATGTTAACCATCCAAGTGCTTTATCTTGAATTCCTTTCTCTGCCAGAGTATTCAATAATTGATGGTGGGGTACGGTATCAAAAGCCGCAGATAAATCAAGGAGTATCAGAGCAACTGTACTACCTTGATCTACCTTGGTCCTAATACTGTCTGTCACCGCTAAGAGTGTAGTTTCTGTGCTGTTATTTGCCCGAAACCCTGTCTGTGAGACATCCAGCAAACCATTAACTTCCAAAAATGTGGAAAGTTGTCTATTGACCAGCTTTTCCAGAACCGTTGATAGGTAAGGTAACTGGGATATTGGTCTATAGTTGGCTGGATTGTTAACATCTGTCCCAGCCTTCTTTACTAACGGAGTAACTAGAGCCTGTTTCCATGATTTTGGGAATTCGGCAGAGCTAAGGGAAAGATTAAATACTCTGGTGACTACTGGACATATTACAGGGGTGAGCTGGGAGAAAATGTGATGTGGACATGGGTCGAGTGGTGAACCAGACTTGACCTCAAGCATGACTTTTTCTACTTCTTCTTCTGAAAAAGGACCAAAAGTACGACAGATGGTATGTGCAACATTTGGTGCATATTGTTGGTTTTTTTCCATCCCTGATTTTGAAAAGGAGGCATAGATGGTATCAATTTTTTTGCAGAAAAAATCATTAAGTTTATTACAGTTCTCCTGTGAGGGAGTAAGATGTACGGAGAGATTAGTAGGGCTGCATAATTCTCTAACAATTTTAAAGAGTTCTTTTGATGAATTTTTATTCTCAGATACTCTGCGTGTGAAATAGTCCTTTTTTGCCTTTCTAATTGCTCTATGATAGAGTGCTTGAGCTTTTCTAAAACTATCTTTAGTTTCATCTGTCTTGGATACTCTCCATTTATGCTCAAGAGAGGTACAATTTCTTTTTAAAAGTTTGAGCTCAGGTCCGTACCATCTCTCTGATTTTTTATTGCCTGGTTTGTGACGGGATTGGGTGGTCGAACAATGTTCCAGTGCATTTTTAATATTATTCTGAAGCAGGTCTATTTCCTCATGGATATTAGTGCTTATACAAGATGGGTGTGAGAAATGATTACTGAATTTCTCCAATGTAAAGGATTTCCAGTTTCTCATATTTGCTATGAATGCACTATGTTTTTTGGTCTGGGGGACGGGGAGATTAATACGGAAAGTGATCATATAATGATCGGTCCATACCAATGGAATTAGAGGGTCGATGTCAATAGATTCGATGTTGGAAAATATCAAATCTAATGTATGTCCTGCAATGTGTGTTGGTTGATGGACTCTCTGAGATAGCTGCAGGATAGTCATGTCTTCCACCAATATATTCGTCAAGGAGCTGCTACTATTGTCTAGATGTATATTAAAATCCCCAAGGAGGAGGATATTCTTGTTCTTCAAACAGACAGGCATAATCTGTGTGAGTAACTGTGAACTAAAATTTAATGTGCAGCCCGGAGGATTATAGATTAAAATGCCTCCAAATAGCACACTGGTGTTAATGGACACCGTAAATGCTAGAACGTCATAGTTTCCAACAGGTGCAATACTCTCTTGTCTGCATGAAAGATGGTCTCTGAACAGTAGAGCTACACCGCCACCCTTTTTCTTAACTCTGTTAACATTCAATATCTTATAGTGTGGGGGAAGGGCTATAACTATATCTGGGATATTATGCTCATCGAGCCATGTTTCAGATAAACACACTAAGTCAGGTTGGTGTTCATTAAGAAGGTCCCAGATATACGTTGAATGTTTGGGTAGTGATCTTACGTTCATATAAATGCATTTAAGAGGGAATGTATGTAGATGTAATGGCACAGGGTTCAGTGTTAGGGTGCATTCCCATCTGCAGTTGTAACAACTAAATGGGCCATAAGTATCCATCGGACCCATGTGAGCACAATCAAAAGAGTTTGTGGTCGTCTTACCAATAACATCCAGCAGTTCGCGTCTTGTATAGGTAATATTTCCACTTGTGTCTGGAACCACGCTGATAATTTGGGCAGGGGTCATGGCCCCTGGTCCCGGCAGGCCGCGGACGGGCGCAGACGGGCTTGGCTTAGGCGCGGCTTCGGCGCGCATCCGGCGCGCCCGCTGCGCCAGCCCGCTGCGCCGTCTGGCCGGTATACACATTACATTACATTAGGGTCTCATTGAGCTGCTGCAGCAAGAAAACAGACCCTAAGTGCAGGGTGAGCGACACAATACCCAGCACAGCCCTGCCAGCAACCTCTGCAGTCCAGGTCCCCATGATTGATTTTGGCCTGGTACTCAAAAAAGAGCTAATATTCCCTTTAAGAGTGGATCTTGCAGCTGCATCAATTGTCTTCCAAACGTTGCTTAATTAGCGAATCAGTAATAAGGTGTTTGTTGTTGGTGTGCATTGAAGAGAGGCATCCTGCCACAGCCTTAAGTAACCTATGAAATAAAATTACCCGAATGTTTTTCACATAATATTAATTAGGGGCTGTGATTGGCTCCAAGTTCCTTAGAAACTAAGTAATGGTGGGTAAAATGTGAAGTTTTTAGATAATGCACTTTGATTGCCAGGACCGGTCAGGGCCATCCCTTTTAGCTGTTCAGGACCCAAGCTCATTTTCAGACCTTAGGTTGACCTGAGTTGAGGACCTGCTGCACTGGAATGTAGACCCAGTCGCAGACAGGAGGACCACTTACATAGATCTGAAATCGCCCCCTCTTTATCTTCAGCTGGCCTTGCCTAGTGCTCTGTTCCTCAGCACTGACAAGAACCCGCGGCATAATTTGGTGAAGTTCATTGTCTAGGTTGCGCATCATGCAAATGCTCAAATGCTCTTTTAAATCAATGGAAAACATGAAACGCACAATTGGTCTCATACCTTATTTTCAAATAATAAAACCAGTAAAGGGTCCAAACTGACAGACATTGCTTGGATCAGGATCAGCAAAAACTAAACTATAGGGAAAAAATGATTATACGATGGCACAAAATTCCGGTCCAAACGATTTAAACACTTCAATGTGAGGTGGCCAGTCTTTGACAAGGGACAACCACATTTACCAATGCACAAACAATGCAGTTAGAAATGATTCTTTGTGCCCATCTAAGGAGGAAAACGAAGGAGCTATACTCATTGGTGAAGCGGGGGAGGGGGGACACTCGCCCTAATGTTAGCTAGGAAGAAGGACCCTGATGCCCTTGGTTGGGTCCTAAATGACAGCCATAATTGAGACACATCAAATTTACAATTTTGTTTTACTAAAATGAGTTAAATGTAAAAACACTAATAGGAATAGGGATGCAATCACCTGAGGTGACCCAAATCACCCATTTGTCCATTCCTGACATCACAGGAAGTCACATTATATGCTACACGACCTGCATCAGAGAAAAGAAACATGTTGTTTTTGACCAACATAGAATCATGAGAAATACATATCATGACATAATGAGTGGCCTTTGTACACTGTGGCACATTTTAACCTGACAAACATAGCTCTGTTGGACAGGATTGTCACTTAGTAACTCTGGCAACAACACTAAGTCATGGTGGATTTAGGCCCAGATCTCTAAACTGGGCTGAATGTTTGACAATGTTCAGCATGCCGTCCATCATCCTTCTGTGTTGCTATGCTTCACAACACTACCGAGCCTTCTTGTTGGTAATTGTCTTGCTGCTCATGTGCCCGAGATACACCTCTTAGGTTCAATTCACAGCTTTCCCTACAAGCAGTAGGGGGTTTAGTGAACTGAGTAGTCTGCTGTTGTGCTGAAAAAGCTACTCCTACCTTCTAACCAGTAGGGTTAGTAAATGTGGCACAACTCAGGGGCCCAGGGAATCGGACCATGTTGCAGTGATGATAGCTATAACCCAGTTTACTACAACCAGACCAATTATAAAATCTAGCTTAAAAGCTATTGAATTGTCTCCAGAATATATAAAAACATTCTTCAAGAATTGCCGCAGATAGCCACTGTCTTACTTTGGAGGCAGCTGCCCTAATTGATGGGGTTCTGAACACAGTACTGTTTGCTTTGGTTTAGTGCAGCTTTGGAAAGAGAAGTGCATGTACATGCTGTCCTTTTGGCACCACATATCACTCCATGGTTATAAAGTTGAATCTGAATAACCCTGATAAATAAGCCAGGCGATCTGTGCACAATAACTGTGTCGTGTGGTTAAGGAAACAGCATTGTGCTGGAGCCATGTTCCTAGAGGAGTTGAAAGACACTGACCTAAACTTTATTCCAGATCAAAAGTGGCATGTGTTAAAAATATGAATACATCAGTAAGGTCGCAGCATGCACACCAGTTTTATCAATCTGTTCTTTGCTTTTGTGCTTAATGACAGCTTGCGTGCAGATTGGATTTATGCCTTGCCTCCAAGCACATGACATTGACGTTGAAACACAAATAGCAACACACTTGTGCTGCTTTCCCAATCGCACAGCTTCAATGAAAATTTCTTACAAGTTTTTTTTAGAGATTCAAAAGTTTATATTTATTCCAAATCTATCATCGTTAATCATGCTTTGATTTGCTTTATGCAAACGGGCTGTCTATGCTCCCAATATTTCCAAATGAGGCGGTTATGCCAATCCAGGCCTTTTACCACATCACATGGGCTATGTCAATTCATGTTAACACAGCTTTAAGTTCTTAATGAATCCTAATGCATTTCGGGCTTTTGGTTTAGCCCGTTTGCGTAAAGCAAATGAAAGCATGATTGACGATGATAGATTTGGAATAAACATAAACTTTGGAATCTCTAAAAAAAACTTGTAAGAACTTTTCATTGAAGCTGTGCGATTGAAAAAGCAGCACACGTGTGTTGCTATTTGTGTTTCAAATTAAAAATATGAATGAAATATGAATAAAGTAAATGATCATAACTTGAGAAAACTCATGGCCCACAAGCAAGGAGCGAAACGCATGTCATCTAAACTATCTCCGCTATACTTAAGATAATGATTCAGAAAAGGGGGTGGTGATGAACAGAGTGTCTGAATTAAGCAGACCACTCTTACCCAGTCCAAAGATCAGGGCTTGATCCATCACCGTTATTTATCTCACTGCACCATCCCAGCTCAGAACCTGGCTATATGCAAATCAGTCTGTCCCTGGCCCAGTGCATCATGGGAACAGGGCAGACTAAACTACCAAGCCAATTCTTCACCAGAAAGGAGACAAGCTACCGGGGACCGGTTTCTGGCATTTCAGCCGTCTTCGGCCCGGCTTGCTTGAATGATGGTGCAGTGAGAAAGGGACTCATGTCTGAGTATACCCTGCCACACCTATAGTGGCCAAAAACGATTCAGAAAAGGGGGTGGTGATGAACAGAGTGTCTGAATTAAGCAGACCACTCTTACCCAGTCCAAAGATCAGGGCTTGATCCATCACCGTTATTTATCTCACTGCACCATCCCAGCTCAGAACCTGGCTATATGCAAATCAGTCTGTCCCTGGCCCAGTGCATCATGGGAACAGGGCAGACTAAACTACCAAGCCAATTCTTCACCAGAAAGGAGACAAGCTACCGGGGACCGGTTTCTGGCATGTCAGCCGTCTTCGGCCCGGCTTGCTTGAATCCTGATGGTGCAGTGAGAAATGGACTCATGTCTGAGTATACCCTGCCACACCTATAGTGGCCAAAAACGATTCAGAAAAGGGGGTGGTGATGAACAGAGTGTCTGAATTAAGCAGACCACTCTTACCCAGTCCAAAGATCAGGGCTTGATCCATCACCGTTATTTATCTCACTGCACCATCCCAGCTCAGAACCTGGCTATATGCAAATCAGTCTGTCCCTGGCCCAGTGCATCATGGGAACAGGGCAGACTAAACTACCAAGCCAATTCTTCACCAGGAAGGAGACAAGCTACCGGGGACCGGTTTCTGGCATTTCAGCCATCTTCGGCCCGGCTTGCTTGAATCCTGATGGTGCAGTGAGAAAGGGACTCATGTCTGAGTATACCCTGCCACACCTATAGTGGCCAAAAACGATTCAGAAAAGGGGGTGGTGATGAACAGAGTGTCTGAATTAAGCAGACCACTCTTACCCAGTCCAAAGATCAGGGCTTGATCCATCACCGTTATTTATCTCACTGCACCATCCCAGCTCAGAACCTGGCTATATGCAAATCAGTCTGTCCCTGGCCCAGTGCATCATGGGAACAGGGCAGACTAAACTACCAAGCCAATTCTTCACCAAAAAGGAGACAAGCTACCGGGGACCGGTTTCTGGCATTTCAGCCGCCTTCGGCCCGGCTTGCTTGAATCCTGATGGTGCAGTGAGAAATGGACTCATGTCTGAGTATACCCTGCCACACCTATAGTGGCCAAAAACGATTCAGAAAAGGGGGTGGTGATGAACAGAGTGTCTGAATTAAGCAGACCACTCTTACCCAGTCCAAAGATCAGGGCTTGATCCATCACCGTTATTTATCTCACTGCACCATCCCAGCTCAGAACCTGGCTATATGCAAATCAGTCTGTCCCTGGCCCAGTGCATCATGGGAACAGGGCAGACTAAACTACCAAGCCAATTCTTCACCAGAAAGGAGACAAGCTACCGGGGACCGGTTTCTGGCATTTCAGCCGTCTTCGGCCCGGCTTGCTTGAATCCTGATGGTGCAGTGAGAAAGGGACTCATGTCTGAGTATACCCTGCCACGCCTATAGTGGCCAAAAACGATTCAGAAAAGGGGGTGGTGATGAACAGAGTGTCTGAATTAAGCAGACCACTCTTACCCAGTCCAAAGATCAGGGCTTGATCCATCACCGTTATTTATCTCACTGCACCATCCCAGCTCAGAACCTGGCTATATGCAAATCAGTCTGTCCCTGGCCCAGTGCATCATGGGAACAGGACAGACTAAACTACCAAGCCAATTCTTCACCAGAAAGGAGACAAGCTACCGGGGACCGGTTTCTGGCATTTCAGCCGTCTTCGGCCCGGCTTGCTTGAATCCTGATGGTGCAGTGAGAAAGGGACTCATGTCTGAGTATACCCTGCCACACCTATAGTGGCCATAAACTATTCAGAAAAGGGGGTGGTGATGAACAGAGTGTATGAATTAAACAGACCACTCTTACTCAGTCCAAAGATCAGGGCTTGATCCATCACCGTTATTTATCTCACTGCACCATCCCAGCTCAGAACCTGGCTATATGCAAATCAGTCTGTCCCTGACCCAGTGCATCATGGGAACAGGGCAGACTAAACTACCAAGCCAATTCTTCACCAGAAAGGAGACAAGCTATCGGGGACCGGTTTCTGGCATTTCAGCCGTCTTCGGCCCGGCTTGCTTGAATCCTGATGGTGCAGTGAGAAAGGGACTCATGTCTGAGTATACCCTGCCACACCTATAGCGGCCAAAAATGATTCAGAAAAGGGGGTGGTGATGAACAGAGTGTCTGAATTAAGCAGACCACTCTTACCCAGTCCAAAGATCAGGGCTTGATCCATCACCGTTATTTATCTCACTGCACCATCCCAGCTCAGAACCTGGCTATATGCAAATCAGTCTGTCCCTGGCCCAGTGCATCATGGGAACAGGGCAGACTAAACTACCAAGCCAATTCTTCACCAGAAAGGAGACAAGCTACCGGGGACCGGTTTCTGGCATTTCAGCCGTCTTCGGCCCGGCTTGCTTGAATCCTGATGGTGCAGTGAGAAAGGGACTCATGTCTGAGTATACCCTGCCACACCTATAGTGGCCAAAAACGATTCAGAAAAGGGGGTGGTGATGAACAGAGTGTCTGAATTAAGCAGACTACTCTTACCCAGTCCAAAGATCAGGGCTTGATCCATCACCGTTATTTATCTCACTGCACCATCCCAGCTCTAAACCTGGCTATATGCAAATCAGTCTGTCCCTGGCCCAGCGCATCATGAAAACAGGGCAGACTAAACTACCAAGCCAATTCTTCACCAGAAAGGAGACAAGCTACCGGGGACCGGTTTCTGGCATTTCAGCCGTCTTCGGCCCGGCTTGCTTGAATCCTAATGGTGCAGTGAGAAAGGGGCTCATGTCTGAGTATACCCTGCCACACCTATAGTGGCCAAAAACGATTCAGAAAAGGGGGTGGTGATGAACAGAGTGTCTGAATTAAGCAGACCACTCTTACCCAGTCCAAAGATCAGGGCTTGATCCATCACCGTTATTTATCTCACTGCACCATCCCAGCTCAGAACCTGGCTATATGCAAATCAGTCTGTCCCTGGCCCAGTGCATCATGGGAACAGGGCAGACTAAAGAGTATAAGAATTGGCTTGGTAGTTTGGTCTGCCCTGTTCCCATGATGCACTGGGCCAGGGTCAGACTAATTTGCATATAGCCAAGTTCTGAGCTGGGATGGTGCAGTGAGCTAAAAAACGGTGATGGATCAAGCCCTGATCCTTGGACTGGGTAAGAGTGATCTGCTTAATTCAGACACTCTGTTCATCACCACCCCCTTTTCTGAATCCTACTTAAGATAATGGCATCGGGAAGGAAAAGTGCCTTATTTGCATTCCATCAACATAAACACTTTTACGCTGATCAGTTTGGACCCATCAGCTGACTCGTGCAGCAATTCACGGTGATAGAACACAAACTTGGATACAGCTTTCCATTTTTATACATCTACTCAAGCTCCTGTTTTGGCGACCCAACCTACACTTGTTTTACCGGCAGTAATAAACTCTCAGAATTCTTTTCCATCCTACCGAAATTTTCTCTTGCTTAATGAAATGTTCTGTCCTGATGATGACCCTTAAAGTTACCCGGGTCAAAACGCCACCGGTGATTATGTCAATTGGAACCAACTGTTAATGATCTGATAGGGTGTCTGAGTTTTCATAACCCAAGCATTATAAATTTATGAAAACTATCACGTTCCACTAGTACTTGTAGTATACACAATTTTCATTTTATCACCTGGTCGCTGAGAAAGGTTTTTGAAGCAGAACATATGTTTATACATTCAGGTTTAAAAAGGCTTCTATTGTGATTATTTACAATCTCATAATTAATTTCAACTTTGCCAAGTAATGTACCTAAACTAATCCTCCCACACAGAACCTCTGTTCCCTATGTGTGTATTTATTTCCATGCAAAACATGAAAGTCAAGATTATCATTTGGTGATCTAGCTTATTTAATACAACACAACATTAAACCAGCTTCTCCCTTAACTCTATGAGGATTTTACTATTTACTGATAACAATTCTTCTATCCCAAGAGCTTCATAAATTGGAAATGCTCTGGAGATACATCCTGCTTGGGCTACTTGTGGTGTACTAGTTTAACTATGGAAGCCATAAGAGTGCCGGGAAGACATGTCCAAACCCCTCATCACCAAGGTATACAGAACTGACAAGATTTAAACACCCACCTGTGACAGCGATATTGATCACAGTAAAATATTTCAGGGGGTGTACGAATTTTTATTTTGGAGCACATAAGCCACGAAATCCAACCCTCAACTACAATAAATGCCAGGACCTAAACCATAGATAAACCCGCTTCTGATGACAGAGTCCAAACTATATATTCCCCATGCCCACTGCCACTCCTTCTCAGATGTCTATTACAGACACCTCCAAGCCTTTTGGTGCCCTTCACCCCTGTGTAACTGAGACAGCAATGGCTGGCCTCTGTAAGAGCATACTGCACATTGTGAACGAAACATGACCCTTCTTGGCTATGGGGTACAGGGGCGGCTCTAGGCTCATGGCGGCCCTGGGCAGGAAGCTTAGGTAGGGGGCCCCGGAAGAGGCGGTCTGGGTGGGGCGGAGCGCGAGGGCCAGTGAAGAGAGGGGGTCAGGGTGTTTGGAAGTGGAACAGAGCCGGAGGCCGCCAAATCCCTGCCAGGGGCCACCATGCAAATATGTATTCATCCTCAGAGGATTATTATATTAAGCATATATGTTGGCGTGGAGGCCCCTGGGGTTTGGTGGCCCTGTGCAGGTGCACAGCTTGCACATGCCTAAGGCCGCCCCTGTGGGGTAGGATTATATGTCACCATGCTGCTCCCCTGGCTTGAATTGCATTGTTCCTCAAAGGCATTGTACTGTGTAGGAGCCCTCTGTAGGCTGTGGATTTTATTTGGGCTTGACTAATTCCATATTGCTGTTTAATGTCTTAACAGGGCATCGGAGAGACATGCTTCAATCTACAGCATGCAAGTTCTAGCACCTTGCTAGCTACCCTCAAATTGTACTGGTTACCTATGCTACCAACTAGTCTGCTGTGAACCACTTAAAGTGAAGTAGTGTGGCTCACTGGTTAGAGGCGGCAGACCCGAGAGCAGAGGACGGCCCGGGACCAGGGTTCGATTCCCGGCGCGGCAGGTTTCTGGACCAGGGTCAGCGGACTCGATAATTCTCTCGCCTCGGTGCCCACTCTGATCAGTGTTCACACTCGGCAACTCTGGGCATTAGCTTGCCTCATCTTCACTAACGGCCCCACCAGACCGCCGGGGATGCCTGGTCTCACCCTGGAGATACCCATTAAGGGACCATCTCTCAGGGAAGCCAGGAAGGGTTTCGCAGCGGTCGAAGCGCCTTGGGACCCTGCGGGTAAGTAGTGCGCTATATAAATGCCTATACATACATACATTTAACCAAATGTACATCTAATGTTAAGAATGGATAGTGAGATACAGCGTCAAGCTAAAATATGCAAAGCCTAACACCATGGTTACAAGCTCTTTGGCCAAAAAGGAAAAACCTGGTTTACATTCTGAAAGCTTGAGGTGGTATCCATTCTGCAAAAGGAATAGTGACCAGCTAATGCAAGACAGCATGCCTTATCTAACTAGACAGATCGCCAGGGCCATCAGTGAGACCATACCCCATCCGCGGCTCCTTCAATGCTGCCCTCCATTATCTCTAACTTTTCTATACTTTGATGTCTTCTAAGCAAGGTTATGCTAAAGCCCTGCAGTATGTGCTCTCATGAGAAAAGATGGGAGAGGGGAAATCATTCAAACTTGTACAAAACTGCCCTCAGTTGCTTCCATAAGAGATCACTGTTTCCTGTGCTATCTCAACTCTGGACAGGGCCACTTCCACTGCAAGACTTGCAAGGCAATTTCCTGGAGCTCCCCTATAAAGGATTCTGGCTGAAAGCAGTAAAAGTGTAGCTATGCTGTGGAAAGCGATAAAACAGCAATCCACTTTTGTGTAAAAAATCCTAAAATTGCACTAAATGAAAATAACACGCAATATGGCAGCCATTACCTTTTGAGCCTTTCACAGACCACGTCTGTAAATGTCCATCCATCAATGGATCAGCCAGCTCCTAAACTCAAATAACTAGGGTTACCTAATTCATGTCAGTACAGACACACTTTCCTTTATTCAGCTTCTGTGTCAAGACTAATGCGTTCTGGGTGTAGTCGTCCTGATTATCTTTATCTGAGCAAAATAGTCTCTTATGCCTGAAAGTAATCATTTATATAAGAAAATGTCAGAACTGCAAATGGGGTAAGGTGGTCACCCTGAAACACAAGCACAGAAGATGCTTTGTCCAGAAATAGGAAGAGTAAAAAGAAACCCCATCAACTTCCTCCTTTCTCCACGGATTTCTATTCCTATTTCAAAAACAAAAATGACTGCACTTCTGCTGCAAATTGTAACAAAATATGGGTACCTTTGCTAGAAAATTTCAAATGCAAGCAAAGATTAAGCGTGGGGGTTCTGGCTGGAGAGTCCCGACCCTCCAGACACTTCTGCTCAATTGGGAGTCCTACTAGCACACATCTCACGCATCCACAGAAGCAGAGCTGGGAGCCTTCCCTTACATCACACCAGGCATGCAACACCCATTGGGCTCACGGGGCTTCAGCTCCCCCCGTCGTGTGTGTCAGCCCGGGCTGACACAGCTTTGCGGGCTGGCGACCATCTAATTGCAGCCGCACCCGAGTACTTAACAGGTCTTTAAAAGCCATTTACTTGTAAATTAGGCTTTTGTTGTGTTTTCACCCCTTCTTACAGCCACTCTGTCTATGGTTGGAAGAATTAGCCCCCCCGAAATATTTTTCTGCCCCTCCTCCCCCCGAAATTTGGCTCTAGTTGCCAGCCTGCATCACACCCAAAGCATGGCACGGACTCCCACATCACATTACAGCCTCCTGCTCTCTTCTTGCATTCTGCAAGAAACTGTAGGTGTGGTTCTGAGAATAATTTCTCTCCCCGCCCCGGGGCTAACCTCACACACCTGCACATTGCCAGGATACCCTTACAGGTGAGTATACGCTTTTCAAATATACATAACTTAACATAACAATGGTGCACTGGGAGGAAAGTAAAAGGTCCCATAAGGTGGAGACATGAACCTCGTCCGACCAGATCTCTGTGCAACAATACAAGGTAAATTAGGATTTGTTTTTCGCTCAGGCACAGCATCGTATTCTGCTATTATTTTGCCTTTGTGTTATCACTACACACACCTGCTTCCATGGCACATGGGCTTCACTACGTCTTTACTAGTCATTTTAATAAGAGAACTCTAAAACTGCTTTTGATGCAAGCTTACTCATATGTTTTCCATTAGGCTGGTTCATATTAATATATGTTTTATATAGCGCTGTTCTGTCTATTCTAAGCGCTGTAAACAACAAATGTTAATGTTGACCAGTTTATGGAACTCAATTTACCTCCTTGGAAAGACTGATGGATCGGTTTCGCAACAAGATTTGAACCTGTGACCACCAGTGCCCTGCAGTGGTCAGCAGGAAACGGTCAGCTGAGTGAGCTGTCCTACCAGATGACAGACACCAGACCTCTGACTTGGGACTGCCACATTGGGTGTAATCTTTCTAAAGTTCTAGAAATACACCACCGCTTGTACAGAGTATGAGGCCAATTAACAACATTTAGCAAACAGGCCTGAGGAGTTTCTTAATTCACGCTGATAAAGTTTTATGTCGTAAAGCAAACAAAATGTAAAAACATAGGGTTCTCAAGCGATGTTTTTCATCGATTTAATATTTTACGTAAACATCCCAGGCTTGGAGTTCCTTGTATTTTCTTTTTTTTCACACCGAAGGAAGCAGACCTCGCGCGCCCTGCACAGCGTCAACGTCAGACCCGTAAACTGCGTGTAACCCATTGAGAAGAGAGCGCGCCCGAAAACCCGAGGCTGGCCGACCGCAGCAAATGATGTTTCTCCAGCTGTCAGGCTGCAGGCTGAGACCTGGGACAGAAACCAGAAGAGAGCGAGTTGCCAGCACCGCCGCGATGTTGTGTTGTGCTTAAGGTAGCGGCGGTGAGGAGGGATGGCAGCAGGCCGAAGAGGACGGACGTGCTCTGACTTTGTACGGCCTGCTGCGCCCCTTGCTTTACTCTGCACTGTTATTCCAGCGCCTGTGAGCAGCAGCTGAGGCCAGACCGCCTGTTGCATTGGTGTGCAAGTGTTGCCCTTCGTTCCCAGAGAGGATGCTAAACGTAGTCTTGGATTTATTTCTGTCCTTTGCACAGCTGCTGGTAGTCCAGGCGCCTATATACTTTAACGCCTGGACTACGGTAATTCCCTCTATCTGGAAGCACCCGAGGTCACACTTAAGAGACTTCAGTTGGTGCAGAATGCTGCTGCTCGGATACTGCCAACATTCTCAGACACCAGTCGGCCCGGCTGGCTCCCTGCCCTTTGCACTGGCTCCCTGTTGCAAAGAGAATCAAATTCAAATCGCTATGGATTGCTCATAGGGCCATCCTTGAGAAAGGGCCTTCAGTCACTCGATCACTGTTCCTCCTATACCCCTGGGGGAGCCTTGCACTCCTCCAATGCCCATCTGGCTAAGGTACCTGTCATGAAGAGGGCTAAATATGGAAGACACTCTTTGGCATGTGATGCAGCCAAACTGTGGAATAGTCTATCGCTCTCTCTTCGCTTAATTAAAAAGGAGCATATTTTTCGAAAGTCATTATTGACTCCGCTTTTCCAGGATGCGCCTTTCTGATTCCCCCATCGGTTCTGTGCTTCCCTTCCAGCGCTGGTTTGCCTACGGGTAGCTATGCGCTCTACAAGTGCTTCATAGAATAGAATAGCTGCCAGGAGGCCATCTGTAATATGTGACAAACTATACCCTTTCTTAGTTTTTTTTGCCACCAACTTGTGCGAGTGGTTGCACTTTTACCACAGTGTGAGCTAAAGTTTCCTTCAAACGTGCCATTAGTTAAATCGCAAAAATAGACCGAATGTGTCTCGTTTGACACGTGTCCACATGGAAGCTTTGGTACAACATTTTAAATTTGACCTTTTTATAAATGTTTCTCTTTGTGTTACAGCAAAAGCCATCATGATGTATCTAGACCAGTATATGTAGCAGATGTCCAAAGTAGATCCAGGAGCTCAGCATCCATGCCACAATTTCGAGCTAACCACTGACTGTGGTAATGCAGTTCCATGTGGGTTAATCATATGCATATCCTAGAAACCTGACATATATCTTGCTTCCTTGGACCAACTTGAGCACTCTTTATACAACAAAGCCAGAAGAGCTTTAATAACCCCTGTCCACTCAGCTCTACTGTGCATCTCAACCATACTTAAAAAGGCAGATCTCACACGGGGCTGCCCTGTGTCACATGGTTTCAGCACATTCGTCACAGCTACCCCGTGAAGCATCCTGCTCACACACCACATTGTGTAATATAGAATACTTTATCTACTTATACAGGCAACTCCAAACCCATCCTTCAGTACAGTAGGTACATCGAAATACTGAACGGTTCTATGCTTGGCGAGTGACCAGAACACACTTACTGGAACACACCGCGCTGGGCTGGACCATGTCCTAATGCCAGACCCATATTATACTATGCTAAAGTGGAAAGCATCTTTCTCCTTCTTCAACATGCAAAATTACCATCTCCCTTTATCCTAAAATGGATTCTGGGATCCAGGTGGAAGCTACATGAAACTGATTTGAGTAGTCGAACCACGGCATTGACAAGACTACATTTTATGCTGCACTGAAGAACATTGCAATTACTTACACTGATGAAAGCATATTTTCAATGAATATTCTGTGGCAGAAGGTCACTTTAAAGGACTAAAGCAAGAATGTATATGTACTAGAGATTGAAATGAATCCTAGCAAATAAACATGGCATTTTGTTTTTGAAGGGTTTAACGATAATGTAAAATATTTAAAACAATGACATAAAATAAATACTAGTTTTGGTACTATATAGCCCTTTTGTGCACCACTATTAGGATAAAGGAAGATGGATATTTTGTATATTCATATGATGGTTGTTCCCGGTCCTGAGTACCTTAAAGGTGTTCCTTCCTTATATGGTATTGGAGGATAAGGGATCCTCCCTCAAGATATTTTTATTTCTTTCATAAAGCTGTGCTAATTTATCATTTAACCCCTTGCGTGTTGATGACGGCCCCCATCCGTCATGCAGCACGGAGGGCGTGTGCTGATGACGGCTGGGGGCCGTCATGAACCCGCCCACTCTTTAAAAGGCGCAGAATCTCGGCCGCACGCAAGGCGTTAAAGTACACAAACTCTGGCACAGAACAATATTTGAGAGCATTGGGTAGTGCTCATCCAAATCTGATTCTAAAGCATCAGAGACTGATAATACCTCTACCCATCCAGCATTGAAAGCAATCTTTTGTCCTCCAGAATGCTAGTGGCATTTCCTGTTCACTCTAAACCATGTGTAGTCCTGATCAGACTCACTTTGAAACAGCACCACATGCAAATTGTCACACATAGGATCACATGCAGTCTAATGGCTCAGTTGCTGATCATGGAGACTTGGCTTCTACTCTGTACTTTCACACTTGACCAAGCATTGAGTAGTTCTTGACAAATCACTTCATTTACTTGTGCTTGAAAGTTTCATAATCTGTAATGTAAAATAATGAAATGTGTGAATGTGTGTCTTGAAGATTACACATCATGTACTGACACTGTATTGTTGTCAGATGAAAATCAGACACACCCACTGCTGATCTGTGTAATCATTCTACAGCCTATGACAGACTCTTAATTTACTGAGTTTCTGTTAGAAATACTTCATGTACAAAAAAATACACTTTTTTATTAATCTTCAATTTCAGCTCTTGCCAAACCAGTTCTTCTAGCCGTGTGTCATCCTTCTTTTCTGTTTATGCTACTCCTAATCAGAAATGAAGCTCTATTTGCCCATCTGATAGCCTGAATTGAGCATTGTCTCCTCTCTCTATTACCTAAGTACCTACACATATTTTAACTCTTCATAACAGATAATAATCAAACATCATGAAGAAGACACCACATAAACGCTATCTTCCATATAAAAGGATGCCACCACTTTATAACATTGGGTTGGTATTAGATGTTAGCAACAGTTTGAACCCTTCACAAATGCATTTAGCAACCAGGGCAAGTATAAGAGCGATGAGAAGGAGGGGTGAGGTAATATGTGTTTCTTCTAAATAAAACTTGCTCTGTAGAGGTGTCGTAAGGCATGGGTGGGAAATGGGCGATGCTGATTTGTTCTTGAGAGGGACACAATATTGTCAGACAGCCTGTTTCCAAGTTCTAGTGAGTGTACACAAGAAATCAACTATCCAAATGAGTCAGATGGGAAACAACACAAAACCGTATCAACAGGTTCTATAGACCACTGTGACTCTAGTCAATGAGAAAGCTAGGATACCCTCGTGGATGATAGTGCGCTTTAAATACAAATACACATAACATAATATAAACGGTGCATAGATTCCAAAAAACGCTACGGGGAGGCCGTGGCCTTCTGCAGTCGTGCAGGGTGGGGGGTAGGGGTTGGGGTTTGTTAATTTGTCCGTTATTTGTTTCTATGGCCCTTTTGTCTTTCTTCCTTTTCGGTGTCGTCGTTTTTCATGTTTCCTACAGTATGTTTCGTTTTGAGGGGGGGGTGCAGCTTTGCTACGGAACGGGTTTGTGTTCACATTTATCCTGACTCGTATACCTTACCCCCAATACTTCAATTGTATTTTGCATTATTTGCGGATTTCCTGATTCATGCTTGTTATTGTAGGACCATGTATGACCGTACGGCATTGATTCTTAGTTTTTCTTTATTGTAAAATGAACCTTCATGAATCCTGAATTTCGGACAGTACGCTTGAATACAAGTCATATCCTGGACACTTGTTAGACCCCGGTTTTCGGGCTGCTATATTTTCCCACATTGATTTGCTATACTTACGACTTGACTAGCGGCCGGCCGGGATGGTTGTAGGCCCATGCTTGTATTTGCTTGAAGTAATAATAAAGGTTCACCAAAAAAAAAAAAAAAACGCTTCGGGATAATGCATAATGTGGGATTGTCCTATACAAAAGTGGCGGTAACGTAACATAAGATAGCATTAGGTAACATAACCAAGGCACAATAAATCCACTTGAAAAATGAAGCAGGTCAACTTCTCCTTCGGGTGAGGGACATGGTGCCACCAATTGCAGAACACTCGTTTTACGAGATTAGCCTCAGGCAATCAAATACCCACCCAACACTTTCAAATTTACCGTATCTATGCATGAGTAGCTCATTCAAGTCACATTCGTTGCTTGCCATCCTGGTACTTCTATTCCAGCATTTATAATGCATGAAAAGGGCTACATGTGCCAGAATGCAAAGAGACAATTCTACACTCGTATGAAATATACAAACTTCATAGCGCAGAACACTGTCAGGATTAGACAGATTGAATTCACCCATAAGAAAATTGGGAGGCATTTAGTCACAATGTGATTTACAGTGAAATGAAAATTACCTTTTACCACCTGTGGCAATAAAAAATCACCTTGAGTAAAATGGTAAGCATGTACCGTTTGTAATAAAAAAAAACGAAAAAAAATGACAAATGTTATAAAGATAACTCAATTTGTGATTGAAATAAATACATTCTTGGGAAATACACAAATTGTTTTTTTGTGAAATCTAATCCATTGGTGCCAAAATTAATTGTTTCAGCATAATTACAAACCTTAGAGAAAAAAAAACATTGCTCTCCTCAGAAGAACTAACTAACTGCTAGATTCGTCAAAAGAGCCGTTTTGCGAGTCCTTAATAGCGATTATTAAGGAATCGCTATTAAGGACTTGCAAAACAGGATTCATGTAGGAATCGCTAAATAAATTGCGATTCCTACACATTCCTTATTTGCGATTAGCAAATTGCTAATCGCAAATAAGGAATGACTCCACATTCATTCCTATGGGCCTAAGGCCTAAGGCCCATAGGAATGAATGGGTTTGCTAATCGCAAATAAGGATGCGATTTCAAGGGTGCCAGGGGTGTCCAAAGGACACCCTGTAGCACCCCTGAAATGTAAATGTAGACTTATGTTGCGCACACACATGTCTAAAGGACATGTGTGTGTGTAACATACAACTGAGAAAAATGCACAAAAGCGCATTTTTCTCAGTTTTCCCTATTTACCACGAAGTTTGACTTTGCGGTAAATAGCGGCAAAAAATAGCGAAATCGCAATTTTTTAATGTTTCATGAATAGCATTTAAGGAATCTCAAATTGAGATTCCTTAAATGCGATCGCAATTTGAAAAATCACATTTTTTTGCGATTTCTCAAATTGCGAATTCATGACCCATTGATGAATTTCAAATCCCATTTTCGTGGGCGCAAACGGCCGAATTCTGCGATTCGCACCGTTTGCGCCCGCAAAAATGCTTCATGAATCTAGCTGTAAATGAATAATGTCTGAGGTCGTATTCTGGAGAATTTGTAGAGCGCATAGCTACCCAACGGGCCTCCCAGCGCTAGGAATAACACATCTGTCACAGGAATCACTGCACATCTGGGAGAATGGCTAAAAAAGAAAGGTTTTCAAGTTTTTTCTAAAACTACTTTCTGACTGAAAGGCTGTAGATAATGCGCAAAGTGACTAGCAGCAATTATCTCGTAATTTGGGCAAAGAAAATTTAGCAGACCTGAGTTGTGAGCGCATCCCCGCCCTGGTGTTCATTGAATAAGTGGGCCGGACTTGACAACTAGAGCACTAACTAAAAATGGCGGCTCTAGTTGTCCCAGCAGGAGTCTGGCACCGTACACGGGCAGAAGCCCCGTCCTTAGGTAAAAACAGCCCCTTCCCTTACCCGCACCAGCACCCCAAACAGGTATAACGTATTAAAAAGCAGTAGATAAGGTGCAGTGGTCAGCAGCAATTATCTCATAGTTTGTGCAAAGAAAACTGAGCAGACCTGAGTTGTTTCAACCTAAACTGTGCAGATGGTCCCAAGCCAGTAACCAGAGGCAAAATGTCCGAAGCATCCACAGCAGCAGAACGGGCACCTTAGCACTGGCTATTGTAAGGTGACAGGATTTGATGCTCGGATACTGAAAGCATACAACATTCTAGGAATATTAATGTATAGCATACTATTTACTCATTGGAAGACAGCCTCAGATTAATGAAATTCAATTACAAAAGTAATTAATTTTAATGTTGAACATGTGGTATATTTATATATTTGTTTTTAACACACTAGCTGAATAAGCAGCAATCTTAACCACGTACTTCCTTCTATTTTTTTTGTATTTAGTATTCCTTTTTTGCATGGGTTGGCAAATCCTTTTATTTGCCCAATTAATTTAGGGGTGTTTTTTTCCGTCTTCTTTGCTCTTTTTACTGCATGACCCTTCTTTTGTGTTCTCTTTTAACATGGACCCTTGGTATCTTTTGTCTCGTTTTTGTGTTATTTTGTTTCAGGCTACGTTAATTTTAACAGTTTAGGCATGTATTTTGCTTGTGCTCATTGAGATGTTTTGTTAATATTTTAATGTTATTTGTCTTTGTTTCATTTATCATCTTTTGAGCCCCTTTCCCTTTTCACCCATCAAGTCCTTCTACCAGCTGCTCCCTACTTTCTCAATGGAAGTTAAAAAGACCCTTCTGTCACCCACAGATAAAGCAAACAGAGAGATGTCTTTATTTGAACACATGTGGACTCAATGTATTGTCACTACGAGGTGTTTGTATTCATATTAGCTGCATCCTGTATTGCTCATCAGCCTTTCCATTCTATCTATCTTCACTGTGCCATTCATTAAGCAATGTGTTTTTTGGATAGTCCCTGCAAGCTTTGGACTCTGGTACCTTCTTTCTCTACCTAGCTCCATTATGCTCTCTCACTGGCTTTCTTATTTTTCCCTTGGTCAATTTGTTGCCTATTTTCCACCTGTCTCTCTTATTTTCCGTGTCTAAGCCCACTTGTTCCTTGTACTTCTCACCTTTACTCTCCATCAGCTGATTTTTTTCCTCTCTGTCCTACTGTCACCCCCTGCACCTGTGTCATTGATGCCTGCCCTGTACCACTATTCAAAGCATATGCCCCCTCTTCTTTTCCAATCTTCCCTCCAGCCACAAAGGTTATCTCACACCTCAGCAGTGGAGTAACGAAACTTGAGGGGACCCCTCTGCAGAGTACATGGTGGGCCCTGCGCCCAGACCCAGTCAGGAGCTATCAGGCCAGGGACTCCTGCCCCTGCACAGTGCCGGAAGGGGGCCCCTGGAGCTCGGGCCCCTCAAACCACAGGGACTGTGGGGCCTAATGCTACGCTACGATTCAGAAAAGGGGGTGGTGATGGACAGAGTATCTAAATTAAACAGAACACTCGTACCCAGTCAACAGATCAGGGCTTGATCCATCACCGTTTTTTAGCTCACTGCACCATCCCAGCTCAGAACCTGGCTTCATGCAAATTAGTCTTTTCCTGGCCCAGTGCATCATGGGAACAGGGCAGACCAAACTACCAAGCCAATTCTTATACTGGAAAGGAAATAAGCTTCCGGGGACCGGTTTCTGGCATTACAGCCGTCTTCGGCCCGGCTTGCTTGAATCCTGATGGTGCAGTGAGCAAGGGACTCACATCTGAGTATACCCTTCCACGCTTATGGTGGACAAAACGATTCAGAAAAGGGGGTGGTGAAGGACAGAGTATCTGAATTAAACAGAACACTCGTACCCAGTCAACAGATCAGGGCTTGATCCATCACCGTTTTTTAGCTCACTGCACCATCCCAGCTCAAAACCTGTCTTCATGCAAATTAGTCTGTCCCTGGCCGAGTGCATCATGGGAACAGGGCAGACCAAACTACCAAGCCAATTCTTATACTGGAAAGGAAACAAGCTTCCGGAGACCGGTTTCTGGCATTACAGCCGTCTTCGGCCCGGCTTGCTTGAATCCTGATGATGCAGTGAGCAAGGGACTCACATCTGAGTATACCCTTCCACGCATATGGTGGACAAAACGATTCAGAAAAGGGGGTGGTGATGGACAGATTATCTGAATTAAACAGAACACTCGTACCCAGTCAACAGATCAGGGCTTGATCCATCACCGTTTTTTAGCTCACTGCACCATCCCAGTTCAGAACCTGGCTTCATGCAAATTAGTCTGTCCCTGGCCCAGTGCATCATGGAAACAGGGCAGACCAAACTACCAAGCCAATTCTTATACTGGAAAGGAAACAAGCTTCTGGGGACCGGTTTCTGGCATTACAGCCGTCTTCGGCCCGGCTTGCTTGAATCCTGATGGTGCAGTGAGCAAGGGACTCACATCTGAGTATACCCTTCCACGCTAATGGTGGACAAAACGATTCAGAAAAGGGGGTGGTGATGGACAGAGTATCTGAATTAAACAGAACACTCGTACCCAGTCAACAGATCAGGGCTTGATCCATCACCGTTTTTTAGCTCACTGCACCATCCCAGCTCAGAACCTGGCTTCATGCAAATTAGTCTGTCCCTGACCCAGTGCATCATGGGAACAGGGCAGACCAAACTACCAAGCAAATTCTTATACTGAAAAGGAAACAAGCTTCCGGGGACCGGTTTCTGGCATTACAGCCGTCTTCGGCCCCGCTTGCTTGAATCCTGATGGTGCAGTGAGCAAGGGACTCACATCTGAGTATACCCTTCCACGCTTATGGTGGACAAAACGATTCAGAAAAGGTAATGGATCAAGCCCTGATCTGTTGACTGGGTAGGAGTGTTCTGCTTAATTCAGATACTCTGTCCATCACCACCCCCTTTTCTGAATCATAATGCTACGCTACAGCACCCTAGTACCAGTATCCCCACCCTTTTATTGATCTCTCTGCTACATGGGGAGAGGATGCGGCCTAATGGCTACAGATTTCGACCTCGAAGCTGGGGAACCAGGTTCGAGCCTCGGCAGGGACGCCCAACATTCTGTGATTGTGGGCAAATCACTTAATCTCTCTGTGCCTTACAAAATAAATGTGTCCGTCTGTAACACAACTGGTGCTTGTGTAAAGAGATCTGATACCTTCAGGTTGAGTTTGAGCTATATAATAAAAAATCATGTATTCCTCTTATTTTTGTCAATGTGTGCATCCTCTCAACCCCATACTCACAAATACCTTCAATAAGTTCGCATCTCATCCCACCCACACAGTGAACATCTCACATCTCACAGCCCATAGACCCTTTCTCTTTCTACCCTGCTCAAGCTTTGCCCCGGTCATTCCATCCACCTCTGCCACCCAACCAATGGTCCCTCCTACTTTAATCACGTAATCTTCCCATTGCTTTTACAGCCTCCAGCGCGGCTGCAGCTCCCAAGACCAGCATCTATATTACTTTTCATACCTTGAAGAAACAAATCCTGCCCATCGGTTCATTCAATATCATCATGCATTTTATTTCCAAAGTTTGAAGTTTTCACATATCTGAACGTTTCTACATATCGATTATCCAGTCTCTGATAGTGTCAGAAGTTGAGAAGTGCACTGTGGCCTTTAATGCCAAACCTGGTTTCGACCAGCAGGTTGAATATCTTGTGTCCTTCTTCAGGCTCTGTGATTGTTGGACTTGGCCCTTTTGGCGGTTCACCCCTAAACTTTCTGCTTCTATGTGACCTGGCGTTAGTTGTTTTTGGTTTCTGAGCACTTTAACACTGTGTCCCAGTGTAAAGTGTGTGCGTGCGCACTCTGAGTGTGTGTGGTGAGATTGGCCTGCCCTCCCATAGGAATGCATAGGGAATGTGTGTGTCCATGGTAGTTCCTGATGTGTAGGGAGTGCAGGGGCAAGTTTGGTATGTGCGAACTCATGAGATTAAATGCTGCGCAACGGTGTGTGCAGATTTAATGTGTCTAGTGTAGACGTGCCACTTCTAGGAGATGGCATGTCTGTGTAGTAAATGTGAAGTGACTGGCTTGTGATTGGCTGGAGCTGGCTGGTGTGCCTGGCTCCAGGAGTCAGGATGGGTCTGCCCCGGTGGTGAATGGAGAGATCTGCATGTTGATGGGAGGGAGGAGTGTACCTGGGACCTGAATAGGGCTGGGCCTTCTCTACACAATGCTGGCTCCGCCCCCTGTGGTGCGACTGATGTCCCTAGCCTGTCCTGTGAATGGGGAGAGGGGTTGAGCACAACAAAGTGCTCCAGAACCAGCTGCGTCTGGTTTTCCCCCTAACCTGCACCCTTCAGACAAAGGAAATGCCTGTATAAGAAGGGGCTGTGACCCCATGTATGTGTTCACTCTGGATCCTATCTTGAGGTGGGTCTGCTGCTGCTGGGCGCCAGGTGGTACTGCCACTGGGGACTGCCTCCGTGCCTGTAGGGCCCTGTGAGCTGGCCCATGGGCCCTGCCTTTGCCTCCCTACCTTCAACAGGATTTTCTGAGGACTTTTCCTTGCCCTGGAAACTTTGTGCTGAGCCTTTGGATTTTCCATGACCTGGCTGCATCTTTCAGCACCATGGGAGCGCTGTGCTCGTTCCCCATGTTGACCCTTTGAGAGGGAATCCCCTGGTGAGGGATTCCCCCGTGATGCCTGCCTGGCGGGTGCCTACCCCGCTTATTAGTATTTAATTCCGGGTGCCCACCCCGCTTATAGCTGCTCTCTGATTTATATCTTAAAACTACGTGGGTGCCCACCCCGCTGGCTATATTTATAGTTAAACTTGAGGGAGCCTAGCCCTCATATTGCCGAATATTTTCTGTGTATTTGGATATTTACAATACGGGTGCCCACCCCGTTTCTTTGTTAGTATTTAGTTCACGGGTGCCCACTCCGCGTTATACTTGGATTTCAGAGGGAGCCTACCCCTCGTATTTCCGCCGTGACCCGGACCGGAAGTCAGGCACTCCTGCCCGTGACGTGGGCGGGGCCTGAAATCCGGCCAGAAGAGGAGGCAGCAGCTTCGAACCTCGCCGGCTCCACACGTAAGTCCTGGTTCCGAGACGGGAGACCGGGTGAAGCAGGCGCCAACAGTCCCGTAGAGAGCCCCGAAGATGCCCCTGGTGCAGCCCAACAGCGGAGGGGGCGCGAGGTGCCTGCCCCTACCGCGGGAGAAGCGAGTGGAGAGAGAGGTGCGAAGTCCAGCCCGCGGCCCAGTGAGTGGGGCCAAGAGGGAGGCAGCCCTGAGGGAAGCTAAGGCACAAAACCCGGCCTATGTCCTGAGTGGGCCCACCGTTGCGGGCCGCTCCAACATTTGGGGGGCATATTTTCAGAGCCCCATGGCTCCAACATCTTTGGGGGTCATTCGTTTTAAAACCCCTGCGAGGGGCTTGGGCCATAATTGTTTGCTGAGTTCAGAGCGGGACTCCAACGTTGGGACACAGTTTGCTTAGGAGTCCCCCGAGTGGGGCTCACCAGCCAGAGGGGCTCGTGATTTTTCCCCGTGTTTTGCCCCACAGTGCTTGGGGGGCATACTTGTTTACGAGCCTCTGGGCTCCAACGTCCTGGGGCCATAGTTGGTTATTTAAGGAGCCAGGGTGCTCCTGGGGCACTATTGATTTCGAGAGCTAGAGCGCTCCAGGGCCCTTATTTGTCTTCAGAGCCCCGTGTGGCTCCAACATTTGGCGCAATTTGTTTCCAGGGCACTGAGAGCACTTACAGTATTTTCCCTACCTCACAGCTGCTCAGCAAGTAGTGGAGGATTCGAAAGGGCTTTTGGTCAGATAAGCAACTGGGTGCAAACAGGAACACATCCCGACAAGAAGATATTCTGTGACCGGATCTCCGTGAATCGGAGTCTCTGCCGCCCTTTGAACTCTATGGGAGTCGAACCCGACTTCATATCAGAATACTGCACCACCTATTTACCCGCCTAGATCTCTTGGATTCTATCTCTCCAGTTCAAGACCACACATCTATACTGGACGCGTTTTTAACTATTTCGGGACAAGACGCACACCAATATATGATACTGTTTTGGAACCAGTCCTTTGATTCTCCTCTTCTCGGAACCTACGGTCACGGGCCTAGCTGGGTCGGAATTATCACCAGCAGTGCGACCTTCTGGTTTAGATACAGCCTTTTTTGCCCTAAGGATTCGCAATAGCGATGAAACACATGTCGGCTGGCTGTTTGACATAATAAAGGACTCCGACGGACAACTCTCCCTCTGGAGCTTCCGATTTACTTCTGTTGTTTTGCTTCATTGTACTTTGTTGATACCTGTTCGCATATTATATGTGTTACTTTTTTTGAGTGCATTGGGTAAACCCTTAAAGCCCAGCAAGTAGTGGGCAGCTGCAACGTTTAGGTTCTTTATTTTTCTAGGGGACACGTTCTTGGTGATTACACAGCTGCCCAGCAAGTAGTGGGCAGCTGCCACGTCTAGGCTCCTCTTTTGCCTTGTTGCTTTCGCTGCGTGCGCAGCCAGCCCGGACATTCTGGACATCGGACATTTGAGCCCCCAGTTGGCCTGGGGTCAGTATCAAATGTGATTCTTGCGTAAGGTGATGGTATAATGTGTTTATGTTGATAATTACCTGATGCCTAATGTGATGTATGCGTAATGTGCAATGCCTTTATGCCTATACCTCTAAATGTGTTTTCATGCTTAGGAGGATGCTTTGACTAGTACAGCTTATACTAGTGAGTTTATGTGTACCTGCGTGATCGTTGCCTATGGTGATTAGTATTGTGTAGTGTGTACCTACCTTTTACCAGTGGTTACTGGTTATATCCTACAATTGTTATTTCATGCTACAAGTGTTCTATGTTCTACTAAGTGCTATTTCTACTAAGTGCTGATTCTGACAGTGGCCCACGTGGCCCTGTCCTGTGTAAATAATCTGCTGTAAATACCGTCCAGTGCCAGTTGGCACAGTGTAATTGTGTGATTATGATCTAATGTGTTTATGGTAATACAAAGGCTATTTTTATATATAACCTTGTGTGGAGTTCCTTTTTGTGGTGTGCCTAGTGTGTTGCTGCTGTGTGTGTGTGTTGCGCAAACGCTTTACACATTGCCTCCAGGATAAACCTTACTGCTCGTGTCACACTACCAAGGGGGTGAGCAGGGGTTATCTTGGCGTGCAACTCCCTTGCTCTGACTAGAGTGGTGGTTTCTGCCTGGCTTTGGCGCAAGCCTCAGCCAACCAGAAATCCTATTTCTAACACTGATAATGTGAAGAAATGTCCCATAGCCACAGTTCTGTGCTTCCTTATATTTGGGACAGCATATGAGGAAATGTATTTCATTTTATAAGAAGCCCATAGCAGCATTTTTGTGAGATCTGGTCATGGTCTTTCTTTATCACTGTTTTTCAATATCCCAGTCCACTATCAGTGACCATAGATTTGGTCTGTTTCTTCATTAGTGCACATGACTTTAATGCACATGTCAACTTCCTCATTTCAAGTCCACTTGAGTGTGAGCTGACCTAAAACCAATGCATATCACGGAGGCTCAGTGACCATCATGTATATATATGTTGCTCAGTTCTATTGTGTCTGGTTCCTACTGTTTTCATATTTTATCATTTTATGAGATCCTTTCCTCTTCATATCACTTAGTTGTTACCTCTGGTGTTGTTCTTCTGAAGCCCACCAAAAGGATAGGTGGATGCTTTATATGAAGCACTGCAGCCATCATATCTATGTATTAGACAATTTACATGTAGACACCCTCGAGCCACCATTGGCCATGCCATCATTGGTTCCCCTATTTTTTAGTATAGTGTTTCTCTATTGACCTTGGTGGATAGATGATAGAAAATTCTGCACTGTGCTGCATGAGCAGTGACACGTGCAGCTGAGTTCTGTCATGTCACTACTATGGTATGTTCTTTACAATAGCGTCATATCCTTGTATGGATGCTGTTTCGGGCAGGTTTTTGTTTGATGTTGGACCCACCTGCTACATGACACCCATGGATTGCTGAACCCCAACCAAAGGATTGAGATCACTGTGTGTGCATCTCTCTGGCAGAAGAAGTCTCCCTCGTAATGTCTGGGAGAGATGGCATTGCACTTGTTGTACCCTAAACTGTGAAATGTCCTTCCACCAGATTTAGAAGCAACTCTTAACACCAAGCAGCTCAAGAAATGCCTAAAGACCCCGCATGTACCCAACTGTACCCAATGGATTAAATCTTGAACTGAGGAGATTCAAGCATTTGGAGTTAGCGTTATATGAATGCTTATGAATATGTTTGTCCTTATGGTTAGGGGTTATGGCTATGGTAGTTTATATCATTATGGTGTCTCACATTGTTATGGCTCTGATGGTTCATCTAGTTATGGGTTCAGGTTCTGGAGGTTAATGTGGTTCTCATGGCTATAGGTATGGGGCTTAATATGATTATGGGTTATGATGGCTCATATGGTTATATGGGTATGGCTTTGCTGGTTCATATGGGAATAGATGTTCTGGTTGGCATTGTTCACATAGTTTTGATGGTTCATATAGTTTTGGGTTTTGGTCTGACGGTTCAATGTTTTCGGAGGTTCATATGGAACGGATGTTCTAGTTACGGTGGTTCATATTGTTTTGATGTTTGATATAGTTTTGGGTAATGACATGATGGTCCCCATGGTTAAGGTGGTTCATCTGGTTATATATTATAGTGGGACATGTCCTCTTGCTGTTGTCCCGCCATGTACAAACAATGCCCCTATATGTGTCTATTTTCCCAAGCTTATGGGCAGTCCTGCAGCCTGTCTCTCTATGAACCCCATGCCTCTTTTTACACACATCCCGGTGGCTGAACACGATTGCATGCCCGGCTTCCGGATATTAGCAATCCACGTGACTCTTGCTACCTCCAGGTGATATGCATGCTGTGGACCCTTGCGACTCGGAGACTCGATCGAGAGCTCTGAAATGCCTGTGAATTGTATCGCAAAGTATTACACCAGCTGATTTCGTGCACACTTTTTAAGAACAATGACATAAACACAAAAAAAGCTTGCAGAATCCAGCGCTGGCAGCCACGTGCAGCCAGACAGCAAGGCACGCATTACGACGCAGCGTAGGCAGTCACTGCCGTCTGCACTGGCACGCTCCAGCTCGCGCCATTGTTTCCAGCTTGCAGGCGCAGGTCTAACCAGCAGAGCGACTTTATGACTTAATACTTGAGATTTAGCCAAATAATTAACAGACTATTCATCAGTCTGCCAGGTGCCGCGCACAGGTGTTTAGCACAGTTAGTTCTCGATGGAAAGACGTTGGCGTGTGCAGCTCTGAGTAACACGGTCTAGAAGAAATGTTTTGCAATCTTTTTTTTGGTGACCAGCGATCTGGAGCAGACAATGTGTACTTTTTAAATTCTCTTTTTTGGGTCAGACAGTCCTTATTGTCTGTGTTTAAACAGTATAAGCAAAATTGTCCAGAGCAGCAGCAGCATTCATCTAGAAACAAAATAAGTCAACGTGATCTTGAGTCTGCTAGAAGCATTTTTTGGAGATTAATTTTATGAATACATTTTTATACATCTCACACTAGGCCCGAGGGCATCACAACGCTTTGCGCAACAGAGCATAAGTTGTACAGATAACAGGAAATAGAAGGGAGGAAGAAAGCTCGCAAATATGGTAACATATATGTATGCCCAATGCAAACTGCTCATGGCATAAAATGTTCATGCAGATGCTTGTGAAATGTGCAAATGAGATACAGTTTACTGGCTGTTATGAATGCCTGGGTGGTAACCTCAGTTCGCAGAGTTTGTCCTATTCTGTGTAGACCGCGGAGTTCTGAAAAACTCAGCACAGCGGCATAGAGCGGAGTTATTCCTCTCTCCTAGCTTGCCAACGTTATGTTGGTAAGCGCGAGCCAGGAAAATCCAACACTAGATCACCTCTCGGTGAGATTTCTCAACGAGAGCGGTCGCAGCAGGTCGCAACCGCTTGCATTGAGAAACCTGCTGCTTGCGATGAGGAAGCTGTTGCTCGATTAGAACATGTACTTGAGCGGCCGAAAGAAGCTGCGCCCTCTTGAGCAGCGTGTGGTGCCGTTAACTCTGACTTTACAGCATAGGACAAACACCCGGCGCTAAAAATCAGCACTACTTACCTCACTCCGCTGGTTGTGGAACTCTGCGGAGTGCAGCAGAGTGTTCGTGGAACTCTGCGAATTACCCTCAAGCCTACTTTTATTGCTGTTATTGTCAAGGGCCATGAGTGTAAAACTTTGCTACTGACAAGTTCTGTGACAAAAAAGTTTGAAACATCGCCACAGCAGGCATGCATGAGAAGATAAATAAATAGTACTATACAAGGAAATATAATGAAAAAATAGGAATTTAACTTATGAATCTTACATTGCACATGTTTCATCTAAATCATCTATAGAAATAGGCCAATTTGGGTTCAATGAGAACGTGTGTGAGTACTGGGTGAGGTGGGCCACAGATGCCAGAGGTTACTGGGCTGTAATTCTGTCTCTCACATCCATGTACCTGTGAGGTCCTAGGTGCCACCTTAATATTGGATACAAACTGACCACCAAATAAACCCCTTTAGCACTTGAACCCTTAGATAGCAAGTCAGCAGTCAGGAAGTGGTGTGGCGAACAATCTCTGAACTGAGAAGATACAATAATAACTCTCAATAAAGCCACCACTCCAGCAGATGACTTCACTTTCAAAAGAACATGTACTTTGTTTCACACACAGCTAAATACTAGATATGAAAATAAAAAGAAACACAGAAAAACCATAGCATTGGAATGCAGGCTTTACACGATAAATAAACAACCTCCTATTGGCTTTGACAAATGTTTTTCATAATCGATAAACCACTACCTACAAGCTTTGACAACAGTTTGTCACAGTCAATAAACTGCTGCTTATGGTCATTGATAAAATGTTTTAGTAATAAATAAGCCAGTGTTCAGTGGCTTTGAATAGGTTTTCACAATAATCCACCCTTGCCTACAGACTTGGAGGGGCGAGGTTTGACAGCCTTGTTAGTGGGTGAGAGAGATGGATAAAGGTGGGTGGCTCTGTGGGAATGCAATGAGGGAAGAGGACGCCTGGGCCGCTGGGAGGATGTGTTCTGTGGTGGACGAGGAACGGTGTTTCCTGTGCTTTTGTGAAAACGAAATGTCCTGCGTTGGAATGAAGACAGCAGCACTGAGGGAGAAATAGAAAAGCAGAGGGAAAGATTGTGGAAGGTGGGCATGCAATTAGTTGAAGAGCTTTGATACCAAGTCAAGCAAGATTCATGTTTGCTAAACATGGTTGAAGCTGAGTATTTGGACAGTCCCAGATGGAAGTGTAGAGTGCAGTGATGGCGACAGGAGTATTTCGCAGTGTTAAGTAACGGCTGAATGAAGGAGGAAATAGTGGTATAAATGGACTTGTAGTTAGGTGGAAAGAAAAAGATGATTGTGATTCTGCTCATAGACTAGAGAGGAGTGTGAAGAGTGAATGTAAGAGAAGTGGGTGAGTGCTATATTTGTACAGTTAGTGGTTGTGGAGGAGGGGATACATATGACATAATGTCAATCATGCATCTTATAGGGAGGTGCATAGTTGTGTTCTACAACAAAGACAGTGAGGAAAGGCAGACCATCATTCCAAATCAGCATTTCAGTGTACAGGAGCAATACAGATCCATGCACAGTAAAATAACACTATAAGGGGCTACCAGAGGCATACACTGAGAGTTTCAGGAATAGAGACCACTCATTCATTTCCTGGCAGATGGGATCCTCCCTCTGGGCCTTGGATTGATGATGTAGAGATGGTGCCTTGGTTCCTCTGCACAGCTTACTCAGGCTACAAATGTACAATGCAAGTACTCCTTTCCCCTGTAGTTATCGTCCTCCTATACAACAAAGTCAGAACTCCCTCCTAGGAGAGTTCAGAAGTCTCATGCCCAGCTCTAGCCACCAGGCCGGGTTGATGTCACCATAAGGTAAAGGTTCCTGTGGGGCATCCGTCCAGCAAATTCTTTCTCCACCTACCATCAACCAAAGCCCAGCTACACCTAACAAGTCTGGGTAAGGTCCAGGAAGCAGGCATGCCTGTAGGTTCAAACTAAGGAACATGGGCAGCCTTACTTCAGCGTTCCTTTTTGTATTCCCATCCACACTTACAGGAATCCTCAAAGGGATTCCTGCACCCGTACAAGAATGCACATAATGTAATTGAAGAATGACTGGGGATCGGCAGCACCATCTCCAGAGTCGCTAAGGTAAAGAACAACGTGACAGCCCAAGTAACGGCTGCTTCAGCATCCGTCCCGATGTCCTCTGCTGTCTAGCAGACATTGTTGATAGAGGCCCAGTGCTTGTTATTGCATTCACTATAAACCCAGTAATGTGCAGAGTTTTACTATATAGCGCTGTAATTGCTATAAATTATGCTTTCATGCTCAATTGCAGCAGCCATCTTTCTCCTGCGTCTAATTTATTGTCTGGAAAACTAGGGTGCCATTCACAGAACTCAAATAACCTATGAATCATGCATGAGTTGACACCTCGTTGGATGTTGTCTTCTATCTTGCCTCTGCTTTTCTGGCCTCCATAATCCTAACATTGCTGATTAACTTCCTGCTAGTTGAGTGCTCTCATGGCAGACCCACACACTCTGAGATCTCAGCTCCCCACATTAGACCCATCAGGCTACAACATAATCTATCCATCAACGTTCCTGTTGAAAACCATTAGAAGAAAAGTCTAATCTAACTTGCTCATTGCTTTTGCAGAGAATCTTGTTACATATTCTTACCTCAGTTCATTTACAGACGACACCAATAACTACCTCCTGTTTATCACTCTAGGCATACTGGCTTCTTAGCAGAAACTCACCCACAACTGCTGGGCATTGCATGGAAGCTTTGGTGCTGTGGAACAATCAATGCGGGTGTTACAGTACAATATGCAGCCCTGACTCCATGGAAAGGGCAGTCGACTCTCTCAACTGAATACTGTTCCACTTTATCTAGTTCTCCACAATAGGCGATGGGAAGAGAACTGTTAGGTACAATAAACACCATAGGAACGAGGTGGGTGTAGGACTTTCAGGCCACCATACAATTCATGCATGCTTCTCAGATAACGGGGCCTACTTCTTGATCATGTTTCCACCCCCTTTCAATATGTAGCTGAGTCATTTACCTCACAGGGTGAACTGAAGTTTGTTCAAGTCAACTTGACTTGGCTTTAGTTGATTTTAATGTCTGAAGAAAAACACTAGTGAACCGTCCATCAATAACTTGCTATATATGAGTAAAAAATCGAATCTTACAGAAATGGTACTCTGGCCAACACATTGGATTGGCCATACTAACCTATACCACTCCAAATATCATTGAGATTCAATGAACGTTGACCATTCCATGGTCTGATCATATTTGCATTTGTTTTTACATTGTGAAACCTGGGAATCATAAGACCGTAGGCTAATCAATGCCTCCTAGAGTTACGTCTATCAAATGGAGCTCATTTTCAATGACAAACTTAGATAAGAGACTAGCATATCATGTTAATAAAAAGTCAATTTTCTCTCTGTGTGTTCTAATTTTATTAAACACAGATTTCAGTCATATGAATAGTTCAGGGAGAAACGTAGAAGAAGTGTCTCAAACATCTTAAAACCATATAGTGCAAGAATTATAGACTTTAGAAATTTTAAGGCAAACAAAAGCAAAAATATATTGTTGTGACTAGAGCAGCCAAAAATTAAGTTTATTCCAGTAAATAATAAATCCAAGAAAAGTTCCTCAATAATATTTCAAAAACCTTGACGGGAATTTCTAATTCTCTGCACTCTCCAATGTTATTACAACTTTTCAGGCCCCAGAGGAGTCACTCTCTAACTTCCTCAGAATAAAGTGAAGTTGATTTGGGAGTTTTTCTCTAGGAACATACCATATCTAGAAAAGCTCGCTCTCACAGGACAAAGTCCACACGGCTTGTAATCCCTATCTGTAGCAGCCTGCATGAAATTAATGTCCAGCAGTAAACTTCTGGTAAGCCTACCACAAGCATCCAGCACTCCTCATAGTTGTTAATTCATCAATGCCTGTTTAAATCTTCGTATGTGTCTAAAGAATTCATAGATTCATCTATTAGACCATTGCCCAAGAAATCTTCATTGGATCCCTTTCATCCATCGATTTGTAAGCCAATATCCCAACTATGTCTTTAAATTAATGGAGAAAGTGATTGCAATTCAACTCTAGGACTTTGGTGAGGCCCATTACCTACGTGTTTATTATTATTACATCTCTCATTGATGATGTAACCATGATACTCAATAGCGGTTGAGCCCTAAATTGTTTGGATCTCTTCATGGCCTCGCTACCATTGACCACCAAATTTTGATCACTCATCTGGGTTACTGCACTATTTTTGGTACGGTCTTCAGATGGCCTAAGTAATTTCTTCAGGACAGGTCCCAAAGTGTCCAGGTAAGACACTTTATGTCACAGGCCAAACTGTTCTGATAGGGTATCTCCCTGGGGACAATCATCTCCCCGTTATTATTTAACATATACCTCCAGTCGTTTACTGAGCTAAAAAAAGGTAATATTTTAACATATATGTATGCTGATGACACCCAGTTGGCAGTCAATGTTTGAAGAATCGCTTAGAGTCTCCGATTTGATCTCTCCTCTACTTGTATTTGGATTAAGGCCAATTACTTAAAATTAAATCCTTTAAATTCAGGGAGTCTTCTCGTTCACAACTCCTCTCATGTTTGGGATAGTAGATCAGAATTGATGGACACTATCCCCTGTTAGAAATCAAGGTCCAATGCCGGACACAGACCTATTTTTGAATTGTCGATTTGAAATTGTGACTGACACATGTTTCTTTTATCTATGCAGTATATCACTCAGTTTGCCTTTTTTGTCCTTTTCCTAAGGAACAATAAGTACTAATGCGATGGTAACTGCTTGTATATATATTGTGGCAATACAGCCTGCTTGAAACTTCAATGAAAAGCAATAAATGGTTGAAAGTCATCCAAAGAGTCATATTTGGGACCATTTGTGTAAGACGAACAGGCTGCTGGTGCACTAGACTCTACTTGAAAATAATATTCCTGTCCGCAATTCTAAGCCCTCAATATTGGCCCTGATACTCTCTACACATGCACCTGTATGATCACTGAAATTTTCTAAAAACCTGAACTTCACTATTGCGAAATTTCAATCTGAAAAGGTGGGGTTATTACATCTTTTGGTTACCGGGCGTCCATATCTGGAACAAATTTCCCGTCGATTCGAAATCTGAAAACTCTATTTTTAACTCTGGAAGTCTTTAAAGAAGCCTAGCTGTTTGAGGTCCTCGCCCTTCATTTGCTCTGAAACTGTTAATGCTTCAAGAGACTACTGGTAAGTGTGTGTGTGCTTTATAATGCTCTAAAATAAATAATTTAAACTCAGTGGCCGACAATCTGTCTGTTGGATGATTTATGATTCCTTTATATTGTCAGCTTCAGTGTGTAGCCTTCCACTCTGTGCCAAATGTATTGTACAGGGTGCGGTAGACTTTGAATGGAATGCAGCCCTGGACTGGGAGTCAGCAGGGTGTTTTTAGAGCAGGTTTATTGTGAACACATTTCTTCAAGTTCAGAGCTTGCATCACTGCGACATTCTGCAGATTATGCCATTAGTTTAATGAATATACTCAAAAATATATTTGTAAGGAAATGCCTCTTTTTGCATGCCCACTGTGAGAAGTTGGCCTGATATATAATGTTCACTATTCTAGTGAGCACTTTGTATCAGTCCAAACAACCCTTATGGTGATTGGTTGTAAGTCAACCTTATAGACCAGCTATCCTAGTAGCGTGGATACGAGCAGTCTTCGGGCTAAACTCTAGAGGGCGTGTTAAGCCAGCTGTTATACCATCACATATACCCCTTGAACACCAAGTGAAAGGACACCACACAAGTGTTATGAAAATAAACAGTGTATTTATTTAGATCACAACAGCCCTGTACTCTTTATGAGGACAGGGTACTAAGCACACAACAAAACTCTTACGAAAATACTTTGAGTTACACAATTTACACAAATGCTCGAGGGGCACGAAAAACCATATACTCTGGAAGTGGAATGCGAAATTACTAGCAGGTAAGTACTGTACTAATAGGCTTTGGAATCGCTAGGACTACGTTACTGAACCTTCGGATTACTAGTAGGAGGCCTAGGGGACTCGGGTGCAGAGTGTGCACTCTCACGCGGGATGCGGGACAAAGTCTATGGGAGCTAGTAAAGACAAAGTTAGTGTTCTCGGGCGAACCCGATAAGGTAGGTCGAAAACGACAGTGGATCCTGACCCTTGGATAGTGAGGCTATGCTGGGGCACCGAAATGCCAAAGTTACCTAGCCCAGGGGCTGCAGCTGCATAGGTCTCAAAAGACGTCGGGAATCCTCGTAGACGAACCAGGAGCCTGAAGAAAGAAGTTGCTGGCAGGCGACCAGTGAAGATAGTTCGAGTGATCTAAGCCTGGATCGAAGATGGATGACACCTGAAAGCAGAGGGGACCAAGTTCGTGACTACTAGCCAGTAGTCAGGTGGCACCAGGAGGGCACCGGATGGTAGTCACCTCGACTAGGTGAGTGGGCGACGCTGTGCTCTGCAGATCTCACGGACCAGGAGGCGTTGTCGGCGACCAGGATGGAGGTGCGAGCTGTCCCACGATGGATGATGCTGTCGATGTCGCTGGACCCAGGATTGGGGCAACAAGCCTTGGCAAATTCAAGCCCACGCGGTGGACCCAAAATGGCGTCTTGAGTGACCAGGAGGGTCCGGGGTGCTCCTCTTTTGGAAGGGAGCAAGGGCCAGTCTGGAGCGACCAGACCAGCAGCAGTGATGTCGTCGGGCGTCGTTAAGAAGGCCACAAGCCAGCGGGCTAGTAGCCAAACAACGCGGTGAGCAGCAAAAAGCAGATCGTGGAGATGCTGGGAGGCTGGACTTCGGTGCTGGAGCTGCTCAGGGTCGGGGCTTCTCGGACCCCAAAGCACTCACCAGAGGATCCCTCGGCGGTCGTGCTGGATAGAAGTCGTGCAGTTCTGATGATGGCCGGTCCCTCGAGGTCTCGTCACACCTACGGTTCTCAGCTTAGCTGTAGAGGTAGGTAGAGGTCAGAGGTCAGAGGTGCCAGGGAAGCCGGGTCTCGTCGAGCTGGTCAGTCGGATTCCGGAGGAAGGACGTACAGCAAACCGCAGAGTTCTTAGATGGTGCCTGCGGGTGCAGGGTGACTACTCCTTAGCCACAAGGGAGAAATCTTGAGAAGAAGTCGAGAGTTCCTTTCGTAGAAAGTAGTTTCTTGATTCAAAGATGATCTAATTTGGAAGGGTCCCCGCTCCTGCCTTTATCCTAAAGAAAGGGGTGGGTACGCGACTAGGTCCTGCCCTAGGGGTGGGACCAGGAAGGGGGGTGGTTACACCCCTCTCCCATGCCGGACTTTCCCCAGGCCAGGGGCTGGTGTGCCCCTGGAACTGGTTCTAGCCGGCAGATGCGTAGTGAGCACCGGGGTGCCACTTGCAGTCACCTTCCTGTAAAGCCCTGCCTACCCAGGATACACAAAACCCTGTCTGGGATGGTGCTAGCACCGCCCCTGACAGGAAACCCTTTGTCCAAGCTCTCCTCGCTGGAAGGACTCCCAGCAGCAGGAGGTCAGACTCGTGTCTGTGGTGGCAGCATCCATTTTGTGGAGCTGAGGCTTCAGTTAACTTTAACCGGGGTTCACAGTTACATACATGTCGTGTCCCTCAAGAAGGGTGAATGCTAACCCCGTCGCCAGAATTGGCGAGGGGTTAGTATTCCAATTCGTATGACACCTTACTCGACATGTTTTGATAAAGCAATACCAAAGATAGCGTTTAACCGCGAGGATTATAATGCACTTAAGAGTATATGGTATGCGTTATCATGGAACAGCTATTAGGACTTGGTTCCGCAAGCTGCAAACGGGCTCAGCTCATGCCAGAGCACCATCTCACACGATTCCAAGCACTCTGCCTTCAGGATTGTCCAGGCCTGCCATAGGATTGACTGATAGGAATCTGTGTGTCCGTTTTTAGGGTTAGATATAGGTATACTATATTTAAGCAAAGGGTGATTACACCACCTTGCCCCAGCTGTCGTGCAGCCAGTTGTGTCAGATTTAGATGGCCATCCAGGGGTGGCATAATACATGCTTTAGCCCCTGGTAGGCCCTGGGTACACCTATGCCCTGAGTTACAGGGTCTGATAAGTTGGCCCAGTACCAATTGGAGAATGCACCTAAGGTACATATGTCAATTTAGTGAGAGAACAGCTAGGCTGTGGGTCTGATTGGCAGGCCCATAGCCAGAGAAAGTCGTAAACCAGTGAAACAAAAGCAAAAAATCTGGGTGATCATAGGATTGCAGACCCTACTCTCCTACATGACCCCCCCCCCAAACTTTGGGACAATAAACTAACCTTGACCAGGTGAGTCTTCTTGTTCTAAGTAGAAATACCTGGAGAGCCCATCTGCATTGCCATGATCAGTGCCAGGTCTATGCTCCACTGTAAAATCCATCCCCTGTAGGGAAATGGACCACCTAAGCAGTTTGGGGTTTTCACCCTTCATCTGATTTAGCCACAAGAGGGGCTTATGGTCGGTCTGAATCTTGAAATGAGTGCCAAACAAGTATGGCCTCAGTTTCTTCAGGGCCCAAACCACAGCAAAGGCCTCCCTCTCAATAGCTGACCAATTTTTCTCTCTGGGGGTCAGCCTTCTGCTTATAAAAGCAATGGGCTGGTCTTGACCATCAAAATTCAGTTGAGATAGAACAGCTCCCACACCCAACTCAGAAGCATCTGTTTGGACAATGAATGGTTTGGAGTAGTCTGGACTCTTGAGGATAGGTGCTGTGCACATGGCCTGCTTTAGGTCATCGAATGCTTTTTGACAGCCTGCTGTCCACTGAACCTTTTTTGGCATTTTCTTACTTGTCAGTTCATTAAGTGGAGTCACAATTGATCCATAATTCCTGACAAACTTTCTGTAGTAACCAGTCAGGCCCAAGAAAGCTCGAACCTGAGTCTGGGTGGTTGGAGGAGCCCAGTCCCTGATTGACTGTATCTTGCTCTCCAGTGGCTGAACTTGGCCTCCACCTACAAGGTGGCCCAAGTATACAACCTGTGTCTGCCCTATCTGGCACTTGGTGGCCTTGATAGTGAGACCTGCTGCTTGCAGTGCCTCTAACACTTTCCTCAGGTGGACCAGGTGATCCTCCCAGGTGGAGCTAAAGACAGCAATATCATCAAGATATGCTGCACAGAAGTCATCCAGCCCAGTGAGAACATGATTCACCAGCCTTTGGAAGGTGGCAGGTGCATTTTTCAAACCAAAGGGCATTACCACAAATTGATAATGCCCACCAGGGGCAGAAAATGCTGTCTTGGGCTTGGCATCCTCAGCTAACCTGATTTGCCAATACCCAGCTGTCAGGTCAAATGTACTTAAGTAGTTGGCAGAAGCCAATCTATCTATAAGCTCATCTGCCCTTGGTATTGGGTGTTATGATAGGTTATCGAACCCACCTAATCATGCACTGTTCACTTAGCGCTCCGCGCTTTAATTATTTATCGCACTCATTTGCGTTAGTGATTCTGATTATTTTTATTCATATTTCCAGGTTTTCAATCTTATGAATCAACTTGTATGTTATTTACTTTTTTCATAACACAAACATATAATTCATTGATTCAATTTTGCTGACATTATACTTGATACATATTTACATATTTATATTTGCCTCAATGACTGTGACTCAAAAAAGTTCTCTGAACGTGATGATCAGAATTCTCTTATCTTCACCCGTGTAGTTCGTCTGTGGTGCAAAAGATATCCCGTATATAATATGCCGCCGACTCTCAGAGAATTCTGATCATCACGTTCAGAGAACTTTTTTGAGTCACAGTCATTGAGGCGAATATAAGTACAACACAGCTACCAGAACCGCCCCTGATGAAGGCACCATAGAGGCGCCGAAATGCATTGGGCTCATTGATAACTCATGTGGATTGTATATATATGTAAAGTCAAAAGATTGAAAATGTAAATATGTATCAAGTATAATGTCAGCAAAATTGAATCAATGAATTATATGTTTGTGTTATGAAAAAAGTAAATAACATACAAGTTGATTCATAAGATTGAAAACCTGAAAATATGAATAAAAATAATCAGAATCACTAACGCAAATGAGTGCGATAAATAATTAAAGCGCGGAGCGCTAAGTGAACAGTGCATGATTAGGTGGGTTCGATAACCTATCATAACGACTAGTTCTTTGAACAGGGGTGACTACCCTGATTAATCGTTGCACCATTGGATAATATTGAACAGTTTGCAAAAACAACGGAGTGCTCCTCACGACCTTCCATTTCACTGCTTGGTATTGGGTGGGCATCAGTCTTAGTGACTGCATTGAGACCTCTGTAGTCTACGCAAAACCTCATCTCTTTCTTACCACCCTGGGTGTGAGGCTTTGGCACTAGAACTACTGGACTAGCCCAAGGGCTATCTGAGGGTTCAATGACTCCCAACTCCAACATTTTCTGCACTTCTGTTTTGATGCAGTCTCTAACATGATCAGGCTGCCTGTAGATTTTACTCTTGACTGGCAAGCTGTCACCAGTGTCAACCTCATGGGTACACCAATTGGTCTGACTGGGTGTTAGAGAGAACATATGCCTGAAGGATTGAAGAACTTGTTTGCAATCCTTCTGTTGATGTTCAGAGAGGCTGCCACAAAAGACAACACCATCTACTGACCCATCATCAGGATTCTGAGTGAGCAGGTCTGGGAGAGGGTCACTCTCTTCCTCCTGTCCCTCATCTATGGCCATGAGCAAGCTCATGTCCTTCCTGTCGACATATGCTTTGAGCCTGTTGACATGGAGCACCCTGTTGGGGCTCCTGGGAGTCCCAAGGTCCACCAGGTAGGTGACCTCTCCCTTTTGCTCAAGAATTGTGTGGGGCCCAGACCATTTGTCTTTGAGTGATGCTGGGGCCACAGGCTCCAACACCCACACCTTCTGTCCAGGCTGATAAACAGTCAAGACAGCCTTTCGGTCATGCCAAGCTTTTTGAAGTTCTTGACTGGCCTTAAGGTTTTCAGATGCCTTTTCCATGTACTCAGCCATCCTGGAGCGGAGACCAAGTACATTGTCCACTATGCTGGTTGCAGGCTTTTTGAGAGGTCTCTCCCATCCTTCCTTCACCAAACACAATGGTCCTCTTACAGGATGTCCATACAAAAGTTTAAAAGGGCTGTAGCCAACCCCCTTCTGTGGGACTTCTCTATAAGCAAATAAAAGGCAGGGAATCAGGACATCCCATCTACGCCTGAGCTTTTCAGGTAGTCCATGAATCATCCCTTTTAGGGTCCTGTTGAACCTTTCAACAAGCCCATTGCATTGTGGATGATAGGGGGTAGTGAACTTGTAGTTGACACCACATTCCTTCCACATAGCAGTTAAGTAGCTTGACATGAAGTTTGCACCTCTGTCAGAGACAACCTCCTTAGGGAAGCCCACTCTGGAGAACACTCCAACTAGGGCTCTTGCCACAACAGGTGCTGTAGTGGTCCTAAGGGGAATAGCTTCAGGATACCTGGTGGCATGATCCACTACCACCAGTATAAACTTGTGCCCTGATGCTGTCTGGGGTTCCATTGGACCAACAATGTCAATCCCCACTCTTTCAAAGTGCACCCCCACCACCGGCATTGGTATAAGGGGGGCCTTTGTTGTGCCACCTGACTTACCACTGGCTTGGCAAGTGACACAGGAGCGACAAAACTCCTTGGTATCCTCATTCATGTGAGGCCAGTGAAAGTGTGAGACAAGCCTGTCCCAAGTCTTTGTCTGGCCTAAGGGTCCTGCTAAGGGAATCTCATGGGCCAAGGTAAGAAGGAAACCTCTCTGAGACAAGGGGATAACCAGCCTCCTGGCCATGCCAGGCTTGGGGTCTCTTGCCTCAGTGTACAGGAGTCCATCATCCCAGTATACCTTGTGGGTACCTGTGGCGTTCCCAGCAGCCTCAGCAGCAGCCTGCTGTCTGAGGGGTTCAAGGGAAGGGCAGTCTAATTGGTCCTTCCCCAGGTCTTCTCTTGAGGGTCCCCCTGAGCCCTCAACTTGATCAAGTTCAAATTCTTTAGGCTCAGTTTTCCTCAATTCCTGTAGGTCAGCCTCCTCTGAGACTTGATCCTCAACCTGGGGCAAGGGGGAAGGCAATGCCTTAACCCTACTGCTCTTCTTCTTGGAAGGTGTCTGGTCCATTGTTCCAGGATCCAGCACCTGTTCAGTGGGGCATCTTCTGGCCTGTGACCTAGTCACAGCAAGCACATGTGCTGGCAAGCCTAACATCTCCATGTGAATCCTCTGCTCCACTTCTGACCATTGTGATGACTCCAAATCATTGCCCAACAAACAATCCACTGGGAGGTCTGAGCTAACAACAACCTTCTTTTGGCCATTTACCCCTCCCCAGGAGAAAGCAACAATTGCCATACTATGACTGGTAGTGACATTGCTTGCATTGGTCTCCAGGAAATCTGTACCTGGCATGATATGTCCAGGGTCCACAAAGTTAGGTGTCACCACTGTGACACTGGCACAAGTGTCCCTATAGGCCTGAGCCATTCTTCCATTTATTAAAGGTGTCTGCCTGTATTTGCCCAAAGTATTGGGACTGACATCAGGGGATATATCCATATCCCCTGTACAGACAAGGACAGCCTGGGTGAGTCTGCCAACTAAGTTGTCATACCCCTCAGAACCCAAGGTTAACCCAACTAATCCCTTGGGAGGTGCACTACTACTGCTGGCTGTACTAGGGGGCACAGGTGTCTTAGGGGCTGCAGTAGCAGGAGTCTGCCCTCCTTTCTTGGTGCACTCACTAAACCAGTGAGTTTTACTTTTACAGTATTGGCACCACCTTTTTGACTGGCCTTCTTGATTCTTCTTTTTCTGGGAAGCCTGACCCCCCCCCCCTTTGGGTTGTTGGGGACCTGTCGAAGACTTCTGGTCATTTTGTTCACCCTTAGAATCTTTACCCTTCTGGTCTGCTTTCTTCTGACCACCCTGGTTCTGGTCCTGGTTTTGCTTAACTCTTGTTCTGACCCATCTGTCTGCCTTCTTTCCCAATTCTTGGGGAGAGGTCAGATCTGAGTCAACAAGATGCTGATGCAACAACTGGTTCTGACAATTGTTTAAAATTTGTTCTCTCATGATCAAATTATACAATCCTGTGTAATCAGTAACCTTACTGCCCAGCAACCAGCCCTCCAAAGCCTTAGTGGCACAATCGACAAAATCAGACCAGTCCTGAGACTGAGTTTTCTGGGTATCCCTGAACAGCAACCTGTACTGCTCAGTGGTTAGGCCAAACCCATCAATCAGTGTATTCTTCAGGACCTGGTAATTGTTAGCATCCTCAGCTCTAGTAGTGAGGAGCTTATCTCTACCTTTATCTTCAAAGGAGAGCCACAAGATAGCTGCCCACTGACTCTGGGGGACACACTGTACAGTGCAGGCCCTCTCTAAAGCAGTAATCCATTTGTGGATATCATCCCCTTGCTTAAAGGGGGCACTATCTTACTCAGGTGTCTAGTGTCTAAACTCCTGTTTTCCCTTGGGGGAATGCTGCCACCAGTGGAATCTTGTCCACTTAATTTTTGCTCTCTAGCAAAGGCAAGTCTCTCTTTGGCCAGGGCAAGTTCTTCCCTTTCAATCCTCAGATTGACTTCCCTTACTTTGGCTTCATACACTCTCCTCTGAGGGGATGTCATCCCTCTTTGAGAAGAGCCCTGAGAGCCATTGGTTCGAATGGATCTGTTAGAGCCTCTTGATAGAGACCTAACTCGTCCATTCCCAATGTTAAGCTGGCCTGAGAGGGGCCCCAGGGGTCTCCTAGTACCATTCTCATGCCTGCTTAAGTTGTCCCTAGTTAGCTGGCTAACTACTTCTGGACCTTTGTCTGCCTCGTCCTCAGATGGCTCTAGATCCTCATCCTCCTCTTCACCTTCTGCAGAGAGATGGATAAGGTCAGGGTCACCTGTGGTTCCCTCTAGGGGGGCATGTTCCCATCTGGATTAGAAGGGTCTGGGTTACCAGCCCTCCTGGCATCATAAGTCTCTAAGAGACCAATCAGGAATGGGATTGTGGGGTTAGACCCCTGTTTTAGTTTCCTGGAGGTACACACTTGTCTCATCTCCTGGAAGCTAAGAGCAGCATATCTGGAAGTGACCTGTGGAGGGTCCACTGACACAAGGGGAGACTCAGAGTTTCCTCCTTTGTCTGACATGCTGATTCTAGTGTGGTGTAAGTGATGCACCTACCTACACTATTTGTTTGCCTACTGATCCCTTGCTAAGAGTTGTAGCCAAGGTGTGCTAAGCCTTGAGGAGCTACAACAGCTGGTTCAGTAGAACTCAGAGTATTCTAAGCTAAGTTATATGTACCTGGAGTACTTATGTGATCTTTCACAAGATATTCTTAGGATACGTGTGATAAAACAACAGCAAGCTCAAATCCCAACCGCTGCTCACCAATGTGAGAAGTTGGCCTGATATATAATGTTCACTATTCTAGTGAGCACTTTGTATCAGTCCAAACAACCCTTATGGTGATTGGTTGTAAGTCAACCTTATAAACCAGCTATCCTAGTAGCGTGGATATGAGCAGCCTTCGGGCTAAACTCTAGAGGGCGTGTTAAGCCAGCTGTTATACCATCACATATACCCCTTGAACACCAAGTGAAAGGACACCACACAAGTGTTATGAAAATAAACAGTGTATTTATTTAGATCACAACAGCCCTGTACTCTTTATGAGGACAGGGTACTAAGCACACAACAAAACTCTTACGAAAATACTTTGAGTTGCACAATTTACACAAATGCCCGAGGGGCACGAAAAACCATATACTATGGAAGTGGAATGCAAAATTACTAGCAGGTAAGTACTGTACTAATAGGCTTTGGAATCGCTAGGACTACGTTACTGAACCTTCAGATTACTAGTAGGAGGCCTAGGGGACTCGGGTGCAGAGTGTGCACTCTCACGCGGGATGCGGGACAAAGTTATGGGAGCTAGTAAAGACAAAGTTAGTGTTCTCGGGCGAACCCGATAAGGTAGGTCGAAAACGACAGTGGATCCTGACCCTTGGATAGTGAGGCTATGCTGGGGCACCGAAATGCTGAAGTTACCTAGCCCAGGGGCTGCAGCTGCATAGGTCTCAAAAGACGTCGGGAATCCTCGTAGACGAACCAGGAGCCTGAAGAAAGAAGTTGCTGGCAGGCGACCAGTGAAGATAGTTCGAGTGATCCAAGCCTGGATCGAAGATGGATGACACCTGAAAGCAGAGGGGACCAAGTTCGTGACTACTAGCCAGTAGTCAGGTGGCACCAGGAGGGCACCGGATGGTAGTCACCTCGACTAGGTGAGTGGGCGACGCTGTGCTCTGCAGATCTCACGGACCAGGAGGCGTTGTCGGCGACCAGGATGGAGGTGCGAGCTGTCCCACGATGGATGATGCTGTCGACGTCACTGGACCCAGGATTGGGGCAACAAGCCTTGGCAAATTCAAGCCCACGCGGTGGACCCAAAATGGCGTCTTGAGTGGACCAGGAGGGTCCGGGGTGCTCCTCTTTTGGAAGGGAGCAAGGGCAAGTCTGGAGCAACCAGACCAGCAGCATTGATGTCGTCGGGCGTCGTTAAGAAGGCCACAAGCCAGCGGGCTAGTAGCCAAACAACGCGGTGAGCAGCAAAAAGCAGAAGGGCCCCACGCAGATCGTGGAGATGCTGGGAGGCTGGACTTTGGTGCTGGAGCTGCTCAGGGTCGGGGCTTCTCGGACCCCAAAGCACTCACCAGAGGATCCCTCGTGCTGGATAGAAGTCGTGCAGTTCTGATGATGGCCGGTCCCTCGAGGTCTCGTCGCACCTACGGTTCTCAGCTTAGCTGTAGAGGTAGGTAGAGGTCAGAGGTGCCAGGGAAGCCGGGTCTCGTCGAGCTGGTCAGTCGGATTCCGGAGGAAGGACGTGCAGCAAACCGCAGAGTTCTTAGATGGTGCCTGCGGGTGCAGGGTGACTACTCCTTAGCCACAAGGGAGAAATCTTGAGAAGAAGTCGAGAGTTCCTTTCGTAGAAAGTAGTTTCTTGATTCAAAGATGATCTAATTTGGAAGGGTCCCCGCTCCTGCCTTTATCCTAAAGAAAGGGGTGGGTAAGCGACTAGGTCCTGCCCTAGGGGTGGGACCAGGAAGGGGGGTGGTTACACCCCTCTCCCATGCCGGACTTTCCCCAGGCCAGGGGCTGGTGTGCCCCTGGAACTGGTTCTAGCCGGCAGATGCGTAGTGAGCACCGGGGTGCCACTTGCAGTCACCTTCCTGTAAAGCCCTGCCTACCCAGGATACACAAAACCCTGTCTGGGATGGTGCTAGCACCGCCCCTGACAGGAAACTCTCTGTCCAAGCTCTCCTCGCTGGAAGGACTCCCAGCAGCAGGAGGTCAGACTTGTGTCTGTGGTGGCATCATCCATTTTGTGGAGCTGAGGCTTCAGTTAACTTTAACCGGGGTTCACAGTTACATACATGTCGTGTCCCTCTAGAAGGGTGGAATGCTAACCCCGTCGCCAGAATTGGCGAGGGGTTAGTATTCCAATTCGTATGACACCTTACTCGACATGTTTTGATAAAGCGATACCAAAGATAGCATTTAACCGCGAGGATTATAATGCACTTAAGAGTATATGGTATGCGTTATCATGGAACAGCTATTAGGACTTGGTTCCGCAAGCTGCAAACTGGCTCAGCTCATGCCAGAGCACCATCTCACACGATTCCAATCACCCTGCCTTCAGGATTGTCAAGGCCTGCCATAGGAGTGACTGATAGGAATCTGTGTGTCCGTTTTTAGGGTTAGATATAGGTATACTATATCTAAAGCAAAGGGTGATTACACCACTTTGCCCCAGCTGTCGTGCAGCCAGTTGTGTCAGATTTAGATGGCCATCCAGGGGTGGCATAATACATGCTTCAGCCCCTGGTAGGCCCTGGGTACACCTATGCCCTGAGTTACAGGGTCTGATAAGGTGGCCCAGTACCAATTGGAGAATGCACCTAAGGTACACATGTCAATTTAGTGAGAGAACAGCTAGGCTGTGGGTCTGATTGGCAGGCCCACAGCCAGAGAAAGTCGTAAACCAGTGAAACAAAAGCAAAAAATCTGGGTGATCATAGGATTGCAGACCCTACTCTCCTACACCCACCGCCATATTTTTAGACTGAAGTTGCTGGTTTTATGACTGAGAGTGCACTTAGGCCTGCTGACCAGACCCCAGTGGCAGTGTTCTAACCCACTTAAAAGTGTATGCAAATTGGCTACCCCCAATTGGCAAGGACTAACTTACTTAGAAGTACCTAGTGTATGATACCCAGAGCATGTAAGGCAGAGGGTCCACCCAGGGCTGCAGCAGAAATTGTGCCATCCTGTGTGTGACAAGTTACAAAATGGCTCTCAGTCTGCCAATTCAGACTGGAAGAGTAGGGATCACACTGCTAGTTCGACTTTGGCATTCAAACTAATGACAAAGGCCTTGCTTTCCTTAACAATATATGCAAGTCTTCTAAGGCCTGGAGCTGTATATTATTAAGAAAAACATATTTCTTATATATATCTTAACAGCAACACTTCTAAATTGTCGTTTTGCTGTGGGAGAGTTAGTAGCCTACTTGGCTAACAGAGTGTTACCGATTAACTTCTGAATGGGACTACCTACGTCTAATTTAATGTCTATTAAAGAAATGCAACTTTTAGAAAGTTGATAAGCTCCGACCTACTTTGTTAAGTTGCCTCAAATGGTCACTAGTCACCAGACAGATTTCTGCCCTCCTGGGAAGTAGTGGGAACAACTCCCAGTCTTAGGAACAATAGCAGCTTGCTACAGGGTGAGGTGTTCCCTCCCCTGTACAGGACACCACTGAGGGTGTTAGGCCAAAAGGCGAGCTTCAAAGGCAAATCAGCCTTTGGTGACCAAATGGTAATCACACCTTTCAAGGGGAAGCCCTTTGTTCAGGTAGATGGGCTGGCAGTAGGGCCAGAGAGGGGAGACCATTCTCAAACCGGTTTTCCCATGGGCACGTAGAGCACAGGTAGCCACACCTCTAGGGTGGGCTACCAAGCTCATAACATCCGAAGTATTCAGAGATCTTGTGAGTGGATGGAACGGTGCACTCTGGGATTGTCAGATGCCATACAAAGCTCTAAAGTCATCCCCAAGAGGGAGGGGACCTGGTAGTCCACTGGCTAGTGACTACATCATCCCCCCAGGGCACTTTCTGGGAATAAGTATGGCCCATATTTAACAAAGAGGGGAGGTAGAGTATCAAGTAGGATTCCTACTCCACGGGCACTGTTACACAAACAAGAAGAATCCTACCACTTATTGGGAAGAAAGGTGAGGAAAGGAAGGGGGACACTCAGTGTTGTGTAAAATACCCCTCACACACCAACAGGCCCCTTGGTGTCATGCTTCATCATCGGGGTCTTCGCACCCCGCTAAGGGGATGCGGCACGCTACGACCTACGACTACGCGGGAGCGTTGACAATTCAGTCTATGTGTGGTGTGTGTTGAGTGCAAGTGAAAGGAATAGGATGTGAGTGGGAAGTGTAGTGAGAAAAAAAATTAAAAAGGACCTGGCCAGTGGGTAAAAGGAAAAACTTTATTCTGTACCTCTGGCTGGTACTATTAAAAAAGTGCTAGATGGCGAGGTTTTGTGTCTTAGTAAGGGACAGAACCTCTGGTGTGCGTCGACATGTTTCGGTACATACGTACCTTCTTCAGGACGGGGCACAACTCCCAACCCTACTCACGTTTCTCTACAGAACAAGATTATTGTTCTAACTTTCCTAAAAAAGTGATTACATTTACTGAAGACAAATACAATGTGCCTACAGCGGTTTTACTTGAACATGTAGTTACATGTCTTATTGTATAAGCTGATTAAAGCCTCATGAGCAATTTCAGAACATCAGGGTAGGTAGGTAGGTGGATCCACAATGAAATCCGCCTCAGTCGGCCTCTTTCCTCCACCCTGTGTTGCTCAGAGGTACAGAATAAAGTTTTTCCTTTTACCCACTGGCCAGGTCCTTTTTAATTTTTTTTCTCACTACACTTCCCACTCACATCCTATTCCTTTCACTTGCACTCAACACACACCACACATAGACTGAATTGTCAACGCTCCCGCGTAGTCGTAGGTCGTAGCGTGCCGCATCCCCTTAGCGGGGTGCGAAGACCCCGATGATGAAGCATGACACCAAGGGGCCTGTTGGTGTGTGAGGGGTATTTTACACAACACTGAGTGTCCCCCTTCCTTTCCTCACCTTTCTTCCCAATAAGTGGTAGGATTCTTCTTGTTTGTGTAATAAGTATGGCCCCCCAGCACCCTGAACGTCAGATCACATCGGAACGGGAACAAGGACTGAAGAACGATTGCCCTGCTGACCAGACTGCACAGAGAGAGGCTGCACTGCCTGCTGGACTGCACCTGCTGCGCCTTGGGCTAGCGAAGAGAGGGATGTGCCTCTAGCTCCTGGCTCGGGACAGTCGTGCCCCAACCCCGGCAAAAGAAGTCACTTCAAGGGTCAGTTGACTAACCCCCTTGAACCAGCACCAGAGACATCAAAGTTGAAGTGGCCCTGTAGCCACTTTGGAAGAATCCCCACTGACTGCCGGAGGGCGCTCCCAAGAGACCAGTCCGGGACGGCCAAAAGTTGCACCCAGTCAGCCAGACCCAGGCCAGGAGTGTTGCCTGAGTCCAAATTGGGTGCGCTTCCAAATTCCTTACTTCCTGTGATCTAAATGTTAAATAGAAATTGCTGTTGTGGTAACATTACTATACAATAAGTATTTTTATAATATGCTATATTAGACATATGTATGTGTCAAGTATGTTGTACCTTGAGGTTCAAAATTAGTAACAATTTTAAAAAAAATCTAAAAAACAAGTTCGGACAACGAAGGCTCAAATGATGCCAAAAGTACAGTGAGACACGTAGGCAATTACGATATTCACCATCCTACCCTACCCAGCCATATTGCCACAGTACAGTTTTATGAAGTAGTTACATTTTTTCTTTCTTTTCTTTCTTTCTTCCTTCTTTGTTATTGCTGATTGTTTTGTTTGAATTTTATTTCAAGGCTTCTTCATAATAAACAAACATTCAGAAAAATATACTTTTATTTTTCCCTTAATCTAGTTTAAATTTTCTGTGTGTAAAACGTGCACTCTAATTTCATGAAACTGTGCTTTTAATACAAGTTTGAAAACGTGAATGAAGGAGCACCATAAAAAAAATACTACGTTTACGGCTCAAAGGGTCATTATTTCACCTACTGGATTTCTTTCTGGAGTTAAATTGAGGCCAAACATCTCCTCAGCATGTCCTGGAAGCAACAGAGGCCCCGACTGCCCTAAAAGCGTCCCTCTGTGCCAGCTGCATTCCTTAATCTGGTGTAATGCCGGCTTTGCTGTTCCTCCTCCTATAGGGTTTGTGAAATGTGTCTAATGGCTATGAAATAAGGTTTCCCCCGCCGAGCTGTAACAAACGCTTTCATCAAAGCTTTAAATAGGTACAATTAATGGGGATGCTGACACATGGTAAAACGAGAGCCTCCGTCACCGGCGAGGGCGCGAGGAGGGTTAGACGTAAAGTGCAACAAGTCACAAATCAGGCCTGCCAGACAGGTCGTCTGCTCTTGCAGGGTACGTGTCTCCTGTCTGTCTGATGAGCAGGCCGCGCGCGCCCGCCTTATCTCACGCGCAGGCCTATAATTTACACAGCTGCCTGCCTCCTAAAAGGGGCGGCTTGAAGCCAGAAATTACGTTAAATTCGACAGTAATCCAGGCAGTGCCCAGAGAGAGATGGCCTTTGAAATACCAGTCACAGAGCATTTAAGTGTGAGCCTTTTTCTGACACCTCATTTTGCATGAGGTGCTTAGCGGAAAAGTCATTACAGGGCCGTTCAGAGTTCAGAGAGGAGGAAAAGGCCCATCAGATGCACCCCTTGCCCGAGGGGGGGCTCTTTGGATGTAGAGAGTGCTCACGTGTCTGATGTGCAAGAGGGAGTTCAAGTTTGAATGGTGCTCAGTTTCCCTCAAGCAGCAGACAAAGTAAGTGCCAAGTTATGTCCCTTCTTCAGGGAATGGAGGGGAGGGTGTTTCAAGGATTTTGGAGCCGAAGTTGAAACTAGTTTGATCCCTTCCCCAGGATGTACTCTCAAAGGGATCCAGTATGATGCTTCTACTGCAATCCCTTGCCCAATATCTGATGACCCCCTACATGCCTGCCGAGCTCGCCTCTACTTTCTATGTGCAGCTCACTAACTTCCATACGTTTTTGTAGTGTTATGTAGTGTGCACTTGGCCCGGGTGCATTGGAGTTTTCGTTCCAGGTTTCTTTGTTTCAGTCAAGGGATATTACTTGGATTGACCGGAATTGTGAAATACAACACTTTTAAAAATAAAATAAAAAATTAAGAAGCCAATAACACGGATAAATAATTGTCAAATGCTGCTCCATTAAAAAAAAATATTTAAAAAATCAATAAGAAAGCACAGGTTCATCATTCACAGCTTTTTGCTCGAGGTTAGTGAATTGAATGCAAGTGGTCGAGAGCAGTAAGGTCAGTGGTTCCAACCTACGTTTCTATGGGCGGCCATTCACTTTACTGAGATAAACTTCGCAGGCGGCAATAATAGGCGCAATTGTTGGCGATGTCACCAGAGGACATTAGAACCAGGTACCATATTAGCGTATAGAAGCTGTTTCCTCATTATTACAACAATAATTTACAAAAGCAGCACATTGGGGACCTCAAGAAACCAGAAGTGACCAGTGACAACTGAAGCCAATTATTTAAAGATACACAATGACAGTGCTGTCTATGCACTGGTAGCACTCAGCACTTTAAAAAGGTGCACCAGTAAGCCTGGGATTGTAAAGTGCCTGACGAAAGCGCGAATTCTGAACCTTTTTGAATAGATTGCTACCCATGTGCCCGTCTAGAGCATAGTTACTTAGAGCCTGATTACGATCTTGGCAGACGGGTTTCTCTGTCACTACAGGGGCAAATATCCCGTCCACTGAAAAATAAATCCCATTATATCCAACGGGATTTATATTAACCCCGGTCGGGTAACTCCGCTCTGCCAGTGGAGTTTCCGGAGTTTTGCCTACTTCACGTTCCGTTGCAAATGCGGAGCTTAGGCAAAACTCTGACTCTGTGGCAGAGCTGAGTTAGCTGGCCCCTCCACCCTCCTAAATTAATTATAATGGTTAAAAAAGGCATTTACCTGCCATGGCTGCCTCCTCCTCGCCATGGCCGCTCTCCTTCCTCGTCCTCGCCATCCTTCTTCTTAGATATCCCCTATGTTGTACACCTCGGGCGTGCGTGCCCCCGCCAAACGTACAACGTAGGGGTTATCTAAGAAAGACTACGAGGAAGGAGAGCGGCCATGGGGAGGAGGAGGCAGACACAGCACTTAAGTACCTTTTTCAAAACATAATTAATTTGGGAGGGTGCGGAGCGGAGCGAAGTTCCAATGAGTTGTTTTCCAACTCAGTGGAACTTCGCGTAGAGGCACTACGCCAGCTCCGCCCACTCTTAATTTATATTTCAGCGGACGCCAATGGGATTTATATTTCAGCGGACAGGATATCCACCACCGCAGTGACGTGATGGAGTAACCCGTCCACCAAGATCGTAATCAGGCCCTTAGGCTGTGGCTGGGCTGCTCCAAATAACAATGACCTACGGTTTAACAGGTACCTCTCAATACACAGAACACCCAAGTATCAACATAAAAAAGCAGGTCGCCAACTGATAACAGCAGGACTTTCAGGATGCTGTCTTGGAGTAATAACTAAATAAGAATGGTGCAGCACTCACATATTCACTAATTCATACACCTATACATTCATATCAGTAACTTAAGCACCCTCGTCACAAATCTGTCTGTAACCTATATGTCAGACATGCCTTATCTGTATATGTTTTGTGAGAGAAGGGAGCTGTCTCTGTTCTGTGAGGAAGTAAAGCTTGCACTCCTGCTGCCCGATTTGTACCTGCTCTGTGAAGAGAAAGGGTTGTGCCGATGCTACTCTAGCTGTGCCTGTCCACTGAAATTGGGAAGCTTACACTGTTTCTGCCCAGGGTGGTTTTTCCAATGCTGCTGCTCTATATTATGAAAATACAAGAGAAATTTCAAATGCATTTGCATAACATGCCCATGCCGGTCAGAAGCTTTTGTTGGACCCAGTGCAAACACACTAATTGCATGGACTCTGGTTTCAGTCACAGCTTCCCAGAGTATCCAAACTGTGTGACGCTGGCCAATTACTTCTGATATTTTTCCTTATCATCACATTTGAGAGCACCTTGAAATAATTCAGTTCAGGATGTGCACGGTACCGAAACCTCTCTTATAGATGGTATAACAGACCATAGTGTTACTTCATTAATAACAACAATAAAGGCCCTGCATCTGTGGCACTAGGCGACTAACTTGCATCTAGAGCCAATTTACCCTCTATTCCAGCACTAGGACATTTCTTTCTTAAGTATATGTTCTGCCCAACAAATTTCATTCATTCGCTAATAAGCTTGTCCTTAGAGCAGAAGGGGGAGAATGTGATACCCACTCAGGATCAGAACTGCACAGTATCTAATCAGGAAATATGGTTTCAATCCTGGCTTCCAAGCTTGACCAAACAGTGGGACCCTTGCCTCTTGAGTCATTAATAAAACGTATATTAACAATAGAGGGGAGGTAGAGTATAGAGCTAGGATTCTCACACCACGGGCACTGCTAATTAAACAAAAAGAATTCTACTCAGGGTGGACAGGAAGAGTGTAGACCACATGGATGGGGGACACTCAGTGTTTTGTAAAATACCCCTCACACACCAACAGGCCCCTTGGTGTCATGCTTCATCATCGGGGTCTTCGCACCCCACTAGAGGGATGTGGCGTGCTGCGACCAGCGACTACGCGGGAGCACTTTAAGGGTAGACTATGTGTGGTGTGTGTATGATGTAAGTGATGGGGTATTAATGAATGTGAGTGGTGGGGTATAGTGAAGGTTAAAAAGTACCTGGCTCGTAGGTTCTGAGAAAAAACTTTATCCGTAACCTCGGGCTGGTACTAGTAAAAGAAGTGCAATGTGAGGTTAGTTGTCGTAATTATGGACATTACCTCTGGTGTGTGTCGACATGTTTCGGAACTTGTGTTCCTTCTTCAGGACGGGGGCACAACTTCCCCACCTTACTCACTTTTTTTATAGAATTTTTTTTTTTCTTGGTATAAAAATAAAAAGTGAATTTATTTACAGTGGTGAACTAAGGCTATAGTGTGCCTACAGCGGTATAAGTCTATGCAGTTGCATGACCTAAAAGAAAAAATAAATAAATAAATGTGGTTGCCTCAGTGGGCTGGCTCAGACAGTTGCAGTCACCTGGAGCCCCAAATGATGTTGAAATCCTGTAAAAAAGAGGGACAAACAAAACACACAACATATATGACACACATAAGTATCTGTGAACATACTCATTATTTAGTATTTTCTTGCTTCATTAGCATTTCCAGAACGTCAGGGTTGGTTGATAGATTCGTAATCTATGTGGATAAAGAAGTAGTTTCAGTATCCTTTACTCACTGTTTTGGTCGAACATGGTGATGTCTGATTGTTTTGCCTACTCAATACTCACAGAATCCGGCAGAGATTACCGCTCAGCGCAGGTGCGGAATCCGCGCCGTGCAGGCGTGCCGAGCGTGCCGTGACGGAACCGCTCCGTCATCAGCACAGTGCGACTGCGGATGTTGACGGAGTGGTTCCGTCATCAGCAGGGGAGGGGTTAAACAGTTCACACCTCAGCTACAAAGTCGCAGTCAGTAACACTTGCAACATGTTAGGGGTCACGGATGAGCTAAAATCTGCTCTCTTCTGCCTCCACTGTGCTGATTTTCTAGACCAGCTGCAACACAGATGGACCTGCTTAGAATTATGGGACCCGGATGTCACTGCCTCACTACCACCCCCCAAGTGCTATAGGTAGCGAGGCATGAGATGCGTTGGTGTTGGACAGATGGTTCACAGTCTCAAGGCTTATGCACTCCCACTTACCACACTCGTCAGCTGTGAGTGTAGCTTGGAAGCATGGACATGGTCTATTTCATAGCGAAGGTAAAGACCGAAGCGTCTCACCCTGTAAAACATGCTGTATGTTCTGACAACCTCACCAATAGCACATTGTGATGCATCGTAAAAAGTGGGAGGCCTAGGGAAATTTGCCCCATCACCTTATCACCTTTCCCCGCCCTGTTTCTGAGGCTGATGAACAGCTCATACGAAGCAGGGACTATTTCACCATACTTGATATGAAATTACCTATAAACCTGGGGAAGATGACTGATCCCACAGGGGCAATATTCAAGCACTGAAACATGTTCATGGAATAGAGAAGTATGGTCCGTTGTTCTACCCTCTTGTAGTAGGGAGACACCATTAAACAACATTTTAGCTCATTCATATACAATTTTAATATTAGTCTAACAGTGTAACAAAGAGAGAAAATACATGTTCACATAAGTGAAATAACCACCCCCAAACTAGGATACCCATACCTCGGATACTGTACAAACAGTGAACAGTAGTACTTTTTTTAACGTTTATCTCGCACCCTTGGCCGCAGTGGTGGAGTCTTGTGGAGTCAGAGTGGTCTCTTACGCTGATGATACTCAGCTGATATTCTCTTTTAGAGACCACTCAGACTCCACCTTTGCCAACTTCCGCCAATGTCTGTACAACATCTGTGCCTGGATGACCAACAACCACCTTAGACTTAATGCTGACAAGACAGAAGTCCTGTTTTTTAACCAGAAAACTCCAATATCCCCCAGCCTGTGGTGGCCCACAGTACTTAACCCTGCACCCACCCCGGTTCAATCAGCACGTAACCTGGGCTTTCAATTCGACGACTCACTCTCTTGCAAAGCGCAAATCAACAAGGTCACCTCTGCCTGCTTCGCGAAGCTTCGCATGATTAAAAAGATCTTTCCTTACCTTCCCTTGGATGCCCGCAGAACGATCACTCAGGCCCTCATCACATCTCATCTAGACTATGCCAACAGCTTATATGCCGGTGCCCCACAATATCTGATCGATCGTCTTCAGATCGTTCAGAATGCGGCAGCCAGACTGATCGGAAATATCCCCTACCGTCAGTCGGTTGCCTCCTATTGCAAAGAGCTCCACTGGCTCCCCATTGCAAGCCGCATTCAATTTAAGATCCTCACCCTCGCCTTTCGAGCTATCAACGGCCTTGGGCCTGGATACCTGAAAAAGCGAGTGGCAATATCTCAATCTGTCAGATCACTGAGATCTAACAACTTACGCCTCTTGTTTGCACCGCGCTTTCGACGTTCCAGAATGGGCGGCAGAGGGTTCAGCGTAATTACTGCTAAACTATGGAACTGTCTCCCACTCGACCTCAGGTTCTGCCCGTCTGAATCCATCTTCCGTAGTAAATTAAAAACATGGCTGTTCTCCAGATTATGACTCCTGTCTTGCAATCGGCTTGATTGTCTCCTTCTTTCCTGAGTTTCTGTTTTAGCTCCGGGACACCCCTCCGGGGGTAGCTGCGCGCTGTATAAGCTACTTAAATAAATAAATAAATAAATAAATACTTCTGAATGCTTGCCAGCAAGATGTGCAAGTACCGCACTAGGCAGGTGAGTTTGTATGATTCTATAAGAATAAATGAATGTATATTAATTCCATAAGAGGGTTCTCTTTTTCATCCAGATGATTTGTACTTCTTGTATGTTTGTGAAAATGGAACAACAGCTCTTTAACGCCTCTCACTCACTCATTAGTGTATTAGTTACCTGTGCTATACCTGTCCTGTATGTGTGAGAGAATCGTTACTTTATTTCTACTACTGCCATGTGTCCTTAACTAAATTTGTGTTAAAGGAAGTTGTGCTGCTGCTATCCATACTGTGCCATTATTTTGCTGTGAAGCAACACAAAAGAAAAATAATTATTCATATTGCCAATGCTTGTTTTAATATACGATTCAACCCTTTAAGTGCTGCCGCCGGCCAACGGTCGTTGCGAGCACTACCTTGCCAGTGCTGCGCACGACCGTTGGCCGACGGGGCCGCACCCGTTATTCGAACGTTCAGCACTGGGCGCTGAACGTTCGACGCTCCTAAGGTGTTAAGTGAAAGAGTGAACACTCACAGAATAGATGAGCAACATTTACTATTACACTGCATTTTGTTTTAATGGAGTGGTCAACTTTGTGCAATTTTAAAGTATAGTTTATGACTTAGTATTATTTTAAAAACCTAGCTGACAAGTGGCCAGTTGTGAAATTTTTTGCCAATAGCAGTTTGTTTACTGGGGTTTGGAGCCCATGGTGAAACTGTTTAAAGCAAAACTACAACCCCACAATGCAACGTGCCTTTGGTTGAAGAAAACAAAAATAGAACTTAATGAATTAGATATTAAGCACTTGTAAACAATCACAATTTTGTGTGAGCACTAACTTATGTGTGAGAACACTAATGTTTTTTATTTAACACTAGTTACAACAAAATCACTATGTGTGACTTCACACACGGACATAGTACCGCTTCAATTTCTAATGGCATTGGGCACACCAGTAGCTTGGTGAACTAGAAAAGAAATTCCTCCGGAGGTGCTGATGCTACTATGCTGTGTAGGGGTCCCCTGGAGTTTAATGTCCTTATCCAAAGTGTTGCAGGTGTGTGGTAACATCAATGTAGGGTCAGCTGTAGTTGTGTGTGGCCCCTCTTACTCAAGTTTAGTCTTCACGTTTCAACCCCTTTAGGCAGTTTTTTTTATATTAGTCTTCATCAGAACTGGGGGTCTGTCCGTGCTTGCCATTAACCTGCTTATAGGTCCTTTGGCAGTGTCATTGATTCCTGGTATCAGCATCTTTCTGTTTAAAGTTTCTATGTGAATTGTATTCAGGCAAATGTATGCATGTCTTACATTCCTTTACTACTTGGTTCTCGCTGTTGTCATTTAGATACTTATTGAATCAGGATTTGCCTGTCACAACTCTAATTATTTTAGGAATCTGTGCACTGTCATTTTCAGTTAAGAGGGCCGTGATGCATAATTGTGTAGTAGGAGGGGTCATCTGACCCAGTAGCACGGTGTCTATTCATGGTGATAACAGAGTGGAGAAGCTCAGAGCAGTGTGAGCTTTTGTCATGCCGTTCAACTTTCTTCACCTTCTTTTCTTTCCTCCCTTTCACCTTCTAAGCTCATTTCCAGCTGTTAATGATAGAGCCTCTCCTAGAATCTCTAAACAAGTCCTATGAAGCTGAAGTGGACCTGCCTACTTGTGTAAATCCTGCAACCCAGCATGTGGACTTCATGCTCATGCTGATTTTGGTCCACTTTTTGTTGTATCTGGGCTTCTCAGTAAAGTGGGGGAGGGGCATATCTTCCAAATCTTATGCTTGCACCGGGGCACCGTTAAAAGGTCAATAACTAAAATACAAGCTCCTCCTCTGATGCCGATGCACCAACAGGACTGAAATCACAATTATATCAGGCTTACCCCCTCCCTTTGTCCCAGGAAGCAATATCCTAAGAACGTTGAGCCCCCAATAACAGATCAGGGAATTTTTTATTAACAATATTGAACAATTGAGTATTGAGTGATTGTTAACTGAAATAACCAGCCTGCTGCTACAATTAGGCAAGGGGCCCACCTACTATTATATTAGCAGTAATCAAATTTGTGGCTCACGGGGATTACAAAACAGCCCACAGAGGCAGCAAACAGTGAGAAGGGGTACCAATTGCAAAGCCCACCTACCTTTAAAAGAGTGTCGTCTTTCTATTAACCCATCCTTCCTTCGTCTCCACCCTGGTCCCTATGCTTGGATGAAAAATGAAGTAACCTCATCCACCCCAAACAGATTCTAAAATGCTGCACTCAAGCTATGCTGTGCCCGATAAGAAACTCTCGGACACGGCCTCCACTGGCTTAGGAGTGACTTCGAAATTCAATGAGACACAAATGGTTCAAAGAGAAAGCTCCTGAAATACCACATCAACAAGATAAAGTACTATTTCTAAGCACATTTTCTATCCTCTATGACACTACATCAGTTCTATATCCTATCTATCTCATGTAAAATACAACTGTCCATCTACTGTTTAGGACAGTGACTGTGGTACGAGCAAGCATCCCCACCAACCCCTGCACTGAAACAAAGGAGCTACCTCAGTGAGAGCAGAGGAGCATCGCACCACTCACCAAAATGCCCCTAAGCCCTAGTGCTGAAAAATAAAATGGTAATAAAGTTACTCTTTTGCCATTTTATTTAATATCTGCCCGTTCCGAACCAAGAGACAGGACGGGGCAGGGCTTACTGAGAGCAGCAGCAGGGAGACGGGTGGGCTGCCGGGAACTAATAATAATAATAATCCACATTTGTAAAGCGCACAATCACCCGTAAGGGTCTCTAGGGGCTGGGGGCCATCGGGAAGATTAAGCAAGCTATTGCCCAGAGTCACATGGTGCTGGGATAATTTGCCGCCGGTGATCGAACCGTGATCCCCAGATTCCGGAGTCAGTCGCCCTAGCCGCGGCGCCACACCTCTTTACTTTATTTCAAAGTGCGCATGTCCCTTCATGCACTTTGAAATCTCTAACCTGCTGTCTTAAAATAAATGGATTGGAGCAAGTGCAGACCTTCAGTGCCCTCGGGAGCGCCGAGAGCGGCCGCTACCTCCAGTCCTTATACTGCACTCACGAGGGCAGCACCAGGATTAGGGAAGGCACTTCGCTGGAGCCCACACTGACCACCAGACTGCAGGAGGAAGAAGTGCAGTGAGGAGGAGGATGTGTCACAGGTAAGTGGATTTTATTTTATTTTTTACCCTCCACCCATTTGCCCTACTCACCACTCCCCATAAATGCGAGCCAATATAAAAAAAATATAAAAAACAACCACTTGCCACCTGTCCTAACCATCAGCAGACATCATCTAGGAGTTGCATTTGTGGCTTCTAAGGGTTCACTGGCACCATTGTCTCCGTCAGTTACAAGAGTGGCATAGCAGCCAAGGGACTCCACCTCACGTGATACCTTCACGCGGTCCTGGCTTTTCAACCATCCAGTCTATTCATTCTGGGACTTGTGGTTTCGTTTTACCTATTAAGGGCATGGGCCAACACATCACAAAATGCAAAGTGCTTTTGATTAGCTGAAAAGCCCACATAACATTAGGGTACTTGACTTCTGTGGAGCAGAGATAAGGGTGCTTTCATATCTTCTAACAAGCACCATCAAGGAACAGAATGGACAGCCATTTTGTGGCACAGTGACTTTTTTATTGAGGCATAAACTAGAGATAAACAAGGATGCATATGTGTGCCATATGTTCACCCTTGTAACCCACGGGCCTTCCCTTTATCTGCTGTGTTGAGACTTTGAAGTTACTCTAGACAGTGTAAAAATGATCCGCTTCCGGGGATTTCATCATGGATAAAGGCTGTAAGTTGTCATCTCAACTGGAAAGTCACAGGGTGTATTGTGCAATCTCTGATAACCCTAGACTTCTGGTGAAATGTCACCAGTGCACCGTCAGTTCTTGCTCAGCCTGGAGTGCCTGAAAATAATTATTAGCTAACGCATTGTTTTTATATAGCACTTCATGAATCCCAGTCACAGGCGAATGCAAGGACAATGACAGAGCCACTCATATACTTTAGACCTACTATGGCCTGCCTCCTTACGTTAGCACATATTGTGCCACTCTTCACTCTATCCCTAGACGTGCTTCAAGAGGCCGGCCGAAAGGGCATGAAATGCTGGAATGGAGTGTTGATTCCCTGCCGAGATCCGTTTATGTTGCTATAATGCCATAACCACTTTTTTCAGTAATCTGTTCCATTCTCCAGTGCTTGTCGCTGTGGCTCACCCACTGCATGTTATTTTTCTTTCAAAACAGATATTTTATTCAAATACTACTTGTTGTTCAGATCCAGAATATTCACATGTCCCACTCAGTTATTCCCATTACATTATGGTGTGAGAGCAAACTACTGAAAACTCAACTTTATTTTGAAGGAATTAAAATATTGGAACGAAATACATTCTTAAATGCACTTCATCCAGTCATAATAGTCTGGGCTCATGGGTGGGATATGTCAACTCAGGACAGAGAGAAGGGCAAGCAATCGTTCCATATTTTCCTCTGGTAACCAAATCACTCTGACACAAAACTAAACATGGCTGAAGTAAATCGAGCCATTTAAGAGGTTTTGCCTGAGGATTGCTGAACAGTGAATTCCATGTTTTGCTAAAATGTGTTTTTTTTTAAAAATTAGATTATCCCACCAACCTTTTATATGTATTTCTAAGAATCAATTCTTTTGTCCTGAATGATGGTTCAAAGACTTGATTTCCTATTGCAACCAATTTATTAATATTTAGGTCAAGCCTACTAGACAGATCATTTGCTGTCTTTGGCGGTACATATTGTGGGCCTACTAAGAACATACAGGGGGTTGGAGCCCGCCTGTTGCTTACTACTGGTTGGCTTTCCTTTCACTCTCATTTACCTGCTTCTGATTCGAGTCCCAGATTGTCAATCTTGAGTTCGTCCCACCCACAAATTATAGACTCTTTACCTCATCTTTTGATTGGCGGGTTTTAATGCTTCCACTTCTTGCTATTAAATTACTACCTTTTTTCACTTTATTTGCGAATCCAACTCAGATCAGCAAATTAATAGAAAAAAAGGTGGCAGTGTCATAGGCGTTTTTTTTCTTATTCAGCTAAGCTGCACAGCATCCAGGATGCCGTACAGCATGGCTAAACATCATTGACAAAGCCAATAGGTCTCAAAAGCGGGACCTATTGACTTTAGCAATGCTTGTTAAAGAATCCTGTAGTTTCTGTAAGAAATCAGTTTTTTTAACAACTTCTGTGGGTGAATTTTTCTGGATGAAAGGGAGCAACTCACAATTCACTGGCAGGTGAAATATGAAGCAAAATCCAACATAAATGTTTATTTTGGTAATATGGATTCCTCCAGATGTTTTATTATGCATTTTGTGTGTGTCTTTTATCTTATCATGCCCAGTGATCTTATGTGTCCTTGAGGTAATCATAATATTGGGGTAGGAGGAACTCGTTGAATTTCTCTTTGCGGAAATCCACTGAGTTATATAAAAACTCAGCGACATTGTGTGGAGTTCCCCCATCAGACGGTAAAAATGCGCGTTGCGCTAGTCACGCTGTAACGTTGTGCGAGTAGTTTGTCCCATGCTAAAAATCTGAGCAAACGGCAACATTCAGTGTGCCAGAGTGGGCAGCCATTCCAGTCGGTTTTGCTGCAGCTCGAGTAGAAAATGCACTAAAAAGGCAGCCCTCCGACCACGACTGCTCCATCGACTGCTCACATTAGAAAATCATGCCTAAGGCATCCTAGCAACAGGAAATCACCCTAGGGAACCTCAAATTTTGGTAATACTCACAATCTTGCTTGTTGGAGTCTCACGTTGTTCACATTGTCATCACATTGCTAGAACGGCAGAATTTAGCTGGAACTTCGCGTTAAAAGAGTAAGGCGGAGTAGACAAATTCCTCCAAATCAATGTGTGGAATAAAAAAATTCCGCACGGGCCTACGATAAGATGCAAAGCAGGAGGTTGGGGCACAAGTTACACTGTTGGTGAAGAGAGACAATTTAGCTGTGTCTAATAACATTTCCTTCTGCTTTTGGATAGTAGCCCCATTTTATGGGATTGGTGGATAGGAGAATGGCATTCACTCTTGGTTCTTGCATGCAAGGTCCCCCAGAACACAGTGGAAGAAGCAGCTCTCCATGGGCGGGAGACAGAGGCACTTGACAGAAACTTGTAAACATAAACTGAGCAGTCTAGTTCTACTATATAAAACGAGTTTGTTAGAGGGCTGCGAAATAAGGTTGCAGAGTTGGGCCTGCAGATATTTGCCCATAAAGGTCTGAATGTCTTACCGCTTACTATTGATTTTTAGGATTTTTCCTTACTGCAGTCAAAATGGAAAAAAGATCAGCATGGCCCAAACTGTGTGCCACACGCTTACGAGCAAAAAGATAGCTAAGGCAAAATTAGATCTGCTTTCAAATGAAACAGGTGTATGTGTTTTGGGTAATGAAATGAAGTAGGCAGTGATTGATTGTTTTCCTTACGTGATTAATGGCCGTTTGGGATAATAGTAGGTGTAGCCTATACAATATGGAGGAACGATGAAAAGGTTGTTAAAATAAAAGTGTGAGTGATGTCCAGAAGTATAGGATGGAAGATTAAACACATAAATGCATACATGGTGCAAAGGGAACCACTGCAGAGGGAGAATCCTTTGAAGGGATGAAAGTCTTAATTTATTCATTGACTTTAGCGGTTTGAGAGGAATAACTTGGTTTCCGCTGAACACATCATGTTTGTGTTTAGGTAGGAATTTGTTTGCCAGGTTTCACAGAGGGGTTGAAAGATAAGTTAAAGGAGTGGCTGCATTGCAGCGTATGATTGGTCCGGAGAGCCTGGGTGCTTACCAATCACAACACCCCATTGCAGCATTGTGATTAATCAGGGGCGCCTGGCTGTGCTTCCTGGAGTCTGAGACGGAGGAGAGCAGGAGCGGAGATGCGGGACCCGGCAGCAAGTAGGTGTATTTTCTCTATTTAAATTGTAAATTGTGCCCCACGCCCTCTTCCCCACAGCCCCCCGCTCACCCACCTCACCACCCATGAGCTGTACTAGCCGCTACAGCACATAAGTCTACCTAAAAATCATAAAAGGAAATAGGTTCACAAGATAGCCTCTTCGCCATCCATGTCTGGATGTTTCAGCTGCACTTCAACCCCTTGAAAGTAGAGAGTTTGCTGATTTCCAGTGACAACCAACAAGAAGAAACGCAGGAGTCCAACAAGGGTAGGCCAATCAGGACTACCATTTTCAATCCTGTGATGGACTTCTGATGGGTGTTCAAGCGAAAAATATCAGTAGATCATCCAATTATTACCTAAAGATATTGAGTAAGACCTTGTACTTATGAGCACATGTAGAAACATCTAGGATGACTAGAGTTGTGCTAGGATCTAATATTTACGCCCTTCACGATTTAACAATTTTCCAATTAGCAAAAAAGAAATTGTGAAATTGGGACTTTTGTAAAAAACCCACAATTTTTTCAAAAGCCCCCATAAGATATTAAATACCCCCCTGTTCAACCCTCCATTCACTGACCTTTGATGGGCCACTAAAAAGAAGCAGGGCAGGAGAGAGTTGTGTCTTACGCTCTCCCTGCTGCGTGGCTTTTCGGAGATGCAGTGCCTTTTTCCTCTAAACACACAGCCAGGAGCAAAAGACTGCTGGAGACTGGGTCTAAGCTAGTATGCTTATGTCCCGTTATCTATTGGCAGTCCTTTGTCAGTCTCCTGGGTTCTTGCCACCTCTCTTCCCCCTTAATTAAAGGGAGGTTGGTGGAGGTTGCGAAGGTAATACCTCCCTCTAGCACCATCCTTTTGTTGCTGGGAAACGGAAGGGTAGTGACTGAGAGAGTTCCCTTTAAAAGTTTAAATCTTCAAAAATTGATCACATTTGGCCAGAATCCAGTTTAAAGTTCTCACTTTACCAGCAAGTGTAGCTCCCCCAAAATAGTCACCCAACTAAAATGCCCTAAACCCAGCTGTCTTAAGACAGCTGCGTTGAGAGCAAGAGCAGGCCTCAAGTGCCCGCGGGAGCAATGAGAGAGGACGCTCCCTCCAATTCTGGTGTTTCTCTCATGCTAGTTAACAGAATGAGAGAAGCACCAGAATTGGTTTAAGGAGTTGGCTGGGGCTCTGATGTCACAGAGAAGAAAAGGACCAGAGCGAGGAGGACAGCTGCTGCACGGTAAGTAACATTTAATTTCATTTATTTGTTTGATGTAATTTCCCTCCCCCACTCTCAGTAGTTGCCAGCCGCCACTGTTTAACGCACAAATCACTTCTCTAATGTGCCCCTGATTACTTAAGCCCGCATATTTTACCACACACTCACCTTGTAGATTATTGAGATCAGAGGGTAAGAAAATTGTAAATCAAACTCAGCTATTATAGAAAATGGGTGGCTGTCAAATCCTTCCCGGTGCATGCAAGTAAACTGGGGCAGGCGCGTCCAGAAGCAATGACAGTTGATTCAGATACTACCATTACAGGAAGCATTGAAGTCTCCCCTTTGTGGACAATTTGATGTTTTATTTCGTTCCTAAAAGGATTTAGTTACCTACAGGCTATTTCTTTATAAAAACCAAGAGAGATCCCAATGCAACCTGGGAGTTGTAGCCCTGATTCAACTCAAATGCAACAACTAACTAAAGGTCTAGGGTGCAGCAGTTTGCAGAGGGAAAACTGGATTGGAAGGTGGTGTTCTTGATCACAAAGCATCAATATGTAACCCTATGCATTACGCCAACAGAGATAACCCACACCTTAAACAACCAAAATCACAACGTCCACCACTGTGACCAAGGCTCCTCAGGTTTTGATCGCTGCTCTTTTATGCATGTCCTTTTGCTTCTCTGTATTCTTCTAGTCAGCTGGCTTTGATTACCTTTGCTTTTCCAGTAACACTTTATACGGATACTTGATAATGGCCTGCCTGTAAACACTCTTTCTTTAAGTCACTCACACTTTGAAGCACTCTTTCGGCACGCCTGGGCCTCGTGGAGAAACAGAGTCGAACCAGCAGGCGTAATCAGAAACTTTCCTCTGCCAACTCCCACTGGGGACTCCACACTGAAAGTTATTACCTAAATTACATAAGGAAAGCCATCTGGCTCGCATTCACCTGATAATGCACAAGGTACTCAAACATGGCTGCCCCTGGAACAGGCCGGGTCAGGGGCACGAAGTACAAATCTGTTTCCATTCACTCTAATCTTCTGTCAATTAAGGTAAAGCTCTGTAATCAGTTTCCCTGGGACAAAAAAACGGTATTAAATATAGCGAAGGGTTCCAGGCTGTGAACAGATATTTTTATAAATTGATAATTAAGTGCTGCACCGGCCCTATGAACAGCACCCGCAAAAACAAAATCAGCATGTAATTACCGGAAAAAGAAAAGGCAGAGCGGAAATGTACAAAAAGAGCGGCAGGGATATAGTTTATTATGGACTGGACACAGCACATGGCATTTTAACAGTTGCATCTGTCATGATGGCTTAGGATTTGAACATGCTGCAGGCTTAAGGCTCATTTTGCCTGGACGTTGAAGGGCATTATGTTTCTGACCTGTTTCCATTTCCACATCAAAACAGAGATGACATCAGCCCATACACAGACCACATGCACTAAGGGCTGTTGTTTTTTTTTACTAGAGGTAGGGGATAAACTCCACTCTTTTTTGCCAACTCCTTGTAACGCTTGTAACCAGTTTCAGCAAAACTCCCGCCAACCGCTGCATGGCGGAGTTTTTTGTCACACACATTAAGTCATCCCCTAGCATGATTTTTGGGTACTAGAATGCCACCCGGCGAGATTTTCTCAATCCAGACAGTCGTGGTGAATCACAACCATTTGTGCTAAGAAAGCTGCAGTTTGAGTAGAAAATCTACTCGAGCGGCAGAAAGAGGTAGCGCCCTCTGGCACACTGTGTGGTGCCATTCATGCTGATTTTACAGCACAGAAAAAGTTCCTGGCACTGAAAATCTGCGTGAGCAGCACGACGTGCCAAATTCTGCCCCTTTGCGGATCTACATGGACTCTAGCAGAATTTTATTTAACTCTGCGAAATTCAGTGGAGTGAAACTCCACGCGTACCGCCAAACCTCTAGATTTTACCTACAGGTGTTTATGCCAGGCTGCTTCTGGTGGCTTAGTAGACTAATGCTTCCATTTTAGGGGCCTGTGTTTGATCGCATGGTCACAGGTTCAAATCCCAGTGGGTCCACTCGGACTTTCATCCTTCTGAGGTCAATTCCACCATAGAGGTGAGCAACAATAAACATATGTTATTCAGCACCAAGATACCCTTCCTGGTGAACGTGGGCCTTATAAATACACGTTAAGTTACACTATATTCTGTTTCGAGTTTTTCATGCCCTTTGCAGGCCCCGAGGTGCTTTTTTGAGAGATAACAAAGCTCCATACACTAGCAAGCCTGCCTACATTATCATCAAGACAAACTAACCCCACATCAAAAATGCCCCTCCTTAACCAAACCAATAATGAGGGAACAGAACCCCCAAGCATAAACGGTCCTGAGTTGCTAGGCAATAATTCAAATAGAAGCCCGGGTCTCACACGTGAATACATCATCTCATATGCACACTCTTTTATCCATACGCATACATGCACAAGTGGAATGATGCAGTTGTGTCATCACACTTCCACAGTCCTTTTTGTTTGTTGGTGATGCTGTGCAGCATTGTCAAAAAGCATTGGCAACGCCAGTATATCAACATGTCGAGACCTACTGGCATTGCCAATGCTTGTTAAAATAGAGGTGTGCTTGCACAAGACAATCTGTGAACTCTGGATTTCTAATATGCAAAAAAACAATGATATGTTTTGTCACATTGTTTATATACATGACACATTGATGCTGTTGGCTGACTCGTTGTTCAGACCTGCAGGGTGTGAATTTTATATATTGCATGGTCTCCAAAGAAGCTTTGGTCTTGCATCTTTCCACATCACCTGTGCAAGTGTGTGCAGTGGTTCTTATGGTTCTGACTTAGTATACATGTTGGTGTCCCACTGTCCAAGTATGTTCTGTGACTGTGTGTAGCAGGTTATCAATGCCCTGGTGGACATGTCCGGATTTCCCTGTCATAGGTGTCGTAGGGCCAATATCTATGCACTGGTACATTGTGTTACTCCCTGATCAAAGCAGGTATCATTACTCCTAATGCCCTGGAGGCACCTAGATCCTTCCTGCACCCAAAGCACCTTCGTAATGTAGGGCTGGCCCTGCTGTTATCCCAGATTAACTAAGGCAGTGACATCTTTTCAAAGCGTTCCATATATCCTCCTTACCTATAGGTACAGCCATCCTTCATTCATTGGACAGACAGCTTTCTAGTGCCAGCAGATTCCCTCAGATTTCATTAGTAATAAACGATCTACAGCGCTTCCCCTTGAAGCCATGGACTGGCTGCATCACCTTCAAAGTCCTGCATCTCCAACACCCAGAAGAAGCTCTGACAATTTACAGCTTGAAACTGTGGTGGGGATTCTGCACATACACAGAACTATGCACAGGAAAACAGGACCTCAGTGTATAGGGGTTGTACCTTCCTACACCTTCGTACCCCAAATCCCAAAACCAACTAGCTATAGTGTCTCAAGTGTTCTCTTACAGAATCACAAAGATACAAATGATTAGACAACCCAGAACATAAGACTCCCGACTCTCTCAGGAATCCCGGGAGCAAGACATACCCTTTCCCTCACTCAGGCATACTTGTCCACAAAAAGAATTGTCAGTCACTGAATAGTTCAAAATGTTTATTTTAACTATTGTGCTCTATGATGCAGTATACGAGCCAATATCAGTAGAAAAATTCATAAACCTAAAACAGTTAGCACAGTTACAATACCATAGAATACAAAGGAGGACATCATGATATATCGACAGCAGAAAATGGACTATAGGACCTAACCACCCTCCCCTTGGTAAGTTGAAGTTTATTATAGACAGGAAGATCTCTGGGCTTTGTCAGCAGTCCCCATAGCTTAAAGCTTAGATCGTAGGTTTACATCATAGGTACAGCCTAACTCTTCTACAAGGAAAGGTCTCTCCAAGTGTGTGTGTGAACAACATGCATCCCCGTAATATCAAAGCACAAGTTTTCAAGCAATACAGCTGTGTTTAGCATGTTTTGTCTAGATGCTAGGGACTGACCAGAACAGAACAACAGGGGGCATGTTTATCGACCTTGCACATCGTGTTCAGACTAAACTCCAGGAATAAGCAGAGAACGCAGAAAGCAGACAGTTCTCATGTGAAAGGCACAAACAGAATCTTGCAAAATAAAATCATGTAGTAACGTGCACAAAAGATGCATCATGGCACCAGAGCTCAAGCTAACTTAGCAATATCGAGGATGACCCTAACAGCCATATAACACCCTACCCTTGGTAAGGTTGTAGTATTTAGCCAAAATACCAAAACAGAGTTCAAAAGTCAAGCAGAGTTCAGAAGCGCTTCAAAAATCCTGATTAGAATAAATTTGAAAAAATAAAATAAAATTCTATGTTGTGTAAACTTTTGTCATTTTAAAGAAACCGAAATAAAGATGGAGGTGGAAAATTCATAGATGTACGTGAACTTAAGAATGCAATTAATTCCAAAAGGTCAAGCCTATCTTTAGTAGAAAAAAGGGATGCCATCCAATTAAGTATGCCAATAGAACAGACATGCTCCATGTAATCTGTTGCTTCCAAAAGCATAGCCGGACAACTTGCGTGGTATTCAATGAAACTCTGTTGCAGGGCATTCTGCACAGCTTCACAGATATCTCATTCAGCCAAAACCCCAAGTGCAGCTGCACGCGCCATCTGGCTAGTCCCAGAACAGGCCTGCTCATGGGCCACTAAGTGACCCACTAACTGGTCAAAAGCCAGGTCTGAACATGAAGTGTTGGAGAGGCATAAATCCAAAGCCAATAGAAGGGGCACCGCTGACAGTAGAATAGAGGTTGCATGCAAGTGAAGTGGGCAAAGCGAAAAGTTAATCCATAACTCACTCTAAGCGTTGCCAATGGCAAGCATCCAAAAATATGTTACATTCGATCAAGGTACAGTTGCAATTGACCTGGTCTGTGCTGTGCTACAAGATGAGCAGCCATTGCGTAGCAGGAGGAGAAGGATCAGAAATCCACCAGCCATCGCCAGTAACAATGGTAAGCCTCCAAAAATGCTAGAAAAGATGGAATGAATAAAAGCCAGTATTACTCCAAATATCGTCTGAAACGTAGTCACAATGCTGAAGCCCACATTTAAAAAAATGTGCAAGGCCTTTAGTATCAGACAAATTAAATAAATATTTGATGTATAAGCTCCCCAAAATCAAGCGGGAGGTTAGTGTTCAGTAGCGACTGAATTTACCTAGATGTTCTAGCCACCTGAAACTCGAAAGACTCTCGAGCTGAAGTTTGAGCCACTACTTGTTGGAACAATAGCGCTATGAGCCTGCTCAATTTGTTGAAATCTGTTTTCAAAGTTGGAATGGAAGGCCAAATGGAACTATCTATCTTCCCATGCGGGGGTGGAAAAAGCATATTGCTACAACAAGTAACACATTGTGAAACTGTTACCACATACGGGATTCCTGAGAGGGTGTGGTGTGTTATGTTCTGGGTTGTCTAATCATTTGTAGCTTCGTGATTTTGTAGGAGAACAAATGAGACACTATAGCCAGTCGGTTTGGGGATTTTGGGTAATAAGGCGGTAGGAAGGTACAACCCCTATACACTGAGGTCCTGTTTTGCTGCTCAAAGTTCTGTGTATGTCAGAATCCCCGCAACAGAAGCTCTTCATGATCTAACTACAGTGACAAAATCCAGCACCGACACAGTGTGGCAAGACATCCAGGCACTACAGGACAAAGTGAAGGTCCTCTCCAGCAGACTCTACGAGGCTAAAAATAGAATTAGCCTCCTGGAGGACTCAAACGATTCATCCATAAAATGCTTGGACCACTCATACTGCTCAATGAAGACAATGGCAAGAGAAATCTCCGAGCTTGAAGATCGCATACGCAGGGGAAACCTCTGCATCTTTAGCGTGCCCGAGAATGCTGAAAAATATGGCAACTCCTGGGTTCATTGAAGACTAGATCACTCCTCTCACACTAAGCATCACATTTTGAAAAGTCTTTGAAATTTAATGGGAACACAGATCCCCTCGGGTATACCATCCAATGTGACACAAGGTCACTCCTCTCGCCCGAGAACAATGATCTTCAAACCACTGCATTACCATCACACAGAGTTAATTCTAGCTCCCATGAGGAAAATCCAACAGGTGATATGGAATGGATCTCACATCACACTCCCCCAAGACTACTCAAAAGAAACAGTGGCTACAAGAAAGGGCTTCCTGGCCCTTCGTCGAGGTCTGAGAGATCGCAACATTCCCTTTTCCTTTACTGGTCTGCGAGATTCCACATATTCTTTAAAGGCAAACCTGAGGTCTTCTGCAGACCCTGCAGACCTTCAAGCCTTTTTGGACACTGCCATCCAAAGGGATAAGTCCACTTGATCAGATATCATCTTGGTACTGCTTAAGTCTGTCTTTCTTCCCTCTCTCTTGTGTGCCTTCTCAATTGAATAACCCTAACCGTATAAGTACTACGGTTCAATACTTAACGTTGCTACAAACATCGTATGTTGAACCTCTGTCCATTTCTTTCACACCATGGTACATGAGGGGTTCCTGTTTAATCAGTTAAGCTTCTGCTAACCTCTACTCTAAACGTTGGTCTGAACGATTCTGATACTAACACCCTATTACCCCCTTTAGACACTAACACATTGTGATCCCGTAAGGGAGACATAACACTCTTAGCCTCTCTTGTTACCTCTCTCCACTACTCTTGATGCCCCATTCAAATGGGTACCTCTCTGAGCACACAATGCTTTCACCTAAAATGTCCCAGACCATAGTGGCACTAGGATGGTGCCCCCGGGCCATGGCCCCAGTTTCCTGCCCACTTGTGGCCTTTCTCTCCTTGTCTCGAAAAAGGATAGGGAAATGTGGTTTTTCCACATTTCAAAGGGGGGTGGGTGGGATAGGGTTCCAGGTTTAATTTGTTCTAGTCTACTCTTTGCTTTACTCACCCTCTGTCTTCTCTCTTTCCTCCTCTCTCCCATAACTTTAACCTCCCCCACATTGCTGTTTCTACTGAGCTTCATTCACCCCTGAAAAGGTCTGCAAGGCTACCACCATTGTCTATATTTGCCTTCACCAACTCTTCGACCGGCAACAAAGTGACTAAAGCATCGCAAAGTCGCATATCGCACCCAACCAAGCCTATTTCTTATGGACATCGATTGTCCCACTGCATCCTCAGTAACTTTCTCATACCCCATGCAGCCACACACAACCGTCCGAACCATGCCATCGACTAGTCTCAATTTACCCGACCTCTACATCGCACAATGGCTGACATTAGAATCCTCTCCTTACTCTGTCAAATGGAAAAAAATAGCTGACTACTATAATAAACTGGAAGGGGATGTTGTTCTCCTATAAGAGACTCACATCGAGTCGTTCAAAGATGCCAGATTATTTTGCCTCTGGGTCGCTGATACCCTAATCTCGCTATACAATGCCAAGAACAATGGGGTTATCATCTTAATTGCAAAAAACGGGGATAACAGTCTTGTCACATCAGAGCCGATGGCTAATCACAAGGATACTTTGGGGAAACAGAGAATTGGCCATTATAAATATTTATGCACCCAACAATAACTCGTCCTTTTTGGCCAAATCTAGACAAGTGCATCTCGATGTTTGGCGCCATGTTGTGGTGAATCTGCACATACACAGAGCTATGCGCAGGAAAACAGGGCCTATGTGTATAGGAGTTGTACCTTCCTGCCACCTTGGTACCCAAAATCCCAAAACCAACTAGCCTTAGTGTCTTATTTGATCTCCCTACAAATGATTAGATAACCCAGTACATAACACTCCCGACTCTCTCAGGAATCGCGAGAGCAAAACATACCTTTTCACTCACTCACTCATACTTTGCCACAATAAGGATTGTCAGAGTCACTGTATAGTTCAAAATGTTTATTTTAACTATTGTGCTCCTTGATGCATTATACGAGCCAATATCAGCAGCAAAATGCATAAACCTGAAACAGTTAGCATTGTTACAATACCATAGAATACAAAGGGGGCCGTCATTATATATCGACTATGGAAAAAGGCCTATAGGACCTAACCACCTTCCCCTTGGTAAGTTGAAGTTTATTTTATAAAGGAAGATCTCTGGGCTTTGTCAGCAGACCCCATACGTTAAAGCCTAGATGGTAAATTTACATCATAGGTACAGCATAGATCTTCTGCAAAGAAAGGTCTCTCTCCAAGTATGTGTAAACCACATGCATCCCCGTAATATCAAAGCACGAGTTTTCCAGCAATGCAGTTGTGTTTAGCATGTTTTGCAAAGGGGCATGTTTATCGACCTTGCACATTATGTTCAGACTAAACTCCAGGAATAGCAGAAAACGCAGAAAGCAGACACTTCTCATGTGAAAGGCACAAACAGAGTCTTGCAAAATAAAATCATGTAGTAACGTGCACAAAAGATGCATCATGGCAGCAGAGCTCATGCTAACTTATCAATGTTGAGAATGACCTTCACAGCCATATAACAAATCAAACAGTTTTCTATCTCATAAACATGCAACACACTCATTCTTTGGAACAGCACCCTTAGGAACACTCTCACGGTCGAATAAGATGATTGGAGGACCTATAATTTTGGAAAAACTTAAAAACTCACTGCTTTAAACATTATGTATGCTAAAACCAACCTTGACACTACTGTGCCTTCTTGCTGCTGCATCGTGTGCTTCCCTTCTGCTCCCAGCCTGCACTCTCCTAATTTATTTACCTTTGTTCCCTTCTCTCACAGAAGCTACATGTCTCTACCTGTTTCTCACAGTCCAATGTAGCTTTTCTCTCATACCCGTGTTACCTCACCCCACCATCCAGCCCTCCTTTATTCCTCCACCTCCATATCTCTCATCAGCTCCCTTTGACTTTCCTTTTTCGACTCTGCCTCACCTCAACCTTACTTCGTTACTGCTTTCTATCTTAATTTGATTTTACACCTGATGTAAGTAGGCTTCAAACCTTATGTTCAAACTTAGTGATACACCCTGAAATGCTCATGGTCATGTCTAAGATTTCATTTTGTTATGATTCTGTGTAAAGAATTACCTAAATCTCCTTGTTCTCTGTTCAGCATGCTGATGCCTTTGATATGCTATGTTATGTTATGTTATGATCGCATGGTATAGGGCAGCGAATCGTCCCCTAAGGAATATCTTGGCGCGTCTGCTGAAGTATATGACTAGCTAAAACAGCCTTTCGCTATATTGATCCTTTACAACAATGAAAGGTAAGTAGATGACAAGATGCAAGGCATCGTCCCCACAGGAAAGGATGTGAGACACAAACTGAACTCAGGACTTTGACTTTGTGTAGCTGATACTGGGTAAATGAAGACTAATATGTGTGGTCTACCTGCAGACCACGAAGATGGGAGCCATTTGCTACAGGGCTGAAGCCTGTCCTAATTAAAAGTGCTACTGAATGGAGGGATTGTCCAATTACCGCCCTATCTCGCTCCTGCCTTACTTCTCTAAACTCCTTGAAGCACATGTCACCAGGTGCCTCTCCAACTTCATTGAGTCTTCATGCTATCTGGAGCCTAATCAGGCTGGGTTCAGACCTTCTTTTTCTACCGAAACTGTCATTCTGGCTGTACTCGACACGCTGAGAAGAAATGCCGACTCAGGAACCCCCCAGGCTCTCGTCCTCCTAGACCTCTCGGCCGCATTCGACACGGTTGACCACAACATCCTGCTTAACCGTGTCGAACAGGCTGGCATCCACGACTCTGCTCTCAGCTGGATCCGTTCCTTCTTGACTGACAGATCCCAAGCTGTCCGTCTGGGCTCCTATTCTGCACCTATGACCCCCACAACCTGTGGAGTCCCTCAGGGCTCCTCTCTATCACCCCTGCTGTTCAACTTATACCTCTGTCCCCTACTCCATTCACTTCGCAAGTGGGACATTACAGTTTTTAACTATGCAGATGATCTGCAGATCATCTTTCCACTCAACTCCCCCAATGCAATAGACAACTTCCACTCTGCTATGCGCCACATACTAGAGTGGATGAATTCCAACCAACTGAAGCTGAACCCCGGGAAAACTGAGCTCCTCCTCCCAGGCGCCAGTCTCTCTGCCTGGGGCACTCACTTCTGGCCGTCCGAATTGGGCCCCCCGCCGTCCCCTTCCACCTCTGTCAAAAGCCTCGGCGTTATAATTGACGCCGAGCTCTCCCTCCGACCCCACATTAGTTCCGTGATCTCATCCTGTTCCTTCCAGCTTAGGAAGATCCGGAAGGTCTGCCATCTCCTTCCCACGCCGGCCCTGACACAGGTTATCATTTCTCTTGTGCTCTCCCGTTTGGACTTCTCTAATAGCATCTACCATGGACTCCCCAAAACTCTCCTCCACCGCCTCCAGGTGGTTCAAAATCAGGCAGCCCGGATCATCTTCAAACTTCCCAAATGGCAATCTGCCAGACCCTTGATACACAAACTGCACTGGCTACCCATCGAACAAAGGGTGGCCTTTAAGCTGGGCTGTCTCACGTACAAAGCCCTCAATTGCCCCAGTCCTGCCTTCCTGGTTTCTCTGATCACCCCCTACTGTCCAAATCGCAACCTCCGCTCTACCCATCTCAAATCACTCAGCATACCTAAAACCAGAACCAATAAATTCGGCGGACGAAGGTTCGCATTCTTGGCCCCAAAATTCTGGAACTCCCTTCCCCTGTGCATCAAATCTAGCAGCTCCCTCCTCCATTTTAGGAAGCTGCTAAAAACTTTTCTCTTCCCCCCACCCTGCTAACCCTGCACTAACCCTCAGTTCTGGAATTTGATGTCTCACAGCGCCAGGAAACCCACGGTGTCAGTGCGCTTTATAAATCCCATTTAACAATAATTAAGGTTAAGGTTGGTTATGGTGATGAGATTATCCTTTTTAGTCAACCATAACTTTAGTAAAGAATGCTTCCTCAGACTGCAGGGTTCAACATCAGAAGTGTAGCAGAATTGGTCAGATTTACAAACATTTGCACTGTAGCAAGCTATGGGATACTCAGAGCATCTTAGAATCACTTTAGCTCTTTTTTACCATAGGCATAAATATATAGGCTGAAGCCAGTATGGTGATGCTTGGAGTTCCAAGTATGAACACGATTGGTGTAATGTAAATCTTCATGAACACGGCAGAAGGTGGATGCTGTAATTATGAAATACTTCAGGCAACTCAAATTGGCTTTGGATCAAATCGTTGTGAACAGACCCAGTATGTGCACATATAATATAAACAAATATCTGCTGTTTCATGGCACAGGAGCAATCGAGAGTGCCAACGTGCACCAAAATATGCTGATGTCAGACGAAATACATTGTAGCTTATAACCACCCGACAGACCACATGATAGCTTATAACACTGAATGCCTAGATTCTGAGGGGCACAAGGCAACCTCATTATATCTAATGATGTCAGACGGTGGTCAATAATTATTGACTCATCTCAGCAGTGAATCAATATTAGTGCTGTTGCCACTGATGGTTTCTATTTATAATATACCATAGGTCTAATTACAAAAAAGTGAAGAACAGGGTCAGACCGAAAACTAAAAGCAGCTTTGGCAAAAATGTTTACTGTAGGAGGCCTCGACCAGAATGGAGCCATAGGGTCATGGCTGGGTCATGACAGGTGATCCTGGCCCTTAGCTTCTAGCCCAGGAAAATGCCAGAATGACATAATGGCCAGTTCACCCTTTTGCACAAATGTGCAAGATATGCAGCGCAGATTATGTACTTTGATCCAATTTGTGAGAATGTAGAGATTGACCGATTTATCTATCCACTAGATTCTCGTGGGATTTCCCAAAAATGTTTTTGCACCTCTGAAAGCAATTCTACATGCAGGTCCAGGACTATTTATTTATGAGATTTCTATAGCGCACAACTACCCGGAGCTGTCTCGGCGCTGAAAGATAGAGGGACATTGGATTAAAGGGAGTGCTTACTTGTTGAACAGCCATGTTTTACCAACTTCCTGAATGTAATGAGGGATTGGCTGGCCTTGATGTGTAGTGGAAGGGTATTCCACAGTTTGGCAGTGGCAACTATGAATGCTCTGTCTCCCCAAGATGATTTCTTTGTACGTGGTATGGATAGGCAACGTGCAGAGGAGGAGCACAGGGTTCTGGTAGGAATATATGGGCAAAGTGCCTTTTTCAGGAACTCAGGACCGGAGTTATTGATCGCTTTATATGTTATACATAAAGCCCTACATTTAGTTTGGCTTCTAATTGGTAGCCAGTGTAGTTGGCGAATAACTGGGGAAATAGATTTGAACTTAGGCGTACCAGACAGCATTCTTGCTGCAGCGTTTTGCACTAGTTGTAACTTATTTAAGACTCTCTACTGAGCATTCTGAGAGGGACAATGAAATCAGACTATAACATTCCTATCTTCAGAGACTCCACTGGCTACTGATGGAGGCCAGAATCCTGCCCGAGGTAGCCCATTGAACACATAAGGACATTCATTTAGGATGGCACAGCTACTTAAAAGACAAATTCCTTATATCAGGGGTGGAAAGAAACTCCAAGAACTAATCTCCCACAATACTGCAGATTACAAAGATAAACAAGACAAAACACTGGACCAAGCCTGCTGGTCTACGGCTCAGACTTTGGAACAGTCTTCTGAATGACTTAACATCAAATAAATTCTTTCTCTCTTTCAGAGATACCGGAATACCTATTTTTCAAACTGTACCAGTAAACCCACATATGCCTTCATAAAGCTGTTTCTATCGCCTCAAATATTTATCTCAATCTATTCTGCCCATCTTTCCCTTTTGCTTTTCTTTAACACTTTGGCTGCGCAGGATATCCCTCTCCTGTGCTGGGCCATAATGATATTGGGTGTGGTCATGACGAGCTCAGCTCATCATGAGCACCGAAGGGGTTAAATGAGTGTATTTACATATCACACACTGTTTCCAAGTGTACTTTTTGTTATATGTAAAGCACCCTGCTGCACATCTGGTCATGTCAAAGATGTACACATATAGTAATCTATCACTTAAGTAAATAAATAATGTAATAGATAGCTAAGTCTAGGAACAGATCGTTACACATTTGAGCCATCTAGTTACTTATTGCTCGAAAACTACAGGCAGAATAATTCAATTGTATTTTTTAATTCCAAAATTTTGAGTTTTCAGTGATCTACACATACACACAAATTGAGGTAAAAGCACTCCGTCAGGTGTCTTCACTTTCGTGCAAGGCATGAAAGTCAGTGCATCAGGGGCTCTTCCGGCAGAGAAAGTCTAACAAGCAGAGGTGAAGTTGATTCTATTGAGAGAAGCAGAGTCGGTTCTAGAGCCATGGAGACCAAGACGAGACCTTAGGAGTCACTAGCCAGGGCACCAGGCGCAGTATTGCGTATTGGCATTGTTTGCGCCCAGCGCATCTTGGAAAAGGTGAGCCCAGCGCGAACAATGCGAATGCGCCCCATTATGATGAATGTGCTGCCCTGGGGGCAGCCGCCAACTTGTAAAAAACAATTCATGTAAAAACAAGGAGCAGTCCTCCGTGTTTTCACAGTGCAGGCGGCACCCGCCTCCACATACAGAGGGGTGTAGAGATCCCCTTGCTGGCGGGTGCAGTCACTGACTGCACTCGCCTACAAGAGGATGTCTGGGGGTCCATGGGACCCCCTTTGCCCCCTGCAGGGGACTGCTGTCAGGAGGCGCACTGACAGTGTACCACCTTTAATTTTGCCTAAGACAGGGAAGTCATTGTACCTGCTTCCCTGAAGCAAAATCGAGTATAGGCTTGGGAAGAGTGGTGCACTGTGGAAAAGGGACTGGCAAAGGAAATCTTAGAGGAGGGCTTGATTTTATGGGTAAGGGAGATAAATGAGGAAAGGATGTGGCCTAACAGCTAGAGCGGTCGACCTCGGAGCTGGAAAACTGGGATCAAGTCAAGGCAGGGACGCTCAACATCCTGTGATTCTGTGCAAATCACTAAATCTACCTGTGCCTAATAAAAAATGAATGTGTCCATCTATAACGCAACTGGTGCTCATGTAAAGTGTTCTGATACCGTCGGGTCTAGTTTCCACTATATAAAACTCCACTAAAAAAAAGAATCAGCCTGAACAGCAGCAGAGATGGGCATCAGGTCTATACTGCCATTTTAACAAAATGATACGAGTGGAGGATGCGGCATCACAGGCACTTCATAAACCCAATAGCAAGGGGCTCATCTGAGCGTCACCACCATGGTGACACCATAGGAAGTAACAACACACTTTCTGTGTTTTGTATGGCCCAGTGTCCTTTTTTTGCCATTCTTAGTTCAAAACTTGAGGCAGTTGTCTCTTTATACAGAGCACTGGGAACAAACACAAACAACCAGCTATAAAAAACAGCAAAACCTTAAGGCAATCTTAGTGTGAAGCATTCAGTACTTAAATTGCTGTATTCACTAATGTTGAGTGTCAGTACATGGGGCTGCAATCAGCATCCATTTTGTTTAACCTATAAAACAGTTTTCTCATTTTTGAGCATCACTTCTTTTCTCTGAAATCATACTATCTACAATTGCTTCACTGTTAATATAAAAAAAGACAAATTAATTTAAAGTACTGCAACACTTGAAGGTCTGAGTTTATTAACTTTAATCTACAAATATTGTCTTCCTTATGCATATATGCTTTCCATGTACTTATGTATCTTTATATTAATTATTTCGCTTTTAATTCAGCATATCCAATGCACTACCCTATTTCTCACCCTATACCGCTCTCAACATGTCCTCTACCTCAACTCTTTGACTCATCTCAACCTTCATTCTACTACTCTTTCCAATGCACTATCCAATTTCTCACCCTATACCTCTCTTAAGATATCCTCTACTTCCACTCTCCCATTCATCCCAAACCCTATACCAGTACTATGATCCCTAAAAAAATCCTTTCTAAACTCTTCCCTTCTCTAGCCCTACAAGCATCATCTCGTACCTCTTTTACTATTTAGATCTCTCAAACAGGCCTTTCTAAACCCTTCCCTCTGAATCTTCCCTCTCCTTTACGCACCCCAAACACCCTCCTACTGCTATGAACTCCAAAAAAGGAAAACTTTTGAAACCCTTCCTCCTTCTATCCCTCCACTATTCCTTTTACAGTACAAATGACAAACTAACATGTCCACAGTGCAAATCAAATTAATTTCATATTTTCCTACACTAATTCACCACTAATCCTTTTTGGGTTCCAGAGTATTCTGCTACTTGCGGAAAAGTGCTACAACACCTCATCAGGGGAGAAAGTGCTATGTATATGCAAACTTTTTCTCCTCAATCCCTCCACTATCCTTTTCAATCCAAATAACAGACTAACATAACCACTGCTCAAATTAATCTCATATTTCACTATACTAATTCACCACTAATCCTTTGTGGGTTCCGGAGTAGCGTACTACTCGCTGAAAAAGCACTTTGACACCTCGTCAGGGGTAGTAAGCACTATATAAATGCAATTACAATACAATGCAATACAATACGTTGATATTGGGTCATAGGGCAAATCAATCAATCAGAGCATTTATAAAGCGCGCTACTCACCCGGAGGGTCTCAAGGCGCTTGGGGAGGGGGGTCCGCTACTGCTCGAACAACCAGGTCTTGAGCTGCTTCCTGAAGGCGAGGTGGTCCTGGGTCAGGCGGAGGTGGGTCGGGAGGGAGTTCCAGGTCTTGGCGGCGAGGTAGGAGAAGGACCTTCCCCCTGTGGTAGCTCTTCGTATGCGGGGGACGGCGGCGAGGGCGTGGCCGGTCGATCGGAGCTGGCGTTTGGGAGCGTAGAAGTTGAGGCGGCTGTTGAGGTATCCTGGTCCTTGGTTGTGCAGGGCTTTGTGTGCGTGGGTGAGGAGACGGAAGGTGATTCTCTTGTTGACCGGGAGCCAGTGCAGATCTCGCAGGTGTCCGGAGATGTGGCTGTGACGGGGGATGTCCAGGATGAGTCTTGCTGAGGCGTTCTGGATCCGCTGGAGTCTCTTCTGGAGTTTGGCGGTGATTCCGGAGTAGAGGGAGTTGCCGTAGTCCAGTCGGCTGGTGACGAGGGCCTGGGTGACCGTCTTCCTGGTCTCGGTGGGGATCCACCGGAAGATCTTGCGTATCATGCGTAGGATTTTGAAGCACGACGAGGAGACGGCGTTGACTTGTCTGGTCATGGAGAGGGAGGAGTCCAGGATGAAGCCCAGGTTGTGTGCGTGGTCTGTTGGTTTGGGTGCGCTGCCTAGGGCGGGTGGCCACTAGGAGTTGTCCCAGGCAGAGGGTGAGGATCCCAGGATGAGGACTTCCGTCTTGTCCGGGTTCAGTTTCAGGCGGCTGTTCTTCATCCATTCGGCTACTTCCTTCATCCCTTCGTGTAGGTTGGCTCTGGCGGTGGCGGGGTCGTTGGTGAGGGAGAGGATCAGCTGGGTGTCGTCGGCGTAGGAGATGATGTTGAGGTTGTGCTGTCGTGCGATGGCTGCGAGGGGACTCATGTAGACGTTGAAGAGGGTTGGGCTGAGCGAGGAGCCTTGAGGAACGCCGCAGATGACTTCGGTGGCTTCTGATCTGAACGGGGGGAGGCGGACTCACCGTGTCCTTCCGGCGAGGAAGGAGATGGTCCATTCCAGGATTCCGACGTTGCTGAGGCGCTGTACTAGGGTACGGTGGCAGACGGTGTTGAAGGCCACGGACAGGTCTAGGAGGATGAGGGCCGCTGTTTCTCCGTTGTCGACCAGAGCTCGGATGTCATCGGTGGCTGCGATCAGGGCGGTCTCGGTGCTGTGGTTGGCCCTGAAGCCAGACTGCGAGAGGTCGAGGGATCCGTTTGTCTCGAGGAAGGCGGCCAGCTGCTTGTTGACAGTCTTCTCGATGACTTTTGCAGGGAATGGGAGCAGCGAGATGGGTCGGTAGTTCTTGAGGTCAGAGGGGTCGGCTGATGGCTTCTTTAGTAGGGCGCTGAGTTCGGCGTGCTTCCAGCTCTCCGGGAAGGTGGCGGTGTTGAAGGAGGTGTTGATGATGTCCCGCAGGTGGGGTGCGATGACAGCGTCGGCCTTGTTGAAGACGTGGTGAGGATGGAGTTCATCGTGCGGATGGTGTCTTCGGTGCTGATCGGGGTCCAGGCGCGGAGGGTGGTGGTGGGGGGCGGTGGTTCGGTCATGGCGTGCGTCGGTTGAGTGCTGAAGCTGTTGTGTATGTCTGCGATCTTGTTGTGGAAGTAGGAGGCGAGGGAGTTGCAGAGTTCTTGCGAAGGGGTGATGTTGTTGTTTCCGGCGTTGGGGTTGGAGAGTTCTTTAACGATGTTGAAGAGTTCCTTGCTGTTGTGTGCGTTGTTGTCCAGTCGTTCCTTGAATGCAGTTTTCTTGGTGGTGTGGATCAGTTGGTGGTGTATTCGGGTGGCGAGCTTGAGGGCAGTCATGTTGTCCGGTGTTGGGTCTCTGCGCCAGGCTTTCTCAAGGGCAAAGTGGCAGATTCCTAGTTTTATTGGATTAAAACTAAGAACATGGGGGTGCGTTTTTATACTTTTTTCACGCAACACAGCAAGACACCACGCTGTGTGAAGGGGAGTGGGCAGAAATGCACCATTTCTACCAAGATATCGTGCATTCCTGCTCTCTCCTTGCGCAGGTGCACTTTTCGCTGCATAGGGCCAATGCAGGCTGGCTCGCACTATATGCTGCAAGGGTGCATGTGTTGCAGGCAGGATTGTTTTGGTGAAGAAAGGGGCATCTTCCTGCACAAAAACAGTACTTTAAGGCTTTTTCCTCTTTCTACGTGTGCTGCAGAATACAGCCCATGTAGAAAGAGGGAAAACCAAGGAGAAATAAAGATATTTCTCCTCGCTATGCCTCCCCTGGGAAGGCATTGTATTTTGATGCATTCCCAGGTCTATAAATCATAATAAATCTGGGAATGCGCCAAAATCCATGGGTGGATGCGTGGGAACACCCACGTTCCGCCCATGGAACGCCTCCCTGGGGCAGCGTAACGCAAGGCAGTGACTTGCATTTACCAAGCACTGCAGGGCCAGGCAAGGTGGTCTTGTGTGTCTTGGTAATTCTCTTCTAGGTTTTGTGTCACCTTTGGAGTTACCTTGCGTGGCGCAAGGGTGACCCAAAACTTATATCCCTAAGTAACTTACAAACATGCCTAAATGATTACCTATGTACTACGAACATTGATTTTTACATATGTGCCTTAATGCTTGATACCAAACTTTACTAATCAATTGTAATTTAATTTGTAAACCTGATTGAAGCCCACTAAACCCTTAGCATTGCTGCACACTTACATGCATTTCAAAGGCATCCCCACTTTGTTGTACCCTATACATTTTATGTGATCCATTCTTGTCAGCATAGCCTTGTTCTGAATTTGGCACTGTCGAAGATTTCATTTACTTGAATTAAGTATAAATGTAGCACCAAAATGTATGGATTTTAGCATTATATGCTCCAACTGATCGAGGGTGAAGTTCTGGTACTTTCATTAGTCAATTGCCTTGTTAATTTTGAATATTTGCTGCATATTTTGTATTAAACACGTTAGGCTTCTGTGCGCTTTCCAAGTGTTTGTGGTTTCATTTGCAACGTCAGTGTGCATAAAAGCACTGTATATAGTAGACTTAATTTGAGTAATGTCTGAAAACTAAGCCTAGGGTTTAAAAGGCGCCAGAAAGCACAATCAAAGGCCAACATATATTGAGAGGCACATATTTCAATTGAAGACCAGCTGCAGAGAAAATCGACCCACCTGTCTAAAGAGCAAATGCTCTGAGGGTTTCCCAATAATTCCCAAGGCACGCTTCAGTTGCCATTTCTCCGCCTTTCAAAAACACATGTTCAAACAAATGCAGTCTGGGGCATCCCCAGAGACCCAGATCTATATTAGGTATGTGTAAAATATGCGGCATGCTCTCTAAACCACGCCCTTGAGTGTCTCCCTCGGACCTTAAGATGGCGAAGATCAGAAAGCCAGCGAAGACGCACATCTGTGAGCAACTGCTTAACTAGCGCCTAGAAGATTAGTCAGCACAATGGGGTTCAAGGAGGTTAGGCTGGTTGCTCTCCGTGGACCGGGCGAAGTGTCTCTATGGTAATGAGGCAGAAGAAAGCCACCCCAGAGCCTTGGAGGGTAGATTGCATTTCCCCTTCTATGAGGCAGGTCAGCTGGGGGCAGATCCGCGGTCCCTCAAGGAGGCCATGACAGCGGATCAATGGCGTTCTTCTTGCTGACCTCCGGGGTATGGAGTGGACACGCGCTGAGCCCTCAGATGTCTTTGTGCTAAAAATACCAGCGAGGCCCCGGCAGCACGTGCCAGTCCCTGACAGCTGGGCAGGGCCTCCGGGGAGCGCGTGCAGCTCCACTGTGAGGGACATGACAGGTGCGAAGGGATATTTAATAAAGACACACTGGTTCTATTTATTTTTTTACTTTAAATATTGACGGCTCTTCTTTTTTCAGAAGCAGGAACCGAAGTTCAAATATATAATTTACAAATAAATGTAAAAAGTATCAAATCATGCGCTTTGCTGAAATGACTCCAATTAGTATTAGCAATAAACGTACAATGCCAACATTCGCTTGAGGAAATACTGTTTGGTACACATTTTAAAACAACACTATGCAGCAAAGGTAGTCCATAAAGTGAGGTAGAGGGTCTGTTTTCACACATGTATCAAAGATTGCAATTCCTTCGTTATGCAAGGAAGTTATATGGAGGTTGTAATGGAATAATAGAAAGCCCCTGTATAAAAGTCAGTGACGTTTTGATGTGGTATGTTGGTTATTAGAGCTCACTGATTAGCTACAATGTCAGACTGTTCTTTGCAACCACACAGTTGAAGAGGCAATAGTGTCTACAGTTTTAGGCTTAGTAAATATGTGTGTGGATCCGAGGAAGGTGGCATACCATCTGTAATTGTGAAGCGCGCATTCCCCACCAGCGGTTTCTTGGCGCTGCTTAACAGATGTTTGTTGTTACCCAACTGAATGGTGCTCATTTTATCAACCTCAAAAAATGTGCAAGGCCTGGGCCACTTGTAAAGTGCTTTGATGCTCCGGGGCCAAGTTTTCGTCAATTTAAAACTTGAACGGAAAAAAAGCTTCGGTGAGCGCCCCAACCATCATTTTAACCTGTGAATGCATTCGTGAACTGAGCCATCACACTTGGGTAGCATACAATTCGAAAAATTAGGAGAGGAAGAATTATACATTATTATATATTACACCCATATGTCTCCTGATGTCTTGATATTTTACTCCTCTGGGTAGTCTGTATGGGGTTTATAAATATGGACTCAGATTCCTTCGATTTCAGGTAAAGCAATCACGACTTCGAAGCCCTTCAGAGCATTATTCGACTGACAATCGAGTCCCTGCTTCATCAGCCAGACTGTTCTTCTACACGGGGTGTTTGTTACCGCACCTTACATCAAAATGCAGCACTGCTTCGGGCATTTATTTACAGTTGCTGAACTATCTGGGGCCCTGGCATTCACATTTGTTTCGGTTTTGCACCCAGTGCAATTTTGGTACATCTGAATCACCATGCAACACAAGAATAACGACATGACAGTACCTACACAATCACCAAACACACTGGTCTACTTGCATCATTAAACGACAGTTGTTGTTAAAGTCTCAGGGGCATATTATCAAGCCTGTGCGCTAAAATTATCGCCGCTTTATCGGCCGAAAACGGTCGATAAAGCGGCGATAATGGGCTTGATAATATGCTCTATCGAATTCCAATCGAAGCACATGTTAGATGTGAAGACATCTAACATGGGCTTCAATTGGAATTCCACAGAGCATATTATCAAGCCCATTATCGCCGCTTTATCGGCCGTTTTCGGCCGATAAAGCGGCGATAATTTTAGCGCACAGGCTTGATAATATGCCCCATAGACCCTTCAAAATGGTGGTACTACTGAAATTTCTATACCTTTTCCTCAACCTACTCCTGCCACTTACTACCCAATTTTTTTCGCCGTTTGAGATCAAACTTGATTTAACTGGCGTGGGCAGGCGAGAAGCCTAGAACCGCATGGGAGGTTCTTCCATTCCCTCTTGGTCAGGGCTGCCTAAATGCCCCAGACATGGAGCTGAGCTATATGCACCAAGGGGCAGATTTATGTTAACTGGCGCATCCCCAGGGATGCGCCAGTTAACATGCGCCACAGTGCGCCACAGCTACGCCACCCATGGTGCGCCGCATTTATGATGCGGCGCACCATGGGGCAAAAACGGCACAGATGCGTCACGCATCTGTGCCGGAAATGTGGCGCATTGCTGGAGTTGCGTCGCAAGTGCGACGCAGCTCCAGCAATGCTCTGGGGGGGCCTATTCTTTCAATGCTGCCTCAAGACCTACGCCTGCTTCAAGCAGGCGCAGGGTTTTGACGCAGCATTGCCCTGAAAGTGACTGAGTGAAATCTCATAGATTTCACTCAGCCACTTTCTAGAGGCGTTCCTGCGCAGGAACGCCCCCCCCTGCGCAGGAACGCCTCCTCATGGCGCAGTGCTGTACAACGTGACGCATCTCCTAGATGCGTCACGTTGTAAATAGGGCACAGGGATGCGCCACGTTTCCGTGCCGTTGCGTCACGCAACGGCGGCGTAAACGTGGCGCAAGCCCTTCATAAATCTGCCCCCAAGTGCGCAGTCTCAATGCTTGCATCATTGGCTATATCCTACTAAATCCCAACCACACATAGCGGCAGAGGCTAATTTGACCTACGTGTCCCGCTATCCACCGCGCTATACCAAACATACAAACCCACAAGTTCTGGAACTAACACTGTGAAATGTGTTAGATGGACGTGTGATGGCTTGCGACGACGGCCCCAGCTGAACTGTATATATGCTCCTTCTATTCCCATCACACGCAACCCAATGCTGCCAGAATTGCAGGTCGAAGGCGGAGAATACGAGCACACATGAGGAACCAATTTACCTATGCACATCTATACCGTGATGGACAATTCCTCCTCCCTTTCAAGCCAAGTGATACTCCTAGCCCCACTGCACTGGATATCCCACTGTACCATCAGATACGTGCCACATGCAAGGCGCAACACATCACCTCTCCCGAACCCCTGCCCACATTACACGCTCTTGTACATATCCTGACGAACACCTCTTGCCGCAGACTGGTGCATGTGTCTATACGCAGACATGCAGGACAAGGCTCCAATTCGTGTCCTACCGCCCAAGCCTGGTGGGCGAAGCACAGGTGGGCACGGATCCTCCCCTTACTACTGACCAATAGAAATATTTCTGTGAGCAGACCGCAGCCCTCTCCTCTAATTACATACTGCAACTCATTCACTTCAAATTCCTCCACCGACTATATCGCATGGGAAGCAGTCTTTACAACAAGGTTTTTAACATGTTGTTCCTTCACTACGGATTTTTCACCACGCATGTTTTTAGAACACATATGTTTTTATAATGTATGCCTCTGCCACGCATTTAAGGTAAGCTCAGGTGTGTGTGCGGTCTCCCCCCACAAACCTGTATGCAGAAATATTTTCATAATAAGTAGCAAAAGTTGAGGCCAGAAAAAGTGTGTTCATGAGTGTGCCTTTGTTTTGTATAAATGTGCATGAAGGTGCTGTTTAAGTATTTTCTTCTGTTAAAGCCTCACGACATTAACTGGGCTTTTATCTCGCTTACAATAAAATGTCACAATATGATTAAAATCGCTGCGCGACAAAACCATTTTGGGCCACCACTGTAGTTCTTGAAAATGGCACATGCTATGTTGCTATTGGCCAGCAATGTAGCTGATTTTTTACAGTGCCCCCGAAGGGGAAATAAAGGGCATTACCAGACTGACAGGTTACACAGTGGGGCAGCGCTTGGTTGCAAGGAAGATGCATCTGCAACAAAGAGACCATGTGAGAAGGCTGTAGGACTTTCTTTGCTTTCTCTAAGGTGTTATGCTGTCCAGGCATCGTCCAGGGAATGTTTGTCTTAAGTACAGTGCAACTCCTTCTCACAGCTCCCATGTTTACCCATTCGGAAGAGGGCTCAAGGTAGTTTATTAACTACCAAGGACCCAACCATGGGGCTTGTTGGGCATTGCCAGGCTAGCCAACGAGGAGCAAGGCCCAATGATGAAACATAACACCCTCGGGTGGGTGAGGGCTTGCGCTTCAATTAGCAGACACTTCCAGTGAAAGGTTGGGTCCGTGGTACTTAATAAATTACCTTGAACCCTCTTTGGTACAGTATACTCAATTGACTTTTGCGATAAGACAGAAGAACATATAGTGTACGATCCAAATCTGAGTCCTCCCACGATTGAGATACACCTGTTTCGGCCTGACGGAACTAAGAACAAAAACAACTGTTCTTTAACGCCTTAACCGCAGCGGTTTTTCCGCCGCGCCGCGGTGCGGGGCTGCATCGGCCGTTGGCCGTCGCCAGCGTTGGCCGACGGGAGCACGGAAGGGGTTAAATGACTCGCAGCATCCACCCCACCAAGAATCCTGAAAAAACACAATTTTTCAGACCTACTGGACAGTACCCACAGCTGCAGCATCGGATTGGTAACGAGGGCACTCGAGCAATGCCCGAGGGGCCGTTGTCCGAGCTCCAGCTATGGGCTGCTTTTTTTTAGCAGCCTGGGGGGCCGATTTGGCGGGTTTCTGCATTGTTCGATGCCGCCAGTGGCCCAGTGGGTGCCTGAGTGGTCTTTCTGGAGGCAGATGGGCGTCCATTACCTCTCCTTTATCAAGGGGCAGAGGTGTCACTCTCTTTCTCTTGCTGGGCCGGACCATTAATTTATGCATATTAAGCGGGGGCAGGGGGTATGAGCAGAAGTGGCCTCACCTGTTTTCAGGTGTGTTTCCCCAGTGTAAACTAATCTGGGCATTTTATTTTATGCACCCCCCCCCCTTTAATAAAATTTTGCTGAAGCAGTATTTTGCAGAAAAGCAATATGCAAATGTGGGCCACTATTTTTTTGTGCCCAGGACGATTTTGAATCCCAGCTGTCATCTCTTTGTGTGTCAGGATAGGTAACATTCTACAAAAGTGTAACTATCAGGAATATTCTGTTTATTTCTGATAAAAAGTCCAGATCCCACTCTTGGAATAACCACTGTTGTTTGAAGTAACTCAACCAGTGCTTGATAGACCACATCTGGGGGACCACATAAACACCGTCCTAGTTACCTACCATGTTCCCTGTGTACTACTCCCAGGTGCACCTCACAATATATTACTGAGGAACTGTATAACTCATGAACACTGCTAAATTGAAAAATGCGCAGGGGCCTCACAGGGGGCAGATGGGCTGTGCCCTGAAGCCCCACATAAGGAGCCACAGCTGCTTTAGTCTTCATTTCGGTCAAGAGTGCCGTCTCATATACAGAGAAGGGGGGGGTCTATTCACATCATCTGGATGATCCCTTCTGCTGTTTCCTTTCTTAATTACTTTCTCATCACCTTGATCATGGGAAATTGAGGATGGTGGACTGATCTTCTATGCCAATGAATATACGTTGCATAATGGTCCTACTGAAGGGGCATAATAACCTATGTTGTGTGGCCCTTTCAGAGACGTAAGCAATGCCAATGAATTTCAGATTCTGGACTCTAATGAGGTGCACTCGTTCAACTGCCAAAAATTGGTGGATGTCCTGCCCACTCTATTTAGGGTGACCGCCACCCGGTTCACCACCGTCTGATCGGGAAATAAAGCCGACCCATCATGTGTCACTGCAGAACTGTATGGCACTTTACTTGTTAAATAAGAGGACAGGCAACGTGCCATGGAAGAGTGGGGTTTGATCCACGGGCCCTCATTCAGTGCAGCAATAGGAGCAGAAAGTGTATATGTAGAATGCTAATCCCCACAATGTTTAAGAGTGTGGAGAACAATGTGCATACTTTCTCTTAGAATGCTGTCCCTCAAATAGATCCAAGGTACTTGCGCGTAGGATCACCTGCTAAGCAGAGAGAAATACCACATGGACAATTTTGTTCAATACAAATCATATTATGCAGGTTATTGGCAACTGGACTAATATTTGCTGTTTTGGTGGCTACTGTACTGTCGGACTTATCACTTGTGCTAATATCTAATGCCACATAATTAATGAGCCTGGAACTGAAAAGTTATTAAGCTGAAGTAAAAGCATGCTGTAACTCTGGGTCTGCAGATGATCAGAATGACTTCCATATTCTAAAAGAAGGCTGCAGCACACTCTCGGATTTCATTCAGACATAGATGTCTTTATACATTCACAAATTCATTTCTGGCACTGAAGCTAGGCAGGTCTTCCTGCTAAAAATAGCAATAGATTTAGAGATCAGAAGTTGCATTATTTTTGGCATTAAAAACATCGTTCATGTTTCTGGAAAGATCAATGGGGTATATTATCAAGGACCGGTGTTAAAATTATCGCTGTTTTATCAGCAGGAAACTGATGATAAAACGGCGATAATGGGCTTGATAATACGCCCTTGTTAATTCCAATAGAAGCCCATGTTAACATCAGAACATGGGATTCTATGGGAATTAACAAGGGCGTATTACCAAGCCCATTATCGCAGTTTTATCGTCAGTTTCCTGCCAATAAAATGGCGATAATTTTAACACCGGTCCTTGATAATATGCCCCAATGATCAGCAGTCATTCCCTGTGCAAGGGTCTTGCGTAATCAGGCTGTTGTGAGGGTGGGATGAGCTGGAATCACCCCAATATCCATCAAAGACACGTTCCGAGTCGAGGTCTCCTGCGGTGTGGCGCTGTTTAAAGCACTTTACGGGGTTGAATATGGGTCCAGTCAAGGTCTGTTCGATCTACGCCTCATCCCGGGGTCAGCAAGTTGAAGAGAATCTAAATGGAAGCGCGGGCCCTTTGGGGTGGGTGGTTCATGGTGCCAGGCGGCAGAACTCTGCAGGTTACTCAGCCTGAGGAAAGAAACCTGTTCCACTTTGAGAAAAAGCTGAATATCTGTCTGTTTGATATTTGGATTCTGTCTCTTCTGTGAGACTCCGCTTTCTGTTTCACCTGCTGCCTAAATTGGAGAAAAAAATATATAATTTGAGGAGCCCGAGGGCCTCATTTATCAGACTGTGCGTCACTTTTACGCCGCCGGTGCATCACTTTTTGTGACGCACCAGTGGCGTAAAAAAAGCGCCTTGTTGCACCATATTTACAAAGTGACGCATCTAGGTAGATGCGTCACTTTGTAAACCCCTGCACTACATTATACCTGCGCCAGGTATAATGTATGCAAGGGGGGCGTATTGGCGCAAGAAAGGGTCATGGAAGTGACGCAGTGAAATCTATAAGATTTCACTGCGCCATTTCTTGGCCGCTAATGCGTCAAAATCTTACGCCTGCTTCATGGCAGGCGTAAGACTGATGCAGGCACTGACAACGTGGGACTTGTCCAAGTGAAAGTGCACATTGCTGGAATTGCATCACTTTAGTGCCACACTCCAGCAATGCGTCACTTTTGCTCCTACAGATACATCAGAAATACTGACGTATCTGTAACTCCTTGCGACATGATGCGTCATATTATAAATATGAAGCGCCAATCATGTCGCAAGGAGTGCGCACTGAGAAGTGACGCATCGCTGCTTTCACGCAGTGATGCGTCATTTCTCATAAATGAGGCCTCGGGTTTTTTGTACACAAGACCGAGGCGAGCCCCTGGGTGCCGGCGTTTTCGAATGCAGAGACTGACTCGTCTGGTGCCTGTTTCTTCCTCCCCTCAACACGTCCCCAAAAATGAGCGATGGCAAGCACCGGCACAAAATGAGCACTGGTTTCAGCAGCACCGGAGACTCTTCTGCCCGTGCTTCAAACATGCAGTTAGACAGGCTGGCAGAGAGACTAACAGACAGACAGGTAGGAAAGCAGACAGACAGACAGGAAAGCAGACAGGAAGACAGGCAGGCAGGCAGGCAGGCAGGCAGGCAGGCAGACAGACAGACAGACAGACAGACAGACAGGCAGGCAGACAGACAGACAGACAGACAGACAGACAGACAGACAGACAGACAGACAGACAGACAGACAGACAGACAGACAGATAGATAGATAGATAGATAGATAGATAGATAGATAGATAGATAGATAGATAGATAGATAGATAGATAGATAGATAGATAGATAGATAGATAGATAGATAGATAGATAGATAGATAGATAGATGGATGGATAGATAGATGGATGGATAGATAGAGCTCCTCTTCAGTTCGCATCAGCCTCCGACTCCAAAACACACATTGAACAAACATTTCATAAGCCAAGATCGCTGATGAGACATTACTCTGCGCACAGCCGCACAGAGGCCTATTATATTATTAATTGCGTGCAACACATCAGCCCTAACCCTAAGAGTCTAAACAAGAAATTGTGCCAAAACATATATAATCATGCTAGTAAATGCCTCTCAAAGCTCTGGTGACAAAACAAACCACATGTCTGAAAGCCGGAGGGATGCTGACGCTGCGGTGCTTTAAACAGGTACAATGCAGCTATTGTTCGGAAAGACACGGGGATGTCGTCAGCTGGAGGGTGGAGTCTGGGGATCTCAGGCCTCCAGTCAGGTCCAAAGAAGGGAGCTCGAGCTAAAGGGTGCCCACGTCATGTACGTGCCTTGACATATTCAACAAATGGGTGGGTTCGTGCACACGTAAGTGCGTGAAGGTGTACGGATGGTGCGCATGAACTTGTGCGCTGCGAATACACGTATACGGTGAGGGGGTGGTGGTTGTGGGAGTTAAATGTGGGGGGTTTCTGAGGGTTGGCCAATGGTTATGTATGTGCGATTGTTCATGTGACGTGAAGTATATTTTCACAAAATTGATAGTGGAGCCCTCCTACATATCAGCAAATCAGTTTGTAAGAGGGGCACCCTATTCGATACAAATATAAGAATGTGCAGAAAGGTTTTCAATCCTTATCCAATCAAAGGTCCAGAGTTCATGTAAGGTGGTAAGTGGTTTCTTTACTTCATCTTGACATAGTTAATAAATACAGTTGTTTCAGTAAGGACAAATCACAGATGATTCGGCTGACACATGTTTCGCCCAACCTTTGGACCATTTCAAGGCTGATATGGTAATATATAAAAAGAAGAAAAGACAAATAAGCATTCTTAAGATGGTGTTTACTGAATACTTGTTTCAAAATAAAGCACATACTAACACCCATTTGCACAGGAGTCTAGCGTCAAACTTCACGACTTCTATTAATGGGGCGGTTACAAATCTTAACCCTTCAAAGAACCATCACCCAGATGGGCTAGGGGTTATGATAGGCAATGAATTAAAAACAGAAGTCATCAAAGTCTTTCCAAGTGTGGAAGATAAAAGAGTTGGGAATGTAGTTCCCCCATCGCGTTTCTGTCTATTCCTATAAATTCAGGATCAATACATTTCTTTCTTTTAACTTGTTCTTTAATATTTACTTATCACCAGGTATTCGAATATTAATATATTGTGGAGCACGTAGATACTCACAACCATGTTTATGAGTAAAATATATTTTCCATAAACTAAAACATGTGGAAAACACTGATAAAATATTTTGCCACAAACAGCAGGTTACCTAATCTCTAAAAAGTGTATTTTGTGCAATGCTGATGTACGTTCTCTAGGATGTCTGGATTACGAAAATAAAATTCTACCCAGGTAAAGAATTTGCACAAAACACGTTTAGGGTCAGAAATGGGTGGGCAGCTGTTAATGTAGACGAAAGAGCTTCAACAGGCGTTACCTGGCTCTGGAAGCTATGTACCGTGCTGCAGTCATGTGCGAGGGCACTGTGAATCACACCATCTAAGGCAGTAATACTCAAAATGCGGCCCTCCTGGCACTGGGCTGCTGTTCACTATGCCAGAAACCGGTCCTCGGAAGCTTGATTCCGGTCCAGGGAAGGCATGGCTTGGCATTTCGGGCTGGACTGTTCCCATGAGGCACAGGGTCAGACTGATTTGCATATGGCCATGTCTGAACTGGGTTGGTGTGGAGTGCAAAAAAACGATGGATTTAGGCCGAGATCTCTGTACTGGGGTGAATGTATAACATTGTTCTGCATTCTGTCCATCAACTGCGGTTTTTGCATTTGTCACCCTGAGTGGGATGGGTATGCTCAGACGTGAGTCCCATGCTCTCCACACCACTGGATTCAAGCAAGCCGGGCTGAAGACAGCTGGAATGCCAGAAACCGGTCCTCGGAAGCTTGTTTCCGGTCCAGGGAAGGCATGGCTTGGCAGTTCGGGCTGGACTGTTCCCATGTCAAGCAAGCCGGGCTGAAGACGGCTGGAATGCCAGAAACCGGTCCTCGGAAGCTTGTTTCCGGTCCAGGGAAGGCATGGCTTGGCAGTTCGGGCTGGACTGTTCCCATGAGGCACAGGGTCAGACTGATTTGCATATGGCCATGTCTGAACTGGGGTGGTGTGGAGTGGTAAAAAAACGATGGATTTAGGCCCAGATCTCTGTACTGGGGTGAATGTATGACATTGCTCTGCATTCTGTCCATCAACTGTGGTTTTTGCATTTGTTCACTATACTCAGCACTAACATTAAAAAGACGTTAAATATACAGGCAAGCCTTGATTTAAAGGTCAATTGAAGTTTAAAAAAAGTAAATAACTAAGTTGTTCTGCACCACTTACCTTAAGGAACACAATCAGTTTCAAAATTATCTTGCAGCAAAAGTGTAAAAATATGATAATGTCTCTTCAAAATTCAAAAAGTGTATTTTATTCCACACACTTTGGTAAAGTGGGGAAGCTGGGATTAATCTCAGACTTTGTGGTTACACACTGTGCAATTCAGCCACTAGATGTATATGCTTTGCTTCCCCTATACGCACCTTTCCACACCCCTTCCACCCAAACAGCCACCCTGCTGGCATCGATGCGGACCTCGTTACATCACAGACCAAACTTTGTGGCCCTTGAGAAAATGTTTGCAAGTACCTATAATCTAAGGGCATTGGGGGAAGGGGTAGACATGATGACTACAGTAAACATTCAATAATGCTGAGTACAGAGCTCATTGTTACTAAAAATAAGCACTGCCTGGTTGTATAAAGGGGAATTGGATCATGGGAAATAGCTCAGTTAAAGAATTAACAATTCTGATAAGTTTGAAGCTGTGCAGAAGGCCTCAGCCATGCTCAATTGATGGGAGCACAGAGTCCCTCATCCATCCATCTCACTGAAGGATGCAACCCAGCTGTATATTACACCATGTCAGAATTGATCCATCTATTTACATATAGGTACATATATAGGGTTATGGCTGCTACTAATAACTACAATAAGAGGCATGTGTATATTTATGTACAAAAGTTAATCACAATTCTTGGAAACCATAAAAATGTACCACAAGATCAAAGTGCATGCAAACCATGTACATATTGCTGCTTTAACCTATTGGGTGCTCATGACGGCTCCACGTCCACATTTTTTTTTTCATCTAAAGAAACACACAGTGCCATAAAATCCGCCTGGCACTTAGAAGACATACTTCGTGTGTGGACCATGGTCCTTGTGAAAGGACAGAATGTTGTCACTTACAATTAACTTAGACCAGGCTTCTCCAATGAGTAGCTCATGAGATACTGGTAGCTCTCCAGCTACCTGGAAGCTGCTTGTTGTGTGTGCAGCAGAGCATGCTAAATTAGAAACTTTTGTTTGGTTGAATTAATATATGTATCCGAAAGTTGAAAGGAGTGTCTTTGAAAAGAAAATGTGTGTGTTTGCAGAACTTGTAATCAGGTGTTTGGAGAAAAGTGGATTTCTGAAATATATTTAAAGCTTACATTTGATATATCATGCAATATTACTAATATTAACCTGATGAGTGTGGGTTTGCAACTATTACTGCTCAGTATTACCTATGTTGAGGAATTTCAAATTGAAAAAAACTTTTAAATTAGTGCAGGCACCTCTGTATGATGCACTGAGGTGATCATTGCTGGTAATCTTGTAAGGGGTGGCCACTAAAATAATCTTATTATATGTGGTCACTATTACAACACTAATATTAATAGTAGCTCGAGATCACTTTCATTGAACATGAGTAGCTCTAGTTACGGAAAAGGTTGGAGACCCCTGAGTTAGACGATAGCGGAAGTGGGCCAAGCCATTCCCCCAAACTGTAGTGGCAGTAAACAAATTTGAATACAAGGTGACTCCTCCATTATAGCGGAGGAGCGTTGCCCTGCCTGCTGCGAGTGCAGCAGGCACACAAATTAATACAATGGCAATAAATAACATTTTATGAATGTGTCATAGGCTCGCGCTGTTACAGCCCCCTGCCAGTGCGCATGTCAGCTTGGCCGGCCGCCCTTTCGCCGTCCAATATGCCCGGTGCACTTCAGAGTCTGCAATCCCAAGGCTGAGAAACAGTCAAGAGATTGCAGCTGCAGGCACCCAGCCTCAAAATGAGCTCTGGGTGAGCCTGCTCCAACTAATCATTTGGTTTTGGGTTGTACAAGGGAGGCAGCGCAGAGGAGGAGAGCGCCAGCACGCTATCTGAATGAAAAGCACAGAAGCAGTACCATATTGGTTGGGGTGGGCGGAACTCACAGAGTTTCACTAATATTAGTGATACTATCTAAATGAGTGGGTGTACAGAAGTGGTAAGGTAGTGGTAGTACTTCCTGACCAAGATATTTATTTATTTTTATTTATTTTTATTTTTGGCATTTTTAGAGCGCTCTGTTACCCATAGGTGTCCTGGCGCTAAGTATTACTCCTGAGATAGAGGTGGGTTAGGGAATCAGATGGTAAACAGCCATGTCTTTAAAGCTCTTCTATAGGCCATGAGGTCCATCATTTTTCTGAGGGCTTGAGGCAAGGCGTTCCAAGCTTCGGCTGCACCCAGCACAAAGCTTCTGCCTCCCCAGCGCGCTCTCCTAATACGAGGCACCGTGATCAACCCCATGTTAGCCGATCTAAGATTTCTAGTCGGACGGTACCTAAGAAAGTACCGCCGAAAGAATAAGGTTCCCTTGCCTTGTAAGGACTTAAATACTAGGCATAATGCTTTAAAAAGGCTATACAGAAATAGTGTACTAACGGCAGTACTGCCTGAAAAATATGTACAGAAGGAGTATATATTTTGACCTGACCAAGATGTACAGAAATAGTGTACTATCGGCAGTACTGCCTGAATGAGATGTACATAAGCAGTATGATGGTAGTAGTATGACCAGAAAAAGATTTACAGAAATAGTGTACTACCGCAATGAGATGTATAGAAGCTCTTTGATTTCATAAGTACTGCCAAAATGAGATGTTCTGAAACCGAGTGATATCAGCAGTACTGTCTGAACAAGATGTACAGACACAGTGTTTTATTGGTAGTACTGGTGAAATGAGAGATGCAGAAGGGGTCTGATGACAGTAGTACGGCCTTAACAGGCTGCACAAAAATAGTGTACTATGTGTATTACTACCGAAATGAGATGCGGTGAAGGATGATGATGGATGTAACCTAGATTTAATAGTGACTGGGAGTGAGTGTCTGAAAAGTTTCAGCACTCCATCGATTATCTTATTGTATCGCTTTGTTCGCCCTAAGTTGGCAGGGTATGCCCAGACGTGGGGCCCTTGCTCACTTTGCCACTGGATTCAAGCTAGCCTGGCTGATGAGGGGTGTTACCCCGAAACCAGTCCTTGGTTGCTTGTTTCTGGTCCAGGGAGGACCTGGCTTGGCAGTTCGGGCTGGACTGTTCCCATGAGAAACAGGGTCAAGACTGATTTGCATATGGCTTGTCTGACCTGGGGTGGCGAAGGGAGTGGAAGAACGATGATGGATTTAACCGAGATCTAATAGTGACTCTGGGTGATTGTCTGAAAAGTTTCAGCACTCCGTCCATCGCCTTATTGTGTTTACTTTGAAGCAGTGTGACAACAGCAGCCCTCCCTGAAAGAGTTGTACGGAAACAGGGTGGAAACAGTAGCAGCTTTACAAGGCCTTTTATGTGTCTCAAAGAATGTGAAGTCACTAATAGAGTATTACTGGCTCCAGTGTGTACAAGAACCGTGGGAAAGCAGCAGTCCTACCTGTTCACAACAGCTTGTGAAAGCGCAGTGCACTGATCCGCACCTGGGACAGTGAATTAGTGTGGCAGGATGAAGAACAGGGCTAACCTATATGTAGAAGATAAACAAATCTGCCCCGCGAGTAGGGTGGCCTGAGTGCCACCCGGGCACATGGACATGCCCACTGCTTGGGCGCCCATTGTCAGGAGAAATCCTTTGTGCTTGAGCATCCCTGCACTGGGGTACCACGGACATTCCCAGCCTTGGGAGGTGAGCAGGAGGAAGTGAGCAGATGTAAGTTGGCAACCGGGCGGCGACGCAGCATCTCTGTAGGGCGTTGGTCGTCCCTTCTTCCACCTTCCTAAACGTTTGCGTGTCTGCACCCCTCCCCCCACTCTCAGCCCACCCATGCATCCCATAAATAAATGAAATCTCAGGAAATATCGGCGTTGCCTGCACATACCCCTCCACGCTCCCCTCACCACCCGTCCCATACATCAGGTGACTCAATGTTTGGGGAGCGGTGGCACAAAGCTTAGTGTAAACAGGCCACACCTTCTCTCGCCAGCTGCGATGCCACCCTAAATGCACCGTGATGGGCCAACAGGAGCCAGGGATGATGCAGAGCATAAAGGAACCTGTGTTTGGTAGGACAGGCGTCATGTGTTTTATTTTATCTGGATCCGCGCACGCTATAATTATTTTGGGTTTAAAAGCTCCACGCCAGGGGTGGTGTCAGGCTGTTTTTATTGTTCAATTAAAGTCCTGAGAAAATGCGATGTATGTTTTGGATGGCATGGAAGGTGAGCGGAGGGACTGCCCTTTCATGGGAAATATTCATTTTACATTTGAAATGAAACGTAAAAAAAAACAATTGTTGAATGTAAGGTTTCTTTTGAAAAAGGCACTACTTTGGGCCTTTTGGAATAGTACCTTTTAAAGCATGGTGTCACGTGCAGTTTAGGGGCAGGGAAGTCTGATGGGGCAGAAAGAACTAAGGTGAGATGGCAAGAGTAGCACACAATGTAGAGAGCAACACAGAGTGCAGGAGCGTTGGGATCTGGCTGAAGTGGAGAAGCACATGAGGGAGAGAGCTGGAAAACACATGCACTGTCATGGAGTGTTTTACCGGAAAAAAGCATTGACAAAGCTAATAGGTCTCACCTTTGGGACCTATTGGCTTTGCAAGTGCCTTTTAGCGATTCTGTATGGTTTGGTCAAAAGAAAAACAAATGCAGTGATGCAGTAGTTTAATTTCGTAGACAGGCACATATTACGTTACACATGCGCTCCACTACAAAATAAACCAGGCTCAATTTGTTTTCATTACCGATCCGAGATGGATCAATAAATTAAGAAAAGAAAAAGTTACGTAAAGCATTTTACTGGCTGGACCTCACACACAAAAATGAAAAATGCACGGTTTTAAATTAAAAACAAGCATTGGAAATGCAATAGGTCTCGCAGCATTAGAGTTAGTGCTTTTAGAATTGTTTATGGTTTTTTTTTGTAAATCTTTAGCATTTTTGTTTCCTGTAGCCAATGCTAAAGAATTACAAAAAAAAAAGCCATAAACATTTCTAAAAGCTCTAACTCAAATGCTCCGAAACCTATTGCACTGTGTGAGGGTGAGGGGTTGAGGGTGAGTGAGGGTGAGGGTGGTTGAGGGTGAGTGAGGGTGAGGGGTTGAGGGTGAGTGAGGGTGAAGACACACAAAGTAGTTCCTTCAGTGCCAGGGACTGCTATGGCAATGTGTGTTTTTTGTAACAAAAAAAATATGTATTGCTTTTACGCACTGTTTTCATGTATTCTTGAGGGTCCTGCAGCTCCCCAACAATAACGCTGTATAAAACCTGTGACAAAACAAAACAAGCATTGGCAAAGGCAGAAAGCTGGTGGCCAACGCCAGACCTGTTTTCTTTTCCAATGCTTGTTCGTGTTTCTTTCTGCAGTTTTCACTCCCTCCTCTCACGCTGGGCTCTTAGCACAAAATAGGAGAAGTTTGAGGGAGAAAGTGTTAGGTATTGGCTGGGAGGGTGGGATGGAATGTGAACCAATCAATCAATAAAAAAGGGCGACTTGGGAAGTGAACAGGAAGAGGAGGCACGAATGTGGACAAGAGATGGACAGTGACATGCAGAAGGGAGCTTCATTTGTGCCGGTGTTTGCCGGTGCTTTAGGACGGAAGAGAGAGAGATATAAAGTGAAGCACGTGGATGGCTCAAACATTGAGTGGTGGGATTAGACTGATAATGGGCAGGGGGGACACGGATAGGAGAGAAGGAGACATTTCAAGGCTTAGAAGGGCGAGAAACACAAATGTCGGTAACTGGGATGGACAGAAGGGAGAGCTGCGGTGAGTGAAAGCAGGGTCTGGCGCTCGCTCGTGGAACCGAAGAGTTCCCGGCCCCTGACACACCTCTTGGCGCGCCCTGGTTTGTAGCATTAAATCCAGGCATATTGTATTCTAGCCCCGCTTTCCTCGATCGGAGGCGTCGAAATCACAGCGCACGCAGCTCACTGAAGTGCCTCGGCTGGCTGTGGGCACTATGCGCGTGAGAGATGAAGCACTAGTCCAACTCGGCCGTGCCGCGGGCCCCTATCTTAACTAAATCAACGGGGTCGGAGTTCGGATGACACAAACAGGAAGTAGCAGAGGAAGCCGTATTCTGTAACCTTTTATTTTAAACGACTGGGCCTATTTTTGGAAATCCAAGGAACAATCCCCAGAAGTACGGCAGCAGCGAGTCTTTAACAATACAAAGCGCTTTTCCGGAGGGGGCACCTGGGGCGCTGAGGGGACTCGAGCTGAGTGGACCCTGGGGGGCGGGGGGCTGAGTGGAGGGCTTACAGGAGGAATGGAGGAAGGGGCCATGACAGGAAAGGACGGGCATGCGTCACAGTAAACAAAGGTTGTGGTGCTTCTGTTGCTGTATTGTTTTGCAACTGCACGATGCGCGGAGCGAAATCTCCGGAAAACTCACTTTGGTGGGTGAATTGTACATGTTGGTGCTGAAAAATTCCTTTCTTAATCTTAGATGTAAGATATTTTTTCCGCGGGTGAAGTTTTGTGACTCAAACCAATGCAATAACAGACGGAGGGAAGGCCAGATAAGGGGAGGGGGGAGGAGAAATGCGACACGGCGGGCAGGGGAGGGGGCGGAGCGGGGAGAGGGAACAGACAGGGAAGGCAGATAAGGGGAGGGGGGAGGAGAAATGCGACACGGCGGGCAGGGGAGGGAGCGAGGGGGGAGGAGAAATGCGACGTGCGGATGAGGGAACTGATGTGCACGTGCTTTTAAGCTCAATGCGCATGCGCATTGAGCTTAAAAGTCACGGGCACTGCAAGGAATCGCCACGATTCCTTGCAAGTTGGATAAAGAGTGGATAAGCCCCCATAGTCTCGCTTGCTCGATGCGCATGCGCATCGACAGGCGAGACCTAAAAAGTGGGCATGTGGTCAATGCAGGAGAAGTGTGGCTCAGGGGTTAGAGGCGGCAGACCCGGAAGCTGAGATCGGTCCTGGACCAGGGTTCAATTCCCGCCTCGGCAGGTCTTGGGCTAAAAATTCCACGGACTCGATAATTCTCGCTCCGGTGCCTTCTCGACTCACGGGTTCACACTCTGCGACTCTGGGCAATAGCTTGCTTAATCTCCACAACGGCCCCTCGCGGCGGGATGCCTGACTTTCACCTTGTGGATACCTGCTGGGGCTATCACACAGGGGAATATCAGGACGGGTTCCCTAAGCAAGCGCCGGGACACCCACTGCGGGTAGCTGTGCGCTATATAAGCTCAACTACATTTACATTTACAGGAACGGCTGGGTGAAGCAAAGAGAGGCTGGCAAGGAGAGGGAAAGTGCAGCACACGAGGTAAAGCAGCAGGGAGCACGGCAAAAAGCACACAAGCAGAACGGAACGCGAGACAGGGAGGTTGATAGGGAGAGAAGCACACGAGGGAAAGCTTGGAAAAGGAATGAGACAGCAAGAAAGAGGGTGGGAATATGACAGGAGAAGAAGCACACGAGGGAGACAGTTGGAAAACACATCCAATCAGAGAGAGAGGGTAAAGTTGCTGCTCCGTGGGAGGGACAAACAAAAGATGGACAGGCTGAAACAAGGAAAGCCCCTGAAGAAGCAGCAAGCCAATGAGACTGAGAATAAAGACAATTAATGGGTACTTTACTGGTGAGCCCACAGTAGAGGTGTGGCGCTGAGGCCAGGACGACTGACACTGGACGCTGGGGATCACGGTTTGATCAGCTCAGCCCGGCACGATGCGACTCTGGGCAATACCTTGCTTAATCTTCCCAACGGCCCCAAGTGCCGAGATACCGCTTCGGGTCTGATTCCTGTGCTATGCAAGTACCGGATTTATTTTATTTTATTTACTAGACAGATTGCACTGTCTGGTAGGCTCCACCTAAAAAGGCTGTTAGTGAAATGTAACTGAAACCCCTGAGACTCAAGTAAACATGTTTAAAGTTCACAGAGTCTGGTCCCAAGATGAGACCGTCTTAGATGTCAGGTTGGGTGTCATGCTTGCACGCGTACCTTTTGCGGTAGTAAATATATGCGTACGTGAGCATGTACATTCTTGTAACAATACAAAGATTACAGTCCATGCTGAAAACAGGAGGCCACCGCTTCCATTCGGCTTAGGTTTATTCCCTTTACTTACAAGCTTAAAAATCAGTACATAGCATTTGAGACAACAATGACTAGCGTAAGACAGTAAATCACCGGTGTGTGTTGCCAATGCCAACTATATACATGTTCGGTGTGGCACATTACATGTGCCCTCTCTGTAGGAAGCTTGCACTTCTAAGCACAAACCAATATTCCCGATTTTAGAGTGACAAATTGTTTTCTCTTAACTTGTGCCCAACTGAACTTTAGGGGGCGTGGGGGCCGATAAATTCCCAGTTTCCCCTTAGCTCTTCCTCTTCTGTGTTCCCACATATTGGCACATATGTTTCTGGCATGGACATACCATTCTCTATCAGTATGAGTCATGAAGTGGAGCTTGAGACAACTTTCTCACTATGGAAAAGCCAGTACTCCTGGCTTTGTCAGCGCCTGCAGACATGTCAAGTGATGTTCCTGCACTCTAATACCTTTGTCCTCTGCATCTGTCCCTCCACGGAGATGTCCTTCTACAGCAAACGGGTCTGCCGCTCGGTGTTTATTCACCAACAACCAACCAGAGAGGTGAAAAGGGATTTCAAAGCGCATGTGTGTAGTTAAAGGGGAATCTCACAATAGGTTTTTTTAGTTTTGGGTTAAAGAGCTGACGAGCGGCGGAGAGTGTAACATAAGGGGTGTGCGGAGGGTGTTACCTTACAGAAAAGTAACATTAATAGAGGACGAGGATGTGGTGTAAAGGCCAGAGCTGCGACTTTTTTTTTTTTGCAGTTATATAGCGCTTTACATGAGCACCAGTTGCATTACAGACGGACACATCCTGTGCCTAGAATCCCAGGATGTTTGAGCCTCCTGCCAGACTCGAACCTGGGTCCCCAGCTTCAAACTAAGCCACACCTTCTTTGGAACTGGGGAACGGGGTTTGAGCCTCGGCGTCGGCTTCATATCCTGTGATTCTGGGTAAATCGCTTCATTACCCCGCACCTGCCAAGAACTGAATGTGTCATTTAATTGGTATTCACGCAAAGCGCTCCAATACATTCGAGTCGAGTTTGCGCTATAGAAAAGTGCAACAAAAAAACAAAAGTATAATGAAAATTAATCTCGCGGGGAACCTACCCTAATATTAAATAACCTTGTTGAATGACAGAGGTAGCAGGCATAGTAGGCAGCTGGGCAGTCTACTGAGGGACCACGTTACAGCTAGTGTTTGGAGGAATGTGCCAGCCTCTATCTGTCCAACCTTTTGTGCTACCGGAAAGGATTCAGAACCTCCCTCTTCCCACTTTTAAAATCATGTGCTCACCGCGACTGTAGGCTGAGAAACATTGCGGCACACAAACCTCCCGCGCTGAAAGCCATGATTGTGCAGTGGGCGCCACACTTGAGGTGGGACCGTGGGCTGCTCCCTACTAAGAGGAATTCACTCCACACCTACTGAACGAACTCACTGAGGTTCTAATTCCCATAATAGCATCTTCTTCCATCGCTCAAGTGCTTTGAAGAAGTCCCCAACCGACCGCAGCGCTAGCAGCAAGAGAAATAGAAAATACAGGGCACTTTGCACTTTTGTGGCATCACCCACTCTTTTAGGGGACGAGAGTAGCACCCCTCACCAACCCACGTCCTTGCAATGACCCCCCAGAACCCGCTCGGCTCGGGCCACCCTGCGACCTGCTCAACACAAGTACCTGTGTCCGTGACAGCAGAGAAAGGGATGAAAGAAAACTGAGCTGAAAGTGGCGCAGTCCAATACCAGGAAACGAAACACGCAGTTCCTCTTCTCCACCGAGAAACGAATGCAGTGGAAATTCCATGCAATCATCAAACATCTATTTCTTTACCATGTAACTGTACAGAGCAGACAGTCTGTGTTTTTTAGCAGAATCACTGGGTGTGGGATTCTGCTTCTGTTTTCAGGGCTCCATACAATGCTTCATTCCCAGACTCCTAAGATCTTTTAAAGGGCCAATCTTTTGGTGGAAAAAATTAGTAGTTTTCTTTATCAAACCTGTATTAATAGAAGAACTTTAATTTCTTAAACTTCACAGCGAAAAAATAAGCAGACTAAAAAAATATAACAAGGGCCAGAGAGCAACAGGAGCAAGAGTTATACCATAGAGACAACTGGAAAACATGCACTCTAGTGGAAATCTTAAGCAAAAAGAAAAGTGGCTTCTTAAAAGTGAGCAATGGAAGAACACAAGTAAGGGGGCTATGCTCCAGGGGAGGGGCAAAGAGAAGATGGACAAGGCTAGCCTGCAAATAAGGAGCGAGCAAATGAGAGTGACAACAAAGCCAGCCAATGGTAAGCAATGGATGATCTTTAATCCCACTGTAGATCTTGGTAAACTAACAAAAGGTCTTTTGCAACCTGACAGCTTGTGCTCTCTGCAAGGATCAACCTAAAAAGTAGTTCCCTAAAAGTGAGTAGTGTAAGGATACATTTCAGCCAATCAAAAGGATGATAAAGAGGCTGTGATCCAGAAGGGGGGAAAAGGGGGGACAGCATTTACAACGCTGTCTCCACAACGTGGTACACTTACAATGTGGTCATGACACGCGTTGTTACCACGCATATAATTACATCACAATTCATTACACGACTTGTGGTAGTGGTCGCACTGATGTTGGATTTAGAATCCAACATCTTCCCAGCTGTTGCACAAACTATAGTAGGAATAGTAAATAAAGTAAATAATACTATTCCTGAATCTAGCGCACCCCCTACAGCAAGTTGTAGTAATGACTTGCGATGTAATTGTATGCGTGGTAAGAACGCAGTTGTTAGTTGTAAAGGCCTGTGATGTATTCGCATGCGTAGTAACGGTATATATTTGGAGGGGGACAAGCACAAGAAGAGGAAGGCAAGCCACTGAATCACCGAAGACTAACTACACGCAAACCTCGCTCTCAGCCCACCCACCGAACCTTCCAACACCGACGACGCTGCCCACAGCCTCAGACGCTAGATCGAGGACTGTGCCAACACCCTCGCCCGCTGAAGAAAACCCCCCACAGAGACACCGGAAAGAGGTCCAGCTGGTTCACCCCAGAACTCCTAGCCTTCAAGCAAGCCTGCCGGAAACTAGAGAAGAAATGACATAGTGAACAAACTCCGGACAGCCACGCAGCACACAAGGATGCCATCCGCAACCACCACCACCTCATCAGGGAGGCCAAGAGGACCTCCTTCAAAGACCGCCTTGACAACAATGCACACAATAGCAAGGAGCTCCCAACAATCTGAAGGAACTCTCCAACCCCAGCTCGAACACCAACGATATCCCGCCGTCGCAAGCCCTGTGCAACACCCTCACCACCTTCTTCCACCGCAAGATAGCAGACATCCACGACAGCTTCAACATCCAGACAGCCCCAACAGAGAGCAACACAACAGAGGCCTGGGCCAGGGTGAGCATCGATGACACCATCAAGACCATGCGCTCAATCCACTCCGACTCTCCGTCAGACCCATTCCCGCACCACGTCTTCAACAGAGCAAGCAGCTCCATTGCACCCTACCTGCGCAACGTCATCAATCTCTCCCTCGAGTCCGCGACCTTCCCAGAGATCTGGAAACATGCCAAAACCAATGCCCTATTCAAAAAACCTAAGGCAGACCCAAGAGACCTCAAGAACTTCCGGCCCATCTCTCTGCCCCCTTTCCCGGCCAAGGTCATCGAGACAACCGTCCACAGACAGCTAACCCGATACCTCGAAGAAAACAGAATCCTGGACCCTTCCAATTCAGGGTTCCACAGCAACCACAGCACCGAGACTGCCCTCATCGCCGCCACCGACGACATCAGGACCCTGCTGACCAACAGCGAGACCGCAGCACTCATCCTCCTAGACCTCTCTGCCGCCTTTGACACCGTCTGCCACTGCGCGCACGCCTTCACACCGCAGGGATCCGAGACAAGGCTCTGGATTGGACCACCTCATTCCTCTCCGGCAGAACCCAGAGCGTCCCCCTCACCCCATTCCGTTCCAAAGCCTCCGAGATCATCTGCAGCGTACCCCAGGGATCCTCCCTCAGCCCGACGCTGTTCAACATTTACATGGCCCGCTCACACACGTAGCCCGACAGTACGACCTCAACATAACCTCCTACGCCGACGGCACTAAGCTTATCCTCTCACTCACCAAGGACCCCATCACCGCCAAAGCGAGCCTCCACGAAGGAATGAAGGCCGTCGCCGACTGGATGAAGACCAGCTGTCTGAAGCTGAACTCGGACAAGACGGAGGTCCTCATCCTCGGCTCCAACCCTTCAGCCTGGGACGACTCCTGGGGGCCGAAGGCACTGGGGGCAGCCCGACACACACCGACCATGCACGCAACCTGGGAATCATCCTCTACTCAACGCTCTCAATGACCAAGCAAGTCAACGCTGTCTCCTCCTCCTGCTTGAACACCCTCCACATGCTCCGCAAGATCTACAGATGGATCCCGACGGATACAAGAAAGACAGTCACCCAGGCCGTCGTCAGCAGCAGACTCGACTACAAAAACAACCTCTACACGGGAGCCCCGACCAAGCTCATCAAACGACTACAACGCATCCAAAACGCCTCAGCACGGCTGATCCTCGACGTACCACGCCACAGCCACATCACCCCCCACCTGAGAAACCTGCACAGGCTCCCCGTCAACAAGAGGATATCCTTCAAGCTCCTCACCCACGCACAATAGGCACTCCACAAGACTGGCCCAGCCTACTTCAACAGACGTCTCTCCTTCTACATCCCCAACCGCCACCTATGCTCCACCGACCTCTCACTCGCCACCGTCCCGCACATCCGAAGAACAACCACCGTTGGGAGATCCTTCTCCCACCTCGCCTTCAAGACAATGAACACTCTCCCACTGAGCCTACGACAGACCCAAGACCTGCTGATCTTCAGGAGGATACACAAGTCCTGGCTGTTCGATCAGAAGCACCCCTCCCCCCCCAGTGCCTTTAGACCCTTGCGGGTATGTAGTGCGCTTTACAAATGATTGATTGATTGATTGAAGCAAGCAAATTAGAGTGATAATAAAATCACCTCATGGTACCCAAGGGGCAGGCGTAAACCTAATGTATGTGTTCGACAAGCCCACAAAAATTCTTTCAAAACCGCACACTTTAGGTGAGATCAAATTAGGCAAAAGAGGGAAATTTACTCCTGTAGGTTTCCTCGTACTTGTGGAGTAAAGTTCTGATTTGTTTTTTAATCTCTAAAGGTTTCCAGTAGTACTCGTGGGATGCTGCGATATTCACAGGTTCACATGACCTACATTTAAAAAGCGTTTTGTGAATTCCAATGTAGGAAAAAGCAAAAACATTTGCATGGTTAGATTGATTAAGTGAATATTTATGCACTGGAAAATATCTTGCCCTATGAAACTTTTTTTCACACCCTAGAGAACCACTTCACTTACACTCTGTCAGTTTTGGGGGGTGTTCACTCAATGTCCTCTCATCATTCCCATCCTGGAAATGGATTTACTCCTACCCTTGACAAGAGTAAATATCCACACACTTAAAGAGCGGGAATGGGCTGTGTAGATGTTTATAAATATTACCATACTTTCAAAGGTACACCTACCACGGAAGGTTCACTTCCTGCATTTAGCAAAGGAAGACACACACAGATTTATACACATGACTTTGGCTCAAACAAAAAAAACCTTCAATAGCGCATGTAAGTTTAAACTATGTGCACAAATGACTTCTGCCAAATAGCGTCTAAGAGGATTTCTTTTTTCAAATACAGTGTTTTAAAATATTGCATGTGTACACTGCGCAATCACATATAACCAAGAAGTACATTACAAGCCTGACACATGCATAGACACATGGAATTCACATTTATCAGTAACTAAGAGGCTACTCAGGAGCCAAGGGCGGGACAATGTGTGCATTCTGCGCTGCCATCAAGGTCAAAGAGTTTGTTGTGTCACTTCTGCTACTAAAGTGAGATGGAGACCACAAAGGCAAAACAGAAATCAAAGCACAGATTAACACTACTATGATAAAGAAACATACAGGATTCAAGAAGTGTTGTTTTAGCGGGAACAATTAACATTAGAGTCATCGAGCAGCTGTCTAGGGTTGAAACAACATAAAGAGGCACTAATAAAATACTTCCTGCTCATCACGGTGCCAATTGGCAACACAAGACATACGTTGAAAGGCGAGCCGACCCACCACCGACCTGATGAAGACCACAGTAAACGCCATAGTCCAAACGAAGGCAAAACTGGTAGACCAGAGAAATACTAAGGAAGAGCTTTAATGAATAACAGACAAAAGGAAGGATGAGTCCCAAAAATATTAATAAAAACTTGTGGTAAGTGGTTTCCCTTAGTGCAACATACATTTTCTGGCCGTAGGGCAACCGCGATGGTCCAAAAAATATGCACTTCCTGTTATCCCAATATGGTCCTTTGACAATACTCTTTCATAAGGTTTGCTATATAACAGCAATTGATAATTTGTACTGAACCAGGAACAATTTCAATCCAATTGAAATTCATATAGGGGAACACTAATATTGTTCTATTTGCAATGAGGGAGAAGGGGGGTGGGGGGGCGGGTTGAGGGGCTCTTCGCTGGCACCGGACATCACTTCCTATGGTGATGGGATTGGACAAGATACAGTGGGAACATAATTGGCAAGAGAGGGTTGACATGGGGAGAGCCAGTCACCTTTCTCTAGAAGTAGTAGCAGAAACCTCTTATAATGAAAGAAGGATAGTAGAGTTCACTGCATGTGGTTTCGTAATGTCATTCGGTGTGAAACTGATCGTTTTAAGTGAAAAGGGGTCAGGACAGAGAAAAACAGGGTTGGAAGGGGACAGGGAGGGAGAAACGAAGCAAAGAGGAAAGAAGTGAAACAAGCATTTACAATGCAATGGTTTTGCCTTTGTTAAAGTTAGAGCGATTGGCATTGCTCTTGACATTATTTTTATTTATGTTTTTTTTTAACATAAATAAATGGCATTGTCATTTACAATGCCACTAGCTTTATCTCTTGCAAATGACACACACCAACACCCACAGAGAGCCCCCCCAACACACACAAACCCCCCCCCACACACACACCCACACAGAGCCCCCCCACACACAGCCACACAAAGCCCCCCACACACACCCACACAGAGCCCCCCCACACACACACCCACACAGAGCCCCCCACACACTGCGAGCCCCACCCCACACACTGTGGGCTCGCTGCGAGCCCCCCCGCAGGCAACAGAGGCACGAAAACAGGATCACAAGCAAGCAACAGGGTCACAAGCAAGCAACAGGGTCCCAAGCAAGCAACAGGGTCACAAGCAGGCAACAGAGGCACTAAAACAGGGTCCCAAGCAGGCAACAGAGGCACGAAAACAGGGTCCCAAGCAGGCAACAGTGGCACGAAAAGAGGGTCCCAAGCAGGCAACAGAGGCACGAAAACAGGGTCACAAGCAAGCAACAGGGTCACAAGCAAGCAACAGGGTCCCAAGCAAGCAACAGGGGCACGTAAAGAGGGCCACAAGCAGGCAACAGAGGCACGAAAACAGGGTCCCAAGCAGGCAACAGCGGCACGAAAACAGGGTCCCAAGCAGGCAACAGCGGCACAAAAACAGGGTCCCAAGCAGGCAACAGAGGCACGAAAACAGGGTCCCAAGCAGGCAACAGAGGCACGTAAAGAGGGCCACAAGCAGGCAACAGAGGCACGTAAACAGGGCCACAAGCAGGCAACAGAGGCACGTAAACAGGGTCACAAGCAGGCAACAGAGGCACGAAAACAGGGTCACAAGCAGGCAACAGAGGCACAAAAACAGGGTCACAAGCAGGCAACAGAGGCACGAAAACAGGGTCACAAGCAAGCACTGCTCTCCCACTGCACCACAGTCTTAACTTGCACCCCAACCCCCAGCTGTTCCAGTGCCCGGCCCATGCACTGCTCTCTCACTGCACCACAGTCTTAACTTGCACCCCCACCCCAACCCCCAGCTGTTCCAGTGCCCCGGTCTATGCGCTGCTCTCCCACTGAACCACAGTCTTAACTTGCACCCCCCCCCCAACCCCCAGCTGTTCCAGTGCCCCGGCCCATGCACTGCTCTCTCGCTGCACCACAGTCTTAACTTGCACCCCCCCCCCCCAACCCCCACCTGTTCCAGCTGTTCCAGCTCTGAGGCCCACACAAAGCTCTGCCAACCAAACCCTGCTCTGCCAGTGCGCCTCACTTCTGACGCACATCTCCCCTGCTGTTCCAACACTGAGTCCCAGGCGCTCAGTGACGCATCACACAATGACGGCCCCTCACGCGAACTGGGACGAGGGGCTGCAGTGTCTCACAGACGTGCATTGGGGACCGTTTGAAGTATTGGGGGCCCCATGAAGAGTCCCCCCTGCTGCGCAGGTATCTGCGTCACGCCCCCATCTTTCACCCATGCCGCACTGCTGTGGTTGCGGAAATGCCCCCACCCCCACGGCGCTCGGTCAGCGCACCTCACGCCTTACCTGGGACCCCCCTGTTGTCCCGGAATGGAAGCGGCCGCTGGTCTGAGCGGCGCGAGCGGCTCTTCCGGCGCTAGGCCGAGGGCGCCAGAAAGAAGAGTGCGGGAAAGGGGACCGGAAGCGTTGGCACTGCACCCCAAACCTCTCCTGCAGCACTCTTGCATGCCTGGACTGGGGCCCACACACAGCTCTGCCCAACCCCGACCCTCTGCGTCACTCAAGAGATGGCCCTCTGACAGCAAATGGGGCAGAGGGCTTCCCCGCGGGGTGGTCTCTCTCTGGCATTGTGGGGTCTCTGTCTGTGGCAGCTAGTAAAGTCTACCTGTGACTGTCTCTTGCTCGCGGGGAGTCTCTCGGGCAGGGTGGGGGGCAGACGGTCACCTGCGAGGCCTAGAGGGAGCAGAGAGCGGTGTCAGCCCAGACTCACAGCCCCCACCCCTCCCCCCCAGGGACACACATCAGAACTCAGATCCCTGAGGACCGCCACTGTTAGCCCTGGCTGGCATGCCCCCACATAGATTGGGCTCATGCAGGCTCTCTAAACCCACAGCTTTAACCACCCCTGAACCGGTGAGCACGTAATCCCGGGTAAAACTTACAGCCCGGTCGGCTACCGAATCCAGCCGGCGGAACGTAAATTTCTGGTACCCACAGACTCGTGGGTGAAACTTGGTTCGTTGCCCACGGTGCGCACCTTGGCGCCCTTAATGTTTAACGGACAGCGGGAGGGGGCGGGCAGGCTCACGGACAGCGGGAGGGAGGCGGGCGGGCACACGGGCAGTGGGAGGGGGGAGGGAACGGCAAGAAAGCCACTCACCTAGACGCCAACTTCTTCCCCCGGGCTGCGGGGGGCGGGCACTTCCGGCCGGCCGCGCTAGGATTGGCCGGCCGGCCAGTCACGGGGCGGGAAACGGGAAGAAGAGACGCAGTAGTGCCGGCAATGCCGGACCAGACACGGGGGCGTTCCCGGCGTCCCGTGACGTCGGCAAAAGCCAAAGAATGTCGGGAACGCCCCCGTGTCTGGTCCGGCATTGACGGACAGGCCCCTCGTCCAATGGCAAGGCTCCGTTTACGGAGCCAGCCAATCAAGGACGAGGGCCGAACCAAGCCACACTACAGTTAACATCAGGTTTTCGCCTGCGCCGAAAAGATGCGCAGAGCGCATCTTCGGCGAGGCAAAACCTAAAAAGGAATGAATGAAAAAAGATGGAACGGAAGAAGGGAAAAGAAGCAGGGGAGAAGGATTTGAGGCGGGGATGATGAATGAAGTGAAGGGGATGAGGTAAGCAAAGAAGGATGGAATGAAATACGAAAATACATGAATTGAACAAATGAGGGAAAAGGTGAGATATGGAGAGCGATTTTCAGGGAGAAATGAAGGTACGACAGAAGGAGGAAGGAAGGAATTGGAAAAGGAACATTTTGGGTACAGTTGGGGAAAATTTAAGCAGCAGGAATAAGCAAATGACGTTCCTAAGAAAGAACTAAAAGAAGGTTTAGATCAGACAAAGTAGAAATGTACTTGCTTGAGATATGAACTCTAGGAGCAAAAATAAGATAAGCATAGAGTGGCAGAGGGGCATCTGCCTTCAAAGGTGGAAAACCGCAATTCTGACTGTCTAGCTTAACAATACACAATTAAAATATCGAATTCAACAATATGGATACTACTTACTATTCCCACAGAGAGGGAACCAATCAAAACTAAGCATTCAGAAACTCCTGGTGTCAGCCCTCTACCCGTGAATCATGCTAAGGAAGATTTCAGCTTTGTGGCCTTCATAGATATCTTGCAAAGGAGGATACATATCAGCCAGTAAGTCTCACACATAGGTGTTAAGATTTGCCGTTCACCTCGTGAAATGATACACTCAGTGCAGTCGCGGACGGCATTAATCGCTGTGGTGTGTCGTGCGGGGGGAGGGGTGGAAACATAATACATTTAAACAACATACCTGTCCACTGGCCGTCCGGGTCCCACATTTTCTCGGCTCCTTGTTCTGTTCTCCTGCCTCCAGCAGGAACAGGTAGCAGGCAGCCTCTCTCCTCCCATAAGCCAATCACAATGTTGCAATGGCAGCATTGTGATTAGTCGAGACAGCGCCCAGCCAGGCGCCTATGGGGAGGCTATATTCTCCATGTAGGCTGCATTGCAGCAGTGCTTAATTTGAGCAGGTGCTTTCAGGTGCTCAGCACCGGCACTTCTTTCACAGGGCCGGGGCTACAATTTCTGACCCTGCAGGTGGTGGTCTCAATATTAATTGTTTAAATTCAAAAGAAAAAGAATAACATACATTGCATGGTGACTGGCGCTGGTAAATGTTCATAGACAGGCCAGCATAGGCCTGTCCAGGCAGGCATGATTGTGTTTCCCCACATTAGTGATTATGTCATCACTCCGATCACAAATCCAAGAAGTCATCGACAAACTATGTCTTGCATTCTATTCCCCGAGTCTGCTGCACCCTGCCACTGCCTGAGCCTAAGCATCCCACTGGATAATTGTAGCTGGGTGTTGGCTCATGACGGAATTGAGGCAAGGAAGGTGCAAGAGCGCATTTGGAACTTGGGAGTGAGGGCTCTTGAGGAATAATAAACTAAAGTAAGTGTGGACTTTCCACTTGCTGTGTAGCCAGAGTAGCATATCCTGCAGCCTTGCATTGCTGCTATCCTCAACGTGCTTGTTGCAGCGTGGACCAACACAACTTTTGTGTGCCATGGCGTCACCTGTAGAATCTGTGCGCTGCACCCCAGCATGGTAATTGCTGAGCGTGCGTGAGTCCAGTAGGCACCACAGCCATACTTACCGCCATTGGCAGCATTATGGCTGGGGACAATGCCTGTGCTGTAGCAGTTAGGGTCACAGCAAGCTGAGCAGTGGATGCCGATGCCGTCGCCAGGGCCGGACTGGGAACCAAAACCAGCCCCGGCAAAGTGCTCGGCCGGCCCCCGGTGGGAGGTCTGAGCTCTTTCCCGGGGCCGGTTTTCAGTCGATTTTGTTGCAGGGACGATTTTGCAGCTATGCTGCATCAACGGCCATGTAACAAAAACGGTCCCCAGGGGCCCAAAACCGGCCCCCACCCTTGCGCGCACCGGGGATTGACCGGTGCCCGCAACGGCCAGTCAGGGCCTGGCCGTCGCCATCCCTGGACCTACTAAGTACAGGCAGCATTAGTAGTCACATCACCTGCTGTGCTCGAGCAGCTACCTGTTCTGCAAATAACCCAGTTATACTGCACTGATTAATCTATGCGAAAAAAGCATTTTCATTTGGTGTACATTTTGTTTTTGCACTCGGTTTAGGTAAGAAAGTAAAACACATGTCATCTTCCTATTCTTTAAGAAATACAACAGGAAAACGCAGAGTTCAAAATAGCAGGGACATGTACAGGCTGACGACAGGGGTCACAGGCAGCAGCAGTGTTATAGATGGCAGAGAGAGCAGGAGTAAAGAGGAGAAAGAAACAACAGGAGAGGAGAGAAATAAGACAGAGCTAAGTAGAAGAAAAGGAGAGCAAATAAGATACAAAGAGAAAGCAGCCATGATGTGAAGAAGAGAGCATTAAGAAGAGAGAAAATAGAATAAAAGAATGTAGAGGACAGGACAGATGAAAAAAAGCAGACAAATGATAAAACGGAGACACAGCAAGAAGAGTGATAGTAAAGAGCCAAGATCGAGGGGAGAGAGAGCAGAGCATGGATAAAAGTGAAGAGGAAAAAGGGCAGTGCTAGAATGAATAGAGGGCAAATCACAAATGCAGGGAATAAGGTAACACATCAGGTGTGACAAAGATGATAGAAAAGAATTAGAGAGGTGAGAGGATAGACTTAGGGGGCAGATAACAGATCAAGGTTAGAAGATAGAGACTGAGGCAGAGAGAGTGTTGAAAGTGGAGCTCACCTGAGGAAGCAGTGTGCTGTGGCCTCCTTGGCAGAATTTTCAGCGTGTGCATGACTGGTTTGGGCAGCCCTAGAGGGCCGACCAAACCAGTCATGCTCACTGAGGAGTGGGTACACCACTCCTCCCCTGCCCAGCCAGCCCTGCTCCTAGAGCAGCCCTGCCCACCCGCCCACTTGCAACCAAACACTTCTGCCTTCTGGCAGTGCAAGAAGCAGAAATACAAAATGGTAGTTTTACCATTTTATGTTTCTGCTTCTCGCACTGCGAGGAAGCAGTGGGACGACGCTCCTCTGCCGTAGTAGAGGAGGAGCAGCCCCTGACTCAATGGCCTTAACACAGAATTTAACAATAACAGCACAATGTTAATGAGCATAGCAAACATTAAGGCAGAGCAAGCTTTAAGTAAGTGAAATGTGGTGATTTCATACGCTCCACCACGGATGCAGGCAGATGCGTACAGATATAACAATCCAATGTAACAATCCTTTGCATGCATTACTTGAGAATACTCAGGCAAAATATTGAAAAAGACATTAGTAGCAACGTTTCCCTCAGAGCCATCGCTGTGTAAAAGCTGCAGTTTAAATGTACTATGCTCCCCTACATGTGTAAGATTAGGTGTAGGCTTGGCGAAACATGATTTTTTTATTTTTTATTTATTTGAGTTTTAGATAGTGCTGGCTAGACCCGGAGGTATCAGAGCGTTTTACATGAGGATCACAGTTACAGGCAAACATGTTATATTTGTTCAAGCGCAATCAAAACATAGGAGTCAAGGAAAAATCAGAGTTACATAAATTCGATGAGAGGGTGATGGGCGAGACAGGGAGACGGGGAGAAACTGTGCCCAAAGTCTGGCTGGGTAAGTGATGGTCAAGGGGATGAACCAAGGCCGATCTCCGCAATGGCTGAACAGACATAATGCTCGGACTCCGCTGTCAGAATAGTGATCAGGTGTACTCAGATAGTGTCAGATTAGCGCGGGGGTGAGAAACAATGGCCCGAATGAAATCCAGACGCCATCTTGAGGTCAGGCACAGACCTGGTAGGGTTATGTAAGGAAAAGATTCAGCTCAGGGAAAAAAGTCACCACTGGCGGCCCTGTTAGGGTCAGGCACACATCAGCCTCAGCTTCGAGTAAATAGTGGCCCCAGGGACCCTTCTCCACACCATACGTGTGCCATGAACTACAGTACTTTACAGGGAAGGACGGGCCGGTCTCCCTTTGCTCTTAAAAGGTCACAAGATCTCCCAGGCGTCCACAGGCGATCTGGAGTAGCGCAGTCCCTATAAGCCCACTTGGACGCATCTCCCTTCATGGCAGGCCAGCGCGGTAGGAGCTGCCATTTTGCCTCGCGCTGAGGGGGTTGAAGGTCCGCTCACCTCTGCCTTCAGCAACAAGTGTAACTGGGTTCCTGAAAAACTTGTCCGGCACACCCACTGCAACAGCGAAACATGATCAACAGGAAAGCCTAGTCTTAGCAATAAACAAATCATAAAGATAATAGAAATGATAGATACTATAGCCACTATTCCTCTGTGTTGATTTAGTGAAAGAATCACCATGATGTATTCAGAATCAGATAGGAAAAAAGAAAAACTAAAAAATAACATAAAACAAACATTTCAACTTGTTGCTTCTACCTGTGCAAATCTTCAAAACTTGATTTATTCAAAAGTGAATACGTACATTTGATTATCTTGTGAAGTTATCCCTAAACCCTACTTTATCTTCTTCTACAATGACAACTTTACCTTCTGAAGGAGCCTTGGCCCTAAGGAGTTTCAAAGTTTCGGCAAAGTTCAGTTAGTTCATGTGCATGATTCACTTGGATTAAGACAGTCGAATTTCAGGAACCAAATAATCCTCACTGTGGTAACCCTGAGGAAGGAGGTTTTTCAGGTACTTTTCATCAGTCGTCAGCTTTATGGATTACTTTGTCAGGTTCACTCTCAGCAAAGTGTGTCCATTCAGGAGCTGAGTACCTTTGACTAGGCAAACGTGTTCACTTAGATCTCCTGATCACTGGCCATTCATCTTTACTGTGACTTTGTTCATTCGTCTCTACTTCTTCATGGACAGTCACTAGGATGGGCTCCTCTGATACAACAGCTCTTTGTCTCCCACCCTTCCTTGGCCAGTCTTCTCTACTTGACCCCCTTCTGCTTGGCTCTTCTTCGGGGTCTGTGTTGATGCTTACAGTTTCACTTCCATGTGGCTACTCTTGGGTCATTCACCACAGGTTCAGCGCTTGTCCTAGCTTGACTTTGGGATCCTAGGGCATAATGTTCTCCCCTTTGGATAGTTCAAGGTGCTATGGAGCTTGAATCTGCAAATCAGTGGTTGTGGTCACCACCTCTTCACAAACTTGTCTCATTCTTCAGGTATGAGAAACATGCACCCAGTTTGGAAGGCCGCCGTACTTTACAACAGTGTGGGTTACCAGAATAACTTAGAAGAGGCTATGGCAATGGGGCTCCAGACACGACTTCCTGACGTATTTCTTCTACAGGAACCAGTCCCTCGGATTCAGGTTGTGGCACTATTCTTCAACCGGAAGGGAGTTTGCTCCTTCAATCTGATGGGAGAACACAGTACATCAGAAAGTCCTTTGCAGTAGTGAAGAACCATATCATCTGTAATATTTGAAGGCGCAGCTGCAGGCACAGCGGGAAGTATCATGACTCTTCCCAGGAAGATCTCATGCGAGGACAATGTTGTCCTCCGATCAGGGGTACTGAGCGACATTAAGGTAAGGGCCTCCAGCCACTTAAAGGCTATGCATGCACACACTTTGACTAGGCAGGTTTTTAGTATCCCGTTGATCTATTTAACAATCCATGATGCTTTAGGCTGGCAATTACAATGAAGTCTCTGATCCACTTGTAAGGATACACACAGCATATTCATTATTTCATTATTAAAATGAATTCCACAATCTAATTACAAAGAAACCGGAAGTCCTGAGGGAACACCACCCTCATATGGCTTGGCTACAGTTACACTGTCATTTCTCCTTGTTGGATACGCCATCACCCAATGTGAAAAGATGCACACTAACATTAAGATGTAATGGAGCACGTTATATAAAGGCCTCGCAACAAAATCAGGCTACATGCAATTGAAAGGACCACCTGATCCCCTATGTGACTGATAGTCACCCCAGTACACCCACTAACATGTAACTGTTGGTAAGTGACACATATGTGACACAATTTCTCAGCAATGACATTAAACCAGTGCACCTTGAACAGGCCCACCATCGCGTCTCACCCTATATGGGTGGGTAATGGAAATGTCTGCTGATAGGGCATCTGGCAAAACAGGTCTTCCATTTACCGAAACCTAAATCTCGTCTTGATTCTTCACAGACCCTGCTCTAACCCATCCATCCTGTTCACTCTCTACGGCTTCTTCCGGCAATTTCGCTAACTTCTTCTCACATATCACCAACGGTCAACAAGGGTTTCATAGATGCATCATTGTCTGATTCATTCAAATAGTCTCCTTTGAAGGTGTAAGACCCAAGAACGTATCTTGCTAGTTCTTCCGCATAGCAGCTGCCAAAGGTTACAAAATAACATCCAATCTTGTGCGTTGCTCTCTTCCCAACTGCTACTTCAACAGGCAGTTGCAGGGCCTCAAGTAAATTCATGACATAATTTCAATTTCTGATGGGAGAGCCAGACCAGCTCATGAAATCCCTCTAAGACCAGAACTGCCCTAAATTATGGCCCATGCCAAAACCCGCATTGATTATCAATGTAGATGGTGACACTAAAATTGTCAGAGTCGCAGCAAACTCTAGTAAAAGCAATCAGTTCAGTCACCTGTGCAGAGCGGGAGGCTTCCTCTACACCATGTAAGGTTCAAAGGGCATAGGCTGCTTTTAAATTCCCTCTTTCATCGCTTAAGCAAGAGCCATCCACAGACAACACATACTCAGGCTATTTCAGATGGACATCTTGAATGTTGGGTCTTGGCTTTGTACATAATTTTGTAACATCTAGGTAATCATGGTCAACCCCATCATCATTTTCATCAGTAACAAGCAAATGCAACAATGTGGCAGGGTTGATACAAGAGAACCTCTGCAGAAGATAACTTGCTCATAGCAGTCATACGTCTACTGATGGTCAGGTGTTGGGTCCAATTGGGGATAAGTAAGATATCAACAAAGTGTGGAAAAATGACTGTAAGAGGGTACTCCATGGTGATAACCTCAGATTGCTGAATGCTGACACTAACTGCGGCTACTACCTTTACGCCGCCTGGCAGCGCTTTGGCTACTTGGTCAAGAGTAGCTGAAAAATATGTGAAAGGACACTTGGAATTACCATGAGTTTGTGTGAGCACAGTGCGGGAGCACCCATCCCTGTTGCTGCAATGCAAGATACATTATTTCTCAAGGTCAGGCATTACTAGGGCATGGGCTGCAACAGAGACTTTCTTTCATGTTGAGGAAGGCACACATTCATGCATTGGCACATGGTAGTGGATCAGACTCATCTTTGTATTTAAGCCTCTGTAGATGCTTTGCCACTAGGAAAAAGTTAGGAATTCACTGACGGCAGTAGACCACCATTCTCCAAAACATCCTGACTTCTCTCTGAGTGTTTGGAGGGTTCATTTTCAGTATTGCAGAAATTATCTCTTGAGATGCCTTTCTTGCTCCTTCCTCAATATGATGTTGTATATATAGGATGTCTTTCTGACACTACTGTAATTCGGTCAGGGGCACTTTATGTCTATTTTCAGCCAAATGATTCCATAAGGCAATAGTATCTTGCCTGCAATCTTCTTGCATTGACAACGCCACTAACAAGGCAAGAACCAAATTGTACAGCATCTGCAAGGACTCCAGATTCTCTTTCAGTATCTGATCGAAGATTAAGTGGCTTTTTGTAAACCACTGTGGAAATCAACACCAAGCCAAAACTTAATTTTGGAACCAAAATGCAAAGAGGAACTAACCGTCATCATGTAATGGAATGGAAAAGGATGCTTGATACAGATCGATGATTGTGTACCACTCAGCATCACAGGGTCTTTAGAAAAATATCACAGCAGGATTCTGTACTACAGTATAACATGGCACAACAATATTATTAACCTTTCACAGTTCCTGCACTATTTGCCATTTTTTGTTTGCTTTCTGCAGGTCCATTGTAGGAGAATTGCAGAGACTCTCTGATATCTCTTTAAGATCCTTTTTCTGACATGGACTCAATTATGGGAGCAAATCCAGGCACAGCCTCTGGCGAGACATTGTATTAGGGAATTTTTGGATGCTCTGCATTTTGTTTAAATGTTATTCTCGCAGATTCAACATCTTTAATCAAGGCAATGTCTTTGCCAGTATAATCCCAGACTTCCTCCTTCACAGAGTCATTTAAGCACAATAGGCGAGCCTTCTTTTGTCATAAGTGAGAACAGTCCAATGGCTGACTTTTAGGTGCTCAACTTAAAGTCTGCATCCTGATCGTGTTTTTGGAGCTCAACAACATCCAGTGTGCAGTAAATCACACAAATAAATTTGCATAAAAGATCCCTGTCCAGTAGATAGACACGGCTCAAATCACATATTACAAATGGAGGGTCCTCTTCGAGAGGAATTATTTTCACAGGGACCTTAACTGAAAGAGGATGTACTATAAATAAGAATGACCTGCTTATTGGAGATACCTACAACTTGGACTTACTTTCCTGAGAGGGGGTAGGTTTGGTACTTTTGCAGTTTTTACAGTAGAATGAGTGGACATTCACCTCTCCATCTATATATGGGCCATTATGGTCTCTCTCAAAAACTGCAAGGGAGAAGTGTGGCTCAATGTTTAGAGCGGCAGACCCTGATGCAGAGATCTGGCCTGGGACCAGGGTTCAATTCCCGCCTCGGCGGGTCTTGGGCTCAATTTCCTCGGACCTGATAATTCTCGCCTCAGTGCCTATTCTAATCATGGAGCCCCACTCTGCAACTCTGGGCAATAGCTTGCTTAATCTCCACAACGGCCTCAACAGCGCTAGGATGCCAGGCTGCACCTTGGGGGTACCCAGGAGTGGGTGCCTCACAGGGAAAAAGCCAGGAAGGGTTCCACAGCGGTATTCGTACAAGGGCCGGAGAGACCCCATGTGGGGGGATTCGGGCGCTATACAAGTAATACAACATTTACACTTACCTACCACAGAATATTCCGGCTCTCTCAGACATCGTCATTGTAATTGATCAGTACTTGAATCTCCAAAACTGTAGAAGATTGGGAACTGTGAAAGGTTTTAGAATTTGTGAAGGTTTTCTACTTAACTCCCGGGTTCCGGTTCATAATAAATCTTGGGTTATTCAAATTATCTTGTATTAATAGGGCTTGGGGAATTTTAAGAATCTGTGATCTTGGCATTTGCATACTCTGCGCTGGCATAACGTTCATATTAGACATTTGACCATCAAATTGCATTCAATTTGGATATGAATACACTCACTTTCAACGAACCAACTTGTCACAATAATTGATACATCATGGTTTTATTCAGCATGGCTATATTCATCCCGAATTCAAATCAACTGGCAAACCTCAGTCTTTACCTTGTGGAACACCATTCCTATTCTGCAGATACCTGCAGAGTTTCCAGGTAGGAACTTCAGTCAGGGAATTTGTGATTCACGTTCACTAAAGGTAATATAACCTGTGAATCTTTAGATGTAATCAAACAAAGATCTTTCTGATCATCTTGAGAATGAGTTATAGACAAAATCAATAGATAAGAATACATTATTACATTAAGAAAATTACCATACGAAGAGCCAAAGAAAATATTCCCTTTGGCAATTCCTCCGTCTTTGGATGAATTGCACTAATATACAGGACTATGAGAGACAGGCTGATGCTCTGAACATCAAATTATATGAAAGACCATTTGATAAGAGACTCATGCAGTAGGGTTAGTCTTTATTCGATATTTTCAATCATAAAAGACACAATACAAACATACAATGTCATAAAATACCATGTAAGAATACATTAAGAAAAAATAATACTTGTTTTCAGTTTAAAAATTCGTATAAAATATCAGATTAGAAATTTTGTTTTTACCCCCTAAAATCATACAAATCTATAGAAGGAAATGTTAGTATCAACCAATAAAAGTTTAATAAATGTAATATCCGTTGTGTTAAAAATTAATATAAAACACCATAGATTGAGCAAATTCCCAAAGGGAGCAATTCATATGGGGCACACTTCCTGATTATTTATACTATCTAATTGTTGGGAAGAGTTACTGTGATAGCCTCCAAACTAGTTCTCCTAAGGGCCCATGTCCAGCTGAGAAATTTCGCCATAGCTATGACTATACCTGCTTTCAGAATACGCAGGGCTGTTTTACAAGATCTTGTACCAAGGTAAAACAGATCGGCTTCAGCCACTTGTGTTGAGGACCCTTGTATGCTGGACACACAAACAATACATGGGTTATAGACTCTTCCGTAGTTGGGCACATGGGACATTTAGTATATAAAACGTCGTGCCACTTTGACGTGAAAGATTTTAACAGAAGGGTGCCCACTCTAAATTGATGATATCATTTCCTATTGAAGGGTCTGGTAAGAAAAACCCAATAGGCTTCTCATCTCAGTTCATGCTTATGTTCTAGGAAGATGCCTGTTAGGGAGCTGCTTATTTGAATAATAAATGAAGAAAGATAACAATAGAATGGTCTATGTGGGTTGTTTCTCAAGTAGAGGTAATAATATTACAAACTTAATAAACAGTAATTGGAACATTATAAATAGCGAAGATCAGAACAAATTGGAGAAACCCCTATTTGTTATCTGGAGAAACACCAACCTCAGAAACAAATTTGTACATTCATAAAGAGAGAACATTCTGGGTGCACAAGTTAGTTAGTTAGAAAATAGTTGTGAACTTTAAGTGTGGTAGACATAGTATCTCCTCGTCTCGCATTTGTGGTCCTAGTGCCACGTGCCATTGGGTGCACGTAACAAACTGTAGAAGAAAATATATAGGGGAATATTTACAAAGAATTAGCGTAGGGCAGAGCCACAAGTAGTTTTTCTGTGCTGCCCTATCCCAATTCCAAAGGGCAGGAATGCACAGTATTTCAGCAGCAGTTGGTGACATTAAAAAAGGCCGGGCTCACAGTCAAGCTCACAGACACACACACACACTTACAGTCACAATCGTAAACACAGTCACACAAACACACACAATAAATCTCACAGCGAGTTAGGAAGGCAAAAAAAACAGAAATGTCTCACTTACCTTGCAGCACGTCCTCACGCTCTCAAGTCAATGGCTCCAACTCCTCCAAGTATGAGGTGACATAGCAAAGCAAACTACACCTTATCCAATCTAGATGCTGCTCAGAGCAGTATCTGGATTGGATGGAACAGGCTGCCTCTACACTCTGAAAAGCACCTGAGACCTGTGCCTGCTCTCTAACCCAGCTGTGTAAGATAACTGGGTTGGAGGATTTGAACTTTGCATGTCGGTTTGGCTGTGGCAAGGTAGCGGGCCAAACCAACATGGGCACTTCAAAGTGAAGGGGTAACTCGTCATTGCTGCCAATCAGCAGCAAAGACGCACTGGCCCGCCCTCTCCATTCGGCAGAAAGCTGGAAAAGTAAAATGGAAATAAACTAATTTTTATTACCATTTTATATTTCCACCTTTCTACTCAGCAGTAGGGGTAGTCTATCTCCTTATGCTCTCTTTTAAGATGGGATATGTAGGGTAAACTATCTGTGCATTAAGAGTCAGTATCAATGAACATATATAGTTGTTAGGAGTAAGAAACAAGGGGTTTTGTTAGTGGAACCTTTTATAAAGAAGAAACACGAAGAAAGTTGGTTTGCCCTGGAAAAAAACGTATGAAATATAGAGGGGGGGAGATGTTAATAGGGAAAGAACATTGAAGGAAAAATACTGTATTTTGAAATGTAGTTCCTATAGCTTTTGTCTGAATAGCAGAGAGAAAAAAAATGTTGAGATAACACTCACAATCACTGGACGATGTCATCAGTGATGTCATTTGAAATGTAATCAATGATGTCACTGGACATATCATGTGTGATGTAATATGTGAGATCACAAGCAGTGTATGGCGGGGGCGTAAGTTATAGTAAGCATAGGTAACTGTAACTGCTGAATTTCTATGGTTTTGTGTGAGTGAAATCTGTGTCTAACTATAATGTCTCTGTACCTTTAGTTTTTTCAACGAATTTCTAAGGTTTTTTAATTCTATGTCTTAACTATAACACCCTGTAACCTTTGTTCAGTGAATGTTTATGTTTTAAAAAATCTATTTCCTAAATAAAATGTCCCTGTAACTTTTTTTTCACTGCATTTCTACGTTTTTTGAATGTTTTTCCCAACTGTAAACTTTAGCCTTTGAGAGTGGATGAGTGTCTCAGTGGGTATGTGAGCAAGTGTGTGAGTGTCTTACTGGGTGTGTGAGTGGGTGCATGAGTGTCTCAGTGGGTCTGGGAGTGGCTCTGAGTGAGTATGTGAATCTCTGAGTGGGTCTGTGAGTTGTACGTAAGTCTCTGAGAAGGTCTGTGAGTAGGTGAGAGAGAATATGAGGGATTCTGTAAGTGGGTGCATGAGTGTCTGACTGGGTCTGTGAGTGGGTGTACATGTCTGAGTTTGTCTGTGAGTGGGGGCATGAGTGTTTGAATGTGTCTGTAAGTTTCTGTGAGAGTGTCCGATTCTTCTATGAGTGGGTGCATTAGAACCTGGGTGGGTTCTAGTCGTTTTCTGCCTTTTTCTGCTCATTTCTGACCTTTATTTTGTGTCTCTCTGCTTGCTGGTGACCTTTATTTTTGCTCTTTCTGCTTGTCTCTGACCTTTATCTTGCCTCTTTCTACTTTTATCTGATCTCTATTTTGTATCTTTCTGCTAATTTCTAACCTTTAATCTGCCCCATTCATCTAATTTCCGAACTTTATTCTCCCTCTTGCTGCTTATTTCTGACCTCTATTTTGCTTCTTTTTACCTTTGTTCTGCCTCTTTCTGCTCATTTCTGATCTTTAGTTTGCCTCTGTCTACCCGTTTCTGACCTTTCCTTTGCCTTTCTACTCATTTATGCCCTTATTGTGCCTTTTCTGCTAGTTTTTTATCTCTATTTTGCCTCTTTATTCTCGCATCTCACCTTTATCTTGCCTCGTTCTTCTCGTTGCTGACCTTTTTTCTGCCTCTTTCTGCACATTTCTAAGGATGAAAGGTAACATAACAATGAGCTGTCACCTCCTATACCACCCACCGGATAACACACTATCCTTTGCGAACAACTAGCAGATTTGATTACACACTGCTCACGCTCACATTCCCACAATATCATCCTTGGAGGCAAAAACCTTCACTGGAACGACAAACGCAAAACCTTAATCCAATCCCTCAATGACCAATGACTCAGTAACAACTTCTCCTAGCATTGGGAAGGTAAAACACACATTAAAGGTGCAACTTTTGGACGCCATCATAGCTCAGGAAGATATACTAATTATTGACAACATCCTCCTTGTATGCTAGTCGGAGCACTACTTTGTCTCTCTTAATTCACAACAACAAGGTATCTTCCCTCCCAATTCACATGTAGAAAACCTTTCAATGGAAAAGAAACATTGGACAAGTTCCTCTACATGACCTTGAAGAAAAAACGGCATCTCTACTACCCCCTCATCAGAAAACGTCTCAACAACTGCACCCCCCAACCACTACAATTCAACAATGAACTCCATGTTGGACCAAGTATCACCTCTAATTCTGAAAAAGGTGAAGAACACTCCCTCGAGATCCTGGTTCAACAAAGGCCTCATCTCTGAACGAAGACAGCTCAGATCAGCTGAAAGACTGGCAAACAAATCCATCCACAGCCCACCTGGACCAGCTCATGAGAGAATGCAGAAACTACAAAAACACCTAATGAATCAAAAAGCCTGCTTCTTCAGCAAGGAAAGAAACTTTCAAAAGAGCTCTTTAACATCACCCTCCTACAAACCTCCAGCCAGCCCTAAATAACCCTCAGATATCCAAAGAAACGTTGCCACCTTCTTTGATGATAAAATCTCGAAGATGGAGCTCTCCCTCAGAAACAAACCCCGCCCCAGAAAGAAAGACAACAACCCCCCTCCTCATTCCAACCGTACTCAGCAACGATCACCCCTCACGACAACATCGAGACCATCCAAACCCTAGGGCCCCACATTAAACAGATAAGCTGGAGGATTTTCAACCCACTCTCGGAGGAAGACATATCTTCTTTGCAGACTACGTCCAACCCCTCCCCCTGCTTTGAGTACCCACACCCAGCCTCCCTGGCAAAACAAATTCTCCCATTCCCTAATACCCCTCTGGACTAAGATAATAAACAGCTCCCTGAAAACCGGACTGCTGCCAGAATGTCTGAAACTAAGTCAAATCATGCCAAGAATCAAAAAACCAGGAGCAGACAAGGACGGCCTCAATAACTTCAGGCCAGTTTCTAATCTTCCCTTCCTAGCCAAAACTCTAGAGAGATGCGTTCACGCACAGCTTGACCAACATATCAAAACTAATAATTTTCTGGACCCCCACCAATCTGGCTTCAGAAATGGATGCAGCATGGAAGCAGCCATTCTGAACATAATAGATGACTTACACAAGTCTCTGGATACAGACCAAGGCTGCCTACTCATTCTCCTAGATCTATTGGTGGCCTTCAACACAGTCGGCCATATGCTCCTCTTGGATTCCCTGGTGCAGATGGCATGGTCCTACACTGGTTTGCTTCCTTTCTACATACCCACACTCAAAAAATAAAAATAGGCAATCAGACCTCGTATATGACAAGGACAACCCGTGGGATCCCCAAAGGCTCTGTCCTTTCGCCCACACTATTCAATATCTACTTGGAACCTCTCACTGCCATCCTCAACCAAGCTAAAATCCCCTTCTCTTTATTCGTGGGCTACATGGAAATCTTAGAAGACATTCTTCAATTCAACGTCACCCTCAAAGAAGTCCAACACTGGCTATCTTGCAACCACCTAAGGCTCAGCGAAGACAAGACCGAAATTCTACTCATATCAAATACGGAGCAGCCCACCTAGATGCTAGAATGGATAAAGTCAATTGACGCTCTCAACTGCTCGCTCTCTCTAGTCGACTCTGTCAAATCCCTAGGGATCACTTTGACTCCAAACTGACCATGAAAGATCATATTAAGAACAATGCGAAAGGTGGCTTCTACAGCCTGAAACTTCTGAACAAAATCAAACCCTACCTACCGCAGGAAGATCTCAAATCTCCCACACAAGCGCTGGTGCTGTCAAGACTGGACTACGGGAATGCCTCCCTCACAGGCTCTGACAAATATCACCTTGCACCCATCAGAACCACTCTCAATGCAGCAGCCAGAACGGTCACAGGAATCTAAAAATTCGACCACATCTCCCCCGCCATGAGAGATCTGAGATGGCTCCCAACTTGAGCTCGCTGCTGCTCAAAACAGCCTGTCTCAATCACAAAGCTCTACACACCGGAAAACCAGCCTACCTAGCCTCTAAGCTCAAAAGAGCATGACAGATAAGACTGATGTAAAGTGCTCTGATACCCCCGGGTCTTGCTAGCGCTATATAAAACTCTTAATAAATACATCTTTGGCAAGACTTTGTTAATGGTGGAGACACGCTCAGTGTTTATTGTGCTATCTGTTGTAACATCGCTAATTAAGAAGCTGCAAATCAACACAAGAATTATTGTAATACTGTAGGGTGTCGTGCAATGTGTATTGGTCATCTGTAGAGGGAAGGAAGACTAAGCGAGGTGACTAAAGAGTTGTCCATATTTTAAATGTAGAAAACGGAACTGACCTCTGCCAGGGAGCAGAGGACACATTCAATTCCATATTCAATACACTATAATGTAAATGTGATTGGTGTGTGGCAGGGTCACGGGAACATTATATTACACAGGATACCTCAGCAAATGTATGATGTTACAACGCATACATTTACAACGCATGCACGTAACAACACAGTTTTTAGATCGCAACATCCACTACAACGCATTCCATTACATCACATGACACTACATCGAATTTTTTTAAACTCCCTTTACAACGCATTCCATTACATTGCATACTACCTTTACAACGCATATCATTACAACACATACCATTACATTGCAATTAAGGTAAGTATTGGATAGAATAGGGGTAAAAATTACTATCCTAACTCCAGGGGGTGCAACAGTAGGGTAAGTGTTGGATAGTGTAGGGGTAAAAATTACTATTCTAACTCCAGGGGGTGCAACAGAAGGGTAAGCGTAGGATAGTGTAGGGGTACTATACGTTGTAATGGTATGCGTTGTAATGGTATGCATTGTAATGCCTGCGTTGTAGTGTCATGCGATGTAGTGTCATGCGTTATAATGGTATGCATTGTAATGCCTGCGTTGTAGTGACATGCGTTGTCATGGATGTTGCGATGTAATTACTGCGCTGTAAGTTTAGGGCAATGTAATGACTGCGTTGTAAAGGTAGTTTCCCACCTCAGCAAGAGGTCCTCTGAGTAGAACTGAGGATAAAGTGGGCAAAATAATATAATATTTCTGCAAATAATAATCTCCTAAATTTATGGGAACTTGTGTGTGGTCTCAATGATAAACTGATAACATTTGAGCTTTTACTTTTAGTAAAAATACAAAAAAATGGTATGTTCTAAACATCAATTAGGTAAGTTTAAATACATGATGTGGCCTCTGTAAACAGTTTTAATAAATTTTAATTTACAGTGTGTATATATATATTTTTAGTTATAGAATAGGAAGACGCTGCATTAATATTGATATGGGGCTCCATCTGCGAGCAGGTCAGCAGGGAGTTTTCATTAATCCCCAGGCAATAGGAAGTGACTGTGAAATATGATAAGCAGCACAGTAATCACTGGTCACAAGATGAAAATTTGTGAATTATATTAAGTTCTAATTGATTTAATAAGGATGGATATAGGGGCCAGTAGAGGATTCATATGCTTCTTTCCTGATTTAATTTTGGATTATTTGTAGAAGAGTCACACCACAAAACACTCTGATTCTCATTAAATGTTTTTGCTCAGTATTGAGAGCGATATACTGAGTAAGCATTAATTTTATGAGAGGGAAGGCACTTACAGTAAGTTATTTTAGATGGGAAAACAGTAGCAGAAATGTGTGTAAACAGGAAAAAATACATAGGGATGTTGATGATTATAAAAGGACCACATAAACAATAAGCAGGGAGCTGAAGTCACAAGATAGTTCGAAATTTGGGGCTATCAAGACTAATCAAGGTGGTTGATCCAGACTTGAATGATGGTGAGGGATGTTGAGTCTTGAGTTGTGTCTCAGAAGGAAGAGTCATACACATGTCTGTTTTTTAATATAAGGGTAACAGAATCCAGAAACGTGCAGGTGCTTCATGATAGACCTGCTGATTCTGCATAATAGTAAGTGCGAGGGGACAGATAAGGGTGCAAATTGATGAAGAGCTTTCTACATACCACAGTGTCATAAAAGGAACACAGCGGAAGAGCAATATGGGTAATGTGCAACTAGGCATTATGCCTGAGATATACAATGTTGTCTCTCTATGTTTTTAGGTTGCTGGATTTAAGAGCAATATCGGTAATGTGCATGGAGTTACATGTTTTTGTTTGTGAAGTATAACATTTCATTTTTATGTTTGTTTTCAAAAATACATTTACGAATGGCCTAAAGAAGGTAGACACAAAAAAACATTTCCACTGAACAGTGACTTTGTTTGGTAGATGTGCATAAGCTTTATGGCAAATGATTATGGCCTGGTTTAAAATTCTTCCTTGTCATTGTGATGCATGTTTATTGTTTTTGTGTTGGTTTTTATTGTGTATAATATACAAGGAAAGGAACAAAATAAAGGAGTTCACTTATAACCTGTAATACATGTATAATTGTTTTTATATATATGATATCATTATGTTTTTTTCTCAAAGTGTTCACATAATTGATTGAACTTATACATGACGCGTGTGTGTGTGTAAGTAATAGTGAACTAATGTTCTTAGGGGAGAACATCACCTATGAAGCATTTCTTTAAATGTGTTGCCCTTAACAAGTCACAGTACAATTTGGCTGATGGCATCTAAACGTGACACCTGTTTGGTGGTTTCAGTTCATATGCATGGGGTGTTTGACTGCATCTGAATTGTTTCGTTTTCGCTAGTTTCCTGGATTGCTTGCCACTGTTCGAGACATGCCTGACATCCCTCTCAGGTATCAAGTCCTTGGAGGAGGAAAGAATACTTTCACATTGGACCTGCATGAGCAGTTAGAGGTTGTTGCATTGGGGATTAATGGAGTCCTGTTATAGGCTTGAGGCTACACCTTTCATTTAGAAGCTGTGTGTTAGAAATTGGGTTTCGGGTTGGCTACAGTATGCACCTAAGTCAGGCAGAACTAACCACTCTAGTCAGAGCAATTCAGATACACACCAAGGTAACCTGTGCTCACCCTATGGTAGTTTGGCACAGAGCAGGCTGGTTTACCATCACAGACAATGTGTAAAGCGTTTGTGCAACACACTCATACAGCAACACACTGAATATACCAAAAACAGAGACTCTATGCAGGACTGTATACAAAATAGCTTTCTATATTGTACATACCACAAGACCAAAACAAAATAAATCATAAAATCAGTGCAAAAATCAGTGCAAGTACTGCAATTTCTTTTTAGAGACACTCATATGTTGCAGTAACTCTCGAAAAACGATATGAATCAATACATGCTTTGTGAATTATGCAGTAGTCAAGTATCACATTAGATGCAGAGTGTTAACATTGCATAAATATCACTTTAAATGTAAGTAACTCCCAAAGACTTGCCCAGGTAGGCACTTCTAAAGAAAAACATTAGATATATCCACAAAACAAAGGAGCACCAGCGCTCCTATTAGGTCTTAGACAGTACATTTTGTACACTGCTGAGATGGTGTACATCTTTTCTGGGGTAAATGCAGGCAAAAGTGCATGCCCGCTTTAAAGGGGCTCCACAGTAATCTCTGGCAATGATCCCCATTGGGGATAGCCACCGGATTTCCTGGATGCGGGAGTGAGGAAAAGCAAAACACCAGAAAGTCCTGGTGAGTATCTCTGATTTGTACTGAAGAAATGGTTTCCGCCCAATGTGGGTGCTAGGGGGCCACCCTTGGTCCTTCCTGACTGCACAGGCCTCCGATAAGTCATGCGCTGGGGCCGTGGTGCAATTTTACTGTGTCTTCCAGCCCCACTCACACTCAGTGCCTTTCAGTGGCGGGGAGAGCTCCGCACCCTGCAGAGGACTCATTTGAGCAGTGCAGCAAGCGTCGGTGGGCCTCAGAAGTGGGATTGCGGTGTCCGAAAACCAGTCTTCCCTATGGGTCGGGTCGCAGCAGCAGCCCTGATGTCACAGGGAGTCTCCTTGTTGCTCAGCACGTGTCCGGTGCAGAGAAAACTGACAATTCTTTGTGGGGCACTAGCCCCATCTCAACAGGAAGAGTCTGGTCTGCCTTTGCGGAGTTAGTGGATCAGCCATTCACTGACCATGACAATCCCTTCTCCAAAGGGGCAGTGCAAAGTGCTGGAGACACGCCCTGCTTTTAGAGAGAGGCGAAGCGCTCAACACATGCTAAGGGAGGTGCTACGGCTGGTTTTGGAAACAGGCAAACCAAGGAGGGGTCAGTCCCAGCTCCTTAATTAGCATGCTGCTGCTGGACCTACAACAGACAGAGTCCCACCGCAGAGGAGCTGGAGTGTAATTTCTTATGGCCCTGTGATCACAGAAACAGGGGACAAGCCAACAAGCCCTTGGAGAACACTTGGGGGTACAAAGGGGGCAGCAGCTAGCCGGCAAGCTAATTTAGGTCAGGATGCAAAGTGGCAGTCCGTAGTGTAGCCCAGCAGGCAGCAGGCAAACACAACAAAGTAGTTAGTCCAATGGCGGTCCCTCCTGGTAGCACAGCAGTCCTCTTACAATGTGCAGATTGCAGAGCTAGCAGCAACTGGTTACAATTCCCACCACATGTCTAAAAACATGGTGTCATAGCCCTAGTACTCAAACATGTATTTAATAAAAGGTTGACTTCAAAGGAACCATTAGAAGTGCTCAACAATCCCTGTCAGCCTAGCCTTGGCTCCTGACGATCAGTAGGGGATAAATTAGCCCTTTGCGTGAGGGTAGCACACAACCTATACAGTTCAACGTGAACCACCTCTCCGGCTCCTAGCCCAGGAAGACTATTGGTATGCAGATGAATGCAAATGTGTCTCCTGTCGCACCCATCCCTTCCCGTGTGGTGTCTGTCTAGAAAGAATGCAAAAGGTGTAGTTGTCACCCAGGCCAGACTTGTATTGGAGACAGGCTGCACAGTACAAAGAGTCATAAGCACAGATAAATGCTGACTTTCTAAAAGTGGTAACTCTAAGCTAGTAATATAAAACCCAACTAGCCCGTTATGTAGGATTTAGCAGCACTAATGTAAACATACTAAACATGGCAACGCTACTCCTTTCTGATCAGGAATTACCACTTAATGGTATATAAGGAAATTCCCAATGCTAGCCGATGAGAGGAGTAGGCTTCACAGTAGTAAAAAACGAAATAGGCTATTTGTCAATACCAGGACATGCCACACATAAAGGCACATGTCCTACCTTTTACTTATGTCACATCCTGCCCTTGGGGCTATGAGTGACCTACCTTAGGGGTGACCTATGTGTAATATAAGGGGAGTTTAAGGAGTTTGCCAAGTTAAAGTGGCAGTAAACTGTGCACACAGGTCCTGCAGTGGCAGGCCTGAGACAGGTTTGAAAGTCTACTTCTGTGGGTGGCACAAGCAGTGCTGGATGCCCACTAGTAGTATTTAATTTACAGCCCCTCCACAAGGGACTTACCAGTAAATCAAATATGCCAAAGAGGTGTAAACCAATCATACCATGGTTTAGAGGAGAGAGCACCTGCACTTTAGCACTGATTAGCAGTGGTAAAGTGCCCAGAGTTCTAAAACCAACAGAAAGAAGGTCAGAAAAATAGGCGGGGAAGGCAAAAAGTTTGAGAATAACCCTGCAAAAAGGGCCAGGTCCTACACAGGGAGACCTGTGTTCTAATCCTGGCCTTACCAAACATTGTGTGATTCTGGGCAAACCAATTCGTCTTTATGTGCCTGAAACTTTAATTAAGTGCAAATGCCCCTTTCATCACCAAAATGTATCTATATACTCATTGTACTTTTTATACAAGCAAGTTGGACCTTGCAACCTCGTTAGTCATTAAATGTATAAAATGATTAGTCTGTAACCTAGTCTATAGGTATCTAAAACATTCAATTTGTGGTTAGAGTAGCTAAAATAGAACACTGGATCAGTGAAATGTGTAGTCTGGCTAGTGAAATAGCACCGAAACTGTGAAAATAGCTTGTTGGGGCCAATTTTCTTAAGTACTACGCTGAGTGAATAAATGCCTGTCTTTTAACTGCGCATGCTTCAAACCAATGAATGCCTAAATGCAATGACAGAGGGACTGCGGATTGTTTTGTTAAATAACATAAACCATTATCTACATATAGACCTTTTTTGACTGAATGTGTTTAATTTTATCTATTTACAGAACTTAAAGCCTTTTGATGAGAGATATATAATTTACATATTTCACATCTCCTGACTTATTTGTGATTCTTTCAGATTGCTTTTGATATTAGGTCAGGTTTATAAAGAATACTTTTAAAACTGGAAAAAATCAAACAAAAAATATGGCTGCTTACGATTGTGTCTTTGTTTCTTGTTTCTAAAACAAAGCTGAACATATGAATGTTGGCCCTTACTTACCGCACCCAAGTCTGCATGCCTGGATAATTACCAGGCCTTTTTCACCCTTTTGACTCCGTCAGGGCTGACCTGCCAATATTTAACGGGGATCTGACTTTTATGAATAATAACTGGGTCTGACAAACATCGCACAATATGTAATTTTGACCCGTGAGAAGTGTGAGCAGCGGATGGAATTCTCCGAGGCATTTGTTGTAATTAGGTCTTACCTGGTGTGAAAATTATATGGTAAAAGGATGAGTCGTGTTTGGCCAGGGGTCGTGTCTGCTGTCAGTTTCTAAAAATATGGAAGAGGCACTACATCAAACAAAACCACTTAGCTAATAATAACACTCTTTAAAGGTGTTTTGTGTCCTCTTCCTGAAGGGTGCAGCCCTAAGGAACGCACATGTTGTGTTGGGAGATAGCAGTTTGTTGTTGTTGGGGTGGATTCTCTGTGCAGAAGGGCAGTGCATCAGCAAACAAAGTTCAAGTGCAGGCTGTGCAGCCTAACCTGGTTAATGCACCGGGTGACTGCAACTATCGCCTCACGGCCTCCGAGCCGGTTTTAAAGGAGTTGGAAGGGAGTCTGTGAGGTCAGCGTCATTGTCCCCCATGGTTCAACTCGCATTGTGGGGTTTTCATCTCAAACATCTCTTTGTGTCTTGCACATGGGTTGGTAATAGGGGTGAGTGAAATTACCCTCCAAGTTGGCACTACTGGCACTTTACTCAGTTTGGGAAGCGCGGCATATTTCCTAACTTCACTTCTGGGAGAAACTACCCTCAAATCAAATTTTTATGAAATTATTTTCTTGTAGTACATTTTTGGGGAAATAATTCTCCTCTTAAAAAGTTGTGTTAGGTCGAGCCTGGGCAGCGCTTGCGCTACTCTGCGAGCCATGCTGTATTGGAGTATTCTTGTGTAATTGTCCTTCTTAAATGCTGGCTTCTGATTTGTCATTAGGTTTGTTGGTCCCTCCTTAGTACCTACCACCTTGTGCTCCTTTGTAACCTCCCATGAGGACTGGCACTTTCACTTCGGTTGTTACACTGCACGTCTTATTTTCTTTAATGAGTTTCTCTTACTTAAGGAGGATCTCTCGTGCACAGTTGTGACCACCGGCTTGTTTATTTAACTCACAGCAAACAGGGAGCTCTTCAGGGGCCATGGGAGACAGAAGGAGCCAACTCAGTGATGTCATCAAGAATTTGCAATGCAATAGGTCTTGCATTTGCGAGAGTTTAAGCTATTGGCATTGTAAATGACAATGCCTTTTGTTTTAAAAACCAAAACATAAATAAAAGGCATTGTCATTTACAGTGCCAATAGCTCAAACTTGCATAAATGCGAGACAGGAGGGGAGCCAACAGTGATCCCCTCCTGTGGTCGCTTCTGCCCCCGTTGCGTGCTGGTGCTCCATATTGTATGTGCTTGCTGCACTGTCACCTGGGGGGCCCGATGCTGTGAGATGGAAACAAGGCCTCCGATATGGTGATCCCTCGACTTGTGCTTCGTCAGGAAGGGGCAGATGGCAGCACTACAAGACTAGGCAAGGCTGTTGGGGTGAGGGCCTGTGGCTGGGTGGGCCTGGCTTGGCACTGAGAAGAGACCTACAGACTGACACTGGCCCCTACAGAGAGACACAGGCATTGACTCCAGCCCCTCCAAAGGAGTTTGTTGCCTAACTGGGCCCTGAGCAGAGGTCTACGGATTGCCACTTGCCTCTGCAGGGAAACACAGGGATTGACTCCAGGACCACCACCAGTGTTTGTTGCCCCCCCAACACACCCCTCCCCAGCTCCAGACAGAAGATTTTTGCTGATTCACAGGTAGGAGTCCCGGCTGAGGTCGTCCCGATCCGGGCTTTCCCTTTTTGGGCGTGATGAATTGTGGATGACTACTACATGGGGCCCTCCATGATTAAGTTAAATCAAGCTTGGATGGGGGCTAGTCTTGTGTCCGCCAGCCGGCTATGCCTGGGGTGGCGTGACATCACTGAACTGAGGCCAAGAGAGGGCCCAAAAGTGGTGTGAGTGTGCTCAGTAGACTCTTACGGAGCCACCAGGGTGGGTTCAGGGGTGGTCCGAAGGAAAATGACTGGGTGATCACTTGCTAGCCCCAATCAGGTGACAGTGACTATTCCAGCGACCCCTCCCCCTTCCAGATTAAAGCTCTGCAGCCAGGAGCCTTAGAGAAGACTTTGAAAGGATGACCAGAGTGTTAGGAGCATGCGGTGATCACCAGACCAAACTCAACAAGTTTACAATGCCAAAAGACTTGCCCGATAATATACGGCCTACAGTCGCACTGGCTTCCTTCAGTGATGAGCCTTTTTCCCTTGTTGACGTAATGGCGTCTATTCAGTGAGTCTGGAATGCCCTTGAGTTCTAGACACAGTCTCTACATAAGGTACATTAATGAGAGCTGGCCTCCGCAATCTGGGGGCTTGAGTAAGTGAAGCGGAGGGCTCGATTATCACCCTCAAGGCTGAAACTGCAATGTTAAGGGGCCAAGGCAAACGCCTAAAAGCTACCACTACTGTATTGGAAACTAGACTGGAAGATTTCAAAGGATGTTCATGAAGGAACAATGTTCACATAATAGGGGCCTGCCGTAGACCTTTTTGTAGTAGACCTCATACTTAAGTAGCTACATACCCGTGGCCTTACAAACTACTTTCAGTTGAATGGGCCCATCATGTCCAGAGTTCCCTGCAAAAGCCACATGCACCTCCTCGCCCTATAATACCTAGCATCTTCAATTACAATGAGGTCATCCTGAAAGCTGCTCATTCTGCGCCACCAGTCCACTATGAAAACGCCACTAGCACCTTCTTCCCTGACTTCAGATTGAGAGTTCAAAGGCTATGCTGCCGTTTTCTTGAGGTCAAAAGGCCCTTGAGAAAAAAATTAGTTTAAATACTCTATGATCTTTCCACCAAAACTGCAGGAGGTCGCAAATGGCAAAACCTGGTACTTTACATCTCCTGACGAGGTTTGGGAGAGGCTGGATGGCTGGAAAATAGCTGAACAAACTGGACTCCCAATTAAGACCCAGGAGATGATGTTGTGAATCCAGTACCTCGAACAGGACACAGGAGTCGGGTGACCAGTGATAACGACTTGATTCAATGTAACACAGGGCACCTCACTTGTCACTTCCACAAGACTCCAGAGGGAACTGGTTATCAGGGGTTCAAGGGCTGCCCACAGATCTGATACTGGTACCGTAAAACATAGCTGCCGTGGTTGAGCGGGCATTTGACTCCTGCTCTTCACCTAGCTGTCATCCAGATTGGCAAGGAAAGAACTCTGAAAGATGGCATATGACTTCAGTAACATCTTTTTCATTCTTAAGTGTGGAGGGGTAGATGTGTGGTCGCTTGGCGACAACCACAGCCTCCTAAAGTCTGAACTATGTTTTGGAGCGACAGGCGCTTAGAAGAGTTGGGGGGCGGGCAGTTATGAGACTGCCATGCAAGGAGGCAGGAAGGGGGGTTTGGGCTGGGGCTTCAATTGAATCTTTCATTGTATGTTTTTCTTCAGACAGCTCCTTTGTAGCAAGCTACTAAAGACACAACAACAGTCTGATTGTTCGATGTCCCCGTCCTGACCACTGGTCCGTTCCATGGATAAATGAGAACCAACACTATCCTTGCTCATGTTCCCTTATGCTCACCACAATACTTTCCTCATCCAGTACATTGCTCTAAGGAGACATCCATGACCCCGGAGGTGGGTTCCAGACCCGAGCCCTTCCACTGAGCTTAGCTACCGTAGATCCATGGCTGACTCGTTAGCGGCTTTTAGCTTCAACATGCTCTCCTGGAACATCAATGGGCTGGGGGATAAGAGTAAAAATGGGGTGGTACTGCAATACCTTAAGAGGCACTCTAGATGTGGTTCTCCTCCAGGAGACACCTCCAGGGCAATGCCTATCATTCTTCAGACATGTGGGGATACACTATGGTGGTCCACGCAGGCTACATCATGGGCTCTAGAAGGGTGGGAATCCTTCTACATAAATTGCTGTCACCCACCATACAGAATACCTGTGCTGACACACACGGGAGATATGTGGTGCTTTTGGGTCCGTGAGAGGGCAGAACAATCTGAAGGGGTAGAGGGGGAAGGTAGTAGGTAAGGCAGCCCCCCACTCATACAGTATTCAAACAATTGAGGCCCCACCTATATGCAGCCGCATCCATATACATGACCAAGAGACAAGGACTGATTATCAGTATCACTTCCCAGGATGTGTCTGATAACATTAATCCTTAGGTCAAGATGCGTACTAATTCATCACACAGGACCACATACAATTCACCCAAGAAAAGGTGTGACACTCTCTGCCCCTCAAACCTAATCCTGCATGCACCTTTACATCCCTGCTTTCTCCCTTCGTCACTCTTTCTGTGACTTTCTCTTCTTCCTTCTTTCCCTCCATTGTGTTTTTATCTCCCCTATTATGGGTCAAAATCTGATGAGGAAAAACAAGTGCTAATGCCCACTAATAAGTGCCAGTGGCCCCACCTCCTGCAACCACTGGCTCAAATTAAGCACTGGTTGATATATACCATATAAGTTTCGTAATCCTTGTTAAAATTGCTGCTTGCAACTCTAGAACTTTTGACTGTTCAGCCAGAATGATGCAGAATGATGCTGATGAGCTTAAAAGTTTAAAGACTATTTTTTCTAAAGATCTTGGGTTAATAGATGCTAATGACATACAGTGAATTATTAACCGCCGACCTTAAAATGAATGTCTAAACGCTGCACGTTGCGCGAGCCATGTTTTATGTTTATTTATTTATTTATTTATTGAACAGTTTTCTATAGCGCGAACATGACCCATGGGTATCAGAGCTCTTAACAACATATGGAATATGATAAAACACATACCTATACAATATGGTGACACAAACATATATAATATAGCCTTATAGCCCGCCGTAGCGGGCTATACCGGCTATTAAAGGCCCGCTGAATCGTTAAAGGCCCGAGCCGAAGGCGAGGGACTTTAACGAGACAGCGGGACTTTAATAGCCGGTATAGCCCTGCTACGAAGGGCTATAAGGCTATTAGAACATTCTGCCACTAGAGGGCAGAATGTTCTAACAAATGGGGGGGCGTGGTCTGAACGCCGCACAAGATGGCGGCTTAGACGCGGAGCTCCGGACATCGAGCGCCGATACCAGCGGTTTTGCCATCTATTACTGCACCTTTTCGGACGCCGACTTAATCTTCTTGTATCGGAGTATGAGGTGAGCAGATTGACACCACCTGCGTCCCTCTACTCCGTTCAAATGCATATCTTTCGTGACTGACGCGGCGCGCTCTCAGGCGGCCGCCATTTCCCTTTGAACTTTTGCCGCGTCTCCGGTTTCAGTCAGCGGAGGACCTGCGCGACGGTGCGGTGCTCTCCTTGTCACACCTAAGTAATGCGGCAAAGATGATAGGCGCAATACTAATGTACCTCATTAAGTGAATCCTCCCGTTGGCGTTATTTCAGCCTTTGATCCCCTGTTTCTTCACGCTTTCTTCACGCTCAACGCTACATGCTGCTTTCAAGCTGAAGTTTCTTAATTGGGCGCCGCTCTTCAATGGAATTTGCCGGTCAGGATATTATTTGTTTCTGTATACCCTAGACAATGTCTACCTGTTTCTCCACATGATGCAGACGATTTTCCACCTCCTGTTTCATTATATGCAGTGCAATTCCAGTCTTTTTGCATGCACCTTTTCTTCAATGATGTTTTTTGTGTGACGCATTTTTCTTTTTTCTGCGCAACAAGGTCCTGACATCAATGTGTTGAGCTCTACCTCTCACAACACTGCCATTTTTTCATATTAAGGAGTGCCTTCTTCACAGAACTTCTATTTTCTGAGTCTACAGAAACACTACTATTTATCTCCCATACCATATATGGGGAAACTGCGCACTCTCAAGCTCACGGCTTCCAAATCCAAACCGCGTCTCTCCTCAGACTCTGACTCGACGCAGACCATGGAGGACACCATTCCTTCTAAAACGGATGTCACCCGTGGGGCAATTCCTAAGGCTACTGTCACCAGTAAACTTCTACAACCTGGCTCCACGAAACGTCACAAGAAAGATCCACCATCTCCAAGTTCTGAGTCATCATCCGCTTCCATGGATCTTATTCTTGAAGAACTTCGAGCACTCAAACCCTTTATGGCTGAAACTACTAAAACACTGCAGTTTCTTCATGATAAATGGTCCACTCTCGAATCCAGAGTCCTGTTGGTGGAACAATCAACGGAGGCTCTCCAATCTTCTTGCTCAAGAATTTCCTCATTGGAAAAGGATGTTTCTCTCTTAAGACGACAGACTGAGGAGTTGGAAAATAGAAATCGTCGCAATAACCTGCGCCTTTATAATCTTCCAGAGCTCACAGAAGGGTCCAATCCAACCTCCTTCTTCCAAACCTTCTTACCAAAAATTTTGGATCTTCCGTCTTCTGTCACACTTAACATTCAACGTGCTCATAGACTGGGTCCGAAAGTTTCCTCCAAACCCCGTGGAGTCATCATGCTCTTCCTACAATATACAGATTTACTTCAGGTACTCTCAGCAGCCAAAGCGAAGAAGCAGATTATATGGGAAGGTCACCGTCTGTATCTCTCTCAAGATGTAGCCAAAGTGACAGCTGACCGCAGGAAACAATTTCTTGATCTACGACCACGACTACGAGACCTTGGTGCCAGATTTGGTCTTCTTCATCCTTGCCTCTTCAAGGTTACGTATAAAGAAAAGACAACGACTTTTGAGGATCCACGAGTCCTTGAAGAATTCCTCCGACACCATGAAACCATCAACATGGACACTGCAAGACCAGTTTAATGATTTATATGTCTTCCTGATTGTCTGAAATATTTACCCTTTTATTTCCCTACTGTGCCTAGTATTGACTCCCCTTACCCTATTGTATACACATATCTCTTGTTTACTTCATTTTAATGTTGCGTAGTTCATATTTTTGGCGTTCTTATGTACTCCTAACTTATCTTTTCCATTTTTGTCTCATCACAGATCCTTTCCTTCTGTTCTCCATCCCGGTGTAGTTTCTGCTCCCTTCAATTCATCCTAAGCTGGTTCCCCGGTGTTCGATGACGTGAGTTTCTGTTGTTGATGTCGTCCTCTTCTGGCGTCGTCACCCCCCAGTTCTCATTTGTATTTGTTGTTCTGTCTCTTCTCTTGCCATGTTCTCTCTTATCTTCCTTCATACTCCTTTCTTTATCTCCTCTTTTTCTTACTCTTACCTTTTCTCTCTATCTCTCTCATATATCTGTTCTTGCAATCTTAATATTTCTCTCAACATTTCTCAACTATTTTTCTATTCCACTTTCTCTTTTCTCTTATATCATTCTCATGATAATGTACATTCCGAGTAGTCACCTGGAATGTTAAGGGGTTAAATAACCCCATTAAACGTCAGCGAGTTTTAACACATTTAACCAGACTTAAGGCAGATGTAGCCCTTCTCCAAGAATCCCACCTTACAGATTTAGAGGCTACTAAACTTAAACGATGTTGGGTGGGTCACGTTCTTTATTCACCTGCTGTAGGTAAGAAAAATGGTACTGTTATACTCTGTCATAAAAAGTTAAATGTTTCCATTGTATCTCAAGAGTGCGACGATGTTGGTCGATGGGTAATTGTTAATCTTCTTATAGATAAAATACCTCTAGTTATTTTCAATGTTTATGCCCCAACTGGTGTTGATAAATTGTTCTGGCCTTCTATTTCTAACAAACTCGTAACTCTCAATGACCAATACGTCATTCTTGGCGGTGACTGCAACCAAGTTTACGACCCCTTTATTGATAGAAATTCAAAAGTTAAATTTGTTCCTTCCAAAATGCATACCCAGTTTACCTCCTCTATCCAAAATAATGCGTTAGTTGACATTTGGAGGCTTTGTCACCCTGACCTCAGAGAATATTCTTTCTACTCCCCCACACATCACTCCCAATCACGTATTGATTACCTTTTTCTTAGCAAACCACTGGCTCAACTTGCCATTCATTCAGATATAGGCTCCATTCTCATTTCAGACCACGCTCCCGTTTTTGTGGACATTGATCTTATCCCCTACTCCCCTCATTCAGGCCGTTGGAGATTTAATAATTCTTTACTTCTCGATTCTACTTTTTGCACCCAATTTAAGCAATTTTCCACTGAATTTTTTACACTTAACCATCTTCCTGAATCTCCTTTTGTTATGATTTGGGACTCGTTTAAAGCAGCTGCACGTGGTTTTATTATTAACTTTGTCTCCCAAAAGAAAAAACAATCAATCTCTAAGTCAACTCAACTCTTGGATAAAATTAAGAAATTGGAATATGCGTACTATAACTCAAACTCCGAAACTTCTCTACGTGAATTAATTTCAGCCAAATTTGATTTCAATAAATTTACCACCAACGCCGCCTCTAACTCTCTTCTAAAATGCAATTCCCGCTATTACGGCGGCCAAAACAAGATGGGCAAGCTCCTCGCCAATTACCTTAAGATACGTAAAGAACGTACAAAAATTGAATCCTTGCAAGGCCCGAATGGAGTATCTTTCTTTAAAGATAAAGACATACTGGCTCAATTTGTTTCCTTTTACCAAAATCTCTACACCCCTGAATCTATTCCCGACCCTCAAGATCTCCTTTCATACTTTCAAAACATCCCTTCTCCAGAAGCTTCCCATCTTGATTTTCACTCATTAGATTTGGACATTAGCCAATCGGAAATTTCTCATGCAATCTCTATTCTTCGTCGAGGTAAAGCCCCAGGACCCGATGGTTTTACCATTGAATTCTATACTCATTTCTCCTCCCTTCTTCTCCCAAAATTGCATCTTCTATTCCAATCTTTTGCGGCCTCCGGATCTTCTCAAGGAACCTTCCAAGAAGCATTGATTTGTCTAATACCTAAACCTGATAAAGATCATACCCTTTGTAAGAATTATCGTCCCATATCACTAGTAAACACTGATTATAAAATCTTCGCCAAAATTATAGCTCTCCGATTAGATCCCCTACTACCAGAACTTATAGGCCCTGAACAATCCGGATTCGTTAAGGGTCGCCTATCATCAGATAACTCTCGTGTCTTCTTTAATATTTTGAGTAAAGCTCCATCCCTTTCTTCCCCCCTTGCTGCTATCTCCCTTGACGCTGAAAAAGCATTCGACAGAATTGGTTGGGACTTTATGTTCCAAGCTCTCCAATGGTTTGGCTTCCCCCCTAAATTCATATCTCTGATATCATTACTGTACTCTAGCCCCCATGCGTCACTCTTTGCCAACGGTATGGTTTCCGAGTACTTTCCTCTCCAAAGAGGGGTTCGTCAAGGATGCCCACTATCCCCTCTACTGTTTATCATAGCCCTAGAACCCTTTTTAACTAAGATTAGATTAGATGACACAATTACTGGTTTTCAATATGGTCCCCAAAAACAAGCTAAGTTATCTGTTTACGCTGATGACATTTTATTTTATTGTTCAGACCCTCAAACAACTCTCCCTTCCTTCCTCCATCAAGTTTCTTCTTTTTCCACTGTTTCAGGTTATCGTCTCAACACGGATAAATGTGAAATATTACCCTTAAACCCCTTATGTCAAAAACACCTCTTTGACTCCTCTGGTTTTTCCTGGCAACCTACGAAGATTAAATATTTAGGTATCTGGTTTGCTCCCCGTATTTCAGACACTCTTAAATTTAATTTCGAATCTCTCTCTAACAAAATCACCACATCAATAACTCGTTGGAATCCTCTATTCCTTTCTTGGTGGGGTCGATTGGACTCCATCAAAATGATGCTAGCACCCTTAGTTCTCTATTCCATATCCATGATTCCCATCCGTATTCCAGATCAATACTTCAAATCCATAGACTCCCTTCTATTAAAATTTTTGTGGAAAGGCAAAAAATCTCGGATAGCTCTTTCTTCCCTGAAAAAAGATAAATCTCTTGGCGGTGTCAAATTCCCCCACTTTAGATCATATCATAACGCATTTTCTTTAAAACAAGCTATGAAGTGGCTCTCTTCTGATCCTCCTCACATTCCTCCCCTGTGGCTCACATTAGAATCTTCTTTACTCAATCCTTACGAATTTCAAGAAGTTCTATCTTTTACCTCTAAGGTATCATCCCTATGCTCCCCTATCATTTCTCACTCTTGCTCTCTACTTCGTCCATATTTATTATCCACATACCCATCTGCCTCCTCCACTCACACCCAACCTATCTGGCATAATAAATTCCTCAAAATCCGTAACCGTTCCTTATACTGGAAAACGTGGCATTCCCGTGGTCTAAAATGGGTCTCACAACTTCTCTTAGACAATCAACCTCTGCCTTTTCACGATCTACAAACACAATTCTCACTACCCTCCTCATCCCGTAAACAATATTTATCACTGCTTCCGTCCCTTACCCAATATCTTTCCTCGCTCCCGACCTCTAATTCTATCCCTACCACACATCTTTCGATTTCTACTGCTATTGATCAGTCTCTTTCTGCTTCATTTATATATAAATCTCTACAAACCTCTGCTGATCGTATAAAATCTAAAGTTGAGTTGGCTTGGGAAAAAGATTTTTCTCACACATGGTCCCTTATTTTATGGGACAAAATCTGGTCTAAGATTCATAGTACATCCAGAGCTGCAAATACTACACAAACCTTATTCTTTATTTATAATCGTATACTATTCACTCCATTACTCCTATCATCCTTTTCCCCAGACATTCCATCTACTTGTTGGTCCTGCTCATCCCCTTTGGCTGATTTGAAACACATGCTATTCGAATGTCCTCCTATTTTACGTTTCTGGCACCGAGTTTGGTCCCAATTACAACAGATTTTCAATTTTACAGTTTCATTCTCCATTTCACACATTTTCCTAGGTTCCCTCTCTCCTATTTTTGCAGACTCCCATTATAACCAAAAATTACTTGATCTTTGCATAGCTATTGCTTTTCACCATGTTACATCACACTGGAAACAAGCTAATGATGTTTCTTTTACTGCTTGGTGGAACGCAGTATGCTTTAATCACAGACTTGACACTAATTATGTCTCTCCTACTTCCTTAGCAATAAAACGTGATCTTTTATGGCTTCCCCTCACTGAATATTTATCCAAAGTTGCTAAGCCTCCCCCATCATCTCCGATACGTAATGTTGAAGTTTGTAAACCACCATGAATGTATTACTTTATTCGATTATTATGTCATCCATTACATCTACTGTTTTACCATATTATTTATGTATTTTTATAAGCTAAGATATTTCCTCATTCTCCCTATGTTCCTCACATTCATTTATCTATTTTATATTTTATACATAAGTTTTCCTCAACTAATTCGCTAATATGTAAGATCGATTTCATGTTTCTCATAACTCTTGATTGTTTCTTCATTTTCTGTCTTTGTTCCTTTTTATTCCAATAAACTTCAAACTTAAAAAAAAAAAGAATGTTCTAACAAATTAAACAAAGGGTTCTCGAAGCTCGAGGGGATATAAATCCCCTCGAGCTTCGAGAAGCCTTTGTAGAACATTGGAATGTTGCTCTGCGGGCCTTTACCGGCCCGTAGAAGCAGGGAGCACTCCATTGTCTGCAATGGAGCTCCCAACATTCCAATGTTCTAATATACAATAATGCTAAAAGGTAATAAGTTAGGAATAATTCCATACCGGACGATTTAGGACGATAGTATAAAAATAAAATACGTAAGGGTCGGTATCTGTTTAAACATTAGAATATAATGCACTGAGGTAGGTTGGGGACTAATTATATTACTTTAGGACTTTATCTTCTCCCGTCCCATGGTTGGCATCATCTCAATCGCCAGTGTTATCATATCTTTGGTGAGTTTCTGTGATTTTTCCTGAGTTGTTATCCAACAGTCAGCTCAATGTCAGTTTTTAGCTGGTGGTTTGTCAAGCCTCTGGTAGGAACTTACTCATAAGAAAGATCTTAGCTTCCCTCTTAAATGTTGCAGTGTTTGTAATTTTTCTAATGCTCGTGGGAAGAGAGTTCCAGATTCTGGGGGCTACGCTCTCTCGTAGGTTTTTTTCTTTTTGAAGATAGGTGGTCTCAGCACCAGATCTTTGGCACTCCGGGCAGGTCTGTGTCCTCCTGAGATTTCTATTTTCTGGGCGAGGTATCTTGGTGTGTTGTAGTGAATCGCTTTATGGGTGATACATGCCATTTTTAGCTGTATTCTGGCTTCGTAAGGTAGCCAGTTTAAAGCTTTCAGGTGAGGGGAGATATGATCAAATTTCCTCGTTCCTGTAATAAGTCTTGCCGCTAACGAACGAGACTCCTCCATGCTAACTAGTTAGGCGACCCCCAACGACACCATTCTAAGGAGTCCGCTTACATTGATTATTGTGTTTCATCTCTGGCGCCTCTTTTCTTTCTCTTATATTATTGTGTATAAAGAATTCATAACTTAGGCGCTGAGAGGACTTCCTTTGCAGCTTTATATCACTTGAAGGTTTTGTGAATATAGTTGATTTAATATTATTTTTCTCCTTTGCAGGGTACACTAAGTTTGTTTATATGTAATGTATATAATGCATCAGTATGATGTATATAGATAAATATGTATAGTTTATCCCTTATTATTTTGTGTGCCACCTTGTCCTGTGATGCGTATATTTGTGTTTGTAAATTTGTGAAATGATACGCTGGACTAATAACTGTATACCACAAGATAATTAAATATATCTTGTGAGAGAAAAAAAGTTTTTTTGAATTTATCCCTCTACATCCCCTTTGTTCTACTTTTTCATCCTTGTGATGTACCTAGCCCAGGTTTTGGAGTGTTATTTGGGCAGAACCCCTATATAATCTTTTCCTGTTTGCCGCTGCATTGAGGCATGCTTTTAGAGGTGCTGTGGAGATTTTTGGTAGTCCTGCTAGCGTTGTACACCCATATTCAATCCTCGAGATAACCATTGATTGCACTGCTAGTTTTAGATCCGTCTCCGTTAAAAATGATTTCATTTTTAACGTGTTATCAAATGGATGAAAGTCTGTGTCATGATATCATCTTGGTGCACATAATGCCCTTATGGGAGTTGTAGATCAACTGCATACCTAAAAATGCAATTCTAAGAAGCGTGTTTGCTGTTCGGTTTTTAAGAAGTAAAGCATTTGAACCGGTGGTTTCCGGTGCTCAGCACCAGCACCTAATCATCGACACCAACGGTTTTCATTAGCGCAAGTTCAGGACACATTGTTTTATGGTAGGTACAGGGAGATTGAGTGATTTTCCCAGAATCACAGGATGTTGAGCCGAGGCTGAAACTCGAAACTGAATCCCCAGCTCAAAAGTTGGCAGCTCTTGCCATTATGCCCCATCCTCTCCCCACTTTCATGGTTAGTATTTGGTTCTGTTTTAGGCTGTGCCAACAGGAGAAATAGGCTGGTGCAAGCTGCCTCCTGATGAGAGCCCCAGCACTTTTTAGTTTTTAACAAATTAGCCACTGGCATAAAGACAGTTTGGTTCTGTGAGGAGCAGTTCTATGCATAACATATCATGACCTTGGTACATGGGAAAGAGCATAGCACATTCAGATGTCATACAGTAAAAATTAAACTTTTGTTTTGCAGTTTTATATAGTGAAAACTTCTTGACCTGAAGGTATTTGGGCACTTTATATGATCACCAGTTACATTACACAAGGACGCATAATTGTGGTTTTTTTTGTTAGGCACAGGGAGATTAAGGAAATTGCCTAGAATCACAGAATGCTGAGCCAACGCGGAGACTCAAACCTTGTTCCCTAGCACCAAAGTTGGCAGCTCTGGCTGTTACATCACATCCTGGTCAGATAATGTATCAATTTGGAAAACAAAAAAATACCCAAGAACGATAAACATTCTAGAACTGCCCCCGTCTCCCTAGTACCCCTTCCACTGTCCCAGGAGTGTCACAAACATACATCGAAGCTGTATAGTTCTCATCCGCGCAGTCTACGGGAGAATCTACCTGTGGGTCAGTTCCTTCAACTGAGATGCAACTGCACAGAGAAAAGTGAATATAAGGTGCATGCTAAAAAACAATGGGTATCAAAATGTTGTTTTGCGATTCTCAAATTGCGATTTTCAGAGAATCGCAATTTGAGAATCGCAAAATGCAATTTATGTGGGATTTGCTAGTAATTTTGTGAATCCCACATGTTCCTTATTTGCAAATCGCAAATTGAGATTCGCTAATAAGGAATACCTTCCCATTCATTCTTGTTAGTTAGGAGGCCCATAGGAATGATTAGGAAGGCATTCTCAATTTGCGATTAGCAATTAGAGAATCGCAAATTGAGAATGGAATTTCAAGGGTGGCAGGGTGGCAAAAAGACATCCTGTTGCACCCCTAAAATGTGTATGTCTGCACATGTGGCACACATACATGCCCTAAGGGCATGTATGTGCACCACATGGTACTTTAAAAAATGCAAAAAAGAGCATTTTCAAGTGAAATCGCAATTTACCACCAACTTGAAGTTGGTCGTAATTTGCGATTCCTGAAGGTCAAATAGCACTTTCTTTTGTTCTTCTTACATTGCATTTAAGGAATAGCAATTTGCGATTCCTTAAATGCAATCGTAAAATTAGGAATCGCAAAATTTGCGATTCCTTATTTTGCAAGTGGGTTTTTGTGTGCTACATTGCACATTGCTAATTTATTCTGTGAATTTCAGCGTTTGCGATCGCAATTTGGCTTCATACATATGGCCCATGTCTCAAACTCCTTGACAAACAATACCCTAAAAGATTAATCAAATCAGCTGACCAAAGAGCTCTCAATAATAACAGGGACCTCCTGCTAGAAAGTTGAAAAAAAACACAGAAAAACAACATAATCTGTGTCTCTACATATAATACACTATCCAAGCCTTTCCAGAAAATAATAAAGAAAAATTGGAACATACTGATGACCGCAGGGTTGGCGATGGAAAAACCAATGTTCTCCTTCAAGAAAGGGACTAGTATCAGGGACTTGGTTGTTCACACCCGCCCTAAAAAAAGCATTCAGAAGAACTCACAACAAACACTCTAGAACCTTCCCCCCAAGTTGGGCATTCACCTTGAGGGAATTGCAGTCCATGCCCGTTGACAAAAAGAGTGACTGAGTTAGACATTTGCCTAAAGACTCCATGGAAGTTAAAAAGTTTGACAAATTGTAACACCCAAAAAATGTGGAGTACATTATTCGATGTCCATGTAAATTGCGGCATGTGGGCATGACAACGAGAAAGATACACACAAGAATTTCTGAGCATCGCAGCACCATTTGGTGCAAAAGAAAATCCACCAGACTAACATGGGGACATACTGGAGAAACTGACAGGGACACGCCCGGACATGAATGGACCCTTGCTCCTGTTCGAACAAAGATGGGTGTATAGATTACGCACTGACAGACATGGTCTAAATGATGAGATTTCCTGGGGTGACTTGACTGTGAACTGATGAGCGTGTACCCCACCAAACATGTACACGTGACCCAGTTCTTTTTTTTTTTTTTTTTTATCCTCATTTGTGTGCGTAGCTCCAATCTACCAAAACAAAAGAGAAGACCACCACAGAGCAATAAGCCGACCAGTCGTGTAATGTGCCACTCAGCTTGTAGCTGGTAAGGGAAATTATGGAGAGCCAAGTAAGGCCAAATCCACTCAGCACTATATACAGTGACCAATCTTAAACCAGCTTAGGATGGTATCTCAGTTGATAGTGCCCGATTTATCGAGACCCCATTGGTGCCAAGATTGTTAATCTTGTTAACCAGGATGGGCAGTGCGCACGTTAATCATAGGACCTGGGGGAAAAAAAAAAAAAAAAAAAAAAAAACCCCAGGATTAGTCACGACTAAACCAGCATTGCCCAAAACGCTCTACTATTTGGATTCCCTGCCCTAGCTAGGTCAAGTTTGGAAATTTGAAAGAGTGATGTTCGCCATTCATGCACTGTAGGGGGTTGAGCGTCTTTCCAATGCCTGCATATCTCCCTGCGTGCAGCAAGTATGGAGTAAAATATCAATTTGGAAGCTGAGTTGCAGATTTTATTTCTCACACCAAAAATAACAAGAACCAAATCTATATTGACCTGTTCACCCAAGGATTCTGACAGCTTATTCTTAATGGCTTCCCAAAATTCTGTTAGATCTGGGCATTCTAGAAACATGTGAGTGTCCGTAGCTTCAATTAACCCACATCTCGGACATTTAATTGGGCCTGTTAATGAAAATTTAGTTAACCTGTATGGAGAATAATATGCCCTATGTATGGTAAAAAGGTGGTTTCTACGAAGCCACGAAGGTTTAACTAACTTCCATAACAATGAGCATGAGGCGGTCCAGAGCTCTTCTACATCAAATCCTGGCATTAATTCTGCCCACAGCGTGGTTGGTAACTGGAAACTGACATCCATTTCGTCTACTATTTTGTTATACACGCTTGAGATTTCTTTTTTTGCCACCGGACTATCTACTAAACAGTTGACCAGGTCGCTAAGGCCACCTATATGTTGCTTGTTACGTCTTGCTGGCAGATCTTTATATGACTGAGCCCAGCTGGAAATCTGAATATATATAAAAAATGACAACCCTGGACCAACTTTATTGCTAAGATGATCCCATGGAAGTAAAGACCCGTCCAAAAACAGGTCTTCCCAGCAATGGATATCAGCTTCTAATAGTGATTTGTTAAGAGCATCTGTTGTCAATATGGGTGGGTTGGGTAGGTTCCATATTGGAGCCTTTGCAGAATAATAGCCAATCTTTATCGCTTGCCTAATTTTATACCACGTGGATATAGACCCTTTTAGAACTTTCAGTTTTATCTTTTTAAAGAATTTGGGATCACCAAACTTAAACAAAAAACTGGCATGATCAACTCCCTCACAATCTAGTAAAGTGGAAAAAAGCGGGCCCTTCCCTGTAGATGTGGGGATTTTAAACAGCATACGCATATGCGATAATCGGAACGCCCATGCGTATATTTGAAGGTCAGGGCCAACCAAGCCCCCTTTCTCCCTACGACGCCTAATTTTTTTCCACGAGATTCTGGCACTTTTATTATTCCAAATGAAGCTAGTAATCGAGCTCTGCAATTTAGAAATTAACTTAGGATCGAAATAAAGTGGTATAGTGTTAAATAAAAAAGAAACTTTCGGCAAAATACTCATCTTCACCAAATTAAGTTTACCCAAAATGGAAAGTGGGAGATGAGACCAGCCTCTCATAAGTTTCCGGCACTCTGCAGCTACTTTATTAAAGTTTAGAGAGGCAATAGTGTTGATATCATTAACTATATTTACCCCCAGATACCGAATTAGACTTTTTGATGTCCCATTATTATTCGTTCTATTGCAATTCCAGGACATTGATTCTGTTTTGAGGGCATTGATTTCGTACCCGGACACTTTCCCAAATGTAAGGGCCTGTTCAACTACCTCAGGGTATGCCTCTTCATAGCTTGTGGAGAAAATCATGATGTCATCAGCATAGAGTGCCACCTTCTTATCCCAACCACCAAAGCTAAAGGAGTTAATAAGACTATTATTCCTAAGCATTTGAGCAAAGGGTTCTATGTAAACGTCAAAACGAAGAGGGGACAGGGGGCAACCCTGTCTGGTTCCTCTCATGACCTTAAAGGGTTCTGTCAAACCACCATTAATTAACAATGAGGCGGATGGGTTACGGTACAGGAGCTCTATGGTCCTCCGAAATCTGTCCCCAACGTTAAACCTCTTCAAAGCCTCCGATAGGTATAACCAGTTCACTTTATCGAAGGCCTTGGTGGCGTCAAGGGTAAGCACAACCAGTGGAATTTGCTCCTTTATAGCAATGTCTAGTGTACCAATCAATTCATACGTAAGATCGCCAAGCTGTCTCCCTTTAATAAACCCCTTTTGTGTAGGATCTATAATATCAGGGGTCACCTGACCTAGCCGATTTGCTAATATAGAAGTAAAAATCTTGTAATCGGCATTTAATATGGAGATGGGTCTGTATGAGCCACATTCAGAAGCGGGTTTGCCAGGTTTCAGGATGAGGGTAATAGAGGCATTATTCCATGATTCTGGTGGTAATTCGCCTTCTCTAAGAATTTGGTTGAACAAAGTGGCCAGCACTGGAGCGATCTCCGAGACAAGTTTTTTATATATCTCGCAAGGCATACCATCAGTACCTACCGCCTTTCCGCTCTTGGATTTCTTAATGGCCTCCTCAACCTCTATTATGGTTATTTCTTTATCTAATGAGCGGGACTGCTCAATAGTTAGGGACGGAAGAGATATACCTTCAAACCAATTAATTATATCACTCTGTTTGGGCTTAAGATCATCTTGGTATATAGACTCAAAAAAATCCCTAAAGACTGCTCTAATTTCATCATCCCTGGAAACAGTGCCCTGAGGAGTAGTGACAGAACAGATATTGTTACGGACCCGGTCAGATTTTGTTTTCCAGGCGAGTAATTTTCCTGCCCCCTCCCCATATTGGAAATGTGAGAGTTTGCTTGCCTCCCATCTCTGAATGACCCTCTTCTCCAGAACTGTAGACATTAAAAGCTTCAACTCATTCAATTCCGCTTGTTTGATATTAATGGCTGAATTATCCATAAGGGTAGTATTGTCTAATTCCCTTTGTACATTCAAAATATTTCTTTCGATAGAGGTTACTTCATCTGTATATTGTCTAGCACGATAAACTACTTTATTTTTAATAAGACCTCTTAAAGTACTTTTGAACGTGTCCCAAATAATTCCTATGGGGGCTGTTCCCTCATTAGTACTAAAGAAGTATCTTGTCTCTGATAGTAAGAATGTAATATCTTCCGTTGAAGAGAGAAAAGATCTGTCAAAAGACCATATTCTAGTAAGAGGTGTCATCGCCAGTTTTAGATCTAACACTAATGCAGAATGGTCAGAGAGATGTAATGGATTATGCTTTATTCTGGTGACGTTATCAGCTAAAGCTCTACTTGTAAGAATAAAATCAATTCTGGATCTGTGTCTGTATTTCCAGTTTCTAAACGAAAATTCTTGCTTTGGACCCTCTTTGAATCGCCAAATATCTATATAATCATATTGTTTCATTAAACCTAGTAGACAGTTTCTAGATTTAGAGATGGTTTTCTGCCTACTATTAGGTGATTTATCCAAAAGTGGATTAAAAATTATGTTGAAATCCCCTGCTATAATAACAGGGTCAGGAAAATTAAGCAAATGGCTAAAAAGGGTTTCTAATACTGAGGGGTCGTCTATGTTGGGACCGTAATATCCTACAAGAGTTAGCTTAGTGTCACCTAATTCTACTGCAACAATAGCCCATCTCCCTCCGGAGTCTACTTTCTGGTGTCTTAATTTAAATACCACTGATTTTTTGAATATGATCGAAACCCCCCTTGTGTTGGAACCTTGTGTTGTTGAAATAGCTGATTCTATCCATCTATTTCTATGAACCAGATCAAGCATTTCAGTCTCGGTTAAATGCGTTTCCTGGAGGATAATGATCCCCGCATCGCAGTCCCGGAGATACTGCATAATTTTGTTAGCCCGCGGTCTGGTGCGAAGACCATTAACATTCCAGGATAATATTTTTAGATTAGCCATAGGTCACTTATTAAGGCTGACTGTAAGAAAGAGAAGCTGGAAAATTCAGGAAAATTATTGCTATATAGCTTAGGATGAGAAAAAACCATAATGTTAAGGAAAATGTTTACAAATAACGATTGGAGCTTTTTTTCAGAAATATAATTGTGTCCCTTTACCTCCCCATTCCCCCCCCTAAACCCACCCTGGGAAAACCCCGTACTCACCAACCGGAAAGCTTCCGGAAGTAAGTGCCCCTAGCTCTTCCCCATCTCGTCGCAATGTGCCTTTAGTATCTAGAAAGTGGCTCACCGTTTACTTTTATAGTTGACTTAATTGCTAATAATGTGAGTGAAGTTATGTAATTTTTTTTTTTTTTTTAACTTTCTTACCCCACCAATTTTTTTTTTCTTTTTTTTAATTTTATTTATTTTGTATGTTTTGATATGTTTTTTTTTTTCCGAATGCTTTATTCCCCCGTATGTTTAATGTTTTATATATATATATTTTTTTTTTTGGGGATAAGCTTTATGAGCTTGTCAGTATCATTTATTAGACTTTACATTATGGAACCACATGACAGCTACCCAACAATTGTGGGGTGTTACTCAAGAAGATATTAATTAGTGTTATCTCCTCAGAACTTGGTGTCACTCTCTTTGTTTCTTATTGCCGAGAGACAGTAAGAGGTCATCAGCAGCTTGCACTGATCTGATGTTGTGCATTTTGTTATCGTGACCCAGTTCTGTATACTGAATACATCCACTTGCTTTGGTGTAATAACGTGTGACTTAAATGGATGTACAAGAGAAGCTGAGTACTGACGGGTAGAAATGGGTAGAGACTGAATGTTAATGGCACTAGTAACATAGAACAAGGCAATGAAGCTACGTTATAGTAAAGACGTGTGTTTTTTAAGATTTACTAGTCTCAACCAATTCAAACATTCACTGGTTGGAGTATTCGCCGAATGTGACTACTTTTCCCACAACCCGCTAGTTACCCCGGGGTTCTGACGTAATGACAACTTCCGGATCACTAGGGCTGACACTTGGTCCGAAGTAGCTATTTAGAGTTCAGCCCGACAAACCGCAAACTTGTATTACAGTGTAGAGCAGGAGGGACATAAGTAAAATGGGCGGGAGATACCTTTTGATGAAGTAAGTGGGGGCCTCCTACACGGAGGGAACCCTAGCGAGTGCGATTCAATTGTATTTGTGAACCTCGCTTCCGAGCAATTGCAGGATATGATTTGGCAAATGAACATGGATGGTGGTATTGATATTGGCAGTAAAAGAAATTATTCATGAATGACTACAAAAACCGCGCTTCTGAGCACTCCCCAGACATTATTTTGCAAGTGAGCGTGGGTGGTGGTACTGGTATTGGCACAAAACAAATTAATCATGAGTGGCTACAGAGTGGTTTGGTTATCACAGAGACTTACTGCAGAGGCAACACTAAGCTACACATGTCTCCCTATTATCCTCCCGATATGATTATAACATGATTTGGCAAGTGAGTGTGGTGGCGGTATTGCTATTGCCACGAAATGAAGTAATCATGGAAGGGTTCACTAGATGAGGTTTTTGGTTCTTTCCTATATTAGTGTGTGACTAAAAAGGACCCCCACTCTCTCTGTGACCTTGAAGATAGTAGCACCCAGACTGTAGTGTAAGGGATGTATGCTTTTTAACTAGTGATATCAATCACAATAGGAAACTAGAAGTAGTGACACATAGGCTAGTGGCCTTAACACTATAGATCACTGATTTTTCCTTCTTTTTAACTTTTTACAACTACATTTATGTTTGTTTCTCCATTGATAGAGATCACAGGCCTCACATAGACCTTAGAAGTCCTGAGCCAAACTAAATAAAAGTAACTAATTGTACGACTAAGATCCTTGAGTAACTTATGCATCCTGTATACCTTATCTATTATAGGTGGCAAGAACAAGTTTTTCAACCACAGGCAGGTAATTATGGTAGGACCTTTATTAGGAATCCACCAAACCTCTACCTAATAGATTCCAATCTGAATCTTTTGTAGGTACTCTTCATAGGGATCCGTTGCCCTGACGAATGCCCCAGACCGTTTAGGCTTATGATAGTGGGCAGGAACATGTTGGCAATAATTTGGGGGTGAGACATTGAACTCCAATACCCAAGTCTCATTTTATTTTTAATCTTACCTAGCGTTCCATGAATAAAGGTAGCATTGCCCCTGGAACTCTAAGGTATTTTTAAAGTTTTCATCTGGATCCCCTGTTAAATTGAGTTGTTCAGTAAGATTCATGCAAGAATTCCCTCCTAACTATTCAGTCTTCGACGAGGTGAGTCCGCCCGGGTGGCATTGTTCTACCAGGGTGGGGAGAGGATTCCTATGATGAAGCATGACACTGATGTGTGTGAGATTTCATCTTCCATTAAGGATGACTCCCCTATAAGTTAGGAATCTAAGGTATCAGCTCCAAAGCGGGCACACTTTCACTAGATTCGGGTCTCTAATGCGTTAGATACACCCGTTCAGTGTATCACTGACACCGTACAACTTTGTTGTGCTATAGTTTAAAGGAAACCAATCAACAATTATTCAGCACATAATTGGGTAAAAGGTTAGTGCTAGAACTGTTATGCAGAGGAAGGTAGGACAAATGTTAGCAAAAGGTCACTTTGCTACTTAGATTTAGGTCACATAAAATCACACAAACAATATTAAAAACAGTTTGCATTTAATATCAAACATTTCATAACAAGTCCTTCTAAATAAAAATTCTGCCAATGCAACGTTTCAGCAATCTTGGAATCAATACCCTGCCTTCATCAGGACAAATTCATATGAAGACAACCTTCATAAAATACAAAAATTAAAGCTTGATCTTACATCTATTCACTCTTTTTTTCCAAAAGAATCATACAATGATCTGCATGCCGCCTCTTCCAATATAGTTATTTATTTATAAAGTTTTATAAAGTGCGAACATGACCCTTGTGGGTATCAGAGCACTGTACACACGACGAGAGCATGAATAAACTCCGTACAATAGAGGTCAGCACAGTGACACCACAAGGAGTACCCAATGAAGATCAGGGACCTGGTAGTGGGCCACACTAGATCCATTTCTCCTAGGGTGTAAAATATTTCCTGTAACATTCAAAAAAACCAGCAAAAGTGAACTCGATACAACATAATAAAATAATTGACAAACAGTAAGGGTGAGGGCCCTCGGGTAAAATAACAATTAACAACCTAACATAAATTAAATGGAGAACGATATGTTGGGATAAATGTCAGCTCTGTCAACAAGGGGACATGTAAAAGAGAACACGATGATGTAGTTAATGATCACACAGGAAAATCAATTTGGCCTGCTTCTTGAAGTAGGCAGTGGAAGGATTGGCTCTAATCTCAGTAGGAAGAGCATTCCAAATTCTAGGTGCAAGGCTGGGGAAAGAACCAGTGAAAGGCCGGAGAAAGTTAATCATCTGTGTGTTAAAGGCCAAGATACTCTGGTCACTAAACCTTTTCCCTATAGGGTTAACTTTTCTGCTGCACCGTACCTTTCTACCTGCCTCAATGTAACTCCCCTTCTTCAAAGTTATAAGGGATCTTCAGAGTAAATGAAATTGCCTCATAGGATGTTGTATTGATTTTAAGTATAGCACGAAAGGGAAATTTGTTTGTTTTTTGGTTAAATCTTATGCATGCCATTCTCGGTGCATAAGTACTGCATAAGTAGCGCTCCTAGATATTCCTGTGATCTGTAAGTAAAGCTGCTAATCAAACCTGATGGAAATTCTCTTTCAAAGCTAAGTGGCACATTTCAATATGAATGAAACAGGAGTCATTTGTCATTTGGGATTGCCCTGGGAGCTATTTCACTGCATTTGGTGTGTTTTCCTCTGGAATGCTGGTACACAGCGCCTTTACATGCAGCCCAATCAGAGAATCTTCATCAGCGTCTAACTGAACTTATTTCAGCAAGTCTATAGTATAGTTAGTATCCTTAAAGAAGGAAGGCTTTTGTTTTGCTAGTGGTCTCAGAAAGCAATCACAAAAATGTGATAGTGTTTTGAAAGTGGCTCCAATACTAGATACTATTTGTCTACCAGAAAGAGGAGATCTGTTTTTATGGATCTTTGGTGAAGTGTAAAACCAAAGTATTGTTGTTTTATGCACCTCAAGGAAGTCAGCATCATGTTTGTTAATACCACTGGATTGGACTGTTTCCTATGAGTTCTTAGGCATTCACTGAGGTCCTGTGCAATATTCCTGCATCTATTCTCATCACTTAACAGTCAAGCACTTTCGCTGGAACAGCCTTTGATAGACCGTATTACTATGGCAGCTCCATTATCTGCGGGTTTGATGATAATGGAGAGTCATTGGTTAATTCTTTGACAGCTTGTTGTTCTGCTCTTGATAAATTATAAAAATGGGTCAGAGGTCCTCTTGTATCTGGTTTTGCTACAGACTCAAGACTGCCTTTTCAATAGTGTCCACCATTAAGATAACCATAAGATGTGGTGGCAGGTGGAAAATGGGTCGCTTTTTGGGACCCTTATTCCTGTTGTGCTCCCCTGAAGGGGCCCTAGAACTAAGAAATAATTTTAGTTTGATTTTCCTGAAGAAGCCAGATTATGACAGATTATGTAATTTGATAAGTAACCAATTCCTCCTTAGTATGTTTCTTCTTTTTGGCTGATTCTCCATCGGCATCCCTTTCAGTTTCATTATATATATATATCTCTTATCGAATATTACAATCAACACAACAGTGTCAAACAGTGTTTACATGTGGAATCCCTTGTTACCACATCTCCTGCTCTCTCCATCACCTCCAAAAACTGGACCGCATTCCAGTTCATCACTTCTTTTGCCCCCTGGACCACTACAGCTGTAGACCAAGATTCTACAAATTAGCAATGTGGTGGCCCCATAAGAACAATCTAGCACAAACAGCCATGTTACATCCCCTCAATAGCAACCTCAGACTGTTTTTGACCTTGTTGGGCCTCATCACTGAGGTGAAGCTTAGGCCCTATGGCATGGAACCCACATGGAAGCATATTCTTGTCATGACAAAGCAAGGTCAGTAAAACTACAAGTACCCACGAAAGAACCAAACTCCAATGGCTGGAATTGTATCCTGTGGACCAATCTGTGCAAATCTGATTTTTCTTTGAAAATATCTTTCTGATCAACATTTGTTTGTTTGTGTGTGTGTGTGTGTGTGTGTGTGTGCAAAACACAAACAAAAATGGTGTGAGTGCAAGAAGCCTGATAAATGGCTGCCCCTATGTTTATTCCACCCAATAAATACCAGCTGTGATAAAGTTTGCATCCTATATTAAATTCTGGCAGGTAAAACTTACCAGAAGTTTACGAGGGTAAAAGGGTCAGTAATTACTGGGAGGTGTGGCTCTGGGTGCTGTAAACTCAAAATCTTCATGTTATGCCCCCATAGACTTGGGTGATGGGATAATTGTCACATGGTATACCATTTTATTTTACTGCTTCCCGCACTGTGAGAAAGCAGAAGGGTTTTGTTGGCGGCGGGCGGGCGGGTGGGCGGTCCTGCATCAGGGCAGGAGAGGAGTGGATAGCCTAATGTTGTGGACCCTGACTTTTTGGTTCACCCTCTGGGGCTGACCAAACCAGTCATGCGCGCTCTGCCATTTTCTCCATGTAGGCTGCATGCAGCCTGAATGGAGAAAACGGCCTACCCATAGACACCTGTGCGTTCGGCGTCCCAGCCAATCACAACAAGGCAATTTCAGCATTGTGATTGGCTTAGGGGAGGGAGGGTGTCTGCTTCCTGTGGCTGCGAGGAGCAGAGACGCCGCAGGACCGGATTGGGTGGCTAAGGTAAGTTATTTTTTTTTAATATAATTCAAATTAAACCAACACCCCTGCGCGACCCCCTGCCCGTGTGACCCCCTCCCCAACCGACCCCGACCCGCGAGTCATGCCTGCCGCGACTGAAATACTTCAGTGTCAGATTTGTATGGGATTCGATAATTTTGCATCTGACAGGACTACTCATCATCAGCTTCAAAGATTTTAATTTTAAAACATGAAAGATGGCGTGAGAGAAATACATTTTGCCCACACTGCTGACACTGCTGACAGGCAGGGTTTTGGGTACCTCTTGGGTGCGTGATAGCCCTAAATAAGCTGGTGCAGAGACCGTACGCTTTCTCAAACAAAGTGATCCTTGTTGTGTTTTTCCAAAGAATAATTATCAAATGATAGTCTTCCCTCAGGGTTAGTTTAATCATGTAGGGCACATGTACACGCTATTATGGGAATGAGCGTTCTTCCCTTGTCATGCCAGAGCAGTGCTTAACTTGGAAACAAATAAATACCAGGTCTCTCATCAGGAGGTCACTGCAGCTTGCACCACATATTGCCCCTGCCAGAGCTGCCGATGGTAGTAACAACACAACTACTAACCATCGCACTCCTACAAGTGTGACAATTTGAACTATTCCAGGCCCCCATAGTTACAAGAATTACTTGGGCAGCAGGGAATAGTCATTTGTATTGTATATTGAATTAATAATTTACTCTTGATGTGGTCATCTCTAAATTAGCCAGACAGCACCTGTGTTGACAATTAAGTGCTGTGCTGCGCACCGGAAACCACCGGTTCAAATTATGCACTGCGCCAGAGTAACATTGTCAGCCCACATTTCTTCATTTTAAATACATGTCCCGGTGTTTGAGACAAAGTCAGGAAATTAAGCAAAGGAGAGCTGGCATGTATGCTCTCCTTTCACAGGTGGCTTTGAAGACTGGACAAATGAGCACTTTAACTCTTTCTGTTGGCAGCACAGAAGGAGGCCGGCTGCATGCTCCCTGCAGGGGGGGGGAGGGGGGCGGAGGGGGGGGAGGTGGATAGGGGGCCCAGGATGGAGATTCTGCCATTGTTAAATGTAGCCTTGTAAATGTGTGTATGTAACGGATATATAGGCACATATTTACATGGCTACTCAAAAACCGGGACAGGCCAGATATATAAGGCTTTAGTCCTACTTTTATTTCTGGCCTGTCCCACTTTGTGGGCTCTCAAGATCGGGTCTTCCTACCTCTGTAGGACGCAGTCATCGCATTTCCCATAACCGTTTGTGACAAAGTTAAGTCAATGGTAAACTCACAGAGAGCAGGGGAAGCAGCGGCACTGAAAGAAGCCCACAGAATGACAAACAATGTTGACCTTATCATAGACCAGCATTAGATTGAGAATATTTACGGTCTTTTGCAACAGCTCAAAGCCGACTTTTATAGATAGACATTTTTAACCAGGTCTGTCTTTGTGAAGTCTCGCAGTCCAGCTAAAAAGCCCCAGCATAGGTTTTTTCATGTTTTTGTTGCTGCTGTCACATTAGTTTACCGTACTGAGCACATCAACCTTATAAATGTGGAAGCCTGCTGGTCTAATGTCACCTTACTTTGTAACTGATATTGTCAAATAATTGTCCACGTAAGACGAGTGGCCAAAAACTGTCAATCTTTCACATGAACAACTGACTGGGCACAGAAAACCCTTTTCTATTGCAAACTTCCTACAGCCGCAAAACTTTGTTTTAAATATGTTTCCACATTGAGTTGAAAGCATTGGCTGCAAACCGTAAACAGGCAGTTGTGACCACATTATCATGCACGCTAACACACCAAAATGTCTGGGATAGCGGAAATTACTTCACAGACCCTTTGCCCACGATGACGTCAAAGGGTTTGATCACTTGCCTGTCCCTTAGCTCCTCAACAATCTCCTTTTGCTGCTTAAGGGTTATGAAATCAACAAGTAATATGTAGGATTTCCTGCCCTGGGCACTACTAGGATCCTGCAACGGACAGCAGCCCATTGGCAATGAACACCACTTCCTGCCACCAGGTATAAACAGGAAGAGGTGGGGACAGGAACAGGCTGTCTTGCAATGGGTAGGGACTCGTTCTGGTGGTCAGCGACAAGGAGGTGTTATAAGCCCCGGAGAATGAAGAATATTACCTCGTAGTCTGTGAGTTTACTTCGTTGGAGTCCAGACCATGAAGGAAAACATGATATCTGGTGATGCACGTTATTGACAAATTGTCGGTACAGTCCCAAAACATAAATGAAGAGCAATAGTGTGGGAGATTCCATTTTAACTCCTCTTTTCACTCTTCATTTCCATTTCCTGCTTATCTTTCGCATCACTTCCTGTGCGCTACTCTGCCCTTCCATGGCTACTAGCCTGCATGAGGACACGCGCAGCCTCAGTCCTCAAACTCCTGACTAAGGGTAGCAGGAGATAGGCAGTGGGATGGAATACACTCTCATGCCATTATGACCTAAACGCTGTCCACACCCTGAAAGTGTAGAGTGGGCAGCCATTCTGCCAAGCTGCATAGGCCTGAGCAGCCTGCTAGTGAATCCACCTGCTCACATGTGGACTGACACCCACCCGCCCACTTAACCCATTTACTGAATGCATGCTGGTTGCCATGTAGCAACAGAATATGAAACATCTGAAAAGAACATTTCAAAAGTAGAGCATCTGGAGTGGTGCCAGAACCCCAAGTGTAGATAAAAAACCCAGGGGTAGATAATTGAATCTTCCACTGGGGAAAACGCAACCCTAATGTATATGTCATCCTATTTTCAAGTGCAAATACACAAAACACTTACTGGGGAAAACGCAACCCAAACAAGTGGACCTTCTGGGGCGGCACTGGAGCCTTCGGTGAAATACATAATCAGATGAACAAAATGATGGTACAACAATACTGACTTGGGAAGTCTGACGGTAAGATCTGCCAGTGAGCCAAGGAGTGGTAGTCTTCAGGCAGAACAACCCATATAAGGTCATATCCAAGTGAGACTGAAGGGTCCATTGGCCACATGCAACCGGCCCTGGCAACAAACAGCAAGCAGGCACCATTAGAGACCCCAATCGTCAAAGTACCTAAAGTTATACCTGAAAGCCTGAGATGGTGACCTCAAAGAGAAGATCCACCTCAAGATGGCAGGTAGACGGGTAGACTGCAAAAGAGAAGAACGGCAAGCGGAAGACAGATCCCGACAATGCGCTTGGGATGATACAGACAAGGGGTCCAGAATGGAAACATCGGCAAAGAATATTTATAAGTCATTCCACATTCCACAACCTGTATCGAGAGCATGAACAGGAAGAGGGATGGATAGAATAAGTTAACTCCAAACCCTGCACAATATGACACAACTGCCTTGTAAGACACCAAGATGTCAGGAGCAGTGTTTCTTTTCGAAAAGGGGAAGGCGTTTAATCTTTACGCAATGGGGAGACGTAGGATTGTTTGTTCTAGAGACAACAGGACATGGAGTGTGTGTGAATCTGGGTGAGTCAGCTCTCTGTGAATTTAAACCCCCTGCATTTTAGAATGTATGCACATTTGTCTAGCATTCGAAAACATTTCTGGCTTTTGCCTTTTTGTCCTAAAATGTGCCTGTGTCCTCCTCAATACCATGATTATTCATGTAGAGGTTTGGGAAATTAGAGAAACTTTAAACACATCATTTGAGTACAAAAAATTTTCAACGAGAAGGTTTTTCGATTACAAAATATTCCTTTCATGCACACACGATGTGAACATGAGATGTAGATGGGTGGGCGTGGCTTGGACGCCGATCGGGATGGCGGCGTGAGCTCGTAGCTCCGCGCGGATTCCCGCTAATTCTCCTGTTTTTCGGGACCCCAGGCGACCCGGAGAAGACGTTCCTGCCCTCTGAAGTGTAGGGGGACAGCTGGACATAATCGGTTAATTGCTGGGGGACTGCTGGCCCTGAGGAAATCGAGAAAGAGGCGGCCGAGGTGTAGACCAGGGTGTGAAGAAAATGGCGGCGAGGAGATCGGATGGTCCCGAACTACAGCCCTGAGTCCGGCTGTCGCCAAGCAGAGAGGGACCCTGCACCCGACTGCCCGACGCACTGGGATTGGCGGCGCGAAGCCTTGAGACCGGGGGACGCTGCCCGATTCACCCAGGGGACCCGGGGCCCTCGTCGGCCGCCGTCCCGTGACTCATCCTCCCCCCACCGGACTAGTGGGGGTGACGGACCGGAGCTCATCCGCCTGGTCATTGCTCCTGAGACCATTGGCGGTGACATTGTGCTGCCTGGTGCCCGGTGCTCGGCACGGGCCCACGAGAGCGCCCCACAGACAGGGTGGCCGGACTTGTGACGCAGCGCCCTGACATGGCAGCGATCGGAGGGCCGACACCCGGGAGCCGCGAAGGGGACTCGGCGACATCGACCCGGTTGAGCGAGAGTCCCTCCCCGGAGCTTGACCAAGAACAGCGGCTGAACCGGCGCTTGGATGCCATCCTTGAGGCGATCACCTCCACCAAGGAGGCGTTACATAACGACATTGCCCAAGTGGCCACGGGCCTGGGGCTGCTACGTGCGGATCACGCGAAGCTGGCGGATCGGGTCAAGGATCATGACCAACTGTTGCTGGACCTGAAGCCCTCGGTGGTGACCGCGGAGCACAGGATTACAGACATTTTGGCCCGGCTGGACACTCTGGAACGGAGGGCGGAGGATGCCGAAGGCCGCAATAGGCGGAACAACGTGCGGGTCGTAGGCCTGCCGGAACGGATTGAGGGGGAGGATGCGGTGGCCTATATGGAGAACTGGTTCCGCACTGTGGTGGCGCCGGAGGGGCTTACTCCATTTTTCACTCTGGAGCGAGCCCACCGGGTGCCCGCTCGCCCGCCGGGGCTTGGCCGCCCCCCCCGTCCAATGGTGGTGCGGCTCCTCCATTATAAAGACCGAGACCTTCTCATCCAGCGGGCCAGGATGTCGGGTCCTTATGGGGTGGAGAACAGCAAGGTGACGATATTTCCGGACTACACGCAGGCGGTCCAGAAGGACAGGGCATCGTTCCTTGCTGTGAAGAAGGAGCTCAGGGAGGAAGGCATTCAGTACTCCTTGCTCTACCCGGCCAAGCTGCGGATTATCTTGGATGGCACCACACACTTTTTCCAAACTCCGGACGAAGTTTGGCACTGGCTTGAGTGGTACAGAGCGGGGACGGACAGGACACACCAAAGTAGGCGAGACCAGCCCAAGCAGCCCCGGGTGCGGCAGTCACAACGTATCAGGTCCCGCAACAGGCGCCAGCGGGAGAAGCGGGAGGCCCAAATGGCGGCGGAGAAGAGGGACGCACTCGCGGCGACGGCGGCCATTACAGGGTCGCAACAGAATAGTGAACGAGCCGAAACGGACTCGGGAGGAGAGGGCAGCAGAACAGGAGAGGAACTTTCGGAGGCAGAGAGCCAGAAGGGGCCGACAGTGACCCCACAGACTTCGGATAATATTATCTGCGGCTAAGACGGACTTTGGTCTTGATCGGGACTTCATGGTAGGGTGATATCCTGTTGCCGGGTGGGGGAACGGAGTGTATCTGAGGGGATGAAGGGCGGACGCGGGCTCCGCTGGCTGGGGTCGGCGGCGACTCACCCCCCCTAGGCCCTTAAGGCCGACTGTGGTGGAGACCACAGGGTAAGTGCGCGAGCAGTTGGTTCAAGGTTTGGATGGGGGCGGCCATTGGGTTCGTATGCTCTGTCCTGGGGAGTGGGGGTTGGGGAATGTTTCAGTTTTGGGGTTGTTGTTGGGGGGGGGGCAACTGCATTGGGGGGGTCATGGACCGTTGGAGTGTGAATTGGACTGTATGGACTTGGAATGGGGACATTACCTAATTTGAAATGCCTAACGTGGAATGTCCGGGGGCTGCGGACTATGGTGAAACGTCACAAAGTGCATGCATACCTGGTACGCAGGGGGGTTCAGATAGCTATGCTCCAGGAGACTCACCTCACTAAAAAAGAGTGCGCTGCCTTGCAGAAAAGATGGCGGGGCCAGGTTTTTGGCACCACTTATTCAGCGTATGCCAGGGGGGTCTTGATCTGGGTGAGGGCGGGGATCCCCTTCCAGGTCCTGAATCAGGTAATAGATCCGGATGGCAGGTTTGTAGCGGTGGAGGGGAGACTGTATGGACGGGATGTGGTTTTATGTTGTGTTTATGCACCTAACACTGACCAAGGCCGATACTTTGATGGCCTCTCGGGGTCCTTGGCCTCTTTCCTGGCGGGTCCGATAGTATTAGGGGGGGACTTCAATTCGATTACGGATGTGGCTCTGGATAGGTCCCATCCCCCCCTAGTAGACTCTCCTGTGCGCAGGCTGGCCGCGCACAGGAAGGACTGGCAAGAACGGTGGGGGTTGCTGGATGTCTGGAGGGAGAGGCACAGGGGAACCAGGGATTACTCCTTTTATTCTGCCTTACATGATTTACATGTTAGGATTGATTCGGTGCTTTGTGGGGGCTCCCTAGCACCATTGATCACCCATGCTGAGTACCTTGCTAGGACGATATCTGATCATAACCCCCTGTTGGTGCATATTCAATGGCAGAGGGAGCGCTCAGTAATTCCAACATGGCGGCTTCGGCCGGAGACGCTAGAGGATTCTGTGTTCGACGATGCGGTCCGGCAGGGCATTGATAGTTATTTCGGTGTGAACGACGGAACGGCGACGAGCAGGTCTGTTGAATGGGATGCAATGAAAGTGGTGGTGAGAGGGGTGTGCCTGGGTAGGTTCTCGAATGCTCGAACGACTGTGCTGAATGACCTAATGAAAGCGGAGGAGACTTTGAGGGACCTGGAACGCCGCAGGCCAACTGGGCCAGATTTACAGGCCCAGTTACTGGACGCGAAGGAAGTGGTAGCCGCGGAGACGGAACGCTTGAGATGCTATGATTACAGGCAGTACATGATTAGGGCGCACGCAGAAAGGGACAAGGTGGGTACCCTCTTGGCCAGATTAGCTAGCCCGGAACTTAGGGGTTGCCCGATCCTCAGCATTATTGACGCACAGGGAGAGATGGTGTACTCTCAGGCAGCTGTAGTGGACCGCTTTCGGGGTTACTATGAGGAATTGTACCGGAGTCAGCTGGGAGTGGGGGTGCAGGACATCGTGGAGTACCTGGGGGAGAGGCCGCTTTCGGTCTTGGACGAGGGCGACGCGAAGGACCTGGGTAGCCCGATCACGCTAACGGAAATTCGAGTGGCTATCAAACATATGGCCCGTAACAAGACACCAGGGGTGGACGGACTCCCAATCGAGTTCTATCAGCACTATGTAGACGCTCTGGCGCCCAGGCTGCTGGTGGTATATACGGAGGCCTTCGAGAAGGGGGTGTTGCCTGCCTCCATGCGGGAGGCCTTGATAGTACCACTCCTCAAGCCTGGCCGGGATGCCGCGGACGTGAGGTCTTATCGCCCACTGTCCATGCTGACGGTGGATTACAAGATCCTGAGTCGCATCCTAGCCACTAGACTGGCCCCGCACATGACGGGCCTGGTGCACAGGGACCAGGCCGGGTTTATACCCACGAGGAGCACGGCGATGAATATCCGCCGCCTAGTGGGAATAATGGACGCCATCTTGGAAGGGGAGGGGTCGCCAGCGGTACTGTCCGTGGATATTGAGAAGGCCTTCGATAGTTTGGAATGGCCTTTCCTGGATGGAGTGCTGGAGCGGTTTGGCATGGGCGATGGGTTTAGGAGGTGGACGAGGGTCTTGTATAACTCGGCGACGGCGAGGGTACGATTGGGCGGCCTGGTGTCCGCCGCGTATCCGGTGGGCAGGGGAACACGACAGGGATGCTCTCTCTCCCCTCTATTGTTTGCCCTGGCGATGGAACCCTTGGCGGTCCATGCGAGGTCCGGCGACCGTTACGCGGGAGTAGTGGGGGATGGGCAATGGCATTATATATCGCTTTATGCGGATGACCTGCTCCTGTACCTAGCAGACACCTCGGGGGCATTGGTCGGAGCGATGGCTCTGCTGTCCGAGTTCGGCCGATTGTCGGGCCTTAGGGTCAATTGGGCAAAGACCTGTGTGTTTCCGCTGAGAGCGGGATCGCCAGCCCCTAGCAGCGACCTGGGTGTGACGTGGGAGCCCTCTTGCATCGTCTACTTGGGTGTCCGCATCTACCACTCGGCCGCCGACCTCCTGGAGGGCAACATTGGCCGTTGTGTCCGGTCACTGCGGGGTAGCTTGTCTTTCTGGTCGACCCTACCGCTGACAGTCCTGGGCAGGATAGCATTGTTGAAAATGGTGGCGCTCCCGCGCTTCCTTTATTATTTCCGAACGCTACCGGTTTGGATTCCCCAGGGGGTGTTTAGGGACCTGCGTTCAATGATTATTGGCTTTCTGTGGGGGCATGGTCGTCGCAGGGTAGCCTTGAGCACGCTCCTTCGCCCCAAGCTGGAGGGGGGCATGGCTGTACCCGATCTTGAGCTATATTACTTAGCGGCGCAGTTGCAGGTCCTAACGCAGAATGTAGCCAGGGTGTTCCGGGGACCGGAGGAAGACCGGGGTCGGGGGATACAGCGCCACGTGCTGTCGTACATCATTATGCAGCAACGGCTCGAATTACGGGCCCTCACCATGGAGGAGCGGACGCTCCGGCTGTGCTGGCAGAGGAGCCTTCGGAGAGCGAGAGCATCGCGGCCTTATGCCCCGGAGATCCCGATCGGGATGTTGACAGCTTTGCCGCACGGAGGGGACTGGTCCCCGCTGATGGATTGGGAGGACGCGGGGTTGCAGGTGGTGGGTGACTTGTATATAGATGGGGCGTTGGCACCGTTCGACGTGCTCCGGGACCAGTTCGGACTGCCTGAAGGGGGCTTCCTACTGCACGCGGCTATAGTGGCTGCCGTGCAAAAGCACTGGAAGGAGGGGCTCCTGGAACCCGCGACGACTATGGCATGCCAATATGTGGTGATGGCGGCTGGTACATTCAAAGCTGTGACGTGCCTCCATAACAGGATGCTGAACGATGGGCTGGAACCACTCCATGGGCTCAAGGCTAAGTGGGAGGAGAGCGTTGGCCGGCCCATACCGGATACGGCATGGGGCCATATCCTGCGACGCACGTGGAAGGGCACTAGGAATGCGCGCTTTCAGCAGGTCCATTTTTATGTGCTCCATAGGGCCTACCTGACTCCAGAAAAACTACAGCGGCACTTTAGGGTGCCGGATGCCTGTTGCCCCCGGTGCTCGTCCCTAGGGGCGGACATGGACCACTTGTTTTGGGGGTGTCCGCAACTGGGAACTTATTGGGCGGAGGTAGGGGACCTCCTGAATGAAGTGACTGACAGGGAGGTAGACTTCGACATGGCGACGTGTCTATTGCTCTGGTTCCCACATACTAAGCACACCAAGGTGACCAGTAACTTTATAGATCTGGGTCTGATATTGGCTCAAAGGGAAATATCGTGGCACTGGAAGGCCAGGGGGGGTCCCTCACTGCGTAGGTGGAAGAATGAGTTGCTGCGATGGTCTGACTGCGAGAGCGTGCTCCGGATGAAGCAAGCAGTGAAGCTGGGGAATGAGAAGGCTCTGGATGCAGCGCGTGCGTGGGAGTTAGTGGTACAGGCTCTGCGGGATGCTTTGGTTGAGGATGAAGACGGCGAGGACTAAGCCGCTGGACACCGCGGGGCGAACACAGGAGTATGACATCACGCACTGTAGTGGAACCATCCAGTTCAGTAGAGCGAAACACGCACCTTAGCAGTTGCCAGGGGGGGGGGGCGTTGGGGGGGTTAGTTGTAGGGGGGGTTGGGGAGGGCCGGAAGCCGTTGGAGGGTTGTTGGTGGAGGCCTGAATCTACTGGGACTGGGGGTATTGAGTGGCGGGCGGATTGAGTGGTTGGAACGGCCTGGCACGAAGGCCCGAATAGCCTAGAGCAGGCCCCGATGGGGGCGATTACGTTGATACCTCGGAGTTGGCTGACGGGACTGTTGTTGCGGGTGGGGGGGTAAAAGCAGATACTTAAAACGACCTTTCGCCAGGGTCCCAATGGGACGTACACTGTGTTGTGCTCCTCCGGAGCGATCTGATATGCCGCCCGGCCTCCGGGATGCGGGCTGAATGGCTGTGTACAATTGTGAACTGTTACTAGTGGGAGGGGCCCACAAATGTACTGGCTGATTACTTTTTCCTGCTGTTTATAACTCTGCAATAAAAATATATTTAAAAAAAAAAAAAAAAAATGAGATGTAGATGGGTGTTTTCCCACCCTTATGGCATCACTTAGCCTTGATCTTTTAAGTGGGTATCTAGAAGTGCCAATGCATTTGGGAAATGTATAACGAATGTTCCTAAGTTCTTACAAAATGTTAACTTTGTGGTTGTGGACTTCGTCAGAAAGAGCTTTTTGAATGGCTGCTCCACTGACACTCCCCTGCACTTTGAAATATCGCCATTGGCGGTGGAAGTTCCACGCGCTTGGATATATCTCACTACAGTTTTTTCTATCGAGCCACATATCCCAATAAAGGGCTTCTTGGTGCTTTAACTTACAGAAACAAATGTCATAGCGTTTGCTCTCGCATCAGGAAACTGGAGACCATAAGCACGGCTTAAATAGCTAGCTTTTCAACAAAGGTGATACTTCATTTAAGTAACTTAAACCTGTTACTCTTTGGTGCAGGCGAGGGGCCATTCGATTAAAAGATTCCACTTAGCCTAGCATTCAAATATCTAAAAGATGGCCGGCAGTTCAGATATTTTGGGTACCCTTGCCCAAATGTACACTGGCCGTATCATCTTGTGCTAAATCTCCGGTTGTCAATGACTCTCTGAAGGTGAGGCAAACCTCTGCTGGTCTCAGATTCTCACCTCACCTACCCCCCACTTCTTTTTTCTCTCCTTTCTCTCCTCTCCTAACGTATTGCTGACTGTTCGTTGTAAGGTATAATTGTCGATCTTGTTCTGTTATACTGTTAAACCACATTGTTGCACTTCCTTTCGTCCCTCCTGCTGTCTCCTCCCGCATCCTCCCTCTTTTTATGGCTCTCCTTCTCCCTTCTCTCAATGTATTGAGACTGAACTTTTTTTGTCTGATGCCTGATGGAGCTACCTGGGGCCTTATTTATGAAGGCCTTGCGTCAGTTTTGCGCCGCCGGTGCGTCACTTTTTGTGACGCACCAGCGGTGTCAAAAATGCGCCTCGCTGCGCCATATTTAAAAAGTGACGCATCTAGGTAGATGCGTCACTTTTTAAACCCCTGCGCCACATTATACCTGCGTCAGGTATAATGTATGCAGAGGGGGCGTTCCCCCGCAAAAAGCCTCGTAATAGTGACGCAGCGAAATCTATGAGATTTCACTGCGTCACTTTTAGGACGCTGTTGCGTCAAAATCTTGCGCCTGCCTCACAGCAGGCGTAAGACTGACGCAAGCCCTTACACATGGGGCTTTCCCCATGTGAAAGGACGCATTGCTGGAGTTGCGTCACTTTTGTGACACACTCCAGCAATGCGTCACTTTTGCGCTTACCGATACGTCAGAAATACTGACGTATCTGTAACTCCTTGCGACATGATGCGTCATATATTAAATATGACGCATCAGGAATGTCGTAAGGAGTGCGCAGTGAAAAGTGACGCATTGCTGTTTTCACGCAGCGATGCGTCACTTTTCATAAATGAGGCCCCTGGTTTAGCTATAGGTGCGATGGGCCGTGGATTCTCTCCTTGGTCTTCACCTTACCCTGTCGGTCCTTAGACAGATCTCTTTTCGTCTCTCCATATTGTCTCTTCCCTTATCCTCCCTTTCTCACCTCCCCTGCTCCCTCCACTACCTCTCTCTCTCCTTTCTCCCCTCTCCTAATTGCATTGCCTATTCTTTTTTGGGGATTTATTGTGTAATTGTTGAACTTTTTCTGTTACATTGTTTATTCTCATGTAAAGCGCTCTGATACCCCTGGGTCTAGCCAGCGCTATATAAAACTCTTTAAATAAATAAATAGTGGGGGGGTCATCCATATTTTTTGAGCCTGATCTGAGAAGGCACAGCCCCCAACTCTGCTTTCCTAGGCCTGTCCTAGCTGCTCATGTCATAGATGACACCTCTAATGCCTTTTTTCAAAAAGGAAGTTAAAGCGATATTGATGAAGAAGCGTCTGCCTTAGAACCCTGGCTTCCGATGCTCTCGAGGACACGCTAGTTTCTATGAGACTGTGTTGATTGTATGTTGTTCTGTTCGTTTTCTGTTACTTTCTCCTATACCTTTCGCGAGCACTCTGATGCCCCCAGTAGTCATGTTTGCGCTATATAAAACCTTTTTAAATACAAAAAAAAAAAAGAAAAAATTGAAAACATGCTTCGAGAATGACCAGTGAGTTTTTCTTGCGGAAGTTGCACATTTACCTGCGCAAACGAGACACTGAAAGCGGTTTGTGGCATGGGCTCATTCGCTCTGAGGTAGTTCAGTGCCCTTGCATCAAACTCTTTCTGCAAAGGCTGGAGACAAACGGTTCTTTATGAAAATAGTAAACAGTCATTATCCCATCGCTAAGAGCCGTCTCGCCCATGTACTTCCTTCGAAGCACCTCTCACAGGCTCATTAGGGTGCATTATGTGGGATGGAACACTTGTCCTGCAGAGCCCATTCAGCTCCCTGTGGAAATATGGTTATTATAGAGTCATTTGTGCAGACTGGTCGTCGGGCTCCACTTTGTCCTGGTCTCCAGTCATGGAAAAGATGCCTCATTATTCCGTCAGGGAACACTTACAAGAGATAATGATGCTAAAGAGGGTAAATGGCTCTTTTTCCTTCTTGAGTGCGCTGCTTGACCACATAATGTGGGTGAGAGATTTGTGAACCGCGGCACATAATGAGTATTATGCGGCTCTGGCTGGATCTCTTTGTGATGTGCTTGTTCATTGTTGGGAACAGCAATGTTTTTATACTCGAGGCATGAAGCATAACTAAGGGGGGAGGTGCTGTACCTGCCCTGCTTTGCTGTACAGCTCAACCTTTGCCTTCACTAAAGTACAGATCGCAAGTGCCTTCTTGTCTTGCCTCTGCCCCTAAATTGGCAAATTTCCTGATTTACTTCTTCGCTAATCGCGAAAGGTAAGCTTGGGGCCACACGGCCCTGCCTCTCTGTGTAATGGGGCGCCCAGTAGCTCGAAGGGAAGGTGACTCCAAGACCTGCATTGCAAACCCACTGCTCGGTTTTCTCAGGCTCACCCCTCCACCTTACCAACATTTCTCATGCATTATTTTCCCCTCCCCCCCCGCTCCTGATAGATCAGCCACCTACTCAGCCATCCACTGACCGTGTACTTCTCTAATCGCCCTACCTACTATACAAGAAGTCCTAATCCTATTTGAATGGGTGTCATTCAGGGGTGGGAAACTAGTGGTTGTCTGCCCTCATTCATCTGATCCATAAGCCTCACATTTATTGAACATATGGTGTTCGTGCAGAAGCCTTCATCATAAAAAGAGAAAAAAAGACTACAGATGGGTGGATGTGCTGCGCCAGATCATCTGACCACTGAGGCGGGGCGGTACTCAATACTCAGTAACTGAGAATTATAGGCAAAACAGTGATTGTGGGAGAAGCAACAAGGGAGAGAACACAGACCAACATGATCAACATGGACACATGGGGGGACTGAAGAGCATGGATGAGAGAGTAGCATGGGTGAGAGAGAGTAACATGAGTGCGGTTGGGGCAAGAAACACATGGGCAGAGAGAGGGAGAAAAACATACTAAGAGACAGCTGGAAAACACATGCACTCTCATAGAGTGCTTAAATAAAGAGAAAAAAGTAGTTCCTTAAAAGCAAGCAGCGGAAGCATATACGCCAGCCAGTCAAAGAGATGGCACAGAAGCTATGCTCCATGGGAGAGACAGAAACAAGATTGACAAAAAAGTCATCAAATAAGAAGCAGGCAAATGAGAGTGACATGAAATCCAACCAATTGTAAGCAAAGGGCAGGCCCAAGCCCTGTGTATTCCTATTAAGTGCATACCATGTCTTGCGCAATCAGGTATCCTTGAACTAAAAAAGGATGTCAACAGTGGAACTAACTTTTCAATGCAAATAACTCTGAGGTAAATCCATTGTTAACCGTCCTGTAATAGGAGTGAAGTGCTTGGCTTAAACCAAGTTCAGAGTGATTCAGGATCATTCAAATAAAACATTAAAAAAAACACTGGCATGCACCTTTAAAACAGTCACCGGCTGCCAGTTCACAACTAACCAAATGTGCACATTCTATACAAAAAATCTTTAGGCACTTGAGGGTTTGCCAGGGAATGTTTCTTTAGAAACTCTACTCAGACCCTCATACTAGAAACAAGGAAATGTGTCCGGAAGTCATCTCAAACACCCTCCCCCACCACCCACCTGCCCACAGAGACAAGGCAGGAGCCTGATGATTTGGGTGCAGCAGCATGGGCACAGCTGCTGTTTGTCCACAATAATTGAAACTGGAACTGAGAGCAAAATAAAGGTATGTTGTAAGAATCTTGGTATTGAACATTCACTAAACTAAACACAGCCCTCCTGGAAGTATAGGGCTTTATTTTCACTCAAGTTAATGGGTTGAGGACCAGCCACATATTCAGTGGATGTGTCTAGGATGAAGCTCAACATCTCGGGCTCTGAAAGAATCTTAACACCATCTATCCCACACCACTACAGGTGACAAGCTCTTTTCACGTTACAGTGCACAGGTTTCCACTCCCACCCTGCCCATATACGAAGAGAGAAATATCTGAAATGGAAGCTGGAACTACAGACTTACCTTCTCATCTCCAGTGCAGATGCCTGTCTGACTACTTCGTCCCAAAATTCCAACCACGCAAGAACTTCCATGCTCTCAGCTACTTTGCTTCCATTCACCTGCCACTGATCCCTTACAACTCTGCTAAAATCAAGCACGTACCACAAAATGCATGACTTAAAGTTAAAGCAATACAAACCCCTCTATGCTGTCCTTAGGTATCCCACATCAATTGTTCCCTGTCTTCAACAAATGTCCCATCAAGACCCTAATCCTTACTAGAGACAAATGCCTAAAATAATTTGACAAGAACATTATCCATTCTCAGCGATGCATGAGTATCAGAGTAAAGCATTGCATCATCCTCCCAGGCCCAACTCCCTGCTCTAATTTCCAGCGAAAGTCACCGAGAAGATGGTCAGCATGCAACTGACACGCTTCTTCGAAGAGAACAATGCTCTGGACGAATCCCAATCACGATTTCGAAGCAACCACAGCATCGAAACCGTCCTCTTTGCCGCCACTGACGACATCAGGACCCTGCTAGACAACGGTGAAATCGTGGCCCTCATCCTCCTCGACCTGTCGGCCGCCTTCAACACCGTCTGCCACCACATCCTATGCACAAGTCTCCACAACACAGGGATCCACGACAAAGCCCTGGACTGGACCACCTCCTTCCTCACTGGCAGAACACAGAGTGTCTGCCTCCCCCCTTCCGCTCGGAAGCCACCAAGATCATCTGCGGCGTACCGCAAGGATACTCACTCAGTCCAACACTTTTCAACATCTACATGGCACCACTCGCCAACATCGTCCGAGCACACAACCTAAACATATCATACGCCGACGATACCCAACTGATCCTCTCCATCACCAATGACCCCACCACCGCCCAAACCTATCTCCATGAGGGAATGAAGGCCGTCATCGAATGGATGAAGAACAGCTGCCTGAAGCTGTACTCGGACATGATGGAGGTCCTCATCCTCGGATCCACCCCCTCCGCCTGGGATGACTCCTGGTGGCCGGCCACACTGGGAGCCACACCGACACCCAACAACCACACACGCAACCGGGGAATCATCCTAGACTCATCACTATCAATGACCCAGCAAGTCAACGCAGTCTCATTCTCCTGCTTCAACACCCTCTGCATGCTCTGCAAGATCTACAAATGGATCCCTACAGAGACCAGAAGGACGGTCACCCAGGCCCTCGTCAGCAGCAAACTGGACTACGGCAACGCCCTCTACGCAGGAACCACGGTCAAACTCCAGAAGCGACTCCAACGCACACAGAATGCCTCCGCAAGCCTCATCCTCAACATCCCCCGCCACAGCCACATCACAAAACACCTGAAAGACCTACACTGGCTCCCCATCAACAAAAGGATCACCTTCAAACTCCTCACACATGCCCACAAGGCACTCCACAACACTGGACCAGAATACCTCAACACATGACTCACCTTCTACACCCCATACTGCCAGCTCCGCTCCGCTGACCTCGTCCTTGCCACTATCCCACGCAACCGAGCAACGACTGCCGGCGGAAGATCATTCTCCCACGTCGCCGCCAAGATTTGGAACACCCTCCCCATTGACCTACGGCACACCCAGGGCCTACTGGCCTTCAGGAGATGCCTCAAGACCTGGCTGTTCAAGCAGTAGCAACACCCCCCCTGCCCCCCTCCAGCGCCATGAGACCCTCACGGGTGAGTAGTCCACTTGACAAAGGATTGATTGATTGATTGATCCTCCAGTTCAAAACAAATGCTTTCAAAGATCAGGCCCAAAATGAGCCTCTCTCCATATGCAGGCCTATGCTCTTCTCTTGCTTAGAGGCTGAAGGGAGGGGTCCTATAAACGTCTCACAAGGCTTCCAGGTGGCACCAGGCTGACCACTTCACTTCAAGTCATTTATACACACTACCTTCAGTGCTGAATGCTTCACCTACAAATCATTGATTTCAGGTGTGTTAATCCATTTAGTTCATATGATGAAAAACAAGACTAAGACATCCAAGATGCATTGGGCTGTCGCACAAAACTGCAGGACTAGGAAAAAGAGTGCACATAAGGAAGGAGGTAGTCACTGAAGGCGGCATTGACAGCACACTTCCTCCTCCGATGCTGTGTGCTGGTTCATGGTTGAAAAGGAGGAGGGGGGTTGTATGCTATGGGGAACGGCTACTGTAGAAGGGGAACGACATGAGGGTGTTGTGCCGGTATCCTTGAGAAATAACGATCGGCGAAGTGCCAGTCTCCGGGGGCCTTCTACCTGGAATGTATTATTGGAACGATCCAGTTAATGCATCACAGGTGCCTCTACTTGCAAAGTGTGTATGGATGGTGCATACTCACCTTGATGATCAGTGCTTTAAATGGAAATATAGAAGTGCCAGTACTCCCTAACCCAGGGTTTCTGTTTGCAGCAGTGAAGTGCCAGTACTCTCCCATCAAACCTATTGGACCGGTGCCGAGACGTGCTGATACTCTGCCTTTCAACTAACGATGGGCAGGCACTACACCTGGCATGGCAGCACCTGTTCAATTAAAGCACGGCTGATGCCAGCTCGTGAATGGAGGGTGGTAGAGCCCTGAATCCGCAGAGCTGTGTGTGAATGCATTTGTGTGGGTTAGGAGTGTGGGGTGACCCATGATGACGTGATTCTATGGATGTGTATCGGAATATGGAGATAACAATAATTTGTGTGTGTCGTATTGAGATATGTACTCTGATGTCCTTATTATACTAGCTGTTACCGTATTTGGACACTTGCAGGTATTTCATGCACTATTTGCACCAGGTTATAAATACATAAAAAATAAATACAAATGTGTTACTATTTCATAAAATCATTAGTCCATCGCTGTTCCTATATGAGTCTGTGTAATAATAAGCAGTCCATTCACACTTCACAAAGCCCACACACCAGGGGCCTCATTTACGAGGCTTTGGAGGCAACGAAAGAAAATGGCAGCAATGCGCCATATCTCTGAGATACGGCGCATTCTTGTCCTTTTCCCTGTGCTGCGGCACAATGGGCTGTAATCCACCAACGCAAGCACCCAGGCTTGCACCATGGTGCAGGAGTGCCTGCGTTGCAGGGAGGACTGTTTTTTGTGCAAGAAGGGACATTTTCCTCCACGAAAACAATCCCCTGGGGCGTTTTCCTCTTTCTAAGTGCGCTGCAGGATGGAGCACACATAGAAGAAGGAAACATTCGAAGGAATAAAGGTATGTCTCCTTATTGCGCCTCCCTCTTTGCAAAATCCGCTAACTTTGCAGTTGGAGAAAGAAAAGTAAGCACGATCCACATGTTAAAGAAATAAGCAGCAAATTGATGGTACGGCGTCTGACCTCTATCTTTGAACGAGATGATAACAACAACATTTAAAGGCACCTTTATTGCTCATGCATCTTCTTTTAGAGGTCTGCTCTTCCTGCCCCTTCCCCTTGCCCCTCCTGCCCCCCACCCTTACTTCAAGGCCTTTGGCTGAATTATCCCAGTCCCTTCTACCGGGCTCTCAGTGAAGCCATCCTTGCCTACAGACTCTATCTTGTTTGCAAAATGCAATTATGTCACCCACTGCGGAGGCTTCAGGGCCTTGCTCCCAGAGGCAGCAAACATTACATCATGGCGTGAGCCCCTGGCAAGGTCAGCGTGTACTGTATCTGTAACATTTGTTTGCATGTCCCTCGTGTTCCCATCACAAGAACTTGACCAGTCACCACTTAGCCCTGCAGACGTCAGCCGGCGGCTGCCAGAGGCACCTACAGCCACTTGTAATCTGTGCGTGGCTCCTGGGAGGAGCCCTCCCGACCCGGGGACTTCAAGGGTGTGAATGTCTTCAAAGGCGGCCCGCCACCAAGCTGCTTAGCTGATAATGAACTTTTAAGAGGTCAAGGCAAAGAGGTGTTTTGTTTTTCTGGTTCCCGAGAGAAACAACAATCAGAAAAGTGTCAAAGAAAAAATGGTTGGTTATGTCATCTGAAACAAAAAGTGCCTTCTTCCGTCAAATTTAAATACTCTATAAGCAGTGGTCGAAGTGGAGACAAAAAAGTAGGGGAACTGTGGGCGGAGACTCAGGGGGCGGGAATAAGCAGAGGATTGGATTATTGGGCGGAGTTGGAGGTGTGGCTAAAAATAGCAAAACATACCAATTTTTTGTGCATTTGACATTTCACTGACCAGTTACAGCTTATAACGTTATTTAATTCAAACAATCGATACACATGTTTATTTGAGGTTTAATATATAAGTTGTTTAACTATTATGGAGTCAAGATCCCTGTATTGAAGTAAAATAAGAATGAGAAATATGAATGTGCATGCATCAGGAGAGTTGGAGTGAGCTCTCTAGGTCTCCTACGGGATGGAAGTGATGTGCGCTCTACAAATCCGGCTAACGTGCGCTCTACAAAAGAAAGTATAGTGCTACAGGAGCCTGTAGATAGGGATAATAACAGAGAGTGATGTGAATGCTTCTTGTCACCGGCACACTACTTATCAGCGCATGGTCTTTGCTTTGACATGTGCTATCAATTGGGAACACAGAAAAGGCTAATTATGCAGCAAACAATGAGAGCAGGGTCGGCCCGTGCCTGAGGTTTTACCAATGCCAATGGTTATGACAGTGTGAGCCGTTTCAAGGAGTAAATAAAAGCCGACCTTGAGATGGATAGCCTGGAGAATGAGAGCCACCCTAATAGCAAAGCTGAGGAATGATCGCCATCCACACATCAGTCCAGGACCTGGCAACTCAAAACCCATTAATGTTTACACCCATTCCAGCGGCAGGCGGAACCTACAGCTTACACCCAGCACAGGCCCTACCACACTGGCCCTGGACCACGTCTCACCCTTCTCCGGACAGTCCAGGAATTACTGTAACCTTTGTGCTCCCCCACCCGTGGCACCTTTTAGAAGAGGAGAACATTTTGCAGTGCTCACATTTGAAAAGTCATTCCCTGCTAGTATTTGTTACACAACTGTGTTTGCCATGTCTCATGTTTGTAAACTGGATGTAATTTAAGAGGTGGCTTCATGTGGTGAAAACTTTTTTGCAGCTTTCAGGGGCGGCTGGTGACATTTGAACGTGGTGGGGTGTAAACTAATTTGCATATTGCACCGCAGCGAGCGAGCCCGAACCACCTTGCATCCATCCATACATTATTCATGCATCCACCCATGCATCCACCCACCCACCCATCCTGCATCCATACATCATTCATTCATGCATCCACCCATCCATCCACCCATCCACCATCCATTCATGCATCCACCCATCCATCCATCCATCCATCCTGCATCCATCATTCATTCATGCATCCACCCATCCATCCACCCATCCATCCTGCATCCATCATTCATTCATGCATCCACCCATCCATCCACCCACCCCCATCCTGCATCCATCATTCATTCATGCATCCACCCATCCATCCACCCATCCATCCTGCATCCATCATCCACCCATCCATCCTGCATCCATCATTCATTCATGCATCCACCCATCCATCCACCCATCCATCCTGCATCCATCATTCATTCATGCATCCACCCATCCATCCATCCACCCATACATCCACCAATTCTGCATCCATCCTGCATCCATCATTCATTCATGCATCCACCCATCATCCACCCATCCATCCTGCATCCATCCTGCATCCATCATTCATTCATGCATCCACCCACCCATCCATCCATCCACCCATCCATCCTGCATCCATCATTCATTCATGCACCCATCCATCCATCCACCCTGCATCCATCCTGCATCCATCATTCATTCATGCATCCACCCATCCATCCACCCACCCATCCATCCATCATCCACCCATCCATCCTGCACCCATCCTGCATCCATCATTCATTCATGCACCCATCCATCCATCCACCCATCCATCCATCCACCCATCCATCCTGCATCCATCATTCATTCATGCACCCATCCATCCATCCACCCTGCATCCATCCTGCATCCATCATTCATTCATGCATCCACCCATCCATCCATCCATCCACCCATCCATCCTGCATCCATCATTCATTCATGCATCCACCCACCCATCCATCCTGCATTCATCCTGCATCCATCATTCATTCATGCATGAGGGCAAACCGATATGTTGTGGGTATTAAATTGCTTAATAAACGACAATATTGGAATTAGAATTAGTAGAGGGGATCTTATGTTATCATTACACCTGTCAAATGACTGCATTGTTACTTCATTCAGTGTGTTTAAGAGTTTAGTGAAAAACGTTTTCTGCACAGGAAAATGTATGTTTATTTCGGTTTTCATACTTTTACAGACTGTCTTCCTCTGTTCTAAGTGAAATCTTTTTGTCATCTGCCTGGGGCTTCTTATCTCTGTGTTCTGGCCAGTGCGGGCGGGTTTTCTACACAGTAATATAAGGCCAGCTTTACGTTAGATGCCAAGCCCCCCAAATAATTGAGAATAACACAATAAAAATGTTCATGCATGTAGATTGTTTTTTTTAAAGTAAGAATGCCGCAAATAAGTTAGGGACACTGCCTCAGAGGAAGGCCAATTGTGTTTACAGTCTGCCTACTCCTGAAATACGTCCATTATTGCATGCTACCAGAGCACTGTCCCTACCAGCCAGGAGGCCAGTCCATCACAGGGCCAGTGCCCAAGCTGAGTCATGCACATTGAAGAAAGTAGGGCAGACCATAGCGACAGTTCAAGCACCCCACAGCCAGTCAGCATGGCGGTAAGCAAAGCAAGCCACATTGATCCCCAGCAACTCCTGCATACCACCCAACACTTCTGCGCATCCTTGCTTCAGAATGCTGCACACCCCACCATAGAGCCTCTATAAGTACGAGCACACCTGGGTACTTATAATGAATCTGGGTCAGAGCTTATAGAGGTACCAGCAGCAAACGTCACTACTAAGTGGGCCTAATCAGTAGATTCTCTAACCTCGGTGCAAACGGTTTGAGATGTGACCCGTATACATCACACTTTGACAGGATGGCAGAAAAATACAAGCGAGTAAGAAGCAGGTGATGGAGTGAAGAAAAGAGAATGGTTTGGAGATAAAATACGAGGAAAGGCAGAGAGAAAGAAGACAGAAGCAGCAAAGAAAAGGGATAAGGAGAATTATGCACCAAGTGTTTTATTCCCCCCACTTACTTACTTGATGTTTGGGGAGTTCGGCTTCAGAGGCAGTCCAGGCTCCTCGTGCAGGCCCGGTTCATCGAAAGGGTAGAGCTGTAAAGGAGGGGTCAGGGACCTCTGGGCAGGCACGGGTTGGAGAGTAATTTACAGGAGAGGCTGGTGGGGCTGGGTCAGCTTTTCAGTGGCTGGCTGGGGAGCAGATATATAGCAAGTCAAGAAGTCCCCCAGGTGGCGTCCCTCAGTCTGATTGACACCAAAAGAATCATTGTCACAGGTCACAGTGGGGGCTGGCAGCATTGCGAGGTGTTAATCACGGGCTCACAGTAGCCACAGGGCCATCAGAGTAGCTGTTTTCGCACCATGCTACACTGATGGCCCTTTCACTCTCGCTTTGCAGGCCCATTAGAAACAGCAGGGAAGGGGAGGAGGTCGGGCGCCCTGCAGAGGCCTCCTGAATATTCACGGTGCACCACTCGTGCGGCGAAAAAAAAAGTGTACTTTTAAAGTATGGCAACTTTACAGTCCCCGGTACGCTCTATCAAAAGTAAGAAGTAGGGGAACGGACTAACACAATTTTAAGAAGTAGGGGCACGCCGTGCCCTTCCGTCCCCGCCCACTTCTAACGCTGTCTATAAGGCAGTCTACGGATGCCCACCCCATGCCAGTGACCCCATGCCTTCTTGTGCAACGTCGATTTGTTCATAGGCTTACCTGCAAAGATAAGACCCAAACTGCAGAGATAGGAACCCAACAAACCTTCTCCGGGGAAGTGTCTACACCGACCACATCCAGTTGCCACAAAAGCGAGGTTCCCAGGGCCCCGGTGGCCCAAGATTTTAAATATGTCCCAGGGTCCTTAGTTTGGAGTTCCAATTGAAATAAAAATGAAAGCATTTCGTGTTCCTTTAATTTTTTCAGTTCATGTTGGGCTATGAAGGATTGTTCATATGTTTAACGTGCTAATTTGTACCTATTTTTTTTAAATTTGAGACTTTTGTATAGAGTTGATGTTGCCCATCGGCTACCTGGACGTTTTTATTAATATGCTGTTATTGTCCCTTAATCATGTTGGTTTCCTTTTCAGGTAAGTCCATGGTCACCTTCTAATGCCCCTTCATTTTGTGTTACGCCACTGGTGAGGGGGTTGGTCCTAGTTCATCGTGAGTGCACCAGTTTTCATGTATCTTTCCTGTGGACAACCTCTATCTTACGGTTCTGGTGGGAACATAGTGTGGGCCTAGTTTCCAGAGTGAATTCGCCCATCTATCCCTCAGCGTAGCCTTCTCAGCCTTCTATATGGTTTCCTTGGCACCGAGTGCAGTGCCTGCAAGGCTGCTGTGCTTCGAGTGTTTCCTCAGGCCAGGCACAACATGGCAGACTAACTCTGCTGCAGGAAGTCCTTAAAAGTCACTGACATCAAAATTTCCAAAACAAGCTTTCTGTTTACATCAAAGCTGGGCCCTGAGCTAACAATGGGCAGATTGCAGCTCAATTGAGGCCACCAATAAGTACAAAGGCAAACAGTAGATGGACCGAAGCAAATCTTCCATTAAATGGGCACACTATAATAGTTGGGCAACTGGACTTTACCAAGTTTGATGCCAACTGTCGGCTGAAAAGCTCTACAGGACAACTTGTAAGATCACTCTTCACCCTGGAGACTGCCTTCCCACCGCATTCTTGCTCCTCAAGGCGACCCTGCCACCTCAAGGCTCACTCAGCATCGGTTGCATCGCCTAAAAACCATAATTGTTGTAGCATAATCCTCCTGGGAAATACTTGCAGAACAGGAACAAAAGTGCAATGTTCTACTTCAGTAACACCCGGGATAGAATGCACACACATTTCTTCTTACCACACAAGGGGCGCACTCACTTGCCACCTACACCATTATACAATTCTTATACGCTACTTCTAAAAAATTTGAAACAACAATTCTAATATTACTTTGAAAGGTCTTCAGCAATACTAAATGTCGTACAAATATACATTGTAAACTAGAGCCGACGAGTCCTTTGCCAAATAAAACACTGAAAGTGCAGGGCAATGTGCCAGATTCTAGGTTTGTGGTTTATTTTTAAAATGTGATAAGACTTGCAGATATCACTCTGTTGCAAAATAATTGAACTCATGCTTCCTGGTGTTCACAGACATGACAGACCAGCTGCAATGGCACGGAGCAGGGTTGTACAAATGTACCTGCAGAAGTCCAAAGCAAGTACGGCATGAACCGACACGCTATAAACATAACTACAGGTGCACCTTGTGCTTTAAAAGGGTAAGTACTGTCACACACTGAATACCTGTATTTCTTAAATTTGAAAGGGAGAGTATCTGCACTTGGGAGTAGAGAGCTAATGTTTACAATAGGAAGGCAACGCAAATCTCTGTAGCATACAGATACTCTGTGATTGTGAGTCCTTGCATTTCTAGATTTCCATTTAAAGTACTGTGTGCACTCCCCAGTTGTTTCATATGCTTGCCATGAAAAACAGGAAGTGTCTGCTTGATAGAACGTGTGACCTTGGGCACATGGTAAATATTCAAAGTATGTCTGGAGTGTACTTTTTTCCTCTAAATCCCCATGGACACTTATCATTGAACATTTTCCTTTTCCTTTAGTTTCCTAATTCATATTGAAGTATGAGGCACTGTAGATATATGTATTTAAGAAAGCCAAGAGGCAAATCTTTTTCCTCCCTGCACAAAAGAACTTGAATGAAATGCCCTGAATCATCAGGTTTCCAGCTCAGCTTCCTCCCTACAGATCAGAAAGGTGGGAAAGACCCATCTCTTCAAAGACAGCCTGGTCAGCAAGGACCTTCCCAGCTCTCCATGTCATGGTCTAGAAACAGGACAGTTTATTTCACCTCCATTGGGCACAATCTGGAAAGGGGCGACCACTCGGTCCCCCCGAACGTATGGCAGAGTGCCTCGATCCCCCCGGGAAGCCATGTTGGGCGGGAGGCGCGTCTCGGCTGGTATGCCCGAAGCGGCGTAGCCGGGGCGCGCTTTTTCCCGCCCTAGAGTGGGCTGGCCTAGACACTGACGCGGCTGGCCACGCCCTCGGGGCAGGCAGGGGCGGGTTTACGCCCGCCCTGAAGATGGATAAAAAGGGACGCAAGACCAGAAGACATCCTCTTGTTCCTGTGCTCTGAAGCTGCACCTCCTCGCTGCACGTGAGCTCGAGACGGAACGAAGAGCCAATTTTGAGCGTTTTAATCGTTCTTGTTTGTTTTTACAGTTACTTTGTTGGAGAATGCCGAAGAAGGTGGGAAAGCGCATGACTACTGACCAGATGCTGCGCGTTCTCATGAAGGAGATGTCCGAGCTAAAGAAGCGGGTGGACAAGAATGAGGAAGGGGGTCCAAAACGTCCTTTGGCGGGAGCAGCCCCGGGAGGGAAAAACAAGAGGCCCAGGAGGGGGGCAGCGGGTGAAGACATCCCGGGTCCCAGTGCCCCGCTCGAGGCTCCAACTCCCGTGCCGAAGGAGGGGAATCCAATTCCCGTTGTGGTCACCCCCGTGTCCGAGGATGATATGCCGCCCGAGCTGGCGGCACAATTGGCAGCGTGGTTGGGTAAAGGTAACGAGGGCGCCACGGCTGTCGATGCGCAGGCGCTGATAAAGCAATTGCGTGAGAAACGGGAAGCAGCCAAGGTGCCCGTGCCGGCTGCAGTAGGGGACAAGACACCAGGGACGATTGCGACCACAGAGGCAGCGTCAGGTGCAGGTAAGCGGCCATTGCCGATCGCGAGGGATGAGTCAACACCCTCTCGGAGAGAAAAGTTGGGGCAACATGTTCCTTTGGCAATTAAGGAAAAGATTTGGGCGGGGGAGTATGTGAACATTTTCTCACTGCTTGTTGATCATTATGAGGTAGAGCATGTGAAGAGTCAGAAGGATCTCATGCATCCGAGTGTTTGGCGCGCAAAAATGGCCGCCTTTAAAGTGAATGAGAATATCGGCAATTGGGGCAATGCTTGGGGAATCTTTACATCAATCTTGGGGGAACGTAGACCTGAGTTGCTTTCCGAGTTCCCAATCTATCAATCACGAATCATGGGGTACTCGACATCGCACCAGGGTAATCATTGGTTCTGTTACGATAATCTGTTCAGAAAGGAAAAGGAGCATAATAAAAGTTTAACCTGGGATTGTTATGATTCCTTGACTTGGGATAAAATGAAGGAGTCAGGAATGTTGAAAATGCCGTTGGTGGGAAGTAATGTTGGCGAATCCTCCCGGCAATATGCGGGGACGCCCTTTCGATCAGGTACGGGTGCCGACGATTACTCGAAACCTGCCGGCAATACCGGAAAAAGGGGTTTCTGCTTTAATTACAACAGAGGTAAATGTACTAGACCCCAGGGATCGTGTAAATTCAAACATGAATGTAGTGGTTGTGGGTCGTCCCATCCTGAGTCCTCGTGCAGAGCCAAAACGGGTGATAACGGGGGGAGAGGAGGTGCCAAACAGGTCTAATATAGTCCGAGGGGCGCCTTTACCTACCCCAATTGATACCCTGGCGATGATTCCCTGGCTCAGTGAATACCCGGATCGTACTTCTGCTGGGGTGCTGCGGAACGGTTTTTCGTATGGTTTCCGCATCCCGGTAGGGGACTTTCAGGGTGTGGAAAAGTGTAAAAATCAACTTTCCGTCCTGCAGCATACGACTGTAGTACAGGATAAGATCCGGAAAGAGGTGACTCGAGGTCGGGTCGCCGGCCCGTTTAGTTTACCCCCGGTCCAGAATTTTGTTTGTTCTCCCTTAGGGGTAGTCCCCAAGAAAGACCCCGGTGAGTTCCGACTGATTCATAATTTATCAGCTCCACAAGGTCTTTCCGTAAATGATGCAATCGATCCAGAAGTGTGTTCGGTGCGGTACGCATCCTTCGATGAGGCCGTAGCCATTTTAAATCGCCTGGGGCCCGGGGCGCTGATGGCGAAGTCAGATATCGAGTCAGCGTTCCGATTGCTCCCGGTACACCCAGACGACCAGCGTCTCCTAGGATTCATGTTTCAGGGTTGTTATTACATGGATAGGTGTATGCCAATGGGGTGCTCTATATCCTGTGCTTATTTCGAGAAATTCAGTAGTTTTCTACAATGGGTCTTCACAAAGAAAACAGGTTTCCAAGATGTAATGCACTACCTTGATGATTTTCTGTTTCTTGGGGCAGCCGGGGATCTTGAATGTGCCCGGGCCTTGGCCGAATTTTGTGTGTTAATGAAACAGTTTGGTGTGCCATTGGCGCCGGGTAAAACAGTGGGTCCTACGACTTGCCTCGAGTTTCTGGGGATCGAGTTGGACTCCATTGAAGGGTGTTTCTGTTTGCCAGCTGAGAAGGTGTTGAAGTTCAGGGCTGCGCTGCAAGTGTGTATGAATGCATCAAAAGTTACGCTGCAACAATTACAGCAGTTGGTGGGACAGTTGAATTTTGCCCTAAGGGTAATACCAATGGCCCGCCCCTTTTCCCGTTCAATTGCCCAAGCGATGGTCGGCCTTAAAGAGTGCCACCATCGCACGAGACTATCGGCCGAGATCCGCCAGGACATGCGTATTTGGTTAGCATTTCTGGCGGACTTCAATGGTAGAACCAGCCGTGTCTTCTGAAGAGCTGGGGCTGTGGACAGATTCAGCAGGAAGCATAGGTTTTGGCGCCATTTTCGGCACGAAATGGTCGGCACAAAGATGGCCGACATGGTGGCATGAGAATGGTCTGACGAGTAATATTGCTTTCCTGGAACTGTTTCCCATCTTGGTGGCCTTGAGAACATGGCCCGATGGGTTCAAAGATCACTCTGTCATATTTTGGTCTGACAATATGACCGTGGTCGAGTGCATCAATAGTCAGGCAGCACGTTGTAAACTGATTTTGAGACTGCTTAAGGAAATTGTTTTACTATGTATGCAATTGAACGTGCTATTCAGAGCAAAACATGTTCCGGGGGTGATGAATCAGGCGGCTGACGCACTGTCTCGTTTTCAAATGCAGGCTTTTTCGGGTTTCCTCCCCTCAGCGGACCCAGAGCCGGCACCCTTTCCCGAAGCTCTCTGGTCTCTCGGTGCCCCGAACTTCGTCACCTCGTGGGAGAGAGTCTAGCACCAAGGACGAGGAAGGCATACGAAGGGGCGTTTCGGGCCTATTTAGCCTTTTTGGGGAGTGATAGAGAGCGACTTTGGGGTCACGAGGAATGGGTAGTGAATTTCCTGATGTCCTTACGTAGGGCTGGGAAATCGGTGGCTACGGCCCAGAGGCATCGTGCTGCCATTTCCTTTGTTGCCAGAGCACACGCTATCCAGGACCCAACAGCGTCTTTCGTTGTACAGAAAGCGCTACGTGGGTGGCAACGCCTTGAGGGTCGCAGAGTAGATGAAAGGCGCCCGATAGGTTTGGATAGATTGTCCCAGTTGTTGGCCACACTCCCGGCCACATGTTCATCTCAGTTTGAGGCGTTGCTGTTCCGAGCCGCTTTTACGCTAGCATTTCACGGAGCAATGCGGGTAAGCGAACTAGTTGCAAGGAACAAACTGGATGTGGCAGGGGGTTTGTGCCAGGAACACGTTCAGATCAGGGGAGAAACGATGACTGTCTCCTTTGTAAAATCCAAGACTGATCAAGATAGGATGGGTGACTGCGTCATCATACGCAGGATTCCTGGGTCCTCCATGTGTCCGGTACAGTGTTTAGAGGATTACCTAGCACGAAGGGTGGCATCATGGGGGGGGACTTTGTTAAGACACGCTGACGCCACCCCACTGACGAAATTTCAGTTTCAGCGGGTGCTTGCGATGTCGATTGCCGCTGCGGGCTTGAACCCGGGCGAATTTGGGACCCATTCCTTTCGGATAGGGGCTGCTACGGAAGCTACAGCCAGGGGTCTTAATGTTGAGCAAGTGAAACGAGTGGGGCGTTGGTCCTCCAATTGTTACAAAAGATACGTGCGGTTGCACATGTTGTGAAGCTGTAATAATGTACTCACGCTTCTTGTTTTTGTTTGGTTTTCAGTTACGCAAGCCTACGAGGCGGGGCGAACTATGCAGTCGACCCTACACCGGGCCAGCGGTCAGACATCACCGGCTGTGAAAAAGGAGGTGTGGGTCGTGGGCCACTCATACGTGAGGCGTGCCGCAGACGTATTCAAAGCAGGTGACATGATTCACGTAGCTGGGGAATACGGGTACAGGATGTCCTTCTACGGAAGGGGCGGTCTCTGTATTGACCAATTTAAAACATTTTTCGAGGGTTTGTTAGGGCGGACAAGGTCACCGCCGTCTATAGTTATAGTGCATGTTGGGGGTAATGATTTGGTCACCATCGGTAGACGACTACTCCTGGAGGCAATGCTTTCCACCGTAAGTTGGTTGGCGAGGAGAGTTCCGGGGTGCACGATTGCATGGTCCCATTTGATTCCACGAAAGGTGTGGCGGGGGGCTATCTCTATTCCTGCTTTGAACCATTCTGTTAGAAAGCTTAACAATAAAGTGAGTAGGTTGTTCCGTTCCAGGGCATTGCATTCTATTTCTCATAGCTGTATTAATGATGACAGTATGTATTCGGGGGATGGTGTGCATTTGTCTTGGGTGGGGAATGAGTTACTCTTAGGAGACTTCTTAGCATGGTTAAAATCGTTGAAACATGACCTTTAGGTAGGAGTTGTGTGGGGGGTCCGGATAGCCGGTCAACTATCCGGCCTGTGGCGGTAAGGTCATGATCGGTGAGCACTAATTGGGAGATCCCTATGAGTGGGCGTCACCCAACACGGATGGGAGCGCTCGGGGGAGGTGGCCTTTGGCCCCTCAACGGGGAGGCGGTCCCTTCTAAGGATGGGTCGCCGAAAGAAGAGGAAAGGCGGTCAAGGCCCCTTCCTGTGTAGGAGGGGTTACAGCCCCCTCCTGGGGAATTTCCCGGGGCCAGTGACATCTGCGACGGCAGATGCGGTAAGTTGTGTGGGGTTGGGGGGAGGTCTACGATACCTTCTAGATACCTCACACGAGTCTTCGAACGACCTTTAACTGGCGTCGAGTTGATAAGTGCCCCCGTCAAGTCAAGGGAAATTGGTAGTAGTTGCACTTGAGTACGCCTCAGTGCTGTCGCCCCTCCAAGTGGGGGGGGTATGTCTGGTTAGGGATCTTGACACCGGTTACGACCTTGCCGTTGGCCCTTAAACGTTAGGATGTACAATTTCAATATTTCAAGTAAATGTTTTGTAGGATGATAGTTCGGCTAGGAGAACCTCTGTATTAGAGAATCTGTTAAGGTTAGCCAAACATCGCAATGTGGTATGAAATTGTACATTAATGTTTAAATGTTTATAATTTTTGTTTTAATAAATACGGCCGGGAGGGTCACTCCCTCCCACTTCCAAAAACTTCAAGAACTGTTTCCGGTTTCCCTCCTTTGGGGATTGTGTTGAGAGGGGGTGGCGGGTATCTCAGCCATATGGAAAGGGGCGACCACTCGGTCCCCCCGAACGTATGGCAGAGTGCCTCGATCCCCCCGGGAAGCCATGTTGGGCGGGAGGCGCGTCTCGGCTGGTATGCCCGAAGCGGCGTAGCCGGGGCGCGCTTTTTCCCGCCCTAGAGTGGGCTGGCCTAGACACTGACGCGGCTGGCCACGCCCTCGGGGCAGGCAGGGGCGGGTTTACGCCCGCCCTGAAGATGGATAAAAAGGGACGCAAGACCAGAAGACATCCTCTTGTTCCTGTGCTCTGAAGCTGCACCTCCTCGCTGCACGTGAGCTCGAGACGGAACGAAGAGCCAATTTTGACCCACCCACCAGCCCCTGAGGACAGCCAGTGGTTTTAATAAATTTGATCAATTATTCTATTTCATTTACAGGTTATTGTAGGGTTGTGTTGATGTTGAAATGCGTAATAAAGATTGGTCTAATTTTACAAGTTTGCGATTAAAGAACTTCGGATGTAAGGTCCATTTATAAACAGGTTTTTTCGGTCATAGTGGCCAATGTAGTTTCGTTTAGTTAGCATTTGTCGTATTTATTTTGGTCGGGCGGTAAGGTCATGATCGGTGAGCACTAATTGGGAGATCCCTATGAGTGGGCGTCACCCAACACGGATGGGAGCGCTCGGGGGAGGTGGCCTTTGGCCCCTCAACGGGGAGGCGGTCCCTTCTAAGGATGGGTCGCCGAAAGAAGAGGAAAGGCGGTCAAGGCCCCTTCCTGTGTAGGAGGGGTTACAGCCCCCTCCTGGGGAATTTCCCGGGGCCAGTGACATCTGCGACGGCAGATGCGGTAAGTTGTGTGGGGTTGGGGGGAGGTCTACGATACCTTCTAGATACCTCACACGAGTCTTCGAACGACCTTTAACTGGCGTCGAGTTGATAAGTGCCCCCGTCAAGTCAAGGGAAATTGGTAGTAGTTGCACTTGAGTACGCCTCAGTGCTGTCGCCCCTCCAAGTGGGGGGGGTATGTCTGGTTAGGGATCTTGACACCGGTTACGACCTTGCCGTTGGCCCTTAAACGTTAGGATGTACAATTTCAATATTTCAAGTAAATGTTTTGTAGGATGATAGTTCGGCTAGGAGAACCTCTGTATTAGAGAATCTGTTAAGGTTAGCCAAACATCGCAATGTGGTATGAAATTGTACATTAATGTTTAAATGTTTATAATTTTTGTTTTAATAAATACGGCCGGGAGGGTCACTCCCTCCCACTTCCAAAAACTTCAAGAACTGTTTCCGGTTTCCCTCCTTTGGGGATTGTGTTGAGAGGGGGTGGCGGGTATCTCAGCCATATCACCTCCCTTTGCATTATGAACGAATGTGTGATGGAATTCCAAATGCGTTTTTCACGCATGCCTTCGGAACTCATTTGTTCTGCACGAAAGTCATTTTAATGATTTGCCTTAGGGGGGCCCTGGATATTGGAATAGTTTAATTTACAATTCCAACTCCAGTCTGTGCAACAGTAGGTAAGATGTTGGACTTTAATTCCAGCACCACTCCACCATTGCGCCCTCATAAAGCAAGTCATTGTAACGACTTGCGTGCAGAACGAAGGCATGGTAAAGACATTCGTTCTGCTGCCAGTGCTGTGAAGGCACCACGTGATTCCGGCTTCAGTCTAAAGGACGTTTCCCCTATGTAAAGTGTCCACGAAAGAAAGACAGATGTATCATAAAGTAAGTCTCTTTTGGCTGCGCCATCCTGCCCACTCTCTCTTACTTTCGAAATTGATCGGGGGTAGTGCAGGGTTTCATTACCACGTGCAGCACAAATTCAGGAAGAAGCAGGAAGCCACCATCTTATATCTGGTCACCGCTCCAGTTATGAGCCCTGTCTGCCAACCCAAACACCTCTACAGAAGCTGCTGGAGATAATCTAGAGCAAAGTGATCGGACGTCCCAGATTTTCCCAGGCAGCGCCCGCTTTTCAAGAATTGTCCTGGGGTTCTAACACTGTTTCGTAATGTAAATACATGTCCCAGTTTTTGAAGAGCCTTGATGGAGCACGCGCATGACAATATAGTGCTTGTGTTTTCACCTTTTTCATCAGGGACAGAAGTTCTATACTTGAAAGGGTCAACTTCTCTGCTGCCAAGGCCAGAATGGGAACTCAAAGAGGCCCTGGCAAATGTTGTCAGACTAGCCCCCGTACGGTGCATAGTGGGTGCAGCGAGCGAGCCTGACCATTACAAGGAAGATTTTGGGAGAGGGGGGTAACCCCCCAAAGAAAATTTGGGCAAAAATGACACATTTTACAAGTTTTTCATTATGTATTCAATTGTATAAGCATTTAAAGCATAGTAAATGGCTGCCTTGCAGTGCACCAGCATATGACAATCTTTGTTGGGGTTCTTCAATGAGTCCTTCACTATCGCCCCCAAGAGGGCCTCTCAGCTCCATATCCCCTCTTTCTCATGTATTTCATTTGTTTTATAGTGCCTCTCATACCAGCGTAGGGTGTTGGAGCACTTTATATTAAACACAAATGCAGAGACAATGTATCATAAGTGTGTAAATCAGTGTGTAGATAATGTTACATAAAGCAAAGGGGACTACAAGGTGTAGGATTCATGTCATCCATACTAGCAGGCATTTTCTAAGAGTGCTTGGTTTGGAGATGCACAAACCCAGGATTCAGAATGTAACACAGTGGTTGTGGTTGGCTTTACTAATAAGAATTTATTTACACAAAAAAAAAAACTTTTTGGCAACATTAGGATAATGAGAGACTCAGAAAAAACATAACTTTCTACCCAGCACCATGTAGCTTGCAAACAGCTCTTTGATTAGACTTCATAGATCCTGTGCTGTGCGAGATTATGATTGTAACCCATGAACTGCAGTGTAACAAAAGGGTCTCAGTGGCAAAAGCAGAAAACCACTAAGCTATACCCATAAAACACTGTTCTGTGATCTGCATGGTACACGTCTTTGCAGCAGGCATATTAACCCTTTGTGCTACCTTAGATGAGTCAAAGCTGTCACTAGGCCAAACTCCGATCTCTCATCAGCAGGTACATTTAATCACCAGTTATCATGGCACTTATATTGTTGCCTTAAAACTACTCGATATACATGGAACTCTGGAGCAGGTGCTTTCAAAACTGCTGCACTGCTACAAAACCTGCCCCCAGTAACAAAACCGACTCTGCCCCACCCTTCCCGCCTCTCGGGCTAACACTCAATGCCCAGTACAGACAGTCCAGCCTTGTGTGCTGCCTCATTCACACAGCACAGCAGGTTTCAAAGAGGGGTGAATCCGCAGCCACTGCAGCCTGTCCCTGGCAGGAGCTCATCACAGAATTGCAAGGTCGTAAATGGCAGAGTTTGGTCAACTCAGAGCAGTTGGTGGGGTTGGAGGTGACTTGGGGCAGGAGGCATCTTGGGTCACAGTGCTCTAGGCAGCACTTCTCATCTCTCCACCGCCTCCCCCTTACAGAAACACAAACTCAAACATATTCAGGCCTGTTTTTTCATTTACTTTCTGTAAGATATAGTCTTGTTTCACATTATGAATACAGGACTACTCGTCCCAGAATGCAAAATAAATTGGACCCAAGTTGAGCTAGTCTTAAGTTTTTGAAATGGAACAAGTTGCACAACCTCTAAGTCATTTCTGTGTTTTATTATATGTTGCCTTTTTAATATATTTGTAGACAACACCCGTGTAATCCTGTGTCATGTATTCTCATTGAGATATTTCAGCTACCATAGGTGCCAGGGTTCAGTCCCATTTCTATGTCTAGTACTGTCTCAGTTTTTGGTACTAAACTAGAGACTCCAGCGGAAACCCTCAAAAAGGGATAAAGTGAGGTTGTGATCTGGAAAGACGCTGAGTAAGACATCTTCCTGCCATCTCCTGCTTTTTTGATTTCAAAAGATTTTATTGATTTTGCATGAATAATAAAAGTACAGGCGTAAAATAAACATACCTCATAAGAACCACAGTAAGAAACAACTATAACATGCTGGTAGCAATGGCCTAAAATAATACAATGAATCATTGTAACACAAAATGGTACATCATATATATAAGGCAATGGGTTCTACAGAGAGAACTTAAGACATAGCGTAAAAGCAGTTAGGGAGGGGCAAAGCCATCTTCTGCTTTATTAGGCATTATTCCAGAAACGAACCCTGACAAATGTGACTAAATTAGATCAGAAACTTCATATATTAAAAGATGAATTGATTGCCAAGGCAATAGTACCTGAAAAACTGAAAGTGGCTCTAGACTATCAGACGTGAAACATTCAATCAAGTGGACCAGCTAGCCCCAGGTGAAATGATGGCGGTGAATAAGCTGGAGAGACGAGTAAGGGTGAGAGCCCATATTTTCGGGGCTGCGGCTCTGGGGCGGAAATAGCATGGCTGCTAAAGTACAGGTATTATTGAGGGTTTGGGTTAGAGGACTGCCTGCTCCACACCCCTAGGAATGGTGCTTTGGTGTCCAGCAAAGCGAGGACCTCAGGTGTAGGCAGCAGCATTGACTACAGTGAAGTGTGTGCCTTCCTCTTGATTCGGCCGCGTGGTTGTGCACGATTGGGCCCTATCTCAGACCCCCTTGGAAGTACAGCAAGATGATGGGGGGAGTTGTATCATGATCATTCGGCAGTGAGCAGTTCCAAGAACTGTTCATGAACAGGAGGACCTACCTGGCCATCGGCAGCTGACTTCCGGGGTCTGAGTGTTGTCGGCAGCATTGAGTGCAGATGAGGTTCAGATAGAGTTGTCAGAGTGGAGTGATATCATTCTGTGGAGCTGTGGGGCCAAATTGATACATCACTTGCAAGGATGCAGCAGTAGGTGTGTGGACTTAGGGACCCCTAAATTAGAACACCCAAAATCTACCTTAACAAATCGCCCATGGGTTGATGAACTGTAGACAGTGTTAAACCTCAAATGCATAAAGTCAGTGCCACAAAGGCTCTTAGAATAAGGCACTAGAGAATAATGTGCAAATCAGAGACAAATTCTAGGTCCCAAATGACCTGCAAAATCAATAGCGAAACAGACCGCATCCCTTGTAGCATCTGAAAGTCTTTTGGCTCACCCCCAAAATCAGGGCTTTTAATAGGAAATCTACACATACAACAGAACAGAAAGTGTAGATTCAATAATGGTATGAGCAAAATGAAATACATTTGCAGCAAATCAGAGCACACCTTCATTAAATATCACATTGCCTTCGCACCTAAGCACATGAATATTGATTGCGCCTACTCTAAGCTAATGTCATCTGGAGATGTCAGAACAAATTAGTTACACGAACAACAGCAAACTATTATACATGAATAGGGCACAGTAAGCCAGTGGAAGGTCCATGAGAAAAGAAACTGTATTGTGACTACGCTGGAAAGGTTTAATCGAGAACAGCAAGAATAACGTCATTGGAAATAAACATATATGACTGTTTGACTGTGTGCTGCAAAATAATGAACAATGTACATTCAGAAATAGACATCCATTTTTAACAAATTGGCATTAGGGCCTAAAGTGAGGCCTGGTTTATACTTCAACATTTGATAAGAAATGTGTTTCAAGTGTAATAGCATCTGGCCTGTGTGCACGTACATTCAAGAGCAAATCTACAAGCTGCACGTTATTAATATTGCACCAAAATATATAATGCACAAAACTCTAACATGTGCAGAGGAATGACACTTCAGCTGGTATATTGGTGGGCAGTTGTAAGGTGCAGAACGTAAGGGCCTGAGAAACTAAGGTGACATGAAAAAAGATACATTCAGTGGTGTAAATTGAAAAAACAAAAAGCCAGAGACACTCAGAACACTGGCGGAGGGCACCAAACAATGGAAATGACATAGCGTACAACACTGAAGTGAGTACTGACTTGCGGTGGACAATGTTTGGGCTGAAATTTAGAGACTCACACATTTCTTCAGATATTTGCTGTCCTGTGTCGAGATTGGGAATACCAACACGTGACAGTGAAAGCTGAACCCAGGCTAGCAGCGGTCTCTAGTTCCCCCTACGATATGAGCCCAAAAACCAATAATATAAAATACCCTACACCTCGCGAGACACGCCTGTGTAAATAAATGGTTTAGGGGTGCCCTCTGCTGCAGCAACAGCATGCCAAATGGCGTAAACACTCACCCACTGAAGGACAGGAGATATGTACCTTGCCCAAAGGGTGAGCGAGACCCTTCGGGAACGGTGTAGGATCCTTGTTCTGCCATCTTGAGAGGTTTAATGAAGAGATTAGTGTGCTGAAGAACATTTGCCAACAGTGTGGCAGGATCTAGGTGTTGAATTGCAAAGTCACATCAGACCCAAAGTTAACAGGTAACTTAGTGCCCTCCACGGTTTTGAAAATGGAGAGAGATGGAAACTACATGCCTCAGCAAGTAAATAAGAAAGACAAATATACAACAACTGGCTCCGAAGAGGATGCGAAGCTGGACAGTGGGACTGAACATGGATAGCAGGTGGCATACCAGAATACTGGATGGCTCTTGAGAATAAAGTGGATGCAGTCAGTTTTGAGGTGAGTCTTGTGAGGGCCGAACTAAGAAAAGTAAACAACAGAGTGAGCAAAGCTAAAGATGATAGTCCAGATCTTGTCCTACGATGCCAGACAGTAAAGGTCCAAATGGAGTGTCTCACCAACGATTCACAGAGGATGAAAATTGAAGACGCAGAGGCCTAGTCAAGAAGCAGTAAAGTATCTATAGAGGCAATGTCTGAAAAAAGTTGAAGGGGGCAATTTGTAACTGTTCACTGAGGGCTCAAACATTAACATTTAGAGCCATGGGAGTTTCTGAGTAGAAAGAGCACCAAGGCACTGACTCGATAATCGCCCATAGGTACTTAACTTTCGTGAGTGTGTCTCTATTCTACTATTCTACTCTATTGTACTATTCTATTCTATGTACAGTAAACTGTGTGTTTGACAAGATCTGCATCATTTCAAACTACACACAGTTGGCCCGCTTCACAGAACTAACTTAAGACAAAATCCTAAACTTACTACCATTTTGGTATTCACAGAACGCACTTACTCATTTCGGTATTCACAGAAGTTAGGAGTCCTAACTTTAGGGCTCCTAAATGCCTTCTGTGAATACCGAAAGTCCTAAAGTTAGGATTTTTCTCAGTTTAGGAGCCTTAAAGTGAGGAGTCCTACCTCTACTACTCCTAAACTGAGAAAAATCCGAACTTTAAGACTTTCAGTATTCACAGAAGGCATTTAGGAGTCCTAACTTTACTACTCCTAAACTGAGAAAAATCCTAACTTTAAGACTTTCGGTATTCGCAAAAGGCATTTAGGAGCCCTAAAGTTAGGACTCCTAACTTCTGTGAATACCGAAATGAGTAAGTGCCATCTGTGAGTACCAAAATGAGTAAGTGCCTTCTGTGAATACCAAAATGGTAGCAAGTTTAGGATTTTGTCTTAAGTTAGTTCTGTGAATCGGCTCAGTCTGTATAGAAAAGAAAGAAACATTTTTGTGTGCACAAAAGTAAATTATGAGAGGTTGGGCTGAAATACATGTTTTTCCCGGCAAGGCTGACAATGAGATGTAAGTCAAATGAATGCATTTCACGGAGCCTGAAGAAGGTGGAAAAATGAGCTGCCAAAAATAGGTAAAGAGATCTGATTGATGTTCCTAAGAGGGATGACAGACAACGAGAACAAATGTGGGGTGGCGGTCAGAGACTGCTACTCTCAAGACTAGATGCTAGAATGTTGTGGAGCAGAGTCTTTCTTCGTGAAAAGAGGTGAAAATGACCCAACCGCAACCTTGACTGCATTTTCAGAGTGAATGAGCGGTAGTAAAGACAGGTATGTTCACATGAGGGCACATATATTTTAAACTTTGAATCATGAGCCTTGTCTAAATATGGCATGTGATAACTGGGGCATATCCTGGTGGAACTTTGAAACTGACGTGCAAAGCATAAGAGGTTACCACCACCAATGGAAGTTGCCTGCAGGCAGATATATCTCTAAAACTTTGAGCTATATGTTAAAGGTAGATGGCGCCAGGAGAGAGATTTAGAACAGGAAAAGCTCATATTCTACCTCTTTTAAAAAAGTTGATTTCCGCATTATTGATAGGGGTGTTATTTTCGGGTGAGAGACAGCTCATATGCTGTGTAGGTGAACAGTAGGTGGCTCAGTTGTAGTGAAGCTTGGGGAGGGTGGAAAGGCTTAAACAATATCAATCACAAGGGCACGCGGGATGTGTCGGACACCAAAGAGAAATAGAGGGGGGGGGGGAGGGGTGCAAAGATAGTACTGGTTACCAGTGTGTGAAAACATAATCATATATTCCTATGTATACTGGAGTATTATCGTTCTAGAAATATCTGTATTTCAAAGTGTGTAACGATATATTTTGTAATCAAATATGGATGTTGTTTCTTATTAAAGTATAATTTAGCCTCAAATATTCCTTCTAAGTTTCATGGCTCTAATTGGCCCAGAAGCCACTTTATTCAAACTAGTACACTTGTCTGTTTCTGCAAAGCATAACCTCATTTCTAGTATTGTCCACTGGAAGCAGCATTTTAGAGAAATAATGAATTCAGTATTGTATTCATGAATGATATATTCTCCTCAATCACATCTTCCTCTTACTCTGGGAGAAGATCCTGAAACTGTCTCAGCTTTTGCTGACAGTAACACGGTGAAGTCTCGTGATTCGTCTCTATGGACCTGTTTTGAGAGAAAACCTTTCCACTTGTATTTTAGCTTTATGTTCCATCAGAGCCTTTTCTAGAGAGAGACAGTGATATGACATTTGGCTTTTAATTATTTGCTGTGGTACTTTCTATTTTGCAATAAACTCAATTTAGACTTTTGGATTTCCAGGCATATTTTTTATTTTTAACAAATGTGGAAATGTATGATAGAAGTTTGATGGATGGAGTCGTAGCCTTGTGTGCTATAACATGAATTATCAATGGGTTACGAGATTAAATTAAATTGGGAGCCCAGCTGTCTCTGGATTCATAAACGGGCATAGATCAGACACAGAGCTATTCCAGGAAATGTGCATGTTCACAAATGAATGTTTAATTGAAGAGCAGGGAATGTAGTGTTTGCTGGCACATTCTGGATTTATGTATGGGTCCAGATGAGTTATCATATTTGTGAGGAAGGGTGTACCAGGAATAGAGCCGATCCACATGAATGAAATGTAGTGGTTAAACTAAAACAGGGACCTCATTAGGTCACAAATATTCCTTGTCCCTACAAGTATAAAAATGCATTGTGAAGTTATCGATAAATTGGGAGGTCTTCTGGTGAAAATCCTGTATACAATACACTTTCATGATGATGACCTCAATGCGTTCTGGGATATGTGGCAAGACAGAAGAGGTGGAAGGGAACGGATAATGTGGGACTTATTGGTTTAGTAAAATGTGCTAAGATTTTGGACATTAGGAAGGTATGCAACCAGACATGAGTGTGACCAGCAATACGCACTCTCTTCAGGCACTCATCATGTGTTTTCTAGGTTATTATACTTCTATGTCCCACAAACTTAAGATGTTCATGAATCAGAGTCGAGAGAAAACGTGTAACCATGTTAGTATCTAATGGGATCTTGGTGCTGAGACTGCTGATGCAGAGGTCCAAGAGGAACACAAATTAACAGCAAATGTGAGTTTTCAGGGCATGAAATCTGTTGAAGCATGACATGTAATCCAATCCTAAGTTGAGGAACCATGCCAGAAAATGTCCCACCCACAGATTGAGATCGTGGAATTTCTGGGAAGAGCTTTCTCTGGTTTGTCCCCCCTGATAATGATGGTAGGGAAATGTAACAAGATGACTGATGAACTGTGGAGGTCACCTGGAACTTCAAGGATAAGAAAATTTGACATACACACGGTAACAACACAAAAATTCCTGGAAAGTCAGGGCTCAATTTAACCAAATGCTATTCTGTGGGAGGTTCTTAAGACAGTCCTCAGATGGCACCCCACGTCCAGCATCAATTGTGAGGGACAAGTACATGGCTCTGAATGGATGAGAAACTGATAGAAGAGCGGATCAATACACAGTTACTGGAATACAGACATTTTTAAAATACTACCGGGGCTAATAGAAGGGTAGGTGTGAAAACAGTTTATAGATATAGAGACCGACAGAAGGTTACTGAGGGACTTAAGACAGAACCCACCATTTTGAGACACAAACCACTGGAGGAGGGGTGCACCCTGGCATACGAATTCCCTCCTAACATAAAATAAAAATGTTGGTCCACTTACTGGCCAGCTCATTAGTAACATTGCTTCCAAACTTGGTGCATCCAGATCAGTCTGATTTTATTCCTCACCAGTCCACGAGATTGTACCTGCACAGCCCTTGTAACTGCATTGATTTGCCAGACTGCACCCAAGATGCCCTCACAGTTGTATCGCTAGAAGCTGAGCTAGCATTTGATTTCATTGAATGGCTCTTCATCTTAACCACATCGCTGCGGCGGCTATTCCGCCACAGCACTAAGGGGGCGGGGGGCCGCGCGGGGGGCCACGCGGCGGGCGCATGCTGATGACGGAACCGCTCCGTCACCAGCCACGGTTGAGCTGTGCTCATGACGGAGCGGTTCCGTCATGGCCCGCCCGCTCAATAGATTGCGCCGTGCAGGGGCGGCGGCCGGGCCATGACGGAACCGCTCCGTCATCAGCACAGCGCCACCGCGGCTGATGACAGAATGGTTCCGTCATCAGCATGGATAGGGTTAAGAATTCCAGTAAAGATGTGTTTTAGGTCAAGTATTTGGGATGCACTGTATTTTACTCGTGTTCCCCATGCAAATAAAGTTAACAATTTCCCCCGTGCAATCAAGCAGGGGCGTACCTCAAAGAGAAGGGGGAAGACTGACTCTAAATCATGGTAAAAGGGCCAATGAGAATCTTGTTTTGTGCACTTTAACCAAGACCACTGGAACTATGCAATTGTGCGGTGCTTTTTGCATAATTATAGAAGTGCTGCATTTGATACATAATCCATCATCTGCCACATATTCTGTAGATTTTAACAAAAAAATTTTTGTTTATCGATCAAATAGTTCAGAAGTTACTTAAAATGTGATGAAACATGTTGCTGCGCAGTAGAAGGTTCTTTGCAAAGCAGGACTGCAAACCTTTCTGTTGCTTATTGCTATATTTGGATGTTAAACTGGTACAAATGGGATGCAACCAATGCCCAGAGAGTGTTAATACATTGAAAAATGATGAAATAAAGAAGTAATACTATTACAAAATGTGCCACATTATGCCACATAATTTGGTTTTACTTGTCACATAATTTACTCAACCCGCCGCGTAATTTGATCGTCTCCTGCCACATAATTCCAGACTTTAAGTTTCCAACTGCCACGACTGTCAGGCCACCTCACATTGAAAGGCCCAGGGCAGAGGATAGGCCCAAAGGAGAGGGCCCCGCGCAGGAAGGGAGCCCCACTCTACACCCCGGCAAAAAGGACATGCATTCGAATAATCTTTATATTGTACAAAAGGAATTGACATTTTCTGAAATATAAACCCATCCTCCATTTAGTTTGTATAGTGGCACCTACTTCGGTACATTGTGTTTACTGCTCCATTTGATTGAGCTTTTTTAGAAAAAGTAACCACCGTATTTTAACCTGGCGGCGTTCCTGAGCTTCACACCACACACAATCAGCGTAAGTGAACACGCTGACCATTGTGTGCTGTATACAATCCGAGAAAAAACATGCCCTGCAGCTCTTGTGTTTAAAAAATATAATTAGGGCGAAAGCCATAAACCGCAATTCTAACCTTCTATTTTAGGTGGTGATGTCATGGAAAATGCATTAAAGAGAAACCTCAAGGTTTAATGATTTTTCTCCAAAATTTGGCTGGGACCAGGCCTCGTGGACTGTTGTGTAAAGATTAAGGAGTGCTGCAGGGTAAATGGCAGGATAGCACTTATTTTTTTTTATTATCTTGAAGAACTTCTCTTTGGCAGGCAATGTCCAGGAAGTGGAATAGGAAAATGTTCCCATGTATATGTGGTGTCTAGAACAATGCGCAGCTTTTAACATTTTGCAGAGAAAAAAGGTGCATATAAAGAAAACAGATCTTAACTCAGCAGGCGCAATAGTTTGCAGGTTAGTGGGAAGGCATGACCTGTTCTTTGTTACACCGTGGCGGAGGCTTAGTGCTACTCATCTCTCCAAGCTTATGGACATCTCATAATAGCCGTGGTGAAAGGGGGACTTCTTTTATGGAGAGAGGATGTGGACTAATGGTTAGAGTGGTCGACTTCGGGGCTGGGGAACCAGGTTCGAGTCTCGGCAGGTTCGAGTTTTGGCAGTAGCGGCCCGCATGGGGGAAGGCGAGGGGGTCTCATGGGGGTTAATTTACAAATAATTTAAAAAGGAAATGAAACGTACCTTTCCGCCAGCCGGGTCCCGCGTCTTCACTGCTCCTGCTGTCCTGCCTCCGGAACATGAAGCAGACAGGCTCCCTCTGCTAGGCCAATCAGCCAGAGGATTATGGGGAGGCCATGTTCTCATGGAGAAGGGTAGAGTGCGCATGACTGGTTTGGGCAGCACCAAAGGGCCGACCAAACAGTCTTTCCGCCACTCCTCCCCTGCCCTGGTTACAAAGCAGCCCCACCCACCCTCCCACCTGCAACCAAACATAAAATGGTAATAACTGGAAGTTATTACCGTTTTATGTTTCTGCTTCTCGCACTGTGAGAAAGCAGTGGGGCGACACTTCTCCGCCCTAGTGGAGGAGCCGCCCCTGCTCAGCAGAGACACTCAACATCCGGTGATTCTGGGCAAATCACTTAATCTCTCTGTGCTTACCAAAATGAATGTGTCAGTCTGTAATGCAACTGGTGCTCATGCAAAGCGCTCTGATACATTCGGGTCGGGTTTGTGCTAGATAAACTTCGCCAAAAAACAAAGGTTTGGAAACAGCAGTCAGTGAATGAATATATAGTATGATCAGCAAAGGGAAGGACGTAGTATACGTTTGGCTTCAGGGATTTTCACAGATGTGAGCATGGTATACAACACTCAGGCATGAGTGGTTTCTTTTGTGAGACAATCCAGCCCATTTTTAGTTGACGCACAGTGACCTCCCTAAGGGAACCTCCCTAAGGGACCCTTGGCATGCCACACCCCTTTAGGTTCTTATTTATTTATTCATTTATTTATTTTGACATTTATTGAGTGCACGGCTACCCCCAACAGGGGTGTCCCGGCGCTGAGGACTGCAAGCGGAAAGAACAGAGAATTTAGCAGCTGGAAAAAAAAAAGGTCTTCAGTTTGCCCCTGAATTGTGATTCGGTGTCAATGAGACGAAGACTAATGGGTAGGGAGTTCCAGAGTTTCGATACCACCACTGCAAATGCTCTACCACCCTTTCTTGCAAGGCGGAATCTGGGAGGGAGCAAGAGACGGAGGTGGTTTGATCTCAGATTAAGAGACGATTGGACTATTTTTAGTCTGTGTCTGAGGTATCTGGGGCCTTTTCCATTCAAAGCCCTGAAGACTAGAACAAGGGCCTTAAATTTGACGCGAGCAGTGATGGGGAGCCAATGCAACTTCCTCAGGTGAGGTGAGATGGAATGTCGGTAAGGGACCTTACAAATCAGCCTGGCTGCGGCATTCTGCACGATCTGCAGCCTGTGGAGAAGGTAGGCAGGAAGTCCCACATACAAACTGTTCGCATAGTCCAAATGCGAAGTGACCAAGGCGTGCGTCACTGTCTTCAGTGACTCAGTGGGGAGAAAGGGGGAGATCTTTTTTCTCATGTAGAGTTTTACAAAGCATGCCGAGGTGACTTTCAGGATCTGGGGTTTAAAGGATAGTTCGTTGTCGAATTGGACACCGAGATTGCGTGCCACGTTTACCAGGGTGGGCGGAGGGTTGAGTTCCGCAGGCCACCAGGTGGCGGGTAACAGGGGGGTCGCTTGATTAATGAACAACACCTCAGTTTTGTCTGTATTAAGTTTTAGCGTGTTCAGAGTCATCGAGGCTACAATATTGGAAAGACAGGTTCTAAAATTTTTTAAACCGAGGGGCGAGTGGTCTCTAAAGGGGAAAATGAGCTGAGTATCATCAGCGTAAGAGACCACTCTAACCCCAAATGTCTCAATCACCTTTGCCAGCGGTGCGAGATAAACGTTAAAAAAAAGAGGACTGAGGGCAGATCCTTGGGGCACCCCACAGCTAAGTGGTTTCTTATCTTTAGACCAAAACGGTCGGCACCAAACTTGTTGTGTGCGGTCCGTCAAAAAGGAGGTGATCCAGGCCATTGGGGTATCAGAAATCCCCATCTCTAGGAGTCTGTTCAAGAGGATGGCGTGGGAGACCGCGTCGAAAGCTGCGGACAGGTCGAGGAGCACAAGCATGGCTACCTCTCCCCTGTCCACGCTCTCCCGCACTGTCTCCGAGACCTCCAGTAGTGCTGTCTCAGTACTATACCCGGTCCTAAATCTGGACTGTGAGTCTTGTAGAAGTTCATTAGTTTCTAAATAGTCGGAAAGTTGTTCTTGGACAATTTTTTCCAGGATATTAGCTGGTTTTGGGAGCAATGATATAGGGCGAAAGTTGCTAAATACAGCCGGATCAGCCTCGGGTTTTTTCAGGAGGGGGATAAGAATGGCCTGTTTCCATGTCTCCGGAAACTGACCTGATAAGAGGGAGGAGTTCCATAATGTTGCCAGGGGTTGTACAATCGCAGGAGCTACTGCAGTGAACACCTGGGCGGGCATAGGATCTAGGGGCGAACCTGATTTACATAGCTGTAATTTGTTCAATGCTACTTCTAAGGTGATAGGTTTGAACGCACTCAGCCTTATGTCCTTAGCTGGAGAGTGCATGGGAAGTGCGACCTCTGTGTCGGACCTATTCGCCGCATTAAATGAGGCATAGATAACAGTGATTTTCTCATGGAAGAAATCTGACAGTCCATCGCAGAGCTCTTGGCAGGGCTCTGTTAGGTGGGTGAGGGCCGCAGGGTTGGTGAAGTCTTTCACAATCTGAAAGAGCACCTTTGCTGAGTTGTCTGCGGATTTAATTTTGCTGGCAAAATATTCTCTCATAATGCTTTGTTTAGTTTTGTGAATTTTTTTTAGCGCCACTATATATGTTGTTTTGGCAACTGGATTGTAGGTACGGCGCAAAAGGTGTTCTAACCGTTTACATTTGCTTTTTTCTTCCCGTAACGACTGGGAGAACCAGGGTGCAGAAGGTTTAGTTCTGGCTGAAGAGAGACTAGTTAAGGGAGCGATGCTCTCAATGGCCGTGGTTAAGTATTGATTTAAGTTCGCTACATCAATATTTATATCTTTGAATGGTTGCCATTTGAGCTCAGCTAATGCAGGCTCAATCGCCTCAAGCGCTACTTTGAACCACTTTCTTCCCACTTTCTCTATCCTGCATATGGGGGCCGTGGTAGGGGGGAATTTAAGGTTAAAAGGAATGATAAAATGGTCTGACCATGTCAGAGGGTAGAGAGGCCTGGTAAGTTCGTAAAAATGAGGTCTAGAGTATGATCAGCTGCATGTGTGGGCCCCACAACTTTCTGGAAAAGGTTAATGCCCGCCATGGTTTCTACTAGGGATCATGCTTTTGCACAATTACTGTCGTCTACATGTAGGTTAAAATCACCAAGGACAGTGAAGTGGGGGTGTTTTAGGGAGAGATCGGCCAAGATCGTAAGTAAATCCGTAAGATGGGTAGGGGGGTATTAGGAGGGTTATAAATCAGCACCCCATGCACAGATAAGAAGAGAGGCCTCGGAGATGCTGAAGTACATGGCTTCGATAGATCCCAGGTTAACTAATTTTCTGGAGGAAATTTTCCAGTGGGATCTGAGAATAATAGCTGTGCCTCCACCTATCTTTGATCCGGGTCTGTTAACCCGACCCATTGATAGTCTGGGGGGACTGCGAGAGAAATATCAGGGTTAGAGGCATCTTTAGTCCATGTTTCCGTAAGGAACATCACGTCCCAGGTGTTAGACATGAGGGAGAGCCAGATATCACTTGCATGTTTAGGCAGGGACCAGCAATTAACTAGGCAAGCTTTAAGTTCACGTGGAGGAGTAGGGAAGCGTCCCTCTCTCATGTCCCTGCGTGGACGTGACAGAGGGGGAGGGAGGGAAAAAGGGCAGTCTGTACAGGTAAACCGTTCCTGAAATAGCGCAGGGTTGCACCTTGTGTGATTACCTTCTATTGTGGGTCTAAGTTCTAGGAGGCTCTCTCTAGTCCACCTGCGGCACTCTGTTGTGTCGATTTGGGCAGAGTGGCCAGCGCTGGGCGCGAGACAGGCGCGGACGAGCGCAGACGGGCTTGCCTTAGGCACACCTTCGGCGCGCCATCGGCACGCCCGCTGCGCGCGCGCTGACACATGGGTTATATAGTGAGTGAAGCTCGTGATCAGCTCCGCCCCATGTACAGCCGGGAATGCCCTGCGCGTTCTAGTGCCCGATCTCCACGCCCTCCACACAAACAGCACACAGCTGCGGGGACCGAGGCGGGAGTCAAGAGAGGTACAGTAGTATAAGTGTGCAAAGTTAGGCAGATTTAACAGTTTTTAAAATCGCTAATCTTTTTAAAAATCGCTGCTAAGTTTTAAAGGAAATACATAAAGCGCTGCAAAATTCTTAAAGTGAAACACCAAGAGTTTTTGTCTCAAAGGATGTTGGTGGGGTCAGGCAGCCGCCTACTCACCACAATCCTCTGAGGGCAGTAATGAATCCTTAGCCTAAATAGTGAGCGAAGCTCGTGATCAGCTCCGCCCCATGTACTGCCGGGAACGCCCTGCGCATTCTAGTGCCCGGTCTCCACGTCCTCCACTCAAACAGCACACAGCTGCGGGGACTGAGGTGGGAGCCAAGAGAGGTACAGTAGTATAAGTGTGCAAAGTTAGGCAGATTTAACAGTTTTTAAAATCGCTAATCATTTTAAAAATCGCTGCTAAGTTTTAAAAGAAATACATAAAGTGCTGCACAATTCTTAAAGTGAAACACCAAGAGTTTTTGTCTCAAAGGATGTTGGTGGGGTCAGGCAGCCGCCTACTCACCGCAATCCTCTGAGGGCAGTAATGAATCCTTAGCTTAAATAGTGAGCGAAGCTCGTGATCAGCTCCGCCCGATGTACTGCCGGGAACGCCCTGCGCGTTCTAGTGCCCGGTCTCCACGCCCTCCACACAAACAGCACACAGCTGCGGGGACCAAGGCGGGAGCCAAGAGAGGTACAGTAGTATAAGTGTGCAAAGTTAGGCATATTTAACAGTTTTTAAAATCGCTAATCATTTTAAAAATCGCTGCTAAGTTTTAAAAGAAATACGTAAAGCGCCGCACAATTCTTAAAGTGAAACACCAAGAGTTTTTGTCTCAAAGGATGTTGGTGGGGTCAGGCAGCCGCCTACTCACCGCAATCCACCTTCTTAATGGGTATCAGTGTATTCTAAAACATAAACACCACCGGGCCCATGAGGACTACCTAGAGGTTTGTCAGAAATCCAAAGTGGCAACTAAGCGTACGATGCACCACATTTGAAAGCGTCGATACATCTCTTCCCCCTACCCCTTTACTCTGTTTAAGGTACTGTAAAATTTGCCATGTCTATTTCACGTAGAGCGCTATGCATACAGTAGGTTGGTAATTACAAGACATTATGTTGTATGCACTTTCAGCTGGGCACCACGAAATGGTACAAGGGCTTGGAAAGTGTACTTCAGAGTATCGCACATTAGATAGGTATAAAAGAGAGCACTGGGTGTACTGTGGTTTTGAAGATATGATGATGTCTGATTACACTTTCATGATCATTTCTTCACAGTATACAAATCTGTCTGGAAGGTAGAGGGATGTTTGAACAACTGGCCACACAGTTCCAGTGGCGGTTTGTATAATTTTAATTGCTCTTTTTTCACTATACCACTTTTGTAGAGTGACTTTACATTTTAGGTCCTGATGAATTTCTTTGGATCCCTTTAGGGGACCCATAGTGGCAGAAACATGTTGACCTTATGAACTAGGGTAAATCTGTTGAATCCCTAATCCTCTTGCCTTTTAACTATGTCACTGTGACCACCTAATAAACTTTCAGTGGACTCAGCTAGACATTTTTAAACCTCACCTTATCACTCTTTTCTGCACTCTGCCCCTCATTCACCTATACTTTTTACGGTCATCTAATGAGAAAACACCTCTGCTCCTCCCCTTGGGGAGTTGTAGCACACACCACAGTATGAGGAGGGAACCCATATGATGAAGCATGTCACCTAACCGTGAGTGAGGGTTTTGTTCTAGTCCTGAGGGAATTTTCCCCTCCGTTTCTACATAGTACCCGGTCTCCCTTATTGCTTCCCTCTCCCTCTTCCCCTCCTCTCTCCCCATCTCTTGATGCATATCCTGGCATACTTCTTTGTGAATAGTAAGACAACTAAAGCACCATTCACTGGCAAAGTGGCACATAATTTTAGCAGGCAGTATATGTTGGGATAAAACCCAATGTGAGCATGACTTAAGATATCCATTATATTTCCTGGCCTTTGTTCAATAGGTACCTTCAGCCATATCATTACCCATATGTTATATTCATTTTTGAGACCCTCGTGTATACCAGGTAAATCATCCTCATATATTTCGAGAGCATCCTTCATGTTTTTTAAAAGACTCTTGGGTGACAAACGTCGGTACCAGATACTGCATTGTGCAGGCCTTTTTCATATGTCGGCTGAATCAGTCTGACAATTCATTCAATAAATTGTCTATAAATGGTAAAAATATTGAAATCCTATAGTAAGCCTCAGGATCACTAGTCTTGTAATTGACCAGTTGTGTCTGCCTGCCAGTAAGGTGTGGCATGGTCAGAGGTTCCTTTGCTGATTTTTTGTCTCTCACAAAAGTTTATGAAATTCTTCTTCAGCTTAGTCTCTGCTTTCTTGAATCACCCGTTTGACTTTTTCAATCTGTCCCGTGCAACACATCTGTAGTAGGATTTTGGAGAGCAGTGGAAACAGGAAGCAGTAGCCCAGAAAATTGTGCCAGGATATGCAAAGCAACAATGAAGTTATGGCACTGAACAGCTGTGAGAGGCGTTCTGATCTTGCCAGTCTGAGATCTCAAGCAAAGAGTCAACCCCAGCTGGGTTCATATCAATAAAACAAACAGATGCATTCCTTTCAACCCACAGTGTCTCACATAAACCACTTAACAGTTTCTTTAGAACAGCCATTCTTTTTGCAGAGCCTCTTACACAATTAGACACTTCTTTAAGTGCTGAAAGACTATTACGGATTTCATGTATATCACTGGTATATCACATGAGTGTCCAATAACAAGGTTCAATGAATGACTTTCACAATGCACGTAAAATGCCTTTGGCATACGCTCTGAAACTAGTGCATGTGCACCTTTAACAGCACTTTTCATTGCAGAACAACCATTGGATGTTTGCCCAAGCATACGATCAACATTCAGGTCATATGTTTCTAAAGAAGTGAGCATTCTCTTTCCAATTCCAACCCCTGTTCTATCCTGTAGCTCTTCGAAGCCAAGGAATTCTTCAAACACAGATGTACCGTCTATAAAACGAATTACTAGAACAAGTTGCTCAATAGTGGCACTGTCAGTTGTCCCATCTGCTAAAAATGGCAAATAATCTGGCATTGTTTGTGTGTTCCACCTCTCCATTTCTCAGAAGAATTTTGAAGCAGAGACAATATAATTCAGAATCTTCCAACTTGTGTATGTTGCATTGGAAGGACATGTTGCCAGATGCCATGACAGAACTTAATCACCAGCTTGAAGCCGTTGGTACAGAGCAGCACGGAATTTGCCATTATTCACTTCAGGTTCCATTAATGTAATAGGTTGTCCACTATCTCTGTGTCCTTAAAGAGCTAGACCTTGTTTGGCACAATGCAGTATTGATTCCACTACTGGCACAAGTTGTTTTCTGTTTTCCGAAATAGTTTTCTTCTAGTTGCTCTCGATGATACTTGTAACAGCAACAGACTTCCCTTTAAAACAGATGAGAAGTTAGCTGCTGCTGTCTTACTCTCTTTGTTATACACAGAGGAAGCATGGGAACAAAAATCACTTTGTGCATTTTTCCATTTTGTCAAGGGCTGAAACACTAATTTCCCCAAAGCTTGATGAGAACCTCTTCCAACTTCTTTATGGGCAAAGAGTACACACATCTTGCATAAGTCACATTCAAGTTTAGCACTGCAGGCAAGCCATGGACAATAGATTTTCATCTTGAAAGCAACTTGTTTGAATTCCCTGCTGAATTACCAGAAACTTGTATGATATCTCTGGAGTGCAAACGTTCCTAGTGTAACTCATTTGGTTTTGATGATGAAACTGTGCAGAGTCTATGTTTTCTCCTATATCTAAGATGTATGAACTCTTTGACTGTTTCAAACATGGACTAGTAGCCGTTGGTGTACCAATGCTTGTATGTGCAAGAGAACCGGAATCAAGCCATGATATTTGTTATTCTGTAGTATAGCCGGAAGATGGCAGGACAGCTTCTTCATCTAACTCATCACATGTTGTCAAGGGGTCTTGAGTGGCTAGCCGATGAGTGAGAAAAATCCTCTATCTTTCGCCATTTAACCCCTTCGATGCTGGTGACGGAACCATTCCGTCATCAGACACGGTTGAGCTGTGCTGATGACGGAATGGTTCCGTCATGACCACACCCATTATTATTAGGGCCCAGCACAGGGGGAAAATATCAATAGCAGCGATGAGGTTAACATTTTGTGGTCCAAAGCCTCTGATATCCGGCAGCCTGCTGTGTGCGGATAGTGATGTCTAGTGACATATACAAAGGTCTTCAGGTCAATTACTTCATCATTACCAAAAAATTGGGGGGAAAATAGAATACTGTCATTTTTGCCAATAAAGCAACATAAAAAGCCAAGAAAAAAATGTCAAACGTCCAGTACCTCTCTAAGTTACCCTCATCTCTTTAAAGAAGGAAGCTAGAAGTAGCCTGGTTTTCTGTACAATGTACATACCACACATTCCCCAAATGTCTAAACTTCAAAGAAATGGCAGGAATTCCTTATAATATGAAAATGTCCAAAGCAAATCATCCCAAAACAATTGCATAACATTCTGGTATATAATTAGAAGATTGCAGTTTCCAATGATTGGCGCAATGACTTCTGCACTCTTGGCATTCAATATATGCATGACTATGACCAAATTAAGTAACAGGCATAAAAAATAGTTAGGCCCAAATTTACTAAACTTTCATGCACCACAACGTTGCAAGGGAATGTGTTGCGCTGTGTTGCATGAAAGGGAAAGAGCAGAAAAATGGCATATTTAGAAACATATGACACATTTCTGCTGTCTCCCTCAGCTGATGCACTGAGTGCTGCTTAGTGTCAATGCAGACACCATGGTGCAACAGTGACTGTGTTATGAGCAGGATTATTTTTGTGAACGAAAGGATGCCTGAATGCAGCTCACATGGAAAAAGGAAGTAACACGGATAAATGAAGATAATTCTCCTCACTACGCCATGGTTTGGGAGATGCACCATGTGGAAGCGAACCCTGGTTTACTGACGGTAGTCAATGTGGGATTGAGTCAAAATCCATGAACGAATGTGTGGGATTGCCCTAGCTCCACCCAAGGTTCAGCTCTATGCTCTGCCTCGCATTACTTTAGAGTTACTAAAACACCCAAAGCCACACAAAGTAGTTATGAGTGGCTTAGGTAAATCCCATTTAAGTGGGTAAAACTATGGCAGTGTAAAAGGAAATTAGAGTGGTTGGATGAATGGATCTGAGGGTGAAAAGATAGCAGAGTAAATGGAAATCTGAGAGGACAGATGGGTTGGTGAAAGGATGATAGAGAAAAATAGATATCTGAGAGGATGGCTAAATGGGTGGGTGTAAGGATGGCAGAGTCAATGGATATCAGAAAGGATGGATGGATGGATGGATGGATTGAAGGGTGAAAGGATAGCAGAGTAAATTAAAATCTAAGAGGATGGGTGGATGGATCGCATAGTAAATGGAAATCTGAGAGGATGAATTGATGGACAAAAGGATCAACTTATGGTGAAAGACTTTATTGATGCTTGGCTAAGTCAAATAATGGATTCATAGGTGGATGATGTATGGGTGGTTGCATGCATAGATGATGGAGAAGTGAAAGGATTGAAGGATGAAACGGCCAATAAATGGATGGAATGGTGAAAGACTGAATGATGGATGAAAGAATGGATTGATGACAGAATGTAATGGTGAAATGGTTGATATTGCAATGTATCGAAGGTTGGAAGGATGAGTGGATATAAGTTGGCATGGAAGAGAAAGAGGAGCTTTTCTATGGAAGTTCAATCTCACTTGCTTAGTTAGCTTGGTGCCATCAGATATTTGGCTCCAAGTGGGGGGATATTTTACTTTTCTGACTACTCCCTTGTGGGAACTCCATGCCAAAATACTGGCACATGCATAATAGACATAATTTGTGGTGTAGCCTGGCATAACTGACACAATACTGAAACACATCCCAAAATACAGACACTGAAAAAGCAGAGGTAATTCTTGGCATGTCCTTCACATGTGGAAAAATGATGGTGCTGACTTACTGGAGGCAAATCTTGGTATAACGGTCACCTGTGGGAAAATGCTTGTGATAGCACACTGGAGGAAGTTCTTGGCATATGGGTGGATGAGATTTGCAAATTGGACAGAGGCAAATATTAAAAAATGCTGGACCTGATATACTAGAGGTTTACTGTTATCCTGTTTTGTGTGCCAACAGTTCTATGGTTATGTGTACGTTAGTTTAGTGTCTGTAAACTGAAGTGAAATCAAGCGGCCATTTGGCAGAAAAGTGGTGCCAGGTGTGTATCAAGACTGAATTCATTTTGTTACTATCAACCTCTGGCTAATTATTAATTTTGCCCAGAGTCATAGAACAACTGGCAAGAGCCAATTTCTCATCTGGAGTTCTTCTTCTTGGGACCTCGAGCCCAATTGAGGCACGCTTTCATATGAGGAGATGTGGTCTTGTTGCTAGAGCCACCAACCCCAAAACATGGGATCCAGGTTCAAAACCCAGCCTTGGCTCCACATCCTTGGAATCCAGGGCAAATCATTTAACGCCCTTTGAAAAAAAAATGTACAACTACTCTGACTTTGTTGTGAAGCTCTTTTATGACCTTGGACCACGTTTGTGCTATGGAAAACTGCATAAAACGAGGCACTCTCTAACATACAGCAAGAATTAAAAAGAAAACATTAATGTTTAATATGAGAAAGAGATACCCATCGAGTGGCTGAAAAGCACAGGATGGAACTAGACAACTTTATATCAATCACAGCTTCCCTGCTTCACCAAACAGTGTGAGCCCAGGCAAATAATTAATTTCACAGTTTTTCTACTTTATCACTAGTCCAGTGCAGTAATTTAACATCCTGGTGAATTATGGAAATGTTTGGGTTCATTTTCTTCATTTGAAAGAAAGCAATGGTGGTGGATCAATTTTCAAAGTGAGAGGGGCTGACCTCAGTGTTATGTCACTGATGCCATAGCAACTGTGAAAAATGTGTGCTTCATGCTAAAAGAACAAGTGTAGCAAATGAGCCGCACTCATTCAGTAAAAGAGTCGTAAGGATGTGTTATGTTGCTAGTGATGCATTTTGCAGCACACTATTGCACATATATTATAAAAGTTTAGGGCCATATGTATCAACATATTTCCCCATAGACACAGAATGGGCAAAACCCTTTGATACATCTGGCCCATGGTGTGGTAGCACACTGTTGTATACAGACACACATTTTGCATTGAAATGGCCACTAAATTTGCAAAGGCATGCAGTTTTACTGATTGGTCCATAAAGCACTTAAACAATGTACAGTTCATTTACATTTTTTTACATTTTGATGTGCGTTACAAAAAAAACACATTCTACAGGCTTAACTTTTACATTTCTCACACCCACGCACGATTGTGACATGGTTCACTTTGCGAAGTGCTCCCACTTTGTTTACAGTCAGAGAAAGAAAAGCAAACACCAATCTCCAAGAGTAAGCACCAATTTGACAGAAGACATAGCCTGACATTTGGCTTCTAACTTTTAATGCACAACAAATGTAACATTTACAATCTAAATGTAAAGGCATTGCTATTTAGCTTTTACTTTCTGAATTCCAGCATGGTTATTTTGGGGTGCTACAGCATCCCACTGACCTCTACTTCCAGCGAACATGCATTAAAGTACAATGCTTTAATAGCTTTACGGGCAAACAATTAATGTTTGTTAGTGCCAGAGTTTATATTACTGCAAAAGGATACAATGCTCATTTTTAAATTCCTTCTCTGTCTGTGGGGAGGGCAAGTCCAAGACACGTGTCAAGTGTCTCGTTTTGTATATGAACAATACATTTGGCCAGTCTTGGTTTTTGAGAGAGTAGAATGTTGCATTCTGAACTGTTTTGAGACAGTTTCATGAGAATTAAATTGGAGAAGAGAGGGTAATTTCAACCATTTATATAACAACATGAGGGATTTGTTCATCTTGCAATAAAGTGTCACTTAAATGTATTATAATGTCACATAACGTTATTATGTAAATGGTTAAAAATAACCAATGAAAGTGCACTGCAACGTCCATAAAGGAGAGGGCGGGGCCGCTAAGGAACTCCACATTGGGCCATAAAGCTACATATTATTTCAAGAACATAGGCTACCATGTTAGGATTAAAATATAGGCCAATATATTTAGGCTAATTCAGAAAACATTGCACTGTTTTGCACTGTGTATGGAAGTGGGAAGTTCTTGACCTTCACAGAGAAGTTAAAATTCGACATGTTCTTCCAGCCTGATGTTCCCTGTAACACGGACAGGACATAAGATTGCAGGGATTTGCTTTGGCAATGTCTGTTCTTCTGATCACTGGGGACTTCCACAATCGTGGAATGGAGGATTCACATGGCTAAAGAAGGAAAGTGGCAGTCACTGGGTGTCTTGTATGGAAGCAGGAACATGTACACTACCGTGCTTCCCCCCACCCCTCTTTTTGGCTATTCTTTCCATCTAAAAAACTTTTTCTTGGAGTTGAAGGCATGTTGTCAAAGAAAAGACCTATTAGCACAAGGTGAGTTTCAAATGTGTTGCCCACATCTACAGTAGAAAGAAACCCCTAAATGAAGCAACATCTTGGGCTCCAAAAATACAGAAATTGTGAGTAGGTACCTTTTGATGAACAGAGTACATTCGCAGATTAAACTGTACCCTCAAAGAAGAGTGTCATCATATCCATTTTATGATGTAAGTGATGAATTGCGAAGGCATACACATTAAAATGTTGCAAAAAACATACTTTTGACAAAGGGCCAGAATTTTCATTGCAAGTTTAAGAAAGCCTGTGGGCTCAGGGCTTTACTATGTGAACAAAACATCTGTATATACAATGCCATGTTATCATGATAGCAAAGTAAAACAAATGAATATACAAGGATGATTAGTTAAGCATTCAAATAGCACACACTTCCTAAACAAAATGCATAAACTATCTATTAAAATGTTGTTGAATCAGAAAAGGAAATACATAAAACAGCAAATACTGGCTCTAATGTAACACAACAAAATTGGAACAAGAATATGAAAATGTAATGAATTTGGCTGACAGACCATCAGAACTGTTATGTTATGTTATGTTATGTTATCCGTTTTATTAAGCGCGCAGCTGCCCCAGCTACAGGGCGTCCCGGCTCTATCACATGAGGAGACGATAAAAATATGGGACAGCCAGGAAATTACCAGAGGAGACTTAGGTGACGGGAACAGAAAGGTCTTAATAGCCTTTCTGAAGGATGTCAAAGAATTCATAGCGCGGATGTGAACCGGAAGAGAATTCCAAAGCTTAGGCGCAAGATATCGAAAAGCCCGACCTCCTGTCCTGGAAAGCCTAATTCTGGGCACCGTTGCTAAGTGTAGCTCTGCTGAGCGAAGGGAGCGCAACGGAACATAATGTGAAATCAAGTTGCTCAGCAAGGCTGGGCTAGCACTTTTCAGAATCTTAAAAGAAATACAAAGTGTTTTATAGTGAATGCGTCTGTCAATGGGGAGCCAATGCAATTTACGGATAGTACTAGAAACAGAGCAGAAACGTGGCAAACCCACCAAGGCTCTGGCTGCCGGATTTTGAATGCGTTGCAGTCTTGTTATCTCTGCTTTGTTGGCCCCCAGAAAAAGAGAATTTGAGTAGTCCAAACGTGAAATGATGGTAGCTTGCACGATGAGTTGGCGGACCGAGGGGGCAAAGTATTTTAGAATGGGTCTTAAGCTTCGCAAGATACCAAAACACGATGCGGATAACTGCTTGGTATGTGCCTGAAAGGAAAGTGAAGAGTCCATCATGACCCCCAAGTTCTTGACTTCACTTTTTGGGGTGGGAATTGGTCCCAGGGCTGCCGGCCACCACTGATCATTCGATAGATTGACGTGCTTACCCACCAACAGAACCTCAGTTTTTCCGGCATTTAGCTGTAGACAATTGGCTGCCATCCAATTGGCCACTGCTGTCATGCCGTCTTTAAATTTGGAGGCCGAGGGTGAGGCACCGTCCGCCAAGGTGACTACTAGCTGCGTATCGTCAGCGTAAGAGACGATCGTGAGGTCCCATCGCTTGGCGACCGCAGCTAGAGGCTGGACGTATATGTTGAAGAGAAGTGGACTTAAGGTTGAGCCCTGGGGGACCCCTTGACCAATGGCATGGGTCTGGGATGTGTATGGGGGTAATGAGACTCGGAACGATCTGTTGGTCAGGAATGAGCCAAGCCATTCCAAGGCCAGGCCTGCTATCCCTGCTAACTATGGCAATTACGAATAACACATGACAGTCAGTGGCAGAAGGGGGCTTACCCCTTGCCCACTCTCTGTATTTCTTATTACTTTTTTGAAGAATTAATAGCAGGAGGGTCTCAAAAACAGCTAAAGCTATCAGTAGCCAGAATCATAAGTGGAAAGCAGACAAGTGGTGGGTTCTCAAACAAGAGGAAATTGTGACAGACAAGTGTTTTGCAGAAGGAGGTCAATGCTTTAGCATCAAAGCATTTGTGTCCAAATACCTGACAGTTAAGCCACAGAAAAGGATAACAGACATACTTCACAATGGAGCTTCAGCAATGAACAAGAGAGAGAGGCATGATATTTGTGGTAGGGGGATCTAAAGAATGGGAGTAGACTAAAGTGTGGGAACCTGTATAAGGCTTTAAAAGAGAGAGGGGAAGATAAAGAATCTGGAGAGATGACGTGGTTAAGAAAGACTATGTGTAGCCTGAGGATGGCTAGATTGACAGCCAGTGCCCAATAGCCTACCACAATCTTGCAGCCAGTCCAGCCAAAAGATGCCTATGCGGCACATACATAACCCGCCTTAGACCGGGGATACCAGAGGGTAGCAAAGCTCTCAGGTTGTCCAATGCCAGGTAAATGTATCTAATTTAGGTCTGGTACTTGCAGTTTGATTTTTCCTTGAACATTAATGGTGGCACTCTTACAATGTTGCTCACCCTTAATGGCGCTCCCCATCGACTTATTGCATCCGTTTCTAACATAATTATAACTCTTCAGTATCATCATCAGTGCATTTATTTAGGTGCAATGTTCAAAAGAAGCAGTTTCTTGGTGCTGAAGAAGGGTGACTTTTATTTAGTTAAACGATATGGATTGAAGAGGAAGATTTTTAAGGCCTTTCTGAAACTAGTGACAGAAGATTGACTACAGAGGGTCAGAGGGAAAGTATTCCATGCTCCTGCTGCTGCCACAGAAAACCCTCGGTCTCCATAGCTTGTGTTAGCTGACCTTGGTACTTGCAAAAGGAACTGATGGTCAGATCAAATTTTATGGCCACTAAATATGGAGAGTAAATAAATTGCCTTATGTACCATAGACTTGGCCTTAAAATGGACACAAGCATGAACTTAGAGCCAGTGGCAGATGTTATAGAAACATGTTTCCTCAGACCACAGGTAAGACATACAGCATCGCTGTGAACAAGCTGCAGCCAGGTTACACTTTTTTTGGTGTTCCCAGTAGGATGAAATTACTGTAAGCACTTCTAAAATTAATGCTTGCATTAACCACTGGAGTTATAAGGTTATGTTCTAGAAATGTAAATATCTTTTTTAGAGTTTTCAGATAGGAGAAGCATGATTTAGAAGTTTAGTCCACCTGGGTTTCAAGGCTTAAGTTAGTACTGATGTATATACCTAGGTGGCAAGTGGATTTTGCCGGGATTTGGGGAGCAGGCCATGCCAATGGGGCAAGAAAGATATGGCATGTTGATTTCTGGAGAAGTGAGGGGCAGCTCGGCATTATCAGGATTCAGTTTTAAATAATTTTTTGACATCCACCATTATGTGAGTGTTAACTATTTGCAAATGTGAAGGTTGAGTGTGGGTCGATGTCTTTAGTACGGGACACCCCAAACATAGGTTGGCTGTCATCTGAGTACATGAAGAACAGTATTTCCATGTGATGTAAAAGTTTTGCCACGAGCGCAAGTAGATAATAAACAAAGCAGTAGAGAAAGAACAGAACCCATGGGGACACCAAACACAAAACCCTTGGGTGCCAAGAAGAAGGTAGGGATGAAGACCCTTTCCTTCCTAGTGTTTAGGATTGAATTTAATCATTACAGAGCAGCACCTCTAATGCTTATGTCAGATAATGTGTGCAGTAAGATTGCAGGATCTATCATGGGGAGGGTAGAGGGTTAATTCAGTTGTTGTATCAAAGTGTCACAATATATGTTCTGGATAATAGAATGATATCAATATATTCAATGATAATTACAAAATGTACACACAGTTATGTAATTGATGATACATTCATACAAAGTGATGTACATGTAAAATATGACACTCCGAAAATTTTGAAAATATGTTTACATTTAAAAAAAAAAATTGCAGGATCTATAGTGGATCTATTGTGCGATATGCCGTCAAGAGTTTAGGGAGTACTAAATCTCCTGGACTTCTAACATCCATCCTCTTTCAGGAATCGTCCAGCATTGAGCCACTGACCAGCTCGGTGCTATGACCTGGATGGAACCCCACTTATGGGCAATCCAGTAGACTGTTCGAAGTTAGAAATTAAATAGAACTGACTGGTCCAAAGGCGGGTTCTTTTGCAATGGTCGAACAGTTGCTTCTTTGCGATATGCTGGTATACGATCAGTCTCGAGAGAGTGAGAAAATTATTCTAATCTTAGCACAGATGAATGGTGCCAGTTGTTGCAGAAATCTAGTGGGCAAAATATCTAATGGTGAACCTGAAGCATGACTCTGATGAATCAGGAAGATGAGCACGGAGTCTGAGATGTTAAAAAAATGTATATCATGTAGGTGTTGCCTACTCAAAAATATTCTAGAGTGGTTCAAACTGTCTGTTTCAGTGGTTCTTAACTTTTTTGACTTCTGTGGACTTTCCCTTAATCGTTCATTACCAGAATCCGGGGACCCCTACTGAATCATTTTTAGAATCCGGAGAACCTCACTGGAAGCTTTGACCCAAGCCTAGGCAATTTCAATGATTTGAACTGCAAAACAATACACAAAAATACAGACACAATCATTCATCACACAAATGACTAAATACTTTACTTAAATATAAACAAACCACAATTTTAATTGGAAGGTTGGAGTTTTTCTAAATTAAATTGAGGCCACCTATCATCCATATTTCATTCTTTTTGATGCACTTGCACTGCTCCCCCAAATCAATCTGAGGATACCAACTTAATGTTTAACCGACAATTTCAAATACCTTCGTATTTACAGAATGTTTATCTTTACGTCCTTTATTTACATACACATTGTCAATCTGTTAAATTATTATTTAATTTTTTAAACAGTCATGGTCCCCCGAAGTAGCAGTCTTGGACCTCCAGAGTTCTCCGTACCACAGGTTAAGCACCACTGGTCTATTTCCTTCAAGGCAGGGCAGATAGGTAACCATTACTGCTTCAGTCTCTGTTTTAATTTCATTGACTTTATTAACAAAAAAGATGGAGATTTGTTCACTACGAATGGCCAAGGAGTGGACATCTATATAGCAAATGGCTGATTCCTGGTGTGCATCTCTGAATTTGAATAGTTCTTTATCTAGATTTGAAAAAGTTGTCAAATAGTTGGTAAAGTAGCATTTTTTATTGCTTCTTTAATTTAAGAACTGTGGGGCATATTATCAAGTGGGTTTATCTCTGCTTTTTTGGCTTTCAAAGCCAAAAAAGCGGAGATAAAATTATCTCCCTATTACCTAGCTGTCGCTAACACCAGTTAGCGACAGCTTGTAGGAGATAGTGACCATCTTGGGCCCCACTTTGCATGTCAGTGATATTTATCACTAATGACATGCAAAGTGGGCGTGCCAAGATGTTAGCGACTGGAAACAGTCGCTAACATCGCTATCTCCTATTACCAACTTTTGGAGATATTCGCGCTAAGCGCGAATATCTCCAAAAGCTAACACCTGCCCTGAGCAGTTCTTAGCCATGTTATCCAATGGGAGGTGGATAACATGGCTAAGAGCATTAGCACGGTAATGCATGAATATCGCTGACTTTTCAGTGATATTCATGCATTGTGGCCGATTTTTATCGCATTTGTGATAAACCTTGGTAATACCAAGGTTTATTTGCGATAAAAATCGCCGCAGCTTAGCGGTAAATTTTTGTCTCTAACCAAGCAATAGCGATAATTATCGCTATTGCTTGGTAATATGCCCCGAAGTTCCTTGGCTAAATTAAGAAACTGAGTTTTGGCCTGAGGGTCATATGTTTGCGCTCTACGAGGTTACAAATTACTCTAGATAAGCTCTTCTCTAAACCAAATATTTGTTTACTTATGATTGGATTTTTATATTGTTTTAATTTAAATAAGCTTGTCTAGAGTTTGGGTATCCCATATTCAAACTGTTGAGCATTCCTGATGCAATAATCGTGAAGCTCTCTGCCGGTAGATGGATAACCCTGGTATATGATGATGATGATACTTTGGCAGAAAAGCAAAGTCTTTCCCTGTGTGACAGTAGCATATGTGAGTGCTTGGGCTACAATTCTCAGCTTTTGTGTGGGGACAACATTTGTATTAAAAAAAACTGAAAATCGAGCATTTCAGGACAAACATACTGTTATTATGGTGAGGAAGTGAGTAATTTTTTCAGACATACAACTTTTGTATTCTGAAATGAAACTTCTGTGTGTTCAAAAATTGTTATGCTAATGTTTCAGAGAAAATGGTTCCATTCCAAAATGACATTTACATTTAAGAACTATATTTAAAGTTTATATTCAAGGGATACTTCAGGAGGATTATTACTGATTCGGGTTATTCGCTATACCATTGATTGCTATGGCTCTTTAAACAAGAAGTGTGCAGGCATTTCATCATCTATATTGAAGCCCTACTACTGGTTGGGGCCTGCGTATGAATGAAGTATCTTCTCTCTGATCCTGTAAACTTTAGTTGAGCAGAAGCATTTCTGTAGGAGCCTGTGGATTCAACTAGCACTTCTGCCTGGTACCTTTGATGGTGAGATGTGGTTTCTTGACTGTGGCACTTCAAGAAGATTCACAGAATCTGCTTGGAAGGGGCCGCATCAAAAACGTAGTGAAGAAAGATGCTACATACAGTTGGTAAATGAAAGGCCATATGAAATTGCACAATTAGCTGCTTTTAAACACCTGCCATACACAGAGTACTTTAGTCGATATTTAGGGAAATTTTTTGAACAATACAGCACATTCCTACCAGTTACACTTTTTCAATTGTGTCTTAAGGAGAGTGAGCCCCAATATCCCCTGGGTAATGCCTGGCACACTAAAGAATTACTGGACTATTGAATGTCTCCTTTCTGAACATCTTGATATGGAGGAATTGTATGTGAAAATTGTGCTTCAAAATTCATAATTTGCACAGTTTCCCCGATATATTTCAGGAACATGAAAGCCTCCAAACTCCCCTAAAAAAGGTTGATAACACAGACTTGCACAGTCTATTCAAGGCAGGTATTTGCACCCCCACTACTTTCAAAGTTCAGTAGCTGTCACTGTTTGCCAGTGGGGCTAGTGCTAGCACTAATACACAGTGGGCTGAGTGGCAGCAGTGGTGGCCGTGGGCCACCCCAGCAGTGGCAGAGGGTGGCATCCTCTAAGAAAAGAATGTGGGGCCCCAGCACTTTTTTTCACAAATGTAGCGCTGCTTCTATCTCGAGCCACTCTGAGCTCTACTCAGAGCTTCAAACTGTTGGTTGTGGTGCCCCACAGGAGAGATTACAGCTGTGCAAATGTTTCAGCCGAGATTCATATTTAACTATTCAACTCATCAATTTCTCTTCCAGCCAACACAGGCCGAAAACGTCTCTATGGAAGTAGAACGTGTCCAAAACACACATTTTTTTCATTTGAGCACAAATCCCTGGCACGTGGCTCCTGCTGGCTGCAGCAGAGTTCAGAGCCATGGGGGAAATTCCTGCATCACCTGATGGGAACTGAACAACATTTTTAAAAGATGCAATATCCCTGTTGTGATGCTTATTGTATCCTCTTTGGCAGAACCCCTTTTGAATCAAGCAACAGAGACTCCGAATGTTAAATAATCAAAAGGAGGGAAAAAGAAGCCAGTTTAAGGAATCACAGATCACCATTCTGATTAAGCCCAAAATTCCTGTTTTGCAACTAGAGGTTTTTATGAAAATATCTAGCTTCCTTCGACATACTGGGTCTACATAATATGAAGGAGCAGCAGCTAATGTGATTTACGGGCTCTTACGTAGTTTACCTACATGGGAAAAGGGGTGATATGAATCTCTTGTTTTCAACACCATAAAATTTACATTGCTGCAGAATGTAATCTTAGCTACTAAGGGGAGCTATATTATTTTTTTTTTTGGGGGGGGGTTGAATATCTTATCTTAAGAAAATATATCACATAATAGACAATATGAAACGCGTCGTTTGCATACAAGGCGCAATGTAAATTTCATACTTTGCTATGTGTATTGAATTTTTGACCAAATGCTGACATGCAGCCTTTAATGTTCAAATTTGTATTTTGATTGATGAAATAAGTGCTCAACCAGTAGCTGTGTGCATGTGTCAGGGAGGACGATGGTACATAACACATTTGGGATGGTGAAATACAATGGCAGTGCATTACATACATGAAATCATTGCCTAGGCAAACAGCCTGATGGGTGGGCGAGTTAATTCTGACCTGTGCGTAGACCCCTGTTTACGTATAGGTCGGAATTATGAGTTAAAAATAATTGAACTTATCTGACCTCAACCTTCGTTAAATTGCAGCAGGTCAAACTTGCCAAAATTTAACAGCGGAAATATATACATTATTTACTTACTGTACAATGTGGATTTTGGTGCATGAAACACCAAATTCTGCATGTTATTCCCTACTAACTCGTACTAGGTGCTATTATTGCACCCGATACATAATGTACCCTGTAGTGTCGTTATTTATCAGGTGCACTAAATAGCACCTAGACTCATAATCAGGGCCTATTTTGGTTAAGTTAGACAACTCTGCTTAACTTCATGAAGGTAAATTTCCAGAATTTGGCCAACATCGTAGGCAAGCCAATGAATTAGGGTTCAGCAAAACTAGTTTGCCCTTTGGAACTTCTAGCACCTTCCTTGCCACCTCCTCCTGTGCAGGATCATGAAGTTAGTGGTAGGAACAAAAAGTAAACAGGGCTTTAGGAGCCATCTTCATATAGTGTACTTTCTACTCCTTGCCTTTTATCTTGCTCCTCAGCAGCAAAAAGGCTGTTGAAAGCCAAAGGATCTTGCAAGCTATCAATCCCATTCTGTCATCAGCGTCAAAGCATTGTGATGCCATTTCCATTAACCCTGGTATTTTGGTACGTCAACATCCATCTTTGCAGGCAGTTTTAATTTTACCGGTGCAGGGTCCTATTTGAGGGTTTAGAGCAAGCCCGTATTAGCCGCGTGTTGAAAAACTCTGGGCAGGTACTGGAATGGAAGACTACAAGTATTTTAAAGGGCCTAACCCTGGTTTTGTACAAGCTGACATAGGAATGAAAGTCCTTATGCCATGGTTTTAAATAGACAAGGAAAGCTGCTGAAGCGACCAGAGAATTCAGACTTGAAGGAAGAATTTCAGATGTATTTCTTTGCAGACGTGAAAGGTAAACAAATGTGAACTTGCTTTGGAAATTAACTTTGGGATGGTAAACATGAGTAGCCTGACTTATACTTCTTGGGTCTACTCACTGACATTAGACACACGTTTTAAAGAAAACTGCTCAGTAACAATTCCTCTTCCACATATTGTAGTCTACAGTGGAGAGTCCTAACTACGGTCTTTATCAGTGTTGTGCTCAAAGTTGGAAATTCTGGTCACACAAGGGCAGCTGGGCTTGTTGAGCACAGTAAGAGAAGGCTAATCACCCCCTTCACTGGTGGTCTTCGGTTAGATTGGATGAAATGTTTTTCTATGCCCGTCAGTTGTCGTCTGGCGCAGTGGCGAATGGTGATTGCGAAAAGTGGTGAGGCAGGAAGGTAAACACAGATATTCATTGTACCCAACTCAATTGTCTTTTTTTCTCAACCTTAAGAGGATGAAAGATTGAGTGGGGAGCTGAAGTTCAAACCACCGGGTCAAATTCAGATCATCAGCCTTGTCGGAATGCTTAGTGGATGCATTAGTCCATTGAGCCTTCAGACTTAGCAAAGAGGCAAGAGGTCTGTGATTGACTAGAATCCCTACAAACCTTCACCAGTAATGCCAGCTTATGCTTTGCACCATTTCTCATCGCCTCCCATTCATCCCTCAACCCATACACTCTCATTTCCCAGCTGAACCATACACTCCCATCCACACACACCAATTCTGCCATTTGCCCTTTTACTCGTACGCATTCATTCACACAATTAAGCATTCTTATATCCCATACCACTCATTCACCTAATTCACACTGCCTCACCCACTCACTGTTGCAATTTAATTTATTAAAATATATTATAGGAGGCAGCAGGTTGAATTTCAGTCAATTCATGTTGTTTTAATGAGCTTTTGTCCACCTATCATACCATGCCTAGTCATCCGCTCAGTTACTTACTCAACTACTCAAGATCATTCACTAACACTCACACACTACACACTATAACCTACACACATTCAACAATTCATTCACTTTTACCCACCTTACATCAATAACCTGCCCACTTCTATTCACCCATGGGTATCAAGCTTCCCACTATCATTCACCCAATTCATATATCCAGTCATCACATTTACCTACCCACTCAGTCAACCCTCCATATTCAATTACTCAGCCCTTTACCCATTCACTCGAAAAACATCACTCATTGGATAACAAGCTACACTTACTGACTTTGCTAGTGCTGGTTTTATTCTGCGTGTAGATTCCATATAGATGTCCCACTGTCCCAACAATAGGCACATGTAAACTGCACTGGAGATAAAAAAAAACAACCACATGTAGTTGTGGCAGTAAAGAGTTTAGATCTGAACCCATTGTTGCTGCAGAGGAGAGAGAGCAGCAGCTTGAAAGGGAAAGAAACAGACGAGAGGGAACAGATTTATTACTTTCTTCTCCCAACTGTACTTGTTTTATAGGCAGCTGCTGATCTGGTTATGTTGCTGGAAAAGGTCACGTCACCACAGCACGATCAAATCTAGGATTCATATACGAGCTCTACCGATTATAACAAGCATTTACAATGCAATAGTTCTCGCAGCATTAAAGTTTGAGTTATTGGCATTGTGTATGACAATGCGTTGCATAAATTTTTTAGCAAACTTTGAATTGGTGAGCAGTGAGAGTGTGTGCAAGAGTATGCTGTTGCTCACAGCTGTTATTGTTCACACAGCTCTGATGATGAACCTCACGCACGGGGCTGACACAGTTATTATTCACACAGCTCTGATGATGCACCTTAGGCACGGGCTCACAGCTGTTATTATTCACACAGCTCTGATGATGCACCTCACACACGGGGCTGACGCAGTTATTATTCACACAGCTCTGATGATGCACCTCAGCCACGAGCTTACAGCTGTTATTATTTACACAGCTCTGATGATGCACCTCACGCACGGGGCTGACGCAGTTATTATTCACACAGCTCTGATGATGCACCTCAGCCACGGGCTCACACCTGTTATTATTCACACAGCTCTGATGATGCACCTCAGCATGGGGCTGACGCAGTTATTAATCACACAGCTCTGATGAAGCACCTCAGCACGGGGCTGACGTAGTTATTATTCACACAGCTCTGATGATGCACCTCAGCACGGGGCTGCCAGCAGTTATTATTCACACAGCTCTGATGATGCACCTCAGGCAAATAGTGCCTCTAGTACGAACATACGGTCATTTAAGATCTTTGTTTGTTTGTATAGCCTGCATTGTAAAAATTAAAATTTGAATAGCAATCATCACGAAAGCATGTATTAATATTTTACAATCTGACACTCGTGTAGTAGATGTCGTAGTGCTTGTGCAGAAAATGTATCAGTCAATGGTCAATACAAAAAGACTGCCTCAATACATCAGGACACAAAAAGAAATATTTGGAAAGAGGAAGACAGTAGTAAAATTCTCAGTCATATTGCGTCCTTAGTAGCTACTTTACCGGACAGTCACTTGAGCCCAGGGAACCAAGCTATCCCTGCCCCACGCAACCAAGACACTCTCTCTGGATCATTAGCAGCACTCACCCACAACAGGATCAGCAGGCAGCCCAGTATAAGCCTCTGGAGGTGCAACACTCCCTCCATTGCTAGAGCCTCTGCTCCTCAATGTGCTGCGCGGGGCCGACAGGCTGTCTGGGTTAGCTCCTCGAAACTCCACACCAGGTACGTTTATGCCATCACTGCAGACCAAAGTGTGCTGTTTGCCGCTTCCGGCAGGAGGCCTAGCATGTGACGTCACCTAAACCCCGCCTAACCTCCCGTCCTTTCCAATGACCGTTTCAGGTGTCAAAACGAAAGAAGGGCTACGTGGACGACCTCTTGTGTCCAATTTCTTATACACAAAAAAACGAAACCGTCATATTAAAAAGACGAGCGGTGCACGTCCCCGAGGCCCTGTTTAATGCCCAGCAATGCTCCTCGCCCTGCCCCCTGCTTCAGCTGCCCCCCTCCCTCCTCGCCCCTTTCCCTCCAGTTGAATATTTTACTCTCGGCCCCTGGGTTTTTCCTGATGCCACCTCCCTGACGCGCCCCCTCTCTGCTGTGTCACTTGTGGGGTGTCCACGAAACTTTAGCATTGTCCGGATACTATTCTCGGCGTACAGTGCATGGGGCGGGACTTCCGTCTTCAGAAGCCAGCGCACGCGCCCACGGAGTGCCTGAGAGCGGGGCTCCCATGCCCGAGGGTGAGCCCCGCGGTGGCGGCTGAAGTCTGGAGTGGCGGTAAGTGGGCCTTAGTTGTAGAAGGGGAGGGGGGTCTCGGTGAACTTGTGTGTGTGTGTGTGTGTGCGCGCGTGTGTGTATGTGTGCGATGGCGGGGGGGGTCTCGGTGCACTTGTGTGTGTGTGTGTCTGTGTGTGTGTGTGCGCGTGTGTGTATGTGCGCGACGGCGGGGGTTGGGGGGGTTCTCTGTATGTATGTGTGCGTGCGTGGGCGCTCGTGTGTGTGTCTCTGTGTATGTGCATGCGTATGTGGTGTGGGAGCTTCCCAGGAGACAGCAGCTGGCCACAGCGAGCGCGTTCGCGTGCGTGTGGCCCGCTTCGATCGCCTTCTTGGAGAGGAAATGCGCGCGGCCAGGTGCTGTCTCCTGGAAAGCTGCGTCCCTAACAATAGGTCTCTGGCGAGACAGCGCTTCACGCTGTAAATCGCCACGAGACCTAAAAAGGGCTCCTTTTCGGATTTGAAAAGAAAGGTCATCTGACACCCCAGACTGACGAAATATAATTGTCTGTGGCGTCTTTCACACGCTTCCTAAGTCCACCCTTTCCATTCCATCACAAGGTGGGTGTGGTCAGTGAAGATTGAGGGCCACACCTCAACCTGTGGGGAGATGGTAAAGGGTGGAGTTACTACTGTGGGTGGCATGCAGACTTGTACAGCCCGGGCTTGGAAGAAAAACGCCTGAGGCTGCTTTTAAGCGGCGCTCTAGGGGAAGGTGGAGAAATGAGACTGATGTCACAGCGTTGTGGGAAAGGACATGGGCTGTGCCTGAGTGAGCCCCAAGTGTGCTCAATCAGGCACATGTTCACGCAGGGGTAGAATTCCTTCTAAAGATGCCGAGCAATTCCTATTTTTCGGATCTTCATTTTGCTGTTGTTTTTTTAAATAAGCTTATGTTACGAAGCCATAAAAGGAATGGGGGTGTAGCCCCTATGCCCTAGTACAAGAGCCCCTGCTGGTCTAGCATGAAGATTCCTTTCACACCCCTCACACTTTGTGCTAAGCTTTTGTAACATTATTTTACCACTGGTAAAACCCACAGACTAAACAATTAACAGAAAGTGACCTAGTGCCCTTTTACTTATTTTCATCCTGCGAAATTCTGGGCCGCATTACGATAGCTGTCGGATTGCAGCGGGATTGAGACCGCCGAACAAGTAGTTTGCGGTCCCACCCACCATATTTGATTAGATCGCCGTGTAGGCAGTCAGAAACTGCATTTTTCTACTGCAGCTTGTGCTGCAGCCTGGAAAAGGGCAGCAACACACGCCGCAGTAAAAAAAGGCACTTTTCAAACATCCATGCACTATCATCCATGCACCCTGTGCCAGGCACCATGTGGTGCATGAGGCAGGAAACCATCTGTTCTTCTTAAAATACGACTTTTTATTGTGACAACATATGTATTAGTACAATGTTATTTTATCAATTTGGATCAATGTATTGATTTTTATTATATGTCTCTATCATATTAAAAATGTATTTTTTCATATTGAATTAGTTGTGTGTTTGCCTTAATCTAGTGTGCCATTACCTTAATTGTATGCCTGGGATTTTTATCTCACATATAGTGCATGACACATGGTGCATTGATGTTTGGGGGGGGGCACCATATGTGGCCCCTGGCCACTTAGCAGTGGCCCATGAGAGTCAGGGCCATTCTTGGAGCCTACAAAATCCCTTTCCGGCAGCCTTTTGATTGAGCCTGTCAGAGGCGACTGTCTGTCCCCCAGACCGGTGTGGTCCGGCCGTCCACAACGTAATGCGGTGGTTGGACCGAAGGCCTGGATGTCAGTTGGACTGCCACCAACGGCTTATCAGTGGCGGTTCCATCGACATCAAAATGAGGCCCTGTGGTCTTTTGAATAACAAAAATAAACAAGACATATAGTAATCAACCTTCGATAAACTCTTCCGAAATCAATAGTAGAACATTACATTCAGCTTTTAGATCAGGAACTGTGAATATATATAAGCACACTTAATTATAATGCTGCAAAAAGAAATAACAAACTAAATGTGCATTCTGCACTAATCCCACTTATTCACTTATGATTGACTAGAATGTCACTCAGGAATGGGAGAGCCCAAGAGAAGCAGGCATTGGCAAGGCCAGTAGGTCTGCCTACAAGACACAAGCTGTTGACTTCACCATTGTTTAGCCATGTTGTAAACCAGTATGACTGCCATGCAACATGGTTAAAAAAGCACTGGCAAAGCAAATATGTCTCGCCTACAAGAGCTATTGGCTTTGTCAATGTTTTTAACCATGTTGTAGAGCAGCGCAACTGCTGTGCAGCTTAGCTGAAAGTTAAAAACAAAAAGCACTATGATGCACCAAGTGCTTTTTTCCACTTTTATCTTTGCTACACAGCAGCTGTGCTGCTTTACAGCAATGCTAAAAACATTGACAAAGTAAAAAAATAAATAGGGTTATGACATGGCTGTCCTAGCACTTTGTTATTGTGCAAGGGACTGCAACACAGAGTGAGGATGTATGGGGGCAACAAGGATGGGGGATTTGGGGTACAAAAAAGCGCTAGAACACAGCCAACAAAGGGAGCAGGATAAGCAACAATATGAACAGCATGTGGGGCAGAACGGTGAGCAACAACATGGACATTGGGTGCGGTGACAGAGGGGAGGGAAGGCAACAACACGTGGAGCAATCAAGAACACTGACAGTGAGTGGGGGCAAGCAACAACACAGCAGCTAGAGTGGGCAAGCAACAACACCGACAGCCGTAGGGTGAGAGGGGTGTGGGAGTAAGGTCAACAATACTGGCAGTGGGTGGGGCAAGCAACAGCTCGGACAGTGGGAGTGGGCAAGAAATGATGTGGACATTCGGTGGAGGCAAGCAAAAACAGACAGCATGAGGGGTCAAGCAACAACCAGGACAGTGGGGGGCAAGTAAAATGGAGGGCGGGGTCTAAGCCCCATGTAAGCAGCTATAATATCTTGCATGCAACAGATCAATCACTGTCTCAGGTGAGACCTAAAAGAACATTATTTTCATGACACTGTTACTCTAACCTTTGGACGCTTACCATTGTAATTACCCCGCTGCACAGTGCAATATAAAATAAATTAGCTGTGTGAAACATGCTTCATTAAAATATTTCCATTTGGTAATTGAGAAATAGTTTAATTTCACTAAAGGTATTCTTATACTACCTTATCGTTTGCCTTCAATACAAGTTGCCATGGAAGCTAAAAGGCCTGTGTGGGATACACAGAACAGCCAAGTCATAATCCATGCTCTGGTGGCTCACACTGTGTCAACGTGCCCGGGTTGTGAGAAGCTATGGTGCATGACACCCAGACATACCTAACCTCTTCCAAATATCAAGTCAGCAATGACTAATCGGGATGAGGGAGATACGAATGTACCTTACAGAAAACTATGCACCCGCCAGTTTTAGAAGACAAGTTAATCTGTGCCAAACATGTATGCAGCCTCATTTGCAATCTTATTCAGTAGGGTCCAATAACTTTTTTGTTTATTTTTTGTTTCCATTAATTGTTCACATTAAAGGTGAAAAGTTAGCACCATTTTGCTACAAGTATAAGAGCTTCATAAATGGTATGTTATAGCCAAAGAGATGTCCATAGTGTTGCATATATCACATAATCAAGTTATGCAACTTTACTCAGGTCCTCGTTCTGAGTTCTTCCGACTGCCTGGGGCAGTAATACTCCACCTAGAATTCTCGATATTGCCGGGTCGTTTCCTGGTGCAGTCTTGCTCCATTGTATTGATTTTCTGGTTATTGAATGGGAAGAACCTCTGAAATGTACGTTTGGATAGCAATTTCAGCAGGCATCTCCAACATTCTAAGCCCTTTACTTCTGATCTATTCCACAGGCTTTCACTGTTGCAATATATCTTTGGTCAAATTCTGAGGGGTGGGCTTACCTATGCTGTAGGAAACTGCCTTTTCTGCGTGGTCACCTCGGTTTTTCCACCTTTTGATGGACCCTATATTTGTGTTGGCTTTAGAACTCTTTCCACTTTAACCCTGCTAACCAGTAGTAAAATGCCTCTGGTCCCACTTTAAACATGGTTGATTTGACATATTCTTAATTTGGCATATTCAACTTGCCTTTAAGTCCCTAGTATATAGTACCAACAGTACCCAGGGCCTCTAAGTTGAATGCCACCAAGCTCCTGGAAGTTAAATGACAACAGCACCAACTGTGCCATCCACTACAATGCAAACATGTCTTCAGGCCTACCCTGCTTAACATGACTGTAGCAGAAAAAAGAAACTTGGCCTGTTAAAATAAACCCTTTTGGCAGGCCAAAACTTCCCTTTCAAATATTAATGTACCCCCCCCCCCCATATAGAACTTGCAGTCCACCAGGCAAAGTGCGTGGTATTTAAAAGTAGGACATGTAGAAATGTAATGTTAATATTTCTTTACAATGACAAGAACCCTAAAGCTATTTTTCACTGTGACAGGCCTAGCTGTCCTATGTAGAAAAGCAGACTACACATTAAAATCTATGTGTTTACTGAGATCTGACGATCCGGAGCCTTTATAAAGAATGACTGTCGGTTGGGATACACTCGTTACATAATGTATTACATATCACATAGATTTGCATGCATAGGGTCATAGTGAGAGTCAGTGAGGAGTTTGGATCTGAGGTTCCGTGACAATTGTAAGTGGTGTTTTTCTACTCGCACGAATATGGTCGAGTCTGGTATCTATGAACCGCAAATGACGAGTTTAGTAAGTGTGCGCAGTTTCGCTGTGCTAACTTAAACCGTTCGTTTGTTATGTGGGTTTTTCATCTGTACCCACGGGTTCCATCTTAGATACGGCATCCATTTTGTCTCTTGCCCTCAAGTAGCCAGCGAACGGACGTTGTCCGCTTCGCGACCCTGGGACTCCCAAGATATCTGCGGAAGACACATGTTCTTTGTGAGTGTCATTATGGCGAGGGGGTTGCTACTGTAAGGCAGATGGCGCCGCTCGAGGCTCATCTTGCCGCACGGACTTATTGTCTCAGCCGTGCATCTCATTAGGCACGTCCCTTTGATGCCTGTATCTCGTGTTTCCCGATACCTCCCCTTTTACACCCTTTCCGATCTTCCCACTGTCTCCGTCTTCCTCTACACCTGTCCTTGTTCCTATTTCGATCTGTTTTACTGCTGATTGGAATTCGCTAATGTTGGGAAGATGGGTTTTTACAGTTGGGAACCGCCAAATGTTTCCGCACTTATGTTCCGGACCTGATGTGTTTCAAAGTGACCAGAGCGACCCCTCTGGGGGATAATTGTGGGAACCGGGTTGTAAACCTTTGTGTATCATGTTGTCCTATGGGTAAATTCTGTATAAAAGGAGCGCCCCCCAGAACCAATTTGAAGCAGTCTCCCCAAGTTGCACGTGGTGTACTTGTCGTGATCTCTGTGTTCCCTGCAGCAAATAAACCTTGAATCTTTGACGTCTAAGGAAGTGTCCCGTGTCTCTGTGATTCGTACGCCGGAGCAGGTTACCCACAAAGGTTTCAGGTGTTGTGCCCTGGCACCGCTGGGTCTTAAAGAACCCAGTCCTTCAGTTGGCGCCCAACGTGGGGTGCATCAGTGGTACCGGTCCAAGCCCGACGATCGTGAGGAACTTCGTATGAAATCTCCAAGGGAAGGTGCACTCCGTTTCATCGATCCTGTTGTCGAAATAAGTGGCCCGAAGACTTTTCCCGCGAAGATTCCCGCCTCCGGACGGCTGCGACGGACTGCTGCCCTGACTGTAGACCTGTTTTGGCGCCTGGCGTAGACCTTGGTATAGCGAGACGATTGACGGGCCTTCCTGGTGACGCCATCGATTTTTGAGTTAAGTATTTGTGGGTCGCTCCCATAGTTCTTGGTTGTTGACACTTTAGCGAGTGTTTTTGTTGTTAGCGCTGTGTGAGTGTTTTTGTCGGTGACACTTTGCTAGCGTACTTTGTTGTGTTGTTTGACGACTGCAGCCGCCAAAAACCGAGGGTTTTTGTTCTTTGCTGGGACTTGGTAAATCCCGTAACCCTTGAAGTTTGTGAAACTCGGCTAGTGTGCAAGATGCCTGGTCGCAGTACTTTGTTTAGTTGCTTCAGACCCTGTGGTACGGATTCCCGACTGGAGGACTCGTGTCCGATACCTCCGGTTGGAACTCCCACTTATGAGCTCTATAGTAAACATGGGCTAGGCCCAATTACCTTTAACGATTATTGGATTAAATACACGAAAAAGGACGGCGACCTTCGTTGGCCACCTCATGGTAGCTTCGAGGCTCCGATCTTAGATAATCTAGAGATTAAATTGTTCGAAAGAAAGTCAAGGCCGGCCATGTTTGGCGCAAAGAAGCCCGACAGAAAGAAATCAGACAGACTAAACGTAATCAGCGAGATAATGTTGCTACCATAGTGAAGAAAGCAGAGCAATTTCAGCGAGATAAGGAGGTTAAGGATAAGGAAGTGTTTGACCGATTACAGCGTATGACTGTAGATAAATGTTACCCCGCTTTGCCTACGGAGTCGGAAAAGAAAGAAGAGCCAGTTGAGGATCCCTTAATGTCTTATCTTATGAAGTCGCCACCTCCGTACGTACAGGGTACCGCAGCTCCTGTGGTCCCTGCCGTACCTATTCTTCCACCTATTCCTCCTCCGCCTGTTCCTCAACCTGCACCCGTTCTTCCGACTGTTCCTGCTCCTTTGCCTGTTGCTATCCCTACTGCTCCTCCGCTTCCACATACTCCTGTTCCCGCTACTGCTCCTGCTACTGCTCCTGTTTTATTAACTCCTGCTGTTGCTACTGTTTCTACTCCTTCTCTTGTTAGTCCTGTGTCTTATTCTTCTCCTTCTACTCGTAGTCGCAATTCTCCTCTTGCGGCTAGTTTCTTTCATTCGCTCGGACCTGTTCATGGGTCCGCTGGTTCTGATGGTCCTCAGAGACGTAGTCAGCTTCCTGGAAACAGAGAACGCGTCGCGTTATATAATATGGCGATGGGTTGGATGGTAAATCCTCTTAGGTGTCCACCCCGTGTTGTCCTCGAAACATTTTGTCAATTCAATATACCAACCCAGAGATATGTGTTTAATGAAATGTGCAAATTCCTTTATGATCAAATAGCGGCTGATGCGCCTGACGAGGTGCTCACCGTTTTGTCTGATCTTCAGCTTCAGTTCGCAAATGGACTGATAGTGGATACTAACGTTCGACGTGCTGTTGAGCGGTTGCTATCTCTTCGTCCCGCTCCGATACCTCATGCATTGTTTGTTGAAGATATTGAAAAACAGCCAGATGAGTCTGGTCAATTCCCTATGCGTGAAGTTCCACCGGTTTGGATGCCAGGTAACCCCGCAGCTGCCCCTCCGGTCCCGCCGTATTTCCAGAGAGTATGGATACATCTCCCATGGAAAAGATCGGAAGTGTTGCAGGTGAAGCAATCTTTGCCTGACCCTCGCAAAAATCCTGCAGGGTATTACAAAGAATTATCGCAGCTTGTAGATGCTACGGTAATGAATCTTGCCGATATCGACATGTTGTTTGGCAATGTCGTACCGCAACCGGTATGGGCTAAGATTCGTCAGGAAAATCACGCAAATGAACTAGGTGGTGATTGGGCGGCCATTGTAGCGGCAGATGGGTTGCAAGTTGGTGGCGCTAAGCCTGAACAGTTGATTGCTGCTCTCCCTCAAAGAATAATAACATTAATGAAAACACTTATGCCAGCTATGAGGGTAAACTGGGACAAATTGTCAGCTTGCAGGCAGAAGAAAGATGAGAGTGTTTCCGACTTCTTTACGAGGTTCGAGGAAGCATTCATCGACCATAGTGGTCAGGATATGGGCACCGAGGGTGGTCAGAGATTGTTTGTGGATAAATTTGTTTCGAATTTATTGCCCGATTTGAGCAATAAATTAAAGAATTCGGAAAGTGCATGGGCCGTTTCTACTTCGGCTCAGATATTGGCTACGGCACAATACTATGAGAATAGAGAGAAAGAAGAGAACGACCGTGCTGATAAAAAGACGAAAGAGCTAAAAACTAAAGTGTTGTTGCAACAAGCGTATCCTCCGCGGTCAAATCAGAATAATTCGCAACAGAATAGGTCACAGCCACAATCGAACAGATCCCAAACCCGTAATGACTCCTCCTCCCAAAGATCCTCGTTAGGGTACAATCAATGTGCTTATTGTAGACAGGAGGGACACATTAAATTCAATTGCCCAGTTTTGAATGAACGTAACAATGGTAACTCATCTAGAGGAGGTCGTGGTGGTTCGCAGCAAACATCACGTGGTAGAGGTCGTGGTGCTCAGAATGGTCGCTCAGACAACTCGTCTAATTCTAATAATTGTTTCGATCAACGTGGATCATCGCAAGGACGATCTGCGCAGTACAATGTAGACGATTATTACGTCGATCAGGGAACTGACGACAGTAATTACTAGGACAGCCATAGACAAGGAGAGGGAGTGGTATCAGTTCCGGTTGATCAGAGAGGGCCTTACGTCGCAGTTGCTACATCGGGCGTCGTTGAGCCTTTTCTGTTGGACACTGGTGCAGCGAAAAGTTCAATCATGCATTCGAAACTCCCTGGCGCACCTTTGTCTGGCTTAACAAATGTTTCCGTTGGATTCTCTGGCGCCCCGGTTAGCAATCCAGTTTCGCGCCCTTTGCCCCTTCAAATTGGGCCACGTGAGCTAGAAGCTCCGTTGATTCTAACCACGGGTTGTGGCGAAAATCTTTTGGGCCTGGATTTGCTTAAACGTTTGTATGCGACTTTGTATTGTTCTCCTGCGGGTGTGAAGCTTACGTTAGGAGAGAGGGTTGTCTCTCCCATGTACTTGTCCCTCGATAAGCTCCCACCGGAATTGAGTTCTCTTCCTGCGTCTTTGTGGGCAACGGGTCCTAATGATGTGGGCCTACTTGATATCTCACCTTATGTTGTACAGTTGAAATCTAATGTACGATTGCCACGTATTCCCCAATATCGTATCTCCCTTGATGGTGAACGAGCACTGTTGGCGATCATCTATGATTTGATCGAGAAAGATGTTATTGAAGAGACTCGGGGAAACGTGTGCAACAGCCCTGTGCTGCCCATTCTTAAACGTACTGATCCTTCAAAACCACCTGTTTATCGCTTTGTTATCGATTTACGGGAGGTAAATAAGATTGTGGTTCCTCAATTTCCCGTTGTGCCTGACATCACGGCGCTACTGACTCTGATTCCAGCTTCTGCATCATGGTTTTCGGTGATTGACTTGAAAAATGCGTTTTTCAGCATCCCGATTGCCGAGGAGAGCAGGGACCTTTTCGGTTTCTCTCTTGGTGGACGTAGCTTCCGGTTCAAACGCGCTCCTCAGGGCTACTGTGAAAGTCCATCTATTTACAGCCAAGCCTTGAAGGGTCAACTGGATGCGTTTAGGTTGCCGGTTGGTGCGGCCTTGATCCAATACGTCGACGACTTGTTGGTGGCTGCTGATACTCAGGACATTTGCAAAATTACTACGGTGTCGTTGCTGCAACATCTCTGTGAGTTGAATCATAAGGTGTCACCCTCTAAACTCCAATATTGTTGTCAAGAAGTAACCTATCTAGGTCACTTATTGTCAAAGGAGGGAAGGAGGTTGACCCCAGAGAGAATTGCGGCAATTGCGCGAATGGCTGTGCCAAAAACCCAAAGAGATGTGCGTGCCTTTCTAGGTATCACGTCGTACTGCAGGCAATGGATTCCTAATTTTTCATTGCTAGCGAAACCGTTAGTGGCTCTTACGTGCAAGGATGTTTCAACTCCTTTACCATGGACGGAAGAATGTCAGAAAAGTTTTTCTGAATTGCGTGATTCATTGTGCTCGGCTCCTGTGTTAGGTACTCCTGACTACAGTAAGCCGTTTACATTATATGTTCACGAGAGGGAAGGTTGTGCGTTGAGTGTCTTAACGCAACCTTTTGGTGGTAAGCAACGTCCATGTGCATATTTTTCCTCGACCTTGGACCCAGTAGCTAGAGCATTGCCGAGTTGTTTGAGAGCAACTGCGGCAGCTGCGGTCTCCATCCGACAATCAGCAGGATTGGTCATGGATAATATGCTTACGGTGATGGTTCCGCATGCAGTCGATACTCTTTTGAATCGAACGAAAACTCAGCACTTGACGAGTGCGAGGTTGTCTGGGTACGAGTTGACATTATTGGCAAGCCATATTCAGATAAAACGTTGTAACGTTCTAAACCCGGCAACTTTGTTACCACTTAGCACAGAGTCAGATGAAGTAGCAGAACATGATTGCTACTTGAGGACTGAAGAGGAAACAAAAGGTCGAGTGGACCTTAAAAACACCCCATTGGAAGATCCGGATGGCACACTGTATGTGGATGGGTCATGTTTTAAACTGCCGAATGGCGATGTGACTACTGCTTATGCTGTTGTAACGTTGAATACTGTTGTTGAGACTGCAAGGTTGAATCAAAATTCTGCCCAAGCTGCAGAATTGATTGCTCTTACTAGAGCATGTGTGTTGGCGAAAGGGAAACGCGTGAATGTGTTTACCGATAGCCAATACGCGTTCGGCGTTGCACATAGTTTTGGACGATTGTGGAGAGAGAGAGGTTTCTTGACGTCGCATGGTACGAAGATTCAGCATGGCCAGCTTGTGAATGATCTTTTGGATGCATTGACTTTGCCTACGCAAGTTGCGATTGTTAAGTGTAGTGCGCATCGTAAGGTGACGGATGATGTTGGTCGTGGTAACGCGTTTGCGGATGAGACTGCTAAGGAGACTGCCCGGAACCTTAGCACTCGAATGTATGTGACGAGTTCGGTTAGGTGGCCTACAGAATCGAGCATGTGTGAAGACACTATCGAAAGTGTAAAAGAAATTCAGAATGAGGCCACCGAGACTGAAAAGGCGAAGTGGAAAGAAAGTACGGGAAAGTTGGATGCGAATGGTTGTTGGATTGATTTGTCGGATCAGAAAAGATGGATGTTGCCGGATGCGTATGTGCTGGCCGTTGTGACAATGGCGCATGGGTTAGCACATATTAGCGCGAAAGGTATTTGTAAGTTGCTGGCTCCTGTGTGGAAGAATGATGGTATTACGAAATGTGCTGAACGTCTGGTGAAGAATTGTATGGTGTGTATAATGTACAATCCTGGCAAAGGAACCCCAACTCCTCCTGGCAGTTTTGCTCCTCCTTCGTATCCCTTTGAGGTGATTCAATTGGACTTCATCCATATGGAGCGATGCAATAACCTGAAATACGTTTTAGTTGTGGTTTGCGCATTCTCCCGATGGATTGAGGCCTATCCTCTCAAAGACAATACTGCTTTGTCTACTGCGAAAATCCTACTGAAGGAATATTTTCCTCGGTATGGAATGCCTAGAGTCGTGTGGTCAGATAACGGAAGTGAGTTTGTGGGTAGTGTGATGAAGAGTGTGTGTAAGGGCCTTGGAATTAACCAGAAGTTCCACAGCGCCAATCATCCCCAGTCAGCTGGATTGGTTGAAGGGTACAACGGCACCCTTAAACTAAAGTTAGCAAAGATTCAGGCTACGACTGGTCTTTCGTGGCCTGATGCTTTACCTTTAGCATTACTGTCAACTAGGGCGACTGTACACTCCCGAGTAGGGCTTAGTCCCTATGAAATAGTGTTCGGCCGTCCTGCGAATGTGTGGGGGGTTCCTAGGCCAGGAATGTTTTCTGATCTTGAGTACCCAATGTTGATCGATTATCTACATGACTTGACTGCTAAACTGAGGTTAATTCACCAACAGGTTTACGACGCACTGCCGACGCAGACGGAGGGTCCAGGCCACCAGCTCCAGCCCGGAGACTGGGTGGTGACAAGGAACTTTTCACGCAAAAATAACCTGGACCCGAGGTTCACCGGACCCTACCAAGTGCTTCTGGCCACGAGGACTGCCGTTCGTCTTGAGGGACGTAAGAATTGGGTGCATGCCACGCACACCAAAAGAGTCCCCATCCCTTTGCCAGCAGACCCGTGGGTAAGAAGAGGCATTGCGTCATCTGAAACAGAAACATTGCCGGCGTTTGTGCCTTTTAGCGACGCACAGCTTGTTGAAGAACCCTCAGCGCAGCAGAAAGACACTATTGAACGATTAGCATCAAAAGACTCAAGACCAGAACACCCAACTGATCAGCAGGACGCTGTCTCTTCAACGGATCCTTTGTTTGACGAACAGACACGTCCTGGGAAAACCCGATACTTTTTGCGATCTCGCACTAAGGACAAATAAAAAGATCTTGCTTTTCTGTATTGACAACTGCATTATCCCGTTTTCCGTGATCAGTTTTGAACTGTCATATTACTGTAATTATTCCTGTACATATATTGAGCTTCATTCCTTATACTTTTGCTTTTACAGCTGAGAGACTTTGTTTTTGCATATATACATACTGTGCATTGAAGGCCGTAGGGCCGCGCGCGTACTTCCTTCTGGATAGTAGGTCTTGACGCTAGGTTAAAGGCCGTCGGTTCCTGGGAACTCCTAGGGATTGACTATTGCTACACAGAACGAAGTGCGTCAAGAAACGTTGCGGACGGTCGTAGGGAATGGCATTCTCGAAGCTGAATGATTTGGAGGGAGCTCAGTTTCACAGATTCAAGCTGCAGCAACTCAGTCGTACCAAATGTTTCATATTCCAACTGTTTGTATTGTTTTTGACTGCTTCTGCATTATTGGCGGGTGGAGTGTATTACACGATGTCTTACTTCTTACCTGCTACACCTACTCCTACTCCTGACCCTAATCTTACCTCTACTGTTTCTCCCCACTCTTTTCACATGTTACCGGAACATGAACAGGCTAGACGTGTAGAATTCCGCAACAATTCCTTTATTCAGCTCCTTCATCAGCATCAGTTAGTGGTTAACACTACTAATTGTTGGGTGTGTGGGTTGATGCCACATACTACGGATAAGGGAATTCCATATCTGGTGTTACCGTATAGTTCCCAAGGGTCAGCTCGAGCATTTCAAACAATGTTTCGAAGCGCACTGGGTTTCCACCCCATTCGAGAACCACGTTCCCCCTACTCTGGTCCTACTTCGTATCAAAAACCTTTGTCGATAGCAATAGAGGATTTAGATAGTGATATCTATGATCCTTCGCTTATCCCTGAAGAAGAGATACAAGCCTATAGGGTCCTAAGTAGAGGTGAATATAGTGCGTTCACTAGCGAAAAGCAGCTTAAAAGCTCGCCTCCGATATGGGTCGTACCCCACACTGGTAATTTCTGTCTCATGGGTCGTGGCCGAAGATCGCAAGCCCGACTTGGAGCAAGTGCTTGCACTGAAAATTACATTCTGCCGATGTCCTCGTCCCCTGTGTTTCTGGCTGCCAAGGGTACATACTTTATCTGCTATGATCGTGCATACACATGGTTGCCCGCTGACTTCATGGGCTCATGTTTCATTGCAAATCTGTTGCCTCCGACGTTTACTGTAGATGCCGATTATCATAAGACTAGAGTTATACGAGGCGTAATTAGCGAAGAGGATACTGCCGGTCAAGAGGCAGGAGACTTTTTCAAGGGTTTCCTCCCGTTTTGGGGACCTATGGTTAATAGTAGGAACCTGAGACAGTTGACTCGAGTGGTAGAATCGACAGCTAATATTACTGCCAGTGCCCTTGGTAATATCACTACAGAACTTCAGGCGGAGAGACTTATGACGTTACAAAACCGTATGGTTTTAGATGTCATTTTAGCAGATCGAGGTGGGGTATGTAAGGTGATCCATTCGAGCTGCTGCATTTTCATTCCAGATAATGCTCCTACTGTCTATCAAGCCATCTCGAGGTTGCATAAGATTTCCGAATCCATACACGTGGATGTAGGGGATTGGACGCTACTTGGATGGTTTTGGGGCCTGATGTCGACTTGGGGTTGGAAGATTCTGATGATCATCGGAGTCGTTGTAGTGTTCCTGTTCACGTGTTGCCTTTGCGTGCAGTGTGGTCCTGCCTTATGTGGCCTCTGTGCTACAACGTGTATGAGACAACCACCTGTTACCAAGGGGACTCGGTTGGACAGAGCTATGCTACAGCAACATCTCGATGGTTTGATGAATATCGAATATGATTCCGACTAGTGCTTGCCTACATGAGGGCAAAAGGAGCGTCTGAGGTTCCGTGACAATTGTAAGTGGTGTTTTTCTACTCGCACGAATATGGTCGAGTCTGGTATCTATGAACCGCAAATGACGAGTTTAGTAAGTGTGCGCAGTTTCGCTGTGCTAACTTAAACCGTTCGTTTGTTATGTGGGTTTTTCATCTGTACCCACGGGTTCCATCTTAGATACGGCATCCATTTTGTCTCTTGCCCTCAAGTAGCCAGCGAACGGACGTTGTCCGCTTCGCGACCCTGGGACTCCCAAGATATCTGCGGAAGACACATGTTCTTTGTGAGTGTCATTATGGCGAGGGGGTTGCTACTGTAAGGCAGATGGCGCCGCTCGAGGCTCATCTTGCCGCACGGACTTATTGTCTCAGCCGTGCATCTCATTAGGCACGTCCCTTTGATGCCTGTATCTCGTGTTTCCCGATACCTCCCCTTTTACACCCTTTCCGATCTTCCCACTGTCTCCGTCTTCCTCTACACCTGTCCTTGTTCCTATTTCGATCTGTTTTACTGCTGATTGGAATTCGCTAATGTTGGGAAGATGGGTTTTTACAGTTGGGAACCGCCAAATGTTTCCGCACTTATGTTCCGGACCTGATGTGTTTCAAAGTGACCAGAGCGACCCCTCTGGGGGATAATTGTGGGAACCGGGTTGTAAACCTTTGTGTATCATGTTGTCCTATGGGTAAATTCTGTATAAAAGGAGCGCCCCCCAGAACCAATTTGAAGCAGTCTCCCCAAGTTGCACGTGGTGTACTTGTCGTGATCTCTGTGTTCCCTGCAGCAAATAAACCTTGAATCTTTGACGTCTAAGGAAGTGTCCCGTGTCTCTGTGATTCGTACGCCGGAGCAGGTTACCCACGAAGGTTTCAGGTGTTGTGCCCTGGCACCGCTGGGTCTTAAAGAACCCAGTCCTTCAGATCACTTCACTTGAAGCTCAGACTTGCTGCTGCCTGTTCCCTCTGCACACTACCCTGCCAGAACATGGAGCAAAGCCTGCAATGTTGCAGCAGAAGCTACATGTGATTCATTCAACACGGCCTTTTGTCTATTGGTCTCATGCCCTCCTCCACCATGTATCATCTAGCACCCACCCCATCTCACCCACACAGGCAGGAAGTCAGAGGGACCCAGTTTGAATACCACTGATCTAAGGGGAATTTCAATTTTATCCTTTATGTGCGCGCCACAAATACAATATTTATTCATTATAATTTTGCTCTACAAACTGGTTGGCAGCAATTGTTCTGGCACTCGGACCCATGCGTAGAAAAGGGTCTCATGCACTGGCCAGCCCAGCTGTGGTTTATGGCCACAGGGGTTGGTTAACTGTCTTCAGATGCCCAAGAGTCAACGAATGAAGAGTAGCTTGTGTATTGCTTGGTTGCCATCATCTTTTGCAATCATTCAATATGGCGACAGTACTTTTCTGCCACATCCACGTACATTTTCATAGGCTACCCTGAAAGAAAAATTATTAACGTAAATGGAGGTTTTGCAAGAACCATAAAGCTATTATGATAGCCAATAGCATAACATAACCTATGTGCCTGTACTGTACACATTCACCCTGGAACCTACAGGTGTTGAAATAACATATGTGTATTGCCACCTAACTAAATAGTAATCATTTACTAGACCTAGGAAGGCTGAAAGGCTGAGTGGACCTCCTAGAATTTGGACCTGCGACCATGAGTGCAGTGGATGCATTAGTCCAATGTACCACCAAAGACCAACAATAAACTGTTGCTATGCATGGTCAAAATGTGGCAGGAAGCCAGATTCTAAACCCTCTTTCTGTTATCAAATGGTTACAAGCCAGCTTAGACACTAATACTATAGCTTTTTCTCGCCATTGGAAGCTGGTGGGAAGCCCACTCACAGCACAGCGGCCCACTCTTGGGGGAGACCCTCAGATTTGTGAACAGGGCGGAGCCTGCATGCTGGCTCGGCTGGACCTTTCAGCAGCAGGCGACACTGTGGTTCATTCTGTTCATCTACAAAGGCTTGCCTGTGTGGCTCAAAGCTGACAAACTTGCACTTGACAGATTTCCATCTTTCCTCCCTCTCACTCAAAGACTGCCAGTTGCCCCCTTTCTTTCTCAAGAAGCAGACTCTTTTATGGGGTTTCCCAGTGGTCCTAGTACTCTACTGTCTTCTTTAACATGTATCTTGCCCCACTCTTTACCTTGTTCTCTGATACAAAGATGACACTGATACGGTTTTTTGTAATTCCATGTAAAATACAACCCGTAATGTAGGTCTTCTAATCCTTCTTTAAATATAGACGCAATGCCAACTTACTCACTAGAGCTAGGAAACCTGGTGGACTGTAGCCCACAAACCACCTAAGCATTATATGATGTGGTGCCTTCTGGGTAACAATCAGTCCTTCACAGTATTATTTGTTGTTAGTAGATTCCAAATCTCTATTCACCATGACTAGACACACTCAAGAACGCACAATAAGGATATGTTTTATGAAATATTACATCAATGTCCTATGTATAGTTGTAACTATAAAAATAGACACAGCAATGGCAATGAAAAGGATTAATAAACAGTATATTCAAAAGAATTGAACAGTGTAACGGTGGTTCAATATTCAGAATTCCCCTGCATGCAAAAATGGAGTCTATCTGTATCCTCCAACCTCTCTCTTCTTGTCTCTTGATACACTCTCTTAGCACCAAAAGAGCCTGTGAAAGTTTCTAAGGTGGCCTCTAGACTTAGTAGTTATGGTGTCCCAGCGAGTCAATAAGGCCAGGGTAGCACCAAAAGGCCTGCAAGTGGCTTCCGTGAGGAGTGTTTATAGTTTCTGCTAGCTCGATCTCAGCATCCCCCAGAATTTTGAAGAATTCTTTTCTGCCTTCTAATTTTCTGTACCAAGCTTACAGACACGTTTTTTCAACATTTTGAAAAGGGCATGCCTCATACTGAATTACGTCAAATGGATGATTTAACATACTATGCTTGTTGCTCTGTCACATAAATCTATAGAGCATTATACATCGTGTGAATACCTATATGAATTATTGCGGAACTATCAAACTAAAATAAAGCACATTTGATATGGTATACTTGTGTCTAAATACAACGTAGTTCAGTGGTGAGTATTTGCTTTCTTCACCTCACCAAGCTGAGACCTATTTTTCTGCTTGTGTGGCCTCAACATAGATAGAACCTTGAGTGTAAGAGCCATAATTAACACCAGAATGGACTACTGCAACTGCCTCAAAGCATTCATTCCTGTCCTGCACATCAGTAATCTACCAAGACTACAAAATACTGAAATACGACTGATCTAAGGAGAGAGATCATGTCTCCTTGATTAGACGCTGCCTCCACTGGATGCTGGACAAAGACATGACACCCTTCATGCAGGCTGTTTCACTGCAACAACCTGATCTGTGGTTATCTCACTGCCACATTTTCATTTACACTTCCATATTTCCCCCCTGCAGTCCAACACATGACCTATTGATCGTCCCATGAATTAAGCTCAAATCTATAGGCAGGCAGGCATTCTGGCCTATCCTGTTCTGGGTCTTACACTATGGAAGTCCCTCCCTGGACACCTTAGGCAGCCATCTAACTATACCACATGCCAGAAAGATCTGAAAGCATGCCTCTTCTAGGGCCTCCGATGACTCCCTTGGCGGTAGTGTTAGCCTTAAAAAAGGCCAGTATAAACATATCTGTGCGTCACAGGATACATACCCCAATCTTGCTCTGGCTGAAAAATACTCTAAAATTGCAGTTGAAAGGTTTCTCTGTCATTTCTCTTGCTTTCTTTATAGCCAGGTGTCCCTAGGCCTATTACACACACCTGGTGCCATCCAAAAGTGCAAAACAAGGCTTGCCTATACCCGAAAAAGGGTATTTTCTGACAATGTATTAGCATGTGTGAACACATACATATATATTGCAGTATATTTCTGTATTTTGGTGCAACCATTGCCCAGACCCAGGCTGAACTACATTCCCTTGTGTGGGTGGCTTCTGAGAAGATTTGGGCATGGGCACTTATTATTTTAAGCGCTGCGGAGGTCCTACATAAGCACTTATTTTGTTTATTTATTTATTGTGTTTTATAAAGACATGACCCTCACGGTATCAGAGAGCACTGTACACACACACAGAGAGAGAGAGAGAGAGAGAGAGAGAGAGAGAGAGAGCGGATGAGAGAGAGAGAGAGCGGATGAGGGTTGCAGTGCAGAAAGAATAATTCAGGATATGTTTAAAATAGTTTTTTTATGCAACTTCTTTCTAGTAGTACTTACAGTTACCATCGACAGATAGTCAAGCCAATGAAGCATTATTGAACAAGCACGCCATGTACGAGAACAGTTGCACCTTTTAAAGTCACTGCAATGTAGTATAACATGGTCCAGCTGCTCAGAGTCTGTTTAGTGTCCGCGTCACGATTGGCGGAGGCGAGGCTGTTGATAGAGCCACAGAAGCGTAATTATTTTTTCGCGAAAATGACCAGCTGATAATAAATGAAGGAATTCAAGACAACGCCACAGTGGAGCACAGATCGTGCGCGTGACTGGTGTAATTACAGCTGGAGGTGGTGCAGGTGAACGGGGTAATTGATTAACGCCTTCCACCCAAGTGTGAAACACCGCGTGGGTCGTCCGGTGTTCGCTACGCGCCGATGACCTCAGCACGAGCGCGCGCGAGTTAGAAGACACTGATGCAGGAAATCCAGGCCGGAAGAGCCACCCGCCGTGCAGCCAATGCAAGGCCGAGCTCATTGAGGGGAGGGCGGGGTTGGCATTGGGATCTCTCAAGCAAAGGCTGCTCGCTGCAGCCTTCATCACTGAAAGATGCTGAAGAGGCAGATGTTGGTGTACTCCAGCATGCACTTCATGTGGGCAGACACTAATTAATGGCTGCCTCTTCTGCAAGTGAAATATTCCAAAGAGGCGCCTATGGACTCCAGCCTGCCTTGCATTCGAGCGCACTGTTATGGCTGCGTATTGCAGCCTTTGCCAGTGAAAAATACTGAAGAGGAGTAGGTGGGCTCCAGCATGCTGTGCGTGAGCACACCAGAGACACAGTTGCCTCTTGTAATCTATGATATGAAATATAATAATGGCTGCCTCTTGTGATCCATGCGGGTGGACCACACAAGAAATGTGTGTGGACCTCCTCCTGCACTGTATGTGGCCACAAAGTAATGCCTGCCTTTTGTGATCCACGAGAGTGAAATGTACGCACTAAGTGTGTGTGTGTGAGTGGACCTCATCCTACACTGCATGTGAGTGCACAGTAATGGCTGCCTCTTGTGATCCATGCGGGTGTAATATGTTCTGCCTGGACCTTTTGGGGCCACCAGTGGCCTCAATGACTTGGCGCCCTTGCGCAGGGGTAGGTAGCGCGCAGCAGCACAGAAGACACCGACACAGAGTCACTGTCGGAAGTGACGTGCACGAGCACGCGCCCTCCCTTTATTGTACGCCGCAGGCCACGCCTGGCCTGCGGGTGCATGGGTGCGTGCACGTGCGGAACACTAGAACGTTGCAGGACACTACATCCCTCTCCAACTTGCAAATGTTTTTTTTTTTCTCTCTAACAGATAACAAGAAAACAGATTCAGTCTTATAACATGTGATATGAGAATGCCTGGGTACTTGCGTGTCCCCTGCTGTTGGGCTCAGGACATCAGCCGGCAGGCATAGTCTTTCAGCATCTGGCTCGGTGGAGGGTTCGGCCTCAGATTGTATTTTCGGGCGTTGCCCCTACCACCTTCACTAGTCTGGTAAGTGTCTCTGTTTGCAGCCGCCGGTGTTTGGGGTGCTGCCACGGAGTCACGTTCTTCCGCTCGACATTCGGGGGCACTGATGTTTTCTTCGTCGGTCGTTGCCACTCCACTAGGCCGGATTTCCTCGCCTGCCGCTTTCGGTCGCTGACTGGATTCTTGCGGAAGTGCCTTGAACCACGAGGTGTTTCGTGATATTTCCTCTCCTCCTCTTTTGGCTGTGACCATGGTACCTTTGGTTGACGTAACGGTCCACGGGCCTGGTTCGTATCGGGTTTGGAACTTCCCACCGGGACGTCGGTTACGAATGATCACTCGGGTCCCGAGTTGAGGCTTCTCGGCTGGGCCCTCCTGTACGTACTGGCACGTCGGTTTTCTTGTCGCCTCCGTAGCTGGGCCTCTTCCATGTTGGCCGGGGGTGGCGCCCATCCTGGCGCAGTTGGGAGGAGGTCTCTCCGTGGTCCTTGGAACATCAGGGTCCATGGGCTCCTTTGTGTCGCGCAGTGTGGTGTGCCTCTGTATTCCCTCAGGAATTCGTGTAGTCTTTGCTCGGGATCAGCTTGTTCCACCAGAGCGATACGGAATACTTTATTGAGAGTCCGCATAAACCTCTCCACATCTCCGTTTGCTTGTGGCCACTGAGGGGTAATGCGGCGGTGTTGAATTCCCCGGGTCGCGAGGAATGTGGCAAATTCTGCCCCTTGGAACGGCGGCCCATTGTCGCTTCGGATCTCCGACGGGTAACCGAACATGGAGAAGATCTTCTCTAGTGCTGGTCCCACGTGAGCAAATGCCGTGGAGACGACTCTCTCCACTACTGGATATTTAGAGTAGGAGTCAATGGCTACCAGTGTATGTCCCTCTCCCGGAAAACTACCGAAGTCTATACTGATTTTGGTCCAAGGGGAGGTGCAGGCCTCTTCTGTGATTATTGGCACGGGTCTCTCCAGGTCACTGGTCAGCTGACAGGCCATGCACCCTCGTACGTATTCTTCCACCCTAGTTTCCAAATCTGGAAACCAGACCTTTTCTCTCATCCGCGCCTTCATTTTCGTCGAGCCTTGATGTCCTCCGTGGGCCAATTGTATTGCCCGGTGTCTCAGGCTATGGGGTATGACCAGTCGTGAGCCTCTCAACAGCACTCCGTCTTCCGTGGCACTCAACTCGTGCCGGATTCGCCAGAATCTTGTGAGTGATTCTTTGTCTTCCGCGCCCCAGGATGTGGGCGGGCGCAGGTATTCTGTCCACGATCCATCCTGCACTGCCTGGATGGTCCTCCGGTACACATTATCGTCTGTTGCGGCTTCCTTTATTTCATCTATGGTCATGCTGTTCGGGCATGATGCAATGGCCACCCACTGAGCGTACTCCTCGCGGTCATCCTCCATTGATTCATGTTCCTGGGGGGAGGGGTGGCGTGACAGATCGTCCGCGGGATTCTTGGCTCCCGGGCGATAAGTGACTTCCATCTCGTAGGATTGTAATTGTATCACCCACCTTTCGATGCGAGGTGGAGGGTGTGGAGCGGTTCCTTTGAAAAGGGACACTAGCGGTTGGTGGTCAGTGACCATTATGAACGGATGTCCTTGGAAGTAAAGGTGGAAGTGGCCGCAGGCCCACTTGATAGCAAGAGCCTCCCTTTCGATATGGGCATATCTGGTCTCCGTCGGGGTCAGGGCCTTGCTGGCGAATGCTAGCGCCGTCCATTGGCCGGGTTCATGTTCTTGGGTCAGGACCGCGCCGAGTCCCACCGGGCTGGCGTCCACGATCACCTCTGTACGCTTCTTAGGGTCGAAGTAGGATAGCGTGGCCTTTTCCAGGAGCGCCTCTTTGATTCCCCGGAAGGCCTCTTCTTCCTTCGGGCCCAACTGCCACGAGACATCCGTCTTTGTCAGTGCTCACAGCGGTTCACTCCTGGTGGCCAAACCCGGTATGAACCGGCCACAGTATGTGGCCATACCAAGGAAGCTTCTCACTTCCGTCGGGGATTTTGGCGCGAGGGCGTCTTTGATGGCCTTGGACTTCTTTGGATCAATTTGAACGCCCTCCTGGTTGAACACGTAACCAAAGAATTCTATCGAGGGCTGAAAGAATTGGCATTTCTCTTTGTGGAGTGTTGCTCCAAGGACGCTGAGTCTTTTCAGGACGTCTCTCAGGTGCTTGTGGTGTTCCGATGCTGTGGCAGAGTGTATCAGGATGTCATCGCTGACGTTGATGACCCCCGGTAAACCTGAGAGGAGTTCACGGATGGTGTTTTGGAACACTTCCGCCGCTGACGAAATGCCGAAGTTTAGTCGTTTGTAACGCCGGAGTCCCAAGTGAGTGCTGAAGGTGGTAATGAAGCGAGTCTCCTCCGCTAGTGGCAGTTGGTGGTATCCGGCGTTTAGATCTATCTTCGAGAACCACTTCGACCCATTTACGTCAGCAACGATGTCATCCATGGTTGGAGTCAGATGTCTCTCTCTCCGGATGGCGGCGTTTGGTAGCCGCATGTCGATACACAGGCGGATGGCGCCTGGCTGCTTAGGTTTTTCTACAATCACCATGGGTGACACCCATGGGGTGGGCCCCGTGACTTTCTCGATGACCCCGAGAGTCTCTAGTTTCTCCAGTTCTTTCTCCACCAGTGGGCGTAGGTGGAAAGGTATTCGGCGGTGCCGCAAAGCGGTGGGAGTGACGGATTTATCTATATGCAATTTGATGGGCTCGCATTTGATACAGCCTAGGCCCTGGAACAGTTCGGGAAATCGCGCCAAAAGTTCATCCACCTGGTGTGATCTAATCCGATTAGCGAAGGCGATGAGTTTCAAGTCCTCTGCTGTGTGACTGCTGATTAGGGTGTCAGCTTCCCGGTTGATGATGTGGATTGTTGCCATTACTTGTGCCTCATCAGCCTGAATTGGTATTGTTATTTTTCCTTTTAGCGGCAGGGGAGTGTCCGCTCCATAAGCAAAAATCCTGGTCTTGGACGGTAATATTTCGGGCCGTGGGCGTAGTCTGTTGAATTGTTGCAAGCCCATTACGTTGACAGTAGCGCCAGTGTCAATTATGGCCTTAACTTCGTTTCCCGCCATTTGCACAATGCACGTGGGCTGTGGCCGTCGTCGCTGTTTTAGCTCTTGTGCAAACGGCACGATGTATGCCTCTTCATCCTCCGACTCTGAGTCATCGTACACCGTGGGAAGGTGTTTCTCTGCTCTGGCTGGTGTCGCTTCTTCCAACGACAGCTGACGGACGGTTTTTGTGGGTGCCCGTGGCCTCCGAAAAGGTTTTGACGTGTTTCTTTTGCGGCATACCGAGGCGAAATGATTTGGTATCCCGCAGTTCGCACAAGTTTTGCCTTGAGCCGGGCAGTCTTTTGCCCCATGAGGTTCATGTCCGCAGTACCCACACCGCGCCCGCGGTGGATCTCTCCGATATTCCCTTTGCGGCGGTCCCCGTGGCTGAGGTCGTACAGCATCCGCCCGTTCTACCTTGATGACCTCTGCTTTGACCTGTGGTTGGTGTAGTGCCTGTTCCATGGCGGAGGCCCTGACGCTCGAGAGTTCATGAGATCTAGCAAGGATCAAGATGTCTTCTAGCGTTATGCCTGGCTTGCGTAGGATCGCCCCTCTCAGCGTTTTGTCCCGGCATCCCAGGATGATCTGCCGCCTTATGGCCCTTGGTTGGTCTTCATCGGTGGAGCTGGCCAGCTCCCTGACACTGGTGTGGAATTGGTCCATCGTCTCACCTTCCCTTTGACGCGCTTGACCCAGCTTGAAGACCTCGAAGTCTACGTTCAGTTGGGGGTCGAAATGGCCGTTCAGGGCGGCGACCGCTGCGTCATAGTCGTCTCCTGTATTGGGCAGATGTTTGAACAATCTGAAGATTTCATCGCCAGCGTAGTGTAGCAGAAGCGACCGCTTCACCGCTTTATCGGTTTCCCTTGTGACGATGAAATAATTTTCCAACCGTTCCAGCCATATCTTCCATCTCGGGGAAGCCGTGGACGGGTCTGCCGCCTCGCTAAAAGGTGGTAGCACCCCTGTCGCAGCATGCTGGAATGGGATGTTGATAACCGGCGCCGGTGCGTCTTCATCCGCCATGGTAGTGGTACCACGGGGTCGCTAGTGAGTCTCTCTTGTGTTGTCCACCCTTGCGCACACCCTGCGACGTCGCGCAGCTCACCTCTGTGTAGTCATCGCGATGGCAGGCCTTGTGATGGTCTCGCTGCAGGGCGTGTTCCTCCCTCGGTGACGAGGAGCTCGAGGAGCACACAGGGTGTGGCGCGCCGGTCCCACAGCTGCACTGCTGCTGGCCACAGTGGGGGTCACTCAGGGAGTGGTGGGTGCACCCTTCGCAGAAGTCCTCTATCCCCAAGCACCACTGAAACCGCTTTCAGGTTGTTCCATGCGTCACACGCGCAATGCGTGAGGAAAACAGGGCACCGGGCCGATCCGCGTCTCACGCGAAATGCGTGAGAAACGGCATGTGAACGCAGAAGGCGGGCCGGCTCCGTGCTCAGCCGCGCCGCTTGACTCCCCTCGATGCAGGGGGGTCCTCCGCCCCAGGTAGCCCTTCCACAAGGTTCGAAGGGGTGAATAGGCCTGAAGCAAAGGCCCAGATCGGCACACAGGTTCCCAGAGCGGCCGACTGCAGAAAGGCCGCAGAAGCGCGGTAGGCACCGCGGGATGGAGCGAGACTGCTCCGAGGTGGCACGGGGGTCAGGGCCGGCTCTAGGCTCATGGTGGCCCTGGGCAGGGAGCGTAGGTAGGGGGCCCGGAAGAGGGGGTCCGGGCGGGGCGGAGCGCGCAGGCCAGTAAAGAGGGGAGGGGTCAGGGAGTTTAGAAGTGGAACAGAGCCGGAGGCCACCAAATCCCTGCCAGGGGCCACCACGCAAATATGTATCCATCCTCAGAGGATTAATATATTAAGGATATATATTGGTGTGGTGGCCCCTGGGGTTTGGTGGCCCTGTGCAGGTGCACAGCTTGCACATGCCTAGAGCCGGCCCTGCGGGGGTGCGAGCGAGGGTTGGGCCCCCTCCGCTGACGCCAGTGTTCTGCCTGGACCTTTTGGGGCCACCAGTGGCCTCAATGAGTTGGCGCCCTTGCGCAGGGGTGGGTAGCGCGCAGCAGCACAGAAGACACCGACACAGAGTCACTGTCGGAAGTGACGTGCACGAGCGCGCGCCCTCCCTTTATTGTACGCCGCAGGCCACGCCTGGCCTGCGGGTGCATGGGTGTGTGTACGTGCGGAACACTAGAACGTTGCAGGACACTACATAATACACACAAAAGAAGTGTGTGTGTGGACCTTATCCTGCTCTGCATGTGAGTGCACGGCTGCCTCTTGTGACCCATGTGAGTGAAATGTACGCAAGAAGTCTGTGTGGACTTCTTCCTGCACTGCATGTGAGTGCACAGTAATTGCTGCTTCTTGTGATCCAAGCGAGTGAAATAGACACAAGAAATGTGTGTATGTGTGAACCGCCTGCACTGTATGTGGCCACAAAGTAAAGACGGTTAAGTAAATGAGGTGCATGAAGATAACGTAACATATACAAACTCACAACTTGCAGGGGCAAACCACAGTGCCTTTCTGGTTAGCAGGCGCTAGCCGCTGTGCCTCCAGCACTGGTGCCGAGGCACCTTTGAAAAGGATTGAGCGAGAGATACACTATCGGCTCCTGTTTGATAGAACGCGCTCCATTGTGATTTTCACCAGAACACAGTGTGCGTGACACAGTCAACCAAACAAAGACAGTCAACAAAAAAGTCATGGCAAACCCAGGGAGAAGCGAGCAACACCCTAAACTACCTGCCAACCAGGCCATCGCAGGGCAAACACGCTTTCTTTGAGGACACTGTGGACAAGGATGACTCCTACACACAATATAAGAACTGAGGGAGAGGGTGAAGATCAAAGCGTGCTCCCAGGGTTGCTCAGGGTGGAGTGAATGAGATGACCACTGGGCACGTAGGTATCGAATCCAACCCTTCCAGCCTTCTGCCACCCACAGTCCTCATTACAGACATACGTCACACCAGACCAGCCTTACATTTTCAATTTGTAGGACGCTTTGTACAAGTGGTGCCACCTTAATGCTCAGAGATATTTGGTGCACGTGGCACATTAAATGTTTATTGTTACTGAGTCGCTCATCACATTTTTGGGGTTTTAGTCCAATAATCCTCTAAATAAGTTCCTTTGAAACATATAGCTGCGACCTCACAATGTTTATCACATGCCATTAGTGTGTCATACTGTTTCTGAGTAGCAATCCTTCTAACACCGCCTAGAGTTAGTCTTGATTGCTCACTATTGAGGCCTTAGCAATGGGAAACCAAAAGTTAATTGGCAATATCCACCACTAATACTGGCCAGTAAACACCTGCCGCCCCAGAACAGACCTATAGAAAAGACAGCCTCCCTCTGCTTTTATTCGCTTATTTGCAACATTCACAGCACTTAGAAACAGGCTCCATACTAGTAAAGTGCGAGAAAAAATATACAACAGGACCCCAGCAAGCCGGACATTAGTGTATGGTGGGCAGCCAACACTATGCTCCCCATCAGATGCGGTTCAGTGGGTGCGCTTCAGGTATGGAACTTCCAAGACTGGACATCAACTCCACCGTAGAAAAGGATGGTCATAGTAAACACTGCATTAGAAATACACATCACAGCAACATTTTCTGGGGATGGCATTCCCTGGGCGTTGCCATCACAACTACATCCGACCCAGTCAGGATGGAATGGGAACTTTGGAAACTGGAAGAGCGAAATACTCAGAATCATGTGCTGTATGGCAATTCTCCACTGGTCCTGCTTTTTGCATGCATTAAAAATACTTGGAATTAAGCTATGTTGTGGCAGTGAGTGTGTCATTACAAAACTGGTTTGGAACTCAACATATACTACTTAGTCTCAGCTGTTACCTGCACACTTAAATTATTAGTATAATACATATTTTTCGATATATCAAACTCCTAACACACCCCACAGTGGTGGAAAACAGAATGCAAAGATTGCTGCAGTAACTTTTATTTTCCTTGTCTCTAGACAGCAATTTGTTAACCTCATTACAAAGCCAATGTCTTTCTGTACTGCCGAAAAAACGAATACAAGGATATATAACAGTTCTGGGGATGGTCTCCAGGGTCAGACTGTGTACAAGCTAAAGTCTACCCAATGTAAAGATTTAAAGGGCCACCCGGGCGGACTCACTGCAGGTGCTCACATTCTTCTGCATTGGAATATGTAAACAGTGGTGTAACAAAACATTAGGGGGGCCAACTGCATGGAATGGTGAGGACCATTCCCCACAAAGCCCATACCTTCATGGTCGCCTACCATCCTGTAGAAGTCCTTCGTCTTTGTCGCCTGCATCCACACAACATCAGAAGGAGTTGCTGTGATACGTTCAGCGTCAAAGAGAAAAAAGTTATCCTTGAGGGATGAGTTATACTCTACATACATGCACACTAAAAACTTAGTTGTGTTAATATGTTTTATGGTACTATTATGATTATCTTTATTCACAAATTTGAACTTACGGGGCTGAGTGTATGTACCCCTCACTGACCCTTAAATAAGGGAACAGGTTTGTATGGGGCTGTGCAGATGCAAATGAAAACCAGCCAGCAAAGGTGAAGATTAAGCGGGTCATTTATTTTTTGCAGAGCACGTTAATCTTTCGTAGATTTGCAGATCTCCCATTCTATGAGACTTGCAGTTTCCCTTTCCATTTAATGCCTTATTCTGAGTTCCCGAGTGTAGCACCTGGTAATTCTGGAAATTCCACATCCCGGAGTTTCTAACACAAGTATTACCAGTATCACTGGATGGTGGAGTTAATGGGAACTAAAAGTTGAGCCTTGGTCTGCCAGCAGTCTATTATAGGGGGTGGTCTACCCACCACAAGCTCCACCGCCATCCGTACACCAGGGAGGTCAGCTATAGTTTAGGAGGGTTTCATGATGTAGACCCCGGTCAGGGTCTGCCATACCAGACAGGGAAAATCAACACTGACCAGCACCTGCAGGGGAAAAAACCCTTATTTGAAGTCCATTGATTTTTTTGTTTTTCAGAAACAAGTGAATATTGTATTACTAGACAGGGTGGGCTCAACCAACATTGATGACCCACCAATTCTGTACTGAGAGGAAAGGATGGGGTTAAGGAGAATTGAACTGTTATAACAGATCTAGAGCTGCCAAGCTCTTCCTCTATGGCGAGGAGACTGGAGGCAACAGACTGTGATGTCAGGGGCAAGAAATAAACCACGTAATTGAATCTATTACCTTTTTTATTGTTATGTGCCTTTACTTCACTATCCATTTAGTTTTATTAATCGGTAAAGGGGAGCAAACAATCGTGTTCTGAGTAAATATCACTGGTACTGCACAACTATTCTCACTAACTTCAATAGGAATATGTAAATAGATGCTTAGAGGAGAGGCTCCTGAAATGCAGTTATAAGTTTTGTGGTGGCATGACAATCTACCATGCGGGCCGTTAATAGTAATATGTTTAATATTATATGAGAATCTCCAATATAGTGGCCTTTATTGCAATTTATTTATTTAGAGTTCAGCATTACTCGCTATTTTTAGACCTGGGGTAGCAATGGAGAAAGTGTTATCAGGTCTTGTGGCCATTTTCTTAAAGTTATTTAAGAATGAGTGTGAAGTATAAAGAGTCTGTTTGTGGTGAGGTCTGACATATCTTGAAGTTTGAAGGTATGTATGCTATTTGCTCTTGTATTCCACGCTGTCTTGATGCTCCGCCAGTGACTTTCCAATCGGTTTCGTGGACACTGGCGGATTTGATGCCTCTAAAATGTTGGTACGGCTGGGGCAGGATAAGGTATATGTAGAAACCATAAACTAGACATGACTGACTCTATTCCACACCTACTGGCCTTTTAGAGATATCAGCATGTTGTGAAAAACCTCTTGATTTCCATAAAGGTCAGTCCACCAGAGATGAGATTGGCCTTTCTCCTACTGACTTCAAGGCCTTCCCCTTGATAAATATTAAATATTTTCTGATTTCTTTCACCATAGATGGTCAATTTATAGGACCTTTCGCATACATTAGAAGGGTAGGGGCATGGTAGGACTTAAGATAAATGGTAGGTATTAAGAGTTTGAAAGATGCGTTAAGAGAGCATGACACACTCATTCTGGAACAACCTGACATGTTTACCCTATAGGCTGAGTGTGCGTCATCTTTGTGCTTTGATACAGGTTCGCTCATTAATTCTTGCGTCTTTGTACCTAGTGGCTCATGCTTATCCCACAACTTTTATTGCCTTGAGTCTAAAAATCACACTTTGTGCATTTAGCCCAGCTGCGATAAAGACGTTGTCTCCTCTTGTGAGAAGGTGTTGTTTCCTTACAGTGTAAAACAGTGGTGTAGCAATAGTGTCATGTCAAGACTTAACTCAAGCAAAGAAAATGGGTCTCCTTGCACCTAATGTTCGTATTAAAAACAGTCATGAAAGCATTGCACCCAACACACGTCTGTGCTTACAGGTCACTCAGTTTCCATCTGCATTCCTCTTCTCCTTCCGTTCACTTTCTCTCCTCTCTCTATGCTTCCCCTTTCTCTCTTTCCCACATCCCTCAGACTCATCCTTAAGTACTTCCAGTCTTTTTTCATCCCGTCCACCTCCCCTTCAAAGCTTTTTTCCGCTTGCCCTCTATATTTCTGCTTACTCTATGCTCATTTCCCTTCTCCCTCGCTCCCCATATCTTATTCCTACCGCCAGCTTCCCATCCTCTTCCTTCATTAATTTGGGTCCTTCATATTTTTCTCTCTACCTCTCCAGTCCTTTCTCAATTTTTTCCATTCACCAAGTTCAATATATTTCCATTTTTCGTTTCTGTTCTTTCCCATCTAATTTGTTTCCTGTGCCCTCCCTATTTCTGCACTCAATTTCTTTCGAATTGTTCCTATTTCTCTTTCATATCTCTTTCCTAGCAATTGCTTTCCATACTGTGCTTTCTCCATTCTTCTCCAAGCCTATATTTTGCTTTGCATTCTCTCTTTCACCCATGCCTTCTTCTTTTTCTTTCCTATCCTGTTTCTATCTTTCGATTATGCTTTCCCGATCTCCTTTGCTCTAGCTCTCTTGCTGTCGCCGCTCTTGCTTTATGCTGTCTCATTCACATGCCCTTGGTATATTTTCTCATCCTCTCTAAGTCCTCCTTCCTTTTCTCTCTTCTTTGTATCTACACCCTCTCTTTTTAACACCGTTCCAGCAGTCCTTGCCCTTTTAGCAACTTGAGGCCTCTTACCTCCTGCATATATCTCCTTCATACTTTCTTGAAGTTTTCCTTTTCTTTGCCATCAATGATTTATTTTTTCCTCCTCTATCACTCTCCATACTTCAGTTTCTCTTTTTTTTTTTAAATAAAAAGTCGTATTTCTGTCTTGTTCAAACCGAGACCCATGTATACCACAACTGAATCTCTGCCCACCTCTGCTCTACTTTTTCATATGTATATATCCATGAGTATCTATATTGCCTTTATTGGTGGCCCCTCCAGTTTGTCTGTGGCCTTATGTGTGATCATATAGAGGCACAACTGATAGTCTGGCTAGTGCTACTTTAAACATCGCATAAAATAAAAGCACATAGAGAAAATAATACAGATGCATGTGATGTTCATTGCAAGAATGGTCGATTACTGTTTTGGGTAATAAACAGAGCCACTGGACGTAGGTAATTCTGCTACGTTTTGCCGAATTAATATGGATTTGCCATATTTGCCGTCTATTCCATAATTTGCTGCATAACCTGCATTTGCTGCATAACCTACAGAGTGTAGCAAAAATGTTTTGATCCTAGCTCAACTGTATCAGAAGTTACTAAAAATCTCAATAACATATGTTGCTGCATAGTGGAAGACCCTATGCATAAGTTCACTGATCGCCTTTCTGTTGTTTTTTACTGTATTTGTATATTGAACTGGTACACATTATGTGAAAACTTTGTCCAGGCAGTGGTAATGTGAATTCCGTTGCGCACACTGCATCACCAAATGCGATGCAGTGCGTGCAACAAAATTCTTTTTATTTATTTATATGTTTACTTACCTGTTATAATCCGTAATCCATACATTACTACCCCCCACCGTGCCCTCCCCACGTCACTGCCCTGCAGGAACTCCTACTGCCGACCGCGGCTGGTTGTCATGTTTATTTTGTCCTTGGGATACGTAGGTCCAACCATCTACAGCCCTTTGGCTGCCAGTTTGCAGTACTACATTAAGGATCAGGGAAGAGCACTGCCTGCAGTTAAGGTAATATTTGGGCTCATAAGTTAACACTGTTCAAACTTGTATTTATGGTTAATTAATGCAAAGCCTTTAATATCAGGGTAAGCGTTCTAAGGAAAATGTAAATTCGAACAGCACTACTGACAGCGGCTCCAGTATAAACATATATACAAATGTTTGCAATGTTTGGCAGTATGAGGCTATGTATAATGCTCCCGAAATGCTCTCTGACTAGATGCAAATATTTGCAGAAGCTTGAAAGCAAGATGGAGGATTCTTTGCTTTCAAAATAAATTGTTCACCAAAAAATGCAACGTTGAAAAACAATATTTTGCTAAACTACTGTTAGCTTTTAGGTACCATTTCTTTGCAGCATCATTTATAAAATGTGTTGATGCATGCTAGTATTTCCCAAAAATATTCCTAATGAAAAATCAGTACATCCAGTTTCAATAAGATTATGGGAAACATAAAAAGAAACAAGCATTGGCAAAGCCAGCAGGTCTGAGATTGGTGATCAACCTTTTGGCTTTGTCAATGAGCGTCTTGTTTTGGAATACTTTTTGTAAAACCTTATTGGCGTGGGAGCTGCCAGGCCCTCACCATTATAACAAGCACACATTGCCACATTAGTTTCTTGCACATAACTAAACTACTTTGTGTGCCAATATGCTCAGTATGAAAGAGCAGAATGCTGTCACTCAGAGTAAAGCCAGCCGATAGATAGAGAGAGCTAGAATTTGAATAAACACAAAAGGTCTTGGTAAACGCCAGACCGAATAAGGAGCCCAATTATTAAAGAAATCTCAAAATGCACCCATGGTATATGTCCTTGCATTAGATCAGATTTACAGCTTTCAGGAATTCATAAGAATTCATAGAAAGTGAGTCAAGAAATCGTGGTCACAGAAAATATTTGTGAACTACATTTCAGCACGAGCAAACATGTATGTGTAAATTTGCTTACGCAAACATCTGTTGCGCATTTAAGAGTTCACTTTCCCTCCATCCACGTTTTTCCCAACCCTGGAAAACATTTTATGTCAGACATTGTCAGGAGCACATTTCTAGCCTTTCTCAGTAAGGGAAATGATTAGAGAATAGCTGGTGAAAGCCCTTAAAACAACGAAGTTAGTAGATTTGAACAGACTCAAAAGGGCATTCCAATCCTGTAACTATTGCTTACCACTACCTTCAGCCCCCAGTATGTAGATCTGTGGAAAGGTGGCAAAATAAGGGAATTGCTAGTATTCAAACCCTACCATGGTATGAGTTGTGGCATAATCAGAGATCTTATATCAGAGCTCCTACATTATGAGATTGCTGCCATAATTTGTCACCACATTACAAGACACAAAAGGGATAATTGGATTTTGTTACAGGGCAAGTAGATTTATGAAGCAACCTGTCATAAGGGTAAGAAAATATTTTATTAAATTCCAAAACCCCTGCCTTGGCGACACCATGCCTGCATTTAACTATGTTAAATAAAAAATGGTATCCCAGGCCCATTCCAGTGGACCTTCAACAAAACAAGACTCCCATTACAAGGCACAACTCTACTAGTCATTGACAAAGAAGGCAGGTGCTGAAGGAGATTCTTTCGAGGAAGGGGGTCCACTTCCTTATGTCTCACCCTCACAATCACCCATTTGCAATTACCCGGTTATATCTTTACCACTAAATCAATATTCTAGCTATATTTTGTACCTTTCACTGCCTCTAAAAAGAGACGTGGTCCTGTTGCTGGAGTTGCATACATCCTCTGCCTAGGGATGTCACCTACAAAAGACACACAATTGATGGTCGTAATGCAGAACAAATCAAAACATTCACCCCCAGTCAAGAGATCTGTGTTAAATCCATCATTCTTTCGCTCACCATGCCACCCCAGTTTAGACCTGGCCATATGCAAATAAGTCTTGACCCTCTGCCACCTGGACGTTTTTATGCTGGCATACCAGTATTTTAATGTTTCTAAAGCTGTTATTTTTTCTCCTTATCAGTACATACTTTAAACAGTTAATATAAACAGAAAGCACATTTAACATGTGTTCTACATCAGCTCCAATGACCCCTGACTGATCATTTAAGTAAACAAAAACAGAAAGGCCATGTTAAAGTGAAAACAGGCAATGTCATATAAAGTTCTACTTAAGAATAATATCCTGACCTTTGCAGAATGCTAAAATGTGAACAGAGGACAGTATTTCTGTCTGGCAGAGGTGGCAATCCTACCTATTCTCCAGTCAGGTCTGTGCAGCCTCTTAAGCAATGTTCTGAGAAGGACCCTCTCCTGAGAGGGGCCCACACACTATTGTAAGGGGCCAGGCAGGCTTCGACTGAAAGAGAAATAAATAAGTCTCTTCAGTCCTGTGTCAACCTGTGTAAGCTCAGAGCTTACACAGGTTGCTTTAGAGACACACGCATCACAGACAAGCTGAGGAAGCCCCCTTCATGTAGAGAAGACTGCCCCTCCCCCACACTACAGGGGCTGCAAATTACTCTAATTATGTAAACAGAATATTGCTGAACGTACATTGTTTGGTGTACCTTGTCTGCCACAGCCATACATATACTTCCCATACACAGGTACTGCACACATTGATATATACATCCCACTAGGCCACAAGTAAAAAAAAAAAAATTTTGCAGTTTTACATACTCAACCACTCAACCATACGCAAACTCTCCCCCCACCCTACCCCCACCACCACCCCCACCTCCCCGCCCCAAGTCCTCCCCATTGGAATCTAGGGTATTAGAGGGGCACCTCCCAGAGAAATCGATCTCCTTGATTTATAATAAACTAATACATAATATGGAAGACACCCTTGCACAGCTCCGGCAAAAATGGACGGCAGACGGTTTCGAGCTAGATGACAAGGACTGGCAGGAGGCAGTATCCTCCCCCAGAGTGGTGGGTATCTCTGCTAGACTGCGCGTGGTCCAACTTAAAATCCTACTCAGAATAAACATGACCGGACCTAGACTGATGCTGATGGGCAGAGCACCCAAGGGGGATTGTCGCAGGCGGTGTGGTCAGTTGGTCACTTTCCTACATATCATCTGGGAATGTCCAGTTGTTCAGTCATACTGGAGGGAGGTCCACCGAGTATTGGGGACGGTGTTGGGAGTCCCCCTACCCATGGAGGCACGTAGGTGCTTGCTTAATGTGTGGGAACCCACAGACTTGAATACGCACCAAGCACAATGGGCCACGCTTTGTTTTATGGTGGCCAAAAGGAACATAGCTCAAGCTTGGGGGACAGTTGCTCCTCCTTCGCTAAAAGACTGGAAGACCAACATGGATTGGAGTATGTTCCACGAAAAAAATGTCTATGTGGCCCAAGGCTGCCCTAGGAAGTGGTCCCGGATATGGGGGCAGTGGAACCATTATAGAGGTGACATATGCACCCTACCATTGCAACCAACCCCCGAAGACATGCACTCTCCTTGATTTATCTTAATGCCTGTGATGTGTTATAATGTGCTCCGTCCATCACCACCCCCTTTTGTACCACTTTTGGCCGCCATAAGTGTGGCAGGGTATGCTCAGACGTGAGTCCCTTGCTCACTTTGCCACTGGATTCAAGCAAGCCGGGCTGAAGACGGCTGAAATGCCAGAAACCGGTCCTCGGAAGCTTGTTTCCGGTCCAGGGAAGACATGGCTTGGCAGTTCGGGCTGGACTGTTCCCATGAGGCACAGGGTCAGACTGATTTGCATATAGCCATGTCTGAACTGGGGTGGCAGAGTGGGCTAAAGAACGGTGATGGATTAAACCCAGATCTTTTGACTGGGTGTGAGTGTTTGATTGATTCAGATGCTCCGTCCATCACCACCCCCTTTTGTACCACGTGTTATAATGTGAGTCAAAACTCTGTGGTCCTGATGGAAATGTCTGTATGAATATACTGTGTGCCTTTTCCTGATTGTAGTCGATGATTGGTAATAAAAAGATTATTTTAAAAAAACATACTCAAACTCAACTCGAAGGTATTGGAGCACTTTCCATGAGCACGAGTTACATTACAGAAAGATGCATTCAATTTTTTGGTAGGCACAGTGATTTGCCCACAATCATAGGACATTGAGCCGATGCTGAAACTCAAATGTGGTTACCCAGTTCCAAAGTCAACAGCTCTGACTGCTACGCCACATCCTCTCCCTCTCACCTCACCTTATTTAAGAGAAACTCCTAGTTCCTCAAGGCACTCTCCTCCAGGGGTAGCTGAAGGTGAGACATAAGGCATTATGTACTAGCTCGGTGTTCAACAATATGCTCACAATGATTTTGGGGCTGGCTGATTCAAAGGCACAAGAGGAACACGTCATAAGTTGAACATAATAGGAACTATAATTTAAATGAAGTATGACTATTATTATTTGTTTATTACTGGCTGAAGGAGAAGTCCTGGGGCAGTATCCTTTGGCAGAGGCACCTATTCCACTGCACACTACTTTCTGCACTAGGACCCAGATGGTAGAGTAGTGTTCAGTAGAAACACAACACAAGTCCGATATCACACAGGATAATGTTACTTGTTGAAAGGCACATGGGCTCAGGATGTCAACAGGGTTCATCTGATGCTATGAGAGACAGATGTTGGGCCTTACTGGAAAGAGCAGGAACTGCATGAGATCCAGATGCATGTGGGGAGCTAGACATAAGTGTTGTTTGTAGCAAACACAAAGTGGTGTGGGAGCTTACAGAAAGTGCTGTCAGTGGAAACTTAGAGTAAGTGTTGTGGTACCAGAAGAGCCTTTGTTCCAGGATTCATGCAGTCTCGAGGCAGTCCTCAGAATTATTTGCCATATTTTAGACAGCCTTTCCCGTGGCCTTTCTAGCATTCCTAGAGGTCTGCATGTAATGAAAAACAAGAACTGTAGGCAAAGTTAGCTCTGGTTTGAACTTCTAATCCAGTTTATCGACCCACAATGCTCGCATGAGCAGAGAATAAATTAGAACTCCATATCTATTAAGTCTTGAGAACACTGGTGGATGGATTAGTGTCTCTTGGAGCATTGCAGAGTAAACACCTTAACCCCTTCGATGCTGATGACGAGCTCAGCTCGTCATCAGCTATGGCGCTCGTGTGCTGATGACGAGCTGAGCTCGTCATGTAACGCGGCTTTTTGAAAATAGCCGCACACAGCGGGAAAAGCCGCCGCAGCGATGCAGTTAAACAATTCGCCCAATGTGAAGGGAACAAGGATTTTCGTGTTCCAGGCTTGCATCTCTAACAATCAACAACAGGCTTTCTAGAATGCTGCTTTGTTTGAGGATGTCACCTTGAGCTCTGAGATCTTGTGAAATAATCCACCAGTTGCCCCTTTAAGACTTTATGGTTTGGAATTCAGGGATCTCACCATGTCCCTATCAAGGCATAGTTACTGTTAATGAAGTGTCAGCTAAACCGATGGATCCGTTTCACCAGTCTTGCTTGGTATGGGTTTTCAGAGACTGCTAATAAAGTGGATTACGTGCTGTGCACCAAAGCCCATGTGCGTGGGGTGGCGACAATGATTGTTTTCCAAAAACTCTGACAATGCCCCATTTACATGTTTCTACACAAGTTTACCTATAAATGGTATGAGGGAGATGGGACAATAATTAGCGGGTTGTGATGGATCTAAATTGGGTTTCTTTAGTAGCAGCCTAATGATCGCATATTTCCATAATTTGGGGACTTCGGCTGCTTCTAATGAATGATTTAGAATTTCCACTATCGACCGGAGCACAACCTCCATGACTTGGTGGAGTACGTGAAGAGGAGCCGGATCTAACGTGGAACCCGATCTAATCTTACTCATCAGGATCCGCACAATATTTTTGTTGATGGGTGGAAAATGAGTGAGGGCAGGACTGGTATGGGCCGGCAGAGTGACTCTTTTATGACTTGTTATCAATCAATCAATCAATCAGTGACACTTATAAAGCGCGCTACATACCCGTAGGGTCTCAAGGCGCTGGGGGGGGGGGGGGGCGCTACTGCTCGAATAGCCAGGTCTTCAGCTTCTTCCTGAAGGAGAGGTGGTCTTGGGTCAGGCGCAGGTCGGGAGGGAGGGAGTTCCAGGTCTTGGCGGCCAGGTAGGAGAAGGACCTTCCTCCTGTAGTCGCTCTTCGGATGCGGGGGACGGCGGCGCGGGCGTGGTTGGCTGATCGGAGGTGGCGTTTGGGAGCGTAGAAGTTGACTCGGCTGTTGAGGTAGCTCGGGCCTTGGTCGTGTAGGGCTTTGTGTGCGTGGGTGAGGAGGCGGAAGGTGATTCTTTTGTTGACGGGGAGCCAGTGAAGGTCTCTCAGATGTCCGGAGATGTGGCTGGTTCGTGGGATGTCGAGGATGAGTCTGGCTGAGGCGTTCTGGATCCGCTGGAGTCTCTTCTGGAGCTTGGCGGTGGTACCGGCGTAGAGGGCGTTGCCGTAGTCCAGTCGGCTGGTGACAAGGGCCTGGGTGACGGTCTTCCTGGTCTCGGTGGGGATCCACCAGAAGATCTTCCGTAGCATGCGTAGGATGTTGAAGCACGCAGAGGAGACGTTGTTGACTTGCCTGGTCATGGAGAGGGAGGAGTCCAGGAGGAAGCCCAGGTTGCGCGCATGATCTGTCGGTTTGGGTGCGGTGCCCAGGGCGGGAGGCCACCAGGAGTCGTCCCAGGCGGAGGGTGAGGAGCCCAGGATGAGGACCTCCGTCTTGTCCGAGTTCAGTTTCAGGCGGCTGGTCGTCATCCACTCGGCTACCTCTTTCATCCCTTCGTGCAGGTTGGATCTGGCGGCGGCGGGGTCGTTGGTCAGGGAGAGGATCAGTTGGGTGTCGTCGGCGTAGGAGATTATGCTGAGGTTGTGTTTGCGTACGATGGCCGCGAGGGGGCTCATGTAGACGTTGAAGAGGGTGGGGCTCAGAGATGATCCTTGAGGGACGCCGCAGGAGACTTCGGAGGCCTCTGACTTGTACGGTGGTAGGCGGACTCTCTGTGTTCTTCCGTCTAGGAAGGAGATGATCCAATCCAGCGCCTTGTCCTGGATTCCGATGTTGCTGAGGCGCCGTACTAGGGTGCGGTGGCAGACCGTGTCGAATGCCGCAGAGAGGTCTAGGAGGATGAGGGCCGCTGTTTCTCCATTGTCCATCAGGGCTCGGATGTCATCGGTGGCGGCGATGAGGGCGGTCTCGGTGCTGTGATTGGCTCGGAAGCCGGACTGTGAGGGGTCGAGGGATCCGTTCGTCTCGAGGAAGGCGGCCATCTGCTTGTTGACGGTCTTCTCGATGACTTTGGCTGGAAACGGGAGGAGCGAGATGGGGCGGTAATTCTTGAGGTCGGTGGGGTCCGCTGTTGGTTTCTTGAGTAGAGCGCTGAGTTCGGCGTGTTTCCAGCTCTCAGGGAAGATGGTGGTGTCGAAGGATGTGTTGATGATGTCTCGCAGGTGGGGTGCGATGACAGCGTCGGCCTTGTTGAAGACGTGGTGAGGGCAGGGGTCGGTCGGTGATCCGGAGTGGATGGAGTTCATCGTGCGGATGGTGTCGTCGGTGCTGATCGGGGTCCAGGCATGGAGGGTGGTGGTGGGGGGTGGTTGTTCGGTCATGGTGTGCGTTGGTTGGTTGTTGAAGCTGTTATGTATGTCCGCGATCTTGTTGTGGAAGTATGAAGCGAGGGAGTTGCAGAGGTCTTGCGATGGGGTGATGTCGTTGTTTCCTGCGCTGGGGTTGGAAAGCTCTTTCACGATGTTGAAGAGTTCCTTGCAGTTGTGTGCGTTGTTGTCCAACCGGTCCTTGAATGCTGTTTTCTTGGCGGCGCGGATCAGCTGGTGGTGTTTCCGGGTGGCAAGTTTGAAGGAGGTCCTGTTGTCCGGTGTCGGTTCCCTTCTCCAGACTTTCTCGAGGGCTCGGCAGGTCTTCTTGGAGCTCTTGAGTTCGTCGGTGAACCATGGGGCCTTCTTGCTGCCGGGTCTGCTAGGCGGGGTCCTCAGTGGGGCGAGTTCGTCCGCGCAGTTGCTGATCCACTTCGTGAGGTTGTCGGCGGCTTGGCTGGGGTTCGCTGAGCTGGCAGGAGGGTGCTGGTTCAGGGAGGTGGCGAGCTGGTCTGCTGTGATCTTGTTCCAGCTTCTGCGGGCTGCCTGTTGCTGGTGTTGGTGGGTCGTCGTTCTCTTGAAGGTGAAGTGGACGCAGCTGTGGTCCGTCCATTGAAGCTCTGTGGCGTGGCTGAAGTCTATGTCTGTGCTGGATGAGAAGACTGCGTCGAGTGTGTGTCCGGCGAGGTGGGTGGGGGTGGACACCAGTTGCTTGAGTCCCAGGTTGGCGAGGTTGTCGAGCAGGGTGCTGGTGTTGCGGTCGTTGTTGTTCTCCAGATGGAAGTTGAGGTCTCCCAGGAGGATGTAGTCGGCGGAGGGGAGGGCATGCGGGCTGACGAAGTCGGCGATGTCCTCGCTGAATTGTGTGCGTGGTCCCGGGGGTCGGTAGATCAGGGTGCCTCTGAGGGTGGTGTTCGGGTTGGTGTGGATCTGGAAATGCAGGTGTTCGGCGCTGGTCAGGGTGTTGTCGGTGCTGGTCGTGAGACGGATGGTGTTCCTGTGGATGATGGCGATGCCTCCTCCCATCTGGTTGGCGTTGCGGTCCCTCCGGACGATCTTGTAGCCCTCTGGGATGGCGATGGCGATGTCGGGAGCTGAAGAGGCGTTCATCCAGGTCTCCGTGAGGAAGGCGACGTCAGGGGCTGTGGCGTCTAGAAGGTTCCAGAGTTCGATGGCGTGTCTGTGGACGGAGCGGGTGTTGAGCAGGATGCACTTGAGGTGGGTGCTGCTGGTGTTCGACTTGGTGGGTGCTGGCGCGAGGCTGGTCCGGATGCAGGTGAACTTGCAGGCGTGGCAGCTGAAAGGTCCGTGGGTACGTCGTGGAGTGGCTTGATGGCATTCTGGGAGTCGGCCGGTGTTGAGAGCGGTGAGGGTGGCGGCGGAGTACGTCAGGCGGGTCGGTCGGGGTCTTCGGAGGCCAGGGGTCCTGGCGCTGGGCGCGGACCGGTCGCGGGCGGGCGTAGACGGGCTTACCTTTGGCGCGCCTTCGGCGCACAAACGGCGCGCCCGCTGCGCGTGACCGCTGCGCGTTCGCACGGTCGCCATATAAGGCGAAGTGCGCGGGTGGGCGGGGCAGCTGGGAGGCGGGAGCGGGGAGGGAACAGAAAGGAAAAAGGGGCGTGGTCAGCGGTGGTGGCGGGAAGCGGGGAGCGGGGAGGGAAGGCGGAGGGCGGCGAGGTAGGCGGGCAGACAGGCAGGAGAACGCAAAGGGCTGAAACTGACTCGAAAAAAATACAGGCACAAATGTCAGACAAAAACAGCTTACACGGGAAGAAAATGCAGTCAAACAAGCACAAATGATAGACAAAACAAAGCAAAACAGACGCCAGCGGCGTCAGCCGGCAGCGAGGCAGGCAGCGAGGCAGAGGGCAAGGCGAGGGGGCACACACAGCAGCTGGTGGCCGTGCGGCGCGGGGGTGTCCCACAAGTGGGTCACACTCACCTGCGTCGCACGGTCGCCATATAAGGCCAAGTGCGCGGGTGGGCGGGGCAGCTGGGAGGCGGGAGCGGGGAGGGAACAGAAAGGAAAAAGGGGCGTGGTCAGCGGTGGTGGTGGGAAGCGGGGAGCGGGGAGGGAAGGCGGAGGGCGGCGAGGTAGGCGGGCAGACAGGCAGGAGAACGCAAAGGGCTGAAACTGACTCGAAAAAAATACAGGCACAAATGTCAGACAAAAACAGCTTACACGGGAAGAAAATGCAGTCAAACAAGCACAAATGATAGACAAAACAAAGCAAAACAGACGCCAGCGGCGTCAGCCGGCAGCGAGGCAGGCAGCAAGGCAGAGGGCAAGGCGAGGGGGCACACACAGCAGCTGGTGGCCGTGCGGCGCGGGGGTGTCCCACAAGTGGGTCACACTCACCTGCGTCGTACGGTCGCCATATAAGGCCAAGTGCGCGGGTGGGCGGGGCAGCTGGGAGGCGGGAGCGGGGAGGGAACAGAAAGGTTACTATCCAAGTCCCTCTTTGTAGAGAGATATAAATGTCCATGACTTTTTTGTGGAAGAAAATAGCCAACTCATTGCATTTTTCCACTGACAACTGAGAGGTGGGATTATCTTGGTTTAGGGTTGTTAAGGATTTCACCACTTTGAACAATTCCTTGGAAGAATCCTGAGCCTGATTAATCTTATCTTCCATGAATTTCGCCTGGACTTCTTTAATATTGTTGTGATAGAACCTGATGGCCGCCTTAGAGCTGGCTTTTAACTGAGGGTCATCATCCTTCCTCCATTTCCTTTCCAGCTTTTTACAATCTTTTCTTAAAGACGCTAGCTAAACTTTAAAGCAGGGTGCCTTTTTACTGTTTATTTTAGACTTAGGTATTGTTTTCAGGACAACCTTGTCTAATGATTGGGTGATCCAACTTTCCCAGTTGGTGTATGCTTTTTCTACATTTCCCTTTAGGTTTGGAGCCGAGGTGTCCATAATTACAGCCCAAGTTTCAGGGCTAAGTTTTGCCCAATTCCTCATCTGATTGCTGGTAGTCGAGTGATCTATTTTTTAATTCCATTATTAGACAATAAAAAAAGGAATAAAATGGTGTTCTGACCAAGGCACATGTTCTGGTCAGATACTAAGATTTTAGAGTCATTCGAGATTAAAGTGTTGTGTATGTGTTCTTTGACATGAGTAGTGGAGGTTGTGCTTTGAGTTAGCTGCATCCCCTCTAGTTCCTGCCGCAGTCTCTTAACATGAGGAAGATTCAGGTCATCAAGATGAATATTGACATCCCAGAGAACAGTAATATGTGCTTTTCTGATTATTAAACTAGCTAAGGTATCTGTCAAACTATCCAAAAAGACTGCGCTAGGTCCTGGGAGTCTATATATTAACAGACCTGAGAAGGTATATGTTGGGGTAAATGAGATGTCAAATTGAAAACTTTCACAATCTGAGATGGGGAGGGCGTTTGTAATGCATTTGTATTCATCTCTAATCAAAATGGCTATAACACACCTGCCTTTCCGTGGCAATCCTGTCTATATATCTGGAATCCGCGGGGAGGACCATGAGAATGTCCGGAGTGAAACTGTTATTGAGCCAGCTTTACATAATAAACAGAGCTTCTAGCTCTTCCTCCTCCAGTATAAGTGATATTTCTATTTTGTGTTTAGGGAGGGCACGACTATGAATTGGGCCTAGTTTACATGAATTGGTTTCTGATTGAGGTGTTTGATTCTTTGTGTTACGCTTACCAGGCACTTTAAACTCATAATTGCAATGAGTGCATACCTTAAGTCTCTCCGCACAGCTATCGACTTTCCATAAGCGGTCGCAATGTAATTCAAAGGGTGGTCTAAGTTTCAACAAGTTGTCCTCTGAATACTGTATCTGTTTTTGTGGAATTTGTGCAGGGATCCTGGTCCCTGGTCCCGTTCGGGGCACGGAAGGGGGAAGATGGGCTGGAAACTAGCACACCAGCTTCCAGCTGCGAAGAGCGTGCTCTATGGTAGAGAGAGGTAACACTACCGCTATACCACGCTATGGTTGTAAACCCCTGGCCTGCCCTGACTGAGGAAATGCTATTGCTTACCATATGTAAAAAGCGGGAAGAGGACGAGGGATTTAGATGCAATTCCTCGATTACTTCCCGCTATTCTTCATTACTTTTAGTCCTACTCGTCCTCGTCACACTAATTACAAACCCATCCAACCTCCCTCCTAGCCTTTGATGCAGCTTGGTTATTACTGGAGGATTTGGAAATGCTACCCTAATTATAGTACCCAGAAAGGTGGATGAGGTCTCATTCCAGAGTTCTCCTACTCTTTTTACCAGTCTTGAAGGTGGGACCACCTCAAATATAATGATTGTGACTAGGACGAGTAGGACTTCGAGTAATGAAGATTACCGGTAAATAATCAGTGCTTCAGTATTAACTAGCAAGTAGCTGGAGCTTGTAGGCTGTGATCTGTAATTGTAAACAGTGCAGTCAGACAAATATTAGGTGGTGTAGTCAAAGTTGGGAAACTTTTCCTGTTGTTAAGCCAGATTTAGTATCAAAATTCCTTTGAGGCAAAGTTCAAACCAACTGGCCTGCTGGAAGTGACTGCTCCCTGCTCAAGTACGTCCCGCCCATGAACAGCATGACATTAAGATAATGGAAGTTTTGTCTGGAATCATCTCGACAGGTGAAAGGTGTCACTTCCATATGAGAATGGTGCAGAGGAGGAGGGATCAGTGGTGTGTGTAGGGAACAGCGTATGGTGGTTAAAGCTCTAGGCACAGGTCCTGGTGGGGAAGGGAGGTTGGACTTTGCCTGGGCTGGTGTTCATAGCTGGGGACAGGAGATAGCTGAAAGAATAGGGGATGTCTACCCACCGCTTATGGCCCAAGCTTAAAGTGCTTCCTTTTTGTCTTGTAAACTTCACACTTTGCATTGGTTGCAAAGTTTTTAAAAAAAAATGAAACTGTGAGTCAGCTGACTGCACACTGCTAAAAAACTTGGCTCCTCAGTATTTTTTGTTTATATAAACGTTTATCTTTGGTGATAATCTTCCAAGAGGGCCTGAAAACACTTTAAAGAGAAAACACTGTGAAAACTGGGGTGTCGATTGCAATGGGAGCATTTGGAGGAGGGGGTAACACTGTGAAAACTGGGATGTCGATTGCAATGGGAGCATTTGGAGGAGGGGGTAACACTGTGAAAACTGGGATGTCGATTGCAATGGGAGCATTTGGAGGAGGGGTTATCAGAGATTAAACATTTGAAGAAGCATTGAATTTAGATTGAGATACTAATAAAGGTCAGAGTGCAGGAGTAAAGTGCCAATTTAGCACAAAGTGGCCAACTGGGCTTGGTCTGTGGAACAGGCCTGCTTGGGGCACTGATTCCCCTGAGCCTCGCATCTATGTTTATGTTCCAATGCTGTCACGAGATGATATATTAGTGGCCAGCTTTTAGCAGCTGCAAGTCTGTAAGACCATGGCATGGTGCATGCACGCCACAGCAGACGAGCACCTGCCACAAATCACTTCACTCGGCTGCTCAACTCACCACCCCTTCTCCCCTCATCTGCTGCCAATAATAATAATAAAACAAAAAAACGGAGCACCTGTTGCATGCCACAGGCAAGGTAATATGGAAACACAAACAGTGCTTCCAGCTTTAATTAACTCTGATTAGAAAAATCAAGTGAACATGTCTATTTAATGAGTCCTGTCGAGGCAACAACGCACCCTAGAGGGTTCTCACCGCCCATCCCCCTCGGATGAGAAATTTGTCAGTTTAAGCCTCCACGCTCAAATTTACATTTCGAAACCTAGGCTAACTTTATCTTTATAAAATGCTACATCTTTCCGACAATTCTATTCCCGATTTACACAATCAAATTCACAGAGTGCATTTAAAACACATGAATTACATTCATAAAGGTATCTTCTCAGACTTGACGTAGTGGAAAATCGAGGTTTGAGTCTCGGCGGCGAATCAACATCCTGTGGTTCTGGGAATATCACTTAATCTCCCTTACCTTAAAAAAACTATTAAAAAAACTAACGTGTAATGTTAGTGGTGCTCAGTTAAGGCGCTCAAATACCTTCGGGTTCAGTTTGCCCTATAGAAAAAATTGCAAACGTAATATTGGACCCCTTATCTTTCACTCTTTTGTCAATTCCAAAAGAACAGAACATTTTTCAAAACTAGGAGTTAAAATATGCGATATATTGTATTTTTGTGAATTAGGGGCTTGCGTTACAGTTATATTGTGCATATCTAGGAGGCGACAAAAATACATCTTTATTAGGGGCCCTAGGGACTCGTTCCGGATAGAGTAAACATTTTGCGAGTTGTGGTAAATCAGAAATATTGCCTACAGTAAGATACCACGAATTTCAGATCAGAAAAAACCCACCACATAGTGCCTTTGCATAGCTACCAGGGGAATATAGCTGAATTACCACTAGTGGTAAAACAAGACCAGTAATTAAGTGCATTATCACTAAGTGTTCCATTACATGAAATATACTGTAAAAAACTGTACTATTTAGTGCCCAAAATAGGATTAGCTCTGAGCTCGTATTAAAAAGTTGCATGTTTCCCAATTGGCTGTTGTACTGACGGAGACACGGTCTAGTGTCTGTCATGTTTATTGTAACCGCACACTTTACACCCACCCACCACCAGGCGTCATGGGTCACATGACCCTGGTCAATAAAGGGGCAGAGCGCACGTGCTCGTGGCCCATTACCCATCCCCAACTACTGTGTCTGCGTCTCATTTACTCCTCTACATCATGAGGGCCTAGCGCCCTCACCAAACTCTACAATGGTGACGAGGGTGAGCGGCACCTGATGGCCACAGGTTGTCGTTGCAACAGCAGGGAAGAAACTGCAGCACCGTCACCACGGGAACAGAACAGAGGTCCCAAGACTCTCCAGCAAGCAAGTGCGACACAGGGAGGAAGCGCGACGACCGTCAACACTGCTCCAGGGTCCCGAGAAGAAAGCAAGCACACCCCGTGAAGTAACGGGTGCCACTTGAACACTAGGAAGCAAGGAGTGGTGACGTAACCCTCCGCACAGGAACGCAGCACAGGAAGAGCGCAGAGAAAAGCGCGCCAACGCGACAGCACCGGAACGGAGCTAACCGATCAAACAGAAGACAGCAAAGCGCGAGGACTCACGCAGAAGACCAAAGCAAGGGTCAACCAACCGCAACACAGCAAGTATCCCGCAAGAGGACCGAAGATAGCCTGCCAGCATCGGCAGAGTGGACCGGCCAGAGGTCCAAGAAGTTCAAACACCAAGACACAGTCCACAATCAGCGACTAGCGAACTTCAACAACCACAATTCAACATGTAACGTCTAAAGAGAGAGAGAAGATCGCAACGCCCGGTCCAGTCACAGATGAGAAGAGACAGTGTCCGTGAATCTGGACAAGCCCGGATGGAAGCAGGCGGAGTGCACGCTGCCTGGAGAAGTCTGGTCAGGAAGATGTAACAGCAAGGTGACCAGACCGCGTTGCGAAGAAGATGGAGAAAGGAGAAGAGGTCTGAGTGGCATGACGCCACCAAAGAAGGAGAAAGGAGAAGAAGTCTGAGTGGCATGACGCCACCAAAGAAGGAGAAAGGAGAAGAGGTCTGAGTGGCATGACGCCACCAAAGAAGGAGAAAGGAGAAGAGGTCTGAGTGGCACGTCTGCCACCACCGAAAAGAAGGAAAGGAAAAGAGGTCAGGAGCACGACGACAGGACGACGAGAATGGAGGATAACTCAGAGGAGTGTGGACCAAGACACCACGACACTCAAAAGGGGAAACACCGAGGAGAACGTGAGAGGTGCACGACAGTCCACACGCACGACCGGGACAAGTAACACCACTGGAAGCAAGCATCCACGTGCGAACCCGACAGTCATCCAGGAAGGACAGAAGCGAGCATGCCGGTCTGTTGGCAACACCCACCTCTGGGATGGAACGGACGAAAGGGCCGCGGAAATCCAGGGGCAGAGGCCTCAGGGACACCGGTGGCAGCGGGTCCCCAACGAGAGACGGACTTTTGAAGCTCACGCTGAAGATCCTGGAAGACCGAAGGTCGCACACGACTGAACCAGTGCCAACAACACCCTTTCAGGTGGAACTCGGACACGGAGAAGATGACCCGTAGCGACGTCCTTCAACATGTTTGAAGAGGCAAGGCGGCATGCACACCGGTCCAGTGGAAGCCTGGCAGAAAGGCCTCCGGGTCGTCCAGTGAGAGGGGACACCCACGAGAGAGGGGTATCCGTGAGAGGGATAACCTGCAACTGAAAGTCCAGTCAGGAACAGACACCAGTTTGAACTAAGCACTTTGACCAGGACGGTCCCGCGAAAAGTAACACACTTGGGACTCAATGTACATTTATACTTCTGCACGTTCACACGATGTGGAACAGAGCGAAAGAGACTGTAAAGCCCACTTACAAGCTGCAAGTCTGCCAAGGCAAAGAAAAGACATTGCCAGCAATCAACGGAACCAGCAGTAAAGACCACCACGTGGGAGTCGTCGTGTAAATTATGGGTTTTGAATGAACTGTATTTTTCCCCGCAGGTTGAACTCTAGTTAGGGCAATTTGCTTAACTAAGGTTGGGAGGGATGTACTGACGGAGACACGGTCTAGTGTCTGTCATGTTTATTGTAACCGCACACTTTACACCCACCCACCACCAGGCGTCATGGGTCACATGACCCTGGTCAATAAAGGGGCAGAGCGCACGTGCTCGTGGCCCATTACCCATCCCCAACTACTGTGTCTGCGTCTCATTTACTCCTCTACATCATGAGGGCCTAGCGCCCTCACCAAACTCTACAGCTGTAATACACAGCCTGGATGGAGACATGCACAGCCTCTCAGTCCCCCTCTGAGTGCCGACCATGGCACACAGAGCAAACACAACGCTGCTAAAAGCAGCATTGTGATTGGCTGTGGGGAGTCTGTGTGCTTCCTGCTTCCGGGACCCGCCAGGAAGAGAAGTAACAACAGAGGAGAGAAGGTGTCCGTGTTTATTTTTTTATATTTATTTTTTCACCCCGCCCCCCCAAACCGTTCCCCGTCAGCTGCCACTGGACAGAAACACCAATGCCACTCGCCACAACAACTTGCCGCAGAGGTGATTTAGCAGCATCACTATTTTTTCTGAAACACAAAAACAATTCTAAGGATGGAAACTCTAGACCAAATTCACAATTGGCATGTGTTGAATTAGCTAACAAATGCAAAATTGCTTGGGTAATACACAAAAATGAGTTTCACACCTTTTAAAGAATTTACTCTCACAAAGATTTATGTTCCATTTCAGGGTGGGATTCGACACCTGGCAACCTCGGAATAATATCCACTGTTTGATCTTACAGCGGAGGAAAGTTCAGTGAGGCCGTAGCGCCCTGAGACAGGGGCGTGACGCAGGCCCCTGCGGCGCAGCGGTTCCCCAGCCTTTTAGGGACACCCAAGCATTCAGAGGACCCCTATTCAGACCAGGGTCAATCAATGCTTGTGAGCAAGGACTCTTCGTCCCATTCTGCAGAGGGGCCCCTTCATTATGTCTTATGCCACTGCCACAAGAGAGTGCCATACGTCTGGACTAGCAGCAGTGCCTGAGCAGCTGACAAGCAGTAACTACCCTCACCAAAAGTGCGAACGAAGCATCTGGGGCAGCCTCTCACATCTTAGGAAAGTTGCAAAACCTGCAATGGATTATGACAATGTGGAGTCCACAAAGCATGAGCTGGAAACCTACTTCATATAAGGGCCTTAATTATGAAAAGTGTTGCATCGCTGCGTGAAAGCAGCGTTGCAACACTTTTCAGATCGCCCTCCTTGCGACACGATGGATGCACTGTATTTATTGTACGGCACACGATGTCGCAAGGAATGACAGATACGTCAGGAATCCTGACGTATCTGTTGGCGCAAATCCCATGCCGTGCTGGAGTTGTGTCGTAAGCATGACACAACTCCAGCAAAGCATGGGGGAGGCCTATTCCCATTGCACTGCATCGCCCTTACGCCTACTGGGAGGCAGGCAATAAGGCAGGCATAAGGTTGCGACGCAGGAGCGTCCTAGAAGCAGCGCAGTGAAATCTAATAGATTTAACTGCGCATTTACAAAGTGAGGCATCTGCTTAGATACGTCACTTTCTAAATATGGTGCAACGTGGTGCATTATTTACGCCACCGCTGTGTCACCAAAAGTGATGCAACGACGGCATAAAAGTGTTGCAAGCCTTCATAAATAATGGCCAAAGGTTTCCAGCTAACTTTATTGCTCACCAAGTGATAATATCTTGTCACTGGGTGCTGGTGTGATGACTGGTTTCACAGATCTAGGAATGCCCTCATGGCCTGAGCACGCAAAGAAATAATTGCACACTTCTGTGGTATTCACAAACTCCTCTCCCACTCTTTGCCACCCTGACAGGGGCAGGATTAAATCCCTTTCCATAGTGATCAGGGAAGGGAGCATCTCCATGTTTGATGGGTGTAGAATCTTCTCCCAGTGAAAATAATTTTCCCATTGAGCGAAATGGAGAGAAAGCTCAACAGCATATTTGCACCTGCCCAGCAGGTTTTTGCACCGGGCAAACATACAAGTTTATAAAGGAAAGCGTTGTGAATCCCAGAACGCTCCCTGACTTTCTATGCAAAGAGGGCCTAGAGTCTCTAGGATTTAGGCAGGATTATTTTCAATTACTTTAAAGCCCCCCGCTGAACTGGAAACTCGCAACATGGGGACAATATCAGCATGTTTTGGACTTACCATTTCTAATTTAAATTTTTGATACGCATTCTCGCCAAGCCACGGCCCGTGCAGGTAAGAGCAGTGAGGCCCGAGGTGGAGCCGGGGGGGGAGGAGATTTCGAAAGATGACAAGGGAACATTAATTATTTATTTAATTTTCTCTCATGGCCGTCTGTCACATCCCCTACAACCTGGCCCCACCGCTCTTACCTGCACAGGCCGTGGTTGTTATCGCTATTCGTTACAGGAGCTCATTTAAGCCCCATAGCAAGTATTTATACATTACTTTTAGATTACTGTTACTATTCCAGCTTACTCCAAATGCTGGCAATCTGTAATGGTGGAGGTGCGCCGCCCCACTGGTCAGAATCAGTCACAGGAAAATAAAATGATAGTAAAACCACAAACTGTGAGTGGCCCTGGCTGGCACACTTGTGTAGTGCGGGTCTGGGCCATGAAAGGGAGTGTGCACACGTAAGTTTGGCCGGCTTCTTAGGCCGGCCAAACAGACATGCGCACTTTTAATTCTCCATCCCAGCCGTGTTCACATCAAGGTAGGAGAAAAGCAGAAGGCTCCCAGGCACTGTCTGAGCAGCAAACCAGGCCGCTCAGTTCAATCTTGCGCTGCTCTCATAGCATGAGAGCAGAGTCTGGAGTGGGTGGGAAGTCAGTGCTTTCCAGTGACTGTGGGATAGAAGTACTGAGGCGGCTGTCAGGGCTGGCGGCAGGAACAGGTTACAAGTTTTTTATTATTATTATTATTATTTCCTCTCGTTCCCCATCCCCTCCTGCCCCCACTTACCTTTTGAGGTAAAGAATTGTCCAACAATGGATCCTTCTGCGAGAATAATAATTTCATCAAGCAACAATACTGCTTCCTTGAAGTCTATTGTATTGCATCCCTAATGTATTTAATACATGCTTTAATAAAACCAATAAAGATATGTCTGAAAAATATTCATAAACATTTTTAAAACATCTTTAGTCAGAAGCTGGTTGCTAGTTCAGAATGGAGCACGTGCAGTCAATGTTTGCATTCAAATTAGGACTGGACTAGGGCACCATAAACAGTCCTGGCAAACATGCTGAAATCAGCCCGCTGTCTGTCGGTGGTCGCTCTAGGTCTTTTCTTCTCTCTCCCTGATCCCTTACTCTCTCACCATCCCTCTCTCCCCTTCCAGCTCTTTCTCCTCTTTTTCGAAGCTCCCTGTGCCTTCTGCAGTTAATCTCTGGGAGCTGTGGAAAGTGACAGAGACACCAGAAGCGACCCTGGGCTCTTAAAATTGGTGCCCTAAGCCTCCATCCCGCCAGGAAAAGGTTTGATGGAATAAAAGGCCAGTCCCTGCCTGATTCAAATACTCTCTGACCTGAACTATCAATCAGCTTCTGACTAAATATAATTTTGAATTTCTTATGAAAAAAATCATATTGTCTACAAACATAGAGAGAGAGCCAGTGTTCTAAACGCTTAGAGAAGTATGCATGTATAAGCCCGTCCATGCTTCACGTTCCCTCATCTACTGCTGTACACAGGCAGGAACAGACTCCAAACGCCGACGTTTGATATATTGGAAAGTGCTCATGCCCGTGCCTACACTTCTTGTCAGAGCTGAAATACTTCCACAGGCAGAGTACCACTTACTATTAGGAACATTAGCACAATGAACTGATGGCCTTCGAACCTTTATGCAATCGCTGTCTTTGTCCCCATTTGACATGGTCTGTCCGAGGCCAATGTCAATCCAGTTACTACTTCTATCCCATCACTTCTGCTGAGAGATCTGATGTCACATGATAACCTATTGATTTGTGAATTTGACCTGCGTCTTATACCAATATGTAGTCGCTCTCAGATTTAAACATGCAATTGCAGAAGAAGGTAGGTCTGCTGAGTACATAACATGCATACTTGTTTGTCTATTTCTTCAGAAGTATTATTGATGTACAAATTGTAGTATTGGCCCAGGCTTTCAGTTGTGATTCGCTGGAGTCCGCAGAATTCAAGAGGTTAGGAACCAATGCCGTAGACTCTTAAAGCTTGCTTCAGGGACACAAGGCAGGTACCCATAAACGTATACATGAGTCTACATATTCTAATGTACAGGTTTATAGGTACCTGTCTTTTGTCACTGAAGCAAGCTCTAAAGGACTCTGGCTTTGGTTCTTAATCTTTTGAATTCTGCCTTTATTTTTCCTTTTTTTGCCTTATTCTTAAGTTATCGTGCAATTACCTTGTTTGTTGAAGGTGCTGCCCACTCTATCTATCTATCTATCTATCTATCTATCTATCTATCTATCTATCTATCTATCTATCTATCTATCTATCTATCTATCTATCTATATATCTATCTATCTATCTGTCTGTCTGTCTGTCTGTCTGTCTGTCTGTCTGTCTGTCTGTCTGTCTGTCTGTCTGTCTGTCTGTCTGTCTGTCTGTCTGTCTGTCTGTCTGTCGGTCTGTCGGTCTGTCTGTCTGCACACACGTATATATACATTTGAAAGTGCTTTAACCACAATAAAGTTTAAAAGTGGTTTGCACCTCATCAATAACTTGAATGCTTACCCATCACAAAAGATCGAGATATTTTAATCTGTAAATCTAGAAAGACCATATACTTGTCAAAACACCACGACCGCAGAAAGTATGCAAAGCACTTAAACATAGCCCTGTGCCGTTGGAGTACATGTTTTCCCAAAGTAACCTTTTAGAGACTGTAAAGCCTACTTACAGGCCTGCATTGCCAAAACCACACATTTCTCCAAATAATTATTACAGATATCTGAGAAAATGGTATTTTCCATGTAAGAGAGTAGGGTCTGCTTCCTATGGTCACCCCCACTGTTTGTTGTGATTCTCTGGTGTTTCGACTTTAGTGTGGCTGTGGGCCTGCTAATCAGACCCACAGCCCAGCTGTTCTCTCTCTAAATTGATACCATGTACTTTAGTACATACCAGATTGGTTACTGGGTCACCCTTGTGAGCCCCTGTATAGTGTACCATAGGTACCCAGGGCATAGGTGCGCCTTAGGCCTACTAGGGGCTGCAGCAGGTATTGCGCCACCCCAGGTTTGCCTTCCAAACTGACACCACATGTCTGTTCACACAGCCTGGGTAAGGTGGTGTAATCACCCCTTACTTAGAGATAGTATACCTATATCTACCCATATATATAGACACATATGCACCTATAAGTCACTCCTATGGTAGGCCTCGACAATCCTGAAGGCAGAGTGCTTGGTTTTATGGAGAGGGTGCCGTAGCATGAGCTGAGCCCCTCTGCAGCATTTGGAACCATCTCCTTATAGCTGATCTATGATATAACCATACCATATACTCTTAAGTGCAATATAATCCTCGCAGTTAATGCTAACTTTGGTTTGGCTTTATCAAAACATGTCGTGTAAGGTGTCAAACACTTTGGAATACTACCCCCTCCCCCACCAGTCCTGTCGGCGGGGTGGCATTCCACCCTTCTAGAGGGAGAAGACATGTAGTTACTGCTTTGCCCAGTTAAAGTTAAACAGAGGCTCAGCATCACAAAATGGATGCTGCTGCCACAGACACGAGTCTGACTTCCTGCTGCTGGACGAAACTCCGGCAGCGGAGGCCTGGACAATAGGTTTCCTGCCCAGGGAGGTGCCAGCACTTCCCCAGGCAGGGTTTTGTGTATTGGGGCAGGGAGGGCTGCATCAGCAGATGCTTTTCCAGACACTGCCTGGGTCACACAAGGTGCTCCATGCATAGCCTGGTTCAAACCAGTTCCCGGGCACTCAGCCCCAGCTCTGGTGCGAAACTGGACAAAGGGAAGGGGGTGTAACCACCCCCTGCACAGGTCCACTCATAGGAGGGACCTAGCCAGGTAGTCCAGACTCCAACCTTAGTATAAATATGGGAGCTGCGTCCCTGGGACTTTAGATTACCCTGGACGAATCTTTGAAAGACATATCCTGGACCTTCGACGTTCCATTCTGACTGGAAGATGGAAGATAATCTCCCTTGTGGTCAAGGAGTGACCACCCTGTTCAAACAGGCACCAACAGCAACTTTGTCGGTCTGCATTTTTGAGGCTCCCGCCAGATCCCGAAGAATCTGTGACACAGGAACTGGACTTCCAGACTTCACTGACCCCGAACCACATCAACAGGAAAGCTGAGACCCGTGGTGGACATGAGCGACGTGGGACTGGAACTCCTGGACATCCTGCATTTTGCAAGCTGCACTCCTTCAACGAGGTAGCTCGAAGTTGTGCTTTAGGGTGCTTGAAGCCCCAGTCCCAAGCACCATTTGGACCGAAGTCCAGGCCCCTGCACTCCGCGAGTGTTCCGTGGGCCCCGCTTTTGCATTTGAGCTCGATGTGTCTTCCTGGTTCCTAGTCCATTGGCTAGTGAGCCCCCTGAAGAACTTTCTTTGAATTTAACTTGCTTTCCTGGTTGCTCCAGGCTTGCTCCAGCTTCCTTGAAAAGGAGAAGCTCCACAGACCTTGCTGGTCTGCAATAGAGCCAATCTTGACATCCTACGTGGGTTGCGGTTGCCAAGGATTGTTGGGTCCAATCCGTACACTGACACCGCAGTCATCTAGATCCATTGTGGGACAGCTTGAATCCAGCGCCTGGTCATCATCGATGTCTCCTGGACCTTGTGGCTGAAGAGTAAAGTTTGACTACTTCACCTGAAATCACCCAACATCGCCTGGTTCTTTCCTGGTTCCTTCCTGGTCACTGGCTAGTGACCCAGACTCTGTCCCTTCTGCTTTCAGGTTCTTCAGATCTTTGATCCACCCTTGGATCCACCTAGACACTTTTCCTCTGGTCGCCTGCAGCACTTCTTTGCAGCTCTCCATAGAAAACGACGACAAAACCCGACACAAAAAGACACCTATGCACCCGGCTTCCCTGGGTGAGGTAACATGAGTACTCCGGTGCTCTCATGGGTCTTGACTCTCGAAGTGTCCTAGTCTAAAAGGGTTCCATCCTAGTGCATCCGGAAGTGTCCTTAAAATGTATATTTGTAACTTTTACGAACTCCACGGAAAGTCAATGGTAACCCGCGCCTGTGTTTAGACACTGCACGTGGCTCCCATGGGCCTCCTACTTCCTAACCCTTGGTCGATTAGTGTAGCCCAAGGGATTCCACAGGCCCTAGGCCTGCTTTCTAATTCTCTTGTGGTACTTATACCACTTTCTTAGTATATGGTTTGTGAGGCCCCTAGGCTATAACGAATACTGTGCAACTTATTGTATATTAACTGTGTGACTTGTATTGTATTTTGACCTCTGACCTCATAAAGAGTGCAGCGGGGTTGTGTTTATATTAAATACATATATATTTGATATATACCTTGTGTGATGTCCTTTCATTTGGTACTCAAGGGATTATAATTGGTAAAACAACTTGCTTAACTCGCCTACTGAAGTCTTAGCCAGAAGACTGCTGGTCCATGCTATCACTAGGATAGCTTTCTATAAGGTTGACTTTACAACCACCATCAATAAGGGTCGATTAGACTGGTGCAAAGTGCATATGCCAGGCTAACTTCTCACATTCCAACTCCTTTCCTAGACTGCATTCTCCCTCATTAGATCTGCGTACAAAAATGCTGTCAGTCTTCCACAATAAAAGAGACACACAAGGGCACTGCATTGCGGAACACACACCACAGTCTCTTGAGTCATGCGCTGGCTTTCTTAAGTCAAACTGTACAAACGTTCTCCCATAATTTGCACCAGTCTCTGAATCTGAAACAAGCAATATCCTTGGTTCATTCAAGCAATCTTACTCTCCTACTGATATCAGTAGTGCGGAAGTCATCAATCTTGGCCTCCCAGCACTCATATTTATTATAACTTGCCTAATCAACAAATTCCCATCCTGCAGACATTTCCAAGGCCCCCAAACATGCCATAATCACATCCCTTCCATAGAAACCCACTGCTGATCCACTTCTGATCCACATGAGCTGGAAAATTTCAGACCCATCGGGCCCTTTCTTGGATTGCAACTACTATCTACCAGCTTGAAATTGCTAAGTGACTTTCAACCAGGCCCCAGCCTTGAAAAGGGTCCAGGCAATACTCTATTACACAGTAGAGAAGAACCTCTAAGCTTGTGTGACCAGGATTATCCTTGTACACACATCCTTGCTTGACCTCTCAGCAGCGTTCAACAAAAGATGGGACAGCGTTAGCATGCTTTTTTTCCTTACTGCAAGACTGCACTCATCAGGTCAAGTTGGAATCTTTTCTCTCCAATAGAGTAACATCAAATGTAGCCAACAGCTATTCAACGTTTATATGCATGTCCTCGTTACCATTGAAGACTCGTACAAGTTAAGATATTGCTTGTATAGTGATGACACACAATTTCACCTCAAACTCAGCGAGGAGCCCACAAACCATTCAGGCTTGGCTCATTGTCGTTCTCAACTTCAAGAGTGAATGCAGAACAATTGGCTTTGACTTAAGTGTTACAAAATCGAATCCTTCTTCGGTGTTCAGTCAATCCGGCACTGACAGTAAACTAAAGTTCTCAGTGGGTCACGTACTTTCATGTGTCAAAATAAATGAAGCTACTCTTGGATTCTCAGATATAACTTTCATTGTGATGCTAAATGGATATTGATATTCAAGTGTCAAGACCTTTAGTTCCTAAAAGATTGGTTTAAGGACATTTTGTTTTACAAACAAGTATCCTGAAGTGACACATGATCTTAATACATACTTTGAACTATTACTCGTGTACTTATTTAAGCTCTAAAGACTGGGATTGTATTTTCTGCCAAGAATTCATGCGATTGGGGCATGACACATAGTTACACGTCTAATAAAGAAACCTCATCTACCTCCAATTGAGCTATACAGTTATCGACCCATCACTAACTTGAAAATTCTGGCAACAATCTCAGAAAAACTGGTAACCTAATAACTCAAACACTACCTAGGCATGAACCATCTCTTATCCCCGAATCAGTCGAGGGTTAGGCCTAGTACTGTGCCTCCTAGGTTTTTGGGATGGTAAACTGGCTTTTTCAGATGACGTGAAGACAGTATTCCTATTTGTGCTGGATTTGTTAGCAGGTTTCCCGCATTGCCATCAGCTGGTTCATGACTTTCATATGAAATCAGATTAACAAGTTAAACTTGGCCCTTGGACCAGATTGCCCTCTTGTGCCTCTTCACCAAGGAGACCAACCTGGTCAATGGTTGGCATGAGGTATCAAGGAAAAACCAAAGGAAATGATGGACGGAGCGTTGACAATACAAGCACTCACCCCCAGTCAACTGATCTGGGTTTAATCCATCACCGTTCTTTAGTCCACTCTGCCACCCCAGTTCAGACATGGCCATATGCAAATCAGTCTGACCCTGTGCCTCATGGGCCTGAGGTATCAACCCTGCTGTCATTAGCTTTTATCTAGTTCAGTTCTTTTAACTCCATTATTCTTATGTACAATTCTATTCTTTTGTCTGTTTGTAAAACGACATAATATTAGCATATTAATAAAGTACATATATTAGAAAGAAATAGAAAATAAATAAAGTTTGGAAACGCTCTGTAAATGAGAAGGGAATTGAAATTGGAAGCTAAAAAATTAAGCTGTAGGAGCAGCGAAAGACCAGCAAACGGAATCTAGTTTTGATGATTAGTGGGTTAATTGAAGTGGCACTGACATGCGCTGACAAAACGGGAGCATGTATCAGGAACAAAAAAGATAAAGTGATATGCTAGAGTCTAGCATATCGCTTTGTCTTTTAGAAATAAATCTAAATTTTGAAAAGTTACAATTTTCCATTTAAAATGTAGATTTTTGCACATATTTAGTATGTGAATAAAAAATATTTCATAATGTGTGTCTTGTTTCAGGTATATTTGTTTCTGTATTTTTGTGTATTGCTTTGAGGTTCACATCTTATAAATTGCTTAGGCCTGGGTTCTCAGCTTTCAGTAGTGATTCAGGGGGGGTCCACAGAAGTCATAAGGTTAATCTCCACTACACTACCGTAGTGGACTCTGCACAAAGAAACCCCACTTTTAGATGACTAGCAATGCCCTCCAACGAAATGCTTATAAAACTGAATTAATCACATTTGGTCATTGATGCAAAACATATCTCTCTTTTTAGCATCCCCCACTCTCAATTGGCAAATTCTGCAGCTTGAAAGCTAAATCAACAAGCATTGGCAAAGCCAATAGGTCACACCTACTTGAGAGCTATCAGCTTTTTACCAAAAATGTCTCCTCTTCAAGCAATACCTTTCAATTGGTAGGTATCCCTTTACACCATTAGTTCCAGAAGGAGTTTCAGTAGTAGTATGTACTACACTTGCACACTTCTGTTTAGTTCAAAAATATTATCCTGTTTAATAAAAACGCTTCAAAAATTTTACTTTGATCTTGCATGAATCTCAATGCTTAACATGATCTTGCATTGAAGTTTTAACATGGGATTTATCAGAACAGTTAGTATTTCGAGATTGCCTCCAAATCATTATTCATAAAAACATCAAAATAATGATGCACAATATTGAAAAAACAAATGATAAATACCAATGATTTTTATCATTTATTTTTTCACAATTGGTCAAATCTGAAGGTATTTATTGTTTGAGATTTTCAGAATGGAGTGGCATAGACTGACGTAGAGTGGCATTTTGTGGAGTGGAGTGTCGTAGAGTGGAGTGGTATAGAGTGGGAGTGGCCTATAGTGGTGTAGAGTAGACTGGTATAGTGTAGAGACATAGAGTAGCGTGGCGTAGAGTAGATTGGCATAGAGTAGAGTGACAGCGTTAAGTTGAGTGGAGTAGAGTAGTGTGCAGTAGTGCAGAGTGGAGTAGAGTAGATTGGAGTTGAGTAGAGTAGAGTGGTACAGAGTAGAGTGTCAGAGAGTGGCATAGAGTGAAGTACAGTAGCGTAAAGTGGAGTTGCGTGGAGTGGCAGCAAGTAGAATGGTGTAGAGAAGAGTGGCATAGAGCTGAGTGCAGTAGAGTGGAGGGGGAATGGCATAGAGTGCAATAGAGTGCAGTGTCGTAGGTTAGAGTGTCAATCTATTGCACTCCATGCCACTCTCACTCCACTGTTTAGAGTGTAGTGGTGTAGGGTAGAGTGGAGTGGCGCAGGGTAGAGTGGAGTGGAACAGAGTAGCGCAGAGTAGAGTGGAGTGCGGAGTAGAGAGGAGTGGCAAATAGTAGAAAGGCATGGAGTAGAATGGCGTGGAGTAGAGTGAAGTGGCGTGGAGTGAAGTAGAGTGGAGTGACTAAGAGTAGAATGATGTGGAGTGGCATAGAGTAGAATCGCATAGAGTAGAGCGGCATTGAGTAGAGTGGAGTGTGGTAAAAAGAATGAAGTGGAGTAAAGTGGCATAGAGTAGCATGGAGTGACGTAGAGTAGAATGCCATGGAGTGGAGTACAGTGGCATTATGCGAAGTGGAGAAGAGAAACATAGAGTGGCATAGCGTACAGCAGAGTGGGGTAGAGTAGTAGAGTTGTGGCCATAAGTAACTAATGCATAAATATAGATGGCAGATAGACTGAAATCAACAAAAAAAAGAAGCTGTATAGATGTATTAAAATTAGGAAACCGCATTGCATGTTCAGTAATAATATGAAACCAAATTAGTGGTTAGGAGCTGCTTTATGTAATTGAAAAATATCAGATCAGTTCTCCCCTTTCACTCGCTCTTATAGTTGTACTGGAGGATGCAATGATATACTTCCACTGGACTACAGGGCTATTGGTATCCATACATAGCAGCTATAGGTACTTCAGAATGCCATAGTCAGGTAAGTCCTTCTCTGAGAAAGCAAGATCTGGTGATTGCTTTCCACAAATCACTTCACTGGCTTCTTGTAGAAGCAGGTATTTGTTTTAAACTAGTCTCCCTGGTCTTCTGCTGTCTTGGTCGCTTAGCTCTAGATTATCTCTCAGCCAATCTCCGGATCACTGACAGAATATCGGAACCAAAAATATTGTGGAGACAGAATATTGACAAAAATATCTAGGACCAAAATATTGAGAAGTTAAGTACAAATAGGTAAGTATAAGCCTACTATTCTCATCTCCACTTCTACGTACTTTAAAATATGTATATCATCAAGGTGCATATATGTGGAGTTATTTTTGGTAAAACTTTATTTATCTATAGAAACTTACCATCATAATATTTCTTGACACAATATTTTGTTCCACGATATGTTTGGTTTTGAATTTCTGTGTGAACACCCTAAAATCCAGCTAAATGCATGCATCAGGTACCTTTACCGTAAAAATAAAGGTTTGCTAGAAGTCCCAAGATTTCAGTTTCCAACGCCAGGGAGCCTTTTCTGCCCAAACCCCTTGTGTGTTGAAATTATATGAAAGATTAACTTACTTACCTTAAGGAGAAAGCTGAGGTACAGTTGATTAGGTAGGATGTTAACACCAGCACCGAGGGACCCCGTGGAATAGTTAAAGCTACAGAAAGGCAGTAAATGTGTTGGTCAGTGACAGGATATGTACCGTGGGATCCACTGCAACTGTTTCACTTAAGTCCGGCGCAGTGCCCCACCAGTCCTCATGAGCACATATTTTAACCAACCTCAAGCCATGTTTGTTGGCTACAAATCACCACTTTTTCTCCTTAGGTTCTGTTATTTAATGACTATGCAGCACCACCATGCAAGGTACTGAGAATTGTGTCTTAAATTTGGATCTGTTCCTCGATGAAAATGTTTGCCTACTAGGTCTTGTCTCTAGGCTGATGGCGCGTCTAGCAATAGCGCTTTCAGACTGCGATTCTCCTCCCTCCTCACCAGAGGTGACTGCAGCCACCATGGCAACAGGAACCTGCCCTCTCCTAGGAGCTGCGAAGGTCACCGCAGACCTGCTCTGGCCTGCCTGCTCATTAATGACAGGTCTCCTGCTTACTAATCATGTTAAAACAGGGGTGTCCAGCAGCACTGCAGCCCAGACAGATTTTCAGGATAAACATTGGGTTTGAAATGAGTTTCCATTTATGATTCATGATATATAAAGTTATTTTATGTGGTAAGCCTGAATATACATGCCTTCTGCTTCTCCTTTGGACACCTCTAGTCTGATAGGTCTCTTGGCATTCCTCTTCAAACTTCACCCATGCAAAAATCTCAAGACAGTATCAAGTGGATTCACGACTCTCCCATAGGCCAGTGCATTGCTCCTTCTTCACAGACTGAAAAAAGTCCAGTTTATGAAGTTACATATTTTTCTGTGAAAAGTACTGCAAATATTGGAGATTGCATAGTTAAATTTCTCCAATACCACCGCAGACAATTTTTCATTTCAAGTGGAATATTTTGCTCACCCCAATGAATTCCGGAGCAGCTCTGATATTCATTAAGTCTATTGACATGATCCATAATAAGTATTACCATTATGTACAATTGACTGAAACAAGGATCTGATCAGCAACACCTAACATTAACTGCGGTGTGAACTCAGACGTATTGTGTGGAGTGCACTTGCTCCTAAATTGCCTGGTTTATAAGGAAGCAAAATCCATTGGTCTAAAATAAATTAGGTCAGAGTTGTGCCTATCATGGCCAAATCAGAAAACTGAAAGCTTTACAAGGGAACTTTCAGTTGTGGGCTTTACTACTGGTAGTATGGTAAGACATGGGATTTGGAGAAGCAGGCTGGGATGTCGAAAGACTGTCAACTTTCTATTTCCACATAACGTAATGTTCTGAATGATTGTATTTGGCAAGGACTATCCTGAAACCCATAAAGTTTCATTTTATTACCTGATGGACATTTTGTACCATCAACATTGAGAATGGAACACATTACTTGATGTCAGCATGAGCACACAATGCTCCTCGAGTACCTTAAGGGTGAAAATTGATACTTGATAAATGCTTACTGTAATAGTGAAAAATTGATCTCATATGAAATTAACTATGATAATCCTAATGTTTCATGCGCTAAGCCAAACAAGTTATAAATTTGCGAATACATGGACAAGCTTGCAAAATGTATTTTTAGATTTAAATTGAAAGCTCGGTGATATTTATCAGCTGGATTTTAGTGCAATGTCCTTCCCTCCACTGCTGTATAATGCCAAACCGCCTCTTGTTCTCAGAGAAATCTCCATCCAGATTTCTTCATTGTATGCTTTTATTTATGTAACTTGATACCGTCAACTAACAATGATGAACCCCCCAGGTGATCTTCCAGTCCCACGGCCAGGGCACTTTCTGAGATTCTTTAGACAGCTAAGTGCTTAAACTGTTCAGATTCTACTAATCCAGTGACGCATAGTGTTGTCACTTGGGCCGCACTACAACATATATTAGCATATTCTACCAGGGTCACAGAGCTTTTCATTAGCGTGCCTGGGGTTGCAGCAGGTGTAAGGTGGGGGATCAGAAGGGGTGCTTCAAGCAGGAACCTATGAAAAATGATCACACTTTTTAAATTTGTATGCACTTAATTAGCTTTTTAAGGAGCACAAAGTACATTGGTGAGCGAGTGTAGTGAGCAAGATGGGCTTTTTAACAAGGGCTTCGCGGGTTTCTTTTCCAGAGAATATTTAGAAACCTTAATGTTAAATGATACATTTTCTTTAAAGAAATTGATCAAATAAAACTGTTCTTGCTGCATTTTCAAAAGAAAATTCTTAGAATAGTTCGTACAATTTCTGGTTTGCCAATCAAGTCTAACCTCCCCAAAGGAATAGACACCAAAGTGGAGGACTAGGGATCTCCACCCCTAGTGTAAAATGGGAGGGAGACAGAGAAACCCATTGAATGGCTAAATTGCACAACATTAAACCAGAAAGCCTGGGATCAACCCTGGCTTCCTCGCTTGACCAAATCGTGTGGTCCTAGGGAACTGCCTTATTTCACTGTGCTTCCTTGTCCTTTGTCATCAAATTTGAGAGAAACCTTGAAATATTTCTGTTCACGATGCGCCCTGTACACTTTCTTTCTTATAGATATTTTAATATAGCCTTATAGCCCGCCGTAGAGGGCTTTACCGGCTATTAAAGGCCCTCTCCAGCGTTAAAGGCCCCGAGCCGAAGGCGAGGGCCTTTAACAAGGGAGAGGGACTTTAATAGCGGTAAAGCCCTCTACGAAGGGCTATAAGGCTATTAGAACATTCTGTCACTAGAGGACAGAATGTTCTAACAAAAAAACAAAGCCTTTTGGAAGCATGAGGGGATTGGAATCCCCTCAGGCTCCCTGAAACCTTTGTTCACAGCCAGAGCTGTGAACAAAGAAACATTGGAATGTTGGAGCTCCAGCATATACCAGCCATTATAAGCCCAGAGCACTCCATTGTTTTCAATGGAGCTCCCAACATTCCAATGTTCTAATAGACTATAATGTTGCCCCATCTATGACAGCATCCTAGGCCACACGTAAGGGGCTCAATAAGGGACTTGATCCTAGTTCTTTACTGTAATCATATTCAGTGCATGTATGTTTTATGTTTTAAAATATCTATCTGGTGGCTGTATAGCAAAGTGTGAATCCAGGAAAGGTGGGATCAATCCCAGCTTTCCCATGTTAGCACATGGCGTGATCTAGGCGATTGCCAAACTACCAAATGTGATGATAAAGGACATAGAGGCAGAGTGGAATAAGACAACTGCCTAAGAGCTCTCAGTTTTGTGAAGCAACAAGCAGGGATTGAAAGAGCATCTTAAAATACTTCAGGATGAGCGTTGCACTAAAACCTCTCATTCTGTTTCTTTTTAATAAGATAAAAATATTGATCCATCTAGCATCACAACAATGACTACATATAAGGTGCACGTGTTAAATCACTTTCATCTTATGGTTTATTGGCGTTGTTTTGGCTGGTGGGATGAGGGGCAAAAACAATTCATGTTTAGAAGCCACACATTGTAGTAGTGTAGCTAAAACGCCTCCGCATGTGAAAGAATTGCAGCATTTCTTAAATATGTAGAAATGATTCTGTTTAGTGCATTAACCCCTTCACTGCGGCGGCTATTCCGCCGCAGTGCTAAGGGGGAGGGCGGCAGAGTGGCGAGCGCATGCTGGTGACGGAACCGCTCCGTCACCAGTGTCGGTTGCGCTGTGCTCATGACGGAGCGGTTCCGTCACGGCCCCGCCCGCTCAATAGAACGCGCCTCGCAGCTGCGGCGGCAGGGCCATGACGGAAACGCTCCATCATCAGCACAGCGCCACCGCAGCTGATGACGGAGCGGTTCCGTCATCAGCAGGGGAGGGGTTAAATAGTTACGCTGCCACTGGCAGCAGTGTAATAATTTAATGCACTATACTTAAATGCTGTATTTCCTTACGAATATGCTAAATTAATGGGCTACAAAGAAGCAGAAATTAAGTAATGCAGAGGTGTATTTTTTGTAAATGGTTTGTAAGACCGATAGCCGGAGATGAGCAAAGAGGAGAGCGAGAGAGGAACAGTACAAGGCCAACACACAGCTGACACTGCATGCTTGTTTTGGCCATGATACACCTCTTAAACACCTCACCTCTGTTATCAGGGTTGTGCCAAGGTGGAATGAGGCTGGCTGGCTGCAATACTGGTGGCCTTCGTGCAGAAACAACACACCTAGTCAGGCCTGGCAGGATTCCACTCTGGCAGCAGCATTATATTATTCATGACTGTCCCTGAACAATCACAGGCATGTTTTCCTTTATACAGATTGGTGCACTGATTCTTTGGCGTTTAACTGCCTTTGACCCCATCACTTTTCCATGCTTTAGGTCTTGCCTAGAGAGTGCTTGCGCTGTCTCTTCAAGAAATGCTGTATTCAGGATATAGGCATTAAGCTCCGCCGATCTTTACAATTGGCTCCTCTTCCTGCCCTTTGTAAATGATGGCTTTTGATTTGGCAATAGGCTTAGTAGTCCCTCTTTAGTACTTCCCTCTCTCCCGTTGTTAGCTTCCATAAGGACAGCCCCTCATACATGTGTCGTTACCCTGTAACTTTCATTAGCAGTTCTGGAGAACTATTTACTTCATTTTTTTTTTTTTTTTTTTGGAAAACCTTTATTTGTAGAAAAAATACACCGCTATTCAGCCATACATCCCGGAGGCCAGGCAGCAATGTAGCCGTACTCAAAGTCGTGCACAAGACCTTACACAGGAACATTCAGGTTTAATTTTCAAAGAAATTATCTTAGAACAATAAATAAACCAAGTATCAAACAAAGGAAGGAAAAGGAAAAGAGGTGGGAAAGAGAGGAAACAAGGGAAAAGGGAAAAGAGAGAGTAGGCTGAGGACCGACGACGTATCTTGGGCTTGCATCACTAGGAGCCTCAGGGGTTACACACCCTATCACACAAACAATCCAATGAGTGACAGCATCTCAGATGGGGGGTGATATAACAGGATAACAAGCAAGGAACCACGGGTAGGGGGCACTACGGAGACAAGCGGACTTCGGGCGTCGCAACCTCAGGGGGTACACAGATGTCACCTCGATATGAATTCCACGCACCCCACACAGACCTCCACATTCTAGGTTTGCCCCTGGCCACGTACACAGTCTTCTCGCGAAGCATGCACCAGTCCATGTTGGATTCCCACAGTCCGATCGTGGGGGGAGCAGGCGCGCCCCACCTCTGAGCAATGTCTCTCTTAGCTATCATGTTGCCCAGGGTGACCCAGCGGGTCTGGGCAACATTGTAGTCATTCGGGCCCCAAATGTTGAGAAGACAGCGCCGGGCCTCCGCAGGCAAGGCCACACCAGTCACATCTCTCATCACCTCATGCACTCGGCTCCAGAAGCGGACCACCTCAGGACATTCCCAGATAATGTGCATGAAAGTCGCAAGCATTCCACATCCTCTTCGGCACATGCCGTCCTGCGAAAGCCCCATGTGTATAAGCCTAGGGCCCGTGACATAAACCCTGTGGAGAATCTTCAGCTGTACGAGTCGAAGCCTCGCCGAGATGGCCACCTCCCTAGGGGAAGAGACAGCTGACTGCCACTCCTCATCATCCACCTCAATCCCATCGTTCATCCAAAGCTCTCTCAATTTCACCAGCAAGTCAATCCGCACATTAATAAGCTTCTTATAGGTCAGGGAGATGGCACTGTCTGGCATGTGTCCATCCAACACTCTGTCCTCCAGTGGAGACGACTCAGGTACAGCCTCCCCAACCATTATACAGGACGAGAGAGCGTGGCGGAGTTGTGCATATCGGAAATATTCCGTCTCACCCAACTGAAATTCAGCCTGTAGTGTCTCAAAGGACTTGACCACCCCACCGGCCATTACGTCCCCCACCTTCGATATCCCAATGACATCCCACCTGTCAAACCCCTTGGTGTGCCACAGTTTCCCTAGCAGGTCGGAGTCGTACAGCGGGGTGGCCATGGTAAGCCTGCCCCGCCAGCCCAAAGTCTTGGTGGGTCCCGTCAACTTCCGATCCAGAGACCTCGAATACAACGCCCTATAATAGTTCCCATCATTCATAAGCCAGCGGTCCATGGCATAGCCAGGGCCGACTGCAGGGCCGTAGAGGCCATGATTGATAGCTGCCAGTTGGGACGCCCAATAGTAGCGACGCATATCGGGTAAGGCAATGCCACCATCGTACCACGGTATGGTCAATTTCGTCAGGGATATCCGTGGCCTACCATCCCACAATAACGCGCGCTGCAAGTTCTCAAGCGCCCCAAAATATTTAGCGGGCACCGGATCCTGAGTATTCTGCAACGCGTAGAGGAACCGTGGCAAAGACATCATTTTAAACAATGCCGCCCTGCCCAGTAAAGAGATCGGTAACTTCTTCCAACCCTCCACATCTCGACGCAGCCTCTCCAAAGGAGGAAGCAAGTTGTGTGTGTACCGTGTCCGGGGATCCTTTGATATGTAGATACCCAGATACTTAAAGCCCTGTTGGGCTACCTGTATAGTGCAACCGCGGGGAAGGCGCGGAGCATTACCACACAACGTGTAGAGAGAGGACTTGGACCAGTTAATAACCAGGCCCGAGTAGCCACCGAAGGTGCCCAGCAGGTCAAACACCACTATAAGGGATCGGCAAGGGGAGGTGAGAAGGACATCGTCTGCATACAGTGACACTCGGTCCTCGAATCCCGGAGACCACTTAATCCCTGCGACATCAGGATGGACCCGGATCCACGCCGCCAGCGGTTCAAGCGCCAGCGCAAACAGGAGAGGAGATAACGGACATCCCTGTCTAGTGCCTCTGCGTAATGCGAAAGAGGCAGACACTCGGCCATTGACAGTAACATTCGCTAACGGGGCAGAATAAAGGAGCCGGACCCAGCCGATGTAGGCAGGCCCGAGCCCAAGCTTGGCGAGCACGGCCCACAAGTAATTCCACTCCAGGGAGTCGAAAGCCATGGTGGCGTCAAGCGATGCAAGTACCGCCGGTTCAGTAAGCAGATGCGCCCGCGCCATAACTGCATGGAGCCTGCGAAGATTGAGGGCCGTGTTGCGGTGTGGTATGAATCCAGACTGATCCGGGTGAACCAGATCAGAGATCACCCCCACCAGACGGTTGGCTAACAGCTTAGCTAGAATTTTAGGCTCAGCGTTCAGCAGGGAGATGGGCCTATAGGAGCGGCATAGGTCACGTGGCTTCCCCTCCTTGTGCATGACCACTATGGTGGCAAGTCGTTGGTCGAGCGGGAGCTCACCGGCCTCGCGAGCTTCAAGGAACATATCCAGGAGGGGCGCAGCCACCGTATCGGCTTTAAGCTTGTACAGTTCAACAGGAATGCCGTTGGGCCCCGGCGCTTTGCCGGAGCGCAACGACCGGATCGCCTGTGCCACCTCATCGACCGCTATATCCCGGTCCATATCCTCCCGCTCGACATCTGATAGACAGGGGAGCTCGATGCCCTCCAAAAAGGAAGTCGAAGCAGACTCCGGTAGGGGGGACACGGACGTATAAACCGTCTCAAAGTATTCCGCAAACGATCCAACAATGGCTGCCGGGTCCGTCATGACCAGGCCATCTTCGCCCAGTATCTCTGGAACCACGCGGGAGGCAAGTTCTCTCCTATCCAGCCACGCCAGAAGTTTGCCGGCCTTGTCCCCGGAGTCATATATCCTGCTTTGCTGCTCCCTGCTCACCGCCTTCGCCGCGTCGGTGGCGTTGGCCCTAAGTTCCGTTTGTTTCAGGGAAAGGGCATGGAGCAAGTCCGGAGTCGGCCCCAAGGCCAGCTGAGAGTTCAAGTCAGAGATTTCAGACTCCAACCGCACCATGTCCTCATCCCGTCGCCTATGCACTTCCGCAATCAAAGAGAAGGCCTCGCCGCGGAGTACAGTTTTAAAGGCCTCCCAAAGGGAGACCGCCGAATCAACCGAGCCGGAGTTCTCGACAAAGTACCTTTCTATAGATTTAGCCAGGAGATCCCGGGTCTTTGGATTACGAAAATACCAGGGGTTAATAGGGGCCACCCGCGACGTCGCGCTAATATGAAAATCGAAGGACACCCAAACCGGGGAGTGGTCCGAAATGCCCCTGGCCATCAGGCGGGCGGTGGAAACCGACTGTGCCTGGGCCGCAGGGGTTAGGACATAATCAATACGAGAAAGGCTACCGTGGGCACCCGAATGAAAAGTATACTGTCGCAGGGCGGGGTGCAGTAGGCGCCAGCAGTCAATCAGCCCCATAGAGCCAAGAAAGTCCGGGAGCCAGGACTGTGAAGTACGTAGGTCTCTGGATGGGAAGCGATCCAAGTCACCCGATACCACCGAGTTAAAGTCCTCCCCCAGAATCAACAGGCCATCAGGGAGATTCAAAATGGCGCTACCCAGGTCTTGAAAAGTAGTCGCCTGTAGCCCCGGGGGGACGTAAACCGAAACCAAAACCAGGGTGCGACCCTCCCATTTACCCACCACCGCCACATATCGGCCTCTCTCGTCAACAAGGGTAGACTCCACCTCCAGTGGAAGGGACATGCGCATCATGATGCCCACCCCCCTGGATCCCGTAGAGAACCCGGAATGGGCCACCATCTTAAACCCTCTCCTGTTCAATGCTTTACATGTATTTCCTACAAGATGGGTTTCTTGCAGGAGAACAACATCAGGTGAACAACGTTTAAGCATTTGCAATACAACACCCCGTTTTATACGATCCCCCAACCCGTTCACGTTCCAACTCAACAGATTAAGAGATTTACCCCCCATCATCTAGGACGCTCCACCCCATCAGCCCCACCCGTAATGGTGTCCGCAAAGCAAATACAGCAGAACAATGAGACCTCAGCCAAAATAAAGAAAGAAACTGTAAGGAGAACAGAAAGAACACTCCCCAACTACCCCCACCCTGAACCCCTGCATTAGACTAAAAGCCACCCCAACTAGCAGTGTGCCTGTCGCCCCTTAAACTAATCTACAAGAAGTCCCTCAGAGGAGAAAGGAGGCATCCTATCCCCCCCCCCGTCACCCTCCATATGACTAGCAAAGATTGTCAAAATAAATCAACAGTTTCCAAAGTCGGAGCCATTCGCAGCTGCCCCCCCCAGTAAAAGTCAGGAGTCTATTCGTTCATTCCTGGGAACCTGATCCTCCAGTAGCATCCTCCGTCTGGTCAGCCGGGTCGGTCCGTTGCTGGGGTAGGGTATCAAGCCAGTCCCCTGCCGCATCCGGAAAGTCAAAAAACAAAGTTCGATGACCGTGTTCAACACGAAGTTTAGCAGGATAGAGCATCGAGTAGCGCAACCCCAACTCCCTGAGTCTCCTCTTTACCCCAGCAGAGCTCTGGCGACGTTTCTGGACTGCCTGGGTAAAGTCTGGAAAGAAGTTTACGTCCGAGTTCTGGAAGTGCAGCGGGCCAGCGGTCCTCGATGCCTGTAGAATGGCGTCACGGTCCCTAAAGTTGAACAGTCTCGCAATGATGGGGCGAGGGGAAGCGCCCGACTTCGGCGGGCCGCCCGGTATTCTGTGGGCCCTCTCCACCGAAAAAAACTTGCTCAAACCCCCCGGTGCCAGATTCTTAACCACCAGATCCTCAACAAAGAGTTCCGCTGAGTCCTCCTCGGCTTTTTCGGGCACTCCAGTGATGCGAACGTTCTGGCGTCGCGCACGGCCCTCGAACTCATCCAGCCGGCGTGCCAGCAGTCCGTTAGCCATCTTTAGGTCGCGAACCTCGGTCTGCATGTCAGACATATCATTGACTAGGCTCGATGTTTTAAGGTCTAGCGACTTCACCCGGCCATTAGTCTTACCAAGGTCAGTTCTGATAAGGTTCAGCTCAATCTTCAGGGTATCCACCTTGGCAGCCAGCGCCTCGTGAAGAGTGTGCATCTCAGTCTTCACCCCAGCAATCGCACCCATCACGTCCCGAAGCGTGATCTCAGAATCCTCGGGGGACTCGTCACTTATCGGGTCCTTAGTACGGCCCGCCTGTCCCGGCGATCCCTTAGAGAGGGAGAATCGTTCCGGAATGGTAGATTGAGACTGGTTCAGCCTCCTACTGACTCTCGGAGGCTTGCCTTTGTCCGAGTCCCCCTTGCCCGCCATGTTGGCACACCGGGGCAAAGTAGTCCAGAGGGGTGAAGAAGGTGTGAAGCGCGCACACAATCGGCACGAGAGGGTCCCGAAGGCCACCAAAGGAGGTCTCAGCTTAGAGCGTAGAATCCAGTTGCACCAGCCGGGTCAAGGCAGCTTAGACAGAACGGTCCGCAGAGGGTCACCACTCGTACCCCTCGGTGTCTGCCAGTGACGCAGGCGGGGCCGCCAATGTATCGTCGAGCTAACTAAGTCCAGGAATGTCGGATTTTCATCCTGAAAGCGGGCGCCGCATCAGCCCCGGCTCAGCAATAGATACCCACTACTGTGGGACAGGATGGGTGGCAGGATCTTTGCGGAGGGTCGGGAGGTCTTCGGAGCTCCGAGCTCACGCGGCCATCTTGGTTGCCCGCGAAGCTCCTCCTCCCTCACTATTTACTTAATTAATAGCTTGCCAAAGCAGGCGCGGCATGCTGTTTCGGCTGCTTCTTCTATATCCAGCCAGACACAGCACTGCCTCTTTAAAGCTGCTCTTTAGCGTGTACTCCACCCCTCCCCTTTTCTTTTCTTATTCGCGGCTCGCCGCACAACTTTACAATTTGTTTACTTTTCTTTAAGCAGTAACAATGACGGCCGTGAAGGTATGTGCAGTTTGACAAACTATTTGCTGCTCCCTCCAGTCGTGTTTTAGTAACTCAGGGCCGCTTTATGGACGTTGCGCCATAACTTTTAAATATGCTCAGTTCCCCCTTTCGCTGGTTCGTGAAGCGGGCGCTGTGTTGATTTAAGAAATCTGCAGACACTTCCTCCATATGCAATTGTTCCCCCTCACTCCGCCATCTATGCCCTTCGTGTGGCTTGTTTTTTTTACCCAATGTGATGTCGACGTGTCTGCTTCATGGTGTTTGCATTTTGTTTTCCATATTGGGGCAGCCCTCACCCTTCGTTAATCTGTCCCCCGCTTCTGCAGCACACACTGTGCTACCTCTCCTCTGGCTGAAGTCAGTGCTCCTGCAACTGCCCAAGACCCACCTTCGCCACTTTCAGGCTAAACAAGCATTTGCAATGCAATAGGTCTCGCATTACTGAAAGTCTGAGCTATTGTCGTTGCATTATTATTTACAACGCCAATAGCTAAAACCTTCAATAATGCGAGACCTATTGCGTTAAAAATGCTTGTTTCTCAGTTGGGGGGTCGGCCCAGGAAGGAATGCTCACCAATACTGCAACAGGGAGCAAATAGGGCGCACAATTAGATTACATCTGCACCTGAATGGGGTACAGGTGACAAGATTTGTATTATATTGTATTGTAATTGCATTTATTTAGCACTTACTACCCCTAACAATGCACTGAGATGCTTTATACCGGGTAGCACACTGCGCTGGAACCCAAGGTTAGTGACTAATCCAGCTGTTATTAGTATTATTATTGTGCTCTCGAGATGATACTTAGGTATCGATACACTAAAGAATCAGTTAAAACTGTCTAAAGGGATGCACAATCTGCACTATTTTCATTGTGGGCTCTCTATGACAGGATTAAAATAAATCAAAATGTGGATGGTCTGTGGGCCCACATGTTTCAGCAGATGGGTCGACAGCCTTCATGAGGACTCTCAGAGCCCTACTTTTTCTAACCAGCAGATAATGTTATTCTACACCTCAACTAGTGAGTCAATGTTATAAAAAAATTAATTAAATCTCATTATTACAGTCCAGAACCATGCCAAAACCCCCGCTGGTTCAAATGTGGCACCAGACCCTTGAAGAATTTGATACTATAGGACGATGCCCACACGCGTTCTTCCTTGGGTTAAGAGAAACCTAGTTTGACCCCTGGATATAAGTCCATCAACTAATACTGAGAGTAAAAACAGTTTTTCTTTAAAAAATTTGTACTTTTCGAGTTGATATCTCATAAAGCTTCACCATTGTACGTACATGTTTAAACTAGGTGTTGGCAGCATGCCTCATGATGAAGCGTGCCACAAAAGTGGGTGATGGAATTGCCCGCAAATGGAGCCCCTTTAACGGCAGTGACTTTATGCTCGACTTTTATCAATCTCTTTGTGTGATGCATGGTCACTGGGAGGCAGATGAATGTAGCACAGCCTGAGAGCATCCATTGTGGTAGCTATATTTCTAAAGCAAAGGTGGAAACCCTACTCCTGATCATGTACCCAAAGAAGGATAATTACAGGCGGAGGCTTGGCTGTAAATCCACGTGCACCAGTGATGACGTCTGACAACGAAAAGTTGTCTTTTTTTTATTTCAAACCCTTACAAGCATTATAACAGAAAAATCAAACACAGTGAAAACATAACTACGAGAGTCTTTACATCAGAGGTATTCAAACTTTTCCAGGTTGAGCCCCCCAGCTGAATTCCCCCAGATGTTGGGCCCCCCACCACCCGACCGAAACCTCGGGAATCTGGCACACCACATGATCGACTGCAACGCGCACACCACGGGCCGTATCCGGCAAACAATGCTCAACACAACAAGAGTGCCTAGCAAACTGCAGGCCTGTGAGTGGGTGTGGTGAAACAACAGAGGCGTACCACACAGCTCAAAACACAATCCTCCAAGGCAAAGGAAGTCATCACAACCCTCCCCATCCATCATGTACACCTTGTCATCCACCAACTCCCCCACCATTCATTCCTTTCCTCCATCTGTGCCCCATCCACATCCAAACACCTTCAACCACTTGCAAACCCATCCACCATCCATCCCTCCATCCATCATCTCACCCATCCATCCCTCCATCCACCCCCTCACCCATCCATTCATCATCCATCCATCCCTTCACCCAATCCATCCCCTCTCCAATCCATCCACTCTTCCACCCATCCACCCACTCATCCATCCAACCACTCACCCCTTCACCCAAGCTATCCTCCCACTCATCCATCCACTCCTCCATTCATTCATCCATCCACTCCTCCATTCATCCATCCACTCTTCCACCCATCCATCCACTCCTCCACCCATCCATCCACTCACTCATCCATCCAACCACCCACCCTCTCACCCATCCAGCCATCCCCCCACCCACTCATCCATCCACCCAGTCACTCATCCGTCCACCCACTCAACCCCCCACTCATCCATCCACCCACCCATCCATCCCTCCCGCTCTCCACCCTCCCCCCACTCATGCATGCACTCTTTGACCCATCCATCTCCATGCTCCTCTCTTCACCCATCTATGCACACACCTGCCCATCCACTCTGCCAATCATTCATCCATGTCCTCACTCATCCATCCATCCATCCTCCCCCTCTCTCTCCATTCCCCTCACCCAGCCACCCATCCCTCCATCCACCCTTCACCCATCCACCCACTCATCCATCCACTCATCAATCCATCCATTGACCTCTCACCCACCCCTTCACTCCTCCATCCATCCACCCTCCTCAATCACCAATCCATCCCCACATCCACCCCTTCACTCATCCATCCATCCATTTATTCACCCCTTCACCCATCAATACATCAATCCATCCATCCATCACCTCTCTCATCCATCCACCCACCGACTCGTCCCCCATCCACCCCCCATCGATCCATCCACCATTTCACTGATCCATCCATCCCCACATCCACCCCTTCACTCATCCATCCATCCATTCATTCACCCCTTCACCCATCAATACATCAATCCATCCATCCATCACCTCTCTCATCCATCCACCCACTGACTCGTCCACCATCCACCCCCCCATCGATCCATCCACCATTTCACTGATCCATCCATCCCTCCACCCATCTATCTACCCTTCCAACCATACACACATCCATCCACTCCCATCCATCCCTCCACTCATGCATCCATCCTCTCTCCCACCATCCATCCACCCCTTCACCCATCCATCCATCCCCTCACTCATCCATCCACCCCCCCACCCATACATCCACCATTCCACCCATCACTCCACCCATACATCCACCACTCCACCCATACATCTATTCACCCACATGGCAACATAACGGATGTCTGGTGGCCGGCTCCACCCGACATCCCTCGCTCTCCCTCTAGCTGCCTCTGTCTCCCTCGCTCTCCTTATGTCTCCCTCGCTATGCCTCCCTCGCTCTCCCTCCCTCCCTCTGTCTCCCTCGCTCTCTCTCACCATGCCTCCCTCGCTCTCCCTCTGTCTCCCTCACTCTCCCTCTGTCTCCCTCCCTCTCCCTCACTCTGCCTTCCTCGCTCTCTCTCTGTCTGCCTGTCTCCCTCCCTCGCTCTCCCTCTGTCTGCCTGTCTCCCTCCCTCGCTCTCCCTCTGTCTGCATGTCTCCCTCCCTCACTCTCCCTGTCTGCCTCTGTCTCCCTCGCTCTCCCTCTGTCTGCCTCTGTCTCCCTCCCTCGCTCTCCCTCTAGCTGCCTCTGTCTCCCTCGCTCTCCCTATGTCTCCCTCGCTATGCCTCCCTCGCTCTCCCTCTGTCTCCCTCGCTCTCCCTCTGTCTGCCTGTCTCCCTCCCTCGCTCTCCCTCTGTCTGCATGTCTCCCTCCCTCACTCTCCCTCGCTCTCCCTGTCTGCCTCATTCTCCCTCACGCTGCCTCCCTTGCTCTCGCTCTGTCAGCTTCTGTCTCCCTCCCTCGCTCCCCCTCTGTCTGCCTGTCTCCCTCCCTCGCTCTCCCTCTGTCTATCTGTCTCTGTCTCCTTCCTCCCTCCCTCTCCCTCTTCATCTCACCATGCCTGTGTGTGCCTGGGCTGACACAGCTTCTGGGCACACACACACACTCAGCCAGCCAGCCGCCCCCGAGCACTTCACACCTCTTTAAGAGGCCATTCGCATGCTAATGAGCTTTGTTCAGCTCTTAGGCCCCTGCAGCCCCAATCGCCTCTACATCGCGCTGCCACAGGGACAAAGGAACGGGCACAAAGGGAAAATCGGAGTGGAGCGTGCGCCCCCCCTGAGATGGTGCCGCGCCCCCCCAGGGGGGCGCGCCCCACAGTTTGAAGAACCCTGCTTTAAATATTGCACATTAATAAAAACACATTTTTGTGGGAACTCACACATTGTGCTAAGAAGAAGATGAAACATTCACAAGAATAGTAAGATCTAATGGGTTCTTTTCATCAAGTCTTCAGGTGAAGTCTAAGGGGCCCATTAGAATGTAGGGTGGATCGCCACCACCCCCATGGCGGTTGCGATCCGCCCTACATCCTAGCCCGCCCGCCACTCATTGCCCCCGCCATATTAGTATGGCGGGGGGACCGCGGCGGACGGGAAGACCGTCCGCCGCTTCTCCGCCCCGTCGACAAGTCGACCGGGCCGAAAAGGGTTTCATATGGTGTTGGTGTCTGCTAGACCATATCAGGATGCAGGCGGGAGGGAGCCTTTCCGTGGCGGCGTTGCCGCCTCGCAAAGGCATGCATTTTTTTAAGTTTGGGGGCCCGTTGCGGGCCCCCAGGATGTTGGGGGTTTGGGGGGCACATGGGGGGTACCTATGGTACACCCCTTCATGTGCATGCACAACATGGAAGGCACCGCGTGGTGCCTGCCACGTTGTGCATGCACAACATGCATTTTTGGCATTGCGGCGGGCGGTGCTGAAATCACCGCCCGCCGCAATGTTAAAAATGCAGGATGCGCCCACCAGTGTGGCGGGCGCATCCTAATGTCACTCACTGGACCCCCGCACATATGGCAGGCAGTCCCTTTTACCGTGAGGATGGCGAGCGGAGGCCATACTGATGCCCTAAGTCATTAATTACTGTTGGATCCCATTCAAGAGGTAACGGAGCAAGTAGGCGCTAGTGTGCCATAGCCGTGGGGGCTGGGGTTTGTATATGATCATGGCGTTTGGATCCAGATATGGTAGCTGTTGCACTTAGCAGGAATGGGCCAGTAGGGCCCCACTTTATTAACACAGATAAAAAGGTCTGGTCAAACTGTGATTGCTAAAAAACTTAGTACGATGCCACCACTGGGGCACACACCAACTTGTGACAGGGTGTTGCAAGGAACCTGCTCCTACACAGAACTGTGCACAGAGACCCAGGACATCAGTGAATTGTGGTGTACCAGAGACTCACCTCAGTACCTAGAAAACCCCAACCAGCTAGCATCAGTGTCACATTAGCTCTTCGTACTATAGCAAAGTTACCAATGATTAGACAACCTAGAACATGCGACTTAGGACAAACTCAGGAATGGTGGGAAGGGAGGACACTCTTTAGTTATACTCTCATACCAGTCCACAACTTGAGTACATAAGAGGCACGGGTAAGGTTAAAATATTTATTTTAACAATGTGCTCTCAGGTGCAGTATCTTTGCCAACTTAAGCAGACATATGATTGGAAATAATATGATCAGCATTGTTACAATTCCATAAAATACAAAGGGAGAAATCATATTACAATGATGGTGAAAACAGGTCTTATAGCGCCTAGTTATAACCCCCTCCCTATCTATGAACTATGTTTTATAAACTAAAGAAGGTCTCTTAGGCTTTTACGGGGGACCCCATTACCTCTCAGCTCAGCAAGAGTGAATCACATCAGGATCAGCAAAAAAGCTCTCTGCATCCCTGGAAACGGAAAATCTTCCAAGCGTGTCAAATCATGGCAACAGTGCAATAATAAAGGCGTCAGAATCTCAGTTGGCTCGCAGTTGCCATTTGCTGTGTCTAAAAAGCGTTAGCCGATCAGTCCGAACCACAGCTACCATGTTATGATAACCTTGATGGCTTCAGCACTCACTGTGCAGACTAGGGTCACAATGTAAGTCTAGGGATGTCGAAAACAAGCCTCTCTCATGTGAAGACATTCACGCAGCCTAACTAACAAAAACAGCTATATGCAGTGTTGTGTGCAAAAGCAGCAAAAGGTAAAATGGCGTTTAAACTTCTAATAAGCCATGCTAACATAACGTGTGCAAACCAGGACTAGCCCACACTACAAGGGACTGTGATCTCCTGCACTAAGGAGACCACCTAAGGGGAGCCCCTCCAGGTCCAGAACCATACTCTTATATGAAAGGGTAGGCCAAAGCCTTCATGCACACACTAGAATAGTATGACAACGGGGCCAAAGTCTAAAAAAATTGGATACGTGATACTCGCAGTTTGGAGTGCAGGGCAGGAGATACGACTGTAAGCCATGCGGGGCACATTCCAATCGCAACACTGACAAAGAGCCTTTTGCAGTACTACTAACCATTATGATGTTGTTTATAGAGACTTATTTGGATGGCAAAAAAACTCATTTGGAAAGAAAGTATTATGCTCTTATTCATAACAAATTTTGGGCCTAATTAAATTTTCGTGGACAGGTTACTCAGTCACAACGGCGATGGATATTCCGCCCATCTAAATATAAATTCCTTAGGAGATAAAGGAGTTTATATATCAGTGCTATGTCAGAGTAACCCATCCGTCGGAATATAAATCGGATCCTTTGACTACTCATGCGGCTGCCTATCTACTTTCTTTTATATTTTTGCTTGATCTATTCAGACAAGTCAATAACACATTTATCAATTGTATGACTTGGCCGTGTCCAGAATTTGCCTCCGGCCAGTTACTCTATTAACGAGTGAACCAGTGCTTCCTGCTTACCACATTAAGGGGGTTGCCAAACACTGCCTCTGGAGATGGTTTTGTTTCCACACCAGCCTCTAACACGTGCTGCACAGCCAGAAGTACCTCTGCAGCCCCTCCCTTGCCCGGACTGCTGCTTCCCTCATCCTGTCTGCTCCCCCTCTCGCGCTGCCTCTGCCAGATTCTCATGGGTTTTCGCTTCCGTGATTCGGACCCTACGGGCAAACATCAGAGACCGAAATGCAAATTTCCCTGCTAGAGTGTAACTATCCAATTAAATGGCACAATAGGTATTTGTAAATTAAAGCTGAAAGTATCTGTTGATTTAATACAAATTAAAAAATAATTGAAAATTTGTGTCGAGGAGAAACAGCCCTGGGCTGACTCCACTACATTGTCAACCTGTCACCTGGTGTCACTTTCTTAATGATGCCACGTGGAGAGTTCCTTTGACTGCCAATTAAACGGACTGAGGTTTTAGAAGTGTTTGCTCTACCGAACTTGTTTGCATGGTTCTTGTCTAGACGGAACCTATTATCCAGGTTACCCGCTTCTGCAGAATGTGTAAGTTAGGTATCCTGTCGCAGAGGGCAGTGCCAGGGAAAACACAACAGGGGCAGCTCGTTCCTACAGAATGTGCTAAGTGTGCTGGCACTGGGGTGGTGCGAGCTAAAACAGAGCGAGAGCACCAGCTGTATTTATCAGAGGATCGCTCAAACTGTTGTCAGCCGCTCTCTCCAGGAAGCAGATTTGGCACGTGGTGCTCTGACGTCACTGGCGCTGCATGCCGCGGAGATGTAGTCTAGCGCATGGATTAATGGGCGCGGGGCGTGAATCCTACCAGAGCTCGGTGTTCCAAGCAGTGCTTTAAATGGGCAGGTACTGTCTCACCTAGCAAAAAAAAAACAGGCAGTGTAAGTTACAACCAGTGCTTTAAATGGGAATAAATAGGTGCAGGTACTCATTAAAATAAACTAGAGGTGTGGCAAGTAGGCTGAGCTAGGGCGGGGCTAAGGGCAAGAGACGATGGTACATATTGGCTTCTGTACCAGTTGCAGCACTTGCCTCTAATCTTTACCCAGCCTCTATCCTTCTCTCACTGGTTCCGCCTCTCTTACTCCCACCTCTTGCTTACTATCTCCACAAGTCTCTTACATTTTGTCACTGGTCCCTACATATATATATATATATATATATATATATATATATATATATATATATATATATATATATATATATATATATATATATATATATATATATATATATATATATATATATATATATATATATATATATATATATATATATATATATCCAACAAAGTTTGCCCTGAAGCATGAAGACGCTACTCCACAAAAGAAAGTTCATCAGAACTATTTATTTTTCAAACCGGCTTGCACATCCAGATTATTTCAATCCCTTTCAGTCCCTTACGCGTTTCAGAGCTCCTGCTCTTTCATCAGAGGGGGGAAGCCACAGTCTCCGGTCTCTGCATGCTGCACTTGTACTCATTTGCATATTCCTTAATTGGCCCACCTGGGAGCCTCATGAGTGTGCCTCCTGGGTTTTGTAGTTTGTGCTGCAGAGCCTCTCCCATCGACTGCCTGCTGGCTATTATAAATATTTTGAGCCCTCCAGTGGGCCTCCGAGTGTGAGCCCAGTTCGTGCTTTTAATTCCTTTGTGCTGCTGGTAGGAATTCTAGTAGTTAGAAGCCTGCAGACCTTTGGTTCTTAGGCGGTGCATCTTCCACGGCCAGGCTGCCGTGTAAAAATCCAACAAAGTTTGCCCTGAAGCATGAAGACGCTACTCCACAAAAGAAAGTTCATCGGAACTATTTATTTTTCAAACCGGCTTGCACATCCAGATTATTTCAATCCCTTTCAGTCCCTTACGCGTTTCAGAGCTCCTGCTCTTTCATCAGAGGGGGGAAGCCACAGTCTCCGGTCTCTGCATGCTGCACTTGTACTCATTTGCATATTCCTTAATTGGCCCACCTGGGAGCCTCATGAGTGTGCCTCCTGGGTTTTGTAGTTTGTGCTGCATATATATAGATAGATAGATAGATAGATAGATATATCTATATATATAGATATATCACACTCCGCTCCTTCCTTTCGAAAAAGAGTAAGGCCACAGCTGGGGAACAATTTGGAAGCGCTTTAATAGGCTGCACAAACAAAGAAAGGTGCTTTCTCTTCTTATGGCGGATGCATTTCGGCGTTCTCTGCCTCTTCAGCGCCAGGTGCATGTGCTTGTGTGAACGGGTGTGAGTGAGGTAGATATGTCCTGCCTTCTCCCAAACAGACCGTGGCTCCTCCCACTTCGTTGACATCACGGTGCATACACCTCTTGTAGTCCGCTTGATGGTCAGCGCCTACAAGGTCCAGCATGCAACAGCAGTGTACTGGTAGGTATCGCAAATGTGAAGAGGGAAGGGGAAAATGTACTTCAAAGTCTGTTGCAACGTTCAAATGTTCAAAAGCACATATGCGCAGCTGCGCTTCCTCCAGTCCCCATACCGCTTCAACCACCACAGCTCAGGAATCCTTTCTGACGGGGGCAAGTCGTAGAAATCCAACCGGCCCGACGTGGTGCACAAGGGCATCCTCACCGTCCTACTTCTTTCTTCGCTGCGTGGTGGACTCTGTAGGTTCCGGTATATATATATACTACTATTATAAAGAGAGAACTGTGTCCTTTGAGCCAGGTAAACTCGAAAAGTACACCACCAATTCAAACACCCAATACATGTTTGAAAACGTCAGGGCAAGCATAAGGACATAGGCTATATAAATTTAAAAAATAAACCTTATTTAGAAAATTTATATAAAAAAAATAGTCCCTCCAAAGTAGCGCCGGCCGCGACGTGCGTGCTCACGTCAGGAGCACTGGGAGGAGCGGCGTCCGAGGAGCGGCGGACATGGCGCGGGGGAGGGCGGTGACCTGAGGAGCATCGGACATGCCAGCGGCGGTGCGAGCAGCGGAGAGGCGGACATGGCGCGGGGGAGGAGCGGCGGCGGACAGGCGGTGAGGAGCAGAGAGGGAAGGAGCGGTAAACTGAGGAGCGGCGGATCAGGTAAGCCTCCGGGGTCAATGTCGGGGCAGGCGGGTGTCGGGCCAGGCGGGGGACGTGGATCGGCTGAGGAAAGTTCACAAGATGCACAGATACTCCTGCTACCATTTGGGGTTACTGCAACACGCTGTAGTATGTCGGGCCAGGCGGGGGCACAGGCTGCTGGCAATGTCGGGGCAGGCGGGGGTAGCGGAAGCCTGAATGCTCCTGGACAAGGTCAGGACGGGCTGCTAGTATATATATATTTTGTACTTTCAAAAATCTGGTACATTTCTTCCTAACACATGTGTCTTTGGATCATGTATATATATATATACATTATCCAAAGACACATGTGTTAGGAAGAAATGTACCAGATTTTTGAAAGTACAAAAATTTGTATTAAACTGCCATTTGTAAGTTCATTAATGATTTCAGAACTCAGCAAATACCTTGCATTTTTATCTGAAAAATCGGCAATCCTAACTTCCTGTCACCTCACTTTACATTCCTCCCTCCCTTGTCCTTCTGTTTGTCTCATCTTTCTCCCAATGAAATGCATGACCATTTGTCATGGGAGCTAATTCCTGGAGTGTTCCAACTTTCCCTGCTGTGGATTGCCCTATGGGCAGGGCTAAGTTCACACCCATTGTCCCAGTACCCTGGTCAGTCCCTGTCATCTTGTAAATGCAGCAATTAGTGTTTGCAGGGCACACAAAGCGAAGCAGCTCCTGTGCTAAACATAAAGCGCCTTTGATGAAGGTCGAGTATTGTGTTGCACTGCCACACGCTTAGTAGGGCTAGTGCAATACACTAAATTGGACAGGATGACTGTCTGGCAGTCCCAGCCCATTTCACTCCCCTAATGGAGAGTTGGGGAGGGGTGGGGGCAAAATCACTTTCAGCCGAATCGGTCTTTGCGCATCTGCTCAACAGTGCAGGGTCTGTCTAGACCCTGTCCTCTTAATCACAGCGTGATGTGAGCCCTCTCAATCCCCTGCAGTCCGGGACATTCAGGTGGGCGCTGCTTCAATCTTTAGCAGTGACTCTGCAAAAGGTCACTGAGGGGATCAGTGACTTACAAGCTCCTCAGGAACCCTACCCTGCCCTGTAGGAGAAGCCTAACCCGAGCCTGCCGTGGTACCGGTACTCTCTCTGGCTAAAGAGAAGTGTTGGTACTAACGGCAAGAAAATTCAGAAGTGCTGGTACTCAGTACCGGTGAGTACCGGCCTATTTAAAGCACTGGTTACAACCCGGGCGAAATGGGAGAATCAGAGTGAGGCGGACTCAAACACATTCAGCTACCCACAGTCCAGGTCACCAATACTGTTTTTTCGGATAAGATGACTGTGAAGGGGGGCTGGCATTCTCGCGAGTCCTAGGTCTCTGTCTCTGATTGGATCACCTTCAGTGCACAGGTAGTCATTGCAATCCTCCATGCATGCTACTGTGCGCAATACATTCTCTACAATCTACAAACATCAATCCATTTGCTACTTTCCTAGTAACCAAAATCCTCCTTTCCTCTGTTAGCTACCCTGCTTTCACTACTTTTTGTCCCTCTACTTTGGTTTCACTACTCAACCTCTCATTTTTCCTCATTCGACGTACAGATCACACATTCGCATCTTTTTCCTCCTGCGTTCTGCTGCCCCCATGCACCCCCCTGTTGCACCCATGGGCTCCTCTGCTGCACCCATGGGCCCCTCTGCTGCCCCCATGGGATCCTCTTCTGCCCCCATTGTCTCCTCTGCTACCTTCATGGGCCCCTCTGCTGCACCCATGGGCTCCTCTGCTGCATCCAAGGGCCCCTCTGCTACCCCCATGGGCTCCTGTGCTGCCCCATTGTCTCCTCTGCTGCACCTATTATCTCCTGTGCTCCCCCCATTATCTCCTTCTCCTCTGCTGCCCCCATGGGCTCCTGTGCTGCCCCCATTGTCTCCTCTGCTAACCCCATGGGCCCCTCTGCTGCCCCCATGGGCTCCTCTGCTGCCACCACTGACTTTTCCCGTATTGCTCCGCCCTGGCTTCCTTACTCTCCCCTCTCCTAATTTATTTAATGTGATTCATCTTCAAGTGTCTTCATGGCCCTACCCCTGGAAGCTCGCTTCTGAAAAAAATATCACCTCCAGAATACCGACCAGTACTATATCACCAAAGTAAGCACATATAAATGCAGATTTACTATTCTTAAATCCACATCTATATACCCTGAACATATACATATCATAAAGGTATGTAGATGTGGAGCTATTAAAAGTAAATCTACTCTGCTCCCCTCGTGCTTCGCACGCCAATCGTAAGTTGGCAAGTGAGGAAAATCCAATGTTAGACCACTTCCCAGTGAGATGTCTCAATGCAGGCAGTCACGGATGGTTGCTACCACTCGCACTGAGAATCCTTCCATTCGCCTTGAGGAAGCTCCCGCTTCAGAAGAACTTCTACTCAAGTGGCAGAAAGGAGCAGCACCCTTTTGCACTGTGCAAGATGCCATTCGTGCTGATTTAGCAGCACAGGACAAACACCTAGCACTAAAAATCAGTGTGAACGGCGCAAGGTAACCCACTCTGCCGCTCGCGGAACTCCATGTAGCTTGGAGACTTTTTTTGTCACTTCAAGGAGTTCTGCAAAAACTCCTGCCAAGCTTAATGTTCAAGATGTGGTATTACAGAAATGGATCAAACAAAAGAAAATCATTCTCGACCACGCCTATAGTGGAAAAAAGTGCTAAGCCATGTTGACTATGAATGAAAACAGGAGCAACCCCAGAGGTGTTTTGGCCTCAATGGTGAGGGGTAGCGTGAATCATGTGGCACAGTGAGCTCTGGAGACCACAGTCGGGTTCCACTTAGCGTGGCTCAGTCAGAACGGCAAAAGATGATCGAATGCTTGACTGTTACTTAATCACTGTTAATTACTCTAAGCTACTCTCTATACACATAAAATATATTTTTCTACTGATTTTTTATAAAGACTGTGTTTTCTTTTGTGTTGCTCAGCTGAGATTTGTTTCCCTCATCACCTATTCTGAGCACCTGCATGTATCTTAAGCACCCCAACTCCCTCTTTCCTCTGGGATCCATAATGCTTGTTTTTTAGTATCCATAGTCCATAGACAAATATAATTGCACTAAAACATTTAAATGGAAAGTAATTTTCAATTAGACAGAGAATCATCCTGTCCAGAAAAGCAGTGAACCACTCAATTCAGCTCGTTCTTAAAAAGAAGTGGCCTTTGATTGATTGCCCAGTTCAGAGGCGGATCCCGCTACTCCCCTTAAAGCATTCATATGGCGCAAATCAGATGTTCATTATCTGAGATGCACACCAACAGTGCTTGTCCCACAATCACAAGCATCTGACAAGACCATCTGGAGACTCATCCGTGGAGCAACTTCAAAATGCACTTGTACAGTTCATTATGTGCTCCAATTGCACATGAATATGGCATCGCTGTATCTGGGTTCTAAATACTGGCTCAAGTGCAAATCCTTATGAAAAGCGTAGCTGGTGTAAATCAGAGATGTCCCCGGGCTCTAGAGAAAATCTTTGTGAATTCTTTCAATGAGTACAAGTAAAGGTGGACGGTCTCAGGGACAACAAATGGACACAATTGGCAAAAAAGACAATTCCCGGGACCCATCCAAATAACAAAGGGAACTTCTGTTGCCTCTCCGCATGCAGGGTCTTGTCCTACATGTCGAGTCACAGTCAACATGCACAGCTACTTCAAGAAAGACTTTTTGGATCTGGCACAGAAATATTCCAGGTCAGGCTGAGGTTGACTCAAGCACAAAGCATAACCGATTAAATTAATTTTTTTACAGGACGGAGGTTAGGATGGTGAACTTACAGATCTGTTTTAGAGTAGCCCAGGGAAAATTCATGATCTCATTAATCAGTGTCACCTACACTGCCCCTGTACCAACTATGTTCAGTTATGGAGTCCCAGATTTTGGCAGGAATCAGTCATCCACAGGTACACTAACCAATGCATCACTTTTTCTTGGGTTCTGACCTGGAAATGTTAGTCCATGTCTATGTCTCAATGTTCATGCACGGCGAGAACAGCCTCCATACCAAGCTTCTAGTGGCTCATTTCCAGTTTGTGCAGAACTCAGCTGCCCAAACCAACAGAATCACCCCTTGCCTCAGGCTATTGTTTCCACTGCTAAGCATTGAGCATTCGACATACAACTGATTTGGCTTCCCACAATGATGTGGAGTGCTCTGCGGAAAGGGGACTCGTCTTCAGAAAAATCACTATTATTCACCTTGTTTATACCCACAGGTTACCACAGTGGGCAGACAGCCTCATGTCCAGTAGGGGTTTTCAGCTCTGTTCCCCCAGGTGTAAAAATCTCTGGGTCAACTGCACAAAATGGAGATTTGTCTTTTTGAATACAATTATGATTTCATGTATGTTATGTAAAGTTCTTTCATGTACAGTAAAATGAGCTTATGTAATTATAAGATTTAAAATACATTGGATAACTGCACCAAAAATATGGAAATGAGGACTTTGATGACATGAAGAAGTTGACTGGTGGGCATGATCTTTCCATACTATTGCATAGCCACGGCCCTTTACAATTGAATAAATAAAACGAATTTTGTAGCGCACCCTGCATCGCGTTTTATTAATTAAATTGTTTACTTACCTTCAATTATCCAAACTCCAGTTTTTAGCACCCGCCACCCTGCCCCTCCCCCGCCCTGCCTCTCCGCCCCACCGAAACGCCCTCCGCGGGCCGTGGCTCCTATACATCTGTTCCACTCTGGCAGTAATTAGCCTTAATGTCATAGTACAACTTCTTCCATGTCAAGTCCCTGGACATATGTCACCAAGTCTTCCACTGTTAGGTTGTGTTATAAAGTCATATACCTTTTTGGGAAAAAATAGGTTATAATTTCCATCAACTTATTTCTAATGTTGTAAACTAACATAATAAAGAAACATCCATAAAGTGTGTCACAAAATGAAAAGGGCACTTACATTCGACAAAACATAAACATACAGACTGGTCAAACCCACTGCATTGAACATACTGGCTTCATGTGTGCACACGGAACTCCTTTCAGCCATCCCAAACAAACCTAGGTGCAGCAAAGCAAATTGCTGGTTTCCTCTGTCGCAATTGTCATCAGGGGCGTAACTTCAGAGGGGGTGTTTGGGGTATAACACCCCCTAAGAAATGTATTTTCTGGTGAGCAGGAGGGTACTGGTGCTTTCAGTCGGGTATGATGAGGTGTCTGTTGTTTTTCACCAGGAATACTTACAAACGCACAGACAAAAATGCACACACACTCTCTGTTTTGAAAGTCATCAAAAAAAATTATTTTACAAAATATTGTTTCTCTCGTGCAGGACCACAGCCAATCCATATTCCTCTCCCTTCACACTGCCCCTTAAGCCCCTCTCATGCGCCCTGCTTGTCGTAACATTTAATTTAGTATTATATGATTGTTGGAAAATCTGAAGCTTGTGAAATGAGGTCGCCATCTTGGGGATCTGGTCCCAGCGGTGGTTCCTCCGCTATGGCGGAGGAATGTCACCCCCCAAAAACATGAGAAAAGGAAAAATAAAACAAAATTTGTTTTATTTCTCCTTTCCTGTTGTCTTGGGGGTGGGGCCAGGGGGTGGGAGGGTGATGGCACTGAGGGGAGTGGTAGTGGACTCTCTTCATTGTGCAGGATGGTTTGGCCTGCCATCTCGGGCCGGCCAAACCATCATGCGCAGTGAACCTCTCTGCAACCCCAGCTGCATTAATGGGGTTGGTGAAAGCAGGCACAGACTCCCAGTCTGTCCTGGAGTGCAAATCGAGAGCGCGCAGGCAATCCTGAAGACGCTATCATGCGAGAGCAGCTTTAGGATTGGCTGCAGGGCAGGCTGGGAGCCTGTGCCTGAAGAAGAGGAAGATTCAGAAAAGGGGGTGGTGATGAACAGAGTGTCTGAATTAAGCAGACCACTCTTACCCAGTTCAAAGATCAGGGCTTTATCCATCACCGTTTTTTTGCTCACTGCACCATCCCAGCTCAGAACTTGGCTATATGCAAATTAGTCTGACCCTGGCCCAGTGCATCATGGGAACAGGTCAGACCAAACTACCAAGCCAATTCTTATACTGGGAAGGAAACAAGCTACCAGGGACCGGTTTCTGGCATTTCAGCCGTCTTCGGCCCGGCTTGCTTGAATCCTGATGGTGCAATGAGCTAGGAACTCACATCTGAGTATACCCTTCCACGCTTATGGTGGACAAAAATGATTCAGAAAAGGGGGTGGTGATGAACAGAGTGTCTGAATTAAGCAGACCACTCTTACCCAGTCCAAAGATCAGGGCTTTATCCATCACCGTTTTTTAGCTCACTGCACCATCCCAGCTCAGAACTTGGCTATATGCAAATTAGTCTGACCCTGACCCAGTGCATCATGGGAACAGGGCAAACCAAACTACCAAGCCAATTCTTATACTGGGAAGGAAACAAGCTACCGCGGACCGGTTTCTGGCATTTCAGCCGTCTTCGGCCCGGCTTGCTTGAATCCTGATGGTGCAATGAGCTAGGGACTCATGTCTGAGTATACCCTGCCACACCTGTAGTGGCCAAAAACGATACAGAAGAGGGGGTGGTGATGAACAGAGTGTCTGAATTAAGCAGACCATCACCACCCCCAGCCTGGTGATGTTCTCCACCTGGCTGTGCAACACAGCTCGGGTTGGAGAAAGGCTAAGTGTGCATGCCTGTTTGACCGGCCTAACCAAATGCCACTTAGCAGTGCCCATTACTCATCCAAAAGCGGAGGATGGCCCCACCGCGATTCGGCTGGATCTGGGAAAAATAAAATTATAATAAAATTGTTTATCCCCATTTTATTTTTCTTGTTTGCCTCTGCTGGCTGAACAGCAGGGGGGGTGGCGACGCTCCTTCGCCATAAAGGAGGAGCTGCCCTGACGCACAGGCCAAGTTCTGACAGTAAAATGCCAACAGCACCAGTGAATTAATAAACCTCTTTTGCATAGCTTGTGGTCAGAATCAAAAGAACTTGCTAATTCACTTCATATTAAACATTGTTTGTTAAAATGGAGCCTTTGGTCCTAGCCATACAGAAATAGTTGTGAGGGCCTCCCACAATAAAAATGTCCCTGGAAAGTTAGGGGAATAGCATAGATAAAAGGAAAAATGGAAATGTAGAACGAGGTGGAAACAGATGCGAAAAAGAGACCAGCTGAACAAACATGCAGAACAGAGAATGAATGAAAAAAGTACATGCTACCAAACTAGAATATGACTGACGTTTCAAACAGGACTCCTTGATTAGGGTGACTTCTCCTCATTAGCCTAGACCAGTTCAGACAGATCCTATAAGAACACTTGTTGTCAGAGCCAATAGGTCTAATGTATGTGAGAACTATTGGCTTTGTCAATGTCTTTTAGCCATGCTGAAAGTTAAAAAAACAAAATTTGCTATGGCACAGCCAGCGCTGACCACAAGGTGCAGTGATCCATTTTCTTAGTATAAATTATTCTCTGTCTTCTCATAAAAAACGTTTTCAGGAACACATACCTATTTCACCTTGTCAGCAAACGTAAACCAATAAGAAAGTAAAATACACATTTATGCATCAATTGTTTTTTAATGGTGGCAGGAGATGTGAGCAACACAAATTAAGCAATAATAACAAAAATAAATGACGCGCATAAACTGGTACAAGAGCTGTAATCTATTTAAAATGGTCTGAAGTTGTCAAAAGCGAGAAAGATCATGGCATGGCTGTGAAGTTTGAAACTCACAAATACATAAAAGACATTCAAGAAAAAGAAAACTCACTTGTTAATTATCTTACTGAGCTGCAGTTTGCTGTTTTGGCACTGCATAAACACAGCCCCAAAAAGGACATAAAGAGCAAGGATCGAGGCGCTATCTACATCTTTGCAACATCTTGAAACTCTGCATGACTTCTGGGCGCTTTTTTCACTGGTGGGATGGGAGGGGGCAAAAAACAAAATGGGTAGGGATAAAATGTGGTTGGACTGGCCAAGCAATAACGGAGAAGAGGCAGAGGTACACCGAACAAGCAACAATGCAAGAAGGGATTCGGGGGACACGGGCAGGCAACAATGCTGGAGCGGGAGGGAGGAAGGGGATGCAAGTAAAGTAAAACAAATGTCATTTGAAAGCAGCAGGCAGTGGAAGATTATTGGGCAACGGAAGCAGTACTTGGGCTATGCTCCAGGGTAAGGACAAATATGGGAAGATAAAGTGAAACTGGCACTCGCCGAGGAAAGAAAAGCAAGAAAATTAGAATGATGATGAAGCCAACCAATGTTGAGCAATGGCTGAGCTCTAAGCCCCTGTAAGTAAACAAAATGCCTCGCAGGCAAGAGCGCATGTGCTATCTCAGTCGAGACCTACAGTGCAGGGCATGGGGAAGGGGCAATCAGTTAAACAGTAGAAGGTGGCCTCCAAACATACCAAAGGGCATAAAACAACTGAGAGTGGTCCCAAAACATTTAGGGGTGCTAGGGTGAAGTCAAAAGAGTTTTTAAGGAGGGGGCAAGGATGTGTCCTGCCTGACGAGAAACAGTTTCTACCACACATCCTTTACAATACAGGACCTTTTCCACAAACGCTCTTCCATGCAGGTAAGTACCATACAGGTAAGTACCACTCGGGTAAGCATCTGTAACTTCACCACACAGTCTTTACCACGCAGGTTCTTTTTATTTAAATAACATACTTTTTATGCTTTTATAAAAAGTGATTTTTGGGTTCATGAGTAGGTAGAGGTTAAGGGAGGTAAGGGTGATGTTAGAGTTCATGAGTGAGTAAAGGTAAAGGGCAGTAAGGATGAACATAGGGTTCATGTGGGTAGAGGTAAATGGTGGTAATGATGATTTTACGGTTCAGGGGAGGGTAGAAGGAAAGGAAGGTATGGGTAAAACATAAACCTGCTTGTTTTATGATGCATAAAATATCCTCTAAATTATAAAAACAGCTAACCAGCAATTAAGTATATGTGACATCGTTGGAAACATTAATTCTTAAAAACACATACTGTCTGGCAGCAGTCTTAAAGGAAGGGAGTATGTTATATGCTTCATAATGAGTAAAAGCGACAAGCGGCCAAAATGTATGTTTGTTGGTGAACTTTTTTATAATTTAGAGGATGGATTATTCATCATCAAACATGCTGTGTTTTCAAAAGGTTTATGTTCTCACGTTTACAGCTCAGGCACAATATTGCAGCGTGAAAATTACTTCATATCGTACTGTGATGCATTATTTGTTTGCAAATTTACAAAAATAGCTTTACAATGTAAAGCGATTTACAAGCTACAAAGTTCTCACTAACCTGTATTCAAACAAAAACAAGTTGTACAATCCTGGCACAAGCAGCCTGGATGTACTCTAATGAAGAAATCAATCAGTACTTGCTCCATGATTCAGGGAAGAGACAAACACATGAAGACAAACTGAAGCCAACATGTGCTCACATGCTTTACCAATGAGAAGCAAGAAAATAAGAGTGACAAAGAAGCCAACCAATAGTAAGTAATAGGCGGGCCCAAATCCCCTTGTATTTTTCTTTTTTTTGAGTAACAATAGAGTTTAGCAAGTGACAGCGCATGCGCTGGCTCATTCCAGAACAAAAAATCTGGGAGGGTACATTGAATAGTGTTACATCTTGCTGCCTCAGCACTAGTATAGTATGTGCTTCTCATTCCAAGAATTCTAGTGGTTTGAGCTTTGTAAGTGCATCTGCTAATGCTTACCTTAACCCCTTCACTGTGGGGTGGGAGGGTCGCACGGCTCACCTACGCTTGTGAGGGAACCGCTCCGTCACGCGCCTCGGGTGAGCTGTGCTAGTGACGGAACGGTTCCGTCACGAACGCGCCCGCTCAATAGAACGTGCCGCGCAGGCGCGAAATCAGCGCCGCGCAGGAGCGTCGAGCGGGCCGTGACGGAACCGTTCCGTCACTAGCACAGCTCACCCGAGGTCCGTGACGGAACGGTTCCGTCATAAGCGCCGAAGGGGTTAAAGTTGGAAACCCCTTCCCATCCGAAAACTGCAATTCTGGCATGTGTCTCCTGGTAACAGACCAATGGATGTCCACGACCCGCTTGCAACTCAGCACTTCAAAAAAGGAAATTCTTAACTGTGGAAAATGGTCCATCGTTCTTAATGGAACATTGGCGCTCTCTGACACCCCCTACAGCACATGGAATAAACATTCTAACAGTGGCTCCCGCTGTGCAGTAGAGTACATGAGAACCAATGGCTCTATATAACAGCTACAGTATAACCACACACAGAATGGACAAAGGCAATGGCCCTGGGGCGATGAGAACGTGTAAGAATGAATCCCCATTTGTGGCAGCAGCACATTTGGGTCTGCATTGCTTCCTTTCGCTGTGTATTGAGTGTGAATTGATTTGAGAGCGCATCCAACTAGTTAAGGGAGGGAAAACATTTTTGATCACTGCTACTGCATGTCCTTGGGGATACGTTAGGCAGCGCTTGGTGCAAACATCTTTTACCACTAGTATCATGAAAACAGATTTGTGGAGGTGGTAATGTGTGACAAGAATATTTCTGCATATCTGTTGTGTCGCATTTTGTTGTGGTCATCTGTGGTACATTACTGCATTCTTGTGTTGCATTACGTAATACAATTATTACTTGAATGCCATAATGCTGCACTGGGTTGCATTCTCTTTTGATTATTTCGTTGAATTGTACCATTATGTTTGTGTTGCGCTGACACTCTGCTTTGTGTTATGTTATTGTGTTGTTGTCTGTTGTGCTCTGTCATGACTTTAGAGATGCCAAGATATGCTGGTGCATTTTCAGCAAAAGCAGCACGTTTTGTGACTTGGGTACCAAATTCTTTCTACTACCCCAGCGGTTATTGGATAACATAACTTGTGTATTTGTAAAGCACAAGTTCACCTAAGTGTATCTTGGAACTGAATGACGGATGTTTAGTGTTACCCAACTCAATGTATCATTGAGTTTTTTTATCAACCTCAGGAGGATGAAAGGCTGAGTGGACCCACCAGGATTTGGACCTGTGACTATGAGGTCAAACAAAGGCCCCTGCAGTGGACGCATTAGTCCACTAAGCCACCAGACCCAGTAGTAGAACTCCCCCAATGACAACAATTTACCACTGTTTAAAGGAGTAAAATATCGCTGCTCCAGCTCGTTAAGTATTTAAGCACCAGTCAGCATAAAACTGTGGCAGAGACCATGTTAGATTAGTGCATTCAGTGCTCCCTTTATGCGATGCAGGCTCCTTTAAACGCAATCTCCTCTACACACACCTGTGCTCAAATGACTGGAGGAAGACACAGAATCAAGGGCAGTTCTGATCAAATTTTTCCTGGGCAATAGCCTGAGCAGCTGAATTTAAAGGTGGTTGCAGGAGGGGCCCTCCAGTATTCATTTTAGGGGGCTGGCACTTTCATCTCCTTAACTGACCTTGATTCAAAAGAGAGAAAAAGACAAATGGGGGTACGTAGGAAGACGAGAAAGACAGATAAACAGTGGCAACAAGAGAAAGCAGCAGGGATGAAAAGCAGCTTGCAGTAGAGATATAGCAGGACAGGAAGTGTCAGATAGTGGGTGAAAGAACCATGAGTTGAAATGAAGACTGCTTTGGTATCCGTCACTTGAAACTTATGGTGCTGGTTGCAAAGGTTGGGCCCCATCGCTTATTATTTAACACATTAAGCACTGGCTGCAACCAGCTTTTGCAGGTGGATTGGCAAAGAATGCTGAGCAAAGAGCTCCTGATAGTTGCAGACCTATTAGGAAACAACACCTGCCACAGATGTCACTGCATTCTTACGTGCAGCTGCACTATCACTTGAAATGATTGCTTACGACTTAGACCACTTTTATAGACACGCTCTCTACCACCTATGCATTACAGAGTAGCCTACTACTAGACCACACACAGAAGCACTTTGGGCACTTAGGAATTATGAAGCACTTTACTTTTGTGATGGCAGAACCAGAGGTCGAAGTGGGTTGGGATCGGAGAGGCACGACGTACCCTTAATTTTTTGATTCATGAAAAACCGTTTCCCTACTGTTAATTCAGATAATTTAAAGGCTTCAGCTGAAGTGTCATTCCGGGAGTCTCCTGTGCTGTGAAATCGAAACCAGGGAGACAGATAAACAAGTAACAAGCCTTCTTGCCAGGTGGTCTGCTTGCTTGAAAGAAATGAAAATGTGCACAAGTGCATTCTGCAAACGCAGAGGGTAATATACAGATGTAAAGGATGATTGGGAGCCGGTATTGGCTTTAATTGTTCGAATCACTGGAAGCAGTTCTTTTTGAGTGGTAGCGCAGATATCACAACTGAGCTGTGGAGCGCTGGCTTTTAATTGTAATCGATTTATCTAGTGCTTACTACCCCTGACGAGGTATAGAAGGGACAGCTGTGTAAAACAAAATTGCTTTACATACAGTCTGGGTATTAATAAAATCTATATTTCAGAAATGCCACTTCGTTTTAAACCTTTTTGCTCATTTTGTAGCAGTCTATCTTATACCATGTCTAATGCAAGTGTAAAATAATAACTTGGATATTCACAGTGTTTTCTGTCACAGGCTGTGACCTCGTAGCACTAAAAATACACAAGTCACTATTCTCCACTGCACCAATCAAGATTTAATTCTGTGGCTCTCTGGTTGCACAAAGACCTCTGCATGGCATTAACTAATTGAGGTTTCATAATGTACTGTACTGCATTTCCCTCTGGGTAACATCTTTCATTTATTTATTTTTCATTTAAGCTGCACTTTTTTATGTACCTACCTGAAAAAATACAGAATATTTAGTTTTTTAGCCACATCTTTAACCGCGCCCCCACGCTCACTGACCCCGCCCCCGTTGCATGCCGCATCACAGTTCCCATACTTTTTTAATGCACTTCGACGGCTGGGCAGAACCATGATGGGCTTCTCACTTCATACATTAAGGGAAGATTTTGCAGCACTGACCCCAGCTGCACAGTCACTGGGCCCAGCGTGTTTACACATGCATTGCCACTGCCAAGTGCGTGTCCTGCAGAATCTCCAACCCTCAGGGAAGCACCTGGGCAGATCAGTGTTTGGAGCCAAAAGACCAACGTCTGGTCAGAATGCATCCATCAGCAGCATGGCACGACGCCCAACATTTAAACCAGTGCTCAGCCTCGGCCTGGCCTCTTTTATCTGGGTTGCATCTCCAGGGATTGTCTGAAGTGCTTCCAGTTTGAGTTGCCCAGCATTTCTTTGGAACACATTTTTTCCCTCTCTAGCAACCTCCATTAGAACCATATTTCACTTGAACAGCTTCGGTTTCCCCATGGAGGCTGCCAGCCCCCTTAGATGTTCCATTCAGGAGAACTATGCAAGGCATGGCTGGGCTCCATCAACGAGCATACTAACAACTCGATTGAGAAAAATTCTGGAACGTTGTCTCTTCTCCTTCCCTTGTGCCTTCATTTAAATGCAAACCCGTGATCCCTGTGGAGGGTTTATACTAGAGTAGTATGGCTCACTGGTTAGAGGCGGCAGACCCAGAAGCAGAGGTCGGCCTGGGACCAGGGTTCAATTCCCGACGCGGCAGGGTGTTTGGCCAATGTCAGCGGGCTCGATAAATCTCGCCTCGGTGCCACTCTAACCATGGGTCCCACTCAGCAACTCTGGGTAATAGCTTGCTTAATCTCTACAAACGGCCCCATGGACGCTGGGGATGCCTGGTTTCACCTTGGGGGTGCCCAGTAGGGAACATCTCACAGGGAAAGCCAGGACGGGTTCCCCAGCGTTATACAGCGCCAGGAAACCTACGGGTAGCAGTGCGCTTTACAAGCTCAAATACATTACATTATATACCATTACATTATGTTGATGGAACTGATAGCGCCCTATGGAATTCCTTGCTTATAGGCTCATGTGAGGGATACGAAGTGGAGCTCACCTCTAAACTATTGCTTATCAAGACAAGGCCTAGGAAAAGAAATACAAGGACACATACATCAGAATATAGAGTAGAAATAGAAGAAGGACTGGTAAAACAGCATTCAAAAACTGTAAACTACAGCCAAAGAATGATAAGCACACTAACTCGCAGGCCCAGGTTCCCAAACCTCAATGACCACATCCCCAATCTAGCAACATTGAGAGAGGGTGTCGTAAAAAGCTCCTACACCAAACTGTGTAAAAATGCACTCTTCACTGCTGTTAACTAGCTCAGCTCTATCCAGCTTGAAGGAAGCTGATATAAACTCATGAGTGGCACCTCTGGCTACACATCAGCCTAGGAACAAGGAGAAGTTGCTAACCCTTCAGTGAACTGCAGCCCCAAGATCCTAGCCCCACAGCATTAAAGGCAGAGGGATGCTGGGTGGTTGAGATTGCCTAGCTCCCAAACCCGAAAGCTCATGGTACAATGAAAAGTCACACTACATGCATCACTGATTACTGTCAGTGGCAGTCAGTGTGAACAAAGCTGAGGGACCTCCTTCACTAGCATACAACATCCCTCACACTTTCCATAAGGACCAATTACTGCATTCGCAAGGACCCAGCAGCCACTGACATGAACAGAACCATACCAAGGCAAGGTTAGAGGGGAGCACTACGGCGCAGCCTCCACGCGAGTTTAAATGGCAAAACCTCCGGATTGGACAAAAGCGTACCAGAGGCCAGTGATACCTGGCTGCTGCCCCAGACAGCCTAAAACCAGTCTGCGTGCCAACATGAGCAACACAAATGCACCACAACATGCGTGCACATCTCTAACATTGATGCTGCTGGGCCCAGTTTGCATCACAGACCAAGTGATCATGCTAACAGCACGCAACTAAAATGAAAGTGTGTCCTCATGTAACGTAACTGAAAATATGTAAAGCGCTCTGATACCTGATTCGGTTCGGGTCTAGTTCGCGCTATATAAAACTGCAAAAAAAAATGTCCCAGGGCATGTTACCATGAAATGCCTGCTGCTTCACACTCAGATGACCCTCCCAATAGATTTGTACCACAAATTCACCCACCTGTATCACAGCCAAGTCACAATCCATGCCTTCTGAATGACGCTGCCTGCGACTACGCCTTGCACCAGGACCGCCACACAGTCTCCTTCCCATCTCTTGGGTCTTATTCTACTGCTTTGAAATCCAAAACTAGCAAAGTCATCATCTGCTTTGACCTGTCCACATCAAAATGCTTCAAGCACTGTCTTTACTCCACGAAACACACCATCACAACTCACCTCTCATCAATAACTAACTCAGGCCAACAACGAGTTGCTACCCACAAGCGTAATCGTTCTTTGCATCACACACCCAGCTCATCTCCTTAGTTCTATAAAGCTTGTCCCATCACCGACTTCCAGAGTCCCAGCTGCAGACACAGATGATATGATCATATGATAAGTGTTCTTATCACACCTCCATCTGTTCTAATGTCACCCATTCTTCAGTCAGGTACAATATCATTCACCTAAAAAAACACCCATCCTCGCACTCTAACATTATTGTCCTCCGCCACGTAAACAATCAATAATGTATGTAAATAGAGGCAAGATAAAAGCGATTCCATTATGTAGAGGCTGAGCCAGAGCATATCTACAACAAGTAGGTCTACCCCTGCATGAGAGGAGTTTGTGTACACCTATTTCCAACCTTACAGTACAGGAAGAATTCTCTTTTTGCTTGTTTTTTTTTCTTTTTGTGGTGTTTGTCACCATTCAGGAATTAGGGTAAGTGGGAAGTAGGAGGTGCTGCGTCTGGGCCCCATTGAGTAAGTGTGATGATAGGATTCACGCAACCCATATTTACCTAGGGGTCGTCTAAACCTGCGGACAAAAATTGAATTGAATGTTGGATAATAGCAAATTAACGATGATCTTTGGCAAGCTTTTTAGACATATCAATACCTTACTGTCAACGATTTGTGGGAAAGTAAACAACACAGACTGGTCCTTTCGAAATAACAAATACCAGAAGAAAAGGTGGAGTGAATATAGCTAACTTTATTAAATTTCTCAAAGGTTTTTCATTTAGAACAAAAAGACTGTAGTTGTCCTGGCAAACCAATCTGGCTCATTCTGGAGAAGCAGGTCATTATGTTATTCCATTTAATACAATTTCTTAATGACTGAAACTACATGCTTTGAACTTTCTCAGCTGCTATTGCCAGTCATGGTGGTAACAGAACCCCCCCACATCAACTATCACTTCCCTCACTAAGGTTAACACTCGAAGATGGAAAAGAGGTTTAAGTCTATTTTAGCCATTACACAATCAAAGGGGATAGTGGCTTGAGAGGAGGGAACAGGCTCTCACCAGAAGCTAAAGACTGGCAGAACATTGTATTAAAAATCAAGAGCAGACTGTGAAGTGGGATTGAAACATTAACCAAAGGGGTTTCACTCTGAGCCCCGCTGCCCCCTCCATATACCGGAAACATGTGAATTAGGCAGGGGGTCGAGACTTCAGGTGTCTGCACGAACGTTAAGGTGTCATTTGAGTACAGAGATATAGTCTTCCTTGCCATCTGTTCATCTCCGTCCCCATATTAGGGCATCACTTTTGGCCCATTCGGCCAATGACTTAGCTATGAGAGTAAAGAGGCAGGGACACAGGGGGAAACCCTTTTTGATACCCCTCTGGATTTGGAACCTCAAGGATAGCACACAATGGACTCTCACCATAGCCCATTGATCACTGTATAGAAGATGGACAACCTTTCGAAAGTAGATCTCAAAGTTCATGCCCTCCCGGACAGAGTGGCGGAAAGGCCAGATGAACTAGTCAAATGCTTTCTCGAAATAACTGGGTTTACTGTCGGTTCGGATAGCTCATGGGCTCTTACGAGTATATTGTGGAGTCTACAAATGCTCTGTCTTGTTCCCCTTGTCTGCATAAAGCCTTTCTGGTTAACCAAGGAGCATGTCACCTTCCCCAGCCTAATAGTAAGTGCCTTTGCTAGCATTTTGTCCTTCACATTGATCAGGAAGATCATCCTGTAAGAGGCGCATTCTGTTGAGGTTTGTTTCATCTGGGGAAACACCGACACCGCAGTGCCACAAATATCAGGAGGGAGGGTTCCGACCCGGAGGGCCTCATTGACCATCTACAGCATCTGTGGAATCACTTTGGAGGCAAATTTCCAGTACAATTCCACTTCGAAGCTGTTGGGACCCGGTGCCTTTCCCACGGACATGCTTTGAGCACCAGAGAGGAGTGCCTACTCCGTAATTGGAAGATCCAATGTGGTCCTGCTCTCCATGGAGAGCCTCTGGAGTATCTATTCAGATATGATGGGATGTTGAGCCACCAGCGCTGTGGGTGGACGAGATCTATCTAGATATTTACAATAGTCTGTAAAGGCATCTGCCGCCCCCTGGGCTACATAGATTGTTTTAACAGTAGCTGCTCCTAGGCTTGGCACCAATCTTGAGTCAGCTTCCTTGGTGTAGCCAATAAATGAGATTCTCCAACTTATCCCCAAATTCGTATATACGATATTGCATCGCCATCAGTGTGCCCGCGAGCTGTCTGTTAAGTTCTGTTTTAATGCGAGTTAAACAGCTTCTAGTTGCCACCGCCACCTTTCATCCGTTGGGAAGAAGGTTTGTTGGAGTTGTCACTCTAGGGATTGACATTCCTTCCATCTTTGCCTTTTTTTCCCGCTATACTAGATTAGCTGTCCCGTATCACCGCTTTCACAGCCTCCCAGAAATTGGCATGAGACAAATCTGGAAAAGTGTTAAGTTTGGAGGATTCCATAATTCCCTCTCGAATGCTCACGCAAAAGTTCACGTCTGAGAGCCAGTCAGGGTGGAGTCACCACGGCCAACTCAGTCCTCCCTGCCCATTGGAGTTCCCCCTCAACCGGAGAGTGGTCAAAAACCACCCATGGACGGATTGAGACACGCTTCACTCCCGGATGCCAGTTGGAATGATTATATATTGTAGCCTGGAGTAGAAGGCATGAGGATGTGATTAGAAGGTATATCCTGAGGTGTTGGGTGCAGGAATCTCCATACATCCTGCAGCCCCAACGTGTGTGCCCATCTGCCCAGTGTAGCTACCCTTCATGTGGTACCGGTGTCTTTGGTGTAATGAATCTTGCATGATATTGTTAAAGTCTCCCTCAACTATAGTGTCTCCCTCTGGGGCTGGGGCTGGGGCTGGGGCTGTGCCCTTGTAAGATTCGCCAGGGTTTGGTCCTTCAGGGCTGGTGGAACATATACACTAAAGATCGACCATGCCTTTACCTTGATTGTGCGTGTGATATTGACAAAATGACCCATGGAGATCCTCAAAGATACCACCACCAGGTACTATCAGCAAGAATGTTTTATGCAATTGGATTGCTGCTACTCTGGATTGTCTGGTAAACCCTGCATGGTAGAGCCTGTTGTACCCAAAGCGTCCCAGGAAGGAGAAATTGGTGCCAAGGAGTTGGGTCTCTTGAAAGAGGAGCACTGTGGGTGCAGAGCTTTAGCCCAGCACAGCTCCACCCTCTCTTAAAATTATCATTAAGGCCACTGACATTCTACGTTAGGATATTTTAGGTCGAGACCCCATGGTTACAGGTCATGGCGAGTATTCTGAGGGGAAAGACTCTTCACCAGTGCGTGGGTAATACCTGTATGGTGTTCCCCTCGAACAGAAATTGTCCCCGTCCTCCAAATCCCCCAATCCACTCTTCTAAACATGAAGCATCTGTCACCCACACATATATATAAACTTTACAAACAAAGGTAACAAAGAAAAGGAACAACAAACTTCAAAACAACAGGTGTCAGTCAAAAAGAGCCGGGGGAGAAACTCCATTAACCACTTACTCCATAGTGTATCAGTGAACCCATCCTGCTAATGCTCAAGCGCCCCAGAGTCTTACCAACTCGCCATCCAGGGTTCTACTCCCAACCTCGGGTATCCCAGGACCTCATGGACCTCTGAACTATTCGCTTAAGAAAGGTGTGCTCCAGCATCCTCGCCAGAGCCCCCAAATGTGGAGTCCTCATCTCTGTGTGCCCCCCTCGCCCTGCAGCTATGGTGTTTCCTACTATGCCTCTTTAGAGTACTTGCCAGTTTGCAGGGGCTACTTTCAGATTCCACTGTGGGTAGTCATTGGCTTGCCAGAGCTTTTACTACACTGTTTCCTTACCCCCCAGCCAGTACCATACTGATTCGGGGTCTCAGTAGAAAAAGACAGACTTGCCTTGAAATAGGACTTTCGTTCTTCCTGGGTAGAGTAGTATGTACTGCAGCTGGAGGTTAAGTAATTTTTGTTTTACCCCAAGTACGACTTATGTTGGATTTGTACTTTAATGGAATAATTCAGGCGCCGAGGCACAGAGCAGATTGGTGTGCTGTTACGCCTGCCGAAGGATTGCGTCCCTTTCAGCATAATTCAGTACCCTGATGCTGAATGGGCGAGGGGGGGGCATGGGTAGGGGCCTAGTTGATAGCGCCCTGTGTGCCCTCTCAAGTAGCAAGCAGGGCAACAGGTCTGATGACACTACCTGTGACCTGAACCATTTCAAGAGAAAGGCCTCTGGCTTCAGTCCCTCTAAGCCCTCCTGTAGGCCCACAAGCTGCAGTTTGTTCTACTGGATTGACCTTCGTCGTCCTCAGCCCTGCGCTCCAGGGTACCCGTTAACACTTGCAGCCTTTTAAGTTCCTTGAGTAGTGGGCTCAGTTAGCCTTCGACAGTTGAAATCTGCCACTCTCCTTCCACTGTGCCTGTAGAAAGATTCCTCAGGTCTTGCCAGAGAAGTAAGAGCTCTGGACCCACCTATCTTTTTATCCAAGTCATTGTGATAATCCTTTTTTAGGTCTCGGCCTGTGAAAGACTGCACACATGCGCAGTCGAGCTGGCGAGATTTAATGAGGTAGAGTATTTTTCACTAGCGAGGTTAAGCCATGCCCCTCTTTTCCATTGGCTGGTGTCACCGTTCATGCCAAACGGTGGCCAGCCATTGGAGAAGAGGTCCTAGTGACGTTCTTCTTTCTCTGAAAGCCCCGTCCTTTTCAAACTGGCTTACTTGACTTCATTCTGCTGTAAAAGACTTGTTTTCTTTATGGGCCCTGCCCCATAAAGATTAGAAACCTTTTACAGAAGAAGGAAGTCGGGGATGAGAAAATTCTACGTCAGCGCAGCACCAAACTCGTCTTGTATCCTTTTTCTCCCACCTCTGACTCGCCCCTCTCTGCTCTCACCCCCGCTCCTCTCAAGGCCCGGGGCGGGAGGGGGGCCTGATCTGAACTTTGCTTTTCGCTGCCCAGGAGAGCTGTGCACAGGGTTGTTTTCTCTCTCATCGCCTCCTCCCGCCTTCTCAGGGGTGTCCAGTGTTATTCCCCAGGGAAGGTCAGCCTCCCCTCATGCAGAAGGCATTAGGACGGGCCAAGAAGGGCTGCTGGGGGGTCTCTGCGAAGCAATAGGCAAAGGACACTGAAGCAACACAATTACAACCCAGAACCTGGGGGAATTCCGGACACAAACATTGGGAAAATGCCTATCAACCCGAGGAAATGTGAGCTCTGAAATTACATGTAAGTCTACACGTAGGATCCGCAGTGCCCACATCCTACTGTGCAACAGGGCGGCATCGAAAACCAGATGGACGAGTCCCCAAAAATCTAACCTCACCAGCGCTTTACTTGTAACATTTTAAAAGTAAACCGTGGGTGCCGCGATTATACGAAAATGAAGCCCATCTGGCTCGGAGCTCCATTCGGTTTTACAGGGATCTGAATCAGAGTGCCATCAAAAGGTACACTGCTTCACAAGTGCATTTACGAATTGGTTTTAAGAATTGAACCCATAAATATTCTCTTCCGGATAGGATAACTCGGAAAGAGAGTTGTTGTTCAAATTATTTGGTATTTGTTTGTTTAGCCTTTGCACCGTCCAAACGTGCAGCAATGGTCGCCCTCATCTTAAAGAACATCTTGACTGGTAGCCGCAGTAAAGCAGTGGTGACAAATGTGTAATGTCTGCCCCAAAGGCAGTAATGCTGTCCACCCAGAGAGTGAATGGGAAGAGCTCTACCACTTCTGGCCTTGTTCGGACGTCAGACAATGCACAATAAGAACTTGAAATCTTGTTGGTTATAAATAGAACAGCGTCCCTCCTTATGCGCCCTCCCTTTCTTCTAGGACAATGCAGTAAATAGAGTCCCACGTGGATTCTGCGTTAATAGGGCACTGAATCACATGGTGTGAAGTGCTGTGATGTTTTTGTGTTTAATCCCGGATGCAATGCATATGTGCTTTTCTATAATGCAAATGAGAGCGTCCGAGTGTGATGTCACAAGCGCTATTTTCTATAACATCGTAACCCCACTGGTCTGCAATTAAGTGACTAGGAGGTGAGCAATGAGATAGTTGCTTCATCACCTCCAACGAAGCAATTATGAAGGCCTACAAACAGCTTCAGCAGTGTTGCCGGCCTCAGGCTTTTTATGAAAAATAAAAAAGCGCACACACATATATACAGATGGACTTTGGTCAGCCGTCTTCATCCAGTGGCCAGTTCACGTGTCATACACGTTTTTCTTCTGCCAGCTGTACAGGTCATGCTTTTGAGAATAGGGCAATGGCCCGGCTCACTTCAGCAATTCGCACATGAAAAAACTCCACTTCACTGCCTGGCTGGTAAGCCAATCTCAGCTTTTATTCCATTTTTTAAAAATGCATTTTTGATGGGTCATTTTAACTTTTTTTTTGCAGATAGATCCACACCACTTTTTGATGGCACCAATTTCATTTTTTATTGCATTTTACATTTAAATGGAGCTCCGAGCCAGGTGGGCTTCATTTTAGTATAATCGCGGCACCCGCGCATTACATTTAAAATGTTATAATTCAAGCGCGGGGGCCACGATTATACCAAAATGAAAGAAATAGAAAACATCTATTTCTTTCATTTTAGTATAATCGTGGCACCCGTGCTTTACTTATAACATTTTAAAAGTAATGCCCGGGTGCCGCGATTATACTCAAATGAAGCCTATCTGGCTCGGAGCTCCATTCGGCTTGACAGGGATCAGGATCAAAGCGCCATTACAGACAGGAACCCATTACTCTCTCTCAATGCCTGCCCACTAGCCGCACAAGAGGCCTGATCATTGCGACCGGCAGTGCAAAACAGGCATCTCGATGCTGCAAAAAATTAAGTGCTCAACCTAGCCCCTGATGTATCATTTCAAATTTGGACGGGTCATAATAAAATGTGCTTGCACACGCCTCATGTAAGTAGCGGGCCAGTGCTGTAAGCTGCAACGTGTGCAATGCACACAGTGCTGCAGACGAGTCTTGTTGAGAAACGCACACTTGCTGTGTTAGTAAATTTGACACTCTTACATACTTGGCTGGGCTCATCTGATTGATTATTCATGCTGAAACTCTAACGCTCCAGCCATAGAGGCTGTAACAAACACGTGGCCTGCCTATATCTTATCCAGAATCTGCTGTAGTTTGAGAATTGTCTCCAGGAGTGCGTGCAGGAATCCAGGGGCCAGCGCCTTAATTTGCCTGTTGTTTTTATTCTGGTACCTCCCCACCAGTAGTGTTACCATGACCTTTTCAGTGTGGTGCCAATGAGCAGATGATTCTGGGGTCAAATCTGTGAGTTTTATTTATCTTTTGTGCGGCGGCACCACCAGAGTGGACCTCTGGCGTATCCAGGTCCATTCGGTGCATTCTTGGGCGTGCAGCACCACTGTAGCCAGCTGCCTTCCAGCTTGATATAAGGATACGGTTGGCACAGGCAGGGTGTTTTTACTTGAATGCTGCCTGCCCCCAGGAAAGAATTGCAACTGCCAAGTCCCTCACGCCAGAATGCCAGTGGACAACTTAATTTATGGCCTCCTCGACACGTGCTGCCCAGCTTGTGTGTGTCATTACTACTTAGATGAAATGTGTGTATGTATGTTCCAGCATGCCATCATGTATTTCAGTGACATGGAGTTACCTACAAGCAACATCTATCGGCTTCATAGATTTTCCGATATAGGTTATGACCAATCTATGGTCAAAGGTTCTTCATTTCCTTTTAAGCCGAGCACTCATTTACCAAAAAAAGTGTCCTCCCCCCCGCACACCTCTTTGTCACTTAATCTGCTAAAATGTTTTAAAATGTTTTCAGTGTGTGACAGGAAGGGAGTAGTGGGGCTTTTTTTTGGTCTCTGGCGGCCTCGTAATGCAGTGTGTTTACCTCAGCACCCAGTGATGGACCCCCGGGCACACGGTAGCAAATGAGCTGTCAGCGCCTCGACGGTGCCCCGGATGCTTCTTCACAAGTAATTTTTAAACTACATTGGCTCTTGGAATTATGCTCTGGGGCTCTGTGTATGTGTGTGTGGCTCTGTGTGTGTGCGTGGCTCTGTGTGTGTGTGTGGCTCTGTGTGTGTGTGTGTGTGGCTCTGTGTTTGTCTGACCTGACCTGGTCAGATCTGGTCGCTCCACCCGCCGCGTGGCCCACCCTCAGTGTGCCCGGTATCCTTGCTGCTGCTGCTGCCCGTGAGTTCTGCCTCACTGTTGCCCCTGATCTCGCCGTATCTGTATTTCGTAAGTTTGCCAGTATCCGCATTGTACTGTATTGTGCCAGTATCTGTATTGTCTTGTGCCTGCTCTCGCCCTCTGTCTCGCCTCACTGTTGTGCCCATATCTGCCCGTATTGTGCCAGTATCTGTATTGTTTTGTGCCTGCTCTCGCCCTCTGTCACGCCTCTGCCCGTTTCTGCCCGTATTAGTTTGCCAGGACCTGTATTGTGCCAGTATTTGTCCCCTCTCGTCCTCCGCTGTGCCCCTGATTGAGTTAGTGTGACCCCATCACCATTTCCTCCCCCGCTCCAAGCCGCTGCTCCCCAGCGGCCCCACCCCCGTCCCCTCCAGCATCCCAGCACCGCTCCCCTCCCCACTCGCCACCCCGCTCCCGCCTCCCAGCTGCTCCTCCCTCCCACTGGCTACTTAGGGTGAGGTCCGCGAGGCGGGGAGCTGTGACCTGGCCTGACCTGGTCAGATCCGGTCGCGCCACCCGCCGCGTGGCCCACCCTCAGTGTGCCCGGTATCCTTGCTGCCACTGCTGCCCATGAGTTCTGCCTCACTGTTGCCCCTGATCTCGCCGTATCTGTATTTCGTAAGTTTGCCAGTATCCGCATTGTACTGTATTGTGCCAGTATCTGTATTGGCTTGTGCCTGCTCTCGCCCTCTGTCTCGCCTCACTGTTGTGCCCATATCTGCCCGTATTGTGCCAGTATCTGTATTGTTTTGTGCCTGCTCTCGCCCTCAGTCGCGCCTCTGCCCGTTTCTGCCCGTATTAGTTTGCCAGAACCTGTATTGTGCCAGTATTTGTCCCCTCTCGTCCTCCGCTGTGCCCCTGATTGAGGTACTGTGACCCCATCGCCGTTTCCTCCCCCGCTCCCCGCTCCAAGCTGCTGCTCCCCCGCGGCCCCACCCCCATCCCCTCCAGCATCCCAGCACCGCTCCCCTCCCCACTCGCCACCCCGCTCCCGCCTCCCAGCTGCTCCTCCCTCCCACTGGCTACTTAGGGTGAGGTCCGCGAGGCGGGGAGCTGTGACCTGTGACCTGACCTGACCTGGTCAGATCCGGTCGCTCCACCCGCCGCGGGCCCACCCTCAGTGTGCCCGGTATCCTTACTGCCTTTGCTGCCCGTGAGTTCTGCCTCACTGTTGCCCCTGATCTCGCCGTATCTGTATTTCGTAAGTTTACCAGTATCCGCATTGTACTGTATTGTGCCAGTATCTGTATAGTCTTGTGCCTGCTCTCGCCCTCTGTCTCGCCTCACTGTTGTGCACGTATCTGCCCGTATTGTGCCAGTATCTGTATTGTTTTGTGCCTGCTCTCGCCCTCTGTCACGCCTCTGCCCGTTTCTGCCCGTATTAGTTTGCCAGGACCTGTATTGTGCCAGTATTTGTCCCCTCTCGTCCTCCGCTGTGCCCCTGATTGAGTTAGCGTGACCCCATCGCCGTTTCCTCCCCCGCTCCCCGCTCCAAGCCGCTGCTCCCCTGCGGCCCCACCCCCATCCCCTCCAGCATCTCAGCACCGCTCCCCTCCCCTCTCGTCACCCCGCTCCCACCTCCTGGCTGCTCCTCCCTCACTTCGCCCCCCCACTCTCCATTTATGGCAGAGTCTGCGCGTGCGCGTCAAAGGTAAGCCCGTCTGCGCCTGTCCGCGCCTGGACCGCACCCAGCGTCAGACCCCCTGGCCCCCGCCGATGCCAGCCCACCCGCCGGACGTACGCCACCGCCGCCCTCAGCGCACTCAACACCAGCTGCCTCCCCGGCTGCCACCGAGCCACTCCAGGACGCACCCACGGACCCTTCACCTGCCAATCCTGCAAGTTCTTCTGCATCCAGACCTGCAACTCACCCTCACCGACCAAGCCAAGCAACAACAGCAACCACCTGAAGTGCATCCTGCTCAACACCCGCTCCATCCACAGACACGCCGTGGAACTATGGAACCTGCTCGACACCACCTCCCCGGACGTGGCCCTCCTCACGGAGACCTGGATGAACGCCTCCTCTGCACCCGACATCGCCATAGCCATCCCGGACGGCTACAAGATCATCCGAAGGGACCGCGTCAACCAGACGGGAGGAGGCATCGCCATCGTCCACAAGAACACCATCCGCATCGAGACCAACTCCGACGACACCCTCACAGCCGCCGAACATCTTCACTTCCAGATACACACCGACCCCAAGACCACACTCAGAGGCACCCTCATCTACAGACCGCCCGGACCCCGCACACAATTCAGCGTAGACATCGCAGACTTCATCAGCCCACACGCCCTCCCCTCCGCCGACTACATCCTCCTAGGGGACCTCAACTTCCACCTGGAGAACAACAACAACAAGAACACCTCCAACCTACTGGACAATCTCGCCAACCTTGGACTCAAGCAACTGGTGAACACCCCCACCCACTACGCCGGACACACGCTTGACCCAATCTTCTCCTCCAGCAAGCACATCTCCTTCAGCCACTCCACCGGACAGACCACAGCTGCATCCACTTCAGCTTCAGAAAGACCACAACTCACCACCTCTCACAACAGGTTCCCCGCAGGAACTGGAACAGGATCACCACCGACCAGCTCACCACATCACTGAACCAGAACACTCCCGCCAGATCAACGAACCCCAACCAAGCAGCCTTCAACCTCACACAGTGGATCACCAACTGCGCTGACGACCTCGCACCCCTGAAAACCAATCCCGGCAGGACCGGAAGCAAAAAAGCACCATGGTTCAACGTCGACCTCAAGAACTCCAAGAAGAAATGCTGCACCCTCGAGAAAGCCTGGCGAAAGAACCCAACCACAGAAAACATGACCACCCTCAAGCACGCCACCCGCAAACACCACCAGCTAATCCACACCACCAAAAAGTCAGCATTTAAGGAACGACTTGACAACAACGCACACAACAGCAAGGAGCTCTTCAGCATCGTCAAAGAGCTCTCCAACCCCAGCGCCGGAAACAACGACATCACTCCATCACAAGACCTCTGCGACTCACTCGCCTCGTTCTTCCACATCAAGATCGCAGACATACACAACAGCTTCAACGAACAGACCTCGCACCCAACTACAGAACCAATGCCCCCCACCACCACCCTCCGCACCTGGACCCCGGTAAGCATCGAAGACACCATCCACACGATGAACACCATCCACTCCGGATCGCCAACCGATCCATGCCCCCACCACGTCTTCAACAAGGCGACTCTGTCATCGCACCCCAACTCCGGGACATCATTAACTGCTCCTTCAACACCGCCACCTACGCGGAGAGCTGGAAGCATGCCGAATTGAGCGCCCTCTTGAAGAAACCATCAGCAGACCCCACCGACCTCAAGAACTACCGTCCCATCTCGCTCCTACCATTCCCGGCCAAAGTCATCGAGAAGACCGTCAACAGACAGCTTGCCGCCTTCCTCGAGACAAACGGATCCCTCGACCACTCACAGTCCGGCTTCCGAGCCAACCACAGCACCGAGACAACCCTCATCGCAGCCACTGACGACATCTGAGCCCTGCTCGACAACGGGGAAACAGCAGCCCTCATCCTCCTGGACCTCTCCGCAGCGTTCAATACTGTCTGCCACTGCACCCTAGTTCAACACCTCAGCAACATCGGAATCCAAGAGAAGGCACTGGAGTGGATCATCTCGTTCCTCGCCGGAAGAACCCAGAGAGTCCGCCTCCCCCCGTTCAGATCCGAGGCCACCGAAGGCCTCTGCGGCGTACCACAAAGATCATCACTCAGCCCCACCCTCTTCAACGTTTACATGAGCCCCCTCGCGGCCATCGCACGCCAAAACAACCTCATCATCATCTCCTACGTCGACGACACCCAGCTGATCCTCTCCCTCACCAAAGACCCCGACACAGCCAGATCCAACCTACACGAAGGGATGAAAGACGTAGCCGAGTGGATGAAGAACAGCCGCCTGAAACTGAACTCAGACAAGACGGAAATCCTCATCCTGGGATCATCACCCTCTGCCTGGGACGACTCCTGGTGGACCCCGGCCCTAGGCAGCGCACCCAAACCAACGGACCATGCACGCAACCTGGGATTCATCCTGGACTCCTCCCTCTCGATGACCAGACAAGTCAACGCCGTCTCATCATCTTGTTTCAACATCCTACGCATGCTCTGAAAGATCTTCCGTTGGATCCCCACCGAAACCAGAAAGACGGTCACCCAGGCACTCGTCACCAGCCGACTGGACTACGGAAACACCCTCTACACCGGAACCACAGCCAAACTGCAGAAAAGACTCCAACGCATCCAGAACGCCTCCGCACGACTCATCCTGGACATCCCCCGACACAGCCACATCTCCGGACACCTGAGAGACCTGCACTGGATCCCCGTCAGCAAAAGAATCACGTTCCGCCTCCTCACCCACGCACACAAGGCCCTCCACAACCGCCTGACCTTCTACACTCCCACCCGCCAGCTACGATCAACCAACCACGCCCTCGCAGCCGTTCCTCGCATTCGCAGAGCCACCATGGGAAGAAGATCCTTCTCCTACCTGGCAGCCAAGACCTGGAACTCCCTCCCCATCCACCTCCGTCTTACCCAAGACCACCTCTCCTTCAGGAAGCAACTCAAGACCTGGCTGTTCGAGCAGTAGCAGACCCCCCCTCCCCTCCCAAGCGCCTTGAGACCCTCCGGGTGAGTAGTGAGCTATAAAAATTTCTTGATTGATTGATTGATTAGCTCTGTGTGCATGTGCAGCTTTGTGTCTGTGTGTGGCTATGTGTGTGTGCGGCTCTGTGTGTGTGTGTGTGTGGCTTTGTGTGTGTGTGTGGCTGTGTGTGTGTGTGTGTGTGTGTGTGTGTGTGTGTGTGTGTGTGTGTGTGTGTGGGTGTGTGTGTGTGTGTGTGTGTGTGTGTGTGGTTCTGTGTGTCTGTGTGTGTGTGTGTGGCTTAGTGTGTGGCTCTGTGCGTGTGTGTGTATGTGTGTCTCTGTGTGTGTGTGTGTGGGTGCAAATTCAATAGGTCTTGCATTTGCGAGAGATTAAGCTATTGGCATTATAAATGACAATGCCATTTATTTATCTGTTTTCAAAACCAACACATAAATAAAAATGTTGTCATTTACAATGCCAATAGCTCTAACTTTTGCAAAGGCGAGACCGTTGCATTGTAAATGCTTATCCTGAAGTATTGTTGCTTGGGTAATTGGGCCATCTGGGTGGGCCTGGCCCTCTAACTAAAGGGGCCCGTCATACCAAGCCACAACAGGGGTGGGCTTAGTGAATTTATCTATTTTCTCCTGGCCGAAGGCGATCACCGCTTTGTCTTCACCATGGATGGGTCAAGTCAGGCCCCGCATGCGCTCTACGCTTCACAGTCTCCCAACTCTTCCATTGTGGGGCCCAGTCCACAAGATCGCAGCTAATCTTCTTCCTGGAGGCACTGTGGCCCACTCGTGCTAAGGCACATATGGTCTAAGCCACTGCCAGGTGTCCCTTCCGGTGAGCTTCTCTCTCATGGGTAATCTCCACGCAAGTTCCACTTAAATGTTTCATTTAGCAGTAGTGCAACCACTCAAGGGCCTTCTGGTTGCCTCTGTTCAGTCTGCATCACAGATCCGGTGGCCTTCTCTAGGGGCTGCCTACCGCAAGAAATCTGTCTTGGGGCGCCAAACAGCCCAACCTGGTCCAAGCCACTGGTCAGTCTCTCAAACAGGAAGGAGGGGGGTGCTTGGCATTCTCTGTCTGGGTCCTTGGAGCCTAAGCCCACAACCCCAATCCTGGTGGCTGCTCCCCTCTGAGCTGCCTCCGACATGCCGCCTCCCCTGAGGAATCCACAACAACGGGGACTCTATCAGCTCAGCCACACTGGTGTGCCACAGGGTCTTCCAGCATGTCTCCAGGTAGGCTGCGGTAATACCATAAAAGCCTTTGATCTCCTTGCCAAAGGCTTGGTGGTCTCCTTTGTGGAAGCTGCCCACACTGAAGAAGCCACCAAGGGCCCACAAGGAGCACCACCCATCCACCTCACCTGTGGGCTGCAGAAGTAACTCTGGCAACTCCGTTTGTGGCCCTCTAGACCGGAGCTGTCCGCCTCGTGGTCCCTCGCTTTCTGTGTGCATCACCGCCAGCAACCACCCCCAGCAGGTCTCGGAGGCAGTACATGGAATCCCTCAGTCCCAACAGCAGGATCTGGAATTCAGATTGGATAGGGCAGGATTGATCAGTGGCTTGTGGGTGCTGGGGTGGGTTTGTGTGCATGGGAGGCATAAGAAGGGATGGAGGGGGGGGAAACAGGGCGCAATTTAAAAAAAATTATCATTAAAAAAACACTTACCTTGCCACGTCGGATCTGGTGTCTCTGCTCTCTTCGTCAGACAGGCACAGGAAGTACAGCAGGCTCCACTGACCAATTAGCAATGCAGCGTTGGGATTTGTTTTGAGCATCCTGGTTTGACGCTCAACCAGGGAATGGGAAGGCCTGGGCTTGTTCTCCACGCAGGCTGTCATGCAGCCTGCATGGAGAATGGGGAAAGTGCACATGACTGGTTTGGGTGGCCCAAGAGGGCCGACCAAATAGTCATTGCGCACCAAGAAGTGGGCAAACCACTCCTTCCCTGCCCTACTCAGATAGCAAAGCAGCTCCGCCCACCCGCCATAGCGCCCCTGGGATTGATGTAAGATGTGCTTGGCGGTGTGGGGCGCTCCTAACCCGCGGCCACCATCTTTCATCCAATGAATTGCTAACCTTGTATTTCTATAGGACTGCATCTGTTCAGAGCATGTCTGTCCACCTAGTGCGCAGACATAGGAGCTTGGATCATGTGTGTCATCTTCCCCTTCCTACCAGTCACTCCTTCAGCACTGATAATCATTACTCCGTTGTAGGGGGTAGCCTCATATTGGCTGCGGAGTGGTTGGTCACTAGGACAAAGAGTAGAAATTAATGAAGTAAACAGGGCTCATACGGCTGTTAACTCTTTTTTCTGGCCGATGCCTTTGTGACCAGGTCCAGGAGTAGGACCGGCAGTGTACAGGTACCAAATGGCAACGCGAGCTGCTACAGTCGCTGGGTATACCTCAAATAAGTCTATGATTTATACATTTCTATAACTTGGTTACCAGAGTGATTACTGATGCTTCTTCTCTTGAAAGACAAAGGTAGCTCTTAGCCACAGAAATAGATTTATTTTACATACTAACTAACATGACAGCATAAAGCACCAACAAGACCTCAGCTATAGAAATCAGAACTAGTGCTCCAGCTTGAATCAACCATATTATTATTATTATTTAAAAATAGAAGCCCACGAGAGCTTAGGGAGGGGAAGTGGTAGGAGACATACAAAGTCTGCAACATTCATTGCAGTTAAGGAAGAATGTATCCAATCTGTTACCACCAACAAGTTGGCCAATCCCAATGTAGTTGTGCTTAAATTTCAGCTTGTAATCTGCTACGAACAAAGAGAACAAACTAAGACATTGGATAGCACATGGGAAGGCCCACTTATTTTACCATATTTTCTTATACACCTACTTTACCAGAAAGGTGTTGGAAACGCTATGTTGTAGAGCTCTGTATAGCTTGCATTTAGCCACCAGTATGGCCTTGTAGACCGGTATTAAGGATATCCAGAAAAGGTGTTTCGTGACAAACAAAAAAGCCTTCTTAAGACAATGTGCTTAAACTCCATAGTAGGTTCTAGCCAGTGGGGGAAAACTTTATTGGATGTGGTGCCATTTCTGGATACAAAGGCCCCTGTGGAGCACCACAGATCATAGGTAAGTACTACATTCAATCAACTGGATGAGATCTAAACAAAGAGGGTGCCTGGCTTCAACCAATACGTAAAAATGAAAAAGACAAAGGCAGGCTTCAGCCAGAAAATTAAATTACCAACAATGAGGGGCCCTGGCTTCAGCTAATGAATGAAACTGGAAAATGCCAATGTGTGAAACTGGAGAAAAGAGGTGGCACAGACTCGACTAAGAAGAAGCAATTAAAAAGAAAGGGGGCCTGGCTTCAACAAAAGAGTGAAATGAAATGAAAATGGGGTTCTAGCCACAGTCAAAGAGAAAAATGCAAGTAGAAAAAATGTATGTAAAATCAAAATGCCACATTTGTACCGGTTATGTGTCTGGCATGGGAAATTAAGTGAAAGAACTGTGAAACCTCTGCTCAGTAGATGTAATAAATGCTGAATAAAAGGAGCTTTCCATTGGTGCATGGAGATGGGGAATGTTTTGGAAGTCGATATTGCAGCCTTATTAATTAGGCAGTCAGTGGTAAATAACTCACACTTACCACTTTAAAGACATTTTACTTTGTGCACCAGGCTGCAGAAACATGAAACTGTACATTTTTATGTGTAGAATGTACATCCCTTCTAATTCTTGTCAGGCACAGGTTTGCGGTGTCTGTGTAACAGTACTGTATGATGTTTTAGTCGTACGTATTTTATGATATTATTTTATATACATTGAATAAAAGAGGATGACTTTGACACTTATGAGGTCGCAGTGATAGAAACTCAGCTTCCACGCATGAGCCTGCTCTGGCTGGGGCCTCCCACTTTAAAATAATTTACTACAAAACAGTCAAAAAGAAACCGCTGGAACCTGTTACCTGTGCCAGTTCTGGGGTTTAGAGCTAACACGTCTTTGGCTGCGGTTTCATAGCAAGTGCCAAACATTTGCTTTGATTTCACGGCAATCCGATGGAAAGAAACCTGCTATTGTGCAAAGCGGTCACTTTATCTAAATGTTATTTTTCCAGTAGCATCTGTTCGTGATGAGGAACAATGCTGGAACCATCACTGGCATCCTTAGGGTGCGGGGGTGCTTTTCTAATGTTAAAGTGTCAAAGCTCTATCATTTACTTGAGAAATATGGGTCTTAAGAGGCCCTATTATTTTCCCCATGTTATTATGTTTTATTCTTTTTTTTTTATTATGTTTTATAACAAGAAAACATCATTTCCAGATTCAGCTCTTTCGAACGTCAGGCAATATGGCCATAGACAAAGCAGAGTTTCAATATAGCCAGGCATCAGGACCACTCAGCCCTCCTCCTCATCCACTCCCATCAGGACCACTCAGCCCTCCTCCTCCTCCTCCGCTCCCAGCAGGACCGCTCAGCGCCTCCTCCTCATCCGCTCCCATCAGGACCACTCAGCCCTCCTCCTCCTTTGCTCCCATCAGGACCACTCAGCCTTCCTCCTCCTCCTTTGATCCCATCAGGACCACTCAGCCCCTCCTCCTCCTCCTCCTCTCCCATCAGGACCACTCAGCCCCTCCTCCTCATCTGCTCCCATCAGGCCCGCTCATCCCCTCCTCCTCATCCGCTTCCATCAGGACCACTCAGCCCTCCTCCTCCTCCTCCGCTCCCATCAGGACCACTCAGCCCCTCCTCCTCATCCGCTCCCATCAGGACCACTCTGCCCTCCCTCCTCATCTGCTCCCATCAGGCCCGCTCAGCCCCTCCTCCTCATCCGCTTCCATCAGGACCACTCAGCCCTCCTCTTCCTCCTCCGCTCCCATCAGGACCGCTCAGCCCTCCTCTTCATCCGCTCCCATCAGGACCACTCAGCCCCTCCTCCTCATCTGCTCCCATCAGGCCCGCTCAGCCCCTCCTCCTCATCCGCTTCATCAGGACCACTCAGCCCTCCTCCTCATCCGCTCCCATCAGGACCGCTCATCCCCTCCTCCTCATCCGCTTCCATCAGAACCACCCAGCCCTCCTCCTCCTCTTTCGCTCCCCTCTAACACTGAGGCAAGATGTAGATGTAGATGTATGTAGATGTATAGGCATTTATATAGCGCACTACTTACCCGGAGGGTCCCAAGGCGCTTCGACCGCTGCGAAACCCTTCCTGTCTTCCCTGAGAGATGGTCCCTTAATGGGTATCTCCAGGGTGAGACCAGGCATCCCCGGCAGTCTGGTGGGGCCGTTAGTGAAGATGAGGCAAGCTAATGCCCAGAGTTGCCGATTGTGATCGCTGATCAGAGTGGGCACCGAGGCGAGAGAATTATCGAGTCCGCTGACCCTGGTCCAGAAACCTGCCGCGCCGGATATTTAGGATATCACATCTCTACATCCATTTAGGTTTCCCCTTCAGTCGAACAATATGGTGAAGTAATCTTGGTTGGGTGTCCCACAATAATATCAGAGCTCTTATGTTCCTAGGGAATGAAATGGATAATGTCTTAACTCTGAGTTGGTTTATCAGTGTTTTCCAAATGGGCTAAAATTCGCTCCTTTTATCCTGAAGATCAAATAATATCACTTACATGCCCATCAATGTCCACATGCGTTCCGACCAATCAATGAGTGATGGTCCAGTGGCCTTTTCCCAACGGGTTGCAGTTGTATGCTATGGCCATAAGTAGCATGTGCATCATTAGGGTCTGATAATTTTTTGGAATTCCCTTCATGTTAGTGGGTCGCAGTCCCGGGATGGCAACCCATACATTGGAAATATTGGGTATCTATGTGTCATTCTAACGTTTCCTCAAATGTCTTTTTACTGTTTTTATCCCCTGTTAGTCCCACCAGACATGTAGTTCTGTCCTTTCTGCACCACCGTGATACCAGCATTGACCACTCTGATTGCGGTTCATCGGCTACATGATGTCAGGCACCAATTAAACATCAACCTGTACAACATCTCCCTATTTTGGATGATACGTTTCAACCCTGAATCTTGCTCCATAGCGATTGCCTTTGACTTTGTAATATAATCACACAAGTGTATTCTCCACCTAGACATGTAAAACAACTAGGGTTGAGCATGTTTCTGGTTTGGTACTTCACAGATATTCGAGATAAGGCCTTTCGTTAGATTATAGTGGATAGGGGTGTTCTAGAGAAAGTGTCTCAGATCTCCATTAGAGGTTGTAATATTTCCGATAGATATGATTGAGGATATTCCCAGCCTTCGCCATGGAGGCAGTCAGATTACATCACAAAGGCATCCGCCCAACAGAGAGTATTCCATAAGTGGCCAGAGATTTTCTGTTGCTTAGAGAGACCATTTAAATGGTACCTGCAGTTTGGCTGCTGAGAAATATTGATCCTAGTGTTGGTCTTCCCTATGTTCTTAAAAAAAAGTTGGGGACAGGGGCAGCTCCACCGCTAAGGCGGAAGAGTATCGCCCCACTGATTAGATCAAAAAGGAAAAAATTAAATGCTCAATGTTATTATTTTATTTTTCTGTCCTTGTTCAGCTGGGTTGGGGCGGGGCGGGGCTGCTCTGCTCACAGAGCAAGGCAGGGGAGGAGTGGCTTGCCCACTCCAAGTGCAGCATGAGACTTTGGCTGTCTGTCTCGGTCCGTGCGCAAATTGCATGTTCTCCACCCAGGCTGTAAATGCGCCTGGGTGGAGAACATGCCCAGGCGGAGCACCAAACCGCAGCGCTCAGACCAATCACAGCGCTGCATTGCATCATTGTGATTGGCTATGAGGAGCTTAGGACCAAGGGCTTCCTGCTTCCTGCTCTGTTGTCCTGGAAGCGGGGAAGAGGACTGAGAGGTGGTGGCACACAGGTAAGTGTTTAATTTTTTTTAATTCCCTTCCCAAGCAACCCGCCCTCCCCCACCCACCGCTGTTAAACACCAGCTGCCACTGTTTGAGGGGAACTAATTGCTGCAATAAAATCGTTCTCTCAAACGCATCTTATTTCAATTGAGCAGCTCTACGCAGGTATTTAAGAAAGAGCCATTTTTCTAAACGACTGCAAAAATTAATAGACAGGGAACCTGTCGATGTCATTCATTTTATGAGTGTTTCTAAAAATAAATGACAAAGGGGTCATTCAACGTTTAAAAAATACACAAATACAATGTTGTTAAAGGCTCTAATGCATGCAAGGGCAATAGTTCTGTGGTCTAAATAAAAAGTAGACATTTGGATGCAGTGAGTGGCTTACAACTACTTTTACTGGAAAAACTTTTAGAGTTCAGGCTGATATCATGACCTCACTAAAGGCATAGGGCATACATCATGGTGTGTATTAAAAAGCATAACAAATGTTAACAGGAAGAAAAAAACATCTGAAGGCCTTCTTTATCATTCATTCTCCATCTAAACAATTTCAAGCAGTATGGGGATGCTGCCACACCTCTCGAAGACCCATGCTCCAGCGCCGCTGCTCACAGCCTGGGCCCCGGTGCAGGTGCGCCTGCTGCACTGTCGGCAGCTACGTCTCTGCAGATTCCCTCCTTTTTGTGAATGTCTTTGTGATCAACTCCTACTTCCTCAAGTAGCCAAACTTGATGATTGGAGCCATTGTATTTTGACAGCTGGTAATCTGTCTGTGCAGCCAGTTCTTTGCTTTTAGGTGGTCTCTTCCATTATGAAGGGAGACCAACCATTTGTAAATTAGCATTCGCCACGCGCAGATGGAAGACTATCCCCCAGATTCATCATTGTCATGTTTTGCGAGTCCTTAATAGCGATTATTAAGGAATCGCTATTAAAGACTCGCAAAACGGGATTCATGTAGAAATCGCAATATTTATTGCGATTCCTACAGCTTCCTTATTTGCGATTCGCCAATTAGCGAATCGCAAATAAGGAAGCGATTTCAAGGGTGCCAGGGTGTCCAAAAGACACCCTGTAGCACCCCTGTAATGGTAATGTACACTGGTGTTGCGCACAAACATGTCAAAGGACATGTGTGTGTGTAACATACAACTTAGAAAAATGCACTAAAGTGCATTTTTCAAAGTTTTCGCTATTTACCACGTAGTTAGACTTCGCGGTAAATAGCGACCCCAGATTGCGAATTCACAATTTTTAAATGGTTCATGAATTGCATTTAAGGAATCTCAAATGGAGATTCCTTAAATGCAATTCATCGCAATTTAGCGATTTCTATAATTGCGATTTTTGCATTTGGGATGATGAATCCCAAATGCAAAAATAGCGCTCGCAAAGGGCCAGATTCTCAGAATCTGGCCCTTTGCGAGCCGAATTTCCTTTGATGAATCTGGCTGATAGTCCCTTCTGCAGCCTCAGGAGCTCTTCAGCCTTAATAGTCTCCTGGGTGAGAGAAGGCTTGAGTCATTAGGGACTGTGAGCTCAATGGATATGTTTGGGCATACTCGTAGCACACCATACTTCTTAATGGATTTTTGATGTCTTTTAAGTGGCTAAATGGACACCCAGATGTTCCCTCCCCGATGAAAGAAGAGATTTAGGGCCTGATTTTGATTTTGGCAGACGGGTTACTCCATCACACTGGTGGGGGATTCATGTCTGCCGAAAAATATAGCTCATAGGATATAATGGGTTTTATATTTCGGTGAACAGGATATCCATCACAGTTGTGACGGGGTAACCCATCATCCAAGCTCTAATGTGACGGAGTAACACATCAGTCAAGTTCTAAATCAGGTCCTTACTTTGTAAGCGCCATGAGTGATGTATATAAAGCAATAGAGGATAACTCTCAATCAGTCATGAAAACAAGGCTACAATTATTTCTTATATTTTAGAACCTTCCTGCATTGCATAAAAACCAGAAGATGTTTTAGGTTTAAGATCTCTCTTATTATTATTAGTGAACGAACAAAGTACAGCAGTCAGTCCACCTCCATCCAATGAGAAACCATCAGTAATCAATAACTCAAGGGGAAATGGGATAGGAAAAGAGGGGAAACAACGGGATAGGACGTAAGAAAGGTAAATGGAAGCATGGATAACCTGAAGAAAGCAAACACAACAAGATGATGGATAGAGTGGTGGAACTTTGCAACCATTCACCCCAGTCAATAGATCTGGGTTGAATCCATTGTTCTTTTGCTCATTATGCCACCCCAATTTGGACCCAGCCCTGGCTGATGAAGGGTGATACCCCAAAACTGGATCCAGGATACTTGTTTCCCATCCAGGAGAACCTGGCCTGGAAGTTCGGGCTGTAAAGGGGAACCCAGACTCAAGCTGGACTTGTTCAGCTCTGGAGATGGTGAGGCTAAGAATAGATGACTGCTAGAGATTGGGTTTGAAACCAAAGGCCTCCCCAAATACTGCCAGCTCCCCCGTCACCACTGGAAGAGAGACATGAGGGTTTGAAAGTGTTAGTAGGCCATCATCGATGTAGAGCACTATTTTGTGGTCCCTGCCCCACTTGATTATGGCAATTTTTTGTAGGTTATTGCATGCCTGTTCCGCGAATTACTCCATAATATAGAGCAAATAATAAGGGTGACAGGGGGCAACCCTGTCGGGTGCCCTTGGAAATTTGGAATGGCTGAGATAATATTCAGTCAACCCACACCATTGCTCTGGGGGAAGTATAACTGCAATGGATCCATCAACAGAACCGCAATCCTAGGCCAAATCGCGTCAACACCGAGTAGGGTTATGGTCGGTGGATCTGATCAAAGGCGTTCTCCACATCAATCAGACAGGAGAAGGATTGGTATTCAAGAGCGCTGTATTTTTTCCAGGTGACAAATACATTTTGTATTATCACTGCAGCCTCTTTTGGGTATACACCCAGTCTGATCGTGGTCTACCTGGCCCTGCATATAGGGGGCTAGTCTATGTGCTAGAATGCCGGTAAAGCTCTTACTGTCTACATCTTGTAAAGAAAAGGGGCGGTAGGAGCAGCAGTGTTTAGCGTCCTCATCGGGCTTGGGATCACTGTGATCAAGGCAGGTTGAATTGTGTCTTTCAACATGCCAGTAGCACTAAAGGAGTTGTATAACCTCTCCAATAAGGGGGCCAGTAACAAGCCAAAATATTATAAATATCAGCACTATACCCATCATGGCCAACGACCTTACCCGTTTGCAAATGTTGTAAAGCAATGAGGCCCTCATTGGGAGTGATATCTCTGTCTATAGAGAAGATGTCCTTCTGCGGGATGCAAGTCAGGGGGACTGGAGCTAGATTGGTGGCAATAATGTCAGCCTGGAGGTCCTTGGACGAGCGAAGGGTGGCATAGAACCATTCAAATTCTATCCTGATACTTTGGGGTGTCATCAGAACCCGTCAGTTTGTTCACTCTTTGCTGCACAGCCTGGGAACGAAGGCAGTGAGCCAATAAGTATGCCACTTTGTTCCTTTCCACATAATTCTTCTGCTTTACCCATAACTGAGCATATTCTTTCCCGTTCATATCTAGGGCTTTTGTTTGTGTTAGTTAGCATCGGATCGCAAGCAATAAGGTATGTTTATAGGATTCCTCGAGTTTCCTGACTTTTTTCTTCTTCTTGGGATTGTAGTTCTCATCTATCTGTATTGAAGCGGGCCGCTAGGGCAATGAATTGTCCCTGCACTACAGCCCTCAAGATTTCCCACAAGAGTGTGATGTATTAGTCTGAGTGTCATTATTACCTAGGAATGAGATAATAGTGGTTGTGATTTCGTTGAGTATTCGCACATAAGTAAGAAGCTTTGCACTAAGATGCCAAACACAGGGAGGTGGCATGGCACTAGGAGGTGTGTATCGGAGGGTGACAGGGGAGCAGCCGGACAGGGCAGTAATGCCAATATCTACAGCCGGTGTTGTCCTTGTAATGCTAGGGTAGTAAGAAAGTAATCGATACGGGCGTATGTCTGATGTGCAGCAGAAAAGAAAGTGTAGTCTGTAGAGGTTGGGTGGGTATGTCACCATCCATCCATCTATCAAACCAGTGTCTGACAGCCTTTGTCTATAAGTGGATGTAGGGGCTCCTGTCTGCCCTGGCCGTTGCATAGATTTATCCGTCTGTGCATTAGTCACTATGTTGAAGTCCCCCCTATAATGATATTTGAGTCTCGGGTGGTGAGTACTTGACCCAATGTATCTCTAAGGAAGGCTTCTTGGTTGTCATTTGGATCGAAGAGATTCGCCAATGTGAGCCTATGACCTTTCAGATTAACAGAAGCCTGCCAGGCAACTAGGTGTGAGTTTGAGTCACCCGCCCTGGAAAGTGGGTTGCTAGGAGAATTGCCACACCCGCTTTCTTCACTGTCCCAGAGGAGAAGTACTGGTGGTCAATCCACCGGGATACATAAACGATTCCAGTCAGCTTTGAGCAGGTGAGTCTCCTGTAGGAGACAAACGTCGCAATTAGGATCCCTAAGAAAGGACAGAAGTGCAAACACTTCACAGGTGCACTAAGGCCCCTAACATTGAGGCTGAGTATGGTAATCAGCTATAGGTGGATGTGGTGTAGCCTGAAAGGGGCCTAAAGATAGACATAAATCCCCAACATAGGTCAGCGTTATATGGTGTTTGGAATATGAAAGAACAAACATAGGTCATCAAATACAAAGAGGGGAAGAGAAACAAAGAACAATTCAACAAAGAGGTTCCCCTCCTAGGAACATTAATAACTAACAAATGAGGGTCCATGTTGTGGCAACGTGTCTCTTCGGTCTCTGAATCAAAGCAGTTATAGAACTCCGCTGCCATGGATTAGCATAAGAAATGGAGGGGTGAGGGGGAGCTGTGTTGTATGCTGAAACCATTACCAAAAGAAGAAGTCAGGCCCTCATGGACGGAGGCCAACTGGACAGCTGATTGACTGCAGATCAAGGCCCATGCGGCCCTGTGGTCGCTTTCGGCTTCTGTGGCACTACCATGACGCTGTAACTGTCGGAGCAGTGTGACCCCTCCTTTGCGGCCCCTTTCACTCAGAAGGCTTGCACAGCGTTTTCTTCCTCTGGCGGCCAAAGCGGCGCAGGTATACAGGTAGTGGACGACTGGGCCTGGCATCTCCTAGCATCACCATCATATCCAGAAATGACCAGGCTTCCTCTAAGGTTAGGATAGTCTGCGTTTTGTTATTCCAGACAAACTGGAGCCGGAAGGGGTGCCTCTTTTGAACCTGATTTCTCTCTCGTAGAAAGTCTGTTAAAGGTCGAATGGCCTTTTGACACTGCAGAGTAATTGGGAAAAGGTATTGGTAAAGCCACAGTTTTAGCACCTTAAAGTCAATTGCAGATTTATCACGCACCACAATCATAATGGCCTCTTTTTGCCTATAGTAGAGTAGGCATGTCAGGATGTGTTGCACTAGGCCGGGGGGGGGGTCGGTCTGGGTGACCTGCTCTATGGGTGCGGTCGAGGATGATTTCTGCTAGTTCTGGGGCCATATGGCAGAAGAGACGGATAATAAAATCTTCTAGGTTGCCGAGTATCGCTTGTAAGGGCAGCCCTACTATGCGAATATTTGAGCGTTGTGATCTGCTTTTGAGATCCTCCAGTTCGTAATGGAGTTCTGTATTTTTGTCTCGCAACTCCAGGAGCTCTCGACAGTGTCCATTCAATTTCTCTTACCAGGAGTCATAGGTTTGTTCAAAGAAATTCACTCTTTGACACAGATCACCCATGTCTCACGGGAGATACTTCTCCTCCATCACTATGTCCTGCTTGAGGGCCGTGAAGTCTCCTGGAGGATCTCGAACTGTTGCTCCAAAAATGCCCTTTTGACAGGTGCCTCACCGCCATGCAAGCCCCCCTTTGCCGATTTGTCAGGGGACAGCGGGGTCAGAGATGTCTTCCCAACCTGGTTGGGCTTTTTTGCTGGTGTGTTTTTTAACAGGTCTTTAAGCGTGGTGCATTTTTCACGTGGCACTGGGAGGTCATGGTAGCATAACCAACAGGCTAATGCTCCAGCAGATATGGGGGGACTCACAGGTACGGGACACAGTCACTGACACCAGATGATAGGTCAAACACTCAAGGCCGCTGGTTCAATCAGGATACCGCCAAACAAGACAGTGCCTCAGTGGTAGGGCAAAGGGTAGTACAGGGGGGACGAAGCTCTACATCACAGGCGGCACAGAACAAGACCTCTGGTCCGGTCGCAAGAGGCTCAGGTGTGTTTTCCACGGCCCTTGCTATTTCATGCGTGAGTATGACCTGACACACCCACTTCTCTGGGTCCGGGCGACATGCAGGGTGAATGCACAGTGGCGTGCCTGGAATATTTATGGTTGTGTGAAATGTCATAGTGGCATGAGACCGAGTGGCGGTGAAGGATGCTCCTAAGCTACATACTGCCCCTGAGCATGAGTTGGGTATATCAGGGTGGCTCTACCTCCTTGCTCCTCATAGGGGACCCATTGGGTCATTCACCAACACATCTAGGCCCCAAGAAGTCTCCCCCTCTCGTAAGGACCAGTTGCTGAGCTCTATAGGCATGGGGTTGAAGTTAGGCCAGTGGGGCCGCCTGCTGTTAGCTGCAGTCCAGCGTGTCGAAGGTGCACAGGGGCTTACCAATTCCTACCAGGCCTGACACGGATCTCATTTTGTCGCTGGCAAAGTCGGCAAACACGATGAGCGAAGTCCATTTCCAGTCTCGTGCATCGGAGACTCTAAGTGGGATGGGACTCCAGGCTAGTAGGACGGGCTGGTCCGACAGTACAGGGAGTCCGGAGAAGGTCTGCCAGAGACTAAACCTCATCCTACATTGCGCCGTCACTCCCAACGGGGGTTATCTGAGCCAGGCAATAAGGGTAAGCCAACACCGTCATGTGGCTGCAGTGGCGTGTGGGTCGTGAGCGCGCAAGTGGGCAACGGGGGTCTCAGGCTGCGATGAATAGGCCCGCTGTCCACAAGGGAAGGAGGTGATGTGGTGAGGCCTACCACTGGCCACCGTACATCCAGGCCGTTAGATTCCGTAGCCCACGACGCCCCCCATCTTCGCGATGCATCCCAAGAGATGCTTCCAAGTCGACTTCCCCAGCGGGAGGATTCGCACCACTCAGGGCATCCAGAACCTCAAAGTCTGGATGGCTGGCACTTCGGACGCAGTGTCAGCTGCAGAGGGCCCCTGGGGAGGTTGATGTCCGAGCCAGGCAACGAGCGTGCAGCGTAGTTCCAAGAGATCAGTCTTACTCAGGCACCATCTTGGACACACTCCCCCGAAGATTTTTTTACACTGACAGGAATACATTTACATAAAAACAGAAATGGTGTTAAACTGTATTAGTCTTAGAAACAAATTTACATAAAATGTAACTTTATTTAGAATATATTAGGGCCATAACCAAACTTCCTGTCCCATGCTTGGCTTGCACTCATGCACATCCACATCCACACTTGAGTTTAAATTAGGCACCACATTGCAACTGGGGCGGCTCCTCCACTAGGGCAGAGAAGTGTCGACCCACTGCTTTCTAGCAGCGCGAGAAGCAGAAACATAAAATGGTAATAACTTCCAGTTATTACCATTTTATGTTTGGTTGCGGGTGGGATGGCAGACGGGGCTGCTCTGCAATTAGGGCAGGGGAGGAGTGATGTGCCCGCTGAGTGTGCAAAAACTGTTTAGTCGGACCTCTTGGGCCGCCCAAACTAGTCATGCGCTTGCTGCCCTACTCAATGCAGCCTTCAAGCTCGAGGAGCCCCATCCGACACTGTGCATGTGCGGCAGCCCCCTGAGTACCTGACTGGGTCTGGAGCATGATGGGCCCCCTCCATGTACTTGTGAGGGGAGCCCCCTCAAGTTTCATTACGACACTGCCTAATGCATACAGCAATAATAAATACTAAATGCAGCTGCACATCAAGGGCTCAAAGAAATTCACCAATATCACCCCCCAAATTTAGTCTTCCTCAAACTGAGCTAGCTCACGTATAAATTAAGTCTGGGTGATGAACTCTGCTCCGCTCGAGGAGTTTGCAGAGTTTTCCGCACTCCGCGTTACTCGAACCTCGCGGAGTTACGCAGAGCAGAGTTTTTTCCCTCGCTCGTGTTCATCAACGTCAAGTTGGTGAGCCCAAGCGAGGAAAATCCACCTCCTGGTGAGATTTTTCTTTGTTTGCGATCGTCAATATCAAGTTGCGAGCGCAAGCGTGGAAAATCATCCTCCCGGCGAGATTTCTCAACATGGGCGGTCAGATTTCTCATTGCGAGTGGTTGCGTATGCTCGAGACCACTTGTGTTGAGAAACCTTTCGATCGCGTTGAGAAAGCTGCCGCTCAAGCAAAAATCTACTTGAGCGGCACAAAGGAAGCAGCACCTGCTTGCTCTGTGCATGGTGCAGTTTGCGATGATTGCACAGTGCGGACAAGGGTAGGGTGTTTATTTATTTTTTTATTTTTTTATTTTCGAAAACATTTATTTGTGTAGATGGTTGCATACAAATACGGGCCTACAACCCAGAGGCCGGCCACAGAACAAACTGGAAAGCACCAATAGCAATAAAAAGTACGGAGTGGTTACGCAATACTACACAATGCTGCGAGTCCATAATGCTAACTGAGTGTAACCCCCCGGTACAGGATCACAGAAGGTTAATTTTATGTTAAAGAATAAAGGATCGGTTGTATAATAAGCGTCCTGGTGCACATGGCGGGGAACAGAACCAACAACATTATAATAGGGAATCCATAGAGCTGTCATCAGAATAGTCCAAAGCGTTCAAGCCATAGATGCCCTTGCAATTCTTCTTCGGCCAGTGTCCACCCGCAACTCATGTGCCCAAAGACAAGCACAACATCACTCTCATGATAATAAATTATCAATGAGACGGATAAAGTTGCAATCATTATACAGCCCAACCCAGAGAGTAAAAGAAAACGAAAATACTAGAAAAAAGGAAAAGGGGACTTACTGTACCCGCCCCACGGCGATAATGGCGATCAACAATCCAGATAGCAAACATTCCTAGGGGTGGGGCGGCTAAGTCAGGATAAGCAGAACCTGAAAGTACCACATTATATAGGAATACCCAATCCTCCCCCCCCCCAGGCACTCACCCCGCGGGAATCACGCACAGTCATGGAGACCCAAGAAAAGGACACAAAAGAGCCATAGAAACAAGTAACTATCTAATAGACCCCAATCCACCCGCCCCACCCTGCACCCCTGCAGAAGGCTATGGCCTACCCCTCCCAGCAGCGTGCCTGTCGCCCTAAACATGAACCCGAAATATAGAATGAGATAATATAGGGAAAGGGAAAGAAAACAGATAAAAAGAGAAAAAGGAAAGCCAGGGGGGAGGATACCATGTAACAAGGCGCACGGCCCCCACCCCCGCCCATACAAACAATTAGTACAGCCCAAAACGAAACTGGCATGTTTTCAGGTAGCCATACATATTAAGGATTCGACAAATTATCTCAATTTGGGGCAGTCCATAACTCCGTGCACCGAACAGCAGTCCTCCGGATTAAAAACCGGGCTCACCCCAGTCCTTTCTTAGCTATCGCCACGATGTATGTCGAAGTAGCGGGCATAAAACAAAGCGGAGATAAAAGGCCGTAGAGCAGCCGCTGAACGGTCAATGGAAGCAACCCATGGGATCTCCTCCGCCGACGGTAATGCAAAAGCTGTTTACGGCAGTCACGTACATCAGTGTCAATGATCACCAGCAAATCTTCCCGCATGCGAACCAAGACATCGCTACCCCCACCAAAATGCGAGAAACAAACAGCAACCACCTCGGGCCCATCCGCATCTCTGAGGGACGGCTCGGGAGCAATGGCGGTCACCACATTGTCTTGCACACAAGAATCCCGGGCCAAGGTCACTTGCCAAATCTTCAGCGCTCGTAGGACGTCGCCAATCGTGGGTTCACACTCCCCAGTGCAGGCCCCAGCACTGTACAGAGGTACAGGATCGGCATCCCGGGGCATTCCACAGCATACGGCATCAGCCGCCATATTTGCGACTACAGCGCCGTCTTTTCAGAACCAACTCCTGGGGCGGGCTCACAAGCAGGGCCCCCGCGGGATCCCCCTCAAGCATCCAAACAGCAACCTTGATACAGAAATGAGAGACACCAAAAGAGGGGGACCCGCCAGCGCCACCGCTCCGCTGGAGCCACTCTCCGCCACCGAGCGATGAAGTTCGGAATGGCCGGGCAAGGCAACAAGGGGGGGAGCCACCAACACGGCGTCCCCCACACACAACTTGCCGCACCTCACCTCTGGATCACTGGACGGTAGTCCCAGGCGCGTTCAGTTGCCTCTGGCTTTTTCGCACAACGGCCTCTTCCGGCCGGCCTCCATCCGCCACCCGAGGCCGCCATCGACACCGTCTCGCCGGCTACTCGCTGAAGGCAAGGCCCCGGTCTCCACCCCACGGAGGCCACACTTCCTGGGAGGACGCCGCTGCGGACCCACTGAACGCCGGAGCCACCTGGACGGGTGGTAAGTATCAGCAGACCTTCATCTATAAGATGTTATCGTTTTTGGGCAGGATGGGCGGCAGGATAGATGGGTTTGGGCAGGGAGGCCGGCGGAGCCGAGCTACCGTGCGGCCATCACGATGTCGAGCTTGGCTCCTCCCCCGAAGGGTAGGGTGTTTAAATATTGATTACAAAAATATAGTTGACAAAAATATAGTTGTAAAAATATAATTTACAAAAATATCGACACCCTATACCTAAACAGGTAAGTACATAAATATCTACTCAAAAATATCGATGTAATAAATATAGATGTTAAAAATATCCACTTTTTAAATTAATTAAAATTACATTAATTAATTAAACGATATAAGTACTATTAGCAAAATACATGACATTATTTTTATATTTTAAGTATTTATAAAAAATTAACTACACTTTTTCATTATAAACTTAATAATTTTGTACATATACATACATTTAACACATAAAATTATATAACAACAATAATACATACATTTAATTAAAATATAAATAATATTATTAGTTAAAACATTTGATAGCGAAGGGGTAAAAATTACTATTCCCACTCCAAAGGATGCAACAGTAGGGAAAGCGCTGGATAGCGTAGGGATAAAAATTACTATTCCCACTCCATAGGGTGCAACAGTAGGGAAAGCGTTGGATACCGTAGAGGTAAAAATTACAATTCCCACTCCAAAGGGTGCAATAGTAGGGAAAGCGTTGTATAGCGTAGGGGTAAAAATTACTATTCCCACTCCAAAGGGTGCAACAGTAGGGAAAGCGCTGGATAGCGTAGGGGTAAAAATTACTATTCCCACTCCAGAGGGTGCAACAGTAGGGAAAGCGTTGGATAGCGTAGGGGTAAAAATTACTATTCCCACTCCAAAGGGTTCAACAGTAGGGAAAGCGTTGGATAGCGTAGGGGTAAAAATTACTATTCCCACTCCAAAGGGTGCAACTGTGGGGAAAACGTTGGATAGCGTAGGGGTAAAAATTACTATTCCCACTCCAGAGGGTGCAACAGTAGGAAAAGCGTTGGATAGCGTAGTGGTAAAAATTACTATTCCCACTCCAAAGGGTGCAACAGTAGGGAAAGCGCTGGATAGCGTAGGGGTAAAAATTACTATTCCCACTCCAGAGGGTGCAACAGTAGGGAAAGCGTTGGATAGCGTAGGGGTAAAAATTACTATTCCCACTCCAAAGGGTGCAACAGTAGGGAAAGCGCTGGATAGCGTAGGGGTAAAAATTACTATTCCCACTCCAGAGGGTGCAACAGTAGGGAAAGCGTTGGATAGCGTAGGGGTAAAAATTACTATTCCCACTCCAAAGGGTGCAACAGTAGGGAAAGCGCTGGATAGCGTAGGGGTAAAAATTACTATTCCCACTCCAGAGGGTGCAACAGTAGGTAAAGCGTTGGATAGCGTAGGGGTAAAAATTACTATTCCCACTCCAAAGGGTGCAACAGTAGGGAAAGCGTTGGATAGCGTAGGGGTAAAAATTACTATTCCCACTCCAGCGGGTGCAAGAGTGGGGAAAACGTTGGATAGCGTAGGGGTAAAAATTACTATTCCCACTCCAGAGGGTGCAACAGTAGGGAAAGCGTTGGATAGCGTAGTGGTAAAAATTACTATTCCCACTCCAGTGAGTACAACAGTAGGGAAAGCGCAGGAACTCAAAAAAAATAATAAAACCATCTGTCAAATTTAGTATTAAATTTAATGTAGATTATAAACGTATTTAATATATACATTAAAATATATTATTATTAACAAACACCTACACACCTAAAATTAATTACTCAATTACATTTAATATTTACTAATTAATTATTGATTAGTATTGTATTTTCAAAATATTTACATAATTAATTATTTGACAGCTTTCACACCATATACACGTATAAACACCACAACACAAACTAAAATGTATTTACTCGTTTAAAAATAAAAATTATTTAATTATAATAAATTAATCATTAATTAATTAATTATTCAATTAATATGTAATTACTTCACTACATTTTCACTTAAAAATTCCAGTACACACACCTAAAATTAATTAAACAATTAACATAATTAATTATCAATTAACTAATTGAAATTAATTAACTAATAATTATTAAACTATTTATATTAAATTAACACATTAATTAATCAATTATTTTATTATATTTAAATTACTTCCCACCCTATTCCCCTATAAACCCACAACCCGCTACGGAACTATTAACACTAAATTCAACATAAAATACATTATTAACTAATAAAATGCTTAAAAATATACTAATTTGACAAACAATACTCATTAAAAACACTAAATTACTTATAATTATTTAAAAAACGATATTTTTGTAAACTATGTTTTTGTAAACGATATTTATTACAACTATATTATTGTTATCGATATTACTTACCTGTCTGTCGATATTCTGGTCAAACTATATTTTTGACATAGATATTTCTTCTTGTAGATATTTCTGCGGCGATATTAAGGTAAGTCGATATTTTCCCGTCGATATTCCCGCTCTACACCGCGGACAAGCACCTGGCACTGAAAATCACTGTGAACGGCATTTATCTAAAGAAACTCCGCGGCTTGTTGAGCTCCGAGTAGCATGGCAGAGTTTGTTTGTACTATGCAGAGTTCTGTGTAGCCGAACTCCGCCCAGGCTTAGTATAAATTCCTCAGCAATGAGACACCAGATAACAAGACAAGAACACTAGCCACATCTGGAAGACACAGCCAGATCAGGAGCCTGGACATTGACAGACTAGAGACAAAACTTTGCAAGAAAGAAAAAACTTGAAGGCAGACCTTCTCTGTTCATGCTTTTTCTGTCTGAACAACTTCTTTAGTGACATCAGATTAGCACCCACTCTCCTACAATTTAGAAAAAAGCTGACAACAAGCCCCTGAATTTCCACCAATAACTATATCTTCCGAGGGAACATGTACGTTCAGCGCTCTGTTGCACTCGGGCTAGGTTTGCACTTTACAAATACCAATAGGTACATATGTACCAAGGGCGACTCCTCCAGAATGGTGGAGAAGCGTCGCCCGCAGGCTCTGAAAGAACACAGAGGAGAAAGCGCGGGAGGTGGCCGGCAGCTCAGGTAAGTTTTCCTTTTTTTAAAAAAAAAATACTATTAAACTCCTTTGATCCACCCCTATATGCGCCTGATTGACAATAGGTTTCTGAAAGCTCCCTGTGGGTCTACTCCGGCACTTAACACTTAAATGTGCCCGTGCTTTAGAGGTGCCTGGCTCTCGCACTGTGTGTCATTTTCTCTATTAGCACCACTTCCAGGAGGTTAGCACCATGGTTTAATAGTGCACAGACTGGATCTTGCACAATTTGCCTTTTTAGCAACTTTGCACTTGTTTGTGGTGCAACTGTGACTATCAGTTGCATCTGTGACAGTCCCAACAGCCCTGCCTTTGCTATCCATCAGCTTAGATGTTCATTCCAGAGACAATACAAATCCCGATCCGGATGCAAATGGGAGTTTGTGCCTGAATTGGCATTCCAAAATGTGTGGCATTTACCACAACCTGTGAAATGTTCCCCTACATAAAGTTTGGTAGGCCAAACCTGCCAAAATTTGTGCAGCGAAAAACTCCACACATAATGAGCTTCACACTTCAAATCATATGAAAACATAAACTAACACTGCGCCATCCCCACTCCAAAGTGTCGAACTCGGATCAAACTTTTGATTCATTAGAGCTACAAACATTTTTTTTGTTAAAGTCTGCAAACTATGCAGTAAATGATGCATTGTGTCAAATCTATAACTATACGAGGGAAGAATTTCATAACTTCAGTGGACCTGAGTACAGCTCACCATCAAACTGGAGTTTGTTATCCCAGAGTACAATCTAACAGTTGTAGGCCGCACTGCTTTAATATTAGTCAATCCTACATCACACTCACGTTCCACCAAAGTCCACGTTTTGACGCAGCGTAGGGCCAAACACCTGGGCAATGCTGAAAGCCGCTTGCTGTAAAGACATTTCCAATAGAAAATCAATGCCACGTAAACCCCTGGATCTCCCTGCGGTACTTACTGTAGTCAAATAAAGCTCTTCATTCTCTGCACGGCAAATCCTTAAACCCTTTCATAAAGAGCGCAGCCAGGGTGGATTTTAATCAGGTTTTCTGCCTGAAAAGCGCGGCTTGATATCTGTTTCTTTCGGCTTGGCGTAGTGTCTGTGGGCCTCTTTGAGGCTGATGATTAAGTTGGGCTTAGCCTGGAGGTGTCTCGCGGCAGACATTCGACGTGGTTCTGTCCGACGACGGCCATCTTAACGCGGCAAGGTCGAGGGGTCTCGGAATGAGCACACTTATTCATAAAGGGGAGCGTGAAGGCCACGCCGCTTTAATCATAGGGCCCGCGGGGTGACGATGGCCCTGAAGGGCTGCAGGCGGCGCATCAGCCATAATCCACTTTATTCGCGCCAAAATCCGAGGACCTTTATCTAGCAATATATTTGGGACCTGCTTAATCTACTGTCAAACAGTGATAATAATTGTTAGTCCATTCTGAAGAGAGTCTTTTAACTCGGGGAGCTGCCCACCAGTTTTCGGCGGAGCCCTACTAAAAGAAGTGCAGGGGACCCTATAAACTTCAGGGCGAACGCATGCTTCTACCGAGAGGATACTGTCATGTAGTTGAGCAAAGGAGATGTTTTTTTCAAATAACATCACTCACTGCATAAATATCCCTTTTCAGACATATTGATGTTTACCAAAGATGCACAGTGTATAGATATTTTGCATAAAGGCTAAAGTGGAGCAATCTGTTTGTAATGGCCTTTCCGCAGAGATAAGGGCGAAAATCCATGACAACTTGTGTTGCTTGTGTCGCTGCAATTTGTTTCTTAACTCAGAAGTTCCCTTGCACTTCATTTGGCAATGGTTTGAGGTGTCCCTAATCCTTACCCCAACCAAGGGAGAATGCCCGATGGCATAAGAAACTTCAGGGGCGCCTCCCTGCAAAGGACCCAGTCTGGAGCTCTCTGGCCAGGGACCTGCAAGATGGAGTTTGGGGGTCCCTGCACCACAGGTGTCAAAAATACTTTTATTTGATTTATAAAAATCATAAAAGGGTGGGTCTTACCACCATACAAACAGCATGTACGTCAAAAGCTCAGCATGAAAACAAAATTAAAATCACCAAAAAAAAATCATAAAGTTAAAACCTAATCTTGACAGGTTTAGACAAATACACAATCACAGTATACTATTATAAAAATGTGGCTGAGGGAAGACAAGGCTGTCTCGTTGAAGCTGCTAAACAACTAATAATTGGTCTAGGAAAAAAGCGAGAACTTTGGGGAACGAATGAGTTTGGTGAAAAATGCACATTTTAACTTAGAAAGGAGAACACAACCTAGAGAGGTGAAAGCGAGGGAGTAACCATTAGGAGGGGGAGTGGGAGACCTGGGGCAGCCGTGATGAGGCCGGTTGGCCGAAGTCATCGTTAATTATTTCCTTGTTTTCTAGCTCTTTTGCTGCATGAGCCAGGAATTTTATGGTTTTGCAGGCTAATTGTATCCGGGACCCGCTGAGGCATTCTATCACAGCCGCCCTACAAGTTCTCACCTGGGCTTCTCTTAAAAGTGGTAGCAAAAGCGTCTTCCTTGTTTCCTGCAATGCAGGGCATATGCATATTAGATGCAATAAAGACTCCGTGGGGTTGCCACAGAGACGACAGGCAGAAGTTGACCAGGACCGTTGCCAATTGGGGGTGAGGTCTTTACTCAAGAAGCATCCCAGCCTCAGAAGGCTTAATTTCCTCTTATAGTAGTCCCTAAAGCAGTCTTGCAAATATGGCTGAGGTTTCAGATGTTTGTAAGTTGACAACACGATCCAGGCATGGCTTTTTCCGGCCACTGCGGCTTTGTCCATTAGCAGTGATGCTTGTTTGATGGCTTTGTTGGTGAATTGTTTAAAGGCGTTGTATGATATGGGTGAAAGCCAGGTTTCTTCCAGCTTTAACGAAACCAGCGCTTGCCTGAGAGATTTGTATATTGAATTTGTAGATCCGGCCTGTTTTTCTACCTCTAGCCAGCAGAGATGTGCTAGGGTATCATCTTCAGCATCCCTCATGCGCCAGTAGTATTTGGCCAGAGCACCTTGTCTTGCCGGAGTCTGATTAGTTAGTCCATATTCTAAGCGTATTTGGGCTTGTGAGATGTGTCTTGGAATTGAGAAGAGGTTTTTAAACAGTCTGGATTGGGCTAGATTTAGCACTGTGGAGTCCCTGGTTGCCATCATTTCCGAGCCATATGTAAGCGATGGCAGGAATTTGGCAGCTACGATCTTTAGCAAATGGCCGGTAGAACTGCCACTTAGGTGTGTTTGTATAGTTTTAAAGGCGAATTGAAGCTGTTTGGCTTTTGATTTCCCCAGTTCTAAGTGGTGATTGTACTTTAATTGATGGTCAAGTAAAATGCCCAAATACTTATATTTATCCACCTGTGTCAATTTGGACGAATTTATCCTCCATACGAATTTTGTTTTTTTATTTCTGAGGCTGGGGAAGCATAAGATATTTGATTTTTTGAGGTTTATGGTTAATTGTGCTTTGGTGATATATGACGCGAGTTGGGAAATCAAACGTTGTAGGCCGATCGGGGTTTTAGAGAGAAGCACAATGTCGTCTGCATATTGTAGACTAACAATGGATGTTTGTCCCAGTTTTGGTGGATCTCCCTGGATTGTACGTAGATCACTTTCTAGGTCTGCGGTGTAGATGTTAAAAAGGCTGGGGGCCAACACGCAGCCTTGTTTTAGGCCATTCAAGGTTGTGAATTTCTTTGTTAAACTTCGGCCATCTCCTTTTTTTATTTGAACCCAGGTATGCGAGTATAACTCTATTATTGCTCCCAATAGCTTTGACGGCGCGCCCCAGGCTTTCATTTTGGCCCAAAGTTTAGATCTGGGGACTTTATCGAAAGCCGCTGTCAAGTCTAAAAAGCAGGTGTAAAGTGTGGAAGAGCTATCGATTGCCTTTTTAGCCAGTAAGGTTAGCGCGGATAAGTTAGTGAGAGTGCCCATTCCTGCCCTAAAGCCTGTTTGTGTCGGTGGGATTAGCCCTTTTCCGTTGACCCAGAGTTCCAGGTCTACCAAAAGATTGGATGCGTAGATCTTGGCCTCTACGTCTATTAAGGCTATTAGCCTATAGTTATTTGGATCTGAGCGGGCTCCTGATTTATGTATCGGATGTAAAATACTGCCCCTCCAAGAATCCGGAATACTCCCGGTGCTTAAGCTGTGGCAAAACAAAGGGGATAGTTGGCTGGCCCAGAACTTTGGATCTTGCCTGAATAAGGCGTTGGGGAGGCCGTTTGGACCAGGGGCTCCATCTGCTCTCAAGTTTTTTATGATGATCAGTACCTGCGTCGTCGTGATTTGATCGGATTCTCCTGTATACTCCACTGTCAGTGGTTTGCAGGTGACTTTAAGGTCGGGGAACTTTGATTCTGCCATTGTACTCAGGCTTTGAGTTGTAGTAGTCTCAGATGGTGGTGCCAGTGTGTTATCAGTGGATGTATCGTGGGTGAGGTTGTATAGTGAGTCAATGTGGCTGCACCAGAGTTGGTCGGTCATATCTGAATTAAACTGCCGATGTTTGCCGTTTAGCATGAAATTTATTTTTGCCCAAAAATCTTTGCAGTTCCGCTGTTTGCTTGCATGGAATATAGTGCACTCTAGTTTTTCCATGTGCATTCGTTTGGCCATTTTGGTCTCTCGTTTTAGCTCTTTTTTTAAGGATTGGATTTTTTTCAAGGTTTCTTCTGGTAGTTGAGAATCCTTTTTACGTTGAGCCCTGAGATAAGTGTTCATTTGTCTTTTTAATAAGCGTAGTTTTGGAGTGTACCATTTCCCTCCTCTGTTTCTTATTGTTTTTTGTCCTCTGCGTTTGCTTTGGTAAATCTTATTTATATCCACCACGAAGGATTCCCATGTCCTAACTATGTCTTTTGACGTGGCTGGGGGTGACAACAGTGAGTGGCAAGTCTCCATTAAGTTCGAAATGTTCTCTTCGTTCCAATTTAGCCTTTGCAGATTGAAAAGTTGAGAGTTGAAAGATAAAGGCTGCGCTTGCTCGGACTTAGCTGGCAAAGTAGTTAGTACGAAGGTCTGTGGGTAGTGATCACTTTCTCCCCGTGCCTGAATATTAAAATCTTTGATGTAGGTGAATAGGTCGGGGTCAGCCAGAGTGTAGTCTATTGTTGAGCCTGAAGTCTTGCTGACCCTCGTTAGGGCCGCCGGTTTGTCCAAGAGGCCCCTTCCGTTTAGGGTGTACAAGTGAAGGGATTCCAGTTCTATTGCGCATTTCCTCCCCATTGTGCTTTTCCTGCTTTGGTTGCCCTGTTGCGGATCGATGTGGGTAGGGAGGATTCCCTCATTGTCCTGCATTAGATTCATGTTGAAATCTCCTGTAATTAGGATGTTGTCGCTCGGGTAGGTGGATTTTAATGACTTAATTGCTGTAATTAGTTGTTTTATCCTTTTCCCTTTGTGTTTTCCACCAGGGTGCATGTATAAATTTATGATCAGTAAGCCCATGGTGGGCAAGATGTCAATTTTGATACATTGCATCCATGTGGAATGTAGTTCGATGCAGCTGGATGGCCAAAGGAAGTCAGTGGATATGAAAATAGATAGGCCGCCCTTGGCCCTGCCAGGACGTGCCTCCTTAAGTGCTGGTGTGAAGAATTCTTTATATCCCACCATCGGAGTGTTTTTTGTCAGCCATGTTTCCTGAAACAAGAGTAATTGATACTGGGTGATGAATTCAATGAAGTCATCTTCCTCCAGTTTTGTGTTTAGTCCGTTAACGTTCCACGAACAGATCTTGCAGCCCTGCTCTTTTCCTATAGTACGTCCACCGTTGGTTCATTCTAAGCTCTTGTTGGTTAGTGCCTGGGTTGCTTGTTGGTGCCTTTCGGATTTGGCTGCGACCTGATGGGCAAAGGTAATTGTAATCTGCCTGGGAGGATGGTCTACATCTTCGATGCAGCTTCTTTGATCTGGACCTTTGGCATTTTTTAGAAGACTTCGTTTAGGGCTGTCTTTCTGCAACGGACTGGGGTATCGTGCAGGCTCCACCTTTTTTATCTCGATGCCCCATAAGGCAAAGTCCTCCCTGTGAGTCAGGATTAGGTCGGTGATAGTATGTTTAGCCCATGTTGTTATCGTGGATTCATGGCCTGGTTTGAATGGGTTAGGTTTGAACTCGATTGATACCAAATCGCTTGATTGTAGGTGTCGGAGGTCAGGTAGTACATCTAAAAGTTTTAAAATGGACCCTCTGTTCAGTATGTCATGAGGGCCTCTTGAGCTATATTGCGGAATAAGCTCGATTTTATTGCTTGGGGTGTGCCGTTTTTGGTCGTTTGGGCGTCTTCTATCTTCGAGATTTGACGAGACTGTTCTTGCCCATTCTGCATCCACAGGTGCTTTTGTTACACCACTGAGGAGGCCACCTCAGCACTCTGCGATAGGCACTGGCAGGTGGCAGTTGATTTACAATTCCTGTAATGCCTAGAAACACCCAGAGGCATACCCCCAAACCACATGGTGCCACTGTGTGTCACACGATTTCGGCTCCCTTCACATATTCACCCACTAGGAGCTGAAATCACACAGTGGCAGGGCAAATGAGCTAAAAACCAGTGTAAACAATGGATTTTCAGCTCGTTTTCGGAGGCTGTAAGCAGCCCAAGTCCATTAAAAGGTAGGAAACCCCCCCCCCCAGAACATCGAAAACATCCTTGATGACCCTTCGTTTTTTTTGGGAAGGCCCCCTCTTCAAACAGTGTAGTTATTTTGTATGTTGGCAGGTATGCAGAGGGGTTTCCTACGGTCAGTTCAAGGCTGATGTGGAGAAGATCATATATATATATTTTTTTTTTTACTAAATATTTTTTACCAAATATAATCCTTCCCAACACCAGGTGTATAGCCATAACTCTACCTAAACATTAATTTTAATAAATGTTAGTAACAGGCTTTGCAAATATTGTTGTAATGCCTACGTTAAAGTTAGCCATAAATGTTCATAAGTCTTTATTATCATAACATAAGGTAAGAACAGTTTTTGAAAGATTAAAGTGTGCTACCCAGAGAGGTCAGCTACGTGCCCCATTTCTTTTTACTGCTTTACTTTCAGCTAACTTGGAGGGAATACACATAGCTTCTCATCACAGAAACACCTGGATGGATAATCTAAGCCCCTGCGCAAAGAGCAGTCTCATATACTTGACCTCAACCTGGTTTGCTGGAAAATGTTGAGAGCACCGGATATTGATTGATAGTGTAGCTTCAGCCAAATGCTCAACTTTGCGTATAAACCCTGGAGCTGCCCAGCAGTTCACAGATCATTTTCTGGACATGGACCCATGTGGGGCCTTGCTGCTGAAGTTCACCCAGAGCCTAAATCTGTCATGTCGCTCCCTTCTTCCTGGCTAGGACTAAGCCTGTAGCCCTGCTGAAGCTCTGCTGGTCTGCCTTGCTGTTCACGATAGGAGACTGAAGATGGACTGAGCCCAAGGCTTCCTCACCCAAGATCAAGGCAGGCTTTCAGCAACCCGATCTCATGGGCTACGAAGGCTCACAAGCACCCCTGGAGGCCTCAAATCCATTTCTACAAGAGAGGTATGTGATCTGAGAGATCAACTTCTCCAAGTAAGACAGCGACAATACCCTTCTTTGTACCAATTTGTATTATTTTTATACGTTACTATTGCAAATGATTCAACCAATTTAGGCAGTGATCCCCTTTTAAAATAAGCCCACTGTGGTGCAGATGCTAGGCTGGTTTCCCATGAGCATGTGTACACATGCTTGTGAGTACGTATGTGGGCCTGCGTGTGGGCGACTACCATCGTGCACAGCCCAGTAATTGTGCACAAAATGGCTGGCACAGAAGGGACTTTGCAAGGATTGGTGCTGGTCTGGGGTAAGCCTTATAATATCAGTTTGCATTCATAGCGAGTTCTCTAGGATTTACTGGGAAATCCTGAGTGCTCTCACTGTATTATACAAAGAGTTGAAATCTGTATTATAGTGTAGTTTCACTCAACTTAGGCCTACACAGTCAAGCAAGGTATCAAACTGAGGTAAGAAAAATGCATGCTGAGTTTTGATATGCAGGTCCCAGTAAGCATCTTATGGGACATCAAGAACTCTCATACTTGTTTGGCTCAGCTCATAATCAAATTCCAGTTTTTTGTCCCACCTGCTGGGCCAAGTTAATTACTCTGCTCTGCAGCAGAGGGAACAAGGACCTCCCCACACCAAGGGAGCAAATATCAGTGATTGGCTCAGTTCTTGGGAAGGAGTGGGCGGGGAGAAAAATGTGCATCTGCTAATTAGCTGCGGCACTGCACCCTGGGCAGGTCAGCCGAGGCCCACTGAACGAAGGATGAAGCCCAGACATCTGGAGCGAATGCAGAAGCGGCTCACCTTTGAAGTTTTGGGAGGGAAGGGATGTAAGCTAGGGATGGAGCTAAGACCCTCGGAGGAGCTCTTCACTGAAAAAACTTGACAGTGTCAAATTCATATTGATTTGTCCCAGAATTCATTGCAAGAGGGTTGGGACTCAGGTGGAGGGATAAAGTAGCATTCTAGTACTGGTGTGGATTGTCTGGCATCGAGAACTTTCCACCGCCGCTTATAAAATGCTACACAAGGGAGAGAAACAGAAGGAGATCATGGAATTGGGAAAGATGACAGCAGAAAAATGGCCAGGTGGAAAGAGGAACCAAATGATGCCATGCAAGATGGACTAAGGACTTTTTCACCAGCTGACCACCTGAGGACAAGATGGGGGTGACCAGGGCTCCAATGCCCCCTGATGTCCTTCGAGAAAAACAGGAGGCCTGTGGAGTGCAAGCAGAAAGGTGCTCTGCTTGTTGGTTGTGGAGGGGCTGCGTTAGATGCCCCACCAGCAGGAGAGGAGCACCAGAAGCCAGAAGAGGAGATGACTGGCGCAGGCATCCTGTACCTCCAGCACACAGCAAAGTCTGCCCTTTTTGAGGCCAGGAGATCTGTTAAAAAATGCTCCTGTTGACTAGAACTTGCCACCAGGAACAAAACAAGGCAAGGATTGTCGAAAGAGAAATTAGCATGTAGCTCTCTGCCCTATCTTCAAAAATTACCCACTGGGTGAGCCAATACATTTCAATTTAATGTCTGTGAGAGCGGGCATGCATGGGGCTCCCACCTGCGCTTCAGGATTGCCCTGGGGGCCCCCATCACCCTACGGGCTGGTGCAATATTGAATGAGGCCGGGAACCTATCCCTGAACAGGACCCAGATGTCTGGAGGAGGACAAGTGAAGGCATTCAGGCCCCCGGAATCGTTCCCTTTGGGCCGCAACAAGCCATAGCGAGGCCTGTTGCCCGCTCCCTGTGCCTGGGGCGGTGGGTCATGCATGCCCAAGATTGGTAGGCGGAAAACTGAGCGGCTCCCACCACAGGTGGGAGCCAGAAGGAAGGCTGCTTCTACCCAGCGAGAGCAAAGAAGATGGCGCTGGCTCCATAACCACCCTGGGAGGCTTCCAACGAATAATGAAGGCTGTGGATGTCCCAGGAGGGACCAGGGCACCCAAACTAAAAGTATACCCCATGGTGCAAAACTGCATACTTCCCATAGGCCTCCGCAACCAACGATGAAAAGCTGCTGCTATATTATTCATCACTCCCTGGGCTGGACTTTGTCATTTATGTGGGCTTCTAATGTCTATTTTCTGATCCTTCTGGTGCCCTATGGCAGGGGCACTACCAACACGGTTTTAAGCTGTTGTTGTGGCAGCCCGCTAGAAGTCATATACAAAACCAAATTCCACGTTTCAGGGGTCACTGAGATTAGGTACGCCCCCAATTAATTGTATAGGCATTTATATAGCGCACTACTTACCCGTAGGGTCCCAAGGCGCTCCGACCGCTGCGAAACCCTTCCTGGCTTCCCTGAGAGATGGTCCCTTAATGGGTATCTCCAGGGTGAGACCAGGCATCCCCGGCGGTCTGGTGGGGCCGTTAGTGAAGATGAGGCAAGCTAATGCCCAGAGTTGCCGAGTGTGATCGCTGATCAGAGTGGGCACCGAGGCGAGAGAATTATCGAGTCCGCTGACCCTGGTCCAGAAACCTGCCGCTTTTGCTCCTTATCTCTGGAGTGTAGGGACCCCTACAGGTTCTATGCTGCATTCTGTGACCTAAGGAATGTGCAAGAAAGACTCCAACACATATGATTTAAAATTGAAAATGTTTTATTGACAGTGTTTATACTGATAACGAATGTATTTGAATATGATCATTTATCCCATTGTTTTGGTGAATCGAATTCTAATGTCATTACTGCTTTATGGGTGCGGTGGCCCCCTTGACAAAGTCAATAGTCCTGCCGTTTATATAGTTGTGGTGACGTCTTGGCAAAATCAGTAGGCCTGCCTTACATACTGGTGTAGTGACCACTTGCCAAAGGCAGTATACCTACCGTATTTACAATGATACCCCCATATATTTCAATGTTGCATCTGGTATAGGTGGGCGGGGGGCATTGTGATTATGGGATTAAAGACTGAGTCGGAGTGAAATGCGATAGAAGGACAGATATTCTTATCTACCTGATGTATATATTTGCAAATTAATGGATAGTATTTAGTAGTTTGTGTAATAAATGTATTTTCCTTCTTCAAAGAAAAAGCACTGGCTGGACAGTAATTTATTGCGTGTGTTGTATGCCAGCGAATGAAGATTACTAGCCCACGCCACCTCCCCTGAGTAGGCCTTGGACTGCGTTGCTTTGCTACCCTTGTGGACCTATTACTTGTGAAGGACTCACATCCACCACAACTCATAACACAATTTCTTACAATTTCTTTTCTCAGTTTGGAAATACTGTGTGCATCAGTGAACCACCCTATAGTTAGCTGGACCCAATATACATTTCACCTGCTCCTGAGCTCCTGGATGCCAGACATCATTATGGTATGTGTACCACCACTATACCCCAGTGTACATTATACCTCAAAGTACATGGAAAAACTTGAAAACGCTGTCACCTTGTCTTGCAGGTGCCCTTCACACTGTCAGTACAAATGTGGGTTTCCTTCAGTTGTATTTTACATTTGAATATAGCAGCTAAATCCTTTTAGTACTTTAAAGCGGACATTTGCTTCCCAAAATTGGCCTCACACAGGTATTTACAAATACAGCACAGTGTGAACCAGACAAAATGCCAGACAATAGAAGCCAGTTCACTTCATTTGTAGGACTAGAGGATGACAATGATTCAGAAATATATCATCATATACTATATGCGTTAGGCAACAAGTAACCCCAAAAGAGATAAGAGACCTGGTATTGCATGGCCTGTGATCACCACAGATATTGACCATTACCCAAAAAAAATCCAGTGAGATGTAAATGTAAATGTATTGTGATTTATATAGCGCACGTATCACCCGAAGGCATCAATGGAACCCGTCCTGGTATTCCCCTGTGAGATAACCCCAGCAGGGTATCCACAAGGTGAAAGCCAGGCATCCCGCCGCGAGGGGCCGTAGTGGAGATTAAGCAAGCTATTGCCCAGAGTCGCAGAGTGTGAACCCGTGAGTCGAGTAGGCACCAGAACGAGAATTATCGAGTCCGTGGAATTTTTGAGCCCAAGACCCGCCGAGGCGGGGAATTGAACCCTGGTCCAGGACCGATCTCAGTTTCCGGGTCTGCCGCCTCTAACCCCTGAGCCACACTTCTCCACCAGATAGTCTCAGCCCACCAAAAGACTGGCCTATGATTCACCCGTGCAAAAGATAACATGCTCAACCCAGATTAGGATGGTGTATAGATACTGCTTTAATGTGGCACAGACTGGAAATCAAACATATTAGAACTGTGTGCTTCTTAGTTCCAGGGGTGTGTACATTTCACTTCGTTTTCCAAAACACAGATTGACGTAGAAGAGAATTGTGTAAGTGCATACCCCTGCACTTAGGTGCCCTGTCATGTTGAGCGAGCTTCACAGGGGAATTGCTTGACATCTCTATAATGTTAATTCATGAAATAGCCATAGGTAACCAACATTGGATGAAATCAAAATACAAGACAAGAGTCCAAAAACTGGCCTTTTCTCTCCAGCAGGAAAATTCTACTTTGCCTGGAGCACGTCCTTTCACTGGCTGTGCTGCCATGATGAGGGGGGATGTCTGCTTTGCCACTGCTCCCTTCAGTTACCAAATATGATATTCTATCCAGTGGGGCAAATTAATTGGGACAAAGAAGACAGGTGGGGCAAGTAATGCCTGGATTACGTATGGGCCCTCCTCCTTACTCCAAGATCATTTGCACATCTGGTCCTGAAGCTCTGGAACTCTTTGCCTCTCGGGCAGAGACTGCTGGACGAAGGATCCAGCTTTAGGGAAAAGCTCAAGGCATGGTTGTTCTCCCAGTAACCCCAGAACCGGCCTAGTTTCCCCTTTTTTCAGCAATCTTAACCATTGCTGGGAAGCCCTTGGTCAGCCATGCGTTTTACAAAAACCTAAACATAAGAATAAGTCATGGCCTTCATATTCAAAGGCCTGATTTTATGAGGGGGATGAGGAAGGGGGGGGTGGGGGGTGATTAGAATTTTATGACCTACATACTACGCTTAAAATGACAATTTATTTCTCGTTTTCCTGGCTCAGGCATCAGGAAGTGATATTTCTCAGCCCCACCTTTACAGGTCTCAGGAAGATGTCAAGGTCGGCCATATTAGTAGGGGCTGCTTCTTAAAATGTTATAAGTATAGATGAATTCTGTCCCCTGTCCCAGAGAGTTTACTGACATAAGGACTGGGCCAGGGAAGACTCTGCCCAGGCATACCCTCAAAAGTAATACTTAAAGACAGCTTGGTATGGGAATCTCATGTTTCAACAACATCCCTCTATATGCTTCAACAACAATCAAGAGTGGTACACTTTGCACAAAACACAATCATAATTGTTTGTTGTTTGAAACTTTATAATTTGCTGCTAACCTCGTAAAACACAATTGTCAATTACTTCACTACTTTTCCTCATTTTCTGAAGGAAGAAGTTCAATTTTCTAACTGACTTTCCTGGCACGCTTTTTTGCCAATTTTGGTGAGAGCGGGAAAAAAAAGCACCTACAATACCAGTCTATTTTACCCGGATTTATTAAAGAAGAACCATAAGAAAGATATGCGAATGTGGCCAGTGTTTTCAGCATGGGCATTACGCAGTGCCCGGATTGCCTGCCCTTTTAGCTTCAAATGAATAATTTAGAACATTATGTTCCATGAGGTACAAACAAATATAAACTTTCTTTCCCTATGGGAATTAGACACACACATAAGATGGGGCAACAACTTGAAAATTTTGCATGTGCAAGCTGTGCTGTTTTCACTTAAATAGGGCTCTGATCTTTTATTTTAAGGTTTAATTATAGGTGAACAAGGAGCAGAGACACGCCCTGCCCTGTTTTTAAAGCTTGTCCCGGGCAGACTGGCTCTTCGTGGTATTATTACATGTTCCGACTGCCTGGATTGCTGATGAGAAGGCGCGAGAGGCTTCACCGTTATGATTTGCTTATGACTGTGGAAAGAGTCCGTCGTCGTCTAAGATGACTGCAGATGCCATGGAAAAAGAAAAAATACTGATCCGACCTGCTTCCCTTACCCACGAGAAATGGAAAATCCAGTGGGTTTCAACTGTTTTTCCCCCCAACGGCACAATGTCTCTCTTACTCACCTCAAAAGCTTACATGTATTTATGTGATTATAGGACAGCTGACTTGGCATATGTATGGAATCATGTGAAATAAATCCTGATCTAATAATCCTTTCATTGTAAAATCTTAATTTTTTTCTCATTATGCTTTTTTCACGTGTTCCAGTTAGTGCATCCTATAACTGAAATTTCATTAGCCGTTGTAAATGTTTTAGCAACAGCCTTGCATTTAAGAGATGAGAACGAAGTCATGGCTTTATCTAATTTATTTCTGGTGGGTGTACGACGACACGTGCCTCCCCGGGAACGCTTCATGGCATCATTTGACACACCTTTAAACTGAACGTTCAGGATTCTAGGCTTCCTGGCGCTAAATTTAAAATCACAACGGATTCAACCTTACAAAAAACGGGATTACAGTAAAGGGATTTGGGAAGATTCTGAACTAGAACATCCTTCCCTTTTGAAAAGGAAAAAAGCAAAAGGCGTGAAAATTCTGCTAAACACTGGACATAACTTCAAGGGTACAGTACAGAGAAGAAAACTAGCAAAGAAGGGAAATGTTTGTTAGCGCAAGAGAATTATGGTGAACAGCCACTCAGTTCTATAACTAACACTCACTCTGTGAATGAAAACATTCGCATGAACTTTCACTCACTCTGGTGAGCTATTACTCATGGCACCGAACTGCCAATCACTCGATCTAATGGGGAGTGGACGGGGAAGGAAAGTGGAGTGGGCAGTGGGGGAGAACTAATAGGGCGTTGGTGAGAGAGGGGTATTTGGCAGAAGTAGGAGCACACGAGGGAGAGAGATGGAAAACACATGCTTTCTCATGGCGTATTAAACCAAAAATAACGAAGCTGTTCTCTAAAAGTGAGCAATGGAAGATTACTAGTGAGCCAGTGGTAGACAGGCCAGGCTCTAGGAGAGGAACAAACACAAGAAGTGTAAGGCTAGCTACTGAAGAAGAAGCATGGGAATAAGAGTTACAATCAGCCAACCACGGTAAGCAAGGGCAGGATCTAAGCCCACTGTAAGTTTTTGTGATACGCACAATAAGTCTTTCGCAATCAGGGCAAGCTATCTGGCAATGATTATCTTAAAATAGAGCGGGGTTGCATAAAGAAGTGATTATAGAGTCAGTAAAGACGATACAACACTGCTTGTCCTGAGCTACAGTAAGAAGAAAGATATATAAATAGATAGATAGATACATTGATAGTTATATAGATAAATAAAAGAGAGACAGACAGACTTAAAAACCTGGTATTGTGATTATTATTAGTTGTATTATTATCCTCAGATTGAATATGGAGTTTCTCACTTAGTCTCTGAACATTTCTATGTTCTAGCCAGGGTGAAGTTAGGAGCTTTGTATAATACGTAGATTGGGTGTGAACCAATTTGTCTATCAACTTTACTGTTCTTTATATCCAAAAGAGATTATCGAAGTTTACATAGTATCAGGCGTTACTATAGGACGGTTGTTATCAGTAGCGACCAGTGGGTTCCCATTATTTCTAATGCTGACTCGGGCATTGCTATGGGCTTTGTGGTTAAGAAGTAAATCAGATAGAAGTGAAAATGGCTGTAATCTTTACTTTTGAACAGCAGCTTTCTCAACCATTGGAACGTCCCATTTCTTTCTCAGCTAGAAGCTCTTTCATGGAGTATTTTTCTGTGTATGGTAGATGAAGCCTAAAATTAGCAAAGCATAGATGAACGCACCTGGCCATTAAAAGTTGGCGGCCAAAATTAATGTTGAGCATGGATTACATATAATCAAACACAATTTCAGCCTATACTTAAAAAAAAATGAAATGAAAGCTGAAACGCATAATGTTATTAAAGGTTATTTAAGATAATTTATTAACAAATATTGTTACCTTATGAATTATGTTAAAGAAATGTAAACAATCCTGTAAATAAATCATAAAATCGTTATCTTAATAAAAATCTTTGAGTCGGTGTCTCATGCAGACCAGAAGCTAACAACCCAGCAAAAAGTCACCCCTATGCAGTGCTCTGTTATAATTTTAGAAAATGTTGAAGTGATTCAAAATGAACAGCAATTGTGACTGGCACCTGCCCTAAAATGACAATTATATGAACCACCAGTAACAGGGCATGCTGAGGGACCGACCACCCACCAATGAACTCTGCTTCGTTGAGTCACTAGAAACCTACCAAGAAAAGCAGCAATGCTGGCATCTACTCCAGGTAGACCTCATCATATTTAGGGTCTGGGGCTTTCCACTAAGCCATTTCCTGTACAATATACCAACACGAACTGAGACTAAGATGTGATCAAATACTGGTGGTGATATTGCACGCAATTGTGGTTCTGCATATAGACTGGCCCATTTGCTCACATCTGTGATTTTGCTCTCATGTGCGAATTGTATGGTTTTGCTCCTATTTGTGATTGAGGCCTTTAGTTACATTAGTGTCTCTATTCCACTAACAATACTAATTTCTGGCCATCTAGAATACATGCCATGTCACTAAATGCTACAACTGCAATGCTATCAATGCTATTACACATTGTTGTCCCTCCTTGCTATTTATGCATCCTACTATATTTACATCTATATCCTTCCATAGTTTCTCTGGAAATTCTCTTAAGAGCATGGCCTGCACTCTGGTCTTGTACTGCTTGTCACTTTTAATACACTCCACACAGTCTCTGACAGCTCTCTCTGTCTGAATATCTAATTTAGGCCACTAGAAACTCATTCTTAATCTTTTCTTAGTTTTACTGCTCCCTAGAGGTCCCTGGAGCACTAAATCTACTATGAGCTTCAAATCACACTTGGTGGCATTAGCTTTGTACCTCTCCAAATCAACTCGTTCAGAGAGTTCTTCCCGTACTTTCCAAAACTTCCTACGTTGAATGGCTGTTTTAGTAAACACTTCTCTAAGAGGTTTGTGTTCGACTTTCTTATTGCGTAACAGATACATAATGCCTCTTTTTCAACAAGAGAATAATTCAATTCAGGATATTTTTAGCACTGTGAAATGAACTTTATTGCTCTTTTCTTTACACTTTCCCTTGTTTTTAAACCACTCCTATTCCTTTGGAGCTCATATCAATCATCAAAATGCATTGCTTCCTTAAATCAAAACTCTGAAGACTAGGAGCCTCTGCCAAACTCCTCTTTATGTCTTCAAGCTCCTTGCTGCACTCCTCGGTCCAATTAAACTCTACTCTTTTTCTCAACAAAAATCTCAATATTTTGCTTGATCAGTAAACCTCGGCACAAATGTATTGCAATATTCTGTAATTCCCAAAGATCAGTCTAATTCATCTTTATTTCCTGGTATAGATAAATCTTGCATAGTCTTCACTAATTCATCCTTTGGTTTCATACCACCACTCTTAAGTCTATGACCTAGTCACACAATCTCTTTATTCTCAAATTTGCACTTGGTATATTTTAATGTAAGATCACTATCTAGAAGCCTACTTAATACTTCCATTAGTTGCTTTTCATGTTACATCTCTGAGAAATTATAGACTAACATTGCATCTTGATATATTTTTACTCCTAAAATTCCCATCAGCACTCTCTCTATAGCTCTCTGCAACACTGAATCAGCAGAAATGAAGCGAAAAGGAATCCATAGATAGATAAAGCTTCTAAAAAGTGTAATGAAATCTGTGAAGTTCTCATATTGCCTGTAAAGCTTGATTTGGTGGTACGTCAATGGGTACACAGTAAAAATATCGAGTTGTAAATTTCGACTTATCTAAATATCGTGTTTTAAATTTCGAAGGTGCAGAATATCGATGTCAAGAATATCGTTGGACAGAATATCGACCCTAAGGTAAGTAATATCGAAATTCTTTATATCGATGTAAGTAATATCGAAGTTAGTAATATTGATAGCATATATATCGATGAAACTAATTTCGATGACACTAATATCGATATTTGGATTTTTTTTGGTTTTTATTATGTATGTGTTATATGTTTTAGTTAGGTATTTAAAATAATTTATATTATATGTGTATTAATGTTATATATATTAATACATTTATTTATAAGTAAATTATAGGTTTTAGTACCGGAGCGGGTTGTGGGTTTATAGGGAAATAGGGCGGGAAGTAATTTAATTGTAATTAATAAAATATTTTTTATGTATAATTTATTTTGTAATTAATTATTAATTGGCAATTAATTATTTTAATTGATAAATTAATTATTTAATTGGTAATTAATGTTAATTTTAATTAAATGTTATGTTTTATTACCGGAGCCGGTTGTGGGTTTATAGGGGTATAGGGTGGGAAATAATTTAATTGCAATTAATAAAATATTTTTATGTAAAAATATATTTTGTAATTAATTATTAATTGGCAAATAATTATTTTAATTGATAAATTAATTATTTAATTGGTAATTAATGTTAATTTTAATTAAATGTTATGTTTTAGTACCTGTGCGTGATGTGGGTTTGTAGGGGTATTGGGTGGGAAGTAATTTTATTGTAAATATTTAATTACTTATACATTTTTAGTTATGGTTAATTAATGTATTAAATATGTATTAACTGGTAATTATTTTAATAGATAAGTATTTTTTAAATTGTCAATTAATATTAGTAATTTGTAATAATTTTTTAATAACTAGAAAAATTATTTAATTAATTGTTAAACATTTTTTAAAAAAATATTAATTTGTATAATGTATTTAAATTTTTAATATTGATTTACATTTTAATAATATTTTAGTGTTATGATAAATAATTTATTATTTAATATTTATTATTTGGTGAGTAATATTTAATAAGTGTTATTTATTGGTGTTTGTTGTTAATTTATTGTCAATTAATTATTCAAATGTAATTGGTTTTATTAGTTATTACTTGTTTTTATTGATGTCGATGTATTTAAAAATTTAATTATACATTATTTCAAATATAAACATTATTTAGAAGTGTGTAAAAAAAAATTCTATGTTATTAAACGCTTTCCCTACTGTTGCACCATTTGGAGTTGGAATAGTAATTTTTCCCCCTACGCTATCCAAAGCTTTCCCTACTGTTGCACCCTTTGGAGTTGGAATAGTAATTTTTCCCCCTACGCTATCCAAAGCTTTCCCTACTGTTGCACTCTCTGGAGTGGGAATAGTTATTTTTACCCGTACGCTATCCAACTCTTTCCCTACTGTTGCACTCACTGGAGTGGGAATAGGAATTTTTACCCACCCGCTATCCAACGCTTTCCCTACTGTTGCACTCTCTGGAGTGGGAATAGTAATTTTACCCCCTACACTATCCAACGCTTTCCCTACTGTTGCACCCTTTGGAGTTGGAATAGTAATCTTTACCCTTACGCTATCCAACGCTTTCCCTACTGTTGCACTCTCTGGAGTGGGAATAGTAATTTTACCCCCAACACTATCCAACGCTTTCCCTACTGTTGCACCCTTTGGAGTGGGAATAGTAATTTTTACCCAGCTGCCATCCAACGCTTTCCCTACTGTTGCACTCTCTGGAGCGGGAATAGTTATTTTTACCCACCCGCTATCCAATGTTTTCTCTACTGTTGCACTCTCTGGAGTGTGAATAGTAATTATTTTCCCTACACTATCCAATGCTTTCCCTACTGTTGCACCATTTGGAGTTGGAATAGTAATTTTTACCTTTACGCTATCCAACGCTTTCCCTAATGTTGCACTCATTGGAGTGGGAATAGTCATTTTTACCTACCCGCTATCTAACGCTTTCCCTACTGTTGCACCCACTGGAGTGGGAATAGTAATTTTTACCCGTACGCTATCCAACGCTTTCCCTACTGTTGCACTCACTGGAGTGGGAATAGTAATTTTTACCCACCCGCTATCCAACGCTTTCCATACTGTTGCACTCTCTGGAGTGGGAATAGTAATTTTACCCCTACACTATCCAACGCTTTCCCTACTGTTGCACCCTTTGGAGTGGGAATAGTAATTTTTACCTATCCGCTATCCAACACTTTCCCTACTGTTGCACCCTATGGAGTTTGAATAGTGATTTTTAGTCTTACGCTATCCAATATAATTTATATTTATTTATGTATTTTATAATATTTTTATTATGTTACATAATGTTGTGTTTAATTAATTTCTTTAATATAGAAAGTATATTTCATTGTTTTTATGTATTAAATATAAATATTTATTATTATTTATTTTATTATTTTATGAGTGTTGATGTATTTGTAATTTATAGTATTTGTTAATATTTTTAAAATAATTAAAAAAATAATAAATATTATAATTAAATATATATTACATATTGTATGTTTAATTTTAATTAAAAGTTTAACATTAAATATGTATTATTTATTAATTTTAAACATTCTAAAATATTTTTACATAAGTTTAAATTATATAAAATTATGATTTACTTTATATTTCTTTTTTAATAACAAAAAAACCCGATATTTTTAATTACGATATTTTTAACATCGATATTTTAGTTTCGATATTTTTGTACTTACAATGCTGTAGATAGGGTGTCGATATAATTGCCTTCGATATTCCAGCGTTGATATTTTGTCTGTCGATATCCTGTCTCTCGATATTCTGTCAGAGATTCGAATTAGTATAGTGAAACATGCAAGTACAATTTAAGTGGTGGATTTGTTAGTCAGTTACTTAGATTTGGAAAGGATAGCAGAAGGATAGAAGAGGAAAAAAGGTTTGTATTTATATAGCGCTTGTTACCCCTGATGGGGTGTTGAAGCACGCTACTCTGGAAACCCATGAAGAATTAGTGGCGAATTAGTATGGTGAAATATGAAAGTAATTTGAGTGTTGGATATTAGTCAGTTATTTGGAGTGAGAAGGATAGTGGAGGGATAGAAGGGGAAGAAAGGTTTGCATTCATATAGCACCTGTTACCCCTGATGGGTGTTGAAGCGCTTTTCTGGCGAGTAGCACGCTACTCCGGAACCCATAAAGGAGTAGTGTTGAAAATTAGTATAGTGAAATGTGAAATATGAAGTAATTTGAGTGGTGGATATGTTAGTCAGTTATTTTGATTGAAAAGGATTGGGGAGGGGTAGAAAAGGGAAATAGGTTAGCATTTATATAGTGCTTGTAACCCTGATGGGGTGTTGAAGCGCTTTATTGGCGAGTAGCACGCTACTCTGGAACCCATAAAGGATTAGTGGTGAATTAGTATAGTGGAATCTGGAATTTGAGACGTGAACATGTTAGTCTATTATATTGATTGAAAAGGTTAGTGGGGGGGAAGAAGAGTGAAGGATTTCTTATTTTAGGTCATAGCAATAGGAAGAGGCTTTTGGATTAGTAAACAAGCATTAGAAATGCAATCGGGCTCGGATTTATTTGAGTTTGAGCTAATGGCATTGTGCATGTGGTGTGTAGTGGAATTATGTGGGTTGGATTGTAATTTTAGCAATGGTGGCATGCTGTGCTTTAGATGAATATGTTTAAAAGTAAAGTGTACCATACTGCAATTGCTAAAATAGTTAATTGTGGATGCGTTAACAATTGATGTGTGCACTGATGGCTGGTGGTGTGTGCTTGGTGGAAGAGTGCACTGGCGGATGGAGGTGTGTGTGCCTGGTGGAAGGGTGCACTGACGGCTGGTGGGTGTGTGCTTTGGTAAAAGCGTGCACAGATGGCTGATGGTGTGTGTGTTTGGTGAAAGCGTGCACTGACGGTTGCTGGTGAGTGCGCCTTGTAAAAGCATGCACTGACGGCTGGCTGGTGTTGTACGCCTGATGGTGTTTGTGCTTGGTGAAAGAGTGCATTGATGGCTGGTGGTGTTTGGCCCTGGTGAAAGCGTGCACTGGCGGCTGGTGTTGTGTTGTTGTGTGTGTGGCTGTGTGTGTGGTTGTGTTTGTAGTGGTGAGTGTGTGGTGGTGAGTCTGTGGGGGTGAGTCTGTGGGGGTGAGTGTGTGGTAGTGAGTGTGTTGTGGTGAATGGTGATGAGTGTGTGGTGGTGAGAGTGGTGTGTGTGTGGTGTGTGTGTGTGGTATGTATGTGTCGTGTATGTGTGTGTGCTGTGTATATGGTGTGTGTGTGGTGTGTGTGTGTGTGTGATATGTGTGTGTGGTGTATGTGTGTGTATGGTGTGTGTGTGGTCTTATGTGTGTGGTGTTATGTATGTGTGTGGTGGACTTAGTTTGAGTGTTTGTTTCCTGCACACTCACACACTGCCCCTACACATTCACACACTGCTCACACTGCACACTCACACTGTTCACCCTGCATAGTCACACACTGTTCATCCTGCACACTCATCTTGCACACTCACACAATGTGCACCCTGCACACTTACACACTGTTCACCCTGCACACTCACACACTGCAGTCACTGTCACTCTGCAGTCACTGTTACTCTGCAGTCACTGTTACTCTGCAGTCACACTCACTCTGCACTCACTGTCACTCTGCACTCACTCTGCACTCACTGTCTCTGCACTCACTCTTCACTCACTGTCACTCTGCACTCACTGTCACTCTGCACTCACTGTCACTCTGCACTCACTCTGCACTCACTGTCACTCTGCACTCACTGTCACTCTGCAGTCACTGTCACTCTGCAGTCACTCTGCACTCACTTTCACTCTGCACTCACTCTGCACTCAGTGTCTCTGCACTCACTCTGTACTCACTGTCACTCTGCACTCACTCTGCACTCACTCTGCACTCACTGTCACTCTGCACTCACTCTGCACTCACTGTCTCTGCACTCACTCTGAACTCACTGTCACTCTGCACTCACTCTGCACTCACTGTCACTCTGCACTCACTCTGCACTCACCATCACTATGCACTCACTCTGCACTCACTGTCTCCGCACTCACTCTGCACTCACTGTCACTCTGCACTCACTCTGCACTCACTGTCACTCTGCACTCACTCTGAACTCACTGTGACTCTGCACTCACTCTGCACTCACTGTCTCTGCACTCACTCTGCACTCACTGTCACTCTGCACTCACTCTGCACTCACTGTCACTCTGCACTCACTCTGCACTCACTGTCACTCTGCACTGACTCTGCACTCACTGTCACTCTGCACTCACTCTGCACTCACTGTCACTCTGCACTCACTCTAAACTCACTGTCACTCTGCACTCACTCTGCACTCACTGTCACTCTGCACTCACTCTGCACTCACTGTCACTCTGCACTCACTCTAAACTCACTATCACTCTGCACTCACTCTAAACTCACTGTTACTCTGCACTCACTCTGCACTCACTGTCACTCTGCACTCACTCTGCACTCACTGTCACTCTGCACTCACTCTGCACTCACTGTCACTCTGCACTCACTCTGCACTCACTGTCACTCTGCAGTCACTCTGCACTTACTGTCAGTCTGCAATCACTGTCACTCTGCAATCACTGTCACTCTGCAATCACTGTCACTCTGCACTCACTCTAAACTCACTGTCACTCTGCACTCACTCTGCACTCACTGTCACTCTGCACTCACTCTGCACTCACTGTCACTCTGCACTCACTCTGCACTCACTATCACTCTGCACTCACTCTAAACTCACTGTTACTCTGCACTCACTCTGCACTCACTGTCACTCTGCACTCACTCTGCACTCACTGTCACTCTGCACTCACTCTGCACTCACTGTCACTCTGCACTCACTCTGCACTCACTGTCACTCTGCAGTCACTCTGCACTCACTGTCACTCTGCAGTCACTGTCACTCTGCAATCACTGTCACTCTGCACTCACTGTCACTCTGCACTCACTGTCACTCTGCACTCACTGTCACTCTGCACTCACTGTCACTCTGCACTCACTGTCACTCTGCACTCACTCTGCACTCACTGTCTTTCTGCACTCACTGTTACTCTGCATCCCACTCTGCACTCATTGTCACTTGCTGTCACTCTGCACTCACTGTCACTTGCTGTCACTCTGCACTCACTGTCACTCTGCACTCACTGTCACTCTGCACTCACTGTCACTCTGCACTCAGTCTGCACTCACTGTCACTCTGCACTCACTGTCACTCTGCACTCACTGTCACTGCAATCACTGTCACTCTGCACTCACTGTCACTCTGCACTCACTGTCACTTGCTGTCACTCTGCACTCACTGTCACTCTGCACTCACTGTCACTCTGCACTCACTGTCACTCTGTACTCACTGTCACTCTACACTCACTGTCACTCTACACTCACTGTCACTCTACACTCAGTCTGCACTCACTGTCACTCTGCACTCACTGTCACTCTGCACTCACTGTCACTTGCTGTCACTCTGCACTCACTGTCACTTGCTGTCACTCTGCACTCACTGTCACTTTGCACTCACTCTGCACTCACTGTCACTCTGCACTCACTGTCACTCTGCACTCACTGTCACTCTGCACTCACTGTCACTCTGCACTCACTGTCACTCTACACTCACTGTCACTCTACACTCAGTCTGCACTCACCGTCACTCTGCACTCACCGTCACTCTGCACTCACCGTCACTCTGCACTCACTGTCACTCTGCACTCACTGTCACTTGCTGTCACTCTGCACTCACTGTCACTCTGCACTCACTGTCACTCTGCACTCACTGTCACTTGCTGTCACTCTGCACTCACTGTCACTTGCTGTCACTCTGCACTCACTGTCACTTGCTTTCACTCTGCACTCACTGTCACTCTGCACTCACTGTCACTCTGCACTCACTGTCACTCTGCACTCACTGTCACTCTGCACTCACTCTGCACTCACTGTCACTCTGCACTCACTGTCACTCAGCACTCAGTCTGCACTCACTGTCACTCTGCACTCACTGTCACTCTGCACTCACTCTGCACTCACTGTCACTCTGCACTCACTCTGCACTCACTGTCACTTGCTGTCACTCTGCACTCACTGTCACTTGCTGTCACTCTGCACTCACTGTCACTTGCTGTCACTGCACTCACTGTCCCTTGCTGTCACTCTGCACTCACTGCCCTTTTGGAGCCGAGTGGGTGTTGCCCAGGCCGCCCAACGTATAAGAGGGGCATATGGAGTCCTGTAAAAGACTGGAGTAGTCGAGTGACCTTAGGGTGTCCTTTGTTGACTAACGGGCAGCACCGAGGGTGACACTGCTTCACCCCGACTACCCACCATGGAAGGGTGCTGTGATTAAAACCAGTCAATGGGACAGGTGTGCTGCTGCCTGGAGTACCTTGGTCTAATCTGGCTTCTCTGCCCACATGGTAGTGAAGCTGGTTTCTCTTCTGGTTCACAGCCAGCGGTGCTGCTAGTTTTATATATGAGACTCTTGCTACCTTGGGGAGCACACCAGGTTTGTAAATATTCAGACTAGAGCCCTTGAAGTTCCCTGGAGCTAGCCACACTTTTCCTGAAGTCTTCTTTCTGCCAACCAAATACAACATAAAGCAAACAGATGTGTCTGGTTTCACAACAGAATGATACTGGCCTGAATCCGAGCTACACCGGCTAATTTTATGTAATATTCAGTAAAATGCACTTAGATTGCTCCAGTCTCCCCTGTTATTAAAGCTTAGTGAAGGACTCTTGCTCAGCACAAGCTGCGAGCCTCTTTTTTTTGGGTGAATCAACAGAGCCACATAGAGGGAGAGTAATAGGTCTAAAGTCACACGGTGTGTTTGTGAGCACCGAAGCCCTATCCCTCAGCCTACCTGACCTCCCACTGAAGCTCCTCTCCCAGCCAGAGTTTGCTGTGCCCCTCCGTGTGGTCAGACATGGAGCTACTAGGTCAGAAGGCTGTTTCGTCTAGGGGCTACAAAGGGTAAATGAGTGGGTTATTGCACACAATCAAACACGCCGGTGACCAAGCAGGCTCCCCCCTCCATAACAATTCAGACTCACATATTTATTTATTGTAATTGTATTTTCTAAGCGCTTACTACCCCTACGAGGCGCTGAAATATACAAATAGGGGCATTGTTCCTGCCCGAGTGAGATGGGTTTTGAATAAAACCGATTTCCTCAGACCCCCTCCTGCTTCTATGGTCTGTTGGCAGTGCCCACAGCTCAGGGGCGTGCGGGGGGACGCCGGCTGCTCTGCCTTTAACTGCACGCACCGTGTGCTCCGCGGCAGAGAGCGAGTGCTCCAGGGCCACTGGGTATCTGGGGCTCCTGCCGGCTAGACACTGCAGTTACTGAGGAAGCAAGGGCGCCTGCAAGCAGGCATGACCAGTGTCTAGGCTACATGTCACAGACCACCAGAGATGTGATATTCAGAGTGATTAAAAAGACGCAAGTTGCACGTTCTGCCTCATTTTATTCCCCATATGAAACAAATCAACGAAGTCACGCTGGATGAACAACGGGGCACGTCCCTTCAACCGAGATCTCGAAGTGATCGGCCGCGCCGGCGTCCCCCCCCTGTATTTCACTCGGGTCCACTTGAAAAGCCCCCTGTAGCACAGCGTGCGATAAGAGCAGGCCTGCCACCAATCAGGCGCCCTTATCAGCAATTGAAGACAGGTTACCCATTCCATTTGCCAACTGCGATAGGGGGGAGAAAATCTGTCCAAGTATGCACGCTTGTTTCTCACGTTACCAAACATTGAAAGTTTCGGCCGGGTTGGGTAACGGGAGCAATAGAAGCTGACTGTCACGGAGAGGGGCCCTGCCTCCCCCTTTCTTTTCGACTTTGAACTACGATGCAGACGAACGCGCGCCCACCAAAGGCACTGCACAATGGTGAACGCGCCCACAACATCTGCATTACATTATCGCGGCACCCTGATAGCTCCTAATTAAAATTAATGGACTGCTGTGCGCGAAACCGCACAGAAAATGCAGGAACTGCCAAACGAAAATTACACATGGCCTATTGAGATAAGGCTACTAGAAAGAAGACACCGCAAGGACCAATTACCATGCAGATAATAAAATAATGTACTAAAAAAGCTCGCGCACTGAGGAATTTTTTCAGCAGAAGCCGGAACCCCGTAAGAATAGGAGCTCGCAGCTCCGCCCCACTTCTAAAGAAGTGGTGACGTCGCCGAGCCCTAAAAAGGGTTTTTGGAAGGGGAAGAGTCAGAGGGAAGACTTTTGTTAGACGGACCGGGAGGGTCGGCCGAGGTTACGGGGAGAGGTCTCCAGGGAGAGCCGTCTCCAACGACTGTACAGATAAGTAACTTCCCCCCCACAGACGGACACCACACAAGATTGAAGGTTAACGAGACTTTATATGCAATTCTTAGGTTACGTCAATATGATACAAGGAGGTCTGGACTCAGGGGTCCCCTCGGTTCTGATCTCTGGTTGAGGAAAGGGGTAGCGGGACAGTCTTAGTTACCAATGAGTTCAATAGCTCTCAATCCTCGAGCTCGGCGGGTTTGCTGATCGGGCCGTGGAGGAGCCAAGCAGGTCCCGAGATGGATGAAGGATGGTCGACGGGCCGTGGAGAAGCCAAGCAGGTCCCGATGCAGATGACGGTTACAACGGTCCGCGGCCTCGCCAGCAGATCCGGACGACGATGAAGGATGAAGGTTACGACGGCTGTGGCAGCGCCAACAGGCAGGATGATGGTGCACAGGACAGAGCTACGGCAGCGCCAGTAGTCCGTCCAGGATGAGTTCTTCTTTCGTCTCTCGACTCCAAGATACAACTGCCTTCCTGCTCTGGAGCTGCCCCAGTTATAGGGCTGGCGTGCTTTGATGTCCGGACCCTCGCACTTGGAGGTCGGGAGGTCCGGGATGAGGGAGTCCAGACACCCAGCAGGGGGGTGGAGCCAGCGCCCGGGGAGGCGATGGGCGAGCGGCACTGGCCGGGGGAGAACCATCGACACCTCTTCCTCCCATTGACTGGCCAAGTAGCTCGCTCACCTCCTGGGTGGAGGGTGGTGCCGGAATGTCTGAGGCCGGGCTAGGCCCAGGGTTGAGGTCGATCGGGGGCCAGGCTGCCTCGTGGCGAAGTGTCCAAGATGGCGGCCCCGGCTGGGCGCATGGGTCGGCAGTGGATCGGACCCACGAGGTTATCATGCTCGAGGGCAGGTGTCCCTGAGGGGACGTAGGACGTGCAATGGTGGTGTGTGGTGCTTGCGTGACTGGCTCGGGCCTGGTCGAGCCGGGGGAGAGCGGCCCGTCATGTGGCCTGTCCAACATGCGTCCCCCCCAGCTGAAGGCGGGGAGAGTTACCCATCCTCTTGGGGACTCTCTTCGTCGAGGCGGAAAAACCGGGACAGGCCATCCGCGTTGGCGTGGTCGGACCCAGGCCGGTGTTCAACGGTAAAGTCCATACCTTGCAAGGAGATGGACCAGCGTAGCAGCTTTGGGTTTTCCCCCCGCATATGCATCAACCACTGCAGGGGTCGGTGGTCAGTCTGCACCCGAAAGTGGGTGCCAAAAAGGTAGGGTCGGAGCTTCTTGAGGGCCCATACCACAGCGAAGGCTTCCCTCTCTATGGTGCTCCAGCGTTGTTCCCGTGGCAGGAGTCTCCGGCTGATGAAGGCCACCGGTTGATCAAGGCCTTCGGTGTTCACCTGGGACAGGACCGCCCCAATGCCCTGGTCGGAGGCGTCCGTCTGGACGACGAACTCTCGGCTGTAGTCTGGGGCCTGGAGCACAGGAGCGGAACACATGGCGGCCTTTAGCTGTTCGAATGCCGCTTGACACTCTGGGGTCCAGTTCACCTTCTTGGGCTGATTTTTTGACGTGAGTTCGGTGAGAGGCCCCACGATGGTACCATAGTCTTTCACGAACCTTCGGTAGTAGCCCGTGAGGCCCAGGAAGGCTCGTATTTCAGTTTGAGTGATAGGGGGTTGCCAGTTCTGGATGGCGGCAATTTTCAGTTGTAGAGGGGCCACTAGACCGCTTCCCACCTGGTGTCCGAGGTAGGTCACCGACCCTTGTCCAATTTGACATTTGCTGGCCTTGATCGTGAGGCCAGCTCGCTGAAGGGCTTGCAACACTGCTTGGAGGTGGTGGAGGTGCTCGGTCCAATGGTGGCTGTACACAGCGATGTCGTCCAGGTAGGCGGCGCTGAACTCTTCGAGCCCCGCCAGGACCTGATTGACGAGCCGTTGGAAAGTCGCTGGGGCATTTTTCATGCCGAAGGGCATGACCGTGAAATGATAGTGGCCATCGGGGGTGGAGAAGGCAGAACGTTCTTGTGCTCGGGGTGTGAGGCCGATCTGCCAATAGCCCGCCGTTAGGTCGAAGATGCTGAGGTAGCGGGCAGCGCCCATTCGGTCGACCAGTTCATCTGCCCGGGGGATGGGGTGTGCGTCCGTTCTGGTGACTTCATTCAGGCCCCGGTAGTCGACACAGAACCGGAGTTCGGGTGTGGTTCCGGGGGCGGCTGCTTTGGGGACCAGTACGACCGGGCTGGCCCATGGACTGTCGGAGGGCTCGATGACCCCGAGCGTGAGCATCTTGGCTACTTCCGCCTGGATGCAGGCCCGTACCCGATCAGGTACGCGGTAGGCCCGGTGGCGGATAGGAGGGCTGTCTCCGGTGTCCACATCGTGCACACACCAGGAAGTGACACCTGGGGTGAGGGAGAACAGGCTGGCAAATCGTGATAGGAGGGCTTGGCACTCTTGGCGTTGTTCCTGGGTGAGGGTCTCCGAGAGTCGGACCCCATCCACGGAGCCGTCTTGCTCCTGGGTCCGCAAGAGGTCAGGGAGAGGCTCGGAGTCGTCCTCAACCCCGTTGTCTGTGGCCATCAAGAGGCTGAGTTCTGTTCGTGCAAAGTGGGGTTTCAGTCTGTTGGTGTGGAGGACTCGGAGCGGATTCCGGGCGGACTCCATATCGATCAGATAGGTGGCAGGACCCTTGCGCTCGATTACCTTGAAGGGTCCCGTCCATTTGTCTTGGAGAGCGCACGGTTCTGTGGGGGACATTACCCAGACCTGTTGCCCCGGCTCGAATTCAATAGATGAGGCGTTCTGGTCATACCATTTCTTCATGTCCTCTTGACTGGCCTCTAGGTTGGCTTTTGCTAGGTCTCTGAACCGCTGAGACTGGTTGCGGAGGGTGAGGAGGTACCGGAAGACATCTGGAGGACTCTTGGCCGGAGGCATCTCCCAGCCTTCTTTGATCAGGCTGAGTGGTCCCCGTACTGGGTGCCCATAGAGCAGCTCGAATGGGCTGAAGCCTAGGGACTTCTGTGGGACCTCCCGGTAGGCGAAGAGGAGGCACGGCAGCAGCACGTCCCACTGGCGACGGAGGGGTTCTTCCAATCCCCCGATCATCCCTTTTAGTGTGCGATTGAACCGCTCAACAAGTCCGTTTCCTTGGGGGTGATAGGGGGTCGTGAAGCGGTAGGTGACCCCACACTGTTGCCAGAGGGACTTCATATATTTGGAAATAAAGTTCGTGCCTCTGTCACTGACGACTTCTCGGGGGAACCCCACACGGGAGAAGATCCCCATCAGGGCCCTGCCGACCACTGGGGCTGTCACGGTCCGGAGAGGAATAGCCTCAGGGTAGCGGGTGGCGTGGTCCACTAGTACTAGGATGAAACGATGGCCTTGTCTTGTACGCGGGTCTAGGGGTCCCACAATGTCTATTCCGACCCTCTCAAATGGGGTCGTGACTACGGGAAAGGGTTGCAGGGGGGCCTTTAACTTGCGGCCGCTCTTCCCACTAGCTTGGCACGTGGGGCAAGATCGGCAATGCTGGTGCACATCGTTTCTCATTTTTGGCCAGAAGAAGTGGGTCACTAGGCGGCTGTAGGTTTTATCTTGTCCCAGGTGCCCTGCCAGGGGGACATCGTGGGCCAGATTTAGCAGGAAGTCTCTGAAGCGGAGGGGCACCACTAGTACTCGGTTGGCCCCCAGCTCGGCGATTCGTTGCTCGCTGTACAATAGGTCATTGTCCCAGTAGACCCAATGAGTTCCGGAGGTATCCCCTGCGCTTTGGGCGAGCGCTTGTTGTCGGAGTCCCTCAAGGGAGGGACAGGTCTTCTGCTCCTGACGAAATTGTTCTTGTGTGGGTCCCCCTTCTTGAGCCCACTGGTCAAGATTAGCAAGGTCGGAAGGTTGAGCAGGTTCGAGGGGGATGTCCTGGTCGGGGGTCTCGGCGGGGGCGACCGGAGGCGGAGGCGCCGGCCATTCTGGTTCTTCCGGGTGATGGTTGGCACGGGCGGCCATGGACCGGGTGGTGACACACGCCCAGTCTGGGACGCCCAACATCCCCAAGTGTTCTTTTCGCTCCACGGCTGCCCACGGGGAGCTTTCCAGGTCATTTCCGAGGAGGCAGTCCACGGGGGCGTCGTCTCGGACCGTTACTTTCAACATGCCGGAGACCCCTCCCCACTCAAAGGGGACGCAGGCCATCCGACACAGACTCTCCGAGTTGTCGGCTGATCGCACAGGGCAGAGAATGTTCGGTAGATATTGTTCTGGGGTCACCAGGTGGCAGCGGACGGCTGTCACACTAGCCCCGGTGTCTCGAAGGGCTTCGGCCCGCTGTCCATTGATGCTCACCCATTGGCTGTACTTCTGGGTGTTAGCGGGTAGGGGGACCCGCGGGACCATGTCTCTTCCCCCTAAGCACGCGAGAGTCATGGCGGCTGGCTCCCACTCTTGATACTCTTGCTCGCCTGTTTCTTGTTCCTCGGAGATCTGTTCTTCCCCTAGTGCCGCGGCGGCCACCTGGCGGGGTCTTGGACTCTGATACTGCGGGCAGCTTGGGTCGTTTGCATAGTGGCCGACTCGTTGGCATCGGTGACATGTAACATTGGCTCTGTATCCCGGTCGCGCCGGGGTGCTGCCCCGGTTGGCCGGGGGGGTGGTGCTGGTAGCGGGGGCGGCCGGAGTATTGTCTCTTCCTCGTCCTTGGCCCCCTCCTCCTCCTCTGGGTCGGTAGTGACCATTGTTGTTCCTGTTCTGCTCGTAGGACCCATTCCGGCCCACTCGGGTGATCTCCCACCGGTCAGCTTCAGCTGCGAGCTGCCGGGGATCGGTTAGCTTGCTGTCGAGGAGGTGTTGGCGTAGTTCAATGAAGCAATTGTTGGACAGATGCTCCCATACCATCAGATTGAACAACTGCTCGTAGGTCGTGACGTTGTTCCCTCTGATCCAGCCTTCGAAGGCTCGGCTAAAGTACGTTACATAGTCCACCCAAGTTGTACCTGGAATGCGTGTGCAGTCTCGGAACCTCTGACGGTACATCTCGGGCGTGAGGCCATAGCGAGTGAGGAGGGCCGCTTTCATATGGTCGTAGGAGGTCATCTGGTGGTCTGGGAGCTGTAACAGAGTATCGCGGCCCTCATTGAGGAATTTGCCCCATAGGCCGGCTCCCCAGTCGGCTCTATCGATCCGGTGCGCAGTCATCGCGATTTCATATGCCTTAAACCATTGCTGGATGTCGTCTTCTCGAAAATATTCTCGGACCACATCCTTGGGGATGTGCACTTTTTTGTCCGTGGTCCCTGGGGTGGACGGTCTGTCGGGCACCCCTAATTCTTTATTCTGTTTGCGCAGGTTGATCTCGGCTAGGTTCCGCTCGTGCTCGTACGTTAGTCTTTTTTCCTCGAGCTCCCTTTGCCTCTGTTTCTCCTCTCTTTCTTCTCGGAGGCGAAGGTGCTCTAAGTTTATTTTTTGCTCGGCCAATTTGAGTTCTACGTCCATCTTGAGTCGGGCCATTTCGAGTTCGTGTAGTCGGGCTTTTTCTCTTTCTTGGATCTCGTCTTGCGAGAGACCCGTTCTTTGCTCTTCAGGGGCCGTGTTGGTCTTTTTCGCGGTGCTTTGCTCAGGGGTTTCGACATCCCCGGTTTCTGCCCAAGATTCTAGGGCATGCTTAAAATCGTCCTTGGTGCTTAGTCCGGTGGTAGCGATACCTAGTTCGATGCAGAACTGCTTTAGTTCACGATGGCTGTATTCCTCTAGTTTTTCCATTTGGAACTTCTCAGTTGCTCCGCTCTCTTTAGTCGACATTGTTGTTCGTTGTGGGGTGAGCTACTCTCTGTACGTTATGCGGTGATTCGGATCGCGCCGCTGGCCACCAATGTTAGACGGACCGGGAGGGTCGGCCGAGGTTACGGGGAGAGGTCTCCAGGGAGAGCCGTCTCCAACGACTGTACAGATAAGTAACTTCCCCCCCACAGACGGACACCACACAAGATTGAAGGTTAACGAGACTTTATATGCAATTCTTAGGTTACGTCAATATGATACAAGGAGGTCTGGACTCAGGGGTCCCCTCGGTTCTGATCTCTGGTTGAGGAAAGGGGTAGCGGGACAGTCTTAGTTACCAATGAGTTCAATAGCTCTCAATCCTCGAGCTCGGCGGGTTTGCTGATCGGGCCGTGGAGGAGCCAAGCAGGTCCCGAGATGGATGAAGGATGGTCGACGGGCCGTGGAGAAGCCAAGCAGGTCCCGATGCAGATGACGGTTACAACGGTCCGCGGCCTCGCCAGCAGATCCGGACGACGATGAAGGATGAAGGTTACGACGGCTGTGGCAGCGCCAACAGGCAGGATGATGGTGCACAGGACAGAGCTACGGCAGCGCCAGTAGTCCGTCCAGGATGAGTTCTTCTTTCGTCTCTCGACTCCAAGATACAACTGCCTTCCTGCTCTGGAGCTGCCCCAGTTATAGGGCTGGCGTGCTTTGATGTCCGGACCCTCGCACTTGGAGGTCGGGAGGTCCGGGATGAGGGAGTCCAGACACCCAGCAGGGGGGTGGAGCCAGCGCCCGGGGAGGCGATGGGCGAGCGGCACTGGCCGGGGGAGAACCATCGACACCTCTTCCTCCCATTGACTGGCCAAGTAGCTCGCTCACCTCCTGGGTGGAGGGTGGTGCCGGAATGTCTGAGGCCGGGCTAGGCCCAGGGTTGAGGTCGATCGGGGGCCAGGCTGCCTCGTGGCGAAGTGTCCAAGATGGCGGCCCCGGCTGGGCGCATGGGTCGGCAGTGGATCGGACCCACGAGGTTATCATGCTCGAGGGCAGGTGTCCCTGAGGGGACGTAGGACGTGCAATGGTGGTGTGTGGTGCTTGCGTGACTGGCTCGGGCCTGGTCGAGCCGGGGGAGAGCGGCCCGTCATGTGGCCTGTCCAACAACTTTAGAAAGGTTTCTTTGGGGGGTCGGAAAAATAAAAGAGGTGTCAGATGATGCAAGGAGGGGAAGAGTAGGATAGAGTCTAGAAAGGGTTGTTTTGGGGATCATAGTAGTAGTATTGGGTTTGGGATAAATGAGAGAATTGATGTAGAGGATATAATGATAGATGTATAGGGTGACAGATAGGGTAGTGCTTTGGAAAGAGTAGTAGAAAGAAGTTTGAGATGAGTCAGAAAGTTGGGCTAGAAGATATACTGAGAGAAGTATAGGCTGAGAAATAGGGTAGTGCATTGGAAATGCAAAATTAGAAGAAAGTGACAAACATAGATCCATAAGTACATTGAAAGTATATAGATGCATAAAGGAGGTATGGTTAGAGCGGCAGACCCTGATGCAGAGGTCTAGCCCGGGACCAGGGTTCAATTCCTAGCTTCGGCGGGTCTTGGGCTCAAAATTCCACGGACCTGATAATTCTCGCCTCGGTGCCTATTCCAATCATGGAGTCCCACTCTGCAACTCTGGGCAATAGCTTGCTTAATCTCCACAACGGCCCCCACAACGCTAAGGATGCCTGGCCTCCACCTTGGGGGTGCCCAGGAGTGGACGCCTCACAGGGAAAGCCAGGATGGGTTCCACAGCGGTATTCGTACAAGCGCCTTGAGACCCTTGCGGGTGAGTAGTGCGCTATACAAGTATCAATTTACATTTTACAATTTACATGTAGATTAAAGATACTGATAGAGGTCCAGGATGAGAAATAGGGTAGTGCATTGGATATGCTTTTACAGGAGAAAAGTAAAAGACACACAGATCCAAGTACATAGAGGTACATATATGCAAAATGGATGCAAGCACATGTAGACCAAAGATGATTATTTTTTTAAAGTTTTATAACATAATTATTCTACATGTTTATGCAAAGCAATACACAAAGACAGGTACGTATCTATAGTGAAAATAAAAGCTTATATATAGAGGGACACATACATAGGGTGGGTATAACTGAATAGGCAAAAAGATCAGCATTTCTGGCCCTGGTCCGGACCAGTCTCGAACAGGCTCAAAAAGGCAACTGCCCTTCTCCTCTCCAACCTTAGCCTTGACGCCCGGGCTGAGACACCCTAAGCCTTGGCCTTTTCTAGCCCTATTAATCAGGTGACCCCTTTAGCCAATGGGAACCCTAGCCCAAACACTATCCAATCACAACACCAGCCCTAACATCAAGAACCAATAGGACACTAGGACCTTACAGCCAATCTTAGTCCTAGTCCGAGCACCCAATCAGTTTAAAAAAAAAACCTGATCTCTACCTCCAATATAGGTCTTAGCCCTACCAGTAGTCCCAACCCATGTCCACGCAACCAATGGCACAGGAAGCCCTAGTCCCTACTTCCAATAGAAAACCTAACCCTACTCTTAGTCCCACACCTAGTCCAGCAACCAATCACACCAGAAACCCTAATCGCTACTTCCAATTAAAGTCCTAGCCCTAGTCCCAACAACCAATCACACAGGAAGCCCTAGTCCCTACTTCCAATAGAAATCTTAAACCTAGCCCTAGTCCCAACCCTACATTGATTGAATCACAGACCTAGAAACCAATCAAAACCCTCAAATACCCAGCCAATGAGGACACTAACACATAATCCAATAGAAACATGAGATACAACCACCCATCAGTGTACACATGTACCAAACAATAGGAGATTATATAAGGTCCCAGCTCCCTCAGACAAGGTGTGTTGGGCAGGGAGTTGGAAGCTGCTCCTCTATTCAGACATCTCCTAGGAGACAGACAGGCTCAATCCACACTTTGGACTTCTGCAGGTAAGGGCAGGGCCTAACAAATGTGTCCTCTAACAATATTGTTTGTATAAAACTTTACTCCCTCTCTTGGCCAAAAAACTAAGTGCACAGTCCCTATTAAACTCAGTTTAAACTGCTCACAACAGATTACTGCTGTTTTAGAGCACCCTCTGATGTAGAATATCCCTGTTACTGGGCGGGGGGAGGCTGGTTTCACTCACTTGTTAACACAAAATGGTGGCTGGGGGTACACTGCTTAACATACAGGTCTTAGCACAGAGCAAAGACGAAATTTGGAGGGAAAAACTGATAGTCACGGGGGATGAGAGGGAAAAACTACAGTTTGGGCTGCAAATCCCACAATTCAACAGGTTAAATGAAAGCAGTCATGGGCAGGAAAAACCACAAGTTCAAACACAGAAACAGGTGATAAATGATGCAATCATGGGCAGGTTAAAACTACAATTGTAAACTCTAACAACCACAGGCAAAGGCAGTTAACGAAAAATAAAAAAAGAAAGAAAAGATAATGCATCACAGGTAGGGAATATGTTTTCTAGCTTTTTTAGGAAAGAGACAGTACTAGTCTGCCTCCTTACCACTTCCTGGACTCTGCTCACTGCAATCTGGGGCATATGATGTACACTTATGTAAGTGGACACCTTGCACCAGTCCAGAAGACCCTTATGGTGATTTAAGAGGTCTCAGGCAACCTTAGAAAGCTCTCTACGTGGTAGCTGTGGAGAGCATATATTAAGAAAATGGTACAAGAACCACGACTGGAGTCATGACAATGTCGAGAGGATGTAGAAGTGCTGGGGATCCAAGGATCCAAAGAACCACCAAAGATGAGTAAGTAGGAGCCCCACGGAGAGCTTGTGCAGTTTGAGTACACAACCTTACAAGTCTACCAGTAAGTCGTGGTTGGATTTTTAAAGATTAAGGACCCTTCCCAGTTGACCCTGAAGAAACCCAGTGGAAGACAGAAAGTTGGCGAGCCACACTAATCGGGGATACCCTAGTACCCATGTTACCTACACCAGGGAAGCCGGGTGCATACTTGTGAAGTGGTGTCGGAAATCGCTGTTGTTTCCAATGGAGGACTTCAGGAAAGTGCCGCTGCTGGAAAAGGAGAAAGTGTCTGGTGGAATTTGAAGCTGGATTCTAGACGAGAAGTACCTGCAAGAAGAAGGGACAGAGTCTAGTGTCACTCCGGAGTGACCAGGAAGACTTGGAAGAGGAATGCCATCTGATGTTGGGTGTTGCAGTTGAGTTGACGAGGCTTTGGCTCTGCAGCTGTGAGGACCAGTCAATGCTGAGGAAGTCCAAGAGCCGGACACAAGCTGTTCCACATCAGATGTCGATTGCAGAGGGGTCGGTGTCCGGCGGGAGCACCAACAAGTCTTGGCAAATGCAACCCATGCAGAAGGTGCAATGTCAGGACCAGCAAGGTCCAGGGGAGCCAGGGCAGGCCCTGAGCAAACAAGGGAGCCCAACAGAAGTAAAGGTGACCCTCAAATGGGCCCACAGGCCAGAGGCACTGGGGTCACGAGAAGATCTCAAGCAGCTCACCAAAATATGTAGGCCACGATGCACACGATACGGTTTGGCTGAAGATTCTGGTCACAAGAGATGCTCGAGGTTGGGGCTACTTGGAGACCGAAGATCTTCTTGGAAAAAAGTCAACAAGCCTTTTCAACTGCAAGTAGACGCGTTGCACAGGGGTTGGGTTATTGCAACCCCCACAAGGAATACTGGCCTCAAACTTGGTGAAAGGGCGGGGCAGGCCTCAGGAGCTGTAGAAAACCACAACCTGTGTTGCAGAGTCATTTGGAGTCCGGAGGAGCTCAGGATCAGCAGACCAGTCAACTTAGTTGTGGTGCCTGCGAGTAGGGGAGTGACTCCTTTACTCCAATGGAAATTTCTTCAAGTGTTGTTGATGCTTCACATGCCTTGGAATGTTTCTGTATGATGCACAGGCAAAGACGATGCAGCAGACTGGAAGGGAGTTGAAGTCAGGCCCAAACGAAGTCCGGCGAAGTCCAGAGTGCCCAGACGGTAGAAGCGGTGGTGTCTGATCTGAATCTTATCTAGGGCTCCCGGTTTTATGGTATTTATATTTTTTGCCATTTACGTCTGTACTTACCCATATTTATTGTTTGCTAATTTTATCTGTATTCATCCATATTTATTTTGGGGTTTTTTGGAAAAATTATGCTGAAATTAGTATGTTTCCACATTTATTTAACCAATAAATATGCATTCATGCTCGAATGTCTGCCAGGTTTCGGTGCTGTGAACACTCGCAGAAGATAAATCAGTGCACAAATTTCACTAACAACCATGTGCATATCTACTGCTGTTAAAGCCTCTTTACTAAAATTCCTTTCTTTTTAAGCCCCCTTATCTATCAATCCACACATCTGTTGACCTGGAAGTCATGGCGGACAGTATTTCGAATTACTCAAAAAGCAACCTAAATTGTATTTTTAGCCACATTTAAAAAAAAATACAGACAAGAAAATCAATGTTTTCTGTCTGTATTTATCTTCAACAATCAGTCAAAAACCAGCAAACAGGGAGCCTTAATCTTATCCCACGACGGATCTAGAGACCTACACCCAGGTAAGCCTTAAGTACTCTAAGAACAGGGTTGGGAAGATTCAGGAGAGCCTCCCAGGGGTGGGTCTGGACAGAGGGGAGGTCACTCCCATGTCCTTTGTCCAGTTTCGTGCCAGAATGGGAGCCAATGGCTTCTGTGACTGGCTTGAACTGGACTATGCATGAGGACACCAAATGTGCCCCACATGCAGACTGAGAGGCGCTGGCAAGCGTACCCACCCTGTCCCAATACACTAAATCCTGTATGGGAGGTAATCACACCTCCCTGTGACAGGATGCCTATTGTTCTGCCTTCTCCTGCTCGAGCTTGGCTCAGCAGCAGGAGGGCAGAATCTTTTCTCTGGTCGGCAGCAACCCTTTTGTGCTGTCCGGGTCTGGAAGACTGGTACCTGGGACACGGAGAGCCTATTGGAAGGCTCTTCCAGTGAATGGAATCATACCTTCCACACAGTCTATGGTGTGGGGTATGATTCCAACACGACTGATACCAAGCATGACAGGATTCAGTGCAGCCAGTTTTGAGATGGTTGCGGCGTAATTACGCGGTACCCCTCTATATAGTATACGGCTGCTTCACTGACAACCCGGGAGAATGTACTCCGTAGGCTGTAGGGGCACCCTCTCACTTAAAACCAAGTTCGGGGTGGACTTTTCCCATGAGGCACAGGATCAAGACTGATTTGCATATAGCTGTGTCTGAACTGGGGTGGCAAAGTGAGCTAGAGAATGGTGATGGATTCACCTCAGATCTATGACTGGGGGTGAGTGTCTGAAAAGTTTCAGCACTCCTTCCATCATCTCCCTGTGTTTGCTTTGTTCGCCCTACGTTGACAGGGTATGCCCATACATGGGTCCCTTGCTTACTTTGCCATTGGATTCAAGCTAGCCTGGCTGATGAAGGTTATTACCCAGATACCCGTCGCAGGATGCTTTTTTCCGGTCCAGTGAACGCATGGCTTGGCAGTTTGGGCTGAACTGTTCCCTTGAGGCCCAGGGTCAAGACTGATTTGCATATAGCTGTGTCTGAACTGGGGTGGCAAAGTGAGCAAAAGGATGGTGATGGATTCAACCTAGATCTGTGACTGGGGGCGAGTGTCTGAAAAGTTTCAGCACTCCGTCCATCATCGCCTTGTGTTTGCTTTGCTCACCCTAAGTTGGCAGGGTATGGCCAGACGTGGGTCCCTAGCTTACTTTGCCACTGAATTTAAGCCTGCCTGGCTGATGAAGGTGTTACCCAGAAACCGGTCCCAGGATGCTTGTTTCCGCTATGGGTGAAAACATGGCTCGGCAGTTCAGGCTGGACTGTTCCCATGAGGCACAGGGTCAAGATTGATTTGCATATAGCTGTGTCTGAACTGGGGTGGCAAAGTGAGCTAAAGAATGTTTATGGATTCCACCCAGATCTGTGACTGGGGATGAGTGTCTGAAAAGTTTCAGCACTCCTTCCATGATCTCCTTGTGTTTGCTTTGCTTGCCTTAAGTTGGCAGGGTATGCCCAGACGTGGGTCCCTTGCTCACTTTGCCACTGGATTCAAGCTAGCCTAGCTAATGAAGGTGTTACCCAGAAACCGGTCCCAGGATGCTTGTTTCCGATCCAGTGAAGACATGGCTTGGCAGTTCGAGCTGGGCTGTTCCAATGAGGCACAGGGTCAAGACTAATTTGTATATAGCTGTGTCTGAACTAGGGTGCAAATTGAGCTAAAGAATGGTGATGGAGTCAACCCAGATCTGTGACTGGGGGCGAGTGTCTGAAAAGTTTCAGCACTCCGTCTATCATCTCCTAGTGTTTGCTTTGTTTGCCCTAAGTTGGCAGGGTATGGCCAGACGAGGGCCCCTTGCTTACTTTGCCACTGAATTCAAGCCTGCCTGGCTGATGAAGGGTGTTACTCAGAAACCGGTCCCAGGATGCATGTTTCTGGTCCAGTGAAAACATGGCTTGGCAGTTCAGGCTGGACTGTTCCCATGAGGCACAGGGTCAAGATTGATTTGCATATAGCTGTGTCTGAACCGGGGTAGCAAAGGGAGCTAAAGAATGGTGATGGATTCCACCCAGATCTGTGACTGGGGGCGAGTGTCTGAAAAGTTTCAGCACTCCATCCATCATCTCGTGTTTGCTTTGTTCGCCCTAAGTTCGCAGGGTATGCCCAGACGTGGGTCCCTTGCTCACTTTGCCACTGGATTCAAGCTAGCCTGGCTGATGAAGGGTATTACTCTGAAACCGGTCCCAGGATGCTTGTTTCCGGTCCAGTGAAGACATGGCTTGGTAGCTCAGGCTGAACTGTTCCCTTGAGGCCCAGGGTCAAGACTGATTTGCATATAGCTGTGTCTGAACTGGGGTTGCAAAGTGAGCTAAACAATGGTGATGGATTCAACCCAGATCTGTGACTGGGGGCAAGTGTCTGAAAAGTTTCAGCACTCCGTCCATCATCTCCTTGTGTTTGCTTTGCTCGCCTTAAGTTGGCAGGGTATGCCCAGACGTGGGTCCCTTGCTCACTTTGCCACTGGATTCAAGCTACCCAGGCTGATGAAGGGTGTTTCCCAGAAACCGGACCCAGTATGCTTGTTTCCGATCCAGTGAAGGCATGGCTTGGCAGTTCGAGCTGAACTGTTCCCATGAGGCACAGGGTCAAGACTGATTTGTATATAGCTGTGTCTGAACTAGGGTGGCAAATTGAGCTAAAGAATGGTGATGGAGTCAACCCAGATCTGTGACTGGGGGTGAGTGTCTGAAAAGTTTCAGCACTCCGTCCATCATCTCATTGTGTTTGCTTTGTTCGCTCTAAGTTGGCAGGGTATGGCCAGACGTGGGTCCCTTGCTTACTTTGCCACTGAATTCAAGCCTGCCTGGCTGATGAAGGTGTTACCCAGAAACCGGTCCCAGGATGCTTGTTTCCGCTACGGGTGAAAACATGGCTTGGCAGTTCAGGCTGGACTGTTCCCATGAGGCACAGGGTCAAGATTGATTTGCATATAGCTGTGTCTGATCTGGGGTGGCAAAGTGAGCTAAAGAATGTTGATGGATTCCACCCAGATCTGTGACTGGGGACGAGTGTCTGAAAAGGTTCAGCACTCCATCCATCATCTCGTGTTTGCTTTGTTCGCCCTAAGTTCGCAGGGTATGCCCAGACGTGGGTCCCTTGCTTACTTTGCCACTGGATTCAAGCTAGCCTGGCTGATGAAGGGTGTTATCCAGAAACCGGTCCCAGGATGCTTGTTTCTGGTCCAGTGAAGACTTGGCTTGGCAGTTTGGGCTGGACTGTTCCCATGAGGCACAGGGTCAAGAGTGATTTGCATATAGCTGTGTCTGAACTGGGGTGGAGAAAGTGAGCTAAAGAATGGTGATGGATTCAACCCAGATTTGTGACTAGGGGTGAGTGTCTGAAATGTTTCAGCACTCCGTCCATCATCTCCTTGTGTTTGCCCTGCCTTCAGGATTGCAAAGGCCTGCTATAGAGGTGACTTATAGGCTTTAAGTGCAGTGACCCTAGATATGGGATACCTATATCTGTAGTAAGTGGTGCTAGCACCAACTTACATGGGCTGCAACGGCAAGCCTGTAGTCCCACTTTAAATGGTCTCCCTTGGGTTGCATAATGCATGCTTCAGCCCATCGGAGACCTATGCCCTTGGTACCTTAGTACCATATATTGGACTGTATGATGGTACCCCAGTATCCAATCTGAGATTTACCTAAGTACTGATCATAACAATTTAGGGAGAAAGCAGATAGACTGGGGTCCTGATTAGCAGGATCCCAGTCAGACTAGCCAGTAACAGCTTAGCACCAGATAAAAGGGGGGGTAACGATAGAAGTAGATCCTACTTTCCTACAGTGGGAGAGAGGGGAGAGAAAGCCTCAGGGATGAGATGAAAGGAAGGAGAAACTCTTCAGTGGAGAGCCGAGGAAGCAGGAAGAGCTGCAGACAGAGAGGTGAGAGGAATATATTAAACTGTAGAAGGAGATACCATAATTGCACCAAGAATGAAGAAATCTTTAATTCCTTGGTGGTAGCGCAGAGGAAAAAGGTGAATGAGAGAACCATGCGAAAGAAGAGGAGGTGTTACTGTGAAATGATATATATAGGGATGGGATTATTGAGGATTATTGATAGCATTTTCTTACAATTGTTTTGGGAGGTGTTGCTGTAAAGGTGGCTGGGGTGTGTTTCTGTGTGACATGAGATGTTACTTTGGGGTCATGAGTGATGTCTTACTGTTAGTGACACGGGGGTGGTACCGTGATCAATTTTGGGGAGGTGTTGGTATAAGACGCTAGGAAGTATTACTTTGATTGCTGTTGGGCGTTGTTGCTGAGTGTGGCAATGGGCATGTAATTCTGTGAAGTGTTTTGGGTATATTAGGGAGGCACTACTTTGATCTATGACAGTATAGGAGTTATTATGACAGCAGTGTTGTGGTGGACAGGCTACTGACCTAGTCAGGCCAGTGTCTGTCTTCTTCACTGCATGTGTTCACATGTTCAAAAATCCCTATTTATATTAGTTTCACCAAAGTGGTGTTGTGTATGTGCTCCTATTCAAGCCCCAGTTACCATGTAAATAAAAGCTGCCTACGAGCAAATTATTTTGTGCAGCTCATGTTCACAATACACAAGACTGTTCTAGTGACATCACAACTCTCAGGTTTAGTAAGTCCACGTGGCAGATGCACATCCTTTTCAGGGGTTTGTTTGGCATAATGGCACATGCAACCCTGTTTTAGGTTTGCGTACAGCGCGCATGCGTGGTCTGTGAAAGCTATTGTGAATTTTGTTAAAGCTTAAAAACAGGTCTAGAACCCATCCCATACTTCCTGCTACTTACCATATACAGGCTCCCACATGGCTCTCATTTCCTTGCTTCTCATTGGTCAGGGCCCCCTGCTGCTTCCACTTTCTCTTAGGCTCTTCCTGTTGCCCCGACGTCCATTTCTATCTCTGTGGTCAGTGTCCTTCCGCTAGCCGATGCTTGTAGAAGTACTTTTTTTTGTTTAATCTAGCACTCCTTAAGAGTTTGTAGGCCCTTTCTACCTTTCATCAGGCCCTAGCTACCCTTACTGATCCCTTCCACCCTGTCTCCCGTCCTTGTTCTTTGTCCTGTCCCTACTACCCCCTCTCTCTTTGTTGTTGCTTGTGGTTCCTGCTGGTGTTGAAATCTGTGCTCTGCCTGAGATGTGTGAACCTCTAACATGTCTCCGTGGCTTAGCACACAAGCAGTAGCAATCTCCACCGTGGCACACTTAGCCTTTTAAGTGTTCAATCAATCAGGGAATTGTAAGCGCACTACTCACCTGTGAGGGTCTCAAGGCGCTCCAAAACTTTAAAAGCGAAAACATCAGTTAGCATTTGTTTGAAGCTCTGGCTTTTTGCAACACGTTATATATCACTTTATGGTTATAAAAGCAAATAAGAGTACTATCCATAAATTATTTATATGTGGATTATAAAGGCACAGTGTGTCATAGAAATGTCTTATTTCAATAAGTCTAAATGTCCCGATTAGGTTTTGATCTCCTCTTCTATCCTCAACACCAGTCGAATTAACCCCCAGATGCATCAAGCATCCATTTTGCGATTCCTTATTAGCGAAAAATAAGGAATCGCTAATGAGGAATAGCAAAATGCTATGCAAGAAGAAATCACTTTAAAAATAGCGATTTCTTAAAATTCCTTAATTGTGATTCGCAAAGTGCGAGTCGCAATTAAGGAATACCTCCCCATTCATTTCTATGGGCCTAGAGGCATAGCAATGAATGGGAAGACATTCTCAATTTGCGAATCGCAATTAGAGAATCGCAAAATGAGAATGCGATTTCAAGGGTGCAGGGGTGTCCAAAGGACACCGTTGCATCCCTGAAATTGATCTGTGCACATATGTTGCGCACAACATGAAACTTTGAAAAATGCACTTTAGTGCATTTTTCAAAGTTTTTGCAAATTACCATGAACTTGAATTTCATGGTAATTTGCGAGCCCTATTAGCGAAATCGCTATTTTATAAACTTTAATGCATTGCATTTAAGGAATCTCAATTTGAGATTCCTTAAATGCAAGTAATTGCAATTTAGCGAATTCTTAATTTGCGATTTTTGCATTTGGGATGATGCATCCCAAATGCAAAAATACCGGTCGCAAACGGGCAGATTCTGAGAATCTGCCCCTTTGCGAGCGGTTTTTGGCTTCATGCATCTGGGCCATAGTCTGATATGAGACCTTGAACTGGATTACAGGGGGTTCTGATTCGCTGGATAGAATGTCCATTTGGAAAATGGTACATTCCATCGAGTCTGGAAGTGGGCCAAAGTGCAGTTGTCGAGAAAGCTGTAAACGAGACTATGAAAGAGTTTCATGGCTTGTTCATTACTGGGAGGCAACTTTCAATAAAGTTGCAGAATATCATAAACCAGTAGAAAAAGGCACTAGCCTTTCTATGCAGCACCAGCCCGAGGCCATACCACTTAGAAAAAACTGCACTGTGAGGTCAGCTGCAGCATGAACGTGCATGAGGATCACACTTCCGCCTGTTGAGGGAACAGTGTAACGTATACATTGATATGGACTTGCGTTGCGGCCCCAGTTGCTTGGCTCATTTACCTATAAAAGAAAGTAATTTAATTCATAAATGTTTTACATATGAGTGGCACTTTACATCTCCTATTCCCACAACTGCAAGGTGCTGAGCCCCACAACAAAAACACCTCTCTATTTACCAGTACTTAATTTGTATAAAAATAAGTGCCAGGGCTCTCGTCAGGGCACCAATGCAACTTGCACCACACAATGCCCCTGCCATGCTGCCAATGATAGTAACAACACAAGTACTAATCATCACACTCCTCCGAGTGGGACATTTCGGACTATTCCAGGCCCCCAAAGCTTTAAGAATGGCTTGGGAGGCAGGTATTAGTCATTTTTAATGTATATTCAATTAATAATTGACTGTTGTTGTGGTCATCTCAAACAGTGCCACCTTGTGGTAGACTATCACAAGCACTGGTGTTAACAATTGTGTGCTGGTGCCGAGCAACGGAAACAACTGGCTCAAATTAATCACCGCTATTTACTCATAAAAGCCAGCAACATTGGTGTACATCATTTTACAACAAATGTCAACCACACAACCTCCAACAGTGTTGCGTGCTACTTGAGCCGCTTGGCAGAGCCATTATTCGCAGAGAGATACATTAGGCTCTGCCTGTTGCAAACCACATGGATGCTGCACATATTTCTCTGCTGTGCTGGGACTCAATGTAAAACAGTGTGGTCATGACGAGCTCAGCTCGTCATCAGCACAGCTCCACTGTACCTCATGACGAGCTGAGCTTGTCAAGAGCATCGAAGGGGTAAATAATACTCACCAGTCACATATCCACGCCCTCCTCCCGCTGTCCGTGCTTTCCACTCCCTGCCCTCCTCCTGCTGTCTGTGCTTTATTTACCAAATATACCTACCACCTTTCTCCTCCTGCTTGCCGCTGTGCTGTTTTTACACATATTGCACAGCAGCGTGGGCTGCTAGGCAACATGGCTTAAAGAAAAAAAGTGCTATGAAGTAGCCAACTTTGGCCTCGTCATCACACTTTTTTTTTTAAACTTTAATCCATGTTGCACAGCAGCCAGCACTGCAGCGCAAACTCTCTAAAAAAGCACTGGCAAAGCCAAAAGATTTTGCATTGGCGAAACCTATTGGCTTTGTCAATGCATGTTAAAGCCATGCTTGATCATGGCTGGACTAAGAATGCAAACCAGCCCTGGTAATTAAGTCGGGCCAGCGCTTGGTGTGGGGAGGGCAGGCGTTGGGCTGTGCTGGTGGGAAACACTGTTGCGTTTCTGTTACAGAGGCCAATGTTGCAACACTGCTGCAAACCTGTCCCCCAGTAACAAAAACAGCCCCCACCAAGAAAATGGCTGGTGCCCACTACAGCCAGTCCAGCCCTGTGACTGATCTGATGTGATAATTCAATACGTCCATTTTGTTTTTTATGTGCAAGAGAAATTATTCTGCCCTGGAATGTCAGTGTATTTTTAAAACTATTTTCAGGCTTGTTTCTCTTTGTGCTAGTTCTGGCATTAGGCTGAGTTGATTGAGGCGTGGCGCACAGCGTGAAGTTTATCAACAATTGTTAGGAAAAGTAAGCAGGTGTCGGTTTTAAGGTGCTCCTGCAGGTGGCGTAACTGTTCACTGGTACGCCCTAAATGGTTGAGGGGTTGAGTGCGCTACTGGGGTGTAGGCGCATCCCTGTGGTGGGCACACTTGTATGGAGCTGTGTGTAACAAAACAACACAGTGGTTTCCAGGCAGTTAGTTCAAATAAAGTTCCATGGTGAAGGGTTTCAAAGGTTTTAATCAAAATTCTTCAATTGAAATGTTTCATATTCAATTCATATGAATTAGCAGACCATCAGTTTAATCCATTAGAAACTGTAAATGGCTCCGATGCATTTCGGACAAAGGTGTCCTTTCTCAAGGAGCACTAGAACAAAGAGGATATGTAAAACCAAATCACTATATTTAATATCAACATACATGACATGCATCACTGTTTATATAGGTGACTCTATGTGTGTACCATATGTGTCCAATAGTGGAATGAACAAGAATAAAAACATGCAGAGAGCGACGTCTCCCCAGAGACATAAAAGTGAAGTTTCATCAAGGTGCAAGAGTTGAGAAACGGAAAAAAAGAAAGTAACCGGGGTGCTTTAAACACAGGTCAGAAATATAAATATTGCGCAAGTGTCGACATTGTGAACTAAGAGTGATGGTGTCCGGTTTAAACGGAAGGAAAAGTGAAGCGTGGCGGGATAACACGGAGTGGGTGGTTAAAGAAACGGAGCGATTAGATAGTGAAAGTGACAGCTTTAAGGAGCTTCGAACCGGGCTTACTGGGTAACTTGCGGTGTGCTCAGCGCTCCTGGAAGGAACAAAGAATCACCGTTATAAATCCTATGGCGGGTGATAGTGAAGTGGAGAGTTATGCGACCTACGAAAAAACACTTACTAGGTCTGCCGGTGTGGCGGAGCCGAGTGGTGGGTTCCGGGAAAGCAGAACTCCGCGTGGTAGATGCGGAGTTTTGATGAGTGGTGAAAAGGTGGGGGAAACTAAAGAGGGACTATAGGAAAGAAGGGTGAAGTGAGTTTCAGCGTTAGGTGAGGGAAGTAGCCATGTTGGAAGGGAGGATACAAAGCCCAAAAGGTCCCGTGGGGAAGTGAATGTTAAACAAAGTGGCATGTAGATCCAAACGGCAAAACAAAGTCAAAATGCATCAATAAATGCCCGAGGGCGGCATTACAGGTAACAACTTAGTTCTGTCCGGTCATTGAGACCGAAAGGCTTCTGAGATTGCAGCCTGTATATCCAGGCGGTTTCCCTTTGCAACAACGCCTTATTGTTGTCTCTGCCTTCTGTTTTGGGGACAATCTCGAGGACCATGTATTTGAGTTGAGCCACGTTATGATTGGCTTCGTTGAAATGGATGGCAATGTTAGATTTTATGTTTTTGGTCCTTGGTATATTGCATTAGCCAATACTTTTTGATTTGACTAAAATTAAATGTATACTATACTTGAAAGGGTTATTAGTCAGTCCTCTTCCTCCATTGATCTTTTGTTGTGACATTCACATTTTTCTTCAGGTCTCTACAGCACACAGCTTGGGGCATTAGTTCAGCCTCCTTCTGCCACTGGCTAACTTCACGCTGTGATGGCATTACACACAAAATAGTTCGCTCCACTGCCAGGGACTGCGATGTCAGTGTGCTTTTTAAGACCAAAAATATTATTGCTTTCAGTCATTGTTTTTTTGTGGGGTTTTTTCAATATTATGGACAGCTTTGCAACTATCCCCTCAAAAAGTTTAACAAGAACAATGACAGATTATTCAGGCATTTACAAAACCAAAAGGCTGCCAACTTCATTGACTTTACCAATGCTTATTGTATTTACAGTGGGGTGCCTCTGGTTTCAAGGAATTGAGTCCATCGGATAGAGAAGGCAAGGGGAGCCAGCAAAGGTTTTGACTAAAAGGCGTATGGGCTGCCAGAAGAGAAGAATAACACTCGAATACTATGGAATGTTTACATCTGCCTGGAGTTTCCCCTTTAAGTCAAAGAAATTCCCAGCGGGGCAGCGCTTTCCAAGAACTCGGCTGTATATCATGTTTCTAAGAAGCGTGAAAGATAAACTCGTATTTTTTTTTTAAAGAAAAAAAAGAGGAGTGCCTTGCGTGTTTTGGTATGAATGAGCCTGTTCCGCAGAAGTGGCCAATAAGCGAGTAGCGAACTCACTGACCCCTTGGTTGTACTCTCTGATTGGATCCAGTTGGGGCCTCTCATAGCTTCTCACAGCACAGAGCGCAAAAAAAAAATACTGCTACATTCAGCTGCGTAGGGTTAAAGTTACCAGATGGCTCAATGCCGCCCAAAACGCACCTCTGCAATCCTGGGGCTTGATTGTTTCCAGGTTTGTTCCAGTGGGTGAACAAACGCTCAGCTGCACTACGACTCCCAGGATTCATTAGGCTACTAAAGATTAAGGAGCAGATGTGGGGAAACGGCCAGAGTTGCCGATTTTGGAAACGGGAATCTAGGTTCGAATCTTCGCGTCGGCTCAGAATCCTGTAATTCTAGGCACATTATTTTAATCTCTGCGTGCCTACAAAGAATCTGTCCTTGTGTAATGTAACGGGTGCACGTAAAGCGCTCTGATGCCTTCGGGTTTCATTTGCGCAACTTAAAAATGCACAACAACAAAAATACAGCAAGGCTGCAAGTGATTGGTGGCAGATTAATGGTTAACTGATATAGTGCCTTGCGTGTATTGGTATGAATGAGCCTGGTCCGTAGAAGCGGCCAATAAGGGAGAAGCGAACTCACTGACCCCTTGGTAGTACACTCTGATTGGATCCAGTTGGGGCCTCTCATAGCTGTTTACAGCACACGTATGCAAAACCATAAAAAAATAGTGCTACATTCAGCGGCGTAGGGTTAAAGTGACCAGATCACTCAATGCTCCCAAACACGTACCTCTTCAGTCCTGGGCCTTTAATTTACCCATTATTGTTTCCAGGTTTGTTAGTTCCAGCGGATGAACTAACGCTCAGCTGCACTACGACTCCCAGGATTCATTCAACTATTAAGGAGCAGATGGTGGGTGGGGAACGGCCAGAGTTGGCGCCTTTGGAAACGGGAGCTAGGTTCGAATATTCTCCTCGGATCAAAATCCTGTATTTCTAGGCAAATTATTTAATCTCCCAGTGCCTAAAAAGAAATTGCCCTTGTGTAATGTGTAATGTAACTAGTGCTTTAATAAAGTGCTCTGATTCGTTCGGGTTAAATTCGAGCTACTTAAAAATGCGCAAAAAACCCCACTTAGGGGCAGATTTACAATAACTGGCGCATCCCTGCATATCAGCAGGGATGCGCAAGTTATGCGTCACGGCTCCGCCACCATGTATATGCCGCATTTATAATGCGGCACACCATGGGCGAAAAACACGCATCTGTGCCATAAAGGCGGCGCATTGCGTGAGTTGCGTCGCAAGCACGACGCAGCTCCAGCAATGCTCTGGGGGGCCCTATCTTTACAATGCTGCGTCAATCCTTACGCCTGCTTTAAGCAGGCGCAGGGTTTTGACGCAGCATGGGCTAAAAAGTGACTGAGTGAAATCTTGTAGAAGGTGCCGGAACGTCCCCCCTGCGCAAGAACGCCTACTTCTGGCGTAGGGCTTTACAACGTGACGCATCTCTCAGATGTGTCACGTTGTAAATACCCCGCAGCATGGCACATCTTTTGCGCTGCCGCTGCATCACAAATGGGGAAAACCACCCATCCCTGTTTTTACAGGAAAACACTTACTAGGCCTTGCAGTTTAACCATTTCCTTTATACATATGCCATAAAAATTCCCAGCGTGCTTAGTCCTGCCAACTGAAAACAAGCACTTGCAAATGTCTTACCCAGTTGCAGTCCGTGGAGGGAGTTCTGTGGGGTGGAAAGGCGGGGCGGGGGAGGGGCAGGATGGGGGGTAGTAAACACCGGAATATGGATGATTGCAGGTAAGTAAACAATGAAATGAATAAAACAAATTTTGTTGCGTGCCCTGCATTTCAAAATGAGATGCAGCGCGCACTACGAAATTCGTTTTATTAATTTAATTGTTTACTTACTTGCAATCATCCATATTCCGGTGTTTACTACCCCCCACCATGCCTCTCCCCTGCCCCGCCTTTCCGCCCCACGGAACTCCCTCCACGGGCCGCAGCTGGTCTTACCTATGCTAGAGCTATTGTCTATGCCAATGTCTTTTAGCCATGTTGTACAGCTCCATGGCTCCTGTTCAACATGGCTAAAAGTTAGTGGTGTGGTATAGAGTAGAGTGGCGTAGAGAAGAGGGGAGTAGAGGGGCATGGAGTAGAGTAGCATGAAGTGTAGAAGAGTAGAGTGGCATAAAGTTGAGAGTGGCATAGAGTAGAGTGCATAGTGTAGAGTAGAGTGGCGCAGTGTAGAGGGAAGTGGCGCAGAGTGGAGAGGTGTGGTGTGAAGTAGAGTGCCATTGTGTGGAGTTGAGTGGCGTAGAGTGGGTTGGCATAGAGTGGAGTAGAGTGATGTAGAGTAGAGTGACGTATAATGTCGCGGAGTAGAGTGGTGTGGGGTGGAGAGGCGTAGAGTGGGTGGTGGCATACAATATAGTGGTGTAGAGTGGAATGGTAGAGTTTAGTGGCGTAGAGTGGAGTGGCTCAGAGTAGAGTAGTGTAGAATGGAGTGGTGTGGAGTGGAGTTTAGTGACGTAGAGTAAAGAGGCATGGCATGGAGCAGAGTGGCTAAATCAGAGTGGGCTGGAGTGGCATGAAGTGATATAAAGTAGAGACATGTAGATTAGAGTGGCAGAGTGAAGTGATGTAGAGTGGAGCGGCATAGAGTGGAATGGCGCAGAGTAGAGGTGAGTGGAGTGGTGTAGAGTGAAATGGAGTGGCATAGTGTTGGAGTGGTGTATAGTGGAGTGACGTAGAGTGGACGGGTGTAGAGTGGAGTGGCATGGAGTCAAGAGGAGTCGCACAGAATAGAGTGGTGTAGAGTAGAGAGGAATGGCGTAGAGTGGCATAGAGTGGAGAGTGTAGAAGGGAGTGGCATACAGTGGAGTGACACAGAGTAGAGTGGCATAGAATAGAGTGAAGCAGAGTCAAGTAGCTTGGAGTGGCATAGAGTGTAGTGTAGTGGCTTAAAGTGGTGTTGAGTGGAATGGTATAGAGTAGAGTGGCATGGAGAGGAGTGGAGTGGCATAGGGTAAAGTGGAGTGGTGAGGATTGGCATGGCATAATGTTCAATGGCATAGAATCATGTAGAGTGGAGTGGCATAGAATGCAGTGGTGTAGAGTAAAGTAGAGTGCATAGAGTAGAGTGATGTAGAGTAGAACAGCGTTGCATGACATGGAATGGAGTTGAGTGGAGTGGCATCAAGTGGTGTGGCATAGAGCTGAGTGCTGTAGAGTAGAATTGTGTGGAGTGAAGTGATGTAGAGTAGCGTGGTGTGGCATGGAGTGGTTTAGAGCAGGGTGGCATGGAATGGCATAGAGTGAGGTGAAATGGAGTGGCGTAGAGTGACATGACAAAAAACTGAAAGCTCACGTTTTTAGAACCAATGTCATACGAATCCAATTTTTGTTCTCATTTAGGTACTGTAATAGTATAAGCAGGCTAATAAGTACCAGAAGGAAAGAAAACAAATTGATGTTCTACTCATACATTGAACCAGGAATCTTGAGAGCTGTGCTGATTTAGCTTCCAACATATCCACATATCCACATCTGATAATATTTGAAACTGGAGAAGGATTTACTTGCTGTGTTTTTTATTTTAACATCACAGTGCAAAAGCAGTTTGCAGCATATTGTGCCCTGGTACAAAGAAAAGTCTCTTTGCTCTATTCTTTGTTTATTGATATAACAAAATTGATTAACCTCAGTTTTAGGTCTTGCCTGGCAACAGCTTTAGATTTTAGGTTAACCTAATTTTTTCCCTATAAATTCATAATAATCAAAATGGTGCCTCCACTATGCACAGTCTTATCATCAATAATGTAATTTCAAATGTTACAGTTATGTTATCAATGATGTCATGGAAGTAGTGTAATATGTGGAGTAATTAGCAGTGCATGGCCAGGGCGTTGGATATAGTTACATTAAGGCACAAGTTATAGTTACTTGAGAGAACTATCACTGGTGAATTTCAGTGGTTTTCTTAATTTAAAACTGTATGTTTCAACTCACATTTTCACCTAACTATAACATCCCTTTAACCTTTACTTTTTTTCAGTGAATTTCTAAGGTTTAAAAAAAAATGGAAAGTAAGATATTACCCTACCTAACTACAACTGTACTTTACCTTTTGTTTTTTTAAATGAATTTCCAGGGTTCTTTTTAATGTAAAGTAATATTTTATTACCATATGTAAGGCAAACCCCAACCGCACATGGCCGAAGGCCCTGCCCCAAACCTCCTGCGAGCACCCTACCCCCACAGTGCACGGCCTTTGGCCTTGCAGGAAATGGGGTTGAGAGCAAACCTGCCCAAACCCCCTTCAAGTGCCCTACCTCCCGCTGTGATTGGCCTTTTGGCATGAGCAGAATGCCGTTGTTCATGCAGGTCCTGGTCACAGTCCGGTAAACTTACAGACATTGTTAAAGAGTCACACCACCAAAATATGAAAAGTGGTCCTATTGACTTTCTGAAGGACATGAGCATATCAGTATATATTTATAAAGATCTATCATCTTTGTAAAAAAATCACAAATATTTTTAATCAAATTTATATTTTAGGAATTCACACAATGCACTATTTAATATTAGTGATTTTTTATTAAAAAAAGTTTAATAAAGTTTGAATTAAAAAATAAAATCAATGGTTGTGAGTCTTTCTTTTAACATAGTTTTTATGATTGCATTGTATGGGCTGTAAAATGTTAAAAGAAAAACTCAGAGACTTTTTTAAAAAAAGAAAACCAATACATCTCTGAGTCTTTCTTTTAACATTTGAAAGCCCACAAATTGCATTCAGACAAACAACTGCAAAAGGATCTTGCACTCCAGCTGAAGAGAATTGAGCTCTAACTAGGAGTGTTAAAAAAAAAATATTGCACGTTCTCCCGGGGTCATGGATTTAATGACCAAGGAGATTTACTGTTTTTTTAAAATGGTGGGGGGCTGCTGCACTCCTTGCAGCCCCCTACAGCATCACAAAAATGCTTGGTGGTGCCCCTGCCCCTTCTAGGGCCATCATCAAGCTGCAACAAAATTTAAATAGCCCTCGGAGGGCATTTTGGGCCACTCCTTCAAGGATCAGTTATAATAAATAAACGACTTCTGCCGCAACTTTATTATTCACTTCTTTAGAAACATTTTTGTGGTTGTCCCAGTGCTACCTGGGAAACTTGCATAACTTTTTGTTTGGTTAAAGTTACATTATAGTTAAGTAAGAATTTAAATGACAATGTAACGTTTTAAGTATAAACAAGCATTGGAAATGCAATAGGTCTCGGATTTATTTGAGTTAGAGCTAATGGCATTGTAAATGGCAATGTCTTTTAGCCATGTGTTATGGAGTGTATGCATGTGGTGTGTAGTGGATTTATGTGGTTTGGATTGGAATTGTTCACCCTGCACACTCACACACTGTTCACCCTGCACACTGACACACTGTTCACCCTGCACACACACACTGTTCACCCTGCACACACACACTGTTCACCCTGCACACACACACTGTTCACCCTGCACACACACACTGTTCATCCCACACACACACTTTCACACTGCTCACCCTGCACACTCACACACTGCTCACCCTGCACACACACACTGTTCACCCTGCACACACACACTGTTCATCCTACACACACACTCTCACACTGCTCACCCTGCACACTCACAAACTGCTCACCCTGCACACTCACACACTGCTCACCCTACACACTCACACACTGCTCACCCTAAACACTCAAACACTGCTCACCCTACACACTCACACACTGCTCACCCTACACACTCACACACTGCTCACACTCACACACTGCTCACCCTACACGCTCACACACTGCTCACCTTGCACGCTCACACAATGTTCACCCCGCACGCTCACACACTGTTAACCCTGCATACTCACACACTGCTCACCCTGCACGCTCACACACTGCTCACACTACACACTCACACACTGCTCACCCTAAGTAATGCGAAAAGACCTAGCACTGCCCTTTGGCCTGTGTTGTAATCGTACAGTAGGTTGTGAGTAGTTGTGCTTGATTGGTTGAGGCGTCCCCTCCTTGCTGCTCCCCTCACAGAGGGCCGGCTGCCTCAATGAAGCTCCCAAGACATGTGTTCAGCTGTTCTTTGTTTTAGCTCCTGTGTGTCAGTGCACCGTGTAAGCGCACAAGCATACCCTCCTCTCTCTGGAACAGTCATTTTGCACTCTGCCCTCCACACTCTGCCCTCAACAGCACTCTGCCCTCAACAGCACTCTGCCCTCAACAGCACACAGCACTCAACAGCACTCTGCCCTCAACAGCACGCAGCACTCAACAGCACACAGCACTCTGCCCTCAACAGCACTCTGCCCTCAACAGCACACAGCACTCAACAGCACACAGCACTCTGCCCTCAACATCACCCTCCCCTCAACAGCACTCTGCCCTCAACAGCACTCTGCCCTCAACAGCACTCTGCCCTCAACAGCATTCTGCACTCAACAGCATTCTACACTCTGCACTCAACAGCACACAGCACTCTGCACTCAACAGCACACAGCACTCTGCACTCAACAGCACTCTGCCCCCAACAGCACTCTGCCCCCAACAGCACTCTGCCCACAACAGCACTCTGCCCACAACAGCACACAACACTCTCCAGCACACAGCACTCTTCACTCAACAGCACTCAGCACTTAACAGCACTCAACAGCACTCAACAGCACTCAACTGCCCTCAACTGCCCTCTGCCCTCAACAGCACTCTGCCCTCAACAGCACTCTACCCTCAACAACACTCTGCACTCAACAGCACTCTGCACTCAACAGCACACAGCACTCAACAGCACACAGCACTCAACAACACACAGCACTCTGCACTCAACAGCACTCTGCACTCAACAACACTCTGCACTCAACAGCACACAGCACTCTGCACTCAACGGCACTCAACAGCACTCTGCACTCAACAGCACTCTGCCCTCAACAGCCTTCAACAGCACTCTGCCCTCAACAGCACTCTGCCCTCAACAGCACTCTGCCCTCAACAGCACTCTACCCTCAACAGCACTCTGCACTCAACAGCACACAGAACTCAACAGCACACAGCACTCAACAACACACAGCACTCTGCACTCAACATCACTCTGCACTCAACAACACTCTGCACTCAACAGCACACAGCACTCTGCACTCAACAGCACTCAACAGCACTCTGCACTCAACAGCACTCTGCCCTCAACAGCCCTCAACAGCACTCTGCCCTCAACAGCACTCTGCCCTCAACAGCACTCTGCCCTCAACAGCACTCTGCACCCAACAGCACACAGCACTCAACAGCACACAGCACTGCACTCAACAGCACTCTGCACTCAACAGCACTCTGCCCTCAACAGCACTCTGCCCTCAACAGCATACAGCACTCAACAGCGTACAGCACTCTGCCCTCAACAGCACTCTGCACTCAACAGCACACAGCACTCTGCACTCAACAGCACTCTGCCCTCAACAGCACTCTGCCCTCAACAGCCCTCAACAGCACTCTGCCCTCAACTGCACTCTGCCCTCAACAGCACTCTGCACTCAACAGCACACAGCACTCAACAGCACACAGCACTGCACTCAACAGCACTCTGCACTCAACAGCACTCTGCCCTCAACAGCACTCTGCCCTCAACAGCACACAGCACTCAACAGCACACAGCACTCTGCCCTCAACAGCACTCTGCCCTCAACAGTACTCTGCCCTCAACAACACTCTGCCCTCAACAGCACACAGCACTCAACAGCACTCTGCCCTCAACAGCACACAGCACTCAACAGCACATAGCACTCAACAGCACACAGCACTCTGTCCTCAACAGCACTCTGCCCTGAACAGCACACAGCACTCAAAAGCACACAGCACTCTGCCCTCAACAGCACCCTGCCCTCAACAGCACTTTGCCCTAAACAGCACTCTGCCCTCAACAGCACTCTGCCCTCAACAGCACTCTGCCCTCAACAGCACTCTGCACTCAACAGCATTCTGCACTCAACAGCATTCTGCACTTAACAGCATTCTGCACTCAACAGCACTCTGCCCTCAACAGCACTCTGCACTCAACAGCATTCTGCACTCAACAGCATTCTGCACTCTGCACTCAACAGCACTCTGCACTCAACAGCACTCTGCACTCAACAGCACACAGCATTCTGCACTCAACAGCACACAGCACTCTGCACTCAACAGCACTCTGCCCACAACAGCACTCTGCCCCCAACAGCACTCTGCCCCCAACAGCACTCTGCCCCCAACAGCACTCTGCCCGCAACAGCACACAGCACTCTCCAGCACACAGCACTCTGCACTCAACAGCACTCAGCACTCAACAGCACTCAACAGCACTCAACTGCCCTCAACAGCACTCTGCACTCAACAGCACTCTACCCTCAACAGCACTCTGCACTCAACAGCACACAGCACTCAACAGCACACAGCACTCAACAACACACAGCACTCAACAACACACAGCACTCTGCACTCAACATCACTCTGCACTCAACAACACTCTGCACTCAACAGCACACAGCACTCTGCACTCAACAGCACTCTGTCCTGAACAGCACACAGCACTCAACAGCACACAGCACTCTGCCCTCAACAGCACCCTGCCCTCAACAGCACTTTGCCCTAAACAGCACTCTGCCCTCAACAGCACTCTGCCCTCAACAGCACTCTGCCCTCAACAGCACTCTGCACTCAACAGCATTCTGCACTCAACAGCATTCTGCACTTAACAGCATTCTGCACTCAACAGCACTCTGCACTCAACAGCACACAGCACTCAACAGCACACAGCACTCAACAACACACAACACTCTGCACTCAACATCACTCTGCACTCAACAACACTCTGCACTCAACAGCACACAGCACTCTGCACTCAACAGCACTCTGTCCTGAACAGCACACAGCACTCAACAGCACACAGCACTCTGCCCTCAACAGCACCCTGCCCTCAACAGCACTTTGCCCTAAACAGCACTCTGCCCTCAACAGCACTCTGCCCTCAACAGCACTCTGCCCTCAACAGCACTCTGCACTCAACAGCATTCTGCACTCAACAGCATTCTGCACTTAACAGCATTCTGCACTCAACAGCACTCTGCCCTCAACAGCACTCTGCACTCAACAGCATTCTGCACTCAACAGCATTCTGCACTCTGCACTCAACAGCACTCTGCACTCAACAGCACTCTGCACTCAACAGCACACAGCATTCTGCACTCAACAGCACACAGCACTCTGCACTCAACAGCACTCTGCCCACAACAGCACTCTGCCCCCAACAGCACTCTGCCCCCAACAGCACTCTGCCCGCAACAGCACACAGCACTCTCCAGCACACAGCACTCTGCACTCAACAGCACTCAGCACTCAACAGCACTCAACAGCACTCAACTGCCCTCAACAGCACTCAACTGCCCTCAACAGCACTCTACCCTCAACAGCACTCTGCACTCAACAGCACTCTACCCTCAACAGCACTCTGCACTCAACAGCACTCTGCACTCAACAGAACACAGCACTCAACAGCACACAGCACTCAACAACACACAGCACTTTGCACTCAACAGCACTCTGCACTCAACAACACTCTGCACTCAACAGCACACAGCACTCTGCACTCAACAGCACTCAACAGCACTCTGCACTCAACAGCACTCTGCCCTCAACAGCCCTCAACAGCACTCTGCCCTCAACAGCACTCTGCCCTCAACAGCACTCTGCCCTCAACAGCACTCTGCCCTCAACAGCACTCTGCCCTCAACAGCACTCTGCACTCAACAGCATTCTGCACTCAACAGCATTCTGCACTTAACAGCATTCTGCACTCAACAGCACTCTGCCCTCAACAGCACTCTGCACTCAACAGCATTCTGCACTCAACAGCATTCTGCACTCTGCACTCAACAGCACTCTGCACTCAACAGCACTCTGCACTCAACAGCACACAGCATTCTGCACTCAACAGCACACAGCACTCTGCACTCAACAGCACTCTGCCCACAACAGCACTCTGCCCCCAACAGCACTCTGCCCCCAACAGCACTCTGCCCGCAACAGCACACAGCACTCTCCAGCACACAGCACTCTGCACTCAACAGCACTCAGCACTCAACAGCACTCAACAGCACTCAACTGCCCTCAACAGCACTCAACTGCCCTCAACAGCACTCTACCCTCAACAGCACTCTGCACTCAACAGCACTCTACCCTCAACAGCACTCTGCACTCAACAGCACTCTGCACTCAACAGAACACAGCACTCAACAGCACACAGCACTCAACAACACACAGCACTTTGCACTCAACAGCACTCTGCACTCAACAACACTCTGCACTCAACAGCACACAGCACTCTGCACTCAACAGCACTCAACAGCACTCTGCACTCAACAGCACTCTGCCCTCAACAGCCCTCAACAGCACTCTGCCCTCAACAGCACTCTGCCCTCAACAGCACTCTGCACTCAACAGCACACAGCAATCAACAGCACACAGCACTGCACTCAACAGCACTCTCCACTCAACAACACTCTGCACTCAACAGCACTCAACAGCACTCTGCCCTCAACAGCACTCTGCCCTCAACAGCATACAGCACTCAACAGCGCACAGCACTTAACAGCACACAGCACTCAACAGCACACAGCACTCAACAGCACACAGCGCTTTGCACTCAACAGCACTCTGCACTCAACAACACTCTGCACTCAACAGCACACAGCACTCTGCACTCAACAGCACTCAACAGCACTCTGCACTCAACAGCCCTCTGCCCTCAACAGCCCTCAACAGCACTCTGCCCTCAACAGCACTCTGCCCTCAACAGCACTCTGCACTCAACAGCACACAGCAATCAACAGCACACAGCACTGCACTCAATAGCACTCTCCACTCAACAGCACTCTGTACTCAACAGCACTCAACAGCACTCTGCCCTCAACAGCACTCTGCCCTCAACAGCATACAGCACTCAACAGCGCACAGCACTTAACAGCACACAGCACTCAACAGCACACAGCACTCAACAGCACACAGCACTCTGCCCTCAACAGCACTCTGCACTCAACAGCACACAGGACTCAACAGCACACAGCACTCAACAGCAGACAGCACTGCACTCAACAACACTCTGCACTCAACAGCACACACCACTCTGCACTCAACAGCACACAGCACTCTGCACTCAACAGCACACAGCACTCTGCACTCAACAGCACACAGTATTCTGCACTCAACAGCACACAGCACTCTGCCCTCAACAGCACTATTCCCTCAACAGCACCGTAGCGCTGCTCTTTAACGTAAACGACAGACGGGTGCCGTGCACAGTATGTTTGCTGGGGAGCCTTGAGATTACCGGCTCAGGATTATCCCTCGTGGTAGGTTTAGCATATGCACCCTTTAAACACAGTGTTTAAAATATTGGGGGTTAAGAAGGGTCCTTCATTTCCCTCCGTGGGTTTGCGGTAGCCTTATTTACGTTCTGTTTACAGAGGTGGGGCTCCTCCTCCACATAGGATGTGGCTGCCTCATCCAGCACGTCATGTTTACAGAGGTGCCCCCTCCCGCGTGGCCCGTTGCCTGAGCCTTGATTTATACACCACAGATGGTAGACACCATCAGAAGCAGTAGATCAGTGGAGGCTTGCACGCGCACTCCCCTCTCGGAAACGCAAGTTACATGCATAATTAAATATCGTGTCAGCCTCGTTTTGCACAAGGTGCTTGTGAGGATGGGTCTTAACAGGTCGCATCTGTGTTGAGCTCTTCTATTTTGACTTCCCGAGTCACCTATACCCGGATTATACTTTGTGTTTCATACATTGTTTGTTTACGAATGCGCAGATTATCGTGGGCTAGACTTGTTTCCTGCAGATCATAATGTGTTCTGCTGTCATTTGTTTGGGCGAAATGTCAGTATAAACTTGGCTTGGAAACAGCACGCATATAGGCAATTCTGGCTGGTGAAAAGTAACTGTCTAGTCATACCAGGCTTTTAGAAGAGATGGTTGGTTTATCATGCTCAAATTGTTTTCAGTGAGTGTTATCTTGCAACACGTTATTTGGTACAATATGTATGCATTCGCAGAATACGTGGGGGTAGCTAAAGGGTTGCTGTGTGTTGCGAAGTGAATCCGATCCATACGTAATATTAATTTTGCATTTCACCGGGGAAAGCACTATCATGGCACGCATTATTTGGAGAAGAAACAAATGAAATAATACTGTGAATACAATTAACAAAGGTACACTGTTGGCTGAAGTCGTTCTTAAACGAAAGTGCACTGTTAATTTTTACAAGCTGCTTAACTAAAACGACTACGAAATTTAAAAAAAAGCCTCAGCCTCGCGCGCGCGCCACTGCATGCATATGTTTTCAATTATCTCGGCTGTGACGCCGAGATAATTGAAGATATATGGCCTTCTGGTGCGCGTAACCGCACACAATATGCAATAGCCGGAGCTAGTCTACCGCCTATGGCCTATTGCATGCTCTCTTTTAAAAACACAGGCATGCGAGGCCCAATTGCCATGCAGCTGGCAAAAAAACATGGTAAAATTCACGAGCATTCAGGAATTTGGTAGGTATGATTTTCGCAGCCCTCAGAATAGGACTCTTAGGCCACGCCCACTTCTTGGGACGTAGGCCGAGCCCTAAAAAGTACACTGACGCCTAGTGCAGTTCTGCGTGTTCTATTTTACCAAAACCTTCCTTGTCGCAGAAAATCCTCATATCCCTATTGATCTTCCTACGTGCCCTATCTATGGCCGCCGGCCGCTCCGCTCCTCTCCAAATCCTCCTGGGTATAAACTCCGACCATATTATATGGCAACCTGACCACTGCCGCTGTACCTCCAACAAATCCCGCTTCATCTGATTCACCAAAGCTAGGCCCTTGCATTGAACTAAATCGTTCTCCCCCAGGTGAATGACTAAAACATCCGGACAAACACCCCTCCTGACCACCTTACTCAAGGCTGGCAACAGCTCATGCCACCTCAAGCCCCCCTTTCCTTGCCAATGACACGCAAAAAGCCTAGGGTCCAATTCCAGATTTAAACTCCTGTTTGCCATCTCAGCACGTTCCGCTCGCTTCACAAAGGAGTGTCCCATAATGAGGATAGACAGGACTGCTTCGTCCGGCCCTGCCACGCACCTGAAAAGACACACATGTAAGACAAGTAAACTGTAAATCAAGGTTGATCCTCCCTACCTACACCCCTCAACCTGATGTATGTCTTGTAGCTGTCCGATTTCCAACACCCCAGCCGCATGAGCTCCTCCCTCCCCCAACCCTTTTTTGTTGCATCCGTCGCCACTCCTATACGGAAAGAATGTGTCACAAAAACCCTTGGGTCCTCACCCATGGCATGCAGGGCGTGCCGAAGGACCCATAGCAGCTAAACCGCCGTCTCCTTCCCTTGTCGACCCGGCAAAAAGCATCCCCTGTCACCGCTCTCCTCCCGGACGCCAACCCCCCCCACCCTGCTGGGCACACTGCACTTTTCTCCACCGGACCCATGACGACCCACATCCCTTCTCCCCGTTGGTGAGTCTTTCATCACCATAACAGAACCGCCACCTCCCGAGACCTCAATTCCACCGCCTCCCAACAGGCCCCCAGCCTCACTCTGGGCCCCACCAGTTCTGGCACTCGAAAGGCCTCAAAATACATCCACGCCATAAGTGTGGAAAACTGAATGGTCTCCTCCCAGTTGCGGCAAATCGTCGGCACCAGCTGTATCAATCCCACAAGCATACCCGCCGTGATGGGCCGGCGCTGACTAACCTTGGCACCCCTCTCCCGCACCCAACCTTCCAATAGACGTGTACCCAATTCCCCCGCTGATGGCGCCTAACTTCACCACAACGTTCCCATGAAAGCGACGGCTGACAACTTTCCAGCAATCGTCGCTTTTGACATTCCCTTTTCCTTCATCTGCAGCATAAACTGCACTACCTGTTCGCTCCGCAGCCAGCGCTTGTCCTGCCGCACTGCCCCACCTTCCAAAAATTCCAACCATGCCTGCTCATACGCTCTCCAGGTAGAAACGGCCACCGACGCTCTTACCAGTGTTATGACCCGGTGTCTCCTACTGACCACAGTCCTAACGGCACCAGAGTCTTGCGTTCGTCCGCCTCCGTGGCTAGCCCATGGAACCTCTGCCACTGTAAACAAGACAAAGCATCAACAATGTCATTGTCCACCCCTGGCACATGTCACATGAAACAAAACATAATGTTCCAAACATCCCAGTACAAACACCCTCATCAATTTGAGCCCCATGTGCGTCCCTTGCCGACTGCCTATCGACGACCTGCACTACCGACATGTTGTCCACTTTGAAAATCATCCGTTTGTGGACCAGCTCTTGCACCCACACAGTCAAAACCACCACCACTAGTGGGAAAAGTTCCAAGAAAGCAATGATCCTGCCCCCGCCCTTCCAATGCGGCGGCCATTCCTCCGCGCACCACTTCCCCTGCCAGTACAGACCGAAACCGCCCACCCCGCCGCATCCGATGAGATGGTTACGTCCCATTCCCAGTCCTCTGGAGGCACCATGGGTATACCATTGAAGCGTTCCAAAAAGGCCCGCCACATGCGCAGGTCCTCCTTCGTCCCCGCCGACAGTCGCAGATGATGATGTGGAAGCGTCAGTCCGGACAGCGCCAGACTCAGTCGTCTGCAAAATGTACGACCCGCCCGTACGATGCGGCATGCAAAGTTCAAATGCCCCAGAAGAACCTGCACCTCCTGAACTGTCACCTTCTGTTTCTTCAACATGTTGTCCATCAATGACAGCATTTGCACCTTCTTGTCCTCTGGCAGGAGTGCTTCCATGGCCACGGAGTTGAGCTCTATTCCCAGAAATGACAGCACCGTGCTGACACCCTGCGTCTTCTCTGGCACCAGGGGCACTCCAAGGGAGCACATGACTTCCGTAAACCCGTCCAGCTGCTGCTGGCAGTCCGCCGAACCAGGCCGTCGCACCAAGAAGAAGTCATCCATCCATCACTATCTTATTGCCTGTGTGCCAGGAAAAAGCCCACTGTAAGAAGGTACTGAAACGCTCAAAGCGCACGAGATCGAGCACCCCATGGGCAATGCTTTGTCCACAAATATGGCTCCCTCAAACTGGATCCCCAATAGCTGATAGTCATCCGGGTGTACCAGTAGCAACCAGAAGGATGACTTGATGTCGCATTTCGCCATCAGGGCGCCAGCCCCCACCAACGCCACCAACCGTCGTGCCACATCCACGGACCCACCAACACCACCAACCGTCGTGCCACATCCACGGAAGAGTAGCACATCAATGATAATTCCGCTGAAATATAATAATTTACCAGGTCCCTTCCGGCCATGACTGATGTTGAATCAGGCGATATTGACCCGGCTCCTTCTTCGGCACTACTTCGATAGGGGAGATAATCAGCTCCCTAATAGGGGCCTCCTGAAAGGGGCCGGCCATCCGCCCCTCCCGCACCTCCTTGATCAATTTGTGCACGCATTGACCGATTTCAGATTTTCGGCCCACCTGGCAACTCTCTAACCCTCGTACCCCAGCCGGAAACCCTCCCGAAACCCTTGCCTTAACACACTTGCGTCTTCGGTCCATGGATAAGACGCAAGAAGGTTCTCCAGCCGGTCCTGCTCAGGGTCTCCAGCCGGTCCTGCTCAACTGGCGTATGAGCCTTTTCCCAATGCCCCGGTACCCCCCTTTCCTCTCCTGCCCCCGGTCTGTGGCCCTGTCGTCATGGACTGCTGAATCGGATTGCCGCACCCAACTCCCCAGCATTGTACCATTGGTGTCGCTTCCCGCATTTGGAGCACTCATGTCGAAATCTACAATACTGTCTCTGGCACCCGCGCCCTTGTTGTAGTCCCAACATACCCCCACTGTGGCACCAGCAACACCTTCTCCCTGCCCCACCTCCCCCAAGGGTGGGGCGGGCCAGAAAGGGGGGAGGCGCGAGCGGTAGACCGCTGGCCGTATAGATCCGAGTTCCCCCCACTTCACCTCCGGGTCTGCCGCCAAGCGTGGTCAAAACTCCTCATCATAATGAGACCACGCATAACCACCATACGCAACCTGCGCCCGCCGGATCACATCCATATATTTAAAAAACGCGACCGACCGGTCTGGGTACTTCTCACAGTACACGCTGGCGAATATAAAAAAAACAGCCAACCAATTTTCTATGTTCAGTGGAACCTTTGGCCGCTTAGCCAACTCCTGTTCCTCCTCCTTCGACCCTTCCTTTGCTGTCAGCTCATGGTGCAGGACCTTTAAGATATCCACATAGTCCCCTTTCCAAATCTTTTCCATGGTGGCCAGCGACAAGTGCGCCCGAGGGGTTTCGTAATGCCCATATAAGGTAGCTTGCGCACCGGTATATCGTGACTCTCTTTCCCCTCCATACCCTCCTTGGTCTCCACATCCTTCTTTGCGTCCGAGGACCTGCCCCCGCTAGCACCCGCATCATCGAGTCCTACCCCGTGTCCCGCACATACGTTCCTTTATTGAGATGCACCTCTTCTTCCCCTCCTTTAGCATCCGTACCGACTGACACCTTGTCCCGCTGGGCCCCGCCCGACCCGCTCCCTGCTCTGGACCGTTCCTTATCTGGTGTCAAGGTCGGCGTCCGCACCGGATTCCGCCGCCTAACCAGTGAAGCAGGAGGGCCGCCACTCAATCAGCTCTGCACCTCTCTTGTGCCTGCAAAAAAACTAGGATTAGCATTACTCTGATTCCCCTTATCTTGTCTCTCCCCCGCCTCTCCCGTATTTCCCCCTCCTCCATGCTGTCATCCTCATAGTCCAGCTGGGACATCTCACCCTCCTCGTGGTCCAACCCTGCTAGACCCATCCTGTCCTGCCAACAGCCGACCTCCGCAGGCTCCAGCCTGCTCAGACTTGCCCGTTCCCTACAAGTATGGAGCAGTTCCCCAAAATCCACACTCTCCCTCCTCCTCTCTGCATGATACTCCTCAGGGTCCCGATCTGTACTGACAGACCTCTGCCCCGTCCCCCAGTGGCCGTTTCGACCCTTCGTGGTGGGGCTGGCGGGGACATAGCGCCCTGTCTCCCGTATGATGCCATCATCCGGTTCCTCGTGGGAGCGCGACTGCCTGCATAAGGCAGAGCTGGCATATCCCCTCGGTGGATTGGAACCGCATGCTGCTCTCCCGAGCACCGCACCATACATTCCTGTTTAAAGAAATAAGTGGAGTCCAACATGCCAGGGTTAAAATGTCCCCCATACCCACAGATCCACCCACGTCCTACCGGGCTCCCCCAGCTTCCCCCCCCGACGAATGACCCCCCGACGCGAAGGGGTAGACCGCCATGTACCCAACTCCTCTCCCGTGCCCCGTGAGCCCCACCCCCATCCCCCAGCCACCCCTCTCCTCCGCCCGTCGCTCCACACTAGAGACTCCAACTCCCGGTGCATGGAACCACCCTCTCCCCCCCCAAAAAACACCAGGCATCCTTCCCTCCCCGGGTGCTCCCACCACCTCCTCCCATTCCCCCCGGCTACCCTGGCCCTCCTGCACCCCTGGGCCTATTTGCCGTATTGTGCGCTAGCCCGGGCACCGACATCTGCCAACCAGAACCCCCCGCCCCATCGTGCAACACTCCCTGCTCCCTCTCCCCCAGCCCCACCCCGGGCTCTGCGGCCTGCTTGTTACCCCCAAAGGCCCTACCACCCCCAGTACCTGCAGAAACCCCGCCAATCTCCCCTGCCCCTTCCTCCTCCCCCAAACTATCAATTGGCTGAGGTGATGCCCCCTTCACCTTCCGGCGCAGGGGCCACCCCCTACCTGCTTCCGCTTCATTTCCGCCTCGCGTCCTTTCTGACCCCATTCTCACCGCCGGGTGCCGCCCCCCCTCCCGGAGAGGTTCCCTCGGTGTAGGCCTGTTCCCCGCTCGTGTCGCCCCCCCACCCCTTCCTTAAACTTCAACGCGGGCCACCAAGCCGCGGAGCTGCGCCCGCCTCTCCCCTTGCTGATGCTTTCCCGGCACTGCCGCCTGGGACATGCGGCCGCGCCTTCCTCCATCCTCTGCCATCCGACTTCCCCCCTCTCTCTGCCTCCATTCTCGGCCGGACACGCGGTGACTCAGATGCGAGCACTGCTGCTGCGGCTTCACTCGCAGCACGTCGGGTGGCCTCACCTTCACATTGGGCCACAAAATATCCATGCGGCCCGCGTCTTCGAGGAGGTGCATGGCCTCCACAACCCTCGGATCCTCCAGCCGCGCCATCAGTCCAGGAAAGGACACATGAGTGGTAAGCTTTCAGCCGCAACCCGCCACTTAAATCCGCCCGCAGGAAAGCCCCAGACAGCGCGATACATGCAGCACAGTGAGGCAACCACAAGGCAAACCACAGGCCAACCCAAAGGCAAAACCTAAGGCAAAAGGCCAAAACCCCCAGGACACCATGCAACCGACTGTTGGGTCACTGCCACCAAAATGGTGGGCAGCTCCCTGAAATGGCCAGTTATAAAGGCCTCCAGCCCAAAGCCAACCCAATCAAACCCCAAGAAGCCCAAAGGGAGCCCTAACCGTCCAACCAGCCCAACTGTGGTGCTGGTTGTCCCCATGCCCAAAACCCCCCCGGAAGGTGCGGGCCTCCCGCTGGTCGGCCGCTCCTTCCAAAGCCCTATTAAGCTTGGGAGGGCTGTATGCCCTCCTCGCCATAGATTTTGCCCACAGACAGATGGCTAACCCCACCTGCACACGGTGTTCAATCTGTATATATCTGTTCAAAGAAAACCAATTTCCGCCTGATACTCAACTTCTGTTCCAAAATGAATGCCCTACTGCGGACAGCTTTCATTTGTATCAAACCCACCACAGTCACCAAGCCCACAGTGAGAAATTAAGTGGATATGAGTAGAAAAGTGGGTATTGTAAACATTTTTTACACTTAGAGAGACAAGTCATCAACTGTCACCTGCACACAGAGTTACTCTTGAATATGTATAATGTGTTCAATAACTCCGCACACCTATGATGCATTAGGAGAGCATGCATTTTGTAAATACTTACACACATTAGCCAGACACAGGCTGTACAAAACAAGGTAGAAAAGTAATATTGTATTTACCCGCCCCTATGTAAACTATAAAACAAACTAACACATTTATTGGATGGCATCACTAGTGATGCCATCAATGAAGTCATCTGACCGCCCCAAAAACGGGTCTGTTTAGCCGGATGCTATACGCGGTATTGGCTATTATGAATGGGACCACAGAATAAACTGAAGTTTCAGGGTCGACAATCTGTTTTGCAGTAAATTGTACTTTTATGGCAGCGGAATTAGAACCCAATATTGGATAGTCGAGCATTAAAACTTTTCAGATATTACCACATTTTATTCTGTATGTTGACCGCGGCTTTAGAAAACCAGTGGGTTTGATCTGCATATCATTCATAATACGTAAAGTACTTGGTCATCCTCCTTCAAACCATACTTGCATGCTCAAGCTATAAGGATTCACATCAAACATGGCTTCCTGATGAAGGCTCAAAGCTGAAACGCGCGTAGGACATGACTGATCGAAGCCATGGTTATATTGATTGTTTTCTTCAATTGAAACATAGGCTATATTCCAATCGGTATAACCTCATCCTAGATTAAATCATTATACATTCCATATTAGGCGACAATTTGAATTATTTGTAATATTAATCTTATTGATCTATTTTTGTTTTAAAATCTCTTTTATTATTTTGTTGTATTACTACAGTGACAACACCCATCACCATTACAAATGTTACGGGGCAGATTTACAAGCCCCTTGCAACACTTTTACGCTGCCGTTGCATCACTTTTGTGACACAGCGGTGGCGTAAACCATGCGCCACGTTGCGAGCTATTTACACAGTAACGCATCTAGGCAGATGCGTCACGTTGTAAAGCACTGCGCCACATGAAACTTGCGTCAGGGTGGGTGTTCCCTCGCAGGAAAGCCCCGTAAATCAGAGTCAGTTTTACGACACTGCTGCGTCAAATCCTTAGGCCTGCTTGAAGCAGGCTTAAGGAGTGACTCACCACGTTAAGTATGGGCGGCGCCTGTGCATTGCTGGAGTTGCATCACGCTTGCGACGTGACTCTAGCAATGCGCCGCCCGTTTTCCACAAGATGCGTCACGCATCTGCCCCTCCTTGCATCATGGTGCACCACATTGTAAATGCAACGCATCCATGGTGGCGCAAGGGGGGGATTGTGTGACGCATCTGTTCTGGAGCATCCCTGCTGATTTGCAGAGATGCCCCAGAAGTTGTAAATCTGCCCCTTTATGTATAGTTCTTAGGTGATATATTCGGACAACAGTTGCATGACGATCACTTATACAGAAGTCATGTAGATACAATAGTTCCGTCTGAATCATTTTAAATTGGTGCCTCTTCTTAGTGTCCAGTCTTTATAGATAGTTGACACAAATATCGTTTTGTCCCCTCCTCGGGGAGGGGGGGGGGGGGGGTGGTGACACCAAGAGCCAGAGTTCCCTGCAGGGACCAGTGTAAGCTGTGGTTGCGATATCAAGGGTGAGGAAAAGGGGAGCGGAACTTGGAGTAGAGCTGGAGCACATCAACCCGCCAGTACACGTTTGTGAGCTTGTTGCTAATTGCGCCTATTGCCTTGGCCTAGATCATCTTATCTATATACCTTGCTGGGGCAGCAATGATACAATGGCTGGTGTCACAGTGGCGGATGATTGACCCTGGGACCCTTCTAACATGTACAATGCTACTCATGCGGAGCAGGCGCCGTTGCAGGCTGGACTAGTGGGTGCTCATATGACTGCAGAGCTAAACGTATTGCTTCCCATTTCACGGCAATAGGTGTTTTCCTAAGTCCTATGGTCTCTTCGCAGCTAATTGCTATGCTTTCTGCTCTAGCCCACACAAGTGTAGAGTGTCGCCAAGCTTGGATGTGGGGGGTTTGGATGCCTTCCAGGGCTTTGTGATTAGCCTTTTTGCTGTTAGTATGCCCAGATCAAGAAACCATGAAGTAACCTTGGTTTTACGTGTCCTGCGAAACTGAAGTAGTAAATACACAGGCCATTCAAAGGGGATTACCCTCTCGGTGCTGTGATGTAATGCTTCTGCTACCCCCCTCCAGTATGTAGGGAGGCTGGTGCAGCTCTACAACACATGCACCAGGTCTGGTCCAGTACTGAGCACCTGGGACAGGCAGAATCAGTACGATGAAAGTATCTGTTGAATTTGGCTGGCGTGTAATACGCTCTGTGTGTGATGTACAATTGGATCTGCCTAAATCGCATGTTCCTAGGGACCTTAACTGGGCTGGCCAACACTTGCCCCATTCCTTGTCTGAGAATTGCCTGCCCAGGTCTCCCTCCCACTTGTGCCGGAGAGGGTCTAACTTGACTGCTGCATGTTGACGCAGTGACGCTGCGACCCACTGCGTCAAATGCCTATCTCGTCCCATTATGTGCAAATACTGCATCGTAAGGTGCACTGGTAATTCTGTTGTCAGATTACCCCATCGCGCTGTAAGTGCGGCCAATAGGGACCGATGAAGGAGGAATTGACCGGCAGGGAGTCCATTCTCGTCCATCAAGGTCTCATAGGGAAGCAGTGCGCTGTCACGGTAGAGGTCTCCCAGAGTCTGTATGCCCGCCCCTTGCACTGTTGTAGTTCTGTGGCAGTCAGAGGCCCTTGTCCTCAAGGGGCACCTTCGAGCGGGAGTGCAGGAGCATACAGCTTCATGTCCCGAGCTAGGAAAAGGCTCCTCTTATAGCACCTACGTGCTATTTTTAGCCACAGTGATTCTGGAGGCCTCACGCATGCTCCTGGGTGGAAAAGTTGAAGAATCTGGGATTGCGTGAGCGGCGGTAGCGTGGTTGCTGTGTCTTCGCGGTGGAGGTCCACCATCCACCTGGCCACCCACTGGGGTTGTGCTGCCAAGAAGTCGTGCTCGAAACAGGGCGCTGCAGGGCCCCCTTGATCGACATGCAGATATAATTTTTTAATGGCCACTCTATGCTGGCTGGAGCCCCATATAAAATCCCGGTCTGTCTTTTGCAACCCAGCAAAAAAGGAAGGCGGTATGTTGACAGGCAAGTTAGTGAAGTAGTACAGGAATAGCGGCAAAACCATCATTTTTACTAGGCTACCCTGCCTGACACTGCGAGGGGAAGAGTGCTCCAGAAGCGCATCTGCGATCTGGTAGCGGTTAACCCCCTGCCAAGATTGCCGTCAAAGAGGTCTGACGGCTGTCGGTGCATCCGGATGCCAAGGTAGCGGAGTGTGTCTGCAATCCAGGATACCTTCACTCCGTTAAGCTCCAGGTCCTGGGATGTCCGTGCTGAAGGCGTAGAGCTTTGACTTAACAACATTTACCTTCAGTCCTGATATGTCTGCGAACACCTGCAAGATGCGGGCCAAGCTGTCCGGTACATTACTGACATCACAGAGATAGATTAATAGGTCGTCTGCATACAGCGATACCTTATGCATGCCGTCCCCTGACAATATGCCCTCTTGCGTGTGTGCCCTTATCGATTCTGCTAGTGGCTCCATTGCGAGTGCGAAAAGAAGGGGTGATAACGGACAGCCCAGACTCGTCCTTCGTCGCACTGAAATCTCTTCCGAAGTGTAAGGGCCCGTCTTTACTCTTGCCCTTGGGTTCATGTAAAGTAGCTTGACTATCCGAACAAAGGCCGGCCCTAGCTTATATTTTTGAAGAGTAGCAAACATATAGTTCCACTCAGGAGAATCAAAAGCTTTTTCCAGATCTAGCACGAGACAACCTGCCCTCGGTCATGCAATCGTGGAGTATGCAGCCACTAGGAACAAACAGCGTAGGATGACCGAGGTGTTGCGGGCTGGCACGAAACCGTTTTGATCTGCATGCACCAGCCTTATGACCACCTGTGCCAGTCTGTCAGCCAGTATTTTAGTTAGCAGTTTATAGTCAGTGTTAAGGAGGGCCAGAGACTTGTAAGAGCCCATGTCAGTTGTGTCTCTGTCGGGCTTAGGCAACGAGATCAGGTGTGCCTCACACATTGATGGAGGGAGCCATCCTATATCTACTGCGGCTGCATAGAGGGCAAGCGGCCTTGGGCATATTGACACTTTGTATGCTGTATAGTATTCCGCCGGTAGGCCATCGGCCCTGGGGTCTTGCCCGTGGCCAGAGACAATATGGTGTCTCCAACTTCCTCTAGCGTGATCGGCTCGTCAAGTATGTCACTCTGTGCTGCCTCTAACTCAGGTAACTGTATGCGGTCTAAAAATGCGGGCTGAGCCTGTGGTTCGCATCTGCAGTGAGACTGATACAATTGCCTGTAATGTTTTGTCAGTGCCTCATGAATATTGTGCTGCATGTGCAGTAGCGCTCCTGTGTTGGTGCTCAGCGCTTAGATGGGTTTGCAGGTACGCTCTTGGCGAATTAGCCAAGCCAAGAGTCGCCCTGCCCGATCCGGTGTTGCCTGAGTATGCGCAGTGTGTGCTGTGTAGTTGTGGCAGCAAAGTTTGATCCCTAAAACTCCACATGTTGCGTGTGTAGCGTGTCCAGGTGCTGCTTATCACTACCTTCACCTTCCCCATCTATTTCAAATTGCAGCAGTTGATTTTCTATTTTACTTAACCTAGAAGAGATTTGCCTGCTTATGTCCCAGGTCATAACTATACATTGCCCCCTCATAGCAACCTTGAATGCCCCCCACTCCACTAATGCATCCCGCTGTGCCTTTCTTTATCTCGAAGTATGCAAGTAGGGCCGTACCCAGTGAACAGCAGAATGCAGAGTCCTCTAGTGCCGCGGGTTGAAGTCTCCACGTAGGGGAAGGAGGGTGTTCAATATCCCAAGTTAGTTGTAGTAGGAGTGTGTTTCGGCCTAAATATTCTATCTTACGCACCAACGAAAGTAGTGCCGGGGATCCCACTATTCTATCTAAACGTACATGCAGGCCGTGTGCCGCCAAATAGTATGGGTAGACCCTGTCATTGGGGTTGAGGGGGGCGCCACATGTCAATAATTGCACTGTGTGTCAGCCAGCTTGTGAGGGCCTGTGCGTTGGACACCTCTGTTGTCTTGGACAAGGGCGGGAATGATCTATCCAGGTCTGTGCTAAGCGCGGAGTTGAAGTCCCATGTCAACCGTATTTATTTATAGTGAAAAGATTGGACAAGCAGTGGTTTGCCTTAAAATATAATACTTGTTATGAATTTTTGTATAAATTCACATTGTCAGATTAATAGTGTATGAATTTGGAAGAGAGTGAGGATAGAATTTGGTTAAAACAGAAAAACACCAATGGAAATAAGATGCGCTGCATTCAATTTTTGGTATGCCTCTCCAGTAATCTGGCGCATTTTGCACCAGAGTTTCCTCCAGAGCCTCTTGTGCTCTGAAAACGAATAACCCTTACCAGTGCTGCCACCTCCACCTCAGAAAAAACATGGCACAGCTTTACCCCCACTCACGCTGCTGGCGACCACAGGGTGTCCGTCATGGCACAGTGGCAGCACTACCTGCCTCTGTCATAACTCTGAATGGGTGAAAGTTATAAAAAAATAAATTTAAAAAAAGACAGGTTTTCAAAAAATAAAATTAAAAACAGGGGGGCATCTAAAGGAGACCAAAAGTGAACATAAACTTAAATAATGAATGTGGTGAATCAGATGGATGGAAATGGAGGAGCCTAGTTGTCAGGGAAATAGCTAGGTAGAAGCAGGCTGGGGTACAAACAATGACTGCATGCTTGCGTTTTGTGTATTTTTGTTTTGTTTTTTGGAGAAATGAGTCTACTGCGTTATCTTTTAACACGAGGCGCCGGAGAAGTTCTTAATTACGCCTAATTTCACATAATTGTGGGTAATTTTTCTAATTATGTATAGGCAAATTATGTGAAATTTCAGAAAGCCCCATAAAAAATATGTTGCAGAAGTGCAAGGCCCTCTCTCACACACACATACGAACCAGCCGTCCTCTGCTGTGCAAGAAGATCAAGACGCTTCTTTCACAGAACAGGAACATACAAGGTTGCTGAAATGCAACATACTCCCTTTCTCCTCTCTCTCCCTCACATACACACTCCCATCCAATCCTCCCTCCCAAAGCCATTGGCATTGCAATCTTCTCTCAGTTACAGTAAGACGCATACACACACAGACTCACACTTTCTTACACACACTACCCATCCTAGACCATTTCAAGGAAAGCAGTAGCGCAAACTTCGCTCACAGAGTGAACCGAAATGCATCACATTCTTTCCTCTCTCTCCCACATACGCATTCCTACACCGCCAAGCCCCCCCCCCCCCTCAGGCAGCAGCTGTAGAGGCGTCCCTACAATAAATAGGTATTGCATAGGCAGCAAAAGCGTCTCTCTCTTTCTTCTCGCTCTCTCTCTCACCCCCCACCCCCCAGCCCCATTCTGTCTCGTAGCAAAAGTAGAGCCTACTCAGCAGAAATACAAGACTGCAATGTAAGGTGGATTTGCAGAGCACTGCTTGTCACCCGTGAGGGTAAGCAGGCGCACTCATATGTATACTAAGTTCCCAATTTCTGACATATCTTACTTCTCTGAGCTGGTTTCAACTATACTGTTTATTTGCAGTATCATTCTCACAAACCATGTTTCTAAATCAACCCATGCCTCCTTCAACTTCTTTTAGCATAGATAAAGCCTCTTCTCTACACATCCGAATACAATAATGTGCTAATTAGACCCCTTGTGAGGCTAAACATCATATATGCAATGCAGAAGGTGATTTGTACAAATATTAGCATTTGTTCAAGACAGTATACAAATGAAATGTTCTAACACCATATCTCACGGGCTTTTTCTGTCAGAAGCTCATTGTAATCATAATTACATTCTAATGAACAACTTGTCTTGGTGAACAGATTATAAATGTGCTCTGTTGTTATTGCCCTGTGACACAAAATGTTTCCAGCATCCATGTGACGTGGCACTCTGCGCATATTCATCTAAACATCTAAACCCATGATTGTTCTCCTAGGCACTAACTCCCACAAGAATGCATGTCTCAATCCATACCCTTTGCAATTGATAGATATGGATGGAACCTCTCCTGTCACCCCGTCACCAGCCCAACGTTCTATGATGACATCACAGAATGCCTTCGCTTTTGCTAGTACTATAACACTTTGACAAAGCAGGCATACACACGGTGTCATAGAAAAACACAGAAACCTCCTAGTTAAATGAATTTACCACGGATGTTGTCGTGACATCCGCTTAACCTAACATACCCGAGAAACACACTTGGGCCAGTCTACTGACGTTTACTCTGGCCAAGATGTGACCAATAACAAGTGTGTACAGGATTGCCATATAATTTTAGCTGCAAGTTGGCCTTGGTTGTGCTAGCAAAAAGAACGCAAGCACAGCAGAAAGAAATATTTCATGCAAATAAGATTGCGATTAGAAATTAGCGATGGCCTTGCATGGAATAAGCTTGGACGGAAGAAGGAAGCGCAATTGGTTCCGTTGCTCGCCTTTTGAGCGTGTATCTAACATTGTTTGCGCACATACAAGAGGCTGCACCGAAACTTCTCTCCTCCCCTCTCCATAGAGAATCATTGGAGAGAAGGATAGAGGAGACCTGAGAATATGGCTGGGGCAGACACAAAGACTGATTGCAGGAGGGGACATGCCAGAGTGCCATTATATTTTGACTATAGGCCCAACATCTTTCTGGAGTATGCATTGATGGTTAAACGGCTCGTCGTAGGTTAGGTAGGCTCATCACAAATAGCTTTGCTTACACAACCATGAGGCTAATACTGTATACATAGATGTTAAGTAAAAATTAGACTAACCCATCATGGGACGTAGGGATATGTGATGTAAAATGCTTTGAGTTTTTCTAATATTCATTATGCTTTATATAATGACTGCTGAGTTTCTCATAATAATTGTAGTTATTCTGATACATAAGACTTGTGTCCTGATAGTACATAATAAATTATCTACAAGAGTAAAGTACCAACAGGGGGATCTCCAATATTTCCAGGGGTGGGGTGAGGGTCATTCATTATATATCTCCCTCCAGGTAAGAGTTTTTCTGGCAAGGATCTATGACTCATAGCACATTGAATCTGGATGAGCTTGAATGACTTAATTAATGAATGAGAGGTTTTTGTAGAGTGCACAGCTACTATGTGGAGTGTCCTGCCACAAATAATCACAGGGCAAGACAGAAAACAACAAAGTTTCAATCTCGCTAGGCAAGAATCTTCCTAGAGGTAGCATGGGCGCGAAAGAGAGCGCGCACGATGGACTCGAACTAAATATTTTTTACAAATCCGCTTCTTAATTGCCAGCCAATGAAGGGATCTTAAATGGGTGGCAACCATAGGTTGATCGGGGCTGGGGATGAAGACCTACGGAGTATTGGGAAGGGGGTCTGTGCATATTGTGAAGACAGGCATCATGCACATCTGCACCGGACTGTCCTGGCCCTTCCATTGTCTAGTGGTTTGCACCCAGCCCCTCCGATTTTAGAAGTACCAATGAGCTCTGGTTGTTCTTGGGATGTAGTATCTGAGATGGTCAGTTTCATGTCCCCAAACGTCGCATCTTCAGAAAGAGTTGGTTATTTGTAAAGTGGCGTTAACTCACCTGAATTAGAAACTTGGTTGTATTCAGGGTGATGCCGCCTAAATGACCATAACTGTTTGGTCTTTAGAGTTTTACTAAATGATTTTTTAACAAATGTCGACATGATTTTCACTTGGTGCGTGGTATTCTGATGGGGCCCGTGAGACCACGGAGGGGATGCTGGTTGACTTAGTTCCTAAGGTGTGAGACTCGTGTCCAATGAGTGAGACATGCAACGATCAGTGTATTTTGACTTCAACATGATAACAACACGTGTGGCCCTTAAAATCCGCCCTCTCTTACATTCCGCGCGAGCTGATTGGCTTTCATGTTCATTTAGGAAGCATTCTAGCGTGCGAGCGTTCCAGCATTCAGCATAGTTGTCAATCCATTAAACGTGTTGTGGGCTGGTCTCGGATTGGCAGTTTGCAGAAAATACTCTGCGCTCACCCGTCACCCAAGAGTCACATTCATTAATGAGTAACATCCTGCCTCTAAATCAACAGCAGAGGTAGACATTTCGGAGAGACTTCTGACTTGCAAGAAGGCAACCCGCTTAGAAGCAGCCTTTAATGTTTTAAAGAGCTGTTTATGACTTGTAATTATGGTAATTAAAGACAGAGACCAAGAAACCCCTTTGGGGGTGAGTCGTTGCCCTATGCTACGTTCCTACAACGTAACATATGAGAAGAGAGCACCAGCCATAACTTAAAAGACAAATGCAACAACAACAGTTGATGGACAGAATGCAGAACAATATCATACATTCACCCCAGTACAGAGATCTGGGCCTAAATCCATCGTTTTTTTGCTCACCGTGCCATTCCAGTTTGAACCTAGCCATATGCAAATCAGTCTTGACCCTGTGCCACATGGGAACAGTCCAGCCCGAACTGCCAAGCCAGGTTCTCCCTGGACTGGAAACAAGCATCCTAGGACCGGTTTCGGGCTTTCAAACCTCATCAGCCAGGATAGCTTGATTCCAGTGGCATGGAGAGCACGGGACTCACGTCTGAGCATACCCGTCCCACTCGGGGTGACAAATGCAAAAACAACAGTTGATGGACCAAATGCAGAACAATGTCATACATTCACCCCAGTACAGAGATCTGGGCCTAAATCCATCGTGTTTTTGCTCACCATGTCATTCCAGTTTGTACCTAGCCATATGCAAATCAGTCTTGACCCTGTGCCCCATGGGAACAGTCCAGCCCGAACTGCCAAGCCAGGTCCTCTTGTGAGAAGAGAGCCCCAGCCATAACTTAAAAGACAAGCATTGGCATAGCCAATAGTTCTTGCTTTTGGGACCTTATAAGTATTTAGTTATGCAGCACAATATCCTTGGTGCAACAACGTCAACTGTTGCATGGCTAAACACTTGCAAGTTCCCAAAGGTGAGACCTATTGGCTATGCCAATGCTTGTTTTTATTGGTCTCAAAACGAGGCGTTTTTCCTACCAATCTGTCCCTCTAACCCCAAATTTGTTTGCTGGGGGTCTTAGCGGCGTGGTCAATCCCCAAGTTAAGTCTTGCAGATGAAGCTGTGGGTTGCTCTCGCACAGAGATTATGCATAATGCTATGTCATGTTTGAGATGCTTCGCTAGACCAAGAACTTTGGGAAGTGGATTTGAATTGTGCATTCTATCAGAGAAAAGCTCGTGTAGAGGTTATACCTGCCATGTCTTCCTGTGGGTAGGTTTGTGGGGACTCTTGCGCCAGTCATTCTCACTTCAACGACCTCACTGGCCACATTTGTGGAACTAAGATGTAGGGCCTGGAGTTGCATAATCACTGTTACTCAATACTCTGTCAGTATGTGGACTTTGTACCGTATCATTCTTGCCGACAGACATTTCGGCACCTGCACTGTAGTGCCTAATTAAACAGTGCTGCAGTTGTAGGTGGAAATATGCCCAAGGGCAAGGTGGGAACGGGAGCTGGGGTACGGAGGGCACCTATAGAAAAAAAAAGCTGCAACCACTGGCATCGAGAGTGAGTCGGTGTTTTCGCCGCGGTGAATTATCTACAAATCAACTCTGTGCCATTCACTTTCTTCGATTTGGAAGGAGTTGAGGTGACTAGGCTGGCTGTCTTTAGCAGATTGTGGGAGCTTCTGTTCTTTTGTGGACTGACAACCGATCAGCAAATACTGACAACAATCCACAGGGGGTGGAAAACGAGGAGCCACTCAAGGTCTATGCCCAAGTGGTCATCTCCATTCTCTGAGGAGTTTTTGGTGTCGCTCAGAGAGGTGGACATCTGACAAATGGACAGTGTGGCGGCGGACAAACCCAGCAGAGGTTTTTTCCATCCTCCAAGGAGTAGTGTTTGGATAAATAAGTGTGAAAGATGCTGTGCAAGAAGTAGTGAGGTTCCCATTCTGTATTTATCTCCAGTTTAGGGGACTGCTTGTGTTTTGGTTGCAGGATTCAGGTAGAGGGTGCTTGGTGGATTTAGGCACTGTTCTGCCTACGGCCACAGTGATCTGTTTTGTGCTTTTTCTTCACTCTCTCCTCATCCAATAGATGCTCAGTACTAAAAGGAGAGTTGTGGTTTTGATGATCTGACTGTGTGGTTAAAGTCCCACTCCACGTGCTTTCCTCTGCTACGTCTTCTCCTGAATGGACCAAAAACACCTGCACCACGAAAACAACAAACGTCAAAGTGGCTCTCAGCACTGACGACGCGAAAGATTTACCTCCAGCAGAACGTGTCTCATCGAAATCACATTTGAAAGAAGCCTGCAGGGCCAGGCAGAGATACCTGAATCGTGCACCAGCACAAGCAAACGTCCAACAATTAGCTGCCATTTTTTCCTGTTAAGTGAGGCGAGTTTCACGTGACCGACACCGATCCACCGTGAAACCTGCTGGTCGGGAAGTTCCAGTTTTAAATCCATGGCCGCTTCTGGGGCGTGCACCACTCTCTGTACACAATAACAGAAGCACGCATGCACTGCGGCCGCGCGCCTCTCCACGCCTGACTGCGAGGCCTGTTTACGTGCATACTCTTACCTGCGCTCACCCCGTCTCGTGGCGCTTTGTTTTTCTGCCCATCTGGCGCCTTCCTGTCCAAGCACTTTGTGAAGTGCTGGGGCAACCCCTTCAAAGGGGCGACAGGTGGAACCAGAATGAAGGTTGAGCGTTGGCTGCGCGCGCTTAACCCACCTCATCACGCGAAGGTGTTTTTGACGCTAATTTTTTATAGGCTTTTACAGACTTCCCGTCCAAATCCTCGAGTTATGTGGAGGTTAAATAAGAACTGCTACGGTCTCATTTGAAAAGGTATATTTTTAATATTGGTTATTCGATTCTTAATTTATTAATAGTTCTGCCAAATGCTTTGATACCTACGTGCACCCAGGGCTTACATAATGTGTGTCCTTCATTTTTATGTGCAATTTGCATCCCATGAGCTGCAGCATTTGATGCCCTAATGGTTAATTTTGGAGCACAAACTTTGTTTGGTTAACAAACCCCAAGGCTCCCCAGTCTTGATTCCACAGCTTGCATCTTTTGTGTTTCTTGTCTCTGTATCTAACTCCTATGGGTACTTTTTCACCCACGGGTTCCATCAGACACTTTTTTTCTGTTACTTCTTTCTCCTTTTCTGCTCTTTGCTTGCTCTGGGTCAAAGTCTAATAATGTAGCACAAATAAGCTCGGTGCACCCTAAACTCACGAGGCTGTGCCCATACCTTTACTCTACCTTGAGCGGTGTACGACACCACCACAAGCCCCTTCACCTTCTTTTGCGCCCTACTCTGTTCTAAAGATGCTGCATCCTCTTATGGCTGGTCTGTATTCTCTGCCCACCTCTGTGCTTAGGCCTGAGCCTTTTGAGTCAGTCCAGCTCTCCATGTTTGCAGGCACTCCTCAAATACTCAACAAAGTCCACTGTGCTTATTGAATGCGACATCAGCTTGTAATCGTCCTCTATCACCCACCAGCCTCCATTGTGCCATTTGGTTTGTGTGCCCCTTCTTGTCAAAATTTAGCACTTTTGGACAAGCCCGCTCCCCTGCCACTGAGTACTGGTCCATCCTAGCCCCTGCATTGCTTTAGGGAGGCTGAGATGAAGTGTCAGTCCTGTAGCATCAGGCTGACCACGACATTAGCTCATAACCATAAAAATGTGGAACAATTTAAGAAACTGCCCTTTCTGGCTAAATTGTCATCTGTGGAACTAAGCGTGCAGATATCTAGCCCGGGCTTCTCAATGTTATCAATCTGTAGGATTATGAGCGATTTATTTTATTTTTCTGGCTGTTCTTCAGTTCTTTTAACTGTAAAATGTACTAGCGCTTAGAAAGAAGTTTCCTGCGAGCAGCAAGCACTAAAAACAATTGCTCATTTACATTATAAGAGATCCTCTTTCTTGTAGTCAGCGTGCTCCTGGGATAAAATGGGGGCGTGAAGTTCAATCATTCACAGGGCTACTATTTCCAAAGTACTATCCGATAAACAAAGTGGCAAAAGTCATGGCCATTCAATTGAAACAGGCTACTTAAATATGATAATTCCAAGATGTGACTGGTTTGTTCCTTAAGTATGTAAGTTGATTCCAAGGGAAAATGAATCCTAAAGCCTCATACTGGTTTTCAATATCTTTTTTGTATTTATTTTTTATCATAAATACAAGAGAGCAATTGAAAAGCCGACACATGTTTCGCCCATGTGGCCCGTAGGCCAAGGGCTTTCTCAAGGCAAGTTGTCTTTAAGACATGGAAATGGTCTTGACGTGTAAAGTGAGAATGACAACAGTAATGTCCGTAGTAAGACACACCATCCAAGGGTATGGATGGCGGCAAGATGGTCATCCTTTTTACCCTTTCTCACTGCACAATTCAAGACCATTTCCATGTCTTAAAGACAACTTGCCTTGAGAAAGCCCTTGGCCTACTGGCCACATTGGTGAAACACGTGTCAGCTTTTCAATTGCTCTCTTGTATTTATGATAATAAATAAATACAAAAAGGACATTGAAAAACAGTATGAGACTTTGGGATTCATTTTCCCAAGGAATCCACATACATACTTAAGGCACAAACCAGTCACATCCTGGAATCATTGCTTTACTTTTGGTGGTCCTTGGGTGAAACCACTTGACAGGCTTGTGCCAAACAAAGAATTGGGTCATGTCCCATTGCGCATGAACCTTGGCAGTACTCACCCACTTCATCGGACTAAAATACTTCAAAATGATGATTGTATTTTTAAAATCTTTCCCCCTGCTAGAACATAAAATCAGCATCTATTGTACCTGATGATTGGAATCTTTTTGTGCAAGTTTCAGTGCAGAACACACAACTCTGGTGTCACGAACTGAGAGGAAAACTCCCTCCTGACAGGTTGATGCCTGTCTATTCTAGGCGATGCTTACAGAGGAACATATACAATTTATTTGGATACCCGTCCACAATTTGGCTGCTTTCCACTGAACAGTTACCAGGGATTTTGCTGAGCTCAGTTAACCAGAAGATAGCAAGGCATGAGTTTTCAGTTCTTTGCAAATCCTTTCATAAATCATTTTATGACTCGTGTGAACCTATTTGGTTAATTTGATCCCAATCAATACTCCTGCTACCAGACAGCATTAATATGTATTAGAGAGTCAACAAGATGGCTCAGCAAGTTAAACACTCGCCACTGAAAAATGTGGTGATTTGCAGGTCATGGTTTTGAATCATGCCAATGCTGACTCAGCCTTTCATGATTCCAAGGTCGATACATTGAGCACTATTATACTGAATAGTTGCAACATCTGTTATTCCAATGCCTGAGCATATAAAGGACAGCGGAAAGCACTACGTAAAAATGAATTATCATTTGTACTAATATTAATAAAAGTCTTGGACTGGAAAAAGTAGACACAGAGTAATCTAGTAAGCAAAGTTAGACGTCACAGTTAATGAGAGAGAAGCAAACTTGAAGACGTCTAGAACATTCCTCGGTTCTGTAAGGTCAAAGTGTTCAGCCATTTAAGATGATTCTCTCTTTGACATATTATTTTCCTATTCTCCTGATGCCTTTAATTTCCTTTTTCTGCACTCACTCCACAAGTTCATCTTGTTAAATGAGCGGGACACGCGACCAGCCGAAAAAAATACCTTTTGAGTGAGACTATGCACAAAATATAAGACAGGTTTCTACCAAAACACTGTAAAGAATTAGGAAAACATGTATGTATAGATCTAAATATATTCTTTAAAATGTATAACATACATGTTAAAAGAATTATTAAAACATGCAGGTATTCAAATAAATATACTTCTGGGTGTTTATAGCATTAGAAGCTTAAGTATATTATTTGTACGTATAACACATTAGCAGATAAAATATTTAACTATGTATATATAAATATTTTGTGCATAAGGCATTTAAAGTAAATGTATTTATAACAAAGAGCCTCAAGAATGCTTTAGAGAGAGCACTGCATCTACATTGCTGTCTGCCATTTTCTCTCCAACTTTCTTCTGTACCAGTCTTGCCCAGATAATTCAAAATGGATTCCTGATTGCCACATTCTTTAAGAAAATTCATTTAAATACGGCTTCCATGCATGCATGAGCAGCAACAATCTTTGAACGATTGTGCTTAAAGCATAAGAAAAACATTCCAAGATGGCTGTGGTACATGTATTTTTGTGGGCACACACGGCTGCCATCTTGGAATGATCTTCTTTCAATTGAAGAAAACCCATTACAAGAAGTCAGCAGTGTCTGCATGCACAAACACATCACCATCTATGAAAAACACACGAACCGTCAAAGCCAATAAGTTTCACGAGTGACACAGATTGGCTTTGCCAATACTTGTTCAAGGTGTATCAAGCATCTTCCTTCACTTCTATCTTTTTTTGCATCCTGCAACGGCCATCAATCAAGTTACATACTAACAAATACTGTGTAATGAATGTGTAAAAAGTCTAAAAATTCTAGAAATACAACTTGCTTTTTTTGCAGGGGTTCAATCTTTTAGAATATGGTAAATTGCTGGAGAATTTAGAATCACGTAACACACTTTAATAATTCTTTTAACGGATAAATCCCATGAACTTAAAGTGAAATCCTTCTCTCTCAAATTATCAACGCTCAAGTTGTGGTAAATAAAAACAATCCTAGCCCTCCACTGAGCCCAGAGTATACGCGCACTGCTATTTATAAGTATAGCTGGATCATGGAGCTGATGGTTACTCAAGATGTGAAGCAGCTTTTCATGACTCCATATTCGAAGAACAGCAAAGGTACATTGGAGGTAAAAGTCACACGGTGCTAGGACTAGGATCAAAGCCAGTGAACTCACCCACCAGAGTGTAACATTTACTTTAGATAAATTGTACTTTCTGACTGCGTATAATTGGGCAGGATTAAACTCCACACAAGGAGTAGAGAGTTGGCAGATCAAGGCTTGTTTGCCTTGTGAGGTTGTGACTACCCACATGCTTTAACACTCTAAAAAAGGCTGGAGAATTGATCCTGTAAAGTGCTATAGTAAATCCACTTCTCAGGTGCAAAGGGCGACAGAACACCCTCAAATGTCATTGAGGCTTAGGCGTGGAGAGGCGTTTTTCAATAGGAATTTTTTTTTTCCTCATGGAAAAAAAGAGATTTTTTTTACCATTGTACCGAGGTGCTATCTTCCCCTAATAAGAATGTACGTTGTGCATACAGTTCTACGTTGAGGGAATGCTGACGTCATTGCATGTTAAATTGTATTTGAATTTATGTAGCGCTAACTACTCATGATGAGACATCATAGCGCTTGTCGGCGAGTAGCCCGCTACTACGGATCCCAGAAAAGTTTAGAGGTGTGATAGTATAGGAAAATATGTGTAACTTTGAGCGGTGTACATGTGAGTTTGTTAGTTGCATTGGGTAGGATAATGGAGGGATAGAAGAGGGAAACGTCTAGAAAGTGTTTTTTGGGAGATCATAGTATTAAGACCCCTGACGAGGCGTCAAAGCCCTTTTCGGCCTGTAGCACACTGCTTCGTAACCCAAAGAGGAATAGTGGTGCGTTAGTATAGGGAAATATGTATTAATTTGAGCCGTGGGCATGCAAGTCTGTTAGTTGTATTGAATAGGACAATGGAGGAATAGAAGAGGGAACAGTCTAGAAAGTGTTATTTGGGAGATCATAGCAGTAAAATGAGGCTTGGGATGATGAGGCTTGGGATGATGGGAGGGACGAGCCTCTAGAAAGGGATTAGGGAAATAATAGTAGTAAAATGCGGTTTTGGATACAAGAGGGATGAACTTAGAAAGGGTTGCTTGGGAGATCATAGTAGTAAGCTGGCACCTCTATTTGCACATTAGGACACCTGTGACTGGTGCAGTTTTCCAGGCATGCTATTGGCAACTTTAATAAATTGCAAAATATAGAAAATATCATGTGCACCTGTTCAGAGCAGTACTGCCATGTGTCCACGTGTACGCATGTTTTGTGAATCCGCACAGTTTAATGAAATTTAATTGATCAATTATGGGAGAATGAAAGGCAAAGTAGGCATTGCCGGTATTCAAACTTGTCACCAGCAAGGCACAATAAGTGTCAGCAAGCACTTATGTGGCCGAACTATCTTGCTAAAACTCTGTGTGATATACCAGATTATACAAACTTAAGAAATTCACACAAACGATTATTATACTGACTATATACCCGGCCGCTGGCACTCTATTGTTAATGCAATTAAAATGAAAGCCCCAGTACGAGGTGGGTGTTGTTGGAGAGTGGCATACCTTTCCAGTGAGTGCCATGTGGTGAACACACTGAACTGAAAATGGTTAATTTGAAGTCTCAAACATTTGTTTTATTGGTACATGACACAGTTTTGAACCTGATACCATCTGCTAACAAGAATATTTGCAAGTTGCTGATAGGGGCAATTGCTCAGTTTTTTTACAAGCATTGTTTCTTTTTTCATGTAATAAACTTCTCCTAAACATTTTAGACATAGATTATAGCATATTCGTATATGGCACTTCTAACATGTTATCTCGCATCCCAGATGAATTAAGGAACAGTAGTTACTAAGATCCCACTGTGTAGTAAAGATTGTATTACTTTTTTCAACCTCATATGATGAAAGGCTGAGGCTAGTCTTGGCACGAATCTTTGACTTTCAGGTTACACACACGAGCTCATGCCACTGAACCCTTACTGGCCGCACACATAGCAACGCTCTGGGTGTGGCTAATAACAATGAAGCGGTGCAAAGGCAAAGCGGGATGGTCACATTAGTGCAGACACAATCAGGGCTGGGCCGAGAATTTCACAGTAGAGGGCGCTGGCAAGAACCAAAGCTTGCCCAATGTCAAGAAAGGGATTATGTAAGTCCCAAGTCCATTTCTGGCACTGGTGGGCCCTGGCCTGCCCACTCTCCTGGCATTAATAGGGCAGAAGGTCATGAGAAACGAGTGGAAAATGAATGAGAATCCATCCAGCTAGTAGGTGTCCTAAGCATTAAATGTGAAATTTCAGAAAGAGAGCAATCAGGCAGAAACCACTCACGTGATGGAAACACCCTTATTCCATGAACCACAGGGTGCCACCCAGTACTTTGCGTGTTGTTCGAGGACAGAGACGCAACTTAACCACAAACCTCACTTGTAATTTTCCAGACACCGCTCATGGTAGAAAGACCCACCCAAAAAGTGGCATCTGAAATGTGAGCCTGACAACGCATTTGAACAGTAAATACAAGTTTTCTTGACAGCCAAATAGGATTTGAAAAACTATAGAAAGCAGGTCTTAAAGCGCGCGTTGTCAAGTAGAAATAGAAAAAAATCACACCTACAAGTATGTTGTGTACAATTGTACATAAGGACGAACAGGCATAGCTAGCGTGTCCTGGGCCCCAGTGCAGGGAAGAAAATGAGCGCTATGGTTGCTCTTTGAATTGTAAAATACAGCAATCATCAGGATTTTGTGGGCCACTCAAAGCTCTGAGCCCAGGTGCCACTGCACCTGCTGCGCCAATGGAAGCTACGTCCTTCAACAGGCTTACTGAGGTCCTCCGCCAAAGTAAGGGTGAGGCACAGTGCCGAGCCAAACTACGAGTTTCCACGACAAAAACAAGTATATGACGCGAAAAAAGGTCACACAAGAAAGCTGCTCAAGGTTATTTTCCTTACAATTTCTGTAGTAATGCAGAAAAGGCTGCTTGCACAGCACATGCCTTCACCAGTACATGTCCACCTTCCCAAACCCAGGAGACAATGCTTGATCAAAGCAGTCATGCACGGCGAAAATCACATAAAAGAGGCTAGCAGGAAAAAAAGCTAACAAAAACAAAAAAAAATTCAAAGCTTAATAACTGGTAATTATGTGAGATAAAGCTGGTGAAATCAAAATTATCCCTGGGGGCTATTTTTGCTTAGAGAGTATGTGAATTCGTTTTTAAACATTTTGTGGCACATTAATACACAACCATAATCAGTTATTTTGACTTGTTCATTTACTGCATTGTGTCTGCACCTCTTAAGCAAACTCTGGCAAAGCCCATAAGTCTCTTGCCTTTTAGTCTGATTAGTTTTTCCATGCCTGTTGCAGTGTTGCATCTGCAGAAAAAGGAAGAAATATAAAGGCATGACGACACAACAAATATTGCTGGTTGCATCATTTTATAGATACGTACGTGTGTCAACACACATATGCATAACTATAGAATGTCGCAACTTAAGTGGCATTTTCTTTTTACATTTACTGATCCAAGATGGCGGACATCATTTGGGATGGAAAATAAAAATAATGCTTTCTTAGCCTGAAACCACAAAAATAACAAGCATTGGCATAGCCAATAGGTCTCGCTTTTGGAACCTTATAAGTGTTTAGCCATGCAACAGTTGATGTTGTTGCATCAAGGATATTGTGCTGCATAACTAAATACTTATAAGGTCCCAAAAGCGAGACCTCTTGGCTATGCCAATGCTTGTTGTATAAAGGTCACCCAGTATATATGGGTGACATCAACAGCAAATGTCAGCAGTGACATCTCATAGGCACCTGTGGGCAGATGGGTCAGGACCCAAGACAAAATACAAGTCCTGGCACAGTGAGTGGAATTCTAGACATATCGGGGAACCCATATCAAATAAAAAAAAATGAGTATTCTTAGATAAAATCACTCGAAAAATAGAGGGGATCTCATCAGCAGAAGCTTAGCACCACATCAAATTGCACAGGCACACAGTATGGGGTTACCTGAGCAGCAATCAATTAAGAAATGGTCTGCTGTACAATAAACAAATATGATAGCCAGTACTCCTATTTTTAATCCATTCTGCGGATAACAGAGCATGTATACTTGTTATTTTATTGTAATCAATGAGTTATTTGGTGTTACATGACGCTTCCAGGGGCCACGTTGGGATGGGGCTACAAAAGGGAGAAAGGTTCACAACTGCATTTAAAAGACATTTACCAACTAGGGGATGAGCCCCTACAGCAATCAGAATTCACCAAGCACTGCACACAGAACACAACCTCAACATTACTTGGTGATGTAAGACTTCTATGGTGTAGCATGATACAACTGAATTAATTAATCAATTCTATTGCACAGAATGCAATGAAAATTGATCATTCTCTATACGCTCATTTTTTTGGGAAAGTGAGTGAATGGTGGTGCAAGGAATTAAATGAGTTAAAGTCAAGTTGGTGAACTAGGGATTGATACACTGATCTACTGATTCTGAAGTCTTTAGTTTAGCCCCTAGAAAGGGGGGTCTCAAGCAAGTTGATTGCAACACACAAATATCCAACAGTAACCACTTTTGTGTTTTTTTTTTCTGGAAGTTTTAGGTCAAAAAGAAAATATATAGTTCTGTCATAGCTCTGTAAATGACCCACTGAAATTAAAACATGTATTCGAAAACTCTGATGGCAACGAGACAAACCACACCAAGATAATTGTAATTTTCTGATTTAAAAAAAGAACAGTTCAAAGGCTATCTTTTAAACACAATAATAAAGCCTCTTTCTTTATAGATATACTATCAACCAATTGCCAAAGATAATGGAAACAAAGCATTACATTAATGATATAACACACCAGCACGTTTTACAACGTTTTGCAATTTTATGGTTCTCAGTCTTGTGCAAAGATTCTGAATTGTCTTGTGTGATCAATAGGCAGAGCAGAGATTCGTGTTTAATTGTGCCTTGATTGCTGGCAGGCAGCAGCATGTTTGGTTGTAGACATCATCGACTTTCATTAAACATGGTCAAGAAATATCCACCTTCGTGATGGTGCACAATCTCCAACTACTTACCAGTGCCAATACAATACATAACATATTCAGACAGAAACGAAGGGAAAACTGCAGATATAGAATATTCTGTAACAGGACAAACAGGCCAGCCTATTATAACTGAACAATACTCTCTCTAGATCACTGGCGTGACAATATGTGCTTTCTAAGCTGTCTGGGCGTGTATACCCCATAATACCTAGTGTAAGCTAGTCCTCAAACACCTGCAAAGGGGAGGGGGTGGCCTTTTTCCTGATTGATCATATGGTGCACACCTCAGAATGCTTTACCTCTCACGACATAAATAGGAGCTATTTTTGTTCCAGAGCTATGCTCATATTATCAGCTTGAAGGAAGAAAGCATGAGGCAGCCCTGCCATGATCCACACCTGTGCCCAGAGGGTGATATCACATACCTCCAGCATGCACTTATACTAAGGTACATTATTAGCTTATACGCCTTGCAACACACGCCTTACCCACTGAACTGGCAAACATGAAAAAGGCAATACAAGCAACTTAGATCCATCTCTCATAATCACCCATAATGTTCACTATAATTTGTATGGACTTCTACTTAATTCATAAAAGGTGTAGGCGTTCTACAATCCATTGAATAAAAAAACAGAAACATGCTGGAAGCGCTGTGGCCTAGTGAACATCACTAGAACTGGTTCTCATCCCAGCACCCCACTTGATCATGTTACTGTGATCCTGGGCAAATCACTTTTTCTCCGTGTTCCTCAGGCAACTTGTCAGCCCCCACCGGGAAACTACGAAAAATAAAATTTTTAATAAATAATGTTTATTAACTACGCTATGGTTGATCTGACTAGATTTTAGAAAAAAATAAACCTATGGGCACTAGAAACAAAGACAATTATGGCAGAAAACCCAAAACTAAAATTCAAGAATACGTGATTCATTTTTGAAAAGGCTGGCGCTTAGGTACCAACCAAGGCCGTTTTGGCTGACATCCATGACAGCTTCAACACCATGACCGGCCGACCAGGGGTGGTGGGTGACATTTGAAAGTGGTGGGGCGCAAAGTGATTTGCATACAGCACCGTAGCGAGCGAGTGCAGCGAGCGAGCCCAAACCCCAAAAGGGGGGTTTGGGGGGGATTACCCCCCCCCAATAAAATTTTGAAAAAAAAGAAGAAAAATCGTGCATTTTCAAGCAAATTTGAGAAAGCAGGAAGGTTAATAAAGCAATTGCGAAAGTGCAGTGATTACATTAATAGATGGCATAACATAGGTAGCTGCTTATTCAGTATAACCACAGAGCTTCATACATTTCGTCCTATTACGCTCAGGTGCTGAATTCAGACTATAAGACTTTCATGAAAATCTCAGCTCTAAGAGTTGAAGAAGTTGCACAGCAGTTGGGAAACAGCCTTCACAAAGCATTAGGAAAATGAGAGGCAATTACTTGAAAGCAAACTGAAAGCATCAAGTAGTAACTTAAAGCAATGCATCCAGCAAAACAGTGCATGCAGTCAACCATACAAAAGTAAACTAAAGCAAGTGTGAACCTGTGAACCTTCACTTTGAAAGCAGGGTGCTAGTCAACAGGCCAGTCACATACATTTAAACTGAAGAAGAGTACACTTCAGCATGCAGGCACCAACATAAAAGCACCAAGCAAGTCAAACAGTTTAATGAAAGAAAAATGAAAGCAATACATCCAGCAAACTAGACAGTGACTCAAAAAGTAAACTGAAGCAAGTGCACACTGAAAGGAATGCGCAGTCATAAGTCAGACATTCACATAAAAGCAACTTACCAAGACACCCAATCAATTACATGGGAAAAACTTGAGCCAATGCACCCAGCAAACCAGACCAGCACACCAAAGCATCCCACCCCTGATTGGATGGCAGCTGTGCTCTTAGGATCACCCCTCAGTTTTTTGGCAGGGTTGAGCACCCCCCAGTTTTATGCCCTCTGCGTCTGAAGGGGAGACAGGCAAAAGGGGTCATAATGGGACATCTGGCACAGCCACTTTGTAATCGAGGTCACCCACCCAGCTCAATACTGAGTTACAGGCTGATCTTAAATCTTTAAACAACCACAAGGGTCTCCAGCTAGTTAAAAGGGGAAAATCGTGCATGTTCAAGCAAATTTGAGAAAGCAGTAAGGTTAATAAAGCAATTGTGAAAGTGCAGTTATTACATTAATAGATGGCATAACATAGGTAGCTGCTTATTCAGTATAACCACAGAGCTTCATACATTCCGTCCTATTACAGACTCCGATATTGGCATTAAAAGTACCCTCCAGCTTATCAGCTTCAGCAAGGTTTCCAACAGCATAGCACCCCTTTGCTACACACAGATTACAGGTTCAGCCACATGATGAAAATAGCAACTCATTCAGTGTGATAATTAAGGGAGCAGAGCACATGGAAAACCTATTTAGTGATGGGCCGAGCAAAACACAACGAACAAATTAACTTCTTTCATCTCCTTTATTTCAAACCATTTACAGGGCGCAGGTGTTTTAAACCTTGTGAAAACAACAAGCTAATTTGGTGAAAGCATACTTAGAAATCTATATTTATGTATTGTAATTGTAGACTGGACCTTCGAAACTGCACATAATTGCCCTCGGTTGTCAACGACATTAAAGGAAATGGATGTGGTGCGCCTTCATCACTGTTGTATTTCACTACCCCGCGCACCGCAAAATGGCCAATCACTGCATGACTACATGAAGTCACACACAGTGATTGGCCATTATGCAGTGTGTGTGCGCCCCCCATGAGCGGCATCCGATAATGGATTGCCCTGAAGTGACCGGCCAATCCTGGCGCTGCAAGCAGCGCCAGGATTGGCGGGGGGGGGCTCATGAATGCTCGCTCTGTGTCGCCTTCGTAAAGCCGGGGGCTGCGGCCAGCTTAAACAAACACCCCCCTATGGGGGAACACTGATGCACATGCGTGGGCAAGTTTCTGCCCCAAGCATCACTTGTGCGTGAGATACCTTGGCTGGCTGTCTGCTGCTGCAGCTGAGTGTGTCACGTGGTCGTGGACTGTCACTCAAGCTGCGCAGCTGACCAGACCAGCCCCCCTGCACTCCCCACTCCTGGATAACTCGGGTGCTTCCCGGATTCCCGGCGGCGCTCGCTCGAACTTTTTAAACAACGGTCAGTCACCAGTTTGTTTTATTAATGCAGCAGCGCGTCCATGGGGCTTGTAGGGCTACGCCCCTACGCCCCAATGGACGCACCGCGGCTGCGCCCAACTACGCCAGACCCCACCTGCCCTGTGAACACCACGAGTGCCAACCGCCTGACCTCCTGGTCCAACGTCAATGACGACGAGACACGCAAGGTCATGAACTCAATCCACTCAGGATCTCCGTCAGACCCATGCCCACACCACGTATTCAACAAAGCAGATGCTGCCATCGCACCCCAACTACGAAAGGTCATCAACATCTTCTTCGAAACAGCGACATTCCCGGAAAGCTGGAAACACGCCGAAATCAACGCCCTCCTCAAGAAGCCCAAGGCAGACCCCAAGGACCTCAAGAACTTCCGGCCCATCTCCCTGCTCCCGTTCCCGGCAAAGGTCATTGGGAAAATCGTCAACATTCAACTGGCCCGCCACCTGGAAGACAACAACATCTTGGACCCATCCCAGTCCGGGTTTAGACGAAACCATAGCACCGAGACAGCCCTTATCGCCGCCACAGACGACATCAGACGCCAACTCGACTACGGCGAAACATCAGCCCTCATTCTCCTGGACCTGTCAGCTGCCTTCGACACGGTCTGCCAACCCACTCTAAAGACACGCCTCCTAGAAGCCGGAATCCAAGAGAAGGCCCTTGACTGGACCACGTCCTTCCTCCCTGGCAGAACCCAGAGCGTCCGCCTCCCGCCCTTCCGATCCGAGGCCACCAACATCACCTGCGGCGTCCCCCAAGGCTCATCCCTCAGTCCGACGCTGTTCAACGTCTAGATGGCCCCCCTCCCACAAGTGGCCCACCAACACGACCTCAACATCATCTCCTACGCCGACGACACCCAGCTCATCCTCTCCCTCACCAAGGGCCCGCACACCGCCAAAACCAACCTCCACGAGGGAATGAAGGCCGTAGCCGACTGGATGAGGTACAGCCATCTGGAGATGAATTCGGACAAGACAGAAGTACTCAACCTCGGACCCACCCCCTAAGCCTGGGACGACTCCTGGTGGCTGACCACACTGGGAACAGCACCAACACCCACCGACCATGCACGCAACCTAGGATTCATCCTCGACTCCTCCCTCTCCATGTCTAAACAGGTCAAGCCGTCTCCTCCTCCTGCTACAACACCCTCCACATGCTCCGCAGGATCAACCAAAACTAGAAGAACGGTGACACAGGCCCTCGTCAGCAGAAGACTGGACTATGGCAACGCACTCTACGAAGGAATCCCAGCCAAACACCTACGACGACTACAATGCATCCAAAACGCCTCCGCCCGACTGATCATCAACGCCCCCCGCCGCAGTCACATCACCCCCCACCTGAGAGACCTACACTGGCTCACCGTCGACAAGAGGATCACCTTCAAGCTTCTCACCCACGCACAAAAAGCACTCCACAACGCCGGACCAGCCTACCTGAACAGCAGACTCAGCTTTTACACCCCCACCCGCCAGCTCCGCTCCACCAGCCTCGTCCTCGCTGCTGTCCCCCGCATTCAACGAACAACCGGCGGCAGCAAATCCTTCTCCTACCTCGCCGCCAAGACCTTGAACACCCTCCCTACCCAGCTACGGCAGACCCAAGACCTACACGCCTTCAGAAGACTCCTCAAGACCTGGCTCTTCGAGCAGTAGCGGCACCCCCTCCCCTCAGCGCCTTGAGATCCTCACGGGTAAGTAGCGAACTTTACAAGTACTTTGATTGATTGATTGCAATATGGCAGAGTCACTGTTGCAAACGGGTAACTTAGTGGCAACTGGCGAAGTGTAAGGGTGATGCGAGTCCTTACCATTGCAATCAAGCAGGAGTCATTGTGAGCAGATAAAAAAGACAGGCAAAACATCCAAGCAGGGATGACTGGGTGGAACCGATGCAAGGAGACTGAAGTCTTCCCCCACCAGGTTAGAACAAAGAATAACTTGTTCTGTAGGGGGAAAAAGAACAATCGCTATTTTAATCCGATGCAAGCTTCCTGGAACAGCCTTTTGGTGACAACTGCAGCAGGAAAGGAAAACGTGGCGCGAAGAGAAGAGAATTGAAAAGATTGCGCTTCACGACGGTTAATGCTTTTACCTTAATGACACAAATCTTTTAGTCATGGCGTCCACTGTGGCTGTAAATGCTGAATGCCGCCAATAGTCAATGGGCGAATGGGGGCAAAGAGTTCGACCCAAACATGCCTCCGTCTATAAAATGAAGGGAGACACATTAAATGCAGAGTCCGCGTGTACGGGGCAAAATCCTGCATTGCCGCAAGGAAAAAATCAAGACTCACGGTCCTGACAATCCTCACCTATTTAGAGTGCTAGACGATAAGAACAGGAACCCTTCAATCTGCCGAAAGGTGGTCAAGACGCTCGAGATACTTCGAGCAGTTTAAATACCAAGCCTATCCGTAAGGGCAGGGTGGAGGAACAAGCACAGGGCCACACCCACTGCTGTCACGGTTGATAAAAAATTCACAAACAAGGGCTCATCAGGAAAATGCACGTTCCTCGTATTAACGCAGAGGGCAAAACAATGCAGACATTTCTGCTAGCAGGCAGATAATCCCGCATAGTGCAGTTTTTGGAAAGGAATTATACAGGGATGTCATTAAAATCTATATACAGCATGACCAGAGAAAATAAAGCAGGTGACTGCCAGGCCGAAAGCAATAAATAAAAAATAACAATGAAGGAACAAGAAATTCATTATGTGACCGGTGGGGAGAGGAGAAAAGGCACAGAAACATTGCCCCTAGATGTATGACAGAATTCCAAAAAGTGCATATCCATGCCAGTGTGGGTGGAGCCCCACTCCAGAAGCACTATATCATTCAGGTGATGGCATTCTCCCAGGGGAGATTTTCATTGAGTCCCTTCTCTTTTGTATTGAGGGTATAAATCCAAAATACCTCTCTCTTCTTGCATCTAGCACTAGCATCTGGCCCGTTAGATGCATGAATCTTCTCCAATATGGTCCAGAGAAGATCAAATTCAGTGTGCTGGGCCTCAATCCAGTGATTTACAAGGGGTGCAGCATGTTTGCCTAACCTTATATTGGATTTGTGTTCACCTATACGGAATCTGCATTCCCTGCCCGTTTCTCCAATATATGCTAGGTCACAGGGGCAAAGGATAGCGTAGTAGGTTTTTTACACTCTCCTGTTACGCAGTGATTCTATTTCTCCATTAGCTCTTACAGAGAGGCTACCAGGGATCTAAAGCATTTTACCCTGTTTCTGAATCAGTATCAGTTAATTTGTTTGTGTAATCCAACAACCTTCCCTGATCATCAACTGAAATGGTCTTTGTTCTGTCATATTTAAGTATGGGGTATTGCATGGTGTACTCCATTGAAAGAATTACATGATACCTTACAATTCCTTTGCCTTTTGTGATTGGATGCAGAATTTGTTTGATAGGTAGAGAGATTCCCTTTCTTTAGAAACAGAGGAAAATCTAAAAGAGGGTCATCAATAATTGTTAGACTATATTACCATAATCAATATATTGATTGTTGAGACTAGTTGGTCAGAAGTAAAAGGGCATCTTTGTTTTATCAAAGCATTCACAGGGAATTGAAGGATGTATTAGAGCAGGTGGTTAATCCTCCTACCAAATTTAATGAGTTTACGGATTTAGCAGTACAGTTGGATCACTGTTTGTCTGAATGACCATCAGAGATGAGTATTAGTAGTGTGGCTTAAGAAAAGAGTAGAATAGAAGATTCTTCTGAGCCAATGCTGTTGGGAAGGAAAGAAGGGTCCACCTGTAAAGAAAAGCAAGTGAGATGTCATGGAAATGAGCTGTGTGTGCAGTGCAGAATTTCACTTTGTTAAAGACTCCAAAAACAAATCAGGGATATTTAAGAGTCACTTGGGGGCAGTGCTGCTTATGAATGAGTTAGAAATATCAGAAACTGAAATCCCCAACAATGAGAATAACTGCTTTGAAGAGTAAGGAATTAAATAATTTCCAGATCGGATGTAATATACCAAGCAGACAACGATGGCACACATAATGTCTATGAAGAGGATTTTGCCTGAAGGTCAGGAAAAAGTGGCATCAGAAAAATTAGATTCCAAAACTTCTGTTTTCAATGACAGCTAGCGCTAAGACACCTCAGCATAGACATGTTTTATAAAGCCTTCATTTAATTTAATTTTGTTTAATTCATTGGGCTGACAGGATAGATCATTTAAATTCTGATCATCACAATTGTTGTTTGATCTTTTGTTCAGCAATAGAGAATCATCCTTTAAAGTTTTTGTAGGAGTGTGCATTTTTCCAGCTGTTGGGGTGTGCCATTTCGTTACATCCATGTTACCATGAAGTTAGTGATATTCTTGACAAAAAAGTCACATTTATCAACTCTGTTCAGAAGCTTTGATTGCAAGATAGAGTTGGAATCAAGTGCACAAACTCCCTGGAGTTGAGTGTATGCTTTCACAGAGTCAGAGACAAAATATTTCAGACTGTGTCTAAATAAATATTAAGACTGTGGTTTTATTAGACCCTCAGAGTATCCAGCCTCTTCATAATTTTTTTTCGTACCCAAGAATGGTGGTGAGTTGAGGGTGTATATGAATTATAGGGTCTTCAATAGAATTACTGTGATGAACCGTTACCCTTGTCTTAGATCAGAAATTCTAAAGATTTGACTAAATTAGATTTGAAAGGTATTTACCATCAGAGAGGGTTATGAGCAGCAAACATGTCTCATTCAGCCACACCACAGCTCTTCATTGGACGGACCACAGCTGCGTTCACTTTACCTACAATAAGACCAAAATCCACAACCATCCTCAACCCACCCTGCGTAGAAACTGGAACAAAATCACCATCGACCAGATCTCCTCATCGCTTCTTCTAAACCCCCCGCCCACTCCTCAAACCCCGACCAAGCAGCCATTAACCTCACCCAATGGCTATCCAACAGCGCCGACATCCTAGCACCGTTGAAAAAACGTCAAAACAAACTAGGCAGCAAAAACGCCTCCTGGTTCAACGATGATCTTAAGAAATCGAAGAAACTCTGTCGATCCCTCGAGAAGGCCTGGAAAAAAGACCCAAACACCAGCACCAGAGACGCCTTCAAAAACGCCACCCGCAGACACCACCAACTAATCCGGTCTGCCAAGAAAGCCGCATTCAAAGACCGACTAGATAACAACGCTCACAACAGCAAGGAATTATTCAATATCGTCAAAGAATTTACCAACCCATCAGCCAACTCCAACGACATCACCCCCTCCCAAGCCCTCTGCGACTCCCTAGCTTCCTTCTTCCACAACAAAATCGCTGACATCCACAACAGCTTCGACAACCGACCCGGAGACCAACCCACCCAACCTGCTGCAGGACCTTCACCCCCCTTGAACATCCTTAACGACTGGAACCCAAGCTCCACTGAGGACACCATCCGCCTGATGAACTCCATCCACTCAGGATCCCCAACTGACCCATGCCCTCACCATATCTTCAACAAAGCAGACTCCATCATAGCACCACACCTCCGAGATGTCATCAACTGCTCCCTCAACTCCGCCACCTTCCTGGAAAGCTGGAAACACGCGGAACTCAGCGCCCTTCTGAAAAAACCCACAGCTGACCCCACCGAACTCAAAAACTACCGCCCCATCTCGCTTCTTCCATTCCCGGCCAAAGTCATCGAGAAAGCTGTCAACAACTAGCTCGCCACCTTCCTCGAAACAAACAAATCCCTCGACTCCTCACAGTCCGGCTTCCGAGCCAAACACAGCACTGAGACCGCACTTATCGCAGCCACAGACGACATTCGAACTCTACTAGACAATGGAGACACAGTCGCCCTCATCCTCCTCGACCTCTCCGCTGCCTTCGACACAGTCTGTCATAACACCCTTCTACAGCGCCTAAGAAACGTCGGAATCCAAGGAAAAGCATTGCAATGGATCACCTCGTTCCTCACCGGAAGAACCCAGAGAGTCCGCCTCCCACCATTCAAGTCTGGGGCCTCTAAAGTCATCTGCGGCGTGCCACAAGGATCGTCACTCAGCCCCACCCTCTTCAACGTTTACATGAGCCCCCTTGCGGCCATCGCTCGCCAACACAACCTCAACATCATCTCCTACGCTGACGACACTCAACTGATCCTCTCACTCACCAAAGACCCTAAAACCGCCAAAACCAACTTACACGAAGGAATGAAAGAAGTAGCCGAGTGGATGAAGCACAGCCGTCTGAAACTGAACTCAGACAAAACAGAAGTCCTCATCCTAGGCACCTCCCCCTCCGCCTGGGATGACTCTTGGTGGCCAGAGGCCCTTGGAAAAGCACCCATCCCGACGAACCACGCACGAAACCTGGGCGTCATCCTGGACTCCTCACTCTCGATGACCAGACAAGTCAACGCCGTTTCATCATCCTGCTTCAACATTCTTCGCATGCTCAAAAAAACATTTCGCTGGATCCCCACCGAAACTAGAAAAACGGTCACCCACGCACTAGTCACGAGCCGCCTGGACTACGGAAACACCCTATACGCCGGTACCACAGCTAAACTCCAGAAAAAACTCCAACGCCTCCAGAACGCTTCAGCCAGGCTCATACTAGACATCCCGCGCAAAGAACACATCTCTGGTCACCTGAAAAACCTCCACTGGCTCCCTGTCAATAAGAGGATTACTTTCCGCCTCCTGACCCACGCTCACAAAGCACTTTACGACCTTGGACCCGAATGCCTCAACACTCGACTCTCCTTCTACACCCCCCCCCGCCAGCTGCGATCTTCCAACCAAGCCCTTGCTATCGTACCTCGCATCAACAAAACCACAATGGGAGGTAGATCCTTCTCCTACCTGGCAGCTAAGACCTGGAACTCACTTCCCACTCACCTTCGTCTCACTCAGAACCACCTAGCATTCAGAAAGCAACTTAAAACTTGGATATTCGACAAGTAGTTCCCCACCCCTCTTCAAGCGCCTGAGACCCTCTGGGTATATAGTGCGCTATATAAATATTTTGACTTGACTTGACTTGACATGTTTTTTGGACACTGCAATACTCCAGCAGCATTCCTATATTTTTTTGTTAAAAGCCATTGAGAAGTTTCTTGGATGTCTTTTGTATTGTCGTTCAAGATGATATGATTTACTCTAACGACTTTGAAGCTTACATATCACATTTTAAAGTAACGCATAAGGGAGCATCCTTTTTTTCTAAATTGATTAATGCCTTTTTACATCCTTAACGTATGGACTACATCTTTGCACCAAATGTATCAAGATGGATGCAAAAAAGAAGTTGCTATATTGCAACGGCCTACATCCACTTCAGAGTTTGTATTGGCTTTGACAATTTTTATAGGACGTTTACTCGTCAGTTTTCTGAAATTGAAAGGCTCATTACCTAGTTACTCCAGACAGAAGAAGCTTTTGATTGGTCAATATAACCATTTCACACATTTTGTTTTCTGAAAGGATGTTTCTCTAGTGCTGCAATTTTGCAACATCCTAATGTTGAATGTCATTTTATTGTGGAGACAGGTGAATCTTATCATGCAAAGTGAGGTGTTTCTGAGAGAGATCCACATACTGGCTAGGTTCACCCAGGAGCTAACTTTTTGAAGACATTTGTACCAGCCTAACTAAACATACAATTACTGACAAGTAACATTTGGACATTAAACCATCTTTTGCAGAATAGATCCATTATATAGGAGCCAAACACATTAAAAGGAGTATACACAGACCACAGAAATCTTCCGTTTTTTTTTAAGTGAACTAGAGCACTCACTATTATGCTTTTTGGATGGACTTTGATATTGTATTATTTTAGGATTTGTGAGGGCTTACTAGGAGAATAGGAGCAAGAGGAGCAAGAGGGAAAGGTTGCGGACCCTTAAGGATTTGATCCTGTAGGATCAGGCAGCTCTGCAGTGGTGGCAGTGTGGTTGGGTTAGGGTGGCATATAGGATCAGTCGACCTTGCAGTTGTGACAGAGCGATGCAGTCAAGATACAACAGTGGACTGCAGGTGGGGGAGAATATAGGACATTTGCACCCAGACACACTCAGACACTCATCCACCCACTCACAGACCCACTCAGAAACTCATGTTCCCATTCACAGGCCCACTCAGAGACTCATCCACCCACTCCCAGATCCACTCAGACATTTATGGACACACTCACAGACCCACTCTGAGACTCACATAAACATCCACTCACAGACCCACTCAGACACTCACACACCTACTCACTCACCTACTCAGAGCCTCAAATACCCACTCACCTACCTATACAAGCACTCACACACCCACTCTCAAACATTACAGGTTACAGTTAGGAAATAAAATGTAAAAACTCATAGAACTTCACTAGAAAAAAAACAAAGGTTACAGGGACGTTGTACTTAGGAAATAGTCTTTTTTTCAAAACTTACAAATTCACAGAAAAAAACAAAGGTTACAGGGACGTTATAGTTAGGGTTGCTTTTCACTCATACAAACCCATTGGATATTCATCAGTTATAGTTACATCAGCTAACTATAACTTTCATCCCTGCAATGCACTGCTTACGACCTCACGTATTGCATGACTCATGACATGGTCAGTGACAGCACTGATGACATCTCAAATGCCATCACTGATGATATAATCCACAGAACCACTCCCATACCCATTCACTCCCTTATACAACCTCTCATACACCCACTAACATCCACACAAAACTCACATACCTATTCACAAACCCATAAAAATACCCATTCTCCCACTAACTTATGTATGGAGCAACTCACATACCCAATCACTCATACAGCCACTCACACAACCACTCACTCACCCATACAGACACATCCCCTCACATGCTCATACAGATAATAACACATGGACTCACTCACCTAAACAGTCACTGAGAGAACCACAGACTTCCATAGAACCTCTCACACTCACTTACCCATAGAGCCACTTACACACCTAATTTCTCACCCATACAGACACTGACACACTCACTCACTCACCTATAAACCCACTTACCTATACACCCATACATTCACCCATGTACCCTCGCACTCACCTGTACACTCATGCACTTGCTCATTCACTCATACAGCCACTCATGCACCCTGTCATTCACCATTTACAGCCACCTACACACCCACTCACTCACTCACCAATGCTGCCACTCACTGATACAGCCACTGACATGGCGAATTGCTCACCCATGCAAAAACAATCAACCACTTATTCATCCATACACTAATTACACACCCACTCACTCACCTATACAGGCACTCACACAGTCACTCACCTATACAGGTACTCACATCCACTTATTCACCGATACTGCTGACACACACACTCACACACAGATACGCACATAACTTATGTTTTAAAAAAGAGTCACTCATCAGGTGTACACAAACTAAACTAATTTAACTTTTGAGGTACCTTAGAATATAGGTTTAAAACTCAGGAACTTTTAGAAAGTACTCGCAACACTGGATGATGTCATCAGGGATGTCATTTGAAATATTATCAGTGATGTCACCGAAAATGTCAATATTGATGTAATATGTGATGTCGTAAGCAGTGCATTGGGAGGCGTAAGTTATAGTTAGCTGGGGTAACTATAACTGCTGAATTTCAATGGTTTGTGCAAGTGAAATCTGAGCCTAACTACAGCGGCCCTGTAACCTTTGTTTTTTTCATTGAAACAAAATATATCTAATGCTTGTTTTCATACTAGGTATGTCTGCATACACCAACTATTCCAAAACAAAAGAAGCATTGGCAAAACCAAAAGGTCAGAAGCCAATGGCATACCTTTTTGGGTTTGGCAATGGTTGTTTATTACCTGCAGTGCCCTGGCTATGAGATGAACAAATTGAGAACCTGTTACAGTGGCATCCAATGTGTTTAATTTTCTCCTTCATTAAAGCAGTTCTTTTATGGTTACCAACTAGTGTTGTCACTACATTTCATGTCATGTAGATTTAGTAAATAACAGCCATTAATACAGAGAGCAACTTGAAATGGATGAATCAAATCATCTGACGTTCGACAAAAGTGAGGGACCGAGAAGCTACTTAGTGCCGAAATCTCACATATTCTCCCTAAAGTAGCAGAGCAAAAGAGAGCTGCATTTATTAAATTGGGTTTTCCCTAATGGGAAGCAATTACAAACATGCTTTCTCCACGGGAAACATCGTGATACATTCTGGAACACGTGAAAGAGTCTTTCAACATTTTGATACATTTTATTTGTGCGTTCGACGGTTTTTTTTCTTCTCAAAAGATGTCTGAAACGCAGCAGTTGTGAAGCCGTACCTTTTTTTCTAAAGTTTGAAGGTTAAGAAAAACAGTTTGCAAGAAAGTAAAAATCTTCACTGAACATGTGTTTACAAAACAGTTGCAAAAGAGGTCATGTTGCAAGTGTAGGCCAAAATAATGCATATTTAATGTATGGTCGGACTAGTTTTATGGAACAAAGATACATGTATTATACTCGAATGCAAATGGGGGTTTAGACGATCTCCATTCAAAGAACATGCGCAAAAAAACAACAACGTAAAAGGTATTTTAACCCAGTACGGCCTCCATTACGAGGTAAGGCAAGGTGGTCCAGGTTTTCTGGACCTTAAAATTATACCCAGAAACACTGGATCCAGTTTTACTGGATGCAGATCCTCACCTGGAAAACACATGCCTGGGGGAGGAATAGAAAAGGCAAAAACTGGGGGGGCGGGGGGAGAGGTTGGGGTGGAACCCATGTTAAATTGGATAATTTCATACACAGATGTTTATTTTACTGAGTTTAATGATACTCAATTTACCAACTTTAGAGAATGGCAGAATGAGTTTGCCTGGTTGGATTAAAACTTGTGCCTTCTGGATCACTGCGTGTTTCACCACCAGCAAGAGTATAAATTACTGAGTCAGCCTGCAAGCTTACAGAGTATGTTATGATGTGTTATGGTTTATTTACACATATTTATGACTGCAAATGAGTTGACACTTTCGCTGAATACAAACAATAAAACCTAAGACCACTAACATAACACTAAATCTCCTTTGAATATGTCACATTAGCTTCCCTTGAGGATATAAATGAATGAATGACGAACGCTTGATAGAGAACAAACAGCTGTTCCATAGGGCATCCTGGTTCTAGCCAATAACTAAAGGGTGTACATTGTAAAATGTTAAACTGCGGCAAATAGCCAGGTTTTCAACAAATTCCTGAACTTGTTCTCATTGTTTGTGGAATGCAGGGTGCAAGGGAATTCATTCCATGCTTTCGCTGCCAGGAAGGAAGAGGAGAAGATCCTTCTTATCGTATTGAAGGTGGGGATTTTAAAGAGTCTGTCTGTGCTTGATCTCAATAATCTACTTGCGAAATAGGGCGGTAATTTCACCCAAAGGTACATTGGTCCAGCACCGCAGTAGGCTCTGTCAGCAAGAACAAGCGAATTAAGTTGAATGCTTTTATGAACTGGCAGCCACTGTAGCTGTCTAAGGTGTTGAGAGCAGTGACAGGAGAATCTGAGAACCAATCATGCCACAGTGCTTTAAACTACCTGCAGCTGCTGAATCAACATTTGAGGGATGCCTAAGTAAAGACTGTTTGCCTAGTCTAATCTAGATGTAATTAATGCACGGACCACTGCTTTATGTGTCTCCAGTGGCAGCAGGTCCAAAACATAGTTTACCAATCAGAAAATATGCGCCTGTCACAGCGAGAACTTGTGGATGAAAAGATAGCTCTTTGTCATATATCACACCCTGGTTTTGAGCTGTTGGTGCGGGGAAGAGGGGGATTGGCAGGTGTTTTTAAAAGATATGATCTCCTTAACAACAACCCCCAGCTACCCACTTGATACTCTTCATTCTAATTTAGCTAAATCCACTAGCACTTGTCTCTTGTTCGTATTGAAAGATATCAATACATCGGTTGTACAAGGCACTGCCCACCACTTAGTCAAAAAAGACTTTGCAACATCCAGTCTAGTACTACAACAATCTTTACAGCTCAACTTCTTTTCAACCAATATGTGGAACCTCTATGAGACTTCCTGAGAATGCTTAACCTCCCATCCCATCAATACGCCGATGACAGCCGAATCTTTATAAAAATAAATGTAATGTAAATGGATACTTGTATAGCGCACTACTTACCCGCAAGGGTCTCAAGGCGCTTGTACGAATACCTCTGTGGAACCCATCCTGGCTTTCCCTGTGAGGCGTCCACTCCTGGGCACCCCCAAGGTGGAGGCCAGGCATCCTTAGCGTTGTGGGGGCCGTTGTGGAGATTAAGCAAGCTATTGCCCCAAGTTGCAGAGTGATACTCCATGATTGGAATAGGCACCGAGGCGAGAAATATCAAGTCCGTGGAATTTTGAGCCCAAGACCCGCCGAGGCAGGGAATTGAACTCTGGTCCTGGGCTAGACCTCTGCATTAGGGTCTGCCGCTCTAACCATTGAGCCACACTTCTCCAGCAATGACCGTTCATCAGACCACATTAAGAACGGCCTACCAAAAACTGATGTATGGATGAGTATGCGACAACTACATTTGAATAAAAATAGAGTTCATGTTTATTATTAAGAAACCAAACAAGAACAGTGCAAAGAATTGGCAGATTGTGCTACAGGAAGCAAGGCTCTGCTTTAAAACTCGCGACCATGGCAAATGCATTGGTTCCCTCAATGATGACAGATTAAACTCCCACATTAATGCACTTGCTAAGTCAGCCCACAAACAGCTTACACTCAAGAAATCAATTAAGAGTTTCATCCCTACCGCGAAAGTTAAATAAGTTCTGCAAGCCGCAGTTATCTCGAGAATTGAATACAGCATGTCTATTGTCACAGTCGCCCAGTCATGAGGCAAGCCCTTCTAAGTGTTGTCTTGAGTGCTGTTTCTAGACTAATCATGAACACTAAACAATTTGATCACATTATACCTGCTGTGATCCAGCTCTACTAGGTTCTGTGGCATGCCAGCTGCATCTTCAGATCTGTCTGTTATCTCTGAAGCCCTGAAACGAAATACATCCTGCTATCAAAATAACCATCGCAGACTAACAGGAACCAATAGACCCTTACTCAGCACAAACAAGTTCCACCTCCAACCACAGCTCCATGGAAAATCCTCTAACTCTACTGCGTTCCTTCTAAGGTTTTGCACCAAATCTATGGCACAGTTAACCCATGGAGCCAGGCTTCTCCTGCATTGGCCCAGCCTAAAGGGCCACCTGCTTATCAAGCACGTAAATGTGACCTGAGGTGTACCACAGACAATCTACCTGCAGTACCAGCAACCTGGATCTAATGTTGTAACCCAGCATGTACATGTGTCGAACACTCCAAAACAACAAACAAATAAAATAAACTAGGATGATTTTTCATTGCAATTCAATTAGTTGAATAAGGCTCCCTTGTTAAAAGAGAAACTACAAGTCCCAGAATGCAAAGTGCTGTCGAATAGAACGCGAGTAGCGGCTGAAAGTAACACATCAAATGGGTTCACTTGAAACCTATGCTTGAACCCTTGTAGCAATTATGCGCATCATATGTTTCTACTGCTGAGTTCCAGGGGCGGCTGGTCCATAGGGGGCGCTGGAGCGGTGCCCCACTAGCATCTACCGAAAAAGAAACAGCTCTCTGCAGCTTGGGCGGCAGGACTATGTTTAGACGTATTGACACCTCTATCAGTCTGTCTGTTTACTTTTCCAGGCCTGTGCTCCTCACAGATTGAAGTGATCATATAATCGCACACAGCACAAGCGAGCAGGAGTTCAGGTGGACTGCGCATGTTAGGGGCGCTTTTCATTCCAGCTCCCGTCTTCCATTGACTGTGCATTACACATGCTGCGCATGCTTAGTGCCACCCAGCATGTCTGAACATAGCATTCGGCTCGGGCGGTGACGTGTTTTTGACGCAGTCGCCCCATACCCTGTCAAATGCCAGGATACAGCAGAGTGAAGAAAGGTCAGCCCCAATCGTACTCTTCCTTTTGATTTGACATTCAGCAATCAGCCCCTGATCTTGAGACGCATGGCTTCAGAAGGCCCGTTGAAGCAGAGGAGAAGATCCATGCACAAGCTGGCCTGCAGTCAGTTGACTGGAAAGGTGGCGTTTGGGTTAGTTTCATTTCAGTTCATTTTAAGGGTTTCCCTCATTAATTACAAGGCGCATGAAAACAAAGTATCATGTTAAACGTTTCTTTTCTTTTCAAAGTAAGGTGTTGTAAAGTACATTTGGCATTGCTTCTGTTCTGAGTGACCCCACTCGGCCTTTTAGAGAGCTAAGCCTATTTTACTTTCTTTCTCCAACTTTGATTCACAAAGGTATCGTTTTTACTATTTACCAGTGCAGCGCCAGGAGGGATTTCTTCCGATTGTTATATCCTCATACATCTGAAGGACCGAGCTAGTCCTGCTATAAATCAATCTAGTGATTGATGAAGGACAAAACGGTAGCTTGATGCATTTAGTGCAACCAAATGCAGCAGGTGAGTCCAAATATACCTAGGAAAGGCACCACTTGCTTGGCACATCACAAAAATATTTGAATATGCATCAGTGTCCTTTCAAAACCTTTAGATTATAAGCTAATTCATGTGGAGATTGGGCTCCAAAATGAACAATTTGTCACTATTTTCACAAACTGTTTGCTGTGGAGAACCTTTTTCGTAGGCTTTGTTTTCCAGCTATGTGCACTTGCTTGTCCAAATTTGAAGAAGGTATTTATCTACGCCCTACCAATTTTAAAGTTCACCAGTCGCCACTGCTGAGCTCAATAGTGCACATATAATGTACTGAGAAGAATGAATGTCTAATTGTAAAGTGGGGGCAACTAAAATTTAAAGTGTTTGTCAGCAAGAGCGCAAAATGTCTGTAACAATGTCAACCCTATACAACTTTGCATTTCTGTAACTTTCTTTTATACAATTATTTTGAGGTGTTAGATAAATGAACTGAATGTAAACTGCACCCCCCCCCCCCACCATGCATCACATATTTGTTCAATAAAAAGGGAAACGAAAACAAAGTAACGTTTGAAAATGTGTTAATTTAGGAGCGCGTGAATTAAATAAATTCCCTAGTCCACACACTTCCACCAAAAATATTACACAATTCAAAATAGAAAGCTGTATAAATTCCTCTAAAAACGTCAAAGGCAACGTTTTAAAGAGGAAAAATAATTAAAAATCACATTTCTATGCTTGAGAGAACAACATCACAAGAAGGGAAGGCGAGGCAGTGCCTCGGGGCTTGAACGTGTGACCTTGGGCCGGTGTTTGAAGACACCACACCTGCTGCCAGCACCAGTGAGCCGCGTCGGCGGCGTGCAGCAGGGTACAGCTCTGTTTTGGGGTGGTTTCTCTGCCGTGCCGTCTGCAGACAGGGAGTAATCTAACTGGAGACAGGCGGCCCGTGCGTGACCTTAAATGTACCATTTACAAACCACACCTCAATCCCTGCCGCTCCCGCCAGGCTCGGCCCTCCGACAATCACACCACCAGCATGTCAAGCCCAGCCGCGCCGCTGTTTCGCAATAGCCCGGTTGTTTTTACCTCAAAGAAACGACGCTTGTTGTTGACAGAGGATAAATAACACGGAAAAAGTTTTTTCCCCGTCTTCCCGGACCAAGGGAAACTCCGACAGAAATGTTCTCGCATTCCTATCTGTTTAAATCAGCGCTCGTTTCGCTCTGTATTTTATTAAATTCATTCATAGAGAGGGTTTGCAATTTTTTCCTATTCTTGTTGCGAAGTGAGATGGCATGTCCCCACAAATTCTAAAGGCCCTTTATAGAAACTTACGATCAAAAGAGGTTTGTTTTAAATGTTCCTTTACCTCATCTGAATTCTGTGTTATTCAATGTATTATTCTGCTGAAAGTGGGTGCGCGTCTGAAAACCTGCTTTTCCCCTTCGGAGAAGTCTCTAGACATCATCGTCTGGAGGGCGTCCAAGGCGCAAACAACAAGCATTTGCAATGCAATAGGTCTCGCATTAGGAAAGTTTGAGGTATTGGTATTGAGAGAGCGCAAATTTGAATAAAAAATATGTATGAGCCATATTTACAAGCATATCGCATAAACATAGGAGTTGTAACGTGAAGTTGACACTTATAGCATAAAGTTAACCGATGTAATCAAAGTAATATAGGAAATGTAACTGTATTTACTCTTGAATATGTATTAGATTTAGAAGGCCCGTATGCATAGTGGGCTAATGTAGAAATGTGTAGAAACGCTTACGAAATATAGAACGTGCAAAGTAGAATTCATGTACGTGTGTAGCTTTAAATGGAGAAACCGCGTGAAATGTAACATGGAGAAATGTGCAGAGAACATATACGGCGATGTAACAAATGAGAATATAAAGTTATACTCTATGTAGTTTGTATTCTATGTACAAAGTATTCACTTATACGTAAAGGATTTGCTAAATGCGATTGTGTATAAATATGTGTTAAAGGTTATACTGTGTAGAAAGCTTCTTGTAAGAATGTTAGAAGGGTTTAGGTCATTTGTGATTTTAACCTGACTGACCAAGGGGTCGCAGGAGTGTAGTCCGCTGTATGTAATTTAGTGGGCTCACAGGAGTCGTGAATAGCCTTGATGTGAACGTGCGAGCCAAGGAGTCTAGCGCTTGCTAGATTTAAGGTGACAACGCTGGACGGAGTTTATGGCCTAAACGTGATAAGAAGCGCTTGGAATTTGAGAGTTGTTTTGAGAAGTCCATTCACAGGACCAAGAAAGGTTATATACATAACTATAAAGATTAAAGTTCTGCTGAGGTCATTGACTTGTGCTCCGAAAATGTCAATTGTAATATTGAATGAAGTCACCAACGAGAAGACGAAGATGGCGTCTAAAGAAGAAAGGTCAACTTAACGGACGACGCGAAGAGACAAAGCAAGGAAAAGGCTAGAAGATTACCTCACGGGGAAAGTCCGTGGTGGGCGTCGAAGGGGCGTTCCACCCACACTGTGATTGTGTATTTTAGGGACAGCACCCCGGGGTGAAGATAGCAATTAGCGAAGGGAACAGCGAAGCGAATTGCTCAGAGGGAGAACAGAGAGAAGGGCGAAGAGTAGATGACTTGAGCAGATGCGCTGAGAGAGATCAGAGCGCAAGAGAGCAGTAGGCCGAGGACCCTTAGAGAGCGGATGGGTAGGCAGCGAGGGTACTGCTTCTTAAATTTAAGTTACCTTTAGAGGCTAAGAGAGTTTGAACTCCTTTGGGAGTCAAACGGCTGACACCTTTTTAGGTTAAGGAATCTTGCGAAGTAGGGATGTCACTTAGTATAGAGTAGGGACAGATTTAACTTGATTATTTTTTTTCTCTTTCTGTAGATGACGCAAAGGAACCACTTCATATCGATAATTTTTGCTGATTCTTGAACTGACTTTAATTGTATTCTTTTGTATACTTATTGAATCTTATCCTGAGAGGATTGTATATGCACTTAATTCTGATTTTATATAAAACTTTCAAAACTTCATCAGTTGTCAGTGGTCCTTCAGAGTGGCGTCAGTTTATGGGGTTTATCTAACCTATGCGGGGTTTGTCTTTTACTCAATGACAGATAAAAACCGATCCAAAATTGACGAATGAGATAAGTTATTAAATTGATCATAAATTGATATTAAAATCTCATTCCCCGCAGTTGGTAGCAGAGAAAGATGGTTTTCTTCTTGAGGAAGACAACCTAGGTCAGGTTTAGTTTACCCCAAGGTCCCTAGTCATCGACGACCAGAAGAAGAATCCCTGCCGAAGACGGTGCTGATGGTGTGTCGAGAGAAAAGCAGCAGAGTCGGTCGAGAGTGAGTATAAGGGTCATGCGTTGTAAGATTGCGGTGTTTTATGTTGTTCCTGTGTTGTAATGTCAAGCGGAGTTGAATGCCTGTAGTGTGATTGAGGGAAGGTTGTGAGCGTGCGCAACCGGATGAAATCTTAAGCTCCAGGGAAGGACTTAAGTGGTTCGGGTGTATCGAACACCCAGAGTAATTTGTCTACCATTGAAAGGGGGTCATGAGGTACCATTGATCGCCCGACAGACCGATGATAGGGGGAGCGTAAGAGTCAGTGTATGAGTAACGGACGCTGGTCGTACGTTTACTGTGTGTAAGTAACCTATCAGTTGAGGCGATCGTCTGACCGTAAGAGGGAAGACGTTTCGTCAGTTGAGGTGACAATTACAGTTAGACTGTGGCCGTACAGTCAGAGAAAAGTGATCGCTTGGACGGAAGTAGTCATTTTTCAGCGTATGAATGAAAACGCATGCGAAATCGTGAGACGAGTTGAGAAAGAAGGAGAACTGCTGCAGAGGGAACGAGTGACGTCAGCATAGAACCGCGCTGAGATTGGTTAGTTTGTCAGACGTCAGCGTAGAGCCGCGCTGAGATTGGTCGGTCAGCGTAGAGTCGCGCTGGGATAGGCCGATTTAGCGAGAGCCGCGTAGGGATTGGTTGGTTTATCATTGGGACGTAAACAAGGAAGAGAAAGAGGAAAATAATAGAGCAGCGAAAATGAAGTGTTTTAAGAGTTTAAGGGCAATCTTTAGGAGGAATAGAAGAAACTTATATGCCGGAGAAGAAGCTCCACCAGAAGGCACACCAGCTTATCATATGGCAGTAAATGTAGGCTTACACTCGATACTATGGATCTCCGAGTGGAATAGGCTAACTGAAGGGAATAAGGAACTGACGTTTCCGAGATTCGGAACGTTTAAGCTAGACGTGTTGAACGAACTGAAAGCGGTAATGCTTGCAACGAGACCTCTACCGAGGCCAACACAGTTTGAAGCCCTTAGTGCATGGTTTAGAGCGGCACACGAAAAGAGCGTAAAGAGGCGCCAAGAAAGAGTGAGACGATCAGTAAAGGCAGTACAGGATGCTAAATGGGATGAGGAAGCTAAGAAGTGGAGAGTACAAAAAATAGAAGCGGACAAACTGTTTACAATGATAGAAGCCACGGGAGAAAAGAAACCTCTAGAGGAAGATGAGGAAAGCGAGACAGAAGAGGATCTGATAGAGAGGCTATTAACAGATAGACCACCTCCGTACAGCGGAGGGGCCTCAAGTCCCATATTACAACAAGGGGACGGAGCTAGGTGGGGGGAATATAAATCGATCCCAGTAACAGAGTGGGATACCAAGAAGGATGAGGAAATACCTCAATCTAGTTCCGAACAGAGAGTAGTGGGAAGATTCGTGGTTCAGAAGATGCCAGAAACACAACATGCAAGGTCGTACCAAATGCCAGACGCTTTACAGGTACCTGTTACCATAGGCCCTATTGTGTCAATCTACAACCCAGAAGGGGTCCAGCAGGAGGAACAGGCACGATGGGACAGGGAAAGGGCAGAGATGGAGAATAGGAATACCATGATGAATCCTCAGAGACAGATACTAGCACCGATGAGTCGGAGTACCCCATTAGATGCTGCAACAGGTCCCTGGGTAGAACAGGGAGGTGAAAGAGGGCCAATGGACTTAAGGGGACCAAAACCGAAATCCCATAAGGAATTAAGGGAATACCTGAAAGAATGGGATACTGCCGAAGAGATTCGGAATAAAAGTTTAGAAACAGGAGCAGAGTGGAGAGACCAGGATAACAGGATCCTCTCTCATTGTGGAGCTGGCGAAAGCAGCCCGGAGTGGGAGAGAGGGAGCCAGGAAAACAGCGGGAATAATTGTCCTACTATCAGCGGCAATAGGCAAATGTGTGAAGACAGGAGTGCAGGGTGTGGCGAAGTGCCTCGCGTCACTTTTAGTGAGGGGGAACGAAGGACGCAGGAGTACCGAAATACTTTCAGATGCACTCACCATACCCCGGGTGAAACAGTGCAACATTGGAATCACGGGAACATGGAGAGTCGTGAAGGGTCTCGCCATGCATCCGGTGACCGCGAGCGACGTCATGAGAATATAGGGAGTCGCGAAACGTCTCGCCATACTTCTGGTGATCAGGATCGAGATCGCGGGAGCATGGAGGGCCATGAAGGACCTTATCGTTTATTGAGCGACACCAGACAGCAAGCGAGTTACAGTGATTTTGAACAGAACGGTGGATCCTATCTCGTATCTGGAGAAACCGAGCCGAAAAGACGGAATGTAGGGATGGGGGATGGAGCATTGTTCCATCACACCCCACGGGAAGATGGAAAGGCTTGGGATCTAGAGAGGTGGGCACAAAGAGATGGAAGGAAAACTCCTCATAACTCACCCGTGTTTAGGCGTAGGGCGCATAGTGGAGGTGAGAGGGGTATGAGCGAACCACCTAGGACTGACATACTGAGAGCTGAAATAAAAGCGAGACGGATTGATGTAATGAGTTTGAAATCAGACTTAGATGAAATAATTGATGGCACAGTGGCAATAGAGAGGTTAGAGTTGTATGCACCAGATGAAATATTGTTCTTATCCAAGGATGTTACTCGGAAAGCAAGGGCAGCTCATGAAAAACTATCCGAATTAGCAGAAAAATATATAATAGACATGTCACGAACTAAAGCTTTACAGCCCAACCATAGGCTAAATTGCACAGATCGAGATCTAGATGAACGTAGAACGATTGGCCTAAGAGTACACATAAGGGAACTAGTCATGTGTATTAGAATATGGAGAGATCTGGATAGATGGGAGGAAAAATGGTCCAAGAGGGGATCTGTCAGAAGAAGTGCAATTGTAAAGTCCCAAGATACAGACCTAATGCGAATGGAAGCTTTCCCTTTGCGAGAAATCGCGAACGGAAACTACGTTCATGTACCTTGGAGTAGGGGGGATTTAGCGGCATTCACTAATTCTTTCCCGAAGCTTAGAGAAAACCCTGTAGAGTGGTACAAGCAGGTAGAGAGGTTCGTGAAGATCTCTAAGGTGCTGTGGATCGATTTGAACACATTGTTCGATATCGTAGTACCCGGAGATTTATGGACGGCATGCAAACTTAGTATTGAATGGCCTACTTGTGAGCCTCCGAGAGATACCCGGGCAAATGGTCCGTCAGACAGAGTCATGGAAAAGTACGAGAGGGTAATAACATGGCTAAAAGAGAAAGTGCCAGTGCAAGACATAGACTGGGTTAAGATAGATCGAACAACTCAGGAGCCTAAAGAGACAGTTCACGAGTTCTATGAGAGGTTACTGAAAGCATTTAAACAATACAGTGGGTTAGACGTAATGGATCCTAAGGACATAGGACAGTTTGTGTCGAAGTTTGTTTTAGGATTGAGACCGGACATAAGCCTGATGATACAACAGCATTTGATCTGTTGGCAGAACAAACCTTTAGATGAAATTTTGAGGTATGCAAGGTACTGTAGCGATGAAATAGATTCGAAGGCAAAGAAACTCAAGGAAAAACTAATGCTGGTACAAATGCAAGCAGCTGGAAAGGGTGGACAGCGGCAACAGGGAACAGGAACGCAAGCAAAGAAACAGAATAATCAGAGCAGAGATGAGGAGGAAAGACCGAGACCAAGAATGGATATTGCGACACTGAAAAAGACAACGAGGTGTCATCAGTGTAATGAGGTGGGACATTGGCGACGCGAGTGTCCTTACAATGTCGAGACAGGGGAATTAGAGCACGAGGAGGAAGAGGTACAGAGTAACGTGGTTAAGGGAGCCGCAGTCCCGAAGGGAAAGTTTATCAAAGGGGGGACTCAGACTCCTCGAGCCCCGTTTCCTCAACCACCTCGCATTACAAATGGAGGGAAAACCTATAGACAAATGCCATTGTTCGTAGGAGGAGAAGAATGCTACTACGTTGATCCTCTTACAGGGCAACGAGTGAATAGGGAGGAAGATTGTACTCTAGGTGCAGCCCTGGAAGTCGATCAGAGAGGACCATACGTAGAGGTTGAAGTGGCTGGATGTCCTACAACCTTTTTGGTGGATACGGGGGCCACTCGATCCACGCTGAGATCAGCGGTAGTCCCAGGTCTGCCAATATCGGGAGAGACGATTCAGGTGGTAGGAGTCGCAAACAAGAGGATGACGAATCCTTTGACAGAACCAGTGTCAGTAAAGATAGGGAATTACAGTGACGAACATCAGTTTGTGATCTGTGACTCTAGCCCTGTGTGTTTGCTAGGAAGAGATCTGTTGTGTAAACTGAATTGCACAATACATTGCACACCTGAAGGGGTAGAAGTGCAGACCAATGATGAGGATGCCGATTTTGAGGTTGTCAACTCGCAGGAGTGAGTGGAACTATATCCTACCCTAACACTGGAAGAGCTTCCACAGGATTTGAGGGAGAAAGTGTCAGCTGAGGTGTGGGATTTTACTGGAGAGGAAATAGGACTGATCAAAGGAGTAGAACCAGTAAAGATCCTGGTAAGACCCAATGCTGAGTATCCAAGAACTCCACAATACAAGTTGACACCAGAGACGATTGCAGGAATAAAGCCTGTGATCGAATCCATGATTAAACAGGGAATACTGAAGGAGATCGTGGGTAGTCCATGTAACTCTCCGATTATGGGTTTGCAGAAGCCTAGTGGAAAATACAGAATAGTGCAGGATCTTCGAAAGATTAATAATATTGTTGTCTCATGTTGTCCAGTGGTACCGAATCCATCAGTGATATTATTTCAGATACCGTTCCAAGCTGAATGGTTTACCGTGATAGATTTGTGCCAGGCTTTCTTTTCGATTCCTTTAGATGAAGAGAGTCAGTATCTTTTCGCTTTTAAGCTGGAAGATCGCGTTTTAACATGGTGTCGTATCCCTCAGGGGTATACAGAAAGCCCATCGATCTTTAACCAGCTATTAAAAAGAAATCTTGAAAGTCTAGTACTGCCCAAGAATTCGGTTCTAGTCCAGTACATAGACGACCTCCTAGTTGCGTCAGAAACTGAGGAAGCTTGCAGAGTAGACACCATAACCTTGTTAAATCACTTGGCCGAGAACGGACACAAGGTGTCTCCAAGTAAATTGCAGTATTGTAAGACTGAAGTGCAATACTTGGGCCATAGGATTGAAAAGGGAAAGCGGAAGGTGTCTCCAGACAGAATAGAGGCGATCATGAAAATGAACGCGCCTACAACACAAAGAGAAGTCAGGATGTTTCTAGGCATGGTCGGTTATTGTCGGCAGTGGATAGCCAACTTCTCACTGAAGGCAAAATCTTTATTACAACTGACGCACAAAGGAGTAAGTGATCCGGTACCATGGGACAAAGATTGTTTGATGGCGTTTTTGCAGCTGAGGGAGGACTTATGTCGCGCCCCGGCTTTAGGAATGCCTGATTACACAAAACCATTTTTGCTTTACTGCTGCGAAAGAGAGGGATGCGCGTTAGCAGTTTTGGCCCAGATACATGGAGATGCGCGTAGGCCAGTGGCGTATTTTTCGGCTACATTAGATCCAGTAGCCGCAGCGTTGCCCGGATGTCTCAAATCCGTAGCTGCAACGGGTGTCAGCATTGAACGTTCTGAAAGCGTGGTAATGGGACATCAGTTAGTGGTGTACGTACCACATTCTGTAGAATTGTTAATGACCAGGACTAAGACTCAGCATCTGACAAATAGCAGGCTCACACGCTACGAGCAAGTCATACTGGCTGCCGAGAATGTGACCCTGAAAAGATGCTCCGTCTTGAATCCTGCAACTTTGATGCCACTTCCAAATGAGATCGAGGATGAAATTTGTACAGATCATGATTGCCTTGATGTGACTGAACTATGCACCAAACCGAGACCCGATATACATTAGATGAGCCATTGACTGACCCCGATGAAATTTTCTTTGTTGATGGTTCATGTGTAAGAGACGATATCGGTCAGCTGAGAGCAGCTTATGCAGTTTGCACAATTACGAGAGTAATAGAAGCCGCTTGCCTGGAAGGAGTACACTCCGCTCAGGTAGCTGAAATTGTTGCTTTGACGCGTGCTTGTTTAGCAGGCGACAAACTTCGAGTCACCATATACACCGATAGCCAGTATGGTTTCGGGGTAGTTCATGATTACGGGCAGTTATGGTCTCAAAGAGGTTACATGACCTCCTCGGGTTCTCCCATTAGGAATGGAGAATTTGTGAGACTCTTGTTAGAGGCATTGCAAGGCCCGTCAGCCATTGCAGTTGTCAAATGTGCTGCGCATACAAAAAATGTCGATTTTGTGTCCCAAGGTAACCGCTATGCGGATGAGGTAGCGCGTTACTGCGCAGAACAGGGATATTCTCACACTGATGTAAAAGTGGGGGGAATCCAAGAAAGAACTGAATTGACAATGTTGTTGGATACTGTAGATACGTGGGATGAGCTAAGGAGTGTTCAGGAAAATGCACCAGATGATGAGAAAAAGAGTTGGGAAACAGCTGGTTGTATTAGAAGTGAGATGAATTTCTGGATATCTGCAGATGGGAGAGCAGTTTTACCAAATGAACTTGTTAGTCCAATGGCAAGGAAATTGCATGGATCAGCACACATAGGTAGAGATGCTATGGTGAGAGTATTCAGACAAACATGGTTCAATCCAAAGTTTAGAGTAGCGGCAGAAGCAGTGTGTCAGCGATGTGCGATCTGTCAGCAACTAAACGTGGGAAAGAGAACACCAGTCACATTGAGTCACATTGGGAGGTCTGGGGGGGCCTTTCAATAGAATGCAGCTTGACTTCATAGAAATGCCTAAATGCAATAGACTCAGATACGTTTTAGTGATTGTTTGCATATTTTCTAGATGGGTTGAGGCTTACCCTACACGTAGGTGCGATACACTTACAGTAGCAAAATTGTTACTTAGAGAGTTAATACCGAGGTTTGGGGTGCCATCCTCTTTGGAATTGGACAGAGGAACTCATTTTAACAGCAAAATAGTGAAGATGCTATGTTCAGCTTTGGGTATCGATCAGAAACTACATTGCAGCTATCGACCAGAAGCTTCAGGGATTGTAGAGCAAATCAACAGTACAATCAAGTCCAGACTTGCCAAAGTTTGTTCATCTACATCCCTGAGTTGGCCAGACGCACTTCCAGTGGTTCTTATGAGCATACGTAGCACACCAGATAGAAAAACAGGTCTCTCTCCTCATGAAGTGCTAATGGGGAGAGCCATGAGATTGCCATCGGTTCCGACTGCAGCTCTAGTGAACATCACAGACGATTTGATCCTGGACTACTGTAAGGGACTATCTGATGCCGTTAATTCTGTGTCCCTCCAGGTCCAGGCTGCAGAGGTTCCATCAGCACAAGATTTATGCCATGACCTGAGTCCGGGGGACTGGGTTTTGGTGAAAAAACACGTCAGGAAGAACTGCCTAGACGTGCGCTGGAGAGGACCATTTCAAGTCATACTTGTGACGAACACTGCAGTAAAGTGTGGAGGCCTGCCAAACTGGATACATGCCTCACACACCCGAAGAGTGCCAACACCTCTAGAAGAAACAGCTCCTCTCTCGGATGAGAATCCAGCGGAAAGCGGAGAAGCCATAGAGGGGGAAAGCCAAGCTGTGGAGGTGATCGAAGAGGCTGAGACTGAGACGGAACAGGTCGACGAAGGTCAAGACACCAGTGGGACCGAAGTCGCCTCAGGAGAAGAGAGTAATTGGGAGATCGAATCAGATACTGAACAAGCGGAGAGTGACAAAGAGACGAGTCCAAGAACAAGGAGCGGGAGGACAAGGAGTGGTGAAGCTAGTTGGCCGGAGAGAAGGAGAAGGCCAAGCTTAAAAGCAGATCAAGAAAGAGCTCTTGTCCCGATCGCTGAAGAATCGGATCAGGAAGAAGAAACTACAGACTCAGGAACTGAAAGTCCAAGAAGATCGAGAAGGGTACGTGTGCCCTGCAGAAGGTACGCCACCCCAGAGTGGACTTATCTAGCAGATGTCTTGGGGACAGAAATCTGGGAGAGTGAAGAAAGTGAAAGTAATCGATCACGATCCATTTGTGGCAGTGGAGATATGGATGTTGACGCCTGGACTCGAGACTGAGGGGTTACTGACTTTCACACTTCCCATACCCCCATACTTGAGTCAAATTCAAGATCTAGTGCTAAATAGATTACAGTTTCCGACCTTTGGTCATCAAATTCCAGAGGAAGAAGAAAAAGTCATTCGTTTTGAATTATTGGAAATTGTTGTGAAAGCTGCAGGTACGAGAATAATTGTTGATGCGTAAAAGACTTTTGTATATAAGCTATAAAAAAGAAGATAACCTAGCGCCGAGTGGAAAGAAGAATAAAATTAGGGATTACATTTAGAGGACGGAGAAGGGTTAGGGTTGTCTGTTGCTAAAAAGAAAAAGACATTGTTGCGAAAAAGAGACTTTGTTGATAAAGAGCACTTTACAGACTGAAAAAGCAAATAAAGCAAACAAAGACTGGAAAAGAAAACTTTTTCGTAAAAGAAGGAGCTACGCTGTTTGATAACATGGAGAACGGCAACCCAAACCGAAAAGCTAAATGTATAGTAGGTACACTAATAGCAGTAGTAATTTTTCTCATAATTACAGTAGTGACAATATCATACATAATAGGACATGAAAGCGATAAAGAAACAGCAGATGTAAAGCCTGTAACGACTTTGAGACCTGCTCTTGTGGGGAAGAAGGAGGAGAGCAATGTAATACGTGAAAAGGCGTTACTGGCAGATGAAGCTCGTAGATTACACGTAGACGAGTCACAGGGAAACTTTAGGTCAAACGCATATGCTAAACTATTGTATGAGTATATCGATGCCATGGAGGCCAAAGATTGCTATGTTTGTATGCAATTGCCGGCTTCTGTAGACGAAGGCATTAGATATCATCATCTCCCACTGACTTATGGGATAACATGTAGTTTACTGCTTAGTATATTTTATGGTAGAGAAGGATTTGAGTACTACTTTTCAAATTATGATTCGGTACTGCCTGAAGTTCCGAATTATAAGCAAATGAATAAGTGGGACTATTACAAAAAGGAGGATAGATTAGCTAAATTCTTTCTTCCTTGGGATACATTAGATACATCATACGCACGCAGAAATAATCTAACTTGCAAAGTGTCAGAAATTGAGAAAAGGTTCATAGGACAAGTAGATGACCGGTACAGAAGGCAGAAGATTCTAAAAATGTCAGGACAGTGGAAAACTGATTGGACCGAAGAAGAGAAGGCACATAAAAAGAAAGGTAGCAATGGTCCAATAGCTTTGGATAGAGTGCAGAAAGGAAAGTTATGTTTAACTCGAAGTAAGACGTATTATGAGAGTGTATTTGTAGGTGAAGTAAATTGCGAACATGCTTTTAGGTTAGAGTACTATACGAAAGATTTCATGAAAGGGATGCAAGCTATTCCTAATGTGTATTTTGTATGTGGAAGAAATGCCTATGTAAAATTACCTGACAATTGGTATGGTTCGTGTTACTTGGCAATTGTCTTCCCCAAAATATATCATGCAAGGGATTTAGCGATCATAGAAGGAAAGGCTTCGACGAGAGCGAAAAGGGAAGTAGGAGATGCAGAAGTAGTAGGAGACGTATTTGGAGCGATGTTTCCTACGTTAGGTTTGATACTTAATGATGTTAAGATCAGGAGACTAGCTACGGTTGTAGATAGATTGTCTGCAAGCACTGCAAGGTCATTAATGTTAGTAGAAGGTGAAATGCAGTCGATTAGAGCAATGGTTCTTCAGAACCGACTTGCTTTAGATGTACTGCTAGCAAAAGAAGGCGGAGTTTGTAAGGCTTTGAAGGTTCAGGAATGTTGTACTTATATTCCTGATAATTCAAAACCACTTGAGAAAGTCATAAGCAACATTACACAGATTCATCAAGAGATCGAAGATTTATCAAAAATAAATGTTTGGGAAAAAGTAGGTCATGGAGTAGGAAAGGTTGGGAGTTGGTTTGCCAGCCTTGGTAAAAGCATAGTATGGTATATATTAAAACCTGTATTAATAGTATTAATTTGCATAATCACATTGTTAGGTTTAGTAAAATTGTATAAATGGTATAGGTCGAACCGGTTACAAAGATCCATGAGAGAGCAAGAAAGGAGATTAGCTGCTTTGCAAGACCAACAGTACAAAAGCTTAAGAGCTCTCGAAACGATGAAAAGAGGGAATATTGTAACTAGTTCTGTGTAAAGGTGCTATTCAAATTGCATTTAGTGATGACTCCTAGAAGTCATCAAAGGGGGGACTGAGAGAGCGCAAATTTGAATAAAAAATATGTATGAGCCATATTTACAAGCATATCGCATAAACATAGGAGTTGTAACGTGAAGTTGACACTTATAGCATAAAGTTAACCGATGTAATCAAAGTAATATAGGAAATGTAACTGTATTTACTCTTGAATATGTATTAGATTTAGAAGGCCCGTATGCATAGTGGGCTAATGTAGAAATGTGTAGAAATGCTTACGAAATATAGAACGTGCAAAGTAGAATTCATGTACGTGTGTAGCTTTAAATGGAGAAACCGCGTGAAATGTAACATGGAGAAATGTGCAGAGAACATATACGGCGATGTAACAAATGAGAATATAAAGTTATACTCTATGTAGTTTGTATTCTATGTACAAAGTATTCACTTATACGTAAAGGATTTGCTAAATGCGATTGTGTATAAATATGTGTTAAAGGTTATACTGTGTAGAAAGCTTCTTGTAAGAATGTTAGAAGGGTTTAGGTCATTTGTGATTTTAACCTGACTGACCAAGGGGTCGCAGGAGTGTAGTCCGCTGTATGTAATTTAGTGGGCTCACAGGAGTCGTGAATAGCCTTGATGTGAACGTGCGAGCCAAGGAGTCTAGCGCTTGCTAGATTTAAGGTGACAACGCTGGACGGAGTTTATGGCCTAAACGTGATAAGAAGCGCTTGGAATTTGAGAGTTGTTTTGAGAAGTCCATTCACAGGACCAAGAAAGGTTATATACATAACTATAAAGATTAAAGTTCTGCTGAGGTCATTGACTTGTGCTCCGAAAATGTCAATTGTAATATTGAATGAAGTCACCAACGAGAAGACGAAGATGGCGTCTAAAGAAGAAAGGTCAACTTAACGGACGACGCGAAGAGACAAAGCAAGGAAAAGGCTAGAAGATTACCTCACGGGGAAAGTCCGTGGTGGGCGTCGAAGGGGCGTTCCACCCACACTGTGATTGTGTATTTTAGGGACAGCACCCCGGGGTGAAGATAGCAATTAGCGAAGGGAACAGCGAAGCGAATTGCTCAGAGGGAGAACAGAGAGAAGGGCGAAGAGTAGATGACTTGAGCAGATGCGCTGAGAGAGATCAGAGCGCAAGAGAGCAGTAGGCCGAGGACCCTTAGAGAGCGGATGGGTAGGCAGCGAGGGTACTGCTTCTTAAATTTAAGTTACCTTTAGAGGCTAAGAGAGTTTGAACTCCTTTGGGAGTCAAACTGCTGACACCTTTTTAGGTTAAGGAATCTTGCGAAGTAGGGATGTCACTTAGTATAGAGTAGGGACAGATTTAACTTGATTATTTTTTTTCTCTTTCTGTAGATGACGCAAAGGAACCACTTCATATCGATAATTTTTGCTGATTCTTGAACTGACTTTAATTGTATTCTTTTGTATACTTATTGAATCTTATCCTGAGAGGATTGTATATGCACTTAATTCTGATTTTATATAAAACTTTCAAAACTTCATCAGTTGTCAGTGGTCCTTCAGAGTGGCGTCAGTTTATGGGGTTTATCTAACCTATGCGGGGTTTGTCTTTTACTCAATGACAGATAAAAACCGATCCAAAATTGACGAATGAGATAAGTTATTAAATTGATCATAAATTGATATTAAAATCTCATTCCCCGCAGTATTGCAAATGACAAATATTTTATTTATGTGTTGGTATTGAAAGTAGGGAAATTACTAGCTTTGTCATTTACAATGCCAATATTTTTAACTTTTGCAAACGTGACACCTATAGCATTCTAATGCAATATGTGTTGTATTTACATGACTTTGAAGTATTAATATTACAAATAACAATGGCTTTTATTTGTTTTAATAATTAATACTTAAATAAAAGTTATTGTAATGTATAATTGCAATAGCTTAAACTTTTGTAAATAACTTATGGAAAGATTATGTTCAGTGTATTTTACTGTGATGAAAATCCAAGAACAGAAGTGAAATATTAACATTATTTTGTAACATTTCTAATAAAGCTTAAAACATTGAGAGAACATATTAGAACCAGTTGTTGTTGATTGGTTGCAAAGAGTGATGCTGTGGCGTTCAGTGATGCTGTGGCCTTCAGTGGTGCTGAGTGATGCTGTGGCCTTCAGTGGTGCTGAGTGATGCTGTGGCCTTCAGTGGTGCTGAGTGATGTTGTGGCATTAAGTGGTGCTGTTGCATTGAGTGGTGCTGTAGCGTTGAGTGGTGCTGTGGCGTTGAGTGGCGTTGAGTGATGCAGTGGCTTTGAGTGATGCGGTGGTGTTGAGTGGTACTGTGGTGTGGAGTGGAGCTGTGGAGTTGAGTGGAGCTGTGGCGCTGAGTGGTGCTGTGGCGTTGAGTGGTGCTGTTGCGTTGAGTGGTGCTGTGGCGTTGAGTGGTGCTGTGGCGTTGAGTGGTGCTGTGGTGTTGAGTGGTGCTGTGGCGTTGAGTGGTGCTGTGGCATTGAGTGGTGCTGTGGCGTTGAGTGGTGCTGTTGTGTTGTGGCGTGCTGTGGCATTGAGTGGTGCTGTGGCATTAAGTGGTGTTGTGGCATTGATTGGTGAAGTGGCATTGAGGGGTGGATTTGGAGGTTGGAGTTGGAGGGTGGAGTTGCAGGGTGGAGTTGGAGGGTGGCGTTGGAGGGTGGCGTTGGAGGGTGGCGTTGGAATGTGGAGTTGGAATGTGGAGTTGGAGCGTTGAGTTGGAGCGTTGAGTTGGAGCGTTGAGTTGGAGCGTTGAGTTGGAGCGTTGAGTTGGAGCGTTGAGTTGGAGGGTGGAGTAGGAGGGATGATTTGGAGGGTGGAGTTGGAGGGTGCAGTAGGAGGGTGGAGTTGGAGGGTGGAGTTGGAGGGTGGAGTTTGATTTTGAGGGTGGACTTGGGTTCTGTAGTTGTCTTGCGTGTGGATTTGGAGGGTGGATTTGGAGCCTGGAGTTGTAGTTGGAGGTTGGATTTGTAGGGTGGATTTGGATGTTGTAGTTGGAGGGTGTATTTGGATGTTGTATTTGGAGGGTGGAGTTGGAGGGTTGAGTTGTAGGGTGGAGTTTGAGTATTGTGAGGGTGAGTGAGGGCATGTAAGGATGAGGGTGTGACGGTGTGTGAGGGTGTGGGGATGTGTGGTTGAGGGGTGTGAGGGTGTGTGAGGGTGACTGAGGGTGAGGGTGTCAGGGTGATTGAGGGTGTGAGTGTTGTGAGAGGGGTAAGGGTGTGAGGGTGATTGAGGGTGTGTGAGGATGTGATGGTGAGTGATGGTGTGTGAGGGTGAGGGGGTGAGCTGTGAGGGTGAGTGAGGATGTGAGGGTGTGTGAGGGTGATAGGGTGAGGTGAGGGGGTGTGAGGGTGAGAGGGTGAGAGGGTGTGAGGGTGAGAGGGTGTGTGATGGTGTGTGATGGTGTGTGAGGGTAAGTGAGGGTGTGTGAGGGTAAGTGAGGGTAAGTGAGGGTGTGTGAGGGTGAGAGGGTCTGAGGGGGGGTGAGGGTCTGAGGGGGGTGAGGGTGAGGGGGTGTGAGGTGAGGGGGTGTGAGGGTGAGACGGTGAGTGAGGGTGAGAGGGTGAGTGAGGGTGAGAGGGTGAGTGAGGGTGAGGGGGTGTGAGGTTGAGGGGGTGTGAGGGTGTGTGAGAGTGGGATGTGTGAGGGTGGGTGAGGGTGTGAGGGTGAGTGAGGGTGTGTGGGTGAGTGAGGGTGTTTGAGGGTGGGTGAGGGTTGTGCACAGAGGAGACGAGTAGGGTGAAAAATGGAGCCATTGCTGGGACTTTTCTGGTAAAATACTTGATGAGAATCCAGGCCAGTATAATGCTGTCTTCTGCGTGCAAGTCTGGGAAGTCATGGTGTATTCGGCAGTGGTGCAAGTACGGTGAAAAACGGAGCAATTGCTGGGACTTTTCTGCTCGTAACTAAAAAAAAAAAACTCTCGGCATTGCTGTGGCGGGGGGGGGGGGGCGGAGGCGGGGGAGCTGCAGCCTTTGAAGACTGATGCCTAGGGCTAGGCAGACAAATGGTGGTGCGCGATATGCACGGGGGGATACCAGAAACTAACCACTGAAATCTGCAAGACTAGTGTGACCAACTAAGCCCATAGAGAGTGCAGCCACAACTAGTAACACTCCAAAAACATAACATTGTGCACGCAGATACAATCCATGCCTGTGACACTAACAGCTCTGAATATCTGTGACAGCGTTGACAGAGAAGGGGCAGAGGAAACAGACTAAGAAGTGTGGAAATCTAAAGCCGTGCTGGAGAGTGAGAGCAGACGCACTAAGGCTGGTCCATCTGTGAGAGAAAGGCAGGCTGCAGTATTAAGTTATATCAAGAGAGGAGCTGGGAAAGAAACTGCAGACAGAAGGTTTAACAGAAGTGCACAGAGCCACTTCACAGAGAAGGAATAGCAGAGGAGGTATTGGTAGCAGAAATGAATACCAACTGGTGACACTGAGGCAGATAGCAAAGAGTAAAGCCAAGAGAGAAAGAGTCCTGAAACAAGGAAAGCGAAAGTAAATGGGAAATCTAAAGCGGAGCTGGAGAGTGAGAGCGCACGTACTAAGGCTGGTCTGTCTGTGAGAGAAAGGCAGACTGCAGTATTAAGTTATATCAAGAGAGGAAAAATGAAAGTAAACTGAAATCAGAGCGCAAAGCAGAGAGCAGCCGTGAAAGAAGTGAAAACAATGGAGGAAGGGTGACCAGACGCATGGGGAGCAGCAGCCTTTGATGTGCCGGCCGGCCATGCAGTGAATAATTAGGGGAGGAGAAATGCCGGCCTGAGGCCGAGCGCAAAGCAACAGATGGCTTTGATGTGGAGGAAGGCGGCAAGCTCGTGCACGAGGCGTGCACTTCTCAAAACCCGCTGGAGAGCCCTTGGCAGAAAGTATGGTTTGGCTGCATTAGAGCTCTTTTCCTATTCCTGCGGAATAGGAAAGGGGCGAGCCCTAAAAATGGAGGCATGGATAACCTGTTACTCTGACATAATAAAACAAGCATTAGCAAAGACAATGACATTGGCGGCAAGTTTTTTTGGCTTTGTCAATGCCTGTTTGGTTTTGTTATGTTTTTAAAAACTTTAATTTTGGGTAACTGCCAGTCCTCAACAATATAAAAAAAAATAGGCTAAAATCCCAAGTATGTTTTTGGTCTCAAAAAGCACACATTGCCATAGCAGCCGCTGGCGCTGAATGGAACTTCATTGAGTGTGGATAGGCTCTTGCGAAAGAGTAAAACTTGTTGTCAATTACAGTTAAGTCAGTAGTGTAACAATAGCCCTCAGAGAACCTCTGGTACGAGGGGCTCTCCTAACTCCAGGAGGCCCTCTCCGGCACTATGCACAGGCGGCTCGCACCCAGTCTGAGAGCTTCCAACTGGGTCTTGAGCGTGGGGTACCCCCTCCACTAAGTTAAGTTAGCCAGCGGCTGCAGTGGCCGGACTCATTACTGTGCTTTAATGGAAGGGACTAGCTAAAATCTACTATAAGTATGTTTAATATATATACAGACTTTAGGTTATATATATATAGTTTTAGTAAAATCAAAAGGTCATAGCTAACGCCAGTCCTAAAAATGTGTGTGTATTTGTAAGAACAGTTTGCATGCATTTTGCATACATTTTGTGTGTGACCAAACAGTGCATTTCATCATGTATGTCACATGTCTACAAGATGCCTTTGCGGATTAAGCCGTCAAGATGGCGCATCAAGTTAGACGGAGTTCTGACATCTGGTATGACCTGTGACTTGAGGCGCACAAGTTTAGGGGTTCCCCGTGCCCACACAGTACACAACAGTCTCTTCTCAGTTACAATTGCAACAAGTGACACAGTGTAAATGTGTTAACAGTGAAAAGCGTGCCCATTTTGGTACACAAGTTCTATTCGTTGCAGGATTGTCGTTGAAAAATCCATTGAGCAAGTTGAATGTCACGATCGGCACTGATTGGCCAAAACAGAAACTTTGAATCAGCACAGAAAGCTGAAATATTTGCTCACAGTCCACATAAGGATTGTTGGGAACGCCACGGTTCACTTAATGTATAAAACACATCTCAAGGCTCAAACCCTAACATGCAAATTTAATATCTCATCCTTCTGATATTGATAAATTAAGTTCCAAAAAATTGGTTTATAGTAACATGTCTTTTACTTACAAAGCTTACCAACATTGTATTGAGGTATTACATGCTATCAATGTAAAAAGTTATTAATACTATATACAACAGATCAGCTATGGCTATTCAAGGTTTTGTATGAGGTTTTAGGGAAACCCATTTTTAGGTCTCGCCTACAGAAAGCTTTTTCTGTCTGTTGTTGACAGAGCTGTTGTATCTAATTATTAAACATATCGTTAAGAATGGACTTTGGACTGGTCCACTTCAAATAATTGAGATTTTGTGTTCTTCTTCTTTCGGCCATGGGCTTCAGATACTATCAGTCAAATCAATAAAAAAACATTTTATTTCATTGGGCAAACTGAGAAGTTAGTCAAATATTAAAAAATCATATTAAAATAGCTTTTTCACTGAACAGATAACATTTTCAATGGCAATGGAAACATCAATGTTTTCATTTCACCCAAACGTTCCAAAGCTGTTGAGGGGGTTAAACAGTTATATTTTAAGAACCAAGGAGGTAGAACTATGTAACATATGCTTAAGAAATGACTGCAGTCCAGGCAAATATGAGTCCATGCTAATTATGTGTTAAAAAACAAGTGATTTTGTAAAAATTAGACTTTATATTTGACGTCACATCACCCAATTGCCACCCTAAATTAAACTCCACTCTTAATCTGAAAAGGGATTTTTTTAGATGCATTAAGTATAAACCTCATATAAATTATGCTATTTATTAAGCACAAACATTCATGAGCCAGGTATTTCGATAAATTATCTTTCAAATTTCCAGCTCACCCACCCACCATAGCAAACGTGTAACAAATTGAATCCATCCCCACGGATCCCTTCAGGGAACCTAGGCCTAACTCCAGAACTTTAAATGAGAACAACTCACACGAGTCATCACCATGCTACCCGCTTCAAAAGACGCCATCATTAGTCTCAAATGCGTGCTCCTAAATTGTAGATCGGCAGCTAAACACGCTGCAGACATTGCCGACCTCACCCTGGCACAGGATCTTGACGTTGTAATGTTGACCGAAACCTGGCTTAATGACTCAGCTGCCCCCTTCCTGGACCTCTTAATACCTCCCAAATATAGTTCATGATATTATTAGGTTGGACAGATCCTTAGGACAAGGTGGAAGCATTGCATGTTTACATCGGAGCAATCTTACAGTGAAGGTAATACAGACTGACCTTCTGCCGTCCTGTGAATACCTATGCATTGAAGTGACTGGGGGCAACAATCACTCCTGCAAACTGCACTCGTTTTACCACCCACCTCGCGACAACCTTTCCTTCACAGAACAGATCATGGACATTATTTCAGCCAATGCAGATGTCCATGGCTCCCAAATCTTCCTGGGAGATTTCAACCTCCATTGGAATGATGTAAACAATGTGGTGGTCAAAACCCTTAAAGCCTTCCTTCTTGACCTTAACCTAATCCAAATTTGTGACAGCCCCACTCATATCAAAGGAGCTTCCTTAGATCTCATCATTGGTAAGCCCAACTCCATCCTCCTAGATTCTATCCTCTTGTGTGATTGGACAGATCATTATTGCATCACCTTCCGAATCCCGGATTTGGTAAGATCAAGTAAAGCCCAACCCAAGAAGCCAAAACAGTTGAAAAGATGCCTAAGGGACATCAATCTGCATGATCTGACTGCTCTCTGTGATAACATCCTGCCACCTCACTGAACATGTCAGATGTCCACGACCTTATGGCCCATGAAAATCACGCAATGCGGAATGTACTAGATGCGGTCGCTCCACTACAACTCAAAAGTAGCTCCTCAAAACTCTCCAAGCCATGGTTTACTGATAGTCTCAATTCAGAAAGAAGACACCTAAGACTTGCTGAAAGGCTGTGGCGTCCAGTCAATCTCTTGAGCAACTCTTCCACCTAAGATCCATGAGAAACACTTATAATGAACGCATCGGATGCTCGAAGGCCACCTTTTTCCGAACTCAGTTAGACCAAGCAAAAAAACGACTAAAAAACTTTTCGAACTTATCAAGTCCCAAGCCAATGGTCATCCGAACTCTGCATCACTGGATCAAGGGACATTGCCCAACTGCGAAGAATTTGCACATTTCTTCATAGATAAGACCAGTAAGATTGAAACTGAATTACGATCTGCCCCTAACCACCTGTCGATCAGTTCACTAACCCCCCTATGTCCAGCTGGTAGGGATTTCATGGTCCCGGCACAATCACACCTCCCAAAAAACAATGCTTCTTGGAGTCTCTTCCTAACCTGGGATGAATTCGCTATACGTAAAACGCTGTTGATTCTGAAACTTTCCAACCACTACAATGACCCGTTGCCTTTGAATCTTTTCCTGGAATGTAGATCCTCCTTATTAACATTGTGGACTACAATCGTCAATGCATCACTGCAGCAAGGTGCTATTCCAGATTGCCTAAAAATGGGTCAAGTCACGCCGATTTTAAAGAAAACTACTGCGGATCCCTCGGACCTTCATAACTTCCGCCCAATCTCCAACATTCCCACCTTAGCAAAGCTCCTGGAGAAATGTGTGCGTGCCAAACTCAGCAGCCATATCGACCATTCCCAACTCCTGGACAAATGCCAATCTAGTTTCCGCTTGGGCCATAGCACTGAGTCGACCATAACGCACATTGTTGATGATGAGTTAAGAATGCTGGACCACAATGAGTCGTGCCTACTGATCCTTCTTGACCTTTTGTCAGCATTTGACACTGTCAAACATGATACCTAATAAACCTCCTGGAAGACAGGATGGGGTTGTCTGGGCCTGTGCCTAACTGGTTCTCTTCGTTCTTCCTGAATAGATCCCAACTCTTCAAGGTGAACCAATCCCTGTCCCATCCTACACTGGTTACTCTGGGAGTTCCACAAGGTTTAGCACTCTCTCCCACGCTCTTTAACTTGTTCATAGAGCCTCTAACAGAAATGCTGGAATCATTCAGCACTCACTATCACATGTATGCGGACGATACCCGACTTTACTTGACGATCGCGTCCCCTGAGGACATTCAGACCCTCAACCCAGTCCCGCTGGAAACACAAAGCTGGCTGACACGTAACGACCTGAAACTAAATGCTCTAAAAACAGAATTCCTCCTTATCTCACTGTAACAGGGTGGACATACCCGCCCGGTGGCGGTCAAACAGGAAAAGGACTGGTGGGAGGCTCGTGAGGTCATTGCTCCTCTGTTTTTTCATCAACAGGATGAATGGTTCTCGCCGGCACAGCTGGAGCTCAGCAAAACCGAGGAGGGTCCCTTTAACTGGGACAGCATAGAGCCGACTCCTCCCCTGATGAGGACATCATCACCTATGTCCCAATAAGAAAAGGGAACAACAGGAAGCCAGAGAGGGTGTTCTCCGGTGATTGCGAGGAGGGTGAAAACAGCGGAACAGCGAGGACCGAAGACCAGGAGGAGACCCCAGTACGCCCAAGAAGACCATCGAGCGGGAGCTTGCGGAGGAAGAGACTGATCTGAAGAAAAAGCCAGGAGGCCACAGAGGAGGCGGTACGCCGAGCCACACTCTCGGAGGAGCGTTGCTATTCCAGGTACAGGAGCGCTTTGCGGGCTGGGTCGGGAGGCAGGAGAGACCAGACGTTTGAGTCGTTACCGCTACTCGAATCTATACAGCGTGTAAAGCATTCCAAAACCGACACCCTCACTCCCCACTCTCAGCCCTGAAGTCACTGGTTATACTTTGGGGTGCTCCCTCACCCCCTTCCCTTCGTATCCCTTATTCACAAGTCCACTGACCCTTGCCCTTGTTTCATTTTTTTTCTTTCTGGGATTCCCGGAGTCATACCGCCTGGGTCTTTGAGAGGAGTAGAGAGGAGGAAGGCAAAGATGTCAGAAGGAAGATCCTGGGAGATGAAGAATCCTCAGAAAGTGTGCAGATAACTCTCCAGTTATATTGATTCATTGTGTCTTGTTGACAGACTGGTTGATCAGGGAATATAAACACCCCATTTAATAAAATACCAGTCCAACTAAACTCGCCTTCTCAACGACCTTTTTTCTGGGCTCGTTACACTCACCCAACAAGCAATTACCGGTCATCGAACAATAGTTGAATTAGCTTATGGCTCTTAACTGCAGACCTCACCTCGTGGACTCAGCATCCTCGCTTGGTATCATATGAGACATAAGTCTGAACATGCAAAAACACATCAGGTCCTTCACCAAAGGAGCAAACTTCCAACTCAGCATCCTTAGGAAGCTCAAACCCTATCTCGCTGCTCATGACCTAAAGGTTGTAGTGCAAGCATTGGTGATCGCAAAGCTGGACTATGGCAGTGCAACACTTTGTGGCCTGCCCAGAGTGAAAACGGCTACCCTTAGGGTGACCTTCAATGCTGCGGCTAGGCTCGTAACAGGCACAAAAAAATTCGCCCACATTTCTCCAGGCCTGCTAGTTCTGAAATGGCTCCCAAATGAAGCTCGGATTCAGTTGAAAATTGCATGCATGGCACACAAAGCCATCCACCTCAAGACCCGATGTACCTCGCTCAGAAACTGGAGCTCTCATGTGGTTCAAGAGCCTTCAGAAGTGCCAGCACCCTCTTACTCAAACCATAATTCATGAAAAAAAGACCTATAATCGAACATTTTCAGGTATGACGCCAAGGATCTGGAACTCTCTCCCCCCCAAAGTTAGGGTGATCGCCTCCACTGTCCTCTTCATATAAGAAGTTAAAGGGCTCTTGATGAAGAAATATCTGCCTCAGTCTGCCTTCCCAACTTGACTCCCGGGCTATCAACGCTGTTTTATGTCCTTGAAGCTAGGTTCATGAAATTTTTGGTCATTCTGTGTCTATGTACTTTTCGATATGTTGAATATCTGTGGACATTCTAAGTCTATGTACTTTTCGATATCTTGAATTTCTGTCTTTGCATGTACTCGTCCCACTGCACAATCTGTAAAGTGCTCTGATATCCTTGAGGGTCATGTTCGTGCTATATAAAACTTTCTAATTAACTAAATAAATAAATAAGCACAATGAAGGACCAAACGTTGCAAACAAGCACATTTTTGTCATCCTTATCTGGTCATCTCTGAGGGGAGAGGTAGCCAATCAAAGAAAGATTTTGTTATTTTAGATTAAAAATAAAATTGTATGCCTACTTGTGCTTTCCAGAATATCTAGAAGACAGAACTTGTCAATCACATCTTAGGTCAACTCAAAGGCTATTGGGTTTCTTCTACAACCACAGAAATGGTGTGGCACCCTCTTAGCGTGCTTGGGGAAATTTCCCCTACAACTTGATTAACGTCAACTGTCCTACCTACTGCTACTTCCCCTCCTAAAAAAATGGCAATTTCAAGAATTGGAAGAGATAGGCTCACTCACGTAATGTGATATGTTTCATCATTTGCCACCCTGTCCCACCCTGGTGAAGTGATACTACCAGGGGGGACTGAACCTCGGGGATGGGGGGCTGTCCTGAGGGAGTTCTTAGAAATTACTTTTCAATGGATAAAATACTAGGATCCAGTTTAGTAGTTAAAAAAACCTTAGGATATACCACAAAGTATCCTTCATTTAGGTGGTATCCTAGGTTTGAGTAGAAAGTACAGTGCATGTATTCTTAGAAGATGTACATGGTTTCTATGACAATCCGTCAAACTGAGATGTATTGCTAACATGTTGCTGCCCTTTCACTGGAGTCAGAAGGTCTTGGGCATTCCTCAGGGCAGAATCTATGTATCCCTGCACATATTTACTAATAGTGAAGGCTATCATTAAACATATATAGAGAGGACATCCCTCTCTGCGAAAAGTCAGCAGGAATTAGTACCTAGCACTCAAAGGCTACTTGCAGTATGGTCTGTTCAGGGTCGGCCCATCCTATTGTCACCCTTACGTCAAGGAAGAGCGCCCACCAAACAGCAGACTGGTGCACCATCCTTCTATTGATTGTTTCTGTGCCCTTCTGCTTCATAATGAGCCTAAGCATGCTAGTCTATGAGGGACTATTTTTCTCTTTCGCTCTCTATAGCACAGGTTACTGACCCCTCTCTGACCTCTGCTTTCTCCTTCAAGCTTCCCTTCCTCTATACCCTAGCTTACCCAATGCTCTTCTAATGCTTCTCTTCTTTCCATGACTGCTCTCCTAGCTTGTTTCAAAGTGTAGATCAGACAGCTGCACACTTTTAGAGGGTCGCTCACTTTGATTTATGCGCACTGCATGCTACACATAATTTAATTGTAATTTAGAATTCTAAAATAGCTTTCAATCATATTTCAAACAGCAAATTAATAATAAAGTATAATAAAAAAAGAGGGTAGCTCATGCATGTGCACACCGGCAGTTTTGTTATACTTTTTCATAAAAACCACTGCAAGATGGCCTCTAGCCCTAAACAATCTCTAATGGCAGCCGTCTTGGAGTAGTTTGTATAATAAAGTATAACACATTGAAAGATCACCGCCAAGCACACATCATATTTTAGTGGTTTCTGCCATAAACAAAAGCAAAAAAACAGAAGTCTTGATTAAACCAGTAGCTCTGTGCTCCTGGTTTCCAAAGCAAGATCGGTTTGCTTTGTAAGTGCTTGTTCTTTTTGCTTTACTGCCCCTGGCACCCTAGCTGGAATACAATTCCACCACTGTCCCAATGATATTCTCCTGCCCAAAAATAAACAGCAGACCTTAACCTTTAACTAGCACCTATGAGCTTTAGCTCCTATGAATTCGAGGACCTAAAAGCCTATACTGTGGTCATGCCCCATTTCTGAAACCACCATTGCTATGATCTATTGTTGGATGTACCATGTTACAACGCATACCGTTACAACTACCTACCATTACAACGCGACCATTACAACGCATACCATTACAACGCATAGCGCTTTGGGGTGCTGGATAGTGGTAAGTATAATTTACTATTCTAACTCCAGTCCCCGTGGACCCTAGGGAAGGTGTTGGATAGTAAATTATACTTATTCCCTATCCTAGAGCGCCCCCCAGCGCAATGCGTTGTAATGGTATGCGTTGTAAAAGTCGCGTTGTAATGGTAGTGCGGAGTAAAAGATGCGTTGTAACGGGTGTATACCCTATTGTTTCATCATTCTCCTGAACACACATGTTCCATCTTATTTACCAAAGAGTTGCTATTTGTGGTCAAATTTGAAACAATACCTGCTTGACAGTAATTTCCCCCTTAACATCCCGGGTCTACTAAAATAATATTTAAGCACAATTTTAGAATAGCTATAAAAAAGTTCTTGGCATGAGTCCGTAGAAAGATTGTGTGGTACAATGGAAAAGGAAAAGGGCTTATCGCCCTACAAAAACCAACATGAATCAAAGGAGGAATTTTTGGATGGAAGCACAATCGCACGAAGAGGGAACAGCACATTTTCACAGTTAGCTTGTTCATCCTGATCATAATACTCTTGATAAAGCAAGTAGCTGACGAGGTGAGCTATTTCTTGCTCTATATCCACATTACCAGTGTTTAATTTGTCTAGGTGATGGGCCCCACCCCTCATTTGTGAGGATCGGGGCTTATTTTCCCTTATCAGACTTTGGCCAAAGTGAAAGTGAAAGCGAATGACAGAAGAATGAACAGAAATATATGCAAAAAGGCAGAAAACTGATATGTAAAAGAAACTGTCAGTGAGAGAAATAGACAGGAACTATAAGCCGGTGGAAGGAAGAGGCATGTTGTGGAAACATGACTAGGCAGCCCTGTCATTTGGCTACTCTGACACTCAGCAGTGACAGTTGCAGGCTCCTAATAAAACTTTGGGCCATGGCTCCTATTTGCTTTTCGGCAAAGTTTTATAGCATCGGCAAGATGCTTGAAACATGGCCGAAAGAAAACAACACAATAAAAGCAGCGATGATGTGCCTGCGGGACCTAGGGATGGCGGATGTGGAGGGGGGGGGGAAGGGTGGGGAGGAGCAGGGCGCTTCTTCCGGCCCGGAACGCGCCTACAGAACCTTGGGCCTGCGTCCCCCTCTCCTGCTGGGAATTCCTCCAACTGCTCATTGCCTGCTGCTGACCACGTGCGTGGCCGGGGTTAAGCTTGCACTTCACTAGAGGACTGATTGCGGGTGCTCTGCCACACCAGCGGACCTCCAGGGTTGCCTCTGGGCAGATATTGGCTTGCCTTGGACCCGATGACCACCGGCCAGCTGACCACCATCCCGCCATTCGCTCTGGGCTGCCTCTACTCAGACGGGGGAGACCCCACTGACCCGGGTCGCTCCCGCGCCACCGACACTCTGGTCGCTGTTGTTGCTGCTTCCCCGCCCATGGCACGGCATCGCCATCTGTTCCCCGCACGGACGGGGGCGTCTCGGCCACTGGACCTGCGTTGGCGACCTTTGAGGATCCTGCTCGGCACCCGCCGTGAAACAGAGGGCGGTGTGTGGGGACATCGTTGCTATCACCGGGAACACTGGAGCCCAGGGGTGAGCCCTGGATGCTCGGGCTCATGATCAGGTCCTCCTCAATCCTTTGGGACATTATAATTCGCAAGGATGTATTTACCGAGTGCCGTTTAAGTAATGCGCCTGATTCCAAAATGGCGCCCGCAGTAGATTGTCGCTTGGGGTCTAAGCAACACCTCAATAGAGTCCCCCGGTTTTTTTCTTCTAAGTAAATGCCTCACAATTGAACGGAAATTGCATCTACCTCCCAGACCTCAAGGGATGACCCAGATGAGCCCCCCTGACTAATCGAGAATGACCCTTGAGGCGCCCCGCCTGATCTGCAAATGGCTGCTGTCTCTCCCACTGACGGATATTACTCACCTGCGCTCACCCCCCCTGAAGACATGTGGACACTGGCCCTGTCCTCATGCTGCACCACTGCAATGTCTACACCCCCTTTGCCTCTGAGTTTTGGAGAATTTTGGGGACAGACCGAGTTTAGCAGCAAACACTCCACCACCTTGCCTGACCTCAAGATGGCTGCCTCAGTTGGTCTCCCCATGACACCCTACCACTCATGGACAATTGATCTGGCCATCTATCCGATCTTGATTACAGCTCTCACTGACCCTTCAACCTGCTCTCCCTCCTAGGCATTTACTTGTTGATCTTTCCCTTTACTGTGGAGACCTGGCTATCTGATTGACGCCCGATGGAGCTACCTGTTAACTGAAGAGGAGATGGGCTGTGGATGCCCCCTCGGCCATCACCTACCCAGCCGGACCTTGCACAGACCGTTCTTTGTCTCTCTGTTGTATCCCCCTCCTACTCCTTCATCCTCCCCCTTTCCCCCTCTACGCTCCTTTCCTCTCGTCATCTTTGTTCTTCAAATGTTTTTCCCTTGAGACCTAGCTATCTGACCGATGCCCGGTGGAGCTACCTGATAGCTGAAGAGGAGATGGGCTGTGGATTCCCCGTGGCCATCACCTACCCAGCTGATCTGGGGCAGACTTTCCCTTTGTCTCTCCGTCGTATCTATACCTTACCCCCTTTCCCTTCTTCATTCCATTTTACTTACCCCCTATGTTCTTTAAATGTTCTTAATGGTATGTTTTTTAAAATTTGTAACTGATGTAATTTGGCAATTACGTGGAACCTTATGTAAAGCTCTCTGATACCTTCGGGTCTAGCCAGCACTATATAAAACTATTACAATAAATAAATAAATAAATATCACACTAGTGTCTGCCATGGTAAAGATAGCAAGATAAAGTTTATAAGGAACGCGTTCTGAAGATAGCAAGAGACGCATTGAGAAGGTAAAATCATCAACCATTCACAAGCAGATGCCTTATATAAGTGGGCTGGGTACCTTCTCTTCACTGAAATGTCACCTGGGGTTCACACAACCCATTATTCACCCATCCCTCACATGCAGCTGTCCTTCTGTTGCATGCCACTATGGTGCCAGGGTGAATATGAAACTCTCTACAAACGTCAAAGAGCACTCCACTCTGACTGACAGACGAGCATGACCAGGTTGCCACTGCTGTACGCTTGGGTATACAATTGTTAGAGTTCATTTGATAATTGTGTGCATTAATAACATACGGAACATAGATGCACCTTTGAATTTACATATATGCACTGACATCATACTATTGCATTTGAAACAAATTTGGTATATCTTGTATTTTTTACAGCTTAATTTAACTAGGTCTGAACATCAACTTGTTCAAATTAGATGTCTCCTCCTGCATGCTCACTGTTTATTATTTCTGCAGCATGCAGCAGCCATGTTTGTTTATTTCCATTGATGTTGTTCTTGCTGTTCAAAAAACTTTCCAACATGGACACAGTAATTAATGCTGAATTTATTTCAAGACACTTCCACTAGCGCACTCTACTGTATTAATTTATAATGATGTGCTCCTTTTCTTAAGTAGCTTGTGCCTTGTCATCTCAGGTGACATTAGCATAGAGCGGGCATGATTAATATTTACATAGTCATATAAAGCTTAGATGCTAAGGCAATATGACGTTTCATAGATTTGCACTCTGAATTGCTGGAAGTATATAATTATTTTCTCACCCTATAATGAATGTGCAGAAATAGTGACTTTGTATGAAAGAAAACTGTATATAAACACTCAAATTTGGGGTGAGCCAGAAAACTTTCAGATGCTTTTAGGGATGCTGTGAATTTTCTTATTGATTTAGCTGCTCATTTGGCACTTAAAATATGTCTGATTTTGCAATTATTCTGCATTACTCTATTTGCTGACAGCCTTCATGGCAAAACCCTTATGCGCTTTCATTTACCATTACCATACGGCACTATTTGATTTTTTGCAATAAACCTTTAAACATTGTATTTGAACTCTATAACTCAATTATTGAGCCTTTCCTAACTTAACTGACTGGAATTTTATGCTGAAAAGTGCCTTAACGTGGGGACACATTGCCTCATGAAACTGAGGTATAACACTGTCGCCGAGTCATCCACCCATGGTTGAGGTAATATTTTGAAGTGTACAATTTTAGGGGATCCCCCTGTCCACACAGTACACAACATTTTCTTGAAAGTTGCCATGGCAACAAATGACACAGTGAAAATGGGTTAACAGTGAAAACTGGGTATCCCTGGGTATGCCCGCGCACATGCCCCAGACTTTGGTGCACAAGTTCTATTCATTTCCGGAATGTCCTTCAGAAATCAACTGTTGAATTTCAACATCTGCATTGTACAAAACTTTAATTTTTAATATGCACTGAAAGCTGAAATTTTTGCCCACAATCGAGATTACCAACTAGGGAGAGTTGGGATCGCCACAGTTCACCTAATGTATGAAACATATCTTTTAATGAGCACCCTCTGGGGCTTTATTATTTAATAGTCCTTGTATTCAATGATTTAGTATAGTGGCAGTCGCAGTCCAGAAATAGTCCAACAAGCCACTTCACCACTGGCACGCAATATAGATTTGCCCAGACTTGATGCTCCTGTTCATCGATGGGCAACTACTTTCTTGCTTTTCGCTGCCTCCCCTCCAGTAGCTGTCTCTTTGAAACCAGACATCCCAGTGAGTTGTTCCTACATCTTGATGGAAGCCTCACGGTTGGCTGCTTTCCTCTGCTCGCAATCGTTTTCAGACAATTTGGGCAAATAGTGGCAATGGCATAGCATGGGGGAGGGACAGGTGGGCAGTTGCCCAAGGCTCATAATTCCTAGGGGCATTCTCAGGGGCACACATTTTAAAAAGAAAAGTGTAAGGATAATTGCCTTGCCCCGGGCGCCGGTAAATAACGCTACGCCGTTGAGTGGTGGGTGCTATGGTATTCTTCACCAGTGCAGTAGAACGAGCTCTAGTTAGTAATCAAATGAAATATTTATTTTCCTAGTAGCAGGTGATGCCCCGGTTACTTACCGGCAATCTTCATTACTCCGAGACCTAGTCTTCCTCGCCACAGTAATTACTAATGAGCATTCTGCTCCCACAGAAACTCCAAGCAAAAGTTATCATACTAGTCTCCCTATTCCTCCAATATGGCCCCCAGTGGTAACCACCAATCACATAAAAGGATACAAGATCCACACCACGACCTGTAAACCAAAGCCGTATACATGAAGCCACAACAAAGGGTCGGGAGGGAATGGAAACTATACAGTGGCGAGGAAGACTAGGACTCGGAGTAATGAAGATTACAGGTAAGTAACCGGGGCATTACCTTCTCGTCCGCCTTCCTCGCCACAATAATTACTAATGAGCAGATACCAAAGCAATATCAGCTTCATGGATAGGAAACACAGCCAACACGCAGAAGGCAGTACAAAAAAAAAAAAAATGACAACAACGAAAAGAGACACCTCTCAAGAAACCACTGAATACGGAAACAAAGAGGCAAAGGCAACAGAAGCACCAACCTCAAGCCGGAAATGAAAAAAGAAGGCATGAGGAGATGACCAAGTGGCTGACGAGTAACACACCCATGGAAACAACCAGAAAGGCAGTCCAAGAAATAGCCACAAAACGAGTAGAACGCCCCGAAGCGGACGAGAGGGAACCACCAACTGAAACAGACACCAAAATGAGAGCCGCCAAAATCCACTGATAAGAGAGCGGAAGAGATGGCAACAGACACCAACGGAGCAGCTAAAAACAACAAACAATAGGCCACCACAGAAAAAGTAGCCGCGCGAGTCAATAAAACACCAAGGCACGCTACATAACCAAAAATGTGCAAAGGAGTCAACAGGAAGCAACAACTCCACCAACTGACTAAATAAAGAGCACAAGCAGGTACACAAGAAGGAAGGACAGGCAAGAGCACCCAAACCTTCAGAACGCCAAAAACAGCAAGTCCCCCAACTGCAAAAGACCAAAGGGATTCCCCTTGCATTGCACACAACACCACGGAAGGTCCCTCAGGGAGGAGACAACACAGGACAAAGGCGTAGAAGTGCCAGAGATGCGAAAAGAGGAGACTTCAAAGGCCCCACGGGTGCACAAGGGAGACCAAGAGAAAAACTCCAAAGGCAGCCCCCCTGAACACGGAGGGCAGAAAGGGCCAAGCCCAACCAACACCGACCCCTAAAAAGATCCAGGACCTGATCAGGAGCCAAACCATAGTGCAGACACCAAACAGCAAAGGGGATCCAATGCGTAGTGAAAGACAACAAAAGCAGAGGGGCACCCGCACAGCAGGACAAGACCCGCAACCCCAAATGAACAATCATTCAGGAACAGGGAATACATCACAAGAGCCAACCCAGAAGGAACACAGACCGGAGCACCGGAAGAGGAACCAGAGGAACCAGAAGGTCCATGATATGGAAACAAAAGGAACGGCAACGTCCAACCTGGACGCAACGCCGCCACCAACAACCGAGGAAACCACGGGGGCGAAGCCAACCCGGAACCACCAGAGGCACCATTGCCCCATCACACCCAAACCACAGCACAATCGCCGGAATCAGGGGAACCAGAGGAAGGCAGACAACAGGCCCAAGGGCCACAGGAAGGACAGTGCATCCACCCTCCAAGCCATCTGATAAGGCACAAACGTGCAGAAACAACAGACCTCAGAAACGTCCGGAGACGCAAACAATTCCACCACCGGACAACCAAAACACCACAGCAATGTCCGGAGCAGCACCCGGGTTAGAGGCAAGACCCCAGGGAGGAAAGACCCAGCCCAGACAGGCAGCCACAACAAGCACCGAGCCCGGGAGGGAAACTGCAGACAGGGAGGCCAATGACGACCCCACTCAAGGACCAAGGAGGCGACTACGACAACCGAGGGAACGAACACGACAACCCCCTGAAGACAGATGATGGACATGACAACACGTCAGTCCGTCCGTACATAAACAAGGTGACACACAAGCAAGGCAGCAAACACCAAGAGACCAGGTGGAACGGGCCATATCACCCTGTAATGGTGGAGCAAGACATCAGAGCCACCAACCACCAACTCAGCACAGAAGCGGTGTCCATAGTAGCACCCACAGTCCAACAGACGGTACGCAAAGCGACCACCAGTGAGGGAACAAACAGGGTCCCTTGTGTGCTTGCGCCATCAGAGGCACATGACTCACCACTGAGCCACACCTCCTCGGATGCAAGCAACTACACCCAGCAGAGAATAGAGGACACATCCAGGCCCTACAGAACCCCGGGCAACGGAACAACAGTGCCCCATACCCCAAGGCAACAGACGCCAACCAACAGGGCCACACACAGCAGCGCATTCCAAGGGGAAGGAGTGACCCAAAAAAGAGTCCAAAGGAGGCTGGACGACCCCATGCAAAAACCTGACCGACCCACCGGAAGAAACTAATCAGCAGACCCAGTCCGCAATCAGTCGATCACAAAGAGAGACAGGCGACCCTCTAAAGTACCAACTTTAGGAGGCACCCAGGCAAGACACGAAGGGTGCAGGAGAGGAGGAAGAGGAGGCAGGGAACCGGGGCTCATAGAGGAAGGAGCACCCTGGTCACAAAAGGGCAAATGAGCCAGGCCTGGAAGGGCAGGACCAAAGGCCCACAAGCCCGGAAAAGGCGTGAACGCCCAGCTCAGCATGGCGCCAGCAGTGTACGACCTTCCGCAGAGTGTACGACTATATGCAAATCCAGAAAATGGGAACATCACGAGTAATGCGCAGCAACAGCCTTTCCATGAGCGGAGCCACAACTGGCCACGAGCAGTCACAGAAGACCCCGCATTCGAAGCCGTCGCCCTCAAAAAACAAAGGAGATGTAAGAAAGCAGACGCAACTGCATCACCATCAGAGCGACCTAGGGCGAAACGACATCGCCCTGGACCAACAACTCAGCATAGGACTAAAAAAGGATCAGCAAGGCTTGACAGACATAGGAGGAAAAGGCAGCAACCCTAACGGAAACAACGGCAGCGTAAAAAGAGCGCAACACCGCCGCATCTACCATCTCACCAACCTGACCAGCCGGAGAGGCACCCCCCTCCTAGGGACACTATGACAGCATAAGTAGGGTCGGTATTCCACGGAAATCAAGGAGCGCCCAAAAAGCGAGCAATAAATAAGCGTTGAAAAATGTGATTCCCGTCAGACCAGCCGAAGGAACGTTCAAGCGGACCCCATGAGGGAGGAGGGAGCCCATCAGCGCCGCAGCAGCTTCAGAGATAACACCGAAGCAAGTGACGCCGAGTCCGCCAAGGCAGGTCATGGCAAAACCCAACGAGGGAGAGCCCCTCGAGGGAACCACCAACCGGGCAAGGTCCGCTACGGCAGGACCCGCAGGAGGCAAAAAGAAGGCAGACACACTGAGTCCGCTAAGCAGGACTCAGCAGGACCTCCACCACAGTGATACACCCCCACACAAGGAAGGGTAAAACAGAACTGAGACGAACGGCAACTTTGTAAGTCCGCTATAGCAGGACAAAGGAGAATGCCACAAGTGTTCAATAAGGGGGGGAAAAACACAGAGAACACACACATGTGGAAACAACCATCCACCCCTTATGGAACGGGGCCCAAGAGTCCGCTTAAGCAGGACCGGCGCCCCCAACTCACCTGAACAAACAGAAACACGAGCAGCACTCGGAGTAGTGCAGCAACAAAAAAACAGGTCGTGGTGTGGATCATGTATCCTTTTATGTGATTAGTGGTTTCCACTGGGGGCCATATTGGAGGGATAGGGAGACTAGTATGATAACTTTTGCTTGGAGTTTCTGTGGAAGCACAATGCTCATTAGTAATTACTGTGGCGAGTAAGAAGGACGAGGAGGTAATAGGTAAAGACAAGCTACAACATGTGCCCCACCAGGCGTTAACATTGACCCATATTCCGTAACCAAAGGCCAACATCTGTAGCGCACATTAACCTCCAAATTCCAGGGCGTCATCAACATGGGAAAACACCAGGATACAACATTCTTCCTCCCAGGATACAGCACTCTTCCTCCCTCTAGCCTTAAAACTAAACTATCTTCTGGGAAAGAGCAAGTTGGGACTGTCTCTTTTTTGCTTCTTTGATAGAGCTCAGACTAACACTTCAACATTAGACATGATACACACAGATGCAGAGTTATAAAAAGCATGGAGTACAGTTACTCTGGGATAAAGCAACACACTAACTCTAGAATAGGGAATGCACTCCCTGTGGATCAGGGAATAATATCACATTCAGAAAGGGAAAGAAACCCACTGGAATTGGTCAATTATGACACAGGGAGAGACACACTGGGGCAGTAAACACACACATACTGAGGCAAAGAATACCCATGGCTCACACACTGAGACAGGGAGACACTGACAAAACCACTATCAAGGAACCACTGATCATATTCACAATGGTTTGATGTAAGATGCAAGTGGGTGATATTGCCAATTTTTTCACGCAAAATGTGTAATGTTTCTGAAAATTATGAGTAGTAAGCATTTTCCTTTGGTGATCATTCGTGTGAAAGCTGTAGTCGAGGGATGCGCTTTTGCACAAAAATCATCCGCGATACCTGCTAAATTAATTTTCCAATACAGTTTCTAAAATCACACGATAAACATTGCCAGCACCCACATCCAATTTCACGCTTTCATATGTTCAAGACATCAGACTGCATTCTGCAGTGTGGCTGCCCTCTTCAAAGTATGAAAACAATATTTCCTATACTTTCAAGATATCCACTGAGTCATCCCACCACATTGCATCCATACAATGAGGTAGCCATCTAGGAACTATAAGAAATAGTCTTTCAAGACAGCCAATCACTGGTATTAGCTTTGACAATGCTTGCTTTTTAAAAGCATCCAACAATAGTGAAGCCAACAGCGGTGTCTTACCTGTCCATCACCCACTCTATGTTGGTCACTGCTGTTGGCTTTACTAATGTTGGATGCTTTTAAAAAGCGCAAGCATTGGCAAAGCTAATACCAGTGGCTGGCCATCTTGAAAGACTATTTCTTATAGAAACACCGGGTAAAATGGTCCTGATCACCACACGGTTATGCTGCCACCACCGCACTGGTGCTGTTTAACTCCTAGTGAAGGCAGGAGCCTTCCACTACCATGAGGACAGCGCTTTGGGCGCCACTCCAGATCCAACAAGACAAACCTCTGTGGGACAGGCCTATGTCATGGCACACTCATGATCCGTGTTCGCTTATGAGAAAATATCAGCATTAGGGATCCAGGTAGTTGGGCACTCAGGACAAGGGTACACCTCTCTTACCATGCAGAGGACGTTTCCATCCCAACACACGCAAATTACCATTAGCTTGGGGTGCACAAATTAGCAGGTGTGCAATGTGCAACTAATTACAGTTAGCACATACAGGCTTGATTAACGACACACAATTGACGCAGTATCTTACCCATTACGTTTAGCGTAATATGCTCCCGAAATTTGCGTCAGCTTTCTTTATCAGTGCCCTGGGATTCAGGGCCTATGATATAATTGCTTCCCGGTCACAAGGTTGTGTAAGGAGAAAGAAGAGGCAAAAGCTCACTTAACATAGCGAGTTAAAAGTCCTTGCACAGCCCCTGCTTGCATTTGTCTACTTTAACATCAAAATCTGTGTTGTCTGTTGCACGCAGCACAATCATGTACTTTACAGCCCGCCCTAGGTAATGTGTTCCAGAATCCTCATGGTGCTGGCAGGCTGTTGCTTTTCCCGCTTCCTGCTCTTCCTTTGCTAAATGCTACATTCTGACCAGGGCATCGGTTTCTCTGACCACTTCTTTTACTCGAGCCTGCTTATGGATTTTATTCGACGAAAAGTACACAAAAACAATATTACACTGCTGCCCGCAAACTACAGCAATCCTAAAAGAATAAGATAATATGAATGAGAGAAAAATAGCAACATAAAAAAATAAGTACAAGAAATAGTAAAGATTGGGTTTTCTGGAAAGGAGGACAGTGAAAAATACCATATTTATGTAACAGAGAGCTGATGAAATTAGAACGAAAAGGGCAGGTCGGAAATCAGATTACCCTTGAGAGTGGGGAACAATAAGGCCAAGGGGGGGTATCAGGTTGCACTGAGTACATGTAATAACATCTTGATGTAATAACATCTCGATGCACCAAGAAGGGAGGAAAAAGAGGGCAAAGGGAAGGAATTGGTCCCCTGGGGACTGCCCTACTTGGAGGACTGTACTCTGGAAACTATTTCACAGTCTCTGCGTTATTCCACTAAACGGTAGCTCCGTTCATTAATGCAATAAGGGAAGGGAATCCCCTCGGAGCCGGGGACGCCCAACCTTCCATTATCGACTCAGCTGTTCAGCCTCCCAGGAAAGAAAACAATCGACCAAAAAGTCTCTTGGGTACCACCAACATGATACAGCTCTTTGCATGATGCATTGATACCATGTGTCGATACAATTTGCTTCATCAGCACAATATAATCAATGCTAGGGACTCCTCTGAACCGTAACACCTGGAATAAAGCATTGGCAGTTACCTTTGGAGATCATATTTTGTTTCATATGCAAAATAACTAATCAGAAAACAGCTCCTGTGTTACAGGCCATTCAAAATAGCTACTACACAGCATAGTTATTGCTCAGAATACCTGACCCAAAAATGGTTTGAACATACATGTCCTTTTTTCTATTGAAAAGATGTGTATGACTCACCCCCCATCCTTTACCATTCCCCATGCACCTCGCCTTCATGTTATGCATTAATGAGCGTCTATGTTATTAAAGTCAGAATAGTTCGGACTAATCAGTGACACGACAGAGCTGCACACCCATCTTTGAGTCTCCCACGTGGTAATGTATCTTGTTTCCTGGGGCGTTATATGTATTATGGTCTACGTTGCAAGCACCTTTACCTGGGTGCCCTGAGCGCAAACCAGGCCAGCGCGTCTTATTACGGTTCAGGTGCTGCCTTTAGGACCGCGCATTAGTAAAAGACAGACTGGCTCTTTAAGATTCTGGCCCGCCTTTTACTGTGTAGGGTGCAGCTGGCCTGCGCTTCCTGGTGAGGGGGCTGATCCACCTTCTTGCAGGTGGGTGTAGTGAGTGACTGCACCTGCTTGCAGGGGGGTGTAAGTGGGCTCATGGGACCCTCCTTTTCATCTTCCAAGGGATACATCTCAAAAAAAAAAGAGCATGGACTTTGTACTAAAAAACGTAAAAGCAAGCTGGCCAATGAGGGGATCAGTGTTGAAAACTGGCATCTTATGATGATCTCGACCTCTGGATTGATTGTTCGGCTTCACTCTGTTTCCGCAGTGACGTTTGTCCACCCCTTCTCGTTGTTCATTTACTTCAACCATGCACCATCTGCAAACCATCACTGTTCTGTCTCTAATCCTCAGTCATCCTTCTGGAGATGGGATCTTCAGAAAGCGCTGATGAGGTTTAGTTGCTTGACCTACCCCTCCTTGCACTTTCAGACTTTCCCCGGTCCCATCCTCCTCCAGAAAATGCAACTTCCTCAAGAAGCGACCTTGACATCTTTGAAACACAAAAGAAAAAGTACTCTAACCTGTGACCAAATGTCTTAGGAATTATAGGTCAGTTGTACCAATACATTAACATGGTTCTAAACAAGGCTATACAGAACACAAGTGTACCTACAAACCAAGCAGCAAGATATGTTAACCAACCAGATGCATACAAAAGGTATTACATTGATAAGTCACTCATTGGCAGGTTGATTCCCCTTTGGAACAAAATAAATCCAATATCCCTAATATACACACTCATTGGCACTCATTGGCACGTTGATTCCCCTTTGAGCCAAAAAAATTCCAATATCCCAAATATACACACTCATTGGCACTCATTGTCACTCATTGGCAGGTTGATTCCCCTTTGAGCCAAAAAAATTCCAATATCCCAAATATACACACTCATTGGCACTCATTGTCACTCATTGGCAGGTTGATTCCCCTTTGAGCCAAAATAATTCCAATATCCCAAATATACACACTCATTGGCACTCATTGTCACTCATTGGCAGGTTGATTCCCCTTTGAGCCAAAATAATTTCAATATCCCAAATATACACACTCATTGGCACTCATTGGCACTCATTGGCAGGTTGATTCCCCTTTGAGACAAAAGAATTCCAAAATCCCAAATATACACACCCACCGCTGCTCTTTCTGCCTTCTCAATGTCATGACACAGGCCTTGCACTAGCTGCAAGGTCACTCGTTTCAGAGAGAGGGCCCGTTAATGGAAGACTGACAAAATATGCAGATAAAAACATGAACAGTTCATTACAAAACCTAACTCTGCACCTAACCTTCATCTGTACGTAACCTACCCTTGTGCATGCGGCCCCCTTTCCCACGCTGGCTTCCACAAGCCAGGAAATCCGGAGCCATAGAATAAAATTACTAACTTCTTCTGTAACTTTGTTTCTATTAATTAATGTCCGAGGTTCTCCTCTTCTTTGGTTTTGCAAACATAACAGAAGGACTGTATTCGGCAATGCAAAATATAAGATGTGATCTATATCTAGCTTGAGCTAAGCCTTAAAGAAATATAACAGTGTGGTCCTCCGGAATATGAGGGGTCACACATGAATATTCATGGACCATTCTGAAAAATTGACCTACTAATGCCACAGTATAGAATCAGAACTTGCGACGTGTAGGCTCATAACACAGCAATGAACATGTACTGCCCACATCTCGCCCAGGATCATATCAGTGTTCAAGATAAATCCACATACAGAGGTTATTCCCTTAAAACATGTGACAGATGATCTTCCTTCTTAAGATGACTCACAAGCATAGTGTATCTTCTACACTCTGAATTACTATCCAATCGGTAATTTATAGTAATTTTTGGGACCCAGGCAGAGATTTAAATGGAGATGCTTTCTCTCATGATCCTCTAGATCAGTTAATATAGCTGTGCACCACAAATACGGGCTTAAAGGCTACGTTTAACAATTTTAGGAATAGTGCTATGTACTTCTATTGTGTCTAAGCACTGTAAAGAGCATATACTACTACCCAATTTATACTATTACTCAATTATTTTATCGACTTCAGAAGGATCAAATAATTAATCTGCCTTGCTGGAATTTCAAGTCATTGACCTTAAAAACCATCAACTATCATTCATCTCACTGAGCCATCTCCTTGGCTTTGTAGGTAAATCATTGTCGTTCATGATTTCCCCAAATTAGAAGTCAATCCTAACAGAGAATCATGCCCCTTCAAACCTTTAGAAAGAAATCAGAGTTCATCACACTCTCAATTATTCTACTTAAAATTCTCTCAGACATCAATACATGTGTATGACTAATATTTCTCAGTTGGAGAGCTGTGTCACAGTTCCTTTCCCAAAAGAAGGTGGTTTTGTTGCAATAGCAAGAAAAAAACATAGCTCTTGAAAGCTGTCCCAAAATATCCACTTGGAGTAAGGTAATTTTAATAGGAGTTCTTTTGAAAATCAGTAGTATATTCCTCCAGTGAATATTGTCCTTTTTAGGTCTCACCTACAGACAACAACTATTCTCAACAAAAACAATACTCATATAGTGGACAGTGGGTCAGCTGCTTGTTCATGACAGGAAGGCGTCCTAGCTCTGTTCCCTTCTCCTTATTCAGTGGTTTTCCTTTGTGGTGTTTGTCCCACCTCTAGAATATTTGCTGAGATGAGTAGATACTACATCCACATCTTTGCAGAATAACAGCAGCTGGAATACAAGTTGTATGGTAGATTAAGCGCGCAGTTATATGGCCCATCCCCTTCTGCGCCACCCCTGCTTCATTTATCTAATTCATTGTGTATCCTTTTCCATGACCCTATAGTTGCACATTGCTACTAGGCCACTCACATGACATTTTGCTTTCTACTCCCATGCAGTCAACGACTTGCACACTGTTACTGGGCTGCTCACTTGTCCCCATTTGTGCGGCATCCTACAGATGCTTTATTTTTTAATTTAGCATTTCAAAACGGCCATCATGGATAGGTATCAATGTACACTCTTTGGTGGCCATCTTGGAATGATATGCTTATTTATTTATTTTAAATTCAAGATAGCCGCACTCTACGCACATGCGCGCTTATGCTTTGCTGTCACTTTCAAATGATTGTTTTCAAAGTATGACAAAAATCATTCCACCACGGTGTGTCCATCCATGCTCAAGCACAGTGGCCATCTTTGAATGATTTTGGACGCAAACTACACCGCAACAAACAAGCAATAGCAAAGCCAATAGCTCTTAATTTAAAGGAGGATGCCTATTGGCTTTGCCATTGCTTGAAATTTAAAGTGGCCATGCTACTTGGGCCTTATAATTGAGGTACTAAGAGAACTATTGCTATAATCATTAAAAGTACATTCATTTCCAGCCTATTTGAACTAGCTCAACAAACTCCATTACATTGTGGAGTAGCACTGGGCAACCTCATGCCATATGGGAATCCAGATGAACTTCAATCTCCCATGGCAAATATTAACAATGCAGGATTCTACTAAGCAAAACGATTTTTAATCTAAATTCAGCAATCCGGTCTCAAACCAGCAAAACTACTGTAGAAATTGTAGCTAGACTTTTTACGTTATCATCAGTACTTGAAATTTATGCTATAAAGCAAAACATGGTTGATGTATTTCCTCTAGCAATGGGTTCAAACTTTTTTTCAAGAAAATATGAACGTGGTTGTATTTTATTTATGCAATTATTGGGGGAATGGACAAAGAAGCCATGGATAATTCCGACACAGGGGTTGAAAATGACTTACAATGTGGTAAATATTTGATGCTATGATACCCTGGATTTCTTACTGGACTTTTTCATAAAATATTTATGTAGGTGAATGTCATATAGATGTTTTACATTTCTTCTGCTAATTATTGGCTTGCATTTCATGGGCTCAAAAAATATGAAAAACAAAAATTCAAGGCTATGAATGTTTGAATTCTTAAACGTATTGTTTAATAAATGTAAACCCTTGCAATTACTGGAAGGATTCCATTGTTGTTGCTCTTCTATGTCATCATATATTTAAAAAAAACAATATGGAAATAATTATTTGCCCTGCCACATATCCAGTGACCCAGCTTGAACTGCCAAACCACGCACCTATTGCATAGAAATACATGCAACCCCAAACATGTTTCAGTTTAATGGGACTTCGACTGGAAGATGCTTCTGTATATGAAATTCTGCTTCGACACTTAGGATCACTGACTGCAAAAAACAAAACAAAGTGATGGATCTGAATTATCTTAACCACTTGGAATTCTGCTAGATAATATTTCATTCCATTGGGTTTCCTCCTCAGTGCCATTAAAGAGGACCATTATTACATATATGACACAAGGGTACCCAAAGGTGCAATAAGCTAGGGACATTGGGTGGTTATGTATTAACAGAGACAATGTCCCTAGACAAAAAAACAACAATGAATTCCAATAAATATAGACTGAATAGGTCTATATCAAATGTCCAGCCGGACAGTTTAATTTCCAATGAATAAAGTACATAGATAAGATAATTATGCATTTAGTGTATTAAGGTCACACCTTAATACACTAAATGCATAATTATCTTGTGATTTACCATTTGTATATGTGTATATTTTGGATTGTCTGTGTATGATTTATGATATTTAGACCACCACAATTTGCCTATAAAATTCTCTTGTTTGTCTTCCCCTGAGTGTGTTAGTTGGGCAACGGCTGGTGTCCCACTTGTATCACACCTAATTTTTATGTACTTTATTCATTGGAAATTAAACTGTCCGGCTGGACATTTGATATAGAACTATTCGGTCTATATTTATTGGAATTCATTGTTGTTTTTTTGTCTAGGGACATTGTATCTGTTATTATATAATTAAAGAGGACCAATCGTATGTAAGTAAGTCTTTACTCCTCTCAGAAGCAATCATTTCTAAACAATTATCTTCCCCCTTATGAATCGGACAACATGCACCCCCAAGTGTTTGGGTACACAAATATAAAATGTATGTCTGTCAGTGTACTGAATCAAATTAACAAGTAGTGACATTTGCACTACATGCATGGGACTGCCAATGTATATCATGAAAGGAGTGTGCTGATTGAACCCCTGCAGCCCTAGTAACTCTGAATTCCATATAAATTGATGATTATGAGTGGTTTGCATGGGGCGAATTCTGGACTCCCTTTAAAAGTACGATGATGGATGGTAGACGGGCACTGGTGCTAATTCTTTGAACATATCTGATGGTTACTGAATTGTGCTCTTACTGACACTAAGTGCCTGATTTAGAGTTTGGAGGATGGGTGCTCGATCACAAACATGCATTAGGATAAAATGCGCTTGTAAAAAGGTGGATTGGAAACCTGAAATGTTTGTGATGGAGTGCTTGTGCGCCATGAGACTCCCTTGGGAAGTGATATGTTGTGCAAAACAAATATCCAGACTACACTAAACTAGGCTTGTCCTCTAATATCTAAATCAGGCCCTCAGTCCCTCCATCGCATGGTACCTACTGGAACTGATAACGGCTATGTTCTTATTTCTAATACTGAAGCAATGATTGGAAGAGACTTTAACCCCTTGGGCACGGCCACGATTCTGCGCCTGTGCTGCGTTTTTCGAAGTGGGCGGGTTCATGACGGCCCCCAGCCGTCATCAGCACACGCCCACTGCGTTGCATGACGGCGGGGGACCGTCATCAGCATAGAAGGGGTTAAGAGGGCCCGGGATACTATTGGCGATGACTAAGAAGATGGTGTGGGATTTATTTCCTGTATTGGAGAGATGATGATTGGGGGTAACATTGGGTTTCCCCCGAGGTGAGATTGTTGATTCACCGAATAGTCAAACCCAATCAGGATTTTAGGAGATGCACAAGAAATGTGTACTACAAAGATGATCATATGATTACTTCTGATGGAGTTTGTATTTTTTGAAACATCATGTAAACCTATCTTCATTTTAGTTTGATAATTCCATTAGTGTGCGTTGGAATGAATGAATCAGTATAATTTAATTACATATGGGTTTCAAATTTAAGGTGAAATGAGACGTGCAAAGTTCATAATGTCCTTTGTCATTGTTAGTCGCAAGCCTTTAAAAAACCTTCCTGTGTTTCTGAACTGAAAAGAGACAAAACCAACCAAAAATGTTTTGTTTTCTGTGTTTACAAGCCTTACGTGTACCTGCGCTGTATCCAATAACACCTGAATGCCACCTGCAGACACCTGTTCTCCCACTTCTAGGATGAGGGTGTGTGTTTCATGCTAGAGGAGGGCGTGGGCTCTGCAGCCGGTGTTGCCACAACACTCATCCCTCTGACTGCACATCAGCGCCCTCAGGACGTCAAAGTAATTAAAACCACTGATCCACTTAATTCCTCTCCCACTTGTGCGAAAACAGATTAATGGAAACATTACTGCTGACAGTAAAACCTGAACAGATGGAAACTTTTTGTCAACTGTCTGAACCTGATCTTCCTGGTTAGTACTGACTCCAATGCTCCTCTGTAAAGAAGAGTTGTCTCATGATCCATTCTCAGCTCTTTAAAGTAATCTTCCTAGGACTGACTCCATGGCTCCTCTGCAAAAGAGTGATCTTACGATCCAGTCCCTGTGCTTAATTTGAGCCGGTGGTTTCTGGCACTCGGCACAGGCACTTAAGTGCGAGCACCGGCTCTAATGACAGTCCACCACATGGTGATGCTGTCTGTCCAATATTGAGATGAGCATAACAACAGTGTTTAATAAGTCAATGTTCATTTTAAAAAGAATAATACCCGCTATTCATGCAAGTATTATAGCTCTGGGTGGCCTGGAATGGTCTGAACTGCCACAAGTGTGATGATCAGTAGTTGTGCCAGTACTGTCATTGGAAGCACAGCAGGGGCAATGGGTGGTACAGGCTGCAGTGGCAAATTAAGTACTGCTCAGATCTCTAAAAGTGATCCTCCTAGGACTGACACCAAGGCTCCTCCAGGAAGGAGTGATCAATTCTCAAGATCTATTCCCAGCTCTCTGACAGTGATCTTCCCAGGAAACCTCAAAGGCTCCTTCAAAGAGAGATCCCAGGAAACTATTTTGAAAATACAAACAAGATGTAACTGTAATAACAAATATACATGTACATAATGTCTTATTATTGTTATTGCGTAACATACGTCATATCCACCACCATATCTAAATGTTCTTACCATAACTCAGGCGCGCAACGCCCATTGGGCTCAAAGGGCTTCAGCCCCTCCATTGTGTGTGGCAGCCCGGGCTGAGACAGCGTCCCGGGCACACACACAGCGGCACCTGAGTACTTCACAGATATTTAAGACCATTTGCTTGTTAATGAGGCTTTGTTGTATTTTTCTCCCTTTCTGAGAGCCCCGCATCTCCACTCTACCTATTGCTGGAAGAATTTGTTTCCCCCACCCCTGAAATCTTTTCTTAGCCCCCACTCCCCTCCGAAATTTTGCTCTAGTCGCCCCTCTGCCATAACTAAGTCCGACCTGCTGTTGCCATTATTCTGTTGCGATTTATCCAAATATCCTTCTCTTTTTTAGGGCATGATGTTTCATCATCAGAATTTTGCACAGAAGAGAAAGAAGGGAAAGAGGCAGGAAGAAGAGAATGTTTGAAATTTAGTGGCAGAGGGAGAAAGCAGGGAAGTGCAGAATCTGCAAGACTGAGAAAAAGAGGCAGTAGAAGTAGGGAGGTTGAAGAGAGCGGCATGAGGTGAAATCAAGGTAACGCAGCGTTAATATAAATTTAACACTGCCTTAGGTACTACTTTAATTGCTACAGTTAGTGTATGTTTCCCATACCATATATTTAGAAGTTGAATTGCATAAGAAAGTATGGGAACTGTGGTTCTGAGTACAATGGAAGCGGGCAGAATGAGTTTGGAGGTGGGATCAGAGAAATGTCTGAAAACAACAAACCATTATGTAACTATTTTGTTGCCCATTCACATAAATATAATGCACATTCCTAGGGTTAAATGGTACCCAGTGCAAACCTTATTAGGTCTCGCCTGAGACCGCACATATGCTGTTGCTTGTGAGGCATTTTGTTAGTGTGCAGTATGCTTAGAGTCCACCCATTAGTTACCATTGGTTGGCTTCATTGTCACTTTTATTTGCTTGCTTCTCATTTGTTACGTGTGCCGGCTTGACTTCCTCTTCTTTTGTTTGCCCATCCTGTAGAGCATTTTCAAAGTACTTGTGTCCTTCCACCACTCTGGTTTTGGGAGCTACTTTGTTCATGAGTGCATGTGTTTTTGAGCTGTCTCCCACATATGCTTCTCTCCCATCCCCAGTGCTCTGTAACACTATCTAACCTGTGTGCTTCTGGCCCCCACCAATGTTCATGTGCCCATTTCTCATCAATGTGGATCTGTGCCTCCCATGTTGCTCTCGTTCGTCAGTGTGTTTCTGTCCCATGTCCCTACCATTAGCAGCCATAGTGGGAGAGCTGCCGGGAGCTGATGTGGAGAGGGGCAGGGTGGGGGGTAGTGAACTGCGGAATACGGCCGCACAAAGGTAAGTACACAAAAAAAATGTGCTGCGCTTGCTGCATCGCATTTGGCGATGCAGCGCGTGCAAGGAATTTTATTTATTTATTTGCTTGTGTACTTACCTCTGTGCGGCTGTATTCCGCAGTTTACTACCCCCCACCTTGCCCCACCCACACCCCACGTCAGCACCCAGCAGCACTGCCACCACGGGCCGCTACTTTGCTCTGACTGTGTGCTTCTTCGTCTCCTGGCTTCCCACTATGTTGTTTCCTCTTAAATACTCTTCATCCTCCCAGCGTTGCTGCCCTGCGTCCACTCATGCCCACTAATTGCACCCCATTAAAAAAAATTTAAACAAAAAAGCACAGTGTTGTGCCTGCTGGGCTGCGTCATTTTGTATGTGAACGCATGCATGTACAACACATTAACATGCCTACAGAATTACACATCCCAACGGCTGTGCTATTGCTCTAATGTTTTTTTTTAATCTTCCCTTCATGCTGTTGAGCATATGTTTTAATGCAGTACAGCACGAAGAAAAGACATTTGCAGAGCCAATAGTTCTCTACAGTAAAACCTATTGGCTTTGCTAATGCTTGTTTTATAGGTTTCCATTAAAAGGATGGATTCCAGAACTGATAACACCCTTACGGTACCTCTCAGGAGAATAACACCAACATACTTCTAGGGTTTTGTCAATTTACAAAAGCACAAGCGGAATCACGAGATGTTTAGCCAAAATAATGCATGAGGTCACCAGGACCCAACCCCTTCACCCCCCTGCCCTCCCACCGGTGAATCTCTTTCCCAGCGCTAGGCTTTGTTGGATGGATGAGGACGATATAAAACACCTATGATAAGTAAATGTATGGTATACTTCATGGCACAAAGTAAATGCAGCTCACTCACTCTGCATGGCATATTTACAACAAAGTGGAGAAGCTTGTTGTTAAGCCAAGAAGGCTAACAACACGCTCCGTCACTTTAGAAATGCAGGGCTGCACCATATTTACAAGAACATGGTGCAGCCCTGCGTTTCCCCTGTGCTGGCGCTAAACTTAGCAGCCTAGTGGACAAGATTGTTTATGTGTAGGAAGGTGTACCTTCCTGCACATAAACAATATTTAAATGGTGTTTTGTAACGTTTATGAGTACTGCTTAATGCAGAACACACAGAAGTTACAAATGGTCTTTTTGTTTGATGATTGTTTGTGTGCAGGAAGGGGGACCTTCCTGCACATAAACAATCATTGGCGTTTTGCTGTTTCATTGTGTGATACACAGAGCAGCACACACTGAAACAGCAAAAACAAGGAGAAATAAAGCATTTCTCTTCGTTTCGCCAGTTTAAGGCCAGGTTTTCTCTGGTCTTAATTTTGCTGCTGCCTCCTATTTACACCACCCTTGTAAATAGGGGCAGCGTCAAAACCAATGTATGTTGTGGTGGAACGCCCACCGCAACACCCATTGCCCTCCCCTTTCACACTAAGTACAGCACGAAACTTTCACGCTAAGTACAGTGTGAAAGGGTGTCTTATTTACAAGGCAGCGTAAAGTGCCTTAACACTGCCTTGCAAATAAGGCGAAGCCCCTATCGCCACCACTATGTCGTGAAAAGTGACGTTGTGGTGGCGATAGAGGCTTGTAACTAAGCTCCGCCTTGTGTAAAAGTGGCGCTACCCCCCCCTCCCTCCGGTTCCGAGCTCACCTAACAAGGGACGGCGTGACGCACGCTGGCGCTAGGGTCGCTGGTGACGTTCGACGAGGGCACTTGTTCCTGTTTGTGGATGCCACTTTACACTAAGCATGCCGTGTTTATAGTGCCTTGTTTACGGTCTGTCTGTGAGTCGGTCTGCACGCAGCACTTACCGTAACTAGGGCAGTGTTTACAGTCTGTCTACGTGTCTGGTTTTACTGAGTAAATGAAATAACCCGTGCCGAGGACGCGTCGAGACAGAGCCAGGCGCTTTGTCTTTGCCACTGCATGATTGCATGAATGACTGCCGCCTTCGAAGGGACACAGGACGATGCTCTTAGGAGGACCTGATGATAAAACATAAGTGAAGACAACTTTCAGCAGGAGGAGCACAAACATTATTGGCACACAAGTGCTGTTTATAGCAGATATGATGGTACATGGAAGCAAAACAGGTGGGGGTGGGGGGGCTCGAGAGGGATTATGGGCCATATTTGGTGACTAGTGGGACCTGGACAGTCATGCCTTGTGAAAATACTGACATTTGCACGCCCAGTCTGGAGGTATTTTCTTTAGTTCACGCTGAAGTGGAATTTGACCTATCACAATTACAAATACTTCCGAATTACCCCTTGCAAAATATGACCATTTGCTTTTACCATCTGCAGTTTTAGCTCATAGTGAGTGCTTGTGCTTTCAGTGCTACTTCAAAAACCGAATGCAGAAACCAACCGCGAAAATGTGGAAGAGTTGCATCACTGGAATGAGTATGCAGGGCAACAGAACAGGATGAACTCGCCCTGAAAGTAGAGGGGAGGTACATGAATAACGGCAGCAAAAATTCACAAAAAAACAGCCTTTAAAGACATAGAGACTTCACAATAGGTCCATGAAAGCAAGTCTAAACCATTAAAAATCAAACACAAAATGCAGAAAACAGTTTAGAAATTACTTCAATTCACTACACCTGCGCAATGGCACCAAACAGAACCACCTGAACAATATAGTATACACATCAAACACAGCTGCTAGAAATTACATTTAAAGGTCCATAAAAAGCGGTATGCACAAACACTCACATTATCAGCATGGAGGAAGCTGTCGCAGGTCATATTATGACTTTATACCACACTCCTATACTGGAACAACATGCCGTAGATTCGGATGCAAAGCACAGAAAAAGACAACACCAGTTCCAAGATGGAGGGGAAGGCCCCGGATTGCAAAGCTGTCAAGATATCGTTTTATGCCATTGTAGGATTTCCAAATGTGACAGACTAATGTGGAGGAGATCAAATCCTGTGTGAGAAGGGGGGAGGGGATCCATCCAAGCTGAGGGTTACTGTCTAAGCCCAAAGAAGCATAATCCCATGAATATTTGAATTATGGGCTACAATTCATAGTCAAAACTGAAATTACAACCCTGACTCTGACAATTAACAGAGCGACAATAAAAGACTGTAAATATTGAATAAATGATATAAGAAATCGAATCCATGCATGAACATTAATAAACCTTAGCCTCTTAGCACACATCCTGACTCAGTATTAGTAATTTGCCGGACCACACTTACACACACATTGCCTACATGTTCTTGGCAGGTGCATCTTCATGAGTGCTGGGTGTTGTTGAAGGTTGTGCTCTGCATGTTGATTGCCTCCTAGTCATTAGAAGGGACATTTGAGAAGAATAAGTTGGGGAGGTGCAGGACAAAGTAGATGGAATGCCCCTTGAAAAAATCCCAGCCCTTTGGGATAGGGTCATTCTTCCTGCCTTTCACACAGCTAAGGTAGGGTTTCCTACAAACACCAGACTTTACTGTTGGTTTCTGATCCCTTCCATCTGGTAGCAGCATGACACAAATTCCTTCCTTGCCACCTATGAGCTTCCAAATATTTGCATGCAGATTTTGCCTTCTACTTCATTATTCTGCGAGTCTCATTTTCACATTGGAATCTGGACACTGTATTCCTTCCTGAAGTGATAGTCATCTAGATTTTTGTTTTGCTCGGTTTTCCTCATTTGGTGACCAGTGTTTGGCCTCCTCCTTCGCCAGCTCTGCCAGCACAGTCAGTTCTTGGCTGGAGAATTGACATTTTCATGACCTGCTACATATGGCCATTTTATTGTCTGTGTCTCTGGATTATGAGATTGGCAGTGCATTCTCAGTGTCCTTCTGTAATTTATTTAACTCCATGTTGTGGTCTTATGTCAGATTGATGGGCGAGGTGCTGCACTGTTTTTATGGCTGTGGGAGTAAGTGTCAAGGCAAAAGTGCAAGTGTCTTAACTGGTAATTGTCCTGTGAGGTTGGGCACAGTTGCAGCACTCTCTTGCTGCACACAGTGTTGGTCTTTAGCTGATATAAGATAGCAACAAAACAAAAAAAGAACAACTCTGGTCCTCAAGTGGGACTTCAGATCATTACCGATGTACACCACATGATGGACACTCGTTCTTTCATCCATAGCCAGTGCCTGCTCCTCTGCAATGGTGGAGGAGCGTCACCCGCTGACTCAGAGCCAGCAGCTGGAAAATTAAACAATATTTTATTATTATTTTATTTTTCAGTTCCTGGCTGAGCCAGCTTGTGCAGTGACAGGCAGGCTGGGCCATGGGAGGGAGGAGGAGGAGAGTTAGGTGCACTTTTAAGTGCACAAGTCAGTTTGGCCAGCCATCTGAGTCTGGTCAAACTGACATGCGCACTTAGGTTTCTCCAACCCAGCTGAATTGGCTCTTGATGTGGTTTTCTTTCTGCCCTGCTATGTTGTCAGTCGCCATTGATTTGACTGGAGAATTACAGAATTGAATTGATCTATCTGTCAAGCACTCAATTTTAATAATAATATTTTGGAGTGCAGTCTTGAATTCCTTATCTGATGTCCCCCCGTAGAGTGTTGGTCACTCTAAATAAGACTGTTAAAATAACAATACGTGATACCTTGTGCTGGCTCAAAGTTGCAAATAGCACGCCATAAAGTTCGAATACGTGTGCTCCGGCGTAATTAAGATTGATAAGTCCATCTCTAGTTCTACACTTGTATGAATCCCGAGATTTCCCTCCAGTCTGAGGAAGTTTTTATCGACACGCAATAAAATCTGAACACACTGCCGCAAGGGCCACTAAGAGTTGCACATCTCCAGCGCCACGATTTTGAAGAAATTGAGTCAAGTTGGTCTGATTGTCTCTAGGGGTCTACAACCTCAATACTATACAGTCCTGAAGATGGTCTCACTAATGCAAAACTAGAGACTGAAATGTCGACTTATACACTTTTTTCTTTGATATTGATTTGTGGCTTATTTTAAGAAAAAGTGTTCCAATTGTTACAGTGAAGGTTTTCAAGTGCATAATAATTACCTTCTTGTTTCATTATATGTATTGTATACAAGTACCCTGAAAAATTCTAATATAAAATTGAATACTTTCATATATACACCCGTTTTGTCTGTTCTATACACCTCTTTGAGATTTACTCCATATGATTGTTCACTCTTGAACGGAGTTACACCCGTTTACAAGAAATTGCCTAAAATAATTGACGAGTTGAAAGAAATCAATTAGCAAGCATATCTTCCATCTTGCTCCCAAATGTTAGCTTAAAAGAAACTAATCATTCAATTGAATAAATCCCTTGAATGCACATTTACCCATCCCCCCAGGTTAAAGAAACAGCACAGATTCCCTATGCCTGAGCGAGCATTAATTCAGCCCACTCAGGCCAAGCCCCACGCTGCTCTCATGCTTAAGAGCAGTGTGGGGATTGGATGGGAAGTCCGTGATGCTGTCCCAGGGACTGCTGAGGCCAGGAACTGTAAGCAGAGGAGCGCAAGGTTGCCGGCAATACCAGGTAACTCTTAAAAATGTTTTATGGCTAACCCCCACCGTGCCTTCTCCCCAAACCGGCACCCTCTCCACCCACCCAACCACTCTTTATCTGTGCTGGCCACCACTGTCCATAGTAATCACACTGAAAAATGAGCTACCCATGAAACAAGCATTTGGAAAAGTTAGAGCTAATGACAACATTTGTATTTATGTGTTGGTTTTGAAAACAGATAAATAAATGGCATTGTCATTTAAATTGTGTTGTAAAGCGCTAAACTTTTTTATGTATATGTTTTTTATTAAAATTAGACTGTGAACGTTCCAATTTTGTTGTGGAAATTAATATTTAATTTACTTAGTGTACTGTACCAGTATTCCCTGTTAAAGTTTGAATGTTAACCTAGAGTGGTATGAAAGGATAGTGAGTGTGTACCCAGGGATTCCTAGTTGACTTTCTTTCAATTTAGAACAAGCGACAACATTGACGCCTTCGCATTAAAAACTGGGGGGGCCTTCCATCGACGAGGAGTGTTAAATGACGCCACACAGGGGGCAGGATTACACCAATCACAACGCACTAAAGAAAACACACACACACGACTTCGGCTTACCAAAAAAAAAGTCTTTAACCATTGGCCATTGACCAACGATGTCACAGGGGGGTAAACACGAACAAAAAAAGCTGACATTTTTAACGGAGAAACGCAATCGACTGCGCATTCACAAGACTTTCCTCACATCTTGCGGACAAGATAAAACGCTTACAATAAGACATACGAATAACGAAAATAACACAACTGCCCATAATCACTCGAGCACTGCCAGGACTTCACCACACAATTGACAAAACAAAAGGGAAACTTCTTTGAAGGGATACAAAAACGAACACACGGAAAGAGTCTTCGAATGAAAAAACAAGGTCATTTTGGGATTCAGGGGGCGTGTTTGCGTGCTCTCCCCTTCCCATTGGCTGGAAGGTAAAATTCCAGCCAATGGGAAGAGGAGAGGGCGAGACTTAAAAAAAGACCCAGAAACGCCCCCGAATCGCGTCTTGACGGGGAAAGAATAATTGACAACCAATCTCTTCCAATGGCTAGCCTCCATTTAGGGAGCTAGCCAATGGAAGTGAGAGGCGGGACAAAGCCCCACACTGTGGTGTGGCTCACTGGTTAGAGGCGGTAGACCCGGAAGCAGAAGTCGGCCCGGGACCAGGGTTCGATTCCCGACGCGGCAGGGTCTTGGGCCATGGTCAGCGGACTCGATAATTTGCGCCTCGGTGCCTACTCCAACCATGGGTCCCACTCAGCAACTCTGGGCAATAGCTTGCTTAATCTCTACTAACGGCCCCATCAGCGCCGGAGATGCCTGTCTTCACCTTGGAGATGCCCAGGAGGGACCATCTCGCAGGGAAAGCCAGGATGGGTTCCCCAGCGGTATACAGCGCCGGGACGCCCCTTTGCTGGGGCAGCTGTGCGCTTTACAAGTATACGACTTCTAACATCTAACTGTACAACATAAGATTTCGCCTATGCGAACGCTGCTGCGCTGCGGACGCCAGGCGAAACCTAAAAATGGGTTTCCTCACCTCTTTAGGGGCATGAAGTGCTATAAATACATCTACAATACAATACAGTAGAAAAGAAAGAGCTGAAGTGGGTAATTGAGACAGGGGATCAAGACATCTGGCTTTGCAGGAATGAGGGCAAGGCCTTTAGCCATTAAAGAGATAGACACAGGAGGGGTGTGAAGGTAGTTGTCAGTTGTCTTGCTCCGGATGCATCTGACCGGATGATACAGAGACAGATATATGGTCTACCTGCACCCTCGCTACTTATGGGCAGGGGCACTGGAATTATGCAGCAGGGGAGCAACACATTTTGTGGCAGGGTTAAGTGAATTATGCAGCAAGAAAAGGCAAATGATGTGGCATAATGCAGCACTTTTTTCATAGTATTAACTCATTATTAAGTACTTTTTACACTCGTTGACACTATCTGGACATTGGACGTACCTCCTTAGTACCACTTTAACATCCAAATATAGCAATAAGCAACAGAAAGATAAGCAGTCAAGCTTTGCAAAGGACCAACACATCCCTGCGTTTTTTGTAACTTTTGAAGTGTTTGAGCTGGAAACAAAATTTGTGTTTTTGTTCAAATCTGCAGATTATGCAGCAGGTGATGAATTATGTGGAAAATCTATAACTAGGCGAAAGTCACAGCGGCAATACAATCGCCTAATTCCAGTGGCCCTGCTTATTATAAGAGTGAGCTTGTCTCCCACTGTGCTGCTCCTATGCTGTAGTGTCTTGTACTCTGTGGAGCCTTTCTTCTGCTCTCACTTCCTGGCCAGTCCCTCTTGCAGAAAGTGGTGCCTAAACTGCCAATATTGGGAGGAAACACTAAGCTTCAGTGTCCTTGCAATTCTGCCATGACACATTATGCATATAACATAGTGGAAAAACTGGCATTATTCTGCCCTCATTCCACTGGCACAGGCTGAAGGCATGCTTCCTGCAGGGTTTTTTGTAGCCTTGCTGGTTGCGCCCTAGACAGCCTCCTGACCTTGCTATGAAATATGCTTAGTGTGGCAACTTCAGTGTTTTTCACCTTCAAACTACAATCTGAAATGGGGTAAGTTTTTTTGTTTTTGTTGTGTTTGGTCGAGGTTCCTAGGGCCCACCCTCTACAGTTAAATAAGGATGCTATGTGGGGCCACATGTATCAAATAAGCATTTTGCGATTACCAAATAGTGATTTTTGCAGAATTGCTATTTGGTAATCGCAAAATGTTTGTATGTAAGGAATCGTCAAAGATTTGGCGATTTCTTAATATTGCCTAATAGTGATTCGGTAAATAACTATTAGGTAATATTACTCCATGCGTTCCTATGGGCCAAAAGGGCAATATGTGCAAATGGTTTTGCATTAGCTAATTTGATATTACCTAATTGATAATCACAAATTAGCTAATGCAAAGCCAAGGGTGCCTGGGGGCCAAAAAAACTCTGAAGTATCCCCCAAAAATGAATGTGCACATGTAAAGCGCAAAGTGCGCTACAGGACACTTTGAAAAATGCAGTTTTGTGCTTTTTTCAAAGTTCGCATATGGTTACCATCGACTTGAAGTCGATGGCAATGGCATTTTCCCAAATGTACAGTTTGCATTTAAAAATGTTTCATACATATACTAAGGGAAGCCTAATTTTAGGTATTTTTTTTTTTGCAATTGCCTAGTGCTTTCGATACATCATGAAAGGCTATTTTGCATTCGCAAACGACCAATTTGACCGAATCGCACCGTTTGCGAATGCAAAAAACGTTCATACATGTGCCCTTGGTCTTTAAGAGAAAAATGTGCGTTAAGCAAGTAAATCGCATGGCACAGATCCATAATACTTCTCAAATACATATGCACAAACACACAGCTTTTTCAAGGGGTGTTTTGAATGTGCTTCTCCAGAAATGTGCAAGAGTTGCTTCCAGGAATGAACTGGTGTGGAGCAACAAGAGTGTAAAACGTGTCGAGGAGGATTCGCGGATCACCTCTCCCGCTTCAACTGGGAACCCCCCTTCCTGCGAGGCTTAAAGAGCTGATGAAAGGAGGAGTGCTCCGATGCCAGCCAAGGCTGCAGAGCAGGAATGAAACCAGCAGCCTGGATCGCTCACAACCTTACAAGAAGGACGTGTCAGGGCCCCCTCGAAGCAGAGGGTAATCCAGGCACGTGCTGGAAATAGAGGAGGAGGGGGTGATTGGGTCCATGGGGAATGACTGCTGGAAATAAGCCCGGTTGGGATCTTATACTTATTGAAATTGCATTTATATAGCGCTTCAGAACCGCGATGAGGCGCTGAAGCTGACTGCAAGTGCAAAACCCCACAGGCAGTGTGTACTTCTTCCTGCTTCTCAATCATACACCCCGGACAATGAGGACTCCAGGGGGCGCTGATTCTCTTGGGAAATAAGCACATGGAGTGCTTTTAAATCACCAAGGGCCTGATGCAGGTCTTTAAGAGGGATGCAAACACTGGGGGTCTCTCAAAGGGGCGTGGCCGATGCAGTTAAGGGCGCAACTTAAAACACAGTAAGCTAAAAATCTGTTGTGCTTAGCAGAGTGTGCCGCCCGACTGATATTTTGTTATTTGTATTACTTGTATTATTGACTTACCTGATTGTCTATGCTCCCCCTTTTTGTACTCTTTGTATCATTGACTTACCTGTTTGACTATGCACCTTGTACCTACCCTACCTCAATTATTACCTACTATTATGCTATGCCCAAATGCATGTTAAGCACTCCCCTTTTATTACCCCTTGTCTTTGTAAAGCACTCTGATATCTGCAAAGATCTTGTTCGCGCTATATAAAACTTTCAAAATAAAATAAAATAAAAATTGCATCCAGATATATAATACAAGTGACATTAGACCTACAACAAAGCAGGGCTATTGGCTTTGTCAATAGCTGTTAGTTGTGAAGGATACATAAGCAAGAACTATGGTTTTGTTGTGTAGAATATTGAAAATGCTTCCGTTCTGAAATGAGACTGTGAAAGAACTATACCAAGTCTCTTTGACGTTATCTCAAAGGTAGTGAAGGGTGGTATTGCTGCAGAGTTAAAAGTCATTTTTTAACCCAAAGTGTGAGGGCAAAAATGGAGAACCCGATAGGGACCCGTCTCAGCACCTGCTTTTTAGAACCTGTGGGGCTGAGCACCAGCAGGACCCGGACCACTAAAAGCCCTGGCCTGATTACGAATTGCTCGTAATATTCCGACCCATGTGTTGCTCTCACATGGGTCAGAATTATGAGTTTGAAGGCATTTAAGGTGATATTTCTCGGATGCGTTACATAAATCAAACTTAGTTAAACTTAAAACCAAGCCAAACCTGCTGATATTTAACAGTGGAAAACATATTGCCCCCAAATCACCACCACTTAACTGCCCATGTGCCCTCAGAAATTCTTTCATATCAGCCAAAGGTAATGAACCTGGGCATTCTCTTCCATGCCAATCTCTCTTATGTCCTCGGGTTAACTCTGTGGCAAAGGGTGGAAACATGCAAGTCTCGCTCTACAGAGTAGAGAAAAATCTTGCTGTACACAAATGATTTTCTGTTGCTTTTATCTGCTCCCACAAACTCTGTTCTGGTGGTCATAGGCTTCTCCAGGAAAATGGACCCACTTCTTTATCTAATATCACTAAAACAAAAGCTAATGAAAAGTTAAACAGCAGGTAATTCCTCTAACTTTGTCTAAACCAATTTCTTACTGTTCCTTTAAGATTCAGATGAAACAGATAAAATATCTGAGAAATTAAAACACACAATGATTAGAAAAAATCATGATAAACGTGGACCCAGGGCCGGCTTTAGGGCAGCGCGACTGGTGCGGCCGCACTGGGCGCTGACCTGTGGAGGGGGCGCTGACCTCATAGGGGATGCTGTGTTTAGCAATAATTTATGATTGGAGAGATAAGGGGCACTTTTGCCTGGTGGTAGTGAGAGAATCAGAGGAGACGGTCATTGCGTGTGGGGGAGCCAAAAATGATTGCCGCAACGGGCGCCACTAGAGCTAAAGCCGTCCCTGTGTGGGCCCAGTAGTTTACAAAAATAATCAACCTCTGAAAATAGGATGTTCTCTTTTTCAAAGTAGCAGGAAAACACTTCCAACAACATCTGTTCAATTAATTCTCCACCTTAGGTCCCATCTCCTTTTCAAAAGCTCTCAGAAGGATGGATGTTCTGCTCACAGGCTAATTCCAACCTCATCAATTTATCCTATATTTGATTTGGAGCAGTGAAGCCTGCAGTCCCTTTCGTTTTTGGGAAAGCCATATGCAGTGCTCAAATGACGGATTTTCTAAAAACAAGTGATTACATTGATTTTTAATACTACAAAACACAGCATTACGCAAAAGATGGTCCCAATATCTTGGACATAAAATTAAGACTAAAGATTCAAAATCTGAACAAAAAAGTCAACCATAATAAATTTCTGTTTAAAAAACATATTGTCTCAAAACCACCCAGAAGAACACATAAGTAGCTCCTCTTGAATGCAGGTATTAATAGTGTCTTCATTTTGTGTAAAGAATAGGGTCATCCATTAAAATATAATCAACAGAGTATTTTTCCAACCTGATGAATTCTGTAGTATGAGATTGCTCTCCATATCTAAATGGTGGAGAGGCTGCCACCAAAATGGCACACATTTGTATACTTAGGGGCCTAGTCACATAGGTAAATCTACACATGTAGACTTACTGTAAATAAATTTACTTGCACGTTTGAGTAACTTTACTATTTTAGGCTATTAACCATTTATGAATGTAAAGTTTCTTAAGAGTGTAGACTTACATAACCCCACTCCCTGAAATAGTTATCAATTACGACCATAAATCTAATACTAGTTGTGACCTTTCGACCGTATTTGACAGTTTGCACACTTGGCGGATAAAATATTGAAAATATTATGTTAAATATTAATGTTAAAATAATTTTGTATATTCATTGTAAATGTAGAATAAAAAGAATTACAGCATTAATAACTTAATTTTAAATTAAAAAGTTACTTTTTTTGACTATATCATATGAAAATTAAAATATTTTTCTAAAGTATACATTTTTCATAAATTCCCACTGAATGTAGAAAAAAATATTTTTAATATGTATTAAAAATTATGGAAAATACTGTTCTTTTTAATAGATATCAATGGTACAGCCACTTTTAAATTTAAAAAAGGTCAATAAAATATTTTAAAATAATTCTGTTTTATTTATAAACGTTTTTAAACATTAAATACCATTTATTTATATTTTTAAATAATTTTATTAATTTTAATATTAGTTCAAATGGGGTTTTATTATGAGTCTCTACCTCCATTTATTTCTATTTGAGGGTGTTACAGCACAAGCTGTTGTCCATTTGTAGTGCTGGACTTACTCCAGCTCTAAGCTAGAGTATATTTTCAACTGTTTTGGCTCCTTTTTAGGACGAAGCCTACCAGACAGTACAGCTGTCTGGTTTGCTAAAGATATCTTGGGGACATTGAAAACTTCCTTGGGAATGCATTCCACCCAGTGCTTACTATTTATTGCCTTTGTAGTTCCTAACTCACATTTGCTTGCTTTCTATTTGCTGGCTTTATTTATTTTAGGTTGTCCAGCTTGAGAAGATCCCTTCCTTGGAGGAAAGTGTGTTTACAAATAACCCTTGTATTCTTCTACTGGTGCTCCTTTCTGTAAACACGCGTTTACATCTTGCTCTTACCTTGTCCCATTTGCTGAGCAATCAGAGACAGATGTGAAATGTCAGGCTCAGTCTTCCTAGGATGCTCGGTGTTTACTTTTCTTTAACTGACTTCAAAGTGAAAGGATTTATTTGACAATCATGCTGGGTATTAGGGGTGTGCTAAAGAAAGCTGTATGGGTATTATTGTGTGCTACCACGTAATAAAACTTAAATGTCTATAAATGAATGGTACAGCTATTTCAGAATATACACACTCCACTATTCTACTCTGCGTCACTGCACTTTACACCACTGCACTCTATGCCCCTCTACTCTGCACCACTCTACTCTAAGCCACTGCACCCTATGCCAATGCATTGTATGCCACTCTACTCTGCACCACTCTACTCTACGGCACTCTACTTTGCAACACTGAACTCTCCAAAACTGAATTCTACACCACACTACTCTATGCCACTCTATTGCACCCTATGACAATGCACTGTAAGCCACTCTACTCTGCATAACGGCACTCTACGCCACTTTACTCTGCACCACTCCACTCTACCCTGTACCACTCCACTCTACACCACTTCACTCTAATCTGAAACAATCTATCCTGCTCCACTGCACTCTATTCCACCCTACTCGATCCTGTGCCACTCCACTCTACACCTGTCCACTCTAAGACACTGCAATCTATGCTGCACCACTCCACTCTATGCCACTCTACTCTGCACCACTCTACTTTATATCACTGCACTACACACCACTCTACTCTAAACCACTGCACTCTGTGCCCCTCCATTCTGCACCACTGCAATCTGCCCAGTCCCACTCCCCTCTACGCACCTCTACTCTTCACCAGTCCACTCTATGCCACTGCAATTTACGCTAATGCACTCTATTCCACTTTACTTAAAACCAATGCACTCTACACCAATCTACTCTGCACCACTACACTTTACGCCATCATACTCTACTCTGCACAATTCTGCTCTGTGCCACTGCACTCTACACCACTGCGCTCTATGTCACTTTACTCAACACCATTGAACTCCACATGACTGCACTCTACGCCACTGTATTCTCCTCTGCACCACTGTGCTCTATGCTGCTGCTCTCTACGCCACTCTACTCTACGTCACTGCACTCTGTCAATGCAATGCACGCTACTGCACTTCATAACACTCTACTCTGCAACACTGAACTCTATACCACTGCACTCTACTTATCACCACTCTACTCTACGCCACTCTTCTGCACTCTATACCAATGCACTCTTCTCCACTACACTTTACACCACTACACTATACGCCAGCTCTACTCTACTTTTCACCTCTACACCACTGCACTCTACACCACTACACTCTACCTTGCATCATTCCACACCACTTCACTATACTCTGAAGCAATCTACTCTATGCCACTGCACGCTGTGCCACTCTACAACATTCCACTGTACCATATTCCACTCCACGATACTCCACTCTGACACTCTACTCTGTGCCCCTCCACTCTATGCCCACCACTCTATGCCCCGCCACACTACACTACTCTATTTGAAGTCACTTTGACACTTTTCTCCACTCTATGCCACTCCACTGTGCAACATTCTATTACATTCTACTCAACTCTGTGACACTCTACTCCACTCTATGCCCCTCCACTCTGTGCCCCTCCTCGCTATGTCCACCACTCTATGCCCTTCCACTCTTCACTACTCTATTCGAAGTCTCTCCAACACTTTACTCCACTCTATGCCACTCCACTGTGCAACATTCTATTACATTCTAGTCAACTCTGTGACACTCTACTCCACTCTATGTCCCTCCACTCTGTGCTCCTCCTCTCTATGTCCACCACTCCATGCCCTTCCACTCTACACTACTCTATTCGAAGTCACTCCAACACTTTACTCCACTCTATGCCACTCCACTGTGCAACATTCTATTAGACTAAACAGCATTCTACAACATTCTATGCTGCTCTACACAACTTGCTCTATGACACTCCACTCCATTCCACTCCACTACTCCACTCTATGCCACTCCACTCTATGTCAATCTATACCACTCCACTCAACGACACTATATGCCCCTCCACCCTACGACATTCCACAACAGTTTACTCCACTCTATGACATTCCACTCTAATACACTAAACCACTCTATGCCCCTCCATTCCACTCTACGCAACACCCTCTATGACACTCCCTCTACACCACTTCTTGTTAATTTACTCCACTCTATGCCACTCTACTCTATGCCACTGTATGCTACTCCACTGTACAACACTCCACTCTATGTGATTCCACTCTACTACACAACTCTATACCACTGTAGTCTACAACAATCTACTTTGCTCTACGCCATTCTACTCTACACCACTCTAAGCAAATCCATCTACACCACTCCCCATTACTTTACTCCACTCTGTGCCACTCTACTCTGCTCTATGGCACTCCACTCTACGACACTCTATATCACCCCACTCTATAACACTCTAATCCGCTCCACTCAACCCTATGAGATGCTACTTCACTCTATGCCCTTACACTCTACAATGCTCTATTCTCTCCTTGACACACCACCACACTCTAAGCCACTCGACTCTACGCCACTGCATGACACCCCACTTTATTCTATGCCACTCCACGACAATCCACTTTACTCTACGCCATTCTAATACACTCCATGCCACTCTCCTTTATGCCACGAACCATGCTAAACAGTATCCTCACTGGTGTATAAAATGCCTAAAATACATTGGCAAAGCCAATAGGACTTGCATAGGCGAGACCTACTGGCTGTAGTAACTATAAAAGGACAGTTTGTGACTATCAGTGGGCTTACTTCAGCTCTCATCTGGAGTACATTTACAACTGTTTAGGCACTTTGTGGGTGGGTGTTTGTTCCTTCTAAACCCCTCTTTACTCCTTCTTCAACCCCTACTTTTTTGTAGTATTTCCATTTTCCAGCCATTCCCCTCTAACTCCCACATTTAAAAACTAAAACGTTGCTTACCTCTGCGGAGAGCTCCTCACATATAAGATAGGGTAGGCGGAGACCTCAGTGTGCAGATGTGTGAAGAGAATTTAGTAAGTTAATAGTACCTTTACAGTACACAAAAGTACTACAAAATTCAGCTTGTGAATGGCCCCCATTTCGGTAGTAATGTGGTATAATCCAAAATCTTTGGACAACAGGCATACTATGGCATTTGAAACATGCCTTAACTGTGGTGGCAGGCACAGGTAAGAGCGGTGGGGCGGGGAAGGTGGGGGCGGGGTCGGGGTTGGGGAAGTCGACAGATGACAGGTTAAGTGAAATTAAATAAAATAATTAATAGATCCACTTACCTTGCGCTCGTCAAATCTTATATTTTCTTTTTCCAAATTGAGCAATTCCCACTCGGGTTACCGCCTATGTTCATGGTATCAAGCTCCTCCACCATGCGTAAGGAAAATACCTTTTCAGCATAAGGCTCAGCAGCCCAGGAGAAGATGATGTGAAACACATGTTGGATTGCTGTGGAAATCTTGGCTTCCTGAGCATTTTTCCTCTTTACAGTTTTTGTGTAAATATTTGGCTCTCCTTTAACCACTTATTACTCTGTCGGCACTGACCTTGTTTATTCCATTTTGTTTTATATTAAATGGTGTGCTTTTGAGTGGAAGTTTTGTGCTTGTGGTGTTTTTACGAGAGTCGCACCCTGCTGAGCTATTTTTCCTAAACCTCAAGGTCTTGTGCTATTTTTTGTATGCATGACCACAAGCCATTGCAAATGCTAGTTTCACAATAAGACACAAGGTTGTTTCGCAAGCTGTTGTGGACCATCAGGTCTAAGAGGGTAATTGAAGGTGGCATTATCCACCATTGCATGACACATGCACATGCACATTCATGCTCTCTTGTTATCATGTGACTGTTAAATAAATGCACAGCAAATGTGGGCAGAGGCCAGGGCATTAGTGGAAGGTGCGAAAATTCAAATTGGGGGGAGGTCGAAGCATATGAAAAGGTCACTCGGCTTCCACTGGTGTGGCTTATGTTAATCAACAAAGAGTGAAATTCAAGATTTGCTGGTGTTTTCATGCACCAGTTATCTACCTGAAACCCTCAACCAATATTTGCCACTGATGGTGTTCAGCGGTCACCACCACGGTGTAGTATCGGGTGGCATAATGGATGGTGACAGATGGCGGTACACATGAGACCACTGCTGCAGCGACCCCACTGGTTTCAAGCTTATGCTAGGAAATTTTGTAAGACTAAGGAAATACTCGGAAAGGACAGGATGGAAAAATGAAAAAAGTGGAAGGCGTTAGTGAATGGAAAATCTTTGTACATTTAGAAGTATACCCTTGGAGTTCCTGTGATGCACTGGGACCTGCTTAGCTATCCTACTCCAAGGCATTAGATACCGGTAGCTATGGACCCTGGCAGCAGGCCGGAGCTAAACCGCCATTAAATCTGTAGGTGGCACACCAGTAGTATACTACTGTATGCCTTTTTTAAATGATAGCAGGCCATGTCAAAGTCCACATCTAGGTTATTTTAATGGTTTGTAAACCCTAAGTCCAGCCTGGAAACCAACAGCAGAGCTGGCAGTCAGGGGCAGCCTTAGGCATGTGCAAGCTGTGCACCTGCACAGGGCCTCCAAACCCTAGGGGCCATCTGTTCTGACCGACTTTTTCGGCCCTCCTTTGAGGGAGAATGAGTGAAGGTGACTCCAGCCTATTATCCTTTTAGTGCAGGGATTAGAACTATAAACAGGGCCTATTCATAAGGCATAGTAATACACTTTAGTACCCTTTTCCTTAGATCAGGGCGTATAAACTTAAGCTAGGGGATAGATTCATTTGTATTAGTGATAATCCGTCCTTTTGCAAGAGTGTTAGTATACCTTCTATGAAGTTATACTTACTTCGGGCCTTGTAGGCCTCAAACAGGAGAGACTCCATCTTTCTTTCTGCCCCGGCAGCTTGAGAGGCTTCTAGGTCAAGTGTAATGTTTTAGTTTCGAAGTGTTGTTCGCTTGGAGAGAACCGGCTCAGGCTGGCCCTTATCGAAAGACTGTATTTTTCTCCACTCCGAAGACACAACATCAGGCCGGCCGGCTGGGAACGTGTCCTTGGTACGGGGAGGTACAAGAATTTGGTGGGCGGCAGGTTACTGGCCGTAATTTTCCATGAAAGGACAAGCTTCCATATTAGCGAAGGTGTTAGGCTGTGAGTCAGTCAGTCTGTAGGCGGCAGCTAGCCGTTAGCATCAATGCCATTAATTATTTCCAGGCAGACAGTCGCCATTTTGAAGTCTGAGAAAGATCATGAAGCTGATACTCTCTGAGAAAGATTGAAGGAGAAGGAGAAGTAGCGCAGAGCGAGTGGAGACAGAGAGAGACAGCAGCTAATAAAGAGGAAGGTTCCAGTGACTTGGAGGAAAGTAGAGACGACAGAGCATAGCGGTGCAGACGTGTACTCGTGACTGCTGAGGTGTGATTCCGAGAATAGCCAAGGCACAGACGAGAAGGGAACCTAGATGACTGTTGAACCCCGACTTCGTATTCACAAGGTGACCTCTGTCCTATCATGTGCACATTCTAACCTTTCACTTTTCTTTGCAGGATATATGTTATAGTATAGTGCTGTGTTTATAATCATTGTAATAAAATACCCCAGTTCTTAGTGAACCAACATGTGCCTTGTATTCTTGTTCAATCAGGGTAACCTGGTCTTCTAGTCAGACATCGTTTTCATGAACGGATGTAAATCCCGGTCAGGTAAGAGGTGACTGAATAATGAGGGAGAGAGGGACCATTTGATGTTGAGAGCAAAAGGTACATGGTTCAATTTGGCAAGCTGTCCTAATTCCTGTTATTGTAGTATCATCCCTAGTAGCCAATGAGAGATTCCTTCCAAAGGTATTCATAGGAGAGTGATCGTCATTGGTAAGCGGCGTTAATGAGAACACCAGGTGGGAGACTGGTGCTTAGATCCGCCGGATTGCGGATCGCGTTGTAAGTAAGCGAGCACTGGGAGGGAAACCAGTGTGTAGGTCCGCCGGATTGTGGACCAAATAGAGAGAGAGAGCACTGGGGCTGCAGCTCAGTGTGTATGGCACGCCGGATTGCGTGTCGAGTGAGCACTGATGGTGATCAGTGTGTAATGGTACATAATCAGAACTGCCCCAGGGTAGATTAGTCTGGGCCTAAGTGGCCGTGAGACTAGCTGGTATGAATGGGATATTGTAGAAAACCTATGCATGTGTATTGCTATTTTCCCCATCCTTAGGTACGAGATGTACATACACATACATATACCTATTGTAAATACGTTCTAAGGAGGGAGGTGATTACGTTCCGACTGGGTTGGAGGGGCTCTCAGGAGCTGATCCCATCTGGTTCGAGAATCTGGTCGTTACATCTGGCGTCACGAACTGTTTACGAAGCCTGTGTGTGCTGTATTGTTTTGATCTTGTTGGTTTGCGCTCGGCTCGTACGTATTTTCTTTGTTGATTATTGTGTATATATATTTTTTGTGTGTCAAAATGTTTTCACGTAAATCAAAATCTACTTTCAAATTGCCTTTTGAGATTCCCGGCTGGGAATCAACGCCTTACGAGGCTTTGGCCCGTGAGTGGGCCGATTCTACTGGTTTGAGTGAGAATTGGACTTCTTGTTTGGTGCAGGCGGAGCCTGCTGATGTGGTTTCTTGCTTGCAAAAGGCTCCAGTAGTGAAGGGTGATGAGCTTCCTATTTTAGGACGCAGAGGTTGGATTGTGTTGACTGCATACAGAAAACTTCATGAGAAATTTGTGAAATTACAGAAGCGATTTGTGGATATGGAGGAAAAGTTTGTTGAAGTGCAGAATGTGCATACTCTTTTGCGGTGTCAAAATAAATTGCTTGCCGACAAACTTGAAACTTATCAGACTATTGCCGAAAGGGCTGCGGTCCGAATTGCGAAATACAAATATAGAAATCGTCGTGGTCGTGTTTCTAAACGGAAAGTGCGTCTGGTCGTGGCGAAAGCCGGACTAGATTGGAACCCCGACGAGTGGGATGGTAATATCTGGGACTCAAATGATTCTGGCTCCTCGGCTGAGGAGTCCGACAGACGCGAGTCTTCTCGCTCCGGTCGTGACTGTAAATCTGCTTCTTGTGACAAAGACGATGATTCTAGCGGCTGTGGTCGCTCTTCCCATTCTGATGACGTATCTCACCCTGATTGTTCCTCTATATCTATGGATCGGGCTTCTTCGGATGCTCGTCCGGAGGTTTCTGCGCACCCGGTTTTTAGGCGCAAATTACAACAGGCTCCTGGTAATCCGAATGGTGTTCATTTGGATAGTATTAAAGATTTTACTCAACAGGAAGTTAGTGACATTTTGCAACGATTTCGACAACGGCCTGGTGAGGCTTTGCTTACATGGATGGTGCGCCTTTATGAATTAGGTGCTGCAGGTATCATGCTAGATGCAGGTGATTGTTTACGTTTTTGCTCTTTGAGTTCCGATTCTACTGTACAAGACCATTTTCGAAATTATAATGGTGTTGGCCAGATTAGTCTGCTCCAGCTAGCGACTGATGGCTGTAATCACAAATACCCTACTGAGTCTGATTGGCCTGTCAATGATAAGCCGTGGTACACTTTGTGCGATGCGTCGCAGCGTTTGAAAGAGGAGGTGATGAAAACTGCGATTTTTCTCAGTACTGCTGACAGGTTGTTGGATGGCTTATTGACATCTTCTGTGCGGAATCGCATTATCCGTTCTTCCCCTGTTGCTTATAAGCAGGTTATGATGACTTTGTTGGTTAATCAAACTGGCAATCCTTTGTCTATGGTGCTCGAATCTGTCCGTCAGCTTGGTGAGTTGGGTGACTGTTTTAAACCGGAGAGACAGTCCAGACCGGAGGGTCGTGCTGCTGGAGATTATAAATTCTCTAGACGTGATATGTTTCTTGCACTGTTGGCTGATGGTGTGAAAAGGGAAGACATTGACGGTGAACCTAATAATCGCTTATGGGACATGTTTCGTAAGCGTGGTTTGGATCGAAAAGAGGGTGCCCGTCGTGTGCGGAAGAATGATTGTGATTGTGGTTGTTCTGGTGATAGTGGTGACGACAGGCGTCTGGTGGATTCTGATCGCCGTGAAGGACGGCGCTCTGAGCGTGATGATTCCCCTCGTCGTGAAAAAGAAAGGGGGAGAGAGGGGGAAAAAGAAAGGGGGAGAGATGATCGTGTCTACAACAGATATAGAGATGAAAGGGATCAGTCCCCTGAGTTGAGGAGAAGGGAGGATCGTCACAAGTTTTCCGATCGTAATTCACAGTACTATGAAAATGACAAAAATCCATTTCGTAATGGAGATGGATATGAACAGGATATTTTGATACCCAAGAAACATGAGAGCATTTACCCTGATTTGTCTTGGTTGACAGAACGCAGTAAAAATGACTAGGAAATAGGTCAAGCTCCAGTACGCAGGTGGGCTCACAAAGACAATAGACCCTATGTAGATATTGAAATTTTTGGAAACATCGTAATAGCCAAAGGGCCCGAGCATTGGTAGATACAGGAGCGGAGGCCACTGTAATTCATGGTAAATCAAAGAAATTTAAAGGCCAATTTTTCACAATCACTGGTTTAGGTGGAAAGGAGACTCCCGCAGTGCAAACTACACTTGAAATGAGAATAGGTAGAATTCCCGAAGAGAATATTCTGTGTTAGTTGTACCACTCTTGGAGTATATAATTGGAATTGATATTTTAAAAGGAATGACTTTGCATTTGGATGACGGTTGTTATCAATTTGGAACTAAACACTACATATCGTCCAGACCCGTACGGGCTGGCCGTTTACGAATGCCCCCCATAAAAATTCCCCAAGCTACAAAAGTGGTTTCTCAGAAACAATATCGTATTCCAGGTGGCCATGAAGAGATCAGTGACACAATTCAGGATTTGGTTGACGCAGGAGTTATAACTCCGGTTACTTCTGCTTGGAATAATCCCGTTTGGCCCGTGCGCAAAAGCGATAATTCTTGGCGCATGACCGTTGATTATCGAGAACTGAATAAACACACACCCCCTTTGACTGTGGCAGTACCAGACATTGTTACTTTAATTGAAAGAATCCAAAAGCATCCAGGTACATGGTATGCATCCATTGATATTGCTAATGCTTTCTTTTCAATTCCGATTGCCCTCGAATGTCAGGAACAATTCAGTTTTACATGGAATGGGCGTCAAATGACGTTTAGGAGTCTTCCTCAAGGCTATGTACATAGTCCTACGATCTGTCACCGGCTGGTGGCGGAGCATTTGTCCGAAGTAACTGTACATCCGCAAATTCAAGTGTGTCATTATATTAACGACATTCTAATTCAAGGTGAAACACAAGATCAAGTTCAGACTCAATTAGATCAAACCCTTGACTGCTTACGTGAAAAAGGTTGGGAAATTAATCCCGATAAGTTACAAGGTCCATCCCAAAATGTTAAGTTTTTAGGCATAAATTGGCATGAAGGTCACAGAGAGGTGATCCCGCAGGTTAAACGAAAAATCTTAGATTTTGCAGTTCCGAGGAATAGAAAAGAAGCTCAGAGCTTCATTGGCTTGTTTGGTTTTTGGCGTCAACATATTCCCCATTTGAGTCAGATATTGGCTCCTTTATATTGTGTCACTCGCAAAAAGCATGCGTTTGAAGGGGGTGAACCACAACAGAATGCATTTAACTTGGCAAAAGAAGCGATTCAGTACGCTTTGGATCTGTGGCCTGTGGGCGAGGGTGATGTGGATTTGAATGTGTCCGTACAAGGTCTGTATGCAAATTGGAGTCTGTGGCAAAAGCAAGGCAGACAAAAAGTACCGTTAGGTTTTTGGACTAAAAAGTTACCTGAGGCTGGTGAGCGTTATACACCTTTTGAGAAACAGTTGCTTGCGTGTTATTGGGCTCTGGTGGATACCGAGCAATTGACTTTAGGTCATGATGTGATTTTGAGACCTGATATTCCTATCATGCAGTGGGTTTTGAGTTCGCCGAAAACTCATCGAATTGGACATGCTCTAGAGGCAAGTGTGATTAAATGGAAATGGTACATTCAGGACAGGGCACGTGTGGGTCCGAAAGGTGTGGCAGCATTACATGAGCAAGTGGCGCAGGAGCCATCGAATGAGACTGGGAGTGACTGCTCCGTACCTGTAGTACAGGAATCTCCTGTCAAGTGGGGTAAGCCATTTGATGATTTGTCCGCGGAGGACAGAAAACATGTGTGGTTTACGGATGGTTCAGCGAGGTTCATTGGAGATAAACGGCATTGGAAGGCAGTGTCCTATAATCCTATCACACAGAAATTGCTGAGTACAACTGGTGAAGGAAAGAGTAGTCAATATGCTGAATTATATGCAGTTTACCAAGTTTTGAAACAGGAACTACCTGGCACATGTCATATTTTCACTGATTCCTGGTCCACAGCTAATGGACTGGCGGTATGGTTACCAACTTGGCATTCTCATAATTGGGAATTGCATTCAAAAGAATTGTGGGGAAAAGAATTATGGCAAGAAATTTGGGAAATGCTCCCACAGAGTACTGTGACAATCTTTCATGTAGATGCTCATACCCCGATAGACTCTCTTGACAAATTCTTTCATAACATTGCAGATGAGAAATCTAAAATTGCTGAGGCAGTGGTGGACATGCAAGATCCTGATTTGGCGGGATTGGCGAAATGGGCCCACCAGAAAGCAGGACATTTTGGAGAGAGAGCCACTAGTAGGTGGGCCGCCGATCGTGGAATTTATATTCCTTTAAATTACATTAAAGATGCTATTCTGCATTGTCCCATCTGTCAACATTCCAGACACCGAAAAGTACCACAAATTGTTAAAGGTCATTTACATCGAGGAAAATTGCCCGCTCAAATTTGGCAGATTGATTATATTGGCCCGCTCCCTATGAGCAAGAATTGTCAATATGTTTGTACAATTGTCGATACTTACAGTGGCCTTTTGGTGGCCTTTCCCTGCAAACAAGCTACCCAAGTAAATACCATTAAAACATTGGAATTAATCATATTATATTATGGTATTCCATTTCAAATTCAATCTGACAATGCATCCCACTTTCGTGGAAGATTGGTACAGGAATTTTGTGCGGAAAACAATATAGAATGGGTGTTTCATATTCCTTATTATCCACAGGCATCAGGCCTTATTGAGCGAATGAATGGTTTACTTAAAGAACAGTTGCGAAAGTTAACTGACGACAAATATAAAAATTGGCGGGATTGTTTATTTCAAGCATTGTTAATTCTGAATAATCGTCCCTTGTTACATGCTGAATCTCCTTTGATGCGTTTGTTTCCCCCAAATGTTGATGCAAAACCCAACACCATTGGCAATACTGTAATGTACTGGGAAATTTCCCCCAGAGCTTTGGCTCCATGCTGAGCAACCCCAGGTTCCGCAGGCTTGGACCTGCATGCCATGAATGACACTGTACTTAAGAGTAAAGACCGAATCATTGTCGAGACAGGCGTTGGTGTCTGTATACCGCCTGGAAGTTTTGGACTGATTGCCCCTAGATCAGGCCTGGCCTTAAAAGGTGTTCAAGTGCTCGGAGGAGTGATTGACAGTGATTATCAGGGAAAGATTAAGGTCCTCCTGCTGAACAGAAGTGAAGTTGATTTATCGATTCAAAAAACTGACTGTGTTGCTCAATTGCTAATCATGCCTGTTTTCAGTGGTGAGATTCAGAAAGGCACTGCCCCAACTTTACTAACCGTGCGAGGCCAAAAAGGATTTGGTTCCTCTGATAACCCTGGAGCGAGAATATGGGTGCAATCGCCTAAACATCCCCCTGAACAAGCTGAAATTATTGCAACCGGTCATGACAACACCATTTTGGTGATGAGACCAGGGAAAGATAGCTGGGAAGCTGTCCCGGCTGACAAATGTTACCTACGAGAATGAATAATGCCTGTATTTGATTTTCTTTCAGATCATTCTCTTGACTGCTGCTGCAGGATGTGCCGGCGTTGGACTCCTTTTGGTCTGCTACGTCGGGAGAGGAAGGAACCCACAGACTTTGGTTGATTCGAGAACCCGAGTACCGCGTTCCTTCGCTGCGTGGGATTCATCATCAAATTTTTGGACGATCCTAGCCAAACGAGTTACTAATTCTTCGCATTTTTGCCTGACAACTATGCGTTCAGTAACTGACATTTTAGCGACCTGTTTAGTTGCTGTCCCTGCCTCGATGGAGACTCTAAAGCATATTTTCAATATATCAAATGCCCGACCCAATGTTATTCTGGGCGATTTCGCGGCCCATGAATTTTGTCCCTTATGTACCATTCTTTCAGACTCTATTCCCCCGATTCATTCTCAGATTACTACGTATAATATCACGCATGGTGATTTGTGCTTTTTCTTGACTTGTGATCCTAATGCAATTACTGAATGTGTAAAGTTAAAATTAAGAGCCGCCACCTCTTTTTCGGCTCATGAGCGATTGCTGTGTTCACGGAGATCCCCAAAATCATGTGCTTCTGTTAAAAATAACATGACCTGTAAAAGTATAGTAGTTGCTCCTAGCCATTGCCGTACAATGTTGTTACCTTCTGGTTGGCTCTTCTCCTGCGGCAACTCCTCTTGGCCCTATATTCCTGCAAATATTTCCGAAGGCCCATGTGCCATCACTAGACTTAGTTTATTAATGTTTTCCTCACATCCCAATACCTATTCCCGTGTAGTCTGTGATTCTATGATGTTACATGAGGACTGTGACTCTTCCTTACATCTCTATTCCAAATCTGAATATCTTAGTTTAGCTATCTCAATTATTGGTGTCCCAGCGTTGGCTGTTTACAACGCTAAGTCCATTGGAAAAATGGCCTGTTGGATGGTGAAATCGATTAACCAAACCTCTACCATTTTATCTGATATGTTATTGGATGCCCAGGGTGAACGCAGAGCAATTCTGCAGAACCGCGCAGCTATCGACTATCTCCTGTTAAAGCATGGACATGACTGCTCTGACTTTGAGGGTCTTTGCTGCTTTAATCTGTCCGATCATACCAAATCTATTCAGGCCCATATTGACAAACTCCATGACCTGACTGCAGAGGTTAGAAAACATATTGATCAGGGCTGGTTTGACGGGCTCTTCAATTGGTTACCTGACTTGCATTCCCTACGACAGATATTAGGGGGTATTATGATTTCTATTTGTATTTTAGTTGCTATTTGCTGCTTTATTCAGTGCATTCCTTCTTTAATCCAATACTGTAGACTTGGCAAGAGGAATAGATCAGTTAGTTTTGTTTCCTATTATTCTTCCACAGATGTTAGTTCCATAGAGAGAATGATTATTAGACTGGAGTCAAGGGTGAAGTGTTCTGACCGACTTTTTCGGCCCTCCTTTGAGGGAGAATGAGTGAAGGTGACTCCAGCCTATTATCCTTTTAGTGCAGGGATTAGAACTATAAACAGGGCCTATTCATAAGGCATAGTAATACACTTTAGTACCCTTTTCCTTAGATCAGGGCTTATAAACTTAAGCTAGGGGATAGATTCATTAGTATTAGTGATAATCCGTCCTTTTGCAAGAGTGTTAGTATACCTTCTATGGAGTTATACTTACTTCGGGCCTGTAGGCCTCAAACGGGAGAGACTCCATCTTTCTTTCTGCCCCGGCAGCTTGAGAGGCTTCTAGGTCAAGTGTAATGTTTTAGTTTCGAAGTGTTGTTCGCTTGGAGAGAACCGGCTCAGGCTGGCCCTTATCGAAAGACGGTATTTTTCTCCACTCCGAAGACACAACATCAGGCCAGCCGGCTGGGAACGTGTCCTTGGTACGGGGAGGTACAAGAATTTGGTGGGCGGCAGGTTACTGGCCGTAATTTTCCATGAAAGGACAAGCTTCCATATTAGCGAAGGTGTTAGGCTGTGAGTCAGTCAGTCTGTAGGCGGCAGCTAGCCGTTAGCATCAATGCCATTAATTATTTCCAGGCAGAGAGTCGCCATTTTGAAGTCCGAGAAAGATCATGAAGCTGATACTCTCTGAGAAAGATTGAAGGAGAAGGAGAAGTAGCGCAGAGCGAGTGGAGACAGAGAGAGACAGCAGCGAATAAAGAGGAAGGTACCAGTGACTTGGAGGAAAGTAGAGACGACAGAGCATAGCGGTGCAGACGTGTACTCATGACTGCTGAGGTGTGATTCCGAGACGAGCCAAGGCACAGACGAGAAGGGAACCTAGATGACTGTTGAACCCCGACTTCGTATTCACAAGGTGACCTCTGTCCTATCATGTGCACATTCTAACCTTTCACTTTTCTTTGCAGGATATATGTTATAGTATAGTGCTGTGTTTATAATCATTGTAATAAAATACCCCAGTTCTTAGTGAACCAACATGTGCCTTGTATTCTTGTTCAATCAGGGTAACCTGGTCTTCTAGTCAGACATCGTTTTCATGAACGGATGTAAATCCCGGTCAGGTAAGAGGTGACTGAATAATGAGGGAGAGAGGGACCATTTGATGTTGAGAGCAGAAGGTACATGATTCAATTTGGCAAGCTGTGCTAATTCCTGTTATTGTAGTATCATCCCGGGGAAACATCCTAAACCACGATGTTTAAACCACGACTCGCCTGAACAACGAGGAGAGAATAACGAAGACTGCTGAACAACGTCGGCTGGAACAACGAAAGGCTGAACCACGAAGTATAACGTATCCTGTTAACGTCACTTGTCCAAATTAAGGGAAGATTAGGGGGGGTGAGGGGGGGGGTTCCCCCCCCCCCCAAAAAAAAGGATACATTAAAAAAAATAATAATAATGGTATGCGTTGTCAAAGCATACTAACATAGAACATTTAGATCATTTTTTTTTAACAAAGTGGTTCACGCAAGAAGAATTGCAAGTACAATAGTGCCATCTAATGGTCAAACACGAGATGTTTAATTTCGTGGTTTAGGAAGTCGTGCTAAAAAAGGTAGTGGTTAAAAATAGATCGTGGTTAGGCTTTCGTGGTTAAGGCAGTCGTGGTTTAGGCAGTAGTTGTTTAGACATACAACCATCATCCCGAGTAGCCAATGAGAGATTCCTTCCAAAGGTATTCATAGGAGAGTGATCGTCGTTGGTAAGCGGCGTTAATGAGAACACCAGGTGGGAGACTGGTGCTTAGATCTGCCGGATTGCGGATCGGGTTGTAAGTAAGCGAGCACTGGGAGGGAAACCAGTGTATAGGTCCGCCGGATTGTGGACCAAATAGAGAGAGAGAGCACTGGGGCTGCAGCTCAGTGTGTATGGCACGCCGGATTGCGTGTCGAGTGAGCACTGATGGAGATCAGTGTGTAATGGTACATAATCAGAACTGCCCCAGGGTAGATTAGTCTGGGCCTAAGTGGCCGTGAGACTAGCTGGTATGAATGGAATATTGTAGAAAACCTATGCATGTGTATTGCTATTTTCCCCATCCTTAGGTACGAGATGTACATACATATACATATACCTATTGTAAATACGTTCTAAGGAGAGAGGTGATTACGTTCCGACTGGGTTGGAGGGGCTCTCAGGAGCTGATCCCATCTGGTTCGAGAATCTGGTTGTTACACCATCACGCCAATATATATCCTTAATATAATAATCCTCTGAGGATGGATACATATTTTCGTGGCGGCCCCTGGCAGGGATTTGGCGGCCTCCTGCTCTGTTCCACTTCCAAACAGCCTGACACCCCCCTCTTCACTGGCCTCCGCCCCGCCCAGACCCCCTCTTCCGGGGCCCCCTACCTACGCTCCCTGCCCAAGGCCGCACTGAGCCTAGAGCCGCCCCTGTGGCAGTTTTGTTATATGAACCCCTATTGCGCAGAGTGAGCGCAGCGAGTGATTACAACCATGCAAGAGGAACTTGAGGGGCTTCTCCCTGCAAGAAGTCTTCGAAATCAGTGGGGAAATGTTGCATTTGATAACACATATACTGCCTTTTAACGAAAATGAAAAAAGTAGTTCCCAAAAAATGAGCAGGGGAAGGATACAAGGCAGTCAGTCAAAAAGTGAACAAGAGGTTGTGCTCCAGGGGAGAGACAAACAGGAAAAGTAAGGCAAGCCATTTAACAAGAAGCAAGTAAATGAGACTGAAAATAATGCCAATCAATGGTAAGCAGTGGGCGGGCTCTATGCCCACTGTAGGTTCATGGTAAGGTCAACAAGACCCTATCACCGAGGCATGACCTAAAAAAGAGGCACTGCGGTAAAAAAAAGCTGCTTAAAGTTATAGTTAGGTGGTGTATGTATGTGTGTGTGTGTGTATATATATGTATATATATATGTATATATGTATAGAGAGAGAGAGAGAGAGAGAGAGAGAGAGACACATATATTTATTTATTTGAATAATGTTTTCAATTCATAATACAGCGCCCAGCAAGGGGGTGTCCCTGTGCTGCAGTCTCTGGCCATAGGCACCTCACTGCACCTGCTGCTGCTGTCCCAGTGCCTGCACTGCCCTGCCGCTCAGAATGCAGACACATGGTGAGGCAAACGTATTTGTGGCACAGAGGAGTAGGGTCACTAGCATATTCTGGCTGTGTTACAGCATTCGTAATCCTGCTCTGTGCTGGCTACTACCAGTCAGAGTTAGGCCAGTTTACAGGCTTCAGTTCCATCTCCTTTCAACAGAGCTGTACCCTCCAGTGTGCTGCTGACAATACAAACTGTGCATTTCTGTTTGACCCAGTTTGGCAAAAGCAGTTTGAATGTGCTTCCAGTTGGGTCTGGAGCTTCGCCCTTCACATTCTGAAACTGCACTCAAGGCCACAGGTGCACCGGTCAATTACCATTATGCCTTATACATGCACACTCTTTCTATGTAGTTATGCAATCTATATATGTATTACTTTACTCCCACTGTAGAAGGAAATACCTTCAGCTCCCTCCAATGCACTACTCTATGTCTCGTCCTATACCTCTCTCAATCTATCCTCTACCTCCACTCTCGGACTCATCTCAAACCTCAAACTACTGCTATGATCTCCCTAAGATCCCTTTGTCGATTGCGTCTTCTATCCCTCCTTGACTCACCCCAAACCTCAGTCTACTGCTATGATCTCCCATATAACTCTTTCTAGACTCTTCCCTCCTCTATCCCTTCTTTTACTCATCCCAAACTTCATCTAATGTGAGCTCCCAAATAACACTATCAAGACTCTATCCCTCCTTTATCCCTCCTTTATCCTATTCAAACAGACTAACTGACTCACATGTCCACCATCAACAAATGATATTTCCCTAAACGAATCCGCCATTAATCCTTTGGTTTCCGGAGCAGCATGCTACTTGCTGAAAAGCGCTTCAATGCCTCATCAGGGGTAATAAGCGCTATATAAATACAATTACAATTGAGAAACTGACTGGAGGAGAACTTAAAAACCCAATATATCTCTCACATCCTTTGAGGGCAACACACAAATATTGCAAGATATTTCCTTTTAAAGTAGAGGCTTTTATTAGTGTTTGTTTTTTATCCAAAGATGAACATTTCAAAAAAATGTCTTTGCGTAGAAAATCTGAAAATGGCCTGTGCTCTTTGTGACGAGGTGAACTTCAGACTCTAAAAATATGCAAATTGAAGACTATTCAGTGTCATCTATGTTGGTCCTTATCTTCGAGGTGGTTAAATGAGATGTGTTGGATCATAAGTTTGTGTATAAAGAAGATTTCTGTTTTTAGACAAAGCACTCTCCTATGCATCCATTTGTGAATATGAGTTCAACATTCTTAAAGGTGCACCTTGCCTGATACATATTTTAGTGTCATCTGCATGTATCTGGAATTTTCGGTTTTACAAATTAATTATATTGGCCAGTGTGTGCATTTAAGTGCTGAAGAGGTGATTGCGGGAGTACCATACATGTTATTTTTATTTCCTCTAACAGATTTATGTCTAATTGTATTTAGTGGGTTCCTCTTGAGATGATTGGGCGATTCCAGGTAAAAGGGGGTGCCTTTGATGTCCAATTACATGACGAATTTCTTCAAATTGGATATGTGCTCAATCATAAGCTGACAGCAGTTCACCTTGGATTAAACTTTGCCTTGGCGACAGTAGTGCAACTTTAACTGGTCTGCTACAGCCATATTTTATGGCTCATCCTGGCCCTGTCTAATGGAAATGCCTTATTCTGAAAATTCGAATCCTTCTTCCCCATCTTGGTTGAAACTTTTAAAAACAACTTTGAAAATATGTTATTTTTGCAATTTAGTATCAATTAAGTGCTATCAAAGCTAATAGGTCTGGCTTTCTATTGGGGTAAGTATGTGGCCAGAATGGGATAACTGTGTGTATGTTGCCTCAGCGGTCCTACTAAGAAAATCCCACATGAAAGTAAGATAATGTGGAAGCTTGGTGTAGGGACCCTTTGCTGAACACCCTGAGATAGCAGAAATAAGTTATACCCTTATAGAAGAATATTAAGGAAAGGAGCCAAAATATGAAGTTTGTGCTGTAAATGGTGAACTTAAAAGGTATACACAGCAACATATTACATAGTAGATACTTGCAGAGGGCCAGTAATATCACGGAATGCATGTCTTTACTTTGTTAACAAAAAAAGACTTAAATCCAACATGTAATCATGAGAGCAAAGTGAAGCAAATGACCACTTGGTTCAAGGCCAATTAGTGAATAGCACTGTGCTTTAATGAGAGCCAAGTACATCAAATCAGCAAACAGTGCCAAAAAAAACTACATTAGCATTCTAAAAAAGGAATACTTAATGGACCCATCACCCAAATCTAATGGTAATGATACAAATATAAAATATCCTCGAAATGCCATGGCCTTGATGGACAGTCCATGGAATGCCATGGCCTTGATGTACAGCCCATGGAATGCCATGGCCTTGATGGACAGTCCATGGAATGCCATGGCCTTGATGTACAGCCCATGTCAGCAATGGCAAACAATAAAAAGCAGATGTTAGGCCAATGATAGCAATCTAAAACTCTCTGTAGCCACACCTATAATAATGTATTTAAGTACATGCCACTCACTGCATTTATGTTCATACTTCCTGAATACATAAAAAGGTCAACTATCTGAAATGTGCCCACCTTGCGCACACCTCTTCAGACCGGTCTGTGTGTCCAAATTGTTCGCCTACTTGTATCTTGATGTCAGCTTCTCTGTTCCTTGAATATCTGTCCAGCCCCACCTCTACATGTTTGCACCCATGTAAGTCCCAACATGCTTCCCACATTTAGTCACCCTAAGCACATGTAGCGCAACACAGCGGGTGAGCTGTAGAAGGAAATATGTGCAGCCTGGGTAGGTTTTCTACTGGAGAAGATATCAATGTGGAAAAAATGTAGTAGTGGGGTATTCTCAGGTTATGCTGCATCTCCCTCCATACATGTAGCGCGCTACAGAGGGTGAGCTGTAGGTGGAAATGTGTGCAGCCTGGGTAGGTTTTCTGCTGGAGAAGTTATCAGTGCAAACAAAATGCACCACAATAGACTTGAAGTTACTGTGCCTTCTGCCAGAACACCCAGAGCTCACCTCTGTGCCTTTTTAAAAAGCCCAGCATCGCAGGTCTTTAACTCGAAACCTTGTAAAAGAGAACCGCAAATCACATTTTTCCACAGCTTGCGACACTCCGTGCAGACATTTTCTTTTCCATTTTCCACTCGCTTGACGGTTATTTATTCCACTTTCATTTTCATTTTTGCTCCCTACAATTGTATTGTTCCAACATGGAAATGAAAACTAAAGTTTTCTTTCCAAATTTTCCTACTGCAACGTTTCCCCCCAAATGAGAACTCCCAAATAAAACCTGCATTTCACGTTCATTGAGAAGTTCACAAGAACATCTCCTATGATGGAACCCTTCTTAAGATTTGAAAAACATCCCTTGAAGAAACATCTGAGTATTTATCTGAATTTAAGATTACTCTGATGGGTTTCAACCTCATGAATCTTTTGAACATTGAAGCTCTGGTTGGGAGAGGAAGTGGGGAATAATAGTGAAGGTTTCTATATTTTTTTTAAAGGCCTGCAAATATAGCGGGCCTTTACCTGGTGGATGTCAGGCGCACTCGATATCAGAGGATTGTGCATATCTACATCTAAGACAGGACCCTCCATTGGCATCCCGTGTTGAGTATCTGTTTTCATTTATCTCCACATCTACTCATCATTGTATACTTAGAGGAGTATTACACGTGTATATCAATATACAGTTAGCACAGGCCATCCCATTGGTCACAAACAATCTTCCTTATTAGGGCATTGCACCAGTTCGCCTTATTAGTGCCTCTGCTTAGAGCCCGCCAATTGATTACCATTGGATGCCTTATTGTCATTCTGATTTGGTTCCTTCTTATTAGATTGTTTGCATTCCCATTCTTCTGTTTGTCTCTTCCTTGGACAATATCCTTTTGAAGACCATTTTGATTGGATGGCGTATACCCTTCCGCTGCTCACATTTAGGCAGCTACCTTTTTCTTTTTCTTTCTGCACTACACAAGAGTTCAAGTGTTATCTAGCTCTCTCCCTTAAGTGTCACTCTCATATCCACTTTCTCTTGAGCCCCCACACGCCGTGTTGGTATCTCCCAGGTGTGCTGCTCTGCTCCTTCTCCTGCAACCCTCCTTGCTTCCTCCTATCCAGTCCTAAGTTTCTCCTAAAACCATCTCGGACATTTCAGTTATTTTTGTGTTCTTTTTTTGGAAGACCCGGCTGTACCCACTTCCACCCAGGCACTTCTTTACATTAAAAGTGCTATAACGCACTTGGATTATTATTTTTTTAATTACCTGAATTAAGTGGCATATGCCATCTGTCTGAAAAATAATATAATAAGGGTGCCAGCATCATTCTGTAGATGCACACACACATGGTGAACCATGAGTGCCCCCAAAATGACGTAACAGACTACAGCAGCAGTGACATCCCACCATTATTACTTATTTTTAGTTCAAAGCCTACAATATAGTGCAGTTGTCCGGTTTGCCAACAACATCTTGGAGACATTCTGAAAGCTGACCTAAGAATGAATTCCACCCTTTGCTTACCATTGGCTTTGTGGTTTGTTACTCACATTTGCTTGCTATTTGCTGGCTTTATTTGATTTAGGCTGTCCAGCTTGAGTTTGTCCATCCGTTAGAGCATAACTTGTTTACTGTTCCCTTCCGACTGCTCATTTTTTGTAAACAGTCCTTTTTATCTTGTCCTTATCTTGACACATTTCCTGTGCATTCAAAAACAGATGTCAGTCTTCCATGGAGCCTGGTGAATTTATGTGAAAATCTTGCTGTGCAATGGAAAGGTTTTTTTTCTAGCACCCAACAAAAATGAACTGTGCTGATATCTCAGAATTAGGGAAGTACAAATTAAATAGATTTTTTTGTATTTCCTAAGTGTGGTGGAAACAAATATTTGAATACGATCAAACACATCAATACACCAGGTGATGACACTTTCACACATTATTGTTTGTACACAGTAAAACTATATATTGTGCAAATGTAATGGTCATTTCAATTGAAACTGTGTTGTCAGTAATGGCTGTGTGCTACCACACCATGTATAGTCTGCACTTCGCAACTCCACTCTACACCACTCCTCTTTACAACACTCTACTCCACTCTTGTCCCTCCACTCTAAGCGACCCGACTCAGATCTACGACATGCTACTGCATTCTCTCTATACTCTACAACACATCACGCCACTCCACTCTGTCACTCCACTCGTCACCACTCTACTATACTCCCCTTTAGTCCATTCCACAACACTTACCCCACTTCACTCCAGTCTACCCTACTCCACTCCAATCTACTCCACTACACTTCAGTCTACCACTCCACTCCAATCTACCCCTATCCACTCCAGCCCAATATATACCAATCTAACCTACTCCACTTCACTACAATCTACCCCACTCCACTCCAGTCTTGCTCACTACAATCTCCCACACTCCACTTCAATCTACCCCACTCCACTCTACCCTAATCTACTCCATTTAATCCCAATCCACTCAATCCACCTGTATCTAACCCTAAAGTGCATGCAGCTGTTGAGGTATTCTGATCCTCTGTTTTGTAAGGCTTTGTATGTGTGTGTGAGGAGTTTGAATTGCCTGCGCTTGTGAATGGGAGCCAGTGAAGCTTCTTTAGGGTCGCTTTGAAGTGGGTGTGGCGTTTAACATTGTCTTGCAGTGGTGTTCTGGAGTCTGTGTAGGAGTTGTTTGAAGATGTCGGTGTAGTGAGAGTTGCTGTAGTCCAGCCAACTGGTGATGAGTGCTTGTGCGACAGCCCGCCTGGTGTTCTGAAGCAGTTGAAGATCTTTCGTAGCATGCGCGGGATGTGAAAGCTGGAGGTACAAACTACGTGGACTTGGGCCATCATGTTCAGCTTGTTGTCTAAGATGAACCCTAGATTTCTTGTGTGGTCTGTGGGTATGGGTGTTGGTCTTAGCTGCAAAGGACAGGTGGAGTCCCGCAGGAAAATTTTGCTGCTGAAGACCAAAACTTCTGTCTTCTCTGAGTTAAGCTGCAGGCCGTTGTTTCGCATCCAGTCTGCTACTATGGTCATGCAGTTGGTGGTGAAGGTGGTTCTGGTTGCGTGTGTCATGTCTGTCACGGACAGGATGAGTTGGGTGTCATCATCGTAGGAGATGATGGTGATGTCCTGTGATCGAATGATGTTGGGGAGCAGTGCCCTGTACATGTTGAAAAGGGTGGAGCTGAAGGACGATCCCTGTGGGACTCGCATTTCAATTGTTTTGGTCTTTGATGTGAAGGGTGGCAGCCTGACCCTTTTGGTTCTTCCCGTGAGAAAGGAACAGATCCATTTGAGAGCAGATCCTTGTATACCAGTCTTGTGGTGCCTTCTGATATTGTTGTTATGGGATGCAGTGTCAAAGGACGTGGAAAGGTCGTGCAGAAAACAGCCGCTGTTTCTGGTCAGTCAAAGATGATTCGTATGTCATTGTTGGCCACATTGGCTGCTGTTTCGGTGTAGTGGTTCATTCTTAATCCTGATTGAGTGTTGTCTAGAAGACAGTGAAGTTCGAGGTAGGTTGTGAGTTGCTTGTGGGTGGCATTCTCAATCACTTTAGCTGGATAGTGGAGCAGGGAGATGGGTCGGTAGTTGCTCAATTGATTTTGGTCAGCTGTCGGCTTCTTGAGTAGGGCGTTGATTTCTGCAAGTTTACATTCATCAGGGAAAGTGGCTGTCATGATGGAGGTGTTGATGATGTGGGCTGGGTGGTGCTGATTGGTGACGTTCCCAGGTTGTAGCTGTTCAGGCTAGGCGAGACCTAAAAATTAGTTTGCATTATCAGTGGACAGTATATTAAAAGCGAATTTAAGTTTAATGAGATCATCTAGGGAGGAGGTAGAATTTGTATGGTAATAAGAGTGTTCTAATTGTCTAATACGCGTAGTAAGGGAATTCAAAATAGCTAGAGAGGATTTCTTTTTACGGGATACAAAAGAAATGATAAAGTCTCTGGAAGCAGCGTTAAAAGCCTCCCATATCCTTGAGGGGAGGGATGAGAGGGTTCATTTTCAAGAAAAAAGGTATGAGCTCCCCTTTGTTTTCTCACCGCCAGCAGTTTTCATGGCGCGAGAACCGCTATGAGACCACTGGCGGTGAGGCAACTCCTAATATGCTTGGCAGTGCCATAGCGGCACCACCAAGCATATTGTGGCTTCAAGACTGCTGCACAAACCCCAGGGATCGCGGATCCCTGGCAACTGCGGCAGTCCCATGGAGGTCCGCCACAGTACCTCCACTGCAAAACCCAAACTCGTAATTAGGCCCTTAGTCTTTATTTCCCTTACCACTTATTCACTTGTATCCCCCTTTCCTAAAGGTTATTAACCGTCTTCATTCTTCTATCACTTTTCTGTCTTCCCACTCTCTCTCCCACATACACTGTCAGCCTACTTTGCATCACTCACACTTTTTCACTACTTCCTGTTACTCACCATCATAGCATTTGCCCATCTTCTCTGTCAGGGGCCCTCTCTTTCGACTTGCTCTTCCCATTACCAGCCTCTCCTTCCACTCAACTATGCCAACTCGCTCTACTACATACTCCACCCAGTGTCAATTATATTTCACTTCTTACACTGAATGTAAATCTCACACTCCTCCTACACTGCATCACAACAGTACAATGTCTGTATTAGCTAATGGTTTGACAGTCACATCTAGATTGAACTGAAGATCACGAGTTCCAATCGCGTTAGAGCAACTCGCATCTTCATCTTTGTGAGATCGATACATTAGTAACACAAGTTACACACAACAGAAACCGCCTACTGGTTTGCAATTAATCTATTATATATTTTTCCAAACAGCAAAGTGACCTTGTGGGTGTCAATGTGCCTATCACAGAAAACAGAAAATCAGTAGTACAGTTACATCGTGTTATTTGAGCTGTTTCTACAGTACTAACATTTTAACACAGCCGCTACTTCAGAACCTACCTATGTTCTATGAGGTCACTTGACAAACTCACTATTCACGGAGGGTCACAGAATGACCCGTCCAGTGACAATTAATTAGACTGGTTGAAACTGGTGACTCCCTGCGATTGGCCACTAACATCGGCATGATGGCCTGCAAGGAAGGGACCATGTGTTTTTATTCCTTTACAGGAAAGGTTTTTAAAGCAGCACACGTTCCTTATAGGAACCAGTGCTGTTTTCAAGAAAAAAAAGAATTACATTTAGGAAAGCATGGACCACTGCCTACTCCACCTGAGGCTGCCAACACAACTCTCAAAGGCACAACCAAGTAACGCTCAGTGTTGCCAGGTTGTGTCTCGTGGAAGAGAGCATATTGGTCGTTTGTGCAACATCGGTGGCTAATACTTTGGTGTCCAGCTCCACGAGGAACTGTGCCCACTTGTGACCCCTTCCTTTGCCCCATTTCCCTTCTTCCTACTTTCCATCCTGTTACACAACTCCAGCTCTCACCTTTATCCCTCCATCTCTGCCCCTTAAACTGCACCTCCACCTGCACCCATGGAACCTCATCCCTCTGTATTGTATCGCCCCCTCTGTCCTCAAAGCATCTGGCACTCTGTAGCTAGGCCCACTCTCTGTAAAGTCACATCAACATTAGAGAGCAGACATGTGCTAATTTTATATCTATATTATCAGGCTTGTTTCCATGATGACCCCTTCCTTGTGTTAACAGCTCCCGATGGCCGCAAAGCATCTGCCTTTCAGGTACAAATCTACCAAACTACCAGGGGCCTATTTCATGCTCCACAAAAAAATGTGTAAATAAATAAATTCCCGATGTAAAATAAACTAGCAAATGCCATCAAAGGACAAAGATGAAATCTTGTGGGAAACACAACTCCAGAAATGCTTCAGCCTTAGACTAAACATCCATCCTCTGCAGTCGCACCAACACTTCCTCACGTAGACAGTACAAAGCAAGCCAGCTCTATTATTTCTGAACAAAAACAGGGTGTAGCAACCGCCTACTAAACAACTCCACTGCCAGATCATACTCCACCCATCCAACACACTGGTGAATATGCTTTGCAAACAAAAGACATCAGAGAAGGCAAGTAGTCAAAGAGGTGTGAAGAAACAGCACACAGTCAGGTGCACTACCATTCAACAAAGCTAAAAAGATGCTAGGAAAACATACTGAAATATAGGCACAGGGAACTCGCCGAGCAGATGCGCCCCTACAGGCCAATTGTCGAGGAGTGCCTGTAACTCATGGGAGGGTAATGTATTGTACTGGTATTTATATTTCGAGTAGAGACCCCTTGAGAGGACTGAAGCTCTTTCTGGATTGTCGAGCAAGCAGCTACTCTACAACATGTATATGGCACTTCCTGGTTCCAACAAGGCCAGGCTATCCCTGTAACAAGCATGGCTCCTTTCCTTGGAAACACAGGAACCAGGCACTGCAGTGAGCACTCTGAATTAGCAAGGGCCCCCACTTACAGCTCGACAGTGGTTAGCAGGGCTGAACAGTCAAAGCTTACTCTTGGAGGGCGGTGTAAGGCACAGATTCTAGATCAAGCTGCACATGTAGCACTTGCAATAAACAGTATGTCCAGGTGATGTCATTCATTCTTTTTGTTAAATATATAAGACTTCTTTAATTAATAAACACCATCTTTTTTTCCAGTGGCTGTGGCAGCAACATGTCTTAAAAAAAGACAATCACAAAGCTACCTCCAGTCTCTAAAAAACCCAGTGGGAGAGAGAATATTTAGGCTTATATATCAGACAGTGCTTCTGAAAATGTGCTTTCCAAATATATTGTATGTCCAGTCCTTATTACAAGCGAAAAGGCTGCGACCTACAGATCTCAGGCTACATCTCTCTTTTGTGGTGGTAGGCACGCCATAAAATTCACACGGCGAACTAAGCAAGAGACAAGCTTTTGTGCAGGATTGGCTTAAAGAACAAAGCTGGCCTATTGGTGTTTCGATGTACGTCAATTAAACTATGTAATAACCACTTCAATGCACTCCCAAATGTGTCTGTTAAAGAAAACGGGGCACAGTAAGGTAAAGTTATTTGCCGAGGATCACACAATTTAGTCAAGTATAAAAGCTATGAATTAAGCACCGTTTTAACAATCACATCAATTCAGCATTATTCCCCCACACTCTCATCTTATACAAAAGATAACTGCTGTATTTTAAAATCGTAAGGAGCATGTTCAACAGTGGCGGCTTCTCCGCTATGGCGGAGGAGCGTTGCCCCCGCCTGCCAGCATCAACTATTTTTATTATCGTTTTATTTTTCTCCTACCAAGTAGTCTTGGGGGCGGTGCCACAGGATGACAGGCTGAGCTCTTGCCGTCTGACAGGCCCTGGAGCCGAGAATCCTGACATACATCTCCTGTTACCAGTAGAGGCAAAAGAGCAGCTAACATAATAGTTGCCGGAAGCACACTGGGGGCTATTTACGGCCTCTCACACATGCAAGACACCAGAAAAGAGGTCCGAACGCTGAGCCCCGGGACCTCTGCAAAATGGCGCATGGACTGTGGCGACAAGCTAGGTGCCGCCCGGCCTTATCCAAGGTAGTTTGTGATGCCTCGAGCATTGGCAGAGGATCCCTGGCGCCCGCAGACTCTGGTAGATGACGTAGCCCACCCAACGGAGCAGAGTAAGTGATGCCTTCAGAGTGTGACCTGGCAAGATCTCACGAAGCCCTGTGCGACACTCTGAAAAGATATGGCTGTCCTCATGGATTGTTTTGAAGATGTGGAGGGGAGGTCTAGGAGGCACAATGTAAGACTTTTTGGTTTACCTGAGAAGGAGGAGGGCCAGAATATTGAACTCTTCGTAGAGGACTGGTTAGAGAAGACAGTGCTGCAGGGTAAGCCCTCACACTTTAATTCGGTGGAGAGAGCACACCGCATACCAGCCAGGGCCCCGGCCCTGGGCGACCTCCTCGAATGATAATTGAATGCCTAATGAACTACATGGACAATGTCCTTCAATTCTCCCGACGATACAGGCTGCAGCTGCTGGAGGGATAGGAAATTAACATATATCCACCCAACATGTCCCTTGTCCCAAAGCAAAGGGGGTTCTTCACACCTATCAAAAATATACTGCGTCAATTGGGCCTCAAATATGCCCTCATCTTCATGGTGAAACTGCGGACGGTCAATCAGGAGAAGGTGAATAACTTATTCTGTGAATCAGGCATGTTAGTTGCTGGGGGGCAAAGTACTCCCATCCGAAACAGTATAATCTTCGAAGAATGACTCGGAATTGCAACAACAGAAATCCTGGAAAAGGAGAACTGCGGCCTGCAGAGCGTCTCTTACGAAGGAGCAGATGAAAGCATAGCAAGCACAAGTGGTAAATGCCATCATAAACATCAAGGACATTTTAGACAACAGCAGATGGAGAGCCCTGGCTGCGGGGGACAGGACGTAATCTGTGGGCTCTGGCACAGAGACTGCTGATGAGGCCTTACCAGTGATTACTCCAATGACGTCGCATCATATTGTTTGATTGCTGCCCATATGTGCAGGCAAACTATAAGTAATGTATGTGCAGTAAAGGGCTAGCAGGTGGGCAAAGACATTGATGAGTCCCGGTGGGGACTGAATGATACCATGATAGGCTCCGGGACTGCCTTGGATAAGGCGGAGAGGACAGCCTATGATTAGGTGGGCTATTGTATCTGAATGGGTGCCTATGGAGACACTACCCCACACAAGCAGTGTAAAGTTGAAGGGTTATCGTGTTTTGGGGTCATTGCTTCATACATACCATGAATTTGGGGGGTGGTCAAGTTGTGGTTCACAGCACCATAAAGTAGGGTGGGGGGTTATGGGGGGGAATGTTAATTTCATCCATGACACACACCTGGATAGAATGAGTACAAGATTGGAGGGGAAAGTACGAAAGGAAAATTGAAGGGCTCCATGCAAGCCTTCGGCCTTCTAGATCTATGGAGGGATTTACCAGTCAAGAATGAGTCTTCTCTTTTTATTCCCCTTTACATTACTTTTCCACCAGACTGGATTGCATTCTGGTCTTCAGGGGCAATGCAGGAAGGATCTCGGAAGCCAGACACCTAGCAAGGAGAATATCTGACAATGCCCCTTAGGTTATCATAACTATTGCCAAAGTCAGGGAAACCCATTCATGGAGGTTGGCCACCTGGAGACTAGCAATCAAACAAATGATGAAGGAACTAGGCAAAGCCACGGACCTGTATTTCCGTGAAAATGTGGGTTGATAGCGCCAGTGTGATATGGGAGGCATCTAAGGCTACGCTCAGGAGGGTGCTGATTGCTAGGGAGATAAGAGACAAGAGGGCCAGGGAACTAGAACTTGAGATCATAGACTTGGAAAGAAAGCATGCCAAACACCCGGAGACATCGCTTTCTGTGAAAATGTAGTGTAAACGGACAGAAAATAAGGAGGTAGCATGCCAAGATGTCAGAACTGCCTTCCTAGTCATGCAGAAGTGCCTTTATGAAGTGGGAGACAAGGGAGGCAAGCTGCTGGCTTGGATTGGTAGCAGGGAAAGGAAATCCACGCATGTTAAAGACCTGAGATTAGACTCCGGGCAGGTGGTGAAGGAAAGCAAATATATAGCAGAGACATTTGCGACATACATGGAGGCATTCTATGCCCCAAGAGAGGGAGGTACAGAGTCATAAATCAGAGGGTTTATGACAGATTGCCCCATCAAAACCCTGTGTCTTGGGCAGAGGGAAAGATTGGAGTCGCGCCTCATCGAGGTGGAATTAATAAACGCCCTGGCGCAGATGCAGACAGGTAAGGCTTCGGCCCTAACTGAGACCCTATTAAATATTTCTACAAAATAGTTGGAAAAACATCCACACCGATGCTCCTTATTTATGAAGACGCCCTGCCTAGGGAGTCCTCAGCAGAAGACTACCACCATCGTCCTTATATCCAAGGCAGGGAAATATGCACAGAGGTGTCACTCATATAGATCAATCTCATTACTTAACGTTGAGGCAAACATCCTGGCAAAGATTCTGGTGGGCAGACTGCACGGGGTAGTGGCAGATCTGGTACAGCTGGACCAGACACGTTTTATACCCTGCCGCTTCACCAGCCTGAATCTGCGAAGACTTCATAACAATATAGCACAGTCTAATGCCCGAAGGAACCATGGGCGGTGGTATCCTTAGACATCAATAAGGCGTTCGATTCAGTGGAATGACCCTTTTTATTCCTGCTTTTGGAGAGGATGGGCTTTAAACACTGCTTCCTTAACTGCGTAAAATCAGAAACCCTGTGCCTAAGTAAATGTGAATGGTTGTCTTTTGAGGTAATTTCCTATAGGGAGGGGTACAAGACAAGGACAGGGGACTCAGGATGGGAAGAATGAATATCACTATATGTGGACGACATCCTGCTTTGTCTGACCTGCACAGATGAGTCATTGGTACAGATCAGTGAGATCGTCCAAATATACGGGGAGTTCTCTTGGCTCACGATCAACTGGGAGAAGCCACTTCAGTTTTTCATAACGGGCTGGAAAAAGACGGAACCAATGCCACTTGCATTGAAAGTCCAACCACATGGCTTCAAATATCTTGGCATATGGATCACTCACCAGAGATGCCAACTCAAATGTCCGTGCCAACCTGTTCATGTTAGTGCAGAGGCTAGAAAAGGACATTAAACATTGGAGCACACAGCCCCTGTCATTACTGGGCAAAGCAGCAATATTTAAAATGATAGATCAGCCCCGCGTGCTATTTGTGCTGCAGAATTGCCCTTATAGGCTTCTGAAGACGTTCTTCTCACAAGTGGACGCTGAAGTGAGGGGGCTGCTCGGGGGGGGGGGGGGGACTGCCCCACATAGCAATGTCTATGTTCCAGCAGTCTAAATATGACGGGGGCATCGCTCTTGCTAATGTTAGGAAGTACTATGAAGCAGTGCAGGTGGTGGTAGTGAATGATTAGGTATATATGGCTGCGGAGGATCCGGTGGTTCAATGGATAAATGGGGAATGGGAGACCATAGTTATATGCATGTGTTGGATGGGGGCTCATTAGAGCGGCAAGCATGCCCGGCCACGATCACTGTTCAATATATCTGGAAGAGCCTGTTGAGGGAAATGAAGTGGGACAAAAGGCTCACACCCTGAATTCCCCTTTGGGAGGGTACTCGTCTGGATAAGAATGGCTGAATTGAAGGACTTCTTAGGCTGGGATAGAGTAGGCATCAACAAGTTAGCTGAGGTGTGGGATCTAAATTGGGTTGTCCCTTTTGCTCATCTACAGGGGGAGTATCAGATGCTTAAAACACAATGATTGAAATATAGGTAGTTGCGACACACACTCACACATAGTATTGCTAAGGAGGAAGACACCCAGGAGGTGTCCCCACTGGAGCGAAGGTTATGAGACGGACAGATTAGGCACAAACTGATATTGCTGACGTATTGAACGCTAAATTGGACAGGGGTGGATGGTTGGACAAGCCTCCCAGGGTATCAGGGCCGATAGGTCTGAGGACTCAGGTTAATAGAGCAGGAGCCCCCGGTCTTGCCTTCATAACATTGTAGTGCAGCAAAGGAACAAAAAGTGGGGCCCACAAGGGCCCAGCATCTGCTTTGGTTGCAACTGCAGTGAGGGGGAGGAAGAGGAGGAAGGGTCAGGCCTTGAGGTAAAGGAGAAGTTGCAGGGGCATGAGCACCAGGTAGAATCGGGTGGAACTTGCCTCTGAGGGTCTAGACATGGTTTTCTAAGGGTAGAGGCTCAGGCCAGCATACTGGGGGGGACTCACAGCTGTTTCCACTGGGTTTCAGTAGAATGTCACGGTGATGGGGCACAGTTGGGCCCCACCACGCTCAGGTGTCGGGTTGCCGAAGGGGCTGAAGAGCGTGGCAGCCGGGGACAGTGGTTGTGGGTACCGAAGACAGGCTAAGAGGTTAAGGAGTTTAATCCCGGAAAACCTGTCCTCCCTTTTCTTTTGCAGGACTGATGGATAAATGGACAAGCGAACTCGGAAGAGCTTGGCATGGCTCAATGGCCGTGAGATTAAGTTTAATGTTTAATGTTTAATGTTTACGGATTTCTAGAGCGCATGGCTGTCCGTAAGCATCCCAGCGCTGAAGCGATGAAGTGATGGCAGAGCGTTGTGCGGCCAGCTGGATTGCGACACGGGACCTATACCTATATGACGCTGCCAGAAGAAGGTCTGGGGTGACCTCAGCAGTGCATCAAACCAGATGGCATAGTCTGGCCCCGGTGAGCAAGAGCATGAAGACACTCAGGACACAGAAGGGCAGCAAGGTGGGCACATTACAGTCCTGTGGAAAAACACTAGTGGTAAGCACGTGCGACTGTGCGAAAATGCCTTAGAGGAGGAAGGCCAGGGTGATGGCACAGAGGGGTTGCTTATGCTAGGTGAGGACACCCAGTTGGATTATGAGGAAGGGAGTCTTGAAGAAGGTGAAATTGTGGATGCCGATGCCCATATGGTGGAGAGAGGGACTTGCAGTGTAAGTGGGGTGGTGAATAATGTGGTTGTTCCTAGTATTTTGCAGGATGTGTCGACCGCTCAGAAGAAACAAGCCATGGGTGGTGTCAAGGTGGACCTTCACCACTGGTTAGGCAGCTGGATGTCGAGAGGAGGCCAATCTTAACACAAGGTTAGGTTAACATGAGTTGTGGGGGCAGCATTGCAATGGTGTCTACTAGGGTAAATGTGGATGGTGACTGGGGCAGCGGAGAGCTTTGCATATCAAGGACACCGGGGTGGGCACAGAGGTGCAGCGGCAAGAGGGGTGCAGAGGGTGTGCTGCAGAGAATAGACTGGGGCGACCTGGCATGGCAAGATGATGGAGTCCATGCCTGTGGCCGTTGGGAGCCGAACAGAACTTGTGGGGACAGAAGGCAGTGGGTTGGATAAAGGGGAGGCAGAGGGACAGGGCAGTAGCACTCGGGAGAGTAAGGAGCTGAAAATCAAGAAGTTGCCATATATGAGGGTGACAAAACCCCTTGGTGCTCATTTGATATTGCCTACAAAGGAGAACATTTGTAAGGGAGAGTATATTGAAATGTTTAAACTTATGTATAGGGAATTTAGAGGAATGGAAGGGTCGTAGAAAGAGAAACATGTGCTGTTGAAACGTCCCTAGACCATTGAGAACTGGACGGCTGCATTTTTGATATTCGCTAGTGTTTACTATAAAAAATACCCAGAGAGGTCAGTAGCTCTGTTCAAGTATATAGATGTGATCAGAGAAGCACAGATCACATTTGGGGGCTATGCATGGGCACAATACGATTCTGCGTTCTGGGCACGGCTGGCATTGGACCCAGAGGCCAAGAGAGGGGAGATAGATAACGACCTCTGTCAGCAGACACTGGGGCCACCCAAATTTGGGAAGACCATTTTTAAAGCCAGCAGCCTTCCTACAGTGTATCAGTCCTTTCAATGTGGTCCCACTGAAGGCAGAGTGGGACCAGCAAACAAGAGTCTGTGGGGCATGCACTGGACATGCTGGGACTTTAACAAAGGCCTTTTCAAACAGAGTATTGTAAATTCAAACATGAATGCTCAAAATGTAGTCTTGTGCAGTGTTACTGAGCTGGGAGGAATGGACAGGGTCAACAAGGGGGCTAGTGGAATTCACACAAAGGCAATTTAATTACAACCCACAATATGCATGGGGGTTTCCGCAGAGGTAGGGGCTCCCAAGGGACAATGGGAAAGTGCTCATATGCCAATTGACTTAGGATGCCTGAATATTTGCCTGGCCCAATACCAAAATCAGGAAGATGCAAAGTTGTTAAGAAAAGTGTTCCACTGGGGGTTCAAGCTGGGTTATGAGGGCCCGGGGGTGCGTTGATGGGCTAAAAATGTAAGTCTGCTAAGTCCCACTGACAGGTGATAGCAGTTAAACTGCAAAAAGAAAATAAAGAAGGGAGGATGGCAGGGCCTTTCGACGACTGGCCACTGTATGACTTGAGTGTGTCACCAATTAGGGTGGTTCCCAAGAAAGAAAAGGGTCCTGGCCAGAGGGCCATTCCGTGAATGACGTCATAGCAGAGGAGGTAGCCTCAGTGTCATATTCTATGGTGGCTGTAGCCATGGCAATGGTCGAACAGATGGGAAGTAGGCACAATAGGGAGTAAATTAGGAAAAACTTTTTGTGCTGGTTAGCTGCACTTTTGCGATGCTCAATTAGCGCAAAACGTTAGTAAATCTACCCCATGGTGTTTAAGGCCAGACATGTACCAGCAGTGAACAATGACGTTGCAGAAGCTGTGACTCGTTCACAGTGGGACAGATTCAATGGGCTGGCCACGGAAGCAGACAGGTTCAGTACACCTATGCCCGCTGCATTGTGGAAGATAGGAGACAAAAGATGCTCCAGTTTCAGGTAGGGTCTTAGGCAAAGTCTACCAGGCGTTCTTATTCACAGTGATGGGACAAATTTATCCACAACGGGACTCAGCAGAGGCCAGCAGGCTTGGGTAGGGAGGAGAAGGGGGTAAAGTCAGAACAAAAGTGCACCGGGTTATGTGCCTGGTAGAAAAAGGGGAGGAAAACTAAATAACTAATGACTAAAAACACTCTAGTGTTGATTTCGTATGATATTTTATTTTTGTAACATCTTTTTTTCTTAGCAATTGTTTTTCTTAATTCATTATACGTGCAAATTGTTATAGGTAAAAAAGACAAAACATGTGCAAATGGTGTAAGACTAGACAATTTGATTGATTATTAAAAAATACAGAAGTGCATTCCTTTTCAACGCGTTTCGGCGTGAGCCTTCTTCAGGAAGTCTGTATTCATGCACCAATATCTGCTGGCGAATAAAGCACAAGCGGATGTGAGTGTACTGTCGTTTGATAAAAGAATCAGTCCACCTGCTGGTATGTAGTTGTCTTGAAAGTCCATGAGGGTGAACACGTTACCTGCATTAAACTAGTGTCTTCTGATCAATGGTACCATATACCTTCATATAGTTAATATATTGGAGCGAACACCGCGCAAACCGACCGATATAATCAGTGAAGATAGAAGCTCCGTTTGTTCATGCATCCATAGACCACCGTCAGATAGAACACTTTCAAGACAACTACATACCAGCAGGTGGACTGATTCTTTTATCAAACGACAGTACACTCACATCCGCTTGTGCTTTATTCGCCAGCAGATATTGCACTTCTGTATTTTTTAATAATCAATCAAATTGTCTAGTCTTACACCATTTGCACATGTTTTGTCTTTTTTACCTATAACAATTTGCACGTATAATGAATTAAGAAAAACAATTGCTAAGAAAAAAAGATGTTACAAAATAAAATATCATAAGAAATCAACACTAGAGTGTTTTTAGTCATTAGTTATTTAGTTTTCCTCCCCTCTTTCTACCAGGCACATAACCCGGTGCACTTTTGTTCTGACTTTACCCCCTTATGCTGTTTCCTTGCCAGGGTTCATTCGATTAGGCAGGGGCCCCCTATTTTCCCAAGTTGGGTAGGGAGGAGGACATGGTCCAGTTCATTCTGACGATGATTGGAATGGGTCTATCTAGTGTGATGATCACAGGGAAGCTGGCAGGGATTGCATTCATGCACAAACTGTGCTGGGGGTATGCAACATCTGTGGGGGAACTGGGTCAGAGAATCCTGGAGGTTTGGGACAGAGAGACAGGCAGTGGGGGGTAGGAGGAGAAGGCCACTGATGAGGGGCTTGTTTGGAAAAGTTTAGGAATCTTTGCTGGCTATTGTCAACGGGGCAGATGAGACTACCTTGTTCTCCAAGTTGATGTCATGGACTTTTTTTAGGGCCTTTTTTGGTTTTGGGTTGCTGGGTGGAAGGGAGGTGCAAGGGGTCCAGTGGGATGAGGTCTCCAGCATTAAAGAGTGCGTGGAACTTCGCTTGTACAAGTTCAAAACTGGTCAAAGATCCAAAGGGAAGACTGCAGTGTGACAAAGATTTCCAGTTCAAGGACTATGTCCCATGCTCTGGGGTGAGCCATTGCGAGGGATCTTGGGGACGTGAATTTGGGGGGGGGGGGGGGTCCCGCCACACTAGTGGGGCACAGGTGACATCTTTCCAGCTATTGGCAGTATTGCGCAAAGCCCTGGCTCATGTTGGAGAGGTCCCAGGGCCTATCGGAACTCAGTCCTTCAGGATTGGGGTAGTTACTGAGGCGGTGTGACAGTGCTGGAGCAGAGACACGATCATGAGTTTGGAGAGGTGGTCCTCAGATTGCTATCACCGCTATGTGCGTTTGGGGGTGGGGGAATTGTTGATTGTCATAAGGTCTTTTTCGTGTCGCTCACATGTTTTGTTTTTTCAGGTGGCTGTCAATCTGGATTGTAGGACACTAATTTATCAAATGGGTGAAGAGGCACGAAGCTCTGAGAGGTCATGGAGCAAACTTGGGTCTTAATGAAATATTTTATACGGTATCATGGCATGGTAGGGGAGTTATGAGATGTAAAGAATTGTTGAAATGTTTAAACTTCACCTCTGGGAGAATGACATCGTGGTGTGCAAGGGGTCAGCACTGCTCAAAGAGATAAACAAGCATTTGCAATGCAATAGGTCTCGCATTAGGAAAGTTTGAGCTATTGGTATTGTAAATGACAAATATTTTATTTATGTGTTGGTTTTGAAAATAGCGAAATTAATAGCTTTGTCATTTACAATGCCAATAGTTTTAACTTTCGCAAACGTGACACCTATAGCATTTGTAATGCAATATGTGTTGTATTTACATGACTTAGAAGTTTTAATATTACAATTGAAAATGGCTTTTAATTTTTTTAATAATTAATACTTAAATAAAGGTTATTGTAATTTATAATGGCAATAGCTTATTCTTTTGTTAATAACTTTTGGGAAGGTTATGTTCATTGTATTTTATCGTGATGAAAATCCAAGAACAGCAGTGAAATATTAACACCTTTTTGTGACATTTGTAATAAAGCTTGAAACATTGAGAGAACATATTAGAACCAGTTGTTGTTGAATGGTTGCACAAAGTGATGCTGTCGCGTTCAGTGGTGCTGAGTGATGCTGTGGCGTTCAGTGGTGCTGAATGATGCTGTTGCCTTCAGTGGTGCGGAGTGATGCTGTGGCATTCAATGGTGCTGAGTGATGCTGTGGCATTCAGTGGTGCTGAGTGATGCTGTGGCATTCAGTGGTGCTGAGTAATGCTGTGGCATTCAGTGGTGCTGAGTGATGCTGTGGCATTCAGTGGCGCTGAGTGATGCTGTGGCATTGAGTGGTGATGTGGCGTTGAGTGATGCTGTGGCGTTGAGTGATGCTGTGGCATTGAGTAATGCTGTGGCGTTGAGTAATGCTGTTATGCTGAGTGGTGCTGAGGCGTTGAGTGGTGCTGAGGCGTTGAGTGGTGCTGAGGCATTGAGTGGTGCTGTGGCATTGAGTGGTGCTGTGGCATTGAGGGGTGCAGTGGCATTCAGTGGTGCTGAGTGATGCTGTGGTGCTGAGTGATGCTGTGGCGTTGAGTGGTGCTGTGGTGTTGAGTGGTGCTGTGCTGTTGCGTGGTGCTGTGGTGTTGCGTGGTGCTGTGGTGTTGCGTGGTGCTGTGGTGTTGCGTGGTGCTGTGGCGTTGAGTGGTGCCGTGGCGTTGAGTGGTGCTGTGGCGTTGAGGGGTGCTTTGACGTTGAGGGGTGCTGTGGCAATCAGTGGTGCTGAGTGATGCTGTGGCATTGAGGGGTGCAGTGGCATTGAGGGGTGCAGTGGCATTGAGGGGTGCAGTGGCATTCAGTGGTGCTGAGTGATGCTGTGGCGCTGAGTGATGCTGTGGCGCTGAGTGGTGCTGTGGTGCTGAGTGGTGCTGTGGTGCTGAGTGGTGCTGTGGTCTTGCGTGGTGCTGTGGCGTTGAGTGGTGCTGTGGCGTTGAGTGGTGCTGTCGCATTGAGTGGTGCTGTCGCGTTGAGTGGTGCTGTGGCATTGAGTGGTGCTGAGTGATGAGTGATCACTGTCTGCATTTGTGCTTTTAACGCAGGATGGTCCTACGCACGCCTTGGAACCTAGAGAGAAATCCCTGGGTGTCCTCTGGAGTTAATTTATTTTCAAGGCACCGGTTGCCTAGTGAATAAATACCCCTTCGTACCATAAACGAAAACATCTGTGCCGCCCAGATGTGGGGCTGCAGGTAATGTAAGCGAGTGAAAAGTGGAGCTGCAGATGTATCGGATGGTGCTGGTGTATTGGCAATTGGCTCGGAGTAGAGCGAGAAATGCACAAAGCAGGACGTGAAAACCACGTCTGTTTATCTCATTTTATCTCGGGCCGCATTCCCGTCAGCGAGCGCTTTGGTTTTCACACAAAAGCCGCAGTGAGCGCTTGTAATAGGCGAGTCAGTCAGCAGGGATCGCTCATCATAAAAGTGGCCGCACGTAGCGCAGGAACCGCTAAGAAAATGTGTTTATCATGAGCCGGTTGTATGTTTTTAACTCAAACTGAGAGGTTTCGCTACTGACCTTCTGCACAACCAGCCCCTCCTCTGCCTCCCGCCCTTCCACATCGGGTGTCACTTCCATGTTTAACAAGCATTGGCAAAGCCAATAGGTCTGCCCAATGGTTTGTAGGCACGCTACACAGCGTCCGCAATGCTGTGCAGCATAGCTAAATTCAAATGTAAAAAACGTAGCCTGGCTGCCAGCCTCATTGTGTAAGCATCATGCATGTTCGTTGACAAAATTACATGGACACTTTCTGTTTTTGAGATACTGATCCAAGTAAGATCGGTAATCAAAAAAAAACATGCAAAAGCGTTTTTAAATACTTTTTAAAGCAATCGGGGAAAAAGAAACAAGGGGTGAAGCAACATGGGGAGGGCAGGGGAACACAGTAGCAAAACGGGGAAAGGCAGCGGGACACCAAAGCAACAGGAGGATGGTAGAGATGTAAAAGCAAGATGGGGAGGGCGCATATCTCGCGCTCCCCCGCTTAAATCTTAAATACCCCGTATTTTGCTTTTCTCTTATATTATTGTTTCCATGAGCGCCGCCTCTGGCACAGGCACCGCAAGCCCGGCCTTCCCATAAATCATTTCAAGATGAAAGGGGTTTAAAGAGATGGCGGGGCTTTATTCCTGGGAAGTCAGGAGGGCGCCGGTGTGAAGAGCTGAGCTGGGATGAATCAGCCGGGAATCAATCACATGGTGAGCTCGGCTGCACTGCTTGGCTGGGATCCAAGGGGCTTACGGTGGACGAGTACAGGCAGGGGTGAATTCCTCCTTGGTTTAAAGAGGTCGTTCCCCGGCAGATGCTGGCTGCAGCTTCCAAGCACCGACGCCCTCTATGCACACGCCAAGGAGCCAGCACCGTGCCCCGTCCACAGGTGCCCGGATGCCTCTGGCGCACCGGCTGCCGCATGGTTCACACTATGGACTCACTTTGGATGGCAGCGTGAGATGTTGCAAACGCCTTACAACCTTTATCAGCTACAGTATTGCTTCTGGTTATTTATAAAACGATGTTATAATTACAGATATTTAAATACATGGCGTGGTGTATATGGAGACGCGGAGAAGAACACCTGCCCTTATAAATAAGTTATAACTAAATATATATCTAGATAGACACAAATCTAGGTCTGTTGTAATTCAATTATAGTTAAGATTGCTTTGAACTTTCTATCCGGAAATAAAGCAATCGCTTTTTGCCGATAACAGTTCATTCTCAAACAAATGGCACCGAATTTCGAAAGGTTCCAGCGGGTTCCTTCAGCATGTGGAATCTGGCGAGCACTTGGCAAGGATTTCATATTTTGAACCACGTTTCTCGAAGTCTTTGTGTAACACATTGAACTCGGCTCTTAAACATCGGAATAGCGCAACACTGCATAAAAATGAACAAACTATACCGTACACGTACAACCTATGGAAAACACGGGTGCTGTCACAAACGGTGGCAAGTACCTCCACACCTTTTAAAAAAAAGGGCGCCGCCGCGCTGCCCGCGGTGACCCAGAAGCTCTTGCCCGGCCGGCCAATCCGCTCGCGGCCGACCGGAAGTCCCGCCTCCCGAGGTCCGCGAGCTGCCGGCGCATGGAGCGCCCTGCTGTCCGGTGTAGCCCGGGTCCCCAGGAGGGGGCCAGGGAGAAGGAGGAGTGTGGCGCCTGTTGCGGGGCTCCTCTGACCTGAGGGAGCCCCGATTCAGATGAGGAGACGCGCCGCGCCGCGCCGTGAGGAGCCCCGCCGGAAGAGCGCAGTTGGTGGGTGGGGCCCAGGGCTGATGTGAAGTGCGTGCGTGCCTGTGTGTATGCCTGGGGGGGGGGGGGGGGGGGGGGGGTTGGGGGGGGAGGAGTGTGTGCGCGCGTGTGTGCGTGTGTGCGCGAGGGAATGTGTGTGCGCATGCGTGACTGTGTGTGATTGAGAGAGAATGCGAGGTAGGGGATAGTGTGCCTGTATGTGTGCCTGTATGGGTGCCGTATGCCTGCGTGTGCATGCGCGTGTGTGTGTGCGTGCGTGCATGCATGCAGAGGGGTGGGGGCTGCCTGTGTCTGTGTGTGAGAAAGGGCTTTGCGCATGCGCAGCTACCAGACGCTCGCTCCCGAGGTGAAATCTGACCTCGTCAAAGCGCGCGTCTGGTAGCTGTCCACATTCCTAAATACGGGCCACAAAAGGTCTGAAGCAGACACTCTCAATGCTCACGCATTGAGAGTAGGTCTGCTCGACCTAAAAAGGGCCTGAAGGAAATAAAGCACCAGTGGCTAGGGTGTCACGTTATCTGGACAGAGTTCGTTCCATGGGGGAACAGGAGGGGTCCAAAGCAGCTCTCAGCGATTGACTAGGCTAGGAGGAAGATAAACAGAGAGATGTGTCCATTTTGCAGTGAGGAAGTTTTCAGCAGGGCGGAGCACCCTGAGCTGAGATACAATGTGGTTGAGTTTTTAGGGGGATGAGGTGCATTTGTCTCGCTTCTGGATGGAATTGTATGGCATGCAGCTTAGGGAAGCACTAGATAAGACATTGAAAGTATGCAGCTAAAACGAGGGATCCTGCTTGAGAGGGGGGGGGGCAGAAAATCCAAGAGGGATTTTCTGAGCGGCAGTGGGCTTTCAAGTTGGCATGGTTCTAGAGCAAGGTTACTGTTTGTTTCCATAGGTGAGTAGGAGTATTAGGTGGAGACAACCAAAAGTTAAGCCTGGATGAAACAGGGAAATAAAAAGTTATGATGTAGCAACGTAGATAGTTAGATCTTAATAGATGTAGGTTAAGCGGTAGGAAAATTAACACGCATTGAAAATGCAATAGGTCTCGTCTTTAATTGAGTTAAAGTCATTTGCTTTGCTATACAATACCATTAGCAAAGCAAATGGCTTTAACTTAATGAAAGGCGAGACCTATTGCATTTTAATGCTTTTTTGTTTTGCTGCCTGCATCCCACGTATTGCACAATAGCACATGCTGTGGCACACATAAGATTTTTTTTTATTGTAATTGCATTTATATAGCGCTTACTACCCTTAACAGACACTGTGGGAGTTCTGGCATTTTGCAAACGGGGAAATGAACAATGAGACGAGGGATGTTGTTCCGCTAGTATCACTGTATTGACATCCAGCTAGGCGAAGCTGATAGCGCTAACGAAAACTAAGAGTCTGGGAGCCACGCGGACACCATTCGTCTTTAAAAATGTGTCAGTAATAAATCGCTCGCCGCACTTAGAACTCATGGCGACAACATGAGGTCGCATGGGGCGGGCACCATGGTGGTTGCGGGCGTGCAGTCTCCAACCCTGAAATGTTTAAAATGCATATATCTCGACTAAATGCGATCACCGCAGGAGAAACAGAAATCCACACTGCATGAGCCATTCCTACTGTGAAAGAAAATATTAGGAACATCTCATGTCCACCTTACAAGATTGCCTATTTGAACATTGAAATGCCACTAGGAGTTTACATTGGTACGCAACAAGTAAACCAGTCCCATTTACTTCTTTCACCCTCAGCAAAAATTCGAGGAAGTTTTACCTGCTTTTTTGGGGACCTTCTGCCCATCATAGACTCTTTTTTTCTTTCCAGAGTAATCACTGTCAAAGGGCAGAACTGAAGCAGAGCCATATTCTGCTCCTAGACGAAGGAGCAGAGAACAGCCATCACCAACCACAGACTTTTGTGAAGTTTTACCCTACTCTCTGATGCACTGTTCTCGCCTGGGTATTCCTGCTTTGTAATAAGCAGAGACCATGATGGCCTTTGGTACAATCGGGCGGCATCTGCTTTAACATTTTTCAGACCGAGATGTCACCACATATAGAGTGGACATCATTGGTGAGGCTGGTGCTTATGTGCAAACCATAGTAGTAAATGCACCAAGATTAAAAACAGCATGTTTATCACGCCTCACAGCAGATGTTCCCTGGTTTCACTCCCACCAAGCAGACTGTGTAGATGTTTATTTCTAAGTTGTGCCATCGTTTCTTAGACAATCGCACAAATGCACCATAATGCCTGGTCTTTAATTCAAACAACGCTATGCTTAATATTGGTCGGTAGAGCAATAAAACTTCTGACGGGATACTGCGAAAACATTTTTTTTCATAAGAGCTAGTCTCTACACCTGCCCCGCAGGGTGGAGTACTGTACTGTACAGTTTAGCAGGTCAACGGGCACAAGCATAACCTGCCATAAAGGTCACGTGCAAACGCTGATCTGCAACAATGATGTACGGTCTACTGCATGCACAGGTAACATTCTGAAATCTTTATTTTGTCTTTTCCTGTGGCGACGCAGTGAAGTAGACAACATAATAGCCATGTTTGAATATGTTTAAGTAAAGACAGGTGGGTTGGAGACCCGATATAGTGATATACTACATGAGTTCTCAAATGTGTGGCCTCGTAGGAAACCATGCCTACTACAACTTGGCAACACTGGACTGCTATGGAGTGATTATAACATACTAGTCGAAGTAATTGTGCTGTCGAAAATGCATACCAAGGTGCTGAGCAAGGCTCTAGGTGGCACCAAAACTAATCAAGGAGGCTCATCTCCTGGGTGACGCGCACCCACCAATTCTTGGACTTAACGAGACGACTTGCGGCATGTTGTACTATCTGGACATGATCAAAGGGGAGCGCTTCGCGGGGCTGTGCTCGAGCCCATGAGAGGTAAACAAGTAGGCAGCACATCCTCCTGCTGCAGGGAGTGCTCAGGGTATGCAGCCTGTCACACATTGAGACGATACCAAGGGGCCTAGAGATGCACCCCTGGAGTTAGATGACAGGAGAGGGAGCAGGGGTAGAATGAAGAGACAGAGGGCAGGGGTAGTGTCAGAGCAGAGGAACACATTAAAGGGAGCTCGGAGGTATGTAGCAGTACGAACAAGAAAGGAAAGGGACAGTCTGTCAGGGCAGAGTGGTGGTGGGGATGTAGGTGGCATAAGGCTAGGTAGGGGGCCATGGGCAGAGTAAAAAGATGAAGAGACTTAAGGCAAGCAGGATGGCACAGGAGGTGGGAGGTTTACAGAGCCTCCAGCTCCACAGCGTCTATAGTGGCAGCAGAGTGCGGGGTGAAGTGTGCCCTGGCTCCCCTCCGAGGGAGACACCAATCACCACCCAGTCGCACAACCTACCCTCACTCGCACAAGTTAGAGAGGCCCACATTTGCTCCAAGGGGGAAAACAATCCCCGCCGAACTGGAACGAGCATCACACGCAAGCCGCCTCCGTGCTCCTCTGAAAAATCTGTGTTGAATGCGCACAGGGGCCCGAGGAAAGAAATCTGTAACTGGTGCCGTAAAACTGCTGCTCTGGAGTGGGGGGACATAAGTGTAGCTGTGAATACCCAAACACCCCGGCACCCCTTGCCGCGGAGCTTCCCTCGAGAGATGGTGAAGCTCAGGGGCCCATTATACCCCGCAATCAATCCGCCACTGGGAGCAACCACTAACAGAAACAGCAGCCACGTTCACAGAGGGCTGGCACTTGTAAATATGCAGAGGCAAGCGTGGTAGCGCAAAGGCAGGCACGTGTTTATTTTCGCTTCGTGCTTTCACTTTAAGTGACAGCACGATGGGGAAATAAACACGCGGCTGACTTTGCCAAAGCCGAATCTGAAGAAAAAATTGAATACCAACTAATGAAGGAGTGTGTGTACTGCCACCGGTAAAACATCCAATGCCTGTGGGAAGGTTCAAAAGGAGACAAGGCGGCAACAAGGAGGGACTAAGAAGCCTTCTTTACAATCAGGAGCCAGCGTTTTGCATGGAAGATGGTGCTACCCAATTAAAATGATGGGCGGCTTCAACTCCGACTCCGAGAGCTTCAGAATCTCTATTGATTCCAAGAAGCTCTCGAATGCCGAGAGCAGCGCATATGCGCTGCTATCGCCAGCCGAGACCTAAAAATCAAACTATCAATAGCAGGGTAGAAGTTGGGAAGTAGTAGGATAAATGAGCGCAGATAATTTAGGGGTAGGAGAGGGTAGAAGTTTTGTGTATAGTGAGGCTTAGTTTTGTAAACTTAAAGGCCTAAGGTTTATTTTGTGAAGCACACCTGTTTTCCATAAAGCGCTTTTTCTACACCAGTTTGCGCTACTCCCTTTTACCCAAGGACGTATTTTTAGTCTGTGTATATTTTAAATTGTAATTTTTGTAGGAGAAGAAAAACACACACATCAGATTTGACTAATGCCCATGCTGCACTACAGCAATTCTACTATACTTGGCAGGATTTTTGCAAAACTGCATTAGTGAGGGCAGTGCCCTGGCCTGGCTCTGAGCCATCCTTCATAGGGCCTGGGGCAGAGCCAGAGATTTGGCTTCCTTAGCGCTCCCACTTACACTCCCTTTTCAAAACTCAGACCCCTAAGTGAACCCTGTGATGAGCTGAGCTCAGTAAAGAGGTGCAGCTACATTCAAGGTGATGTCCGAATCACAAGAAAACAAAGATGTATGTCTAAGTAAGAGGTCAAGAACATCAATCTTACCCGAGTCCTGCTTAAAACCAAAATGTATGTTTCTGTGTTCGATGCCAATTGCGTTTGGACTCAGGGTTTCCTCCTTCAACACATTCCTCCAGGTCCAAAAGGGAGGAAACATGTTATTAGGTCCCTGATAAAACTGAAAACAGGTGTTATTCCCCATTCCAATGTGTAAAACTGAATAGATGATAACACCGACGAGGTAAATACTGCTACCATGCATTAACTGTATCTCTTGTGGTCAGTTTTACCACCAATGTTACAGAGTTTGACTCCTTTAAGGTGGACAATGAGGATGTTATGCTTTTGAGAACTGCTCGTCAGAAATAGATTTACATTGGCACATTTTACATTCTGCTTGAGTGTTTTTAAATCAAATTACTGATTGTTGTGCTTTGGTGCTCCATGTTGACTGGGCCTCTGTATGTGAATGCTGTGAGGACTTGCACTCAGGGAACTTTCTAGTGTTAGTCAACGGCGAGGAGAGAATGTGATATCACATAATGTTGGTGCTGGTTTTGACTAAAATGGTAGGTGTGTGAGGGTAAGTGTTAGTGTCTGTTATTGATGTTATTGTAATGTAATGTAATGCGTCTTTTATACCGCGTTACTGTCGCTCCAAGGAGCATCTAGGTGCCAATGAGTGACGCAAAGATGTATGAGACAGTCAGACTGCTTATGTTTACTAGTCCAACTATTACACTAGTGCTCTAGCGCTGGTGTCCTGTAGCTTAAAGATCCAGGTTTTCAGTTTCAGTTTCAGTTAACCTGGGAAGAAGCTACTCTATCCAGTTTCCTGAAAGTGTGTCTCCCAGGTAGTCCCAGGGTAATTTCTGATGTTAAAAGAATACCTTGGGTCTCTCTTATGTCAGTCAAGAAACCAGTCCAAGTCTCCAGGGTAATTTTGATGCAAGAATACATTGGGTCTCTCACCGAGTCCCCTGGGTAAATTTGCTGCAAAAAAAACCCACTGCCCTGGGTCTCTCTCATGTTACTCAAGGAAGCAATCAAACACTTCAGGGTAAATTTTGATGCAATAAAAAGTACCTTGGGTCTCTTTCATGTTAGTCAACAGAGCAGTAAACTATCTTATCTCTCTCACGCTTGCTAGTCATGAGCACAGTCCGAGTCTCCATTGTAATGTTTGATGCTTGGATGTAAAAAAACCAAGTTGGGTTCCTCTTACATTAGTCTTGAGAGCAGTCCAAGTCTCCTGAGTTATTGATCTGATTCAGTAAAGCCAAAGCTTTACTTTTTTTATGCAGCACTGTGAGGTGGGAGGTGGAACAGGACTACAGGTTAAGTGTCACTATCCAGAGTTAAGTGGCATTAATAGGTTATCCACAGACTGACAGTAGTTAGCACAGTATACATGGGAAAGTGGTTGACCATTTGCTCCTTTAGAAAAGTCGAGCCAATTAGTAGCACGGTGGGAACTCATAAAAAGGAAATTTCAAGACTCTTAGGAAAACTACTAGAAAACAAACTGAGAGTGGAGATTCCAACAGATAAGTGAGGGAAGCCAATAGGTCTCTCATTGGTGGCCTATTGTATTTGCCAATGGTTTCTAACCATGCTGCACAGCATTACAGCTACCTGCATTATTTAGTATGTGCATGCACCACACATGCACGTCTTCAAAAATGTTTTGTTATGTTAAGTGGATTTGTGCAGTACAATAATCAACTGTGAGGGTTTCCAGGTGCTCGAGCCTGCGGCGTAGGCTCTGGGCCACCCAGCGTCGCAGGTCTTGAGCTTCTTTTGGAACTCGAGAACCGAGGAGGAGTCTCTGATGTGTTGAGGGAAGTCATTCCAGATGTTGAGTGTGATGTAGTACAATGTGCAACAGTCCTGTTCAGTATTGTAGATGCAGATGATTGAACGAATGAGAGTGAGGCTGATGGAGGAGTCTGGATCGCCAGTGAAGGTTCATGCGGTTGTACAGGTATGCTGGTCCAATGTTCTGCAGAACTTTTTATGTGTGTGTGATGAGTTTTAATTTGTGACATTTGTGTAAGAAGAATAAGAAGTAGGCAGTGACAAGGAAAGCCAAACAATGGTAAGCTATAGGAATGCTCCAAGCCCCTGTATGATCTGGGTAAGCCACAATATGCCTCACAACAGACAGTGCACTCACTGTCTAGTAGACTCAGCCTAAAAAGTACAAGTCAACAAAATCACTAGGCCTGGAAGGTAAACTCAGTTCACAAAGTTTTCCCCGCTCCGCGTAGAGTGCGAGTTCCAAAACATTCTGCAGAGAGACGCGGAATGGAGTTTTTCCTCTCTCGCAGCTCGCTAACGTTAAATTGCCGAAGGTGAGCGAGGAAAATCAAATGCTAGACCATCTCCCAGTGAGATTTCTCAATGCGGTCGCTCGCGGCCACTCACGTTGAGGAAGCTGCTGCTCGAGTAGAGCATCTACTTGAGCGGCAGAAAGAAGTTGCACCTTCTAGAGCTGTGCATGGTGCCATTTGTGCATTTTACACCACGGGACAAACGCCCGGTGCTAAAAATCAGCTCGAGCAGCACAACTTACCTCACACTGCCGCTTGTAGAACTCTGCAGAGAGCGGCAGAGTTTTTTTGTCACTTTGCGGAGTTCAGTTATGCAGAACTCCACCCAGGCCTGAAAATCACCAGGACAACTGCCCCCAGGATTCTAATAAAGAAGGGCATCCAGTCCCATGCATCTCCCATATAGATCAAAGACACTGCCAATTGTAACCTGACTAGTAAAGGGCGTAGACTCCTGCATAATTCTGAGCAGGATACTGAAAATATAGAGATAGAGAAGAACTCACTGAACAAATCACCCTCACACTTTCATTCCAAGGCTATGGAGGGATCAGAAAATGTCAGGCAAATGAAATGAATATGCCAATACCAGAGAATCAAAATCTAAGCAATAATCAATGATAAATGTAATATTGTAATCAGCAAAGTACCCACAATATCATATGAAGAACATTGAAAGGCCTTTTCATATAAGATACCTGAATAGTTAAGTGATAAATTTGGGCCAAGACTTGAAGTACTCACAATTATTTTAACTCCTAGTGTGGCTCAAAAGAAATGTATTTCTTTTGACTGTAGAGCAGGCATCTTGCAATCCTATTGTATTTGTGATATGTGCTATGCGAAGAGTTCCACTGCTCTAGTGGCTAAGTCCACACATAGTAGTAACAAAATAAAAGAAATAAGAAAATAAAAACATCTCCAAATGTATGCTAGTTTTTTGGATACCCACAAAGAGCAAGCCAGTCTTCATGTTTGAAACACCCATACAACATGATTTCCTTAAGAGCGCAACAAACTTACTCTGTTTCTTACCCCTAAATGTTATCCACATTCTCCATAGTTTCACGTTTCATGAGATTTACTGTCTGTAAACCACTATCTTATTGTCTTACCTCTTAGATGTTACATCAGCAAATGTCTTCGATTAGACATCTATTTTGCTCTGTATTGGACTGAGTCCTCGCTACATTACGAGCATATTGCTGGTCCTTCCTTTTGTTGTCTCTTTCCTAAGTGTTTCCTTAAGGATCAGCCCTCGCTCTAGATTGGACTGATTCTCTTCATAGTGTTAAACATGTAAATGTGTTTCGATTTATATAGCGCAACACTTTAACCCAGGGGTCTCAAGGCGCTTGCTTAGGGAACCCGTCCTGGTATTCCCCTGTGAGATACCCCAGCCAGGTATCCACAATGTGAAAGCCAGGCATCCCGCCGCGAGGGGCCGTAGTGGAGATTAAGCAAGCTATTGCCCAGAGTCGCAGAGTGTGACCCCGTGAGTCAAGTAGGCACCGGAGCGAGAATTGTCGACTCCGTGGAATTTTGAGCCCGAGACCCACCGAGGCGGGGAATCGAACCCTGGTCCAAGGCCGATCTCAGCTTCTAGGTCTGCCACCTCTAACCACTGAGCCACGCTTCTCCACTGGTGTTCTTCTCATTAACATTTTTCTTTATCTCTTTCCTTGACCTTTTTATGTTTCCACAAACTTTAAACTTTGTGTTAGAGGTGGGCAGAATGGCGGAATTTAGCGACTCCGCATTTTTCTTGTAACAGATTTCTAGCCATATTCCACAAATCGCTGCGTGGTGGAATTTTTTTCCCCGCAAGGGTCCAGAAAGGCAAGCAAGATTTGGCGTCCCTTAGCGTGATTTTCTAACATGGGCGAATGAGAGCTGTTACGGTCAGAAGGCTGCTTTTCAAGTAGATTTGCTGCTGATCGAGTAGATTTTCTATTCAAGGAGCAGCAAAATAAATTTGATAGGCAACACTCTCTTGTGCACTGCATGGTGCCGTTTGCACTGATTTTTCAGCACTGCTTGTGCTACTGACGCTACAATGCAGTACGAGCAGTGCGCAGTGCATATTTTTCTACCTGCTGGCAGACTGGCAGAACTCAGAGCTTTTATGTAACGCCACAAAATTCCATGAAGTGAAACTCTGCGAGTTTCGCCCACCCCTGCTTTGTTTTCATCTTGTGTTTAATGATTTGCATCCATGTGTTGCTGAAATAAACCTGAACATTAGTACATGAGTAGTGACAGAAATAATCTTATTCAGTCTCTCAAATAGGAAAGGGAAAGGTTGTACTGTACAAGGTGTGAGTTGTATCCAGCCTAAAAGTGGCCATGATAAAGAAAGTCTCACATTTGTCCTCGGGCAAACTGAAAACAGGAGATATGTTTCACAGCTAGTATCAAACTATAAGAGTACTCCTAGTTCTTCAAAGCTAATACGTATCTTTTGCAGGGCTGAAGTGACCTTCATGCTTCAATTAACTCTGGCCAGAGCACTATTTTGATAACCAAGGAATGTTGCAGTTTGCTTAAAGCTGCATTTAGCCATCTCTCAGCTAATCTCTGAGGTGCCAACCAGTGCTAAACATGGCTTAGAGTGAAATATTCATACAAGATGAACAGAAAAAGCGTGTACACAAGTATTCTCACCTCGATTGCACATTTGTTCTGAAAATTAGCTGGTACCTCCACTTAAATGTAAACAAGAATACCTCCAGGTAAATTAAGTCTCTGGTATATCATTTTCAGATGAGTGTTCATGCATAGCCAAATCACAAAGCACCTGATTACGATGGCGATGAGACTGCTGTTGTATTCCTATTTGATGTCATTTTTAGAACTGACTATGTCTTCTAGAATCCTGGGTGTGAGGCATTCATTCTGCTGTGAGTTGCTCTGGTGTTAACTGCTCTATGCCACCTGTGGATGTTAAGTTGTCATTCCTGGAAATAAAGCTGTTTCTATCCAACCCACGTTTGGACCTCTTCACTACAACTGCCACTGACAGGCTGTTGGTGGAAGACTCCCCGCCATCGTAACCAAGTTTACCCCCCTCCCAATTTTGGATGGCAGGCAGCTGTGTGGTGGTCAGAAATGACCGACCGCCACGGATCAGACTGGCTCCATCGGAGGCAGAGTAATGCCTACAATGGTGGCGGTGCCTACCAGGCGCCACTGTAGGCATTACGATGTTCCTTTCCGCCAGCCCTTTCATGGCTGTGAACCCATGAAAAGCCTGGCTGAAAGGGACAATGGGGAGCCCTAGCGGGCCCCCCTTAGAACCTGGTCCCCAGACACAGGACGTGGGAGGCACCTATGATGCTGCCTACATATCCCTGCACCATGTGGCCGGCACTGCATGGTTCCTGACATGTAGTGCAGGAATGTGTGTTGCATTGCGACGGGTGCTGCAGCCAGCAGCACCCGCCACAATGCAAAATATAGCCATTATGACCGCCGTGGTGGCGGTTGCATCAAAATGCCTACTGCGGGACCACCAACAGTCTGTCAGGAGGTCCAAATCCCCGCTAGGGTCCGCCCGCCATCGTAATCGGGCCCAAAGTGTGGCTGGTGTAACGATACACATAAATGTAAGATTTAATCTGCAAGGGCATATTTTTGTTGATGATTTACTATATAGCAGCAGAATAAGGAGCTTCCGGTTATGGAGTGAGCCTAAACCAATACATTGTACAACAGTTAAAAAAACAGTCTGCACAGGAGAACTTCTAGTGATATCTTTACAACACTGCTTCCACATTTTGTTTCTATAACTAAACTTGATCCTTCCTTTTTCGCTCACTAGATCACACTTTGGGACAGCAGAAGGCTTTGAACTGCATTCGCTTTTAGATTTTAAAAATAGTATAACCGGAAAGAGACAATTTAATGCACACGTGTGAAAATCCAGGTAGGTATGGTTCCAAATTTGAAATGCAACGGTCGCCTATGGGATTCAAGAATGTGAACATTCATTTGAAATTGTGGGTTTCAATTTTGTTTAAATGTACTGTAAAGTTTATTGCATCTGCACTTTTATGGTCTAAATGACCGAAATAAAGTATTTGATGATGATTGAATTTTACATTAATAAAGTACATTCGGCATTTTTCTGTAGGTTAGAGGGGATTTTATTGAAAAAGGAGGATAATCTGGGATTGGTGCAGACATGCGAGGAGGTTCTGGTCTCTGCCTTTTCTTTTTGATTTATTCTTCAAGGGGTTTGAACCATTTTTTTTTGTTTCCGTCTATGGCTACTTTACAGTTCTCGGTGAACAACTGTCCTCGAAACCATCTGCAATGCACAAACGCACTGCATATGGAGCAAAACTGCGACATCAAAGAATAGCCGGGTTCCTTACAACATGCACCTGTCGTAAATGCTTGTTGGTTTAAGAGTCTGGGTGGGAGCCTGCCTTTTGATGTGGGCACGCCACCCAGCCTTCTGTTTCCATTCAGTTAAAAGTGCTTTGTTTGAGACTGATTGCTGAGATATGGCCGTGTTCATTGTGAGGTGGAGGGGGTCTCCCTTTCCTCTGCTGGAGCAGTGTTTTCCCTTCCTCGTCGCTGCCTTGTCAGCCAATAGTCATTTGATCCGGCTTTGTCTGCTGCGTCACACAGATGGCCAATGGAGGAAACATCATCGTCTGCCTTTGAGCATTCCTCTTTACCTAAGGACGCACGCACGTTACAGGTCACGCCGGAAGCTCCTCACAGGCGCACTCCCTCCAGAAAGGAGGAGCAGACTGCCGATCAAAGGCCTGGACGTTCTGATCCCGCCAGCCTAGGAAGGCCTGCTGTTGCAGACACAACACCACAAAACGAAAGATGTCAAAGGAAGCGCTTCCCTTTGAAGAGCCGGAACAAGGCCAGACATACAACGAGGTGGCAATGGAAGTGTGCGCGTGGGAGGGGGAAAAGGAAGTAAGGGGTGGGGGACTCTGCCCGCTACCTAGGAAGAACTAGGAATATTCTTAATTATAATGTTAAAAAGCTGCACCTTGGTAATGGCAAATAGCACAATGCAGTACACATCTCTGATCAATACTATATTGGAAGGTTAGCAGGGCTGTGCAAGCAAAAGGGAACAGGTATTATTGTGATGTGTTTTTTAAAGGCACGTGTCTTAACTGGGAAAATCTTTAATAAAACATTAAGCTATGGGTTTAGAAAAAAGCAAAAATCGTGAGAATATCCTGAGACACTGCCCAGGTTTACTTTTCTATTCTGTAACCAGTGCTTAATTTGTATAAAAATGAAGTGCCAGGGCCCTTCTCGGAAGGCCACTGCTGCCTGCACCAGCCATTGACCCTGGCAGCGCTGACAATGGCAGTACCAACAGAACACATAACCATTGAACATCTGCAAGTGTGACAATTCAGCCTATTCGAGCCACACAAAATTATAATAATGGCATGAGACTCGGCGGGGGGAGGGGGGGGGGGCATATTCTCAGGGATTCATTGCTGAGTTATCAGCACTTTATTGCAGCCAAAGTGGCGATAAACATCGCCCCATTCACAAGCAGGTGATAACAGCCCATATCACCAGTTTTCCTGCGATAGCAGCCTAAAAAAACATCGCCACGGATGACCCCGGCAACTAACGCTAATGAGATGCTGAGTAGGCGTTCCTGTGCAGAAAGCCACGACAACACTCCGCAACATTCTCAATGATCAGCCAGATCAGCGATAAGATCATAAATAAGGTGCATTAGCAGCAGGAAATTAATAAGGGTGGGCATAGTACGCGAAGTAGCGCTACGCGAAGTGCACTTCGCACTACACGAACTTCACGTAGTAGAATGTTCGCACTGTGCAAGATGTGTTTTCAATGATTGCACAGTGCGGACAGGCATCCGGCACTGTGCAATCATTGAAAACGGCATCTTGCACAGTGCGAGCTGTAGTTTTCTGCTGCTCGAGTAGATTATTACTCGAGCTGCAGCTTTCTCAAAGCGAACTGGTAGTTTCTCATTGAGAGCGGTCGCGAGCATGTGCAACCACTCACAATGAGAAACCTTATCTTCCCACGTTGAGAATCTCACCGGGATGTCATTTTGCTTGCTCGCGGTAGCGAACATGACGTTCAGGACCGCAAACAAGCAAAAAATGAGCGCTGCACTACGCTACGCTGCACTACGCGTGTTCCCACTGTGCTACGTGCAGCTCGCGTAGTGCGAAGTTGCGCAAACTTCGCAAACTCTGCGAGCATAGCGTAGTGCTTCGCCCAGGGTTAGAAATTAACACCTGCCCTGCTGCCCTGACCTGGTGTAAAGTCGGACGTTAACCTCCAACATAAAAGGGAGCCCAGCCCAGAGCCACACCTGAAGACCAACAGAAGCCATGGAGCCATTGATCATGCAGCTCGGAGCCCCAACAGGGCCATAACACCCACCGCCACCCCCCCAGGCCTGCCACCCCCTCCCCCCCCGGACCCTCTCCTGCCCCCTCCCCCCCGAACCACCACAGAGGCAGCGCAGACAAAGACCTCGGACCTTCAGAAAACTCACCAGCCTCACACTTTTAACACCAGAGTATGTCATTGCCCACTACAGGCTCAAAAGGACAACCATCCTCTGCATCCTGAACATCATTGCCCATAGGCTGACGGTACCCACACAGCGGACAACCAACATCCCACCTCAGACAAAGCTGGTGGGTGTGATGCATCTGTTGGCCTCTGGTACCTTTCAACCAACAACCACCAGAGTCAGAGGAGTCTCACAGCCATCCCTATCCAAGTTCCTCACAACTGTCGTGGACGCCATCATCAGCTTGGTACCCCAGTACCTATACCCCCCACTCTGCGCAGGAACAGCTGGAGACCAAGCTAGACGCCTACACCATAGCTGGCTTCCCGCACGTGTTAGGGGCAATTGACTGCACACATGTCCTAATTGTGCCCCCTGGTGACACTGCACACAATTACCTCAACGGAAAGCACACGCATTCCATCAATGTGCGAGCAACAGTTGACCACCGGGGAATCGCCACCAACGTCATCGCCAACTATCTAGGCAGTGTGCATCATTCCACTTCTACTGACAGTCCATCATCAACCAGCGCTACCAGGATGGTACCCATGGAAATGCACTGCTCGTTGATAACAACTAAATGAACACATGACACACCTCAACTCCACAATCATGCAACTCACAACACTGGGAATGCACATGTTACAAACTCACATACATCATGCCCAACAACATGCCCACCCACCAGACACGACAACACAACTTACTGTGGGAACCTGGGCCAGCCATCAATGGCATGGCACCTCAGCCACACAATAGCAGATTGTGGGGAGAGGTGGGAATCGGGCATGTGCGAAGGAGGCAAGTGACCCATGAATGAGAAGGCACACAATGCCAAGTGTGGCGTGGATGTGATGGACAGACTCAAGTACGCAGACCTCACACATATCCATGTCCAGCCAGTGGGGAAGATCGCGTAAATGTAGCTTGTTACGTCCCCCCTTGTAAACATGATCGGAGTGAGCTGGCCCGGCGTATGCCTGGCCAGCTTAGGGGTGTGAATAAAAAGCACGTCGTTCTGGGCGTAGTTCTCTTCTAGAATTCCCAATGTCTCTGCCAGGGCGGTGCCTCTCACCCCGCCACGAGGCCGATGCCATTGTCGTGAGTGGAGTTGCCAGAGATCCTGTGCGCCTGTTGTACCCTGGGCCGCTGGTCCCAATCCCATCCTGCCCCCCCCTCACACCCAGGCCTCACTGCTCACCTGCCGACACCGGCGTGCGTGAAAGAGGGCCCACCACGTGCCGGTGCAAGCCCCATGCCCGAGGCCCGCGACCTTGGCAGCCTGCTCAGACCATCACAGCCTTCTCGAGCAAGGCCCACAGTCCTCCTTACTCGTTTTCGTACTCCACCCGCATACAAAGCAGACAAGTAGGTCACACATTTGGAACTGAGTCTTGATTACACAATGGCAGAGTACATATTCATGGCTGATTTTATGTCACTATGCTCCCTTTGAAGTGGTGCCACCAAGTTTGTGTATAGCATTCCAACCACAAATGTCTGTGGGCCCTCGCGGACTACTGCTCTCGGCCCACACTGCGCTCGAGTAGCTCATACATTTGGAACTGAGTCTTGATTTCATCATGGCAGAGTTCATATCATTGCACGCAAGGAGAGGTGTAAGAGGAAGATGTGTTTCAGTCAGGAGGAAAAAATGATCATCATTACGCAGGTGATCGAGCACTACCTACAACTGCCCTGGTGTCACTAACTCTGTGCATCGCAAGCCGACGACACATGCTGGTGGGCCCATGCTGACCGGTACCTTCGGCCTACACTGCACTCGAGTAGGTGACACTTTCAGAACTCAGTCATGATATATTTATGGCAGATTTGATATCATTATACAGGCCTCATCGCAGACTGCATCCCCTTTCCGCTCTGGTGCCACTAAGTCTGTTCCCGACATCCTTGGACACTTTCTGGTTTGATGGCGACTGAGTCTATGAACTGGGGGTTGTCTTCATCATCATGTCGGAGATACTGATTTGGTGGCAAACACGAGGCAGTAGCATTCCACTCCTCCATTTGCCGCTTCTGGACGGCTTCTACCCTCTGCATCATGCCCTGGAGGACTGTCCACTGTCCTCTGCAACCCTCCGCCACATTCACCTCGGACATCAATGAGGACCACTCACCTCGTGTGGCCCTAGTTCACTGCACCGCAAGTCACCGTTCCATGGCGGTGGGCCTGTGTCAGCTGCAGTGCATCCTGGGCTACTAACCCTGTGCAGCTCAAGTCAGGGACCCTGTCTGCTGAGATATTGGATGGCTTCCGAGACGATGGCTTTGGATCTTCAACGCCATATGCATGTGGCCCTGTGCTGTCCCCTGCCTCCGGCCTCAACTGCAGTCCACTCGGGCTCACCCATCAAATTGAGTCCTGATCGGCCCGGACTTGGCATCGCCGCAGGGGGCACACGCCACCAAGGCCAGGACCACCTCCAAACGCCAACTGCCAGAGTTGGAACAGTCGCGCTGGCAGACTAACAGAGTTGCTCACACCTGTCGTGGATGCCATCATCTGCCTGATCCCCTGCTCAGCTCTTCAGGTGCCACTAACTCAGTGCACCACAACTTATGGAACATTTCTGATTGATTTTAGTGCTGTGGACAGCTCATGCTGCAATGTCACCTCAGGCAGTGTGGAAGACCTGGGACGATGGTAAGGAAGATGATGCAGGTGTAACACACCCCACTGCAGCTGCATCAGGAATATCCTGAAGGGACACAATCCTACACAATTTGTTCACATAAGCACGCTCAGCTCTAGTGTCCCAACCTCAGTGCACTGCAACTCACGGAAACTTCTGTTTGCATATTGGGTGACCTCTGTACTTGCTCCGGCTACCACCATGATGCTCCGCAGTTGTCGTTGTGATGCTTGTGTTTTCTGTTTCCGTTTTAATGGTGTTCACTGTTCAAGTTGTTGCCAGCACCAACCACTCTATGAGGGCTGGCTTACACTCACCCCACACACATCTAGCACAGGCGCCATTGTACATGTGACCCTGCCAATAAAGGGGCCGGGCACACATGCCCGTAGCCGGTTGAACAAACTCTCTGCATGTGTCCGTGTGGTCATAATGTATGCATGAGGGCCACGGGCCCTACAATTTTACATTGTGCTGTGGACAGCGGACGCAAACTTGTCCCGCAGGCAGCGGGTAAGACCTTGGACATATAGCTTTGTCGTCACGCACTCAATACATAAGAGGAGTGGACTGGGCCGTCGTACACAGGTCCAGCTTGGATGTGTAATTGCTATTGCGGGGCTCTGGCCGTGGTTCAGTACAGGAAATGTGAAAATGCATATGTCTCTGTCACAGTGTGGGTCTCCTTTGTGGGGTGTAGGTGGTCTCTAATGGGACTTAGACACCCATGTATGTGATGTAGTTCGACTTCCTTGAGCTCTGACCCCACCCGCACCTGTTCGGCCACCTCCTTTTGGTATTCTGACACCTGTCATTGGAATGCGATGTGTGCCTCGATGAAGTGTTGGGAGCCAGGCATGGTGGCAGGTGCTTCTTGCTGTGTGGTTTGTGCAGGGGCTGGGATCTCCTCTATGTAGCTTGGCTGCCCTGCTCCTGGGGTGGGTTGCCTAAGATGTCCATGAGCTGTTGTCGGGCGTTGGTGTCGAAGGTGTGGTGGTCCTCTACTGCATCACTGATGAGTTGTCTGGTCTGGTCTGCTGGAGGTGTTTTTTGTCCCTCTGCAATGTGAAGGGGAGATGCATGTTGACATTGTGTTGACATGCATGTTGGCGCATTGTTCTTGTTTACATGCAGACTCTATGACAATGTACATTGTGACTGTTTTGGAGGTGCAGCATATTTGATGGGGGACAGTGTACTTTTGAATTACATGATGGATGTGAGGTTGTACACATACATTTCCATCTTGCAGTTTCCTGCTGTGTTAGATGTGATTGGCCTGTTTCTACGCAGGGGCGGACCCAGTTGTGTCTTCTGTTCTGCATTGTCGGTGTTGCATTTTGTAACACATTGTCGTTGGATGTGCTGTTGTTGCTGTTTGTGTGTGCTGCAGTGTACTACGGGGATCAGGGACATGTTCCTGGGTAATTGTGGGTGTGCAGTGTGCTACAGGTCGTTGTGGATGTGTGGCATTGTGCCCCTCTCCCCCATTCCCCAGTCCCTGGTCGTTACTCACCCATTTGATGTTGTGTCAGGTGATATCGAGCTGTGTCCATACTCCCAACTCCTTGCACCGTCTCCACACTGATGACTATGGCCTCCATTTCCTCCAACTCCTCCTGTGGTGCAGGACTCCCACCTCCTGTCGCCGTTACTGCCTTCCTGTTGGCAGCAGGTTTATGCTTGGTTTGGCTTTTCACATCATGCCAGACCCTCTTGGCCTCCTGCATTGCCCTCCTCTACACTCCGACTGCATTCTGGTTTGTCTAATTGACGTTCAGTTTATGGTAGAGTTCTGTCACCTCCGTGATGCTGATCTTGTTTTCCTGCAGACTGCACCCCGTCTTCCTTTCCCTCTTCTCCTTGGCCTTACCCGACCCCGAGGTTCCTTGCTGGTGGTCTGTGGGGCTTGTGGGGTTCGCGTTAGCCTCTGCACTCGGTCCGGGTGCATCCATGGTGCTACGCAGTTTGATTTGGTTTTGGTGTGTTTTTTTGTGGCTTTTATTGTGCATTTTCCTGCATGAAGCATGGTAATTGCAGGCCTGTTGCGAGTTTTCGTCTATGTTTGTATCCAAATTGGCCTCATCGCATCTTTTCTTGCGTTCGTGTTTCGCATCTTTGCGGTGTTGCATTGTCTTTATCGCAGACATTTGACTCGTTATCGTGAGCTTATCGCATGGTACAGCCGCGTTGAGAATACAACATTAACACAGCGTTATTTTCCCACGTCAGACTGCAATGTGAAGAGTTGCGTAAGCTAATTTTGCGGTACCTATCACACATTCTTGAGAATATCCCCCTGGTATTATCAATTTTCAATGTATGTTGACTTAATAAACACGGTTGTTGAGCTCATCTCAAAATTGAAAAGACAGCGCCACCATGTGGTATACTGTAACTAGAGCAGTGCTAAAAAGTAAGTGCCGGGCTGTGCACCAGAAACCACCGGCACATATTAAGCACTGTCTGTAACACTGCTTTGATGGTAGCTAGGAGAGACATTATAAAACTATAGGGAAGCATTGTAACACAGTGGGCCCAGAATATAGGCTACTGTGTGAGAGAGAGGAGGATACTATCTACAAGGGACCAGGTTGTCCTCAAATGTTATAAAGATCTGAGGACGATGGAGGGAACTCCAAGAGTGCTGGTAGCACCCGGTGGCTAGGAACTAAGAGACATGGCCACGAGCACCTGCAGTGAGAGCAGTCAGATGGGAGCTGTTTCCACGAAGAGTTATACAAGATCAAACTGCTGATGGAGTTGCCTGGTATAATTGAAATACAAATGCACACTGCATCTTGATGTGGATCCTTTATCGATGCAACATGAATATAAAGTATCCACAGATGCCAAAGTGGTTCATATGTTGTTTATTTATGCATTCTTATATACCCAGAGATGCTACTAGAAATAGATTAAAAATAATGGGCGTATCCTGTTGGCATGCTTGTGAGATTCTTGCTTTAAAAATGGCCAGAAATAAATGATGTTATGCTTAACCCTTTCTTTACTTACATCAAGCGTATTCACAAATTGGTTACGATTCCTAATTCTCTACTTCCTGCCTACTGTCAATGTTTCTTCTTTTTCTCCTATCTCTTCTTGCGTGAATTTTCAGAACCTCGGAAGGAAAATACAGGTTCCTGTGCTGATCCTTGTTATATTCTGTTGTGGAACTTATCGATAAGGTGGGTATTGACCCATTGAAATATCTTTTTAATCTAAGTGTCAATGGGGTGTTTGTCACCCCTCATGCGAAAAAAGTAAACACTTTGCCTGAAGTGTTGTCTAAGTACTATTCTCTCTCCATGCACGCAGCTGCACCTAAGATATTTTAAGTCAATGTGAAAAACTAACTCATTGACTTTCTTAAGATTTATTGTGCTTGATGCCTCCCAGGTGGGTTTAACCAAGGCAAAGTCAGAGCAAAAAGTCCTAAAAAAATAATTGTGGGACTGATTAACAATTTATTGTGCGAACATGTTACATGGAATGACAGCACAAATGTTGCAATGTATATTTGGTATAAATGGGAGCACGCTTTAATTATTAATGTATGTATTGTTAGTTTCAGTACTAGGCACTAGCCTCAAGTTACTCCAGAGAGATACAAGAGTTGATCATTTATAGTTATATGACTAATCATAGGAAGTTGCAACCGCTGGACTCCTAGGGATCTGGTCTGTGTTTTGACCTCCTGGCAGATTGTTGTAGATCAGATGGCAGATGAACTGAGGCTCCTGGCTGGGGAGCAGTATGCAATCAGTTTAGGAGGTATTCGGAGTCTTTGCCCCAGTAAGCATTAGGAACGATGCAAAGGACCTGGAAGTTGATTCTGCCTTCTACTGTAAGCCAGTGGAGAGCTTTCCGGGCAGGTTTGATGATGGCTCGTTTGCCAAGATTTAGGCACAGTGTGGTTGGCTGGTTCTGTAAACCTTGTAAAGTGGCAATTAATTTCTTGGGGTGGTCCTGGTAGATGATGTTGTGAACGCTTTTGTCAGCCCTGCCTAGTGGAGAAGTGGGAGGATTTTACAGAGTGAGGCAAGCTGGTGATTGAGAGTATTAACTATTAGGGAATTTAAAAACCTTATGGCTAATCTGAAGGTGGTGGGATGTGCACAGTTCAGTTTTATCGCAGATGCATAGGATGCTCTACTTCATCGAGCTGAGAAGAAGGTCCAAGCATGAGGTGAAGTTGATCGGGCTATCTGAGTGGTTGCCTAGCCGAAAGTAAATCTGTGTGTCATCTGCATACATTTGAAAGTTGATTTATTAGTTGTTGAGAAACTGAGCAAGGCATGAACACAAATACTGAACAGCAAGCAGGCAAGGGAGGGGTGATGTTTGGGGAATGCTGCGGGTAATCCAGAATGTAGAAAAGTCAACCAACTCAATCTTAACAGTTTGGCTTTGATTGGCAATGATGAAAGCAAGACCGGACAGACACAGATGTCTTAGTGTAGTGTTCACACCCTCCCACCAGTGCTGTAGGCCACAGAGATGTCAAGTCTGATTTCCTGTCTTCAACCTTGGAAAGATTTTCCTTCTTGAAGTCGGCCAGGGCCGATCCCATACTACTAGAAGACTTAAATTCATAATGATGGTCAAGGAATAGCCGATTTACCTCAGCATATTCTTGGTGTTGTGTTGCCTCCTCTCCTTTTATGTTCATGCTCGGATAGAGGGGTTGGTTTCCAAGAGTCAGACAGATGGATCAGATTCAATTGATCAAATGGTTTATATCTAATTAAGTACATCTGAATCAACTGGGGAGGTTACTCATCATTTCCTCACTGGAAACCCAGATAACTACCATAATTCTGGGCCTCAGTAAAATCCTAGCCAACCTTGCTGCGCCCCACCAACAGTATCACACCCACTCTTTCATCACTCAGACACAACAAAATCCATCCACTACCCATCTCATCTTAGATGGGTATCTAACCCCCCGCCAATCTATCGCAGAGACCGAAAAGAACCAGAGACGCTATGTCTGAGAATGACGCGGCGGATCTCACCGCCTCGTACGACAATCATAATGCTGTCACGGTCCAATCCGAAATACAGGTGATTACCGGACTAGGTAGAGCTCAAGCCCTCCCCAACTCACTGAAACCACCGGCCACCCGCACAAACATCCCCACGACCCTCCTTATGAAGAAACCCAAAACAGAGACAACCCCCACAAAATGCATGCTCATAAACTGCAGATCAGCCACAAAACACGCCACAGAACTAGCAGAATCGATCTTCACACATGACATTGACATAGCATCACCGAAACCTGGCTCAACGACTCCTCCCTTCCTCTCCTGGACATCCTCGTCCCCCCAGGCTTTAAAATCACCAATAAGAACAGAACAATAGACCATAGATGTGAGGCTTAGCGATCATCCACATAGATTTGTCTGTGTCGGAGTCAGAATCAACTCCTTTGAGTGCCTAACTGTCAACATCATCACCTGCAACAAAAAAACAGTAACCTGCCACCTTATTTACCCACCCCCGGCAACTCCACCACCTTCACTGAACACCTCTCTGACCTAATTGCCCACTGCTCCCTACGAGAAGCGAACATTCTTATTCTGGGAGACCTCAACCTACACTGGAACAAAGAAAATAATCTGCTTATCCAAAATCTCAGCAAGTTAATGTGCAGTAACGACCTCATGCAACACTGCATAGAAGCAACTCACAACAAAGGAGCAAACCTAGATGCAATCATAGCCAATCAAGACATAGTAAGGATAAACAACACCCTGCCTGTAGACTGGTCCGACCACCGCCTAATCCTTTTCCAACTCTCTCACCCAGCCACTATTCAACCCCCGCCTAAGAAAAACTGAAATGGACCAGAAATCTCACTAGGATCAACATGACTGACCTGGAAGAAAAAGGCATCTCTCTACTCACTCCCTCCTCGGCTGAACTTTCCACTACAGAACTCACTGACCACTACAACACTTCCATGTCAACTATTCTCAGTCAGATTGCCCCTCAGAAACTAAAAAAACACCAGGAACATTCCATCCAGATCCTGGTTCAACACGGACATCAATAACGAAAGGAGACATCTTAGAGCCACAGAAAGACTATGGAGAAACAACCCCTCCGCTAGCACTCTCGAACAACTCAAAGCAGGTCAGAGAAGCTACAAAAAACACATCCACAATGAAAAAAACAACTTCTTCTGCTCCGCCCTGGACAATGCATAAAACAGGCCCAATCAACTATTTAAAATCATCAAGCTCCAAACCCCGCGGACGGTGTTAGGCCGGTAGTACGACCTCAGATCAGACGTGGCGACCCGCTGAATTTAAGCATATTACTAAGCGGAGGAAAAGAAACTAACCAGGATTCCCCCAGTAACGGCGAGTGAAGAGGGAAGAGCCCAGCGCCGATTCCCCGCCGGGCGGTGGGCGCGGGAAATGTGGCATACAGAAGACCGACTCCCCGGCGTCGCTCAGGGGGCCCAAGTCCTTCTGATCGAGGCTCAGGCTTTTGACCGTTATCTATTAACAAGATTCAGGTTTGATGTATTCTTTCGTTTAATTTCATTCCCTAAAGTAAATGATTGGGGAAGAAATTTGTGTTAATGCCCATGTGACAATCTGTCTACCCAATCTACGCTGCATGCAATTTGTTTTTGCAAATTTTATGGAATGGAAAGGTCTAGATGGATCAAACCACTTTTAAAAAAACATGGTACTTGGAGGCAATGCCGCCCAGCTTTACTGTACTTAGTATCCTTAAATGATGTAACATGCGTGGCCGTTATGCTGGGCTTTTTAAAAAGTATCTTAAAGATAAGGAAAAGCTTAATTATTTGCTAATATATATTGTATTTTTTTAAATTATTTTGTTATTGTAATGAACTTGTTGCTTTTATGATTTTATGCATTTTAAAGTCGAATAAAGCTTTTTCATATCATATCACATCCACAATGAAAAAAAAAACTTCTTATGCTCCGCCCTGGACAATGCATAAAACAGGCCTAATGAACTATTTAAAATCATCAAGCTACAAACCACTAAGCCCACAACAACCTTCACGCAGGCCTCCATGGAACTCTGCGAAAATTTTGCCAGCTTCTTCGAAGAAAAAATCAGCAAGATTGAACACTCGCTAGACACCAGCAACGATCCTGACAGCGAAAGCCTGCCCCTAGATACTATAGAAAGCACATGTCTTCACAACGCAACCACATGGAAGGCCTTCGCTCCCATCACAGAAACTGAGATTATCAAGCTAATCTCAACCTCCAAACCCGCCTCTCACCTCCTAGACCCTAATCCTACTCAACTGACCAAAAATCTCATACTCTCCATAGCTCCCTTCTCGTGCAGAATCATCAACAGCTCCCTCCAATCTGGCACTATACCTGATTGCCTCAAAGTTGGCCAAGTCACACCACTACTAAAAAAAACAGGCCTTGATTGCACGGACCTGAACAACTTCAGACCTGTCTCCATTCACCCCCTCCTATCCAAAATCCTGGAGAAATGCGTCCTCTCACAGCTATCTCAACACATGGGCAACATCAACCTTCTTGACCCCCACCAATCGGGGTTCAGAAAAGGTTTTAGCACTGAGTCGGCGATCCTCAACATCACAGACAACATCCACCAGTCACTAGACTCCGGCCAATGCTGCATTATCATTCTCCTCGACTTATCGGCAGCCTTTGACACAGTAGACCACCAACTTTTCATCAAGGCCATAAAAGAAAGGGTGGGTGCCAATGATGAGGTCCTCCGATGGTTCACCTCTTTCCTCTAGAACCGCTCGCAAAAGATAAAAATCAAGAACTTTACCTCCGACCTCCACCCTGTCAGCAGAGGTGTACCCCAAGGCTCTGTGCTCTCACCACAACTGTTCAACATATACATGAAACCCCTCCCCACCATTCTCAAAAAGGCAAAGATCCCCTTCCACCTATATGCCGATGACACCCAGATCTATCTAGAAACCTCCTCCCCAGACGACATCCTCAGACTCAACAACACTTTAAAAGAAATTCAACGCTGGCTATCCCAAAATCACCTTAAAGGAGATCCTCCTCATCGCCAACAAAGAAGAGAACCCACAAATTGCAGAGTGGCTTAAGGCTTTTGACGCTCTAAATGGTAACATCACCTTGGCCAAATCCGTAAAATCCTTAGGAATCACCCCAGACCCCAAACCACATCAAAAGTTCCGCAAAGACTGCCTTCCTCAACCTAAGGCTTCTATTCAAAATCAAACCATTCATTCCTGCCAGAGACCTCAAACAAGCCACACAATCGCTGGTGCTATCATGGCTTGACTACGGCAACGCAACCCTCACTGGCGCCTCAAAATCCAACTTGGCTCCCCTCAGAACAACTCTCAACGCAGCAGCCAGAATGGTCACTGGAATCAGGAAATATGACCACATTTCACCAGCACTAAGAGAACTAAAATGGCTCCCAGTTGAACCGCGAGCCAATTTCATAATGGCATGCTTCACGTACAAAGCCCTCCACACTGGAAAACCGGACTATTTAGCCGCCAAACTTAAGAGGACCGGGCAGACGAGAAACCTCAGTAGCTCAAACTCCCTCCTTCTCATCCCCTTGAAAACGCGCAAACACAAAACAGCTGCAAAATCATTTGCCGGAACCGCACCCAAAATTTGGAACTCCATCCCAGCAGACATCAGAACTACCGAACGTTCTTTTCTTTTTGCTGATGATTATTCTAATATGCTTAACTACCTTGAAACAATGCTGTAAAGCGCTCCGATACCCACGGGTCTGGTCAGCGCTATATAAAACTCCTAAAATAAATAAATAAATAAAACCTTTATCGGTGTGGAGTTTTTACCCATGTATCCCTGGATGATGTGGTATAGGAGCCAATCATTGTCTTAAAAATGTTTTCAAGAGCCTTAGGGCCCGCCTTCTCTCAGTCTCCAGCCTGATTCTTCATGCTGCTATCTATAGGTGCTTCCCCCCCACCCCTCTACTTTCTTTGGTCATGAGATCTAATTACCTTTACTGCAACCAGGGGTCGAAATGTCACAGACTCATTCAGACACTCATGTATCCAATCACAGACCCACTCAGACACGTACACCCACTCTACAGACCCACTCATACTCTCACACCCACTCACAGACCTACTCAGAGACTCACATACTGACTCACAGACCCACTCAGAGACTCACACACCCACTCAGAGATTCATGTACTCATGCACAGACTGACACACAAACACTTGGAGGCACTTGCAAACACACTTAGACACTCAATCAACCACTCAGACACCCATTCAGACACTCACACACCCACCCACAGACCCACTCAAAGACTCACACACACACACACACACTCTCAAAGGTTATAGGTTGCAGTTTGAAAATACAATTAAAAAACCTTAGAAGTTCACTTAAAAAACTAAAGGTAACAGGGATGTTATAGTTAGGAAACATATTGTTTAAAAACCACGGAGGTTCACTGAAAAAAGCAAAGGGTATAGGGATGTTATAATTAGGAAATGGAATTTAAAAAACCTTAGGAACTCACTGAATAAACAAAGGTTACAGTGACATTATAGTTAGGCGCCGATTTCACTCATACAAAAGCATATATATTCAGCAGCTATAGTTACCTGGATTGACTGTAACTTATGCCCCTGCAATGCACTACTAATGATCTCACATCACTCATGACATGGCCATTGACATCATTGACATCTCAAGTGATATCACTGATGATGTCTTCCACAGAACCACTCACACAGCCACTCATACCCCCATAGAACCACTCCCACACAACCCCTCACATACCCATTCACAGGGCCCAATTCACAGAACTAACTTAAGACAAAATCCTAAACTTACTACCATTTTGTTTTTCACAGAAGGCACTTACTCATTTTGGTATTCACAGAAGGCACTTACTCATTTCGGTATTCACAGAAGTTAGGAGTCCTAACTTTACTACTACTAAATTGAGAAAAATTCTAACTTTAAGACTTTCTGTATTCACAGAAGGCATTTAGGAGTCCTAAAGTTAGGAGTCCTAACTTTACTACTACTAAATTGAGAAAAATCCTAATTTTAAGACTTTCGGTATTCACAGAAGGCATTTAGGAGTCCTAAAGTTAGGACTCCTAACTTCTGTGAATACCGAAATGAGTAAGTGTCTTCTGTGAATACCAAAATGAATAAGTGCCTTCTGTGAATACGAAAATGGTAGTAAGTTTAGGATTTTGTCTCAAGGTAGTTCTGTGAATCGGGCCCATCGACCCCTACCTGTACTCACACAACGAATCAATCATCGATGGATTCACTCACAAATCCACTCACTCATACAACCACTCATGCATCCACTCACTCACCAATGCAGCCACTCACAAATCCAGTATTACAGACACTTACATACCCACTCACAAACCCTTACAGCCACTTACACACCCACTCAATCACCCATGCAAAATCTCACACAGCCATTCCCTTACAAGTACAGCTACTCACACTCTCACCCATACACCCACTCAAACTGCCACTCACTCACCAATACAGTGGCTCTAATCATGAAAAAGTAGTACATCTGCACAAGCAGAAGTATGCTTACTGCTTTTAGAATTCACAAATGTTCCCAGTAGTATGTCTGGAAAGCTGTGCTAAACAAGAAAGTGATGAGTCAAATGTTTACATTTATCTCAAGCAGTATCCCAGTAATTTTTGGTGCACCATACCACCTCAGATTAGACCCAGCCATATCCAAATCAGCCTTGATCCTGTTCCAATAGCTCCAACCCAGCCCCAATTGCAGAAAAACAGGTCCTGTCTGATTCAGCAAATACGCTACCCTTGGACGAATTAGCCCTTGTTGGGGCTGTTCAGTCTGGTTCAGCTTAGTTCCAGTGGCGCAGTGTGCACAAGACTAACATCTGGGCTGACCCATCGCACTTAGGGCATTGCACTGAAGTATATAAAAAACTGATGGGTGGAATGCATGAATTAATGTCAGCCATGGGTAATTATGCAGGGTGCATCCCAGTCCTTAATGGCCCAACATGCCCCCTCAGATAAGACCCATCCATATGCAAATCAACCTTGATCCTGCTCCATTAGTAACCATCCAGCCCCAACTGCCAAGCCAGGTCCTCTAGGAACCAGATAGCAAGCAACACAAGTCCGGTTTCACCATTGATGGGGCTTTTCACTTGGGTGCAGGTTTCCTATTGTACTGCTAGGAGTGTCAGGTGACATCTCCAACTGATCAGTTACCCCTCTGCAGAAGTATACAAAGTGTAGATTTAAACAGGGGTGTAATAAAGCTGTTGTGAAAAAGCACAGTTTCTTATTGTTTTCTGTGGGAAAAATAGTTCTCCCTGTGGAGAAATCAATTCTCCAAAATACCCGTCAGATATAAGGGTGTCTCATTATCTTTTCCCACCCTTGACTGGAGTAGCTTTCTAGGCGCATCCAGGTCCAGACAGGGTCAGCTTCAGTTTGTAAATACCCAGAAATCTATTTTAGTGGGCCTTCCCAAAATTAAAAGGCTAACCATGCTTTGTAACACCCACTTCACATCCATTGTTTGGGATTTACTACTGTGGATTTCTCTGTAATTGTGGCAGAGAAATCAGCAGTCTAACTCCGTTTACAGTTGCCAGGAATAATTTTGCGAATTTCTGGCAAGCATAAATAGGGGTATATTCGGCTGTAAACAAACATACAGTTAAGAATGAAACTACCTATGTGAATTGAGCCAAAGGCATGCATAGCAAAGAATCCTAGAATGATGTGCTGGGGAGGACTATGGTTTGTTTTCATTAGGATCCATTCTGCTAATGCAAGGATAGGTAGATATAGTGCTCTATTTTCCAAAGTTCTGGTAAAGGAGAGTGGGTCTGGCCACATAAAGTTTCATTTTTGTGGCAAAGTACACCCAGGGTATGATGAGATAAACAGCAGGATATACTGTCTAGGTGTTTCTCAATATCAGGTGTTATATCATTGTTTCCAAAGCATTTCTGCTCTCTAAAAACTGTTCTATTCCTTTAAACGTTTTGTGTGTGGTACTATTCCGTAACATAAGCAACTTTGTGATTTTCAGGGCATAGGTTCTGGGGGTGTTTGGGGTGTGACACCTTCCAAGTTAATGTATTTTTGGCTTGATAGTTGGGTCCAAGTGCCCTGCGCCCGGTCTTCTATATCTGTGTTGGTTTTTCTTGTCATGGTCCAAGAATAAAAATCAAAATGTGATCTTTGATGTAAAACAGGAGAGAGTGAGGGGCGTGGCCACGGAGGCGACCAAGATGGACGCCTCTGCTTGTAGCCTCGCCGGCCGGGCCTCATACTTCATTGTTTGCTCGATGTAGGGGCGATTTGACCATTGCAGGCACCTTCCAGCAGTCCCCGAACATCGTGGGGAACACCCTGATGCTGGCTGCGGGCGGCAGCAAGAACCGGGGCTGACTCGTGGCGGGCCAGCGCAGAGACCTGGCGCGGCCCTGCGGCCTTCCTCTGCGGTAGCGGCAACATCTGTGGGGGTGGTGAGTTTGGCCCAGGCGGGCGCCCGATGCCACTTTGTGCTCCCCCGTGCTCCCTTTTGTGGGCTCTCCCCCCGCCCCTCCTGCTGTGCCTTCTAACCGGGTCCCACCGTTCTCGGTGCACAAACGGGGCTCTTGAGGCCCTGTGGGCGTGACCATGCCAGGGTCCTGGCGTACTGGGCTCGGCGGGAGGCGAGGCGAGTTTATGGGGAGGCCCCATCGATCCGTCTCGGAGCTGCGACGGTGCTGGGCCTCGCTGGGTGTGCCGACCCCCCCCCCAGCCCCTCCTGCACACGGCATGGCCGAGAATGGTGGTGGCCTGTCCGTGGCAAGAGAAGGAGCCCATGCTGATTTCCTGGCACCTACTGGCAGGGTGCATTGATCTCTCCGGCCGCCCCTCTGCTTCAGCCCTGCCCTGATGGATGGTGACCATGAGGGGCCCTCACTTCCTGCATGGGGCTGGTGCTACTGGCGCTCAATTGTGTGCAGCCCGCCTGCCTGGGCCCTGTGAGTCGGGCTGCCCGACATTCTTCGCGCCATACTTCTGGGTGCTGATTGTTGCAACCGCTAATGCAGCCCAAGGACTCCTTGGGGCGCTATTTTGGACTTCCAGCGTATCCTGTGCGGCCTCGCCTCCATCCTTCTCTGCCACCTTGCTACTTTGCGCTCTCTGCCCAGGGTTGCCGTGGATACTACATTGTATTGTTTGCTGGGTTATGGGCCTGCTCCTTGGCGAATAGACTGGTTGGCATCCACGTGCTTGGCCCTCTGTCCTCTAGTCTCGCCTCAATTGTTGATTTAACAGGCCACAGCCCCCTCCTCCCCTTCCAAGATGGAGTAGAAAGATCCCAAAACAGCGAATGCTACAGTTCGATAAGGCTGAGGGCCCGACTTCGGATGTCCCTCCTGGTTCGGCTGGTGGGGACACGGGTTCTAACGACACTGAAGACCCTGCCTCTCTTGCTACCGCCATGCTAGCCGAGATGAGAGCCGGTTTTAGGGCGTTGGATGGCTGGTTTAATGATTTGGACAAGAAATTAGCCAACATGGCCCCTAAAATCCAAGTACATGACCGACAGCTGGACGTCGAGGAATCCAGAGTCTATGACATTGAAGGCGGTGCGTCGACCTCCTTAAATCGGTTAGAAAGAGTGGAGAAGATCCTTAAAGACGTAGCTATCAAGAACGAGGATTTAGAAGCTCGTAGCCGCCGCAATAATATCTGCATCATTGGAATTCTGGAGACGACCTTCACTGGATGTATGGACACCTTAGTGGAACAGCTACTTACGAAGCTGTTCGGCAGGGAAACATTCGCGCAGGGCTTTGTGGTTAAGCGCGCTCACAGGTCGTTGGGCCCTCGTCCTCGTCCAGGCCTTCCCCTGTGGGCCATCATCGCCAAGCTTATGAATTTCAGAGACAGAGATGCCGCCCTCCGCTCGGCCCGCGACAAGGGGAATATCCAGTGGCAGGGTAACAAACTGGCATTCTGTCCTGATTTCACCATCATGGTCCAGGAGGCGAGGCACAAATACCAAGGAGTCAAAGCGGCCTTGAAAAACTTAGGGCTCCGGTACGGAATGGTGTACCCGGCGAGGTTGAGGGTGGATGTGGATGGCAGGGCTCGTATATTTGACTGTCCGACGGAGGCGCAGGAATTCTGCCAGGAATACTGGAAGAATCACTCTGGGTCGGTTGATGGTCCGCATCCCGCCTCCCCACCACAAGGGGGCTCACAGAACAGCGTAGAACTCTTTTCATTTATCACTGTGTTCTGCAGATTTTTTTCTAATTACAGTCGGTATGCTTGGGGTGTTGCTATCTTTATACACAAATGCGTCCCTTTTTCACTGCACAAAATCTTGATTGATGCGGAGGGTTGCACCCTGATCGTCACTGGCTCGCTGATGGGACACAGGTTTTCATTGGTCGGTATTTATGGTCCTAATGTAGACTCCCCAGCCTTTTTCCATGAGCTGCAGGTTCGGCTCCTGTCACTGACCACGGGTTTTTGATACTTGGGAGTGATTTCAACCTGTTATTGGACCCATCCAGGGACAACACCTCCACAGACACAAAACCTCGAGCCCGACAAGCTCTTAAGAACATATGCACCCACTTTTCTTTGATAGACGTTGAACATACACTGCACCCACACCTTCCGGAATTCACTCACTACTCTGGGTTTCATAACACGTGGACCAGATTAGATTATTGGCTGGTCTCCCCGGGAGTTTCTGGCTGGCTGGGAGGCTAACTTACTCTCCCCCGTACACTCTCGGACCACTCTCAGGTTGTGCTCCATTTGAATATCCCCAGACTGGGTGGCTACGAAAGACAACAGCGCTTTCCCAGAAGCGCGTTGCGGGATCAGGTTTTTAACGAGGAAGTGAGACAGGCGACTGAAGACTATTTTACAATCAACACCTGGTCGGTCGACACCTGGGCCGTACTCTGGGAGGGTTTTAAGGCATTTATCAGGGGAGTCTGATTTGCCAAGCATGCTGGTGTCCTTCAGGATTTTTACATTTATCACTGTGTTCTGCATTGTTTAGTCCCATGGTTAAGCTAGGACAACAGCCCGGTCCATCCGGGCTTTCTTTGATGTCATGGAACGTCAGAGGGTTGAACAACACGAGAAAACGTAGGCAGGTCCTCAACTATATTGCCAGGCATCACATTGACATTCTATTTATGCAGGAGACCCATCTGTCTAACTCTGATCACTCTGCTGTCGCCACGGGTTGGGGTTCCCACAGATTTTTTTCTAATTACAGTCGGTATGCTTGGGGTGTTGCTATCTTTATACACAAATGCGTCCCTTTTTCACTGCACAAAATCTTGATTGATGCGGAGGGTTGCACCCTGATCGTCACTGGCTCGCTGATGGGACACAGGTTTTCATTGGTCGGTATTTATGGTCCTAATGTAGACTCCCCAGCCTTTTTCCATGAGCTGCAGGTTCGGCTCCTGTCACTTGACCCCGGGTTTTTGATACTTGGGAGTGATTTCAACCTGTTATTGGACCCATCCAGGGACAACACCTCCACAGACACAAAACCTCGAGCCCGACAAGCTCTTAAGAACATATGCACCCACTTTTCTTTGATAGACGTTGAACATACACTGCACCCACACCTTCCGGAATTCACTCACTACTCTGGGTTTCATAACACGTGGACCAGATTAGATTATTGGCTGGTCTCCCCGGGAGTTTCTGGCTGGCTGGGAGGCTAACTTACTCTCCCCCGTACACTCTCGGACCACTCTCAGGTTGTGCTCCATTTGAATATCCCCAGACTGGGTGGCTACGAAAGACAACAGCGCTTTCCCAGAAGCGCGTTGCGGGATCAGGTTTTTAACGAGGAAGTGAGACAGGCGACTGAAGACTATTTTACAATCAACACCTGGTCGGTCGACACCTGGGCCGTACTCTGGGAGGGTTTTAAGGCATTTATCAGGGGAGTCTTATTTGCCAAGCATGCTGGTGTCCTTCAGGATCTCCGTTCTGACTTAAACCGCATTGAAACTAACATAGCGGCCTTAGACTGTGAACTGCTTGCCTCAATCTCCAGCAAGGCAGAGGCAAGACGTTTGGCCTTGTTGCTTGAATTCAGGGAGGCGGCAGAGTGAGAGTTATTGTTCCTTAATAAAAAAGCACGTTGCGCGACGGTATGGCGAGGGCGAGAGACCAGGCAGACTACTGGCGCATACCCTGTGCCCTCCACGAGACTGTGCTTACATCACGGAGCTCACTGGTCTGAATGACACCCTGTTGCGCTCTACCCCTGACATATGCGATCATTTCCTTTCCTATAGCAAAACGCTATATACTTCCAGGCTTACTGAGGATCTGCGAGACCAGGGGATCTATTTGGCGGAAATTGCACTGATTTATTTAGAGTGATGTATGCAAAATTTATTGTCCATTCCCATTTCCCAAGATAGCATAATAGAGGCTATTGATGCATTACGGTGATCCTCGGCACCTGGCCTTTGCGGCTTTTCCGCCGATTTTTATAAAGCTTATAAAGACATCTTAGTCCCGCGGTTGGTCAAGGTCTATGCAGAGGCACTGGAGGTGGGCAGTCTCCCTCCAACATTCAGAGAGGCGGCCATTATTCTTCTTCCCAAGCCAGGCAGAGACCCTAAATTGTGTAGCTCACATAGACCATTGTCTTTATTGAACCTTGATTACAAAATATTGGCTAAGGTTATTGCTATACGTCTGTCCCTGTTAATGGAATCCATCATTTCTCCGGCGCAGTCTGGCTTTGCTTCACATCAATCCACCTCATTGAATCTGAGGACCCCCTTCACTGTGTTGCACAGGATAGACCCTGCCACTCCGGCTGCCGCCATCCTTCTTGATGCTGAAAAGGCATTCGACTCACTCGAATGGCCTTTTTTCCTGTCGGTCATGCAACGCATGGGTATGCCGGAATGCTTTGCTTCTACGGTGGCGCTTCTGTACACTGATCCTACCGCTAGACTGCGCCTGAATGGAACTCTATATGACCCCTTCACTCTGTACCGGGGTACGAGACAGGGATGTCCCTTGTCCCCACTGCTTTTTATTCTGGCCATGGATCCATTGGTGCGCTATTTTCAGGAAAAACATTTGCACCGTGGCCTCCAATTCCGTACTGGTCCCCTTCTAGTTTCGCTTTACGCAGACAACACTATTCTATACGTTAGGTGGCTCCAGCTCAATCTAGAATCCTTAATCTCGGAAATTGTCCGATTTGGTAAGTTTTCTGGGCTCAGTATCAACTGGCACAAGTCAGTTATTTTTCCACTAATGGCTGGCACGGTTGCTTGGCCCTGCGAGTTCCCTCTTAAGTGGTGCAATGACGCGGTTAAATATCTTGGTGTGCATATCCACTTAGATACTGCCACTATGATCAGGCTAAACTATGGCAGGGCGATTAGTTCCCTTTAATCGCAGATCGAGAAATGGCTACGTTTGCTGTTGTCGATGGCTGGGACAGTCGCCATAATAAAGATGGTGGTTCTCCCCCGGTTTTTATATCTTTTTAATAACATTCCCATCCCTCTTACGAAGACCTTTTTTTCACAACTTCAAACATTGTTATTGCGCCTTATTTGGGGCGACAAGGCAACTCGGTTTCGCTTTCAGACCCTGACCCTACCGTATGAAAGGGGAGGCTTCGGGGTCCCAGACTTTTATTTGTATTATTTAATTGCTCAATGTTGTTATGCACATGTCTGGTTTCACGCGGATGCACGCGTCCCTTACTTAAAACTGGAGATGGATCTTGTGCTCCCACGCTGCCTCTCCACTATCCTACCCACGGGATTCCCCGGAGACCCCCAAGACATTCAAACTGTTTCCACTACGTGTTGGGCATGGGACAAATTGCGTAGATTGCTGGGACACGAGCTACTCTACTCTCCAGAGCTGCCCCTACCTAATTCTTCACTGTTTCCTATCACAGGTGAAGTCGTGATCCAGTGCACTCTGGAGAAATTTCATATTCACATGATAGGAGATTTATTTCCTGAAGGCCATGTCTTCTCAATATCAGAAAAGGCCCAGTTTACAGAACGCACCTTTATGGACACCTTTATCATGACTCGTATTCACTTCATGCTTCGGGCCACATTCACTTCATTCCCTGCGGCTCCCGAACCTACCCCACCATTGACACTGTTGATACAGAGCCCCACACTTTGTCTCGAAACTATATAAACAATGTGGGACGGCCAGACCTGTGTCTGATGCCAAGATACGAGCGGCCTGGGAGGTAGATTTGGGTGGGCCCATTACTGACGATCAGTGGGAGCAGTGCTGTAGGGCTACCAAAGAGGTCTCATTGAACAGTAGGCTCAAACTTCTACGTTTTAAGTTCCTTCGCAGAATGTATCACACTCCCGCACATGCACATAGAATAGATCACAGCAGGCCCCATCAGATTGCGCTGCTAGGTTATGTGTTCAACTTCCCCCGGAAAGTTAGAAAACACGGGGCAGTAGTAGAGTTCCTTCCCTTCAAGCATGGCTCCGGAGTTTAGCATTTTGCAATGTCAACTGCGAAGATTATTCCACTCTAATCCCTAGTTCGTCACAACCAGTAGACATCTGGGGCCCGTATATGGATTACATTGCTAAACAGCAATCCGCCCAAGACTCGCAATCGTCAAGCGGTATTGTTCCTGAGGGGATTGGTTAATCACCAGCTTTGTAGGTTATTGTTGCATTAATGATCTACCTGCTGCCTTCTGTCGCCATTACTATGATGTCATCTGCAATGTTTTGATTATTGAAGATATGCTTCTCTCTATATGATGTTATATTTTATTGATGTCATTGGATGCATAGTTTTGATTTCTGACCATGTTATATCATCTCTTTGACTGGTTCTTTGTGAATTCCTTACATCAAATCCCGGTGAGAACTACCAGAACAAGGTGGGACGAGCAGGGACATAGCTTTTTTTTTGGAGGGGGGCTGTCGCACACACTAAAGGCATTCTTGGCTTGGTAGTTTGGTCTGTGCGCCCAGAATCAGTTCTCTAATGACAGTGTTGTTTTTTTTCTCGTCATTCTCGTTTCATTAAAAGCTTTTAACTTAAAACTTAAAAATATAGTGACCAGTTCATAAAAAAAGTAGTATATATATGTCTTCTTAGAAGTACTCCTTGACGTGTGGAAATGAACTACTTTTTGGAATTCACAAACAGTGCAGCAGCATGCTTGGAAAGATTCATAAGTCTCAGGTATCCAAGAGTACTGCTGACAATTAAACACCCAAAAGCTGATGGGATGAATGCTTGCAAATGGCCTAATAATAAGTGGCAATTGCTCTGGTTACCATTCGAAACCATTGCTTTTCGCCCACTGTGCCACCGTAGACAGCAGCACCCCTAATAAAACCAGTACTGACCCTGCTCCTTGTGGGAACAGTCCTTCCCGGATCTTGGCCATCTCACCACTCCACCCTGCGGCCTACCACTTTTTTTAGCAGGGATTTTTGAGAGTCACACAGCACTTTGTGATTCTGAAAAAAATACATAATGAGCTTTGTCTGAAATTGACTTTGCCCTGTAGTAGCATGCAGGCAGAATCCTGTCACCACTCTCATCAACATATTTGACTGTTCTCTTTGTGATTGGCTCAGCTGTTATTTATATCATCACTCAGAATCATTCGATTTTATATCCCTCAAAATACTGCGATTGTCTGCAATAAACACAAGCCATAACATATATACAATAGTATCTCCCTATCAGTAGTTTCTGCTGATAGGGAGGGTTTAGAAAACATTGTTATAACGGGGGCTGTAAAAAGTTTGCGATTCGCTGAACAGGTGTCTCGACCCAAGACGGACGATGGCGTCATCGGGGCACTTGAACTGCAGTCAGGGGTTTATCTTCCTGGAGGGCTGAAAGTGCGCAGGCATGCCGGGAGGAAGATTAGCACGAGACGCCACTTGCACGCAGCACAAAGCGCACGCTGTAGAGCGGCGGCCCTGTGTGCGCGCGCCGAGATGAGTGACAGCCCCGCACCAATGATTGCTGGTGGCGACACAGAAACAAGCAGCGGATTCACTGCAATGGCGGCCTGTTCTGGCTCAAACTGACATGCCAAGGCCACTTCCCCAGGGCCAGGGCCGCAAATGGCGGGATTAATGGAACTGTTATCTCGCCCAGCATTTTCTGGTTCCCTTCACGTCCCCCAAAGTGTCCCCGTATCACTGAGCAGACTGTTAAAAGACCGGAAATCGACAGTAAGTTTCGTGCACCACATCTTAGCTGACAACGTTAAAACCAAAGAAATGTGGATCGATTTTGCATTTGTAAACATCTCAAATGAAAACAACTGTATTTGTAATAACATGTTAAGGCCTTCGCGATATGGGCACTGTGTAACTGTAACAAAATAAAATTACAGTAAGTGAGTCTACAGAAAACGTAACATTAATTGTATTTGTTTTTCTAAGTAAGGGTTGAAATGTATATAAACAGAAGACAGCTTTCATAGAAATTCCATTGTACCTGTTGCAAATGGTTTCTTCTTGGCTACCTACAGTGCGCTCCTCAATGACGTAGGAGCGTCGACCCACTGCCTGGCTCAGAGCCAGGAAATGTAAAAATTAAATGATGTTCTTAAATCATTTTATTTTGCCGGCTCTTAGCCAGCTGTGTTTGAATGGGCGGCCTTGGCATTGAAGGGGGGAGGGGGAATGCCACGTGCACTCCACTCCTAAGTGCTCATGTGTGTTTGGTTCACCGTCTCAGGCTGACCAAAACACACATGCGCACTTACGGGTTTCTCCAGCCAAGCTGAATTGAGCAGCCCGGCTGGAGAAACCCCACAGACACCCTGGTCTGAGCACAGCGTCTTTCCTCCTGCCTGCTCAGACCAATCCCTGCTCTGCTCTGCAGCATGGGAATTGGATGGGAGTCCGTCCCAGGGGCTGCTGCGACCAGGGAAGAGGTGAACGCAACACAACACTGGAGGTGGCTGGCGGCAAAAGGTACGTGTTTTTTTTTTTAAATAATGTATTTCTAACAGCTGCCCACCCATGAGACCCCACCTGCCCCACCACTCTTTATTTATGGGGGCTGCCGCTGTCCCAGCCTGCGTGCCCCCGCACTACCCCACCGGTCCAACCACTCTTTGTTTATGGCTGACTCCGCTGCTTGCTACAGACTAGCTTAACGGACTTTGAATTAAATAAGTCTGGTGAAATAAATATGTTAATTGAAATCAACACACCATTGCACAACAGACTAGTTTAACGGACTTTGAATTAAATAAGTCTGGTGAAATAAATATGTTCATTGAAATCAACACACCATTGCACAACCTGTTACAAAACACAATATCCACTGTAATGTTCTCCATAGCAGCTCACAGATGACCAAAAACTCATGGGCCAGCACCTGTTTCTAGTAGAACCATTGGGATTATCCTGAAGTTGCAGTAATGTTATATATTTGCAAATAGGCTGCGAAGTGGTTGACCTGAGAGGAGTGTATAACAGGCCACTGAAACTATGTGGCTGGGGAGGGCCAAATTATGTGGCAAGGTTGAGTAAATTATGTGTCAAGAAAAGGAAAATTATGCAATTTAATGCAGCACATTTTATGATAGTATTATTTCATCATTTTGTCATTCCTAGACTGGTTAGCAATGTCTAACCACTGATTGCACCTCATTAGTACCACATTAACACCCACATATAGCTATAAGCAACAGAAAGGTGACCAGTTAAAGTTTTCAAAGGGCCTTCTACTGCCCTGCAACATGTCTTGCTGCGTTTTTAGTAACATTTGTACTATTTGAGCCAGAAAAACATTTTTTTTTGTTTAAATCTGTATCTTATGCAGCAGATGATAGATTAAGTGGAAAATGTAGCAAATCGATAATTATGTGAGAAAGGCAGCAGCTGCACAATCACATTACTCCAGTGGCCCTGGTGTAAAGTATAATTGCTTGTGCAAGTTGTCAGTGCAACACTCATCAAAACTACTTGGGCATCATGGTCAATCAATTACCATGGTAAAGGGGGCACCATCAGAAAAGACCCTGAGATCCTATTTTATATTCTCTAATGACCGTGATTCTATTCACTTGAAGACATAGCACTTGACATATTCATTACAAAAATTCTTAAAATTCTAAGCGAATAATATACAACAAAACACCATAAAGTCGTTCTCCCTTTTCGTATTTACATCCCTACCGGCGGCAGGCAAGTGAACAAGTGATCACTTTGAAACTGTAAATGGTGACATTTACAGAGCACTAGGTCATACTATGAAATGCTGAACTACTAGGATAGTATATAACCACTTAGCTGTCCGCGTGGACCTTAAGAGCCACAGTCTGTAGAGAGAAAATCTGGAGAGCAGTCCTGGAGCAGATCTGAAGGGTCTGGAGCACTAGCAGGTTAGTCTCTCTCCCCAGCCCCTTGCCCAGCTTCATCCAGAGTGTCTGGACCATCAGAAGCTCAGCCCTTCACCATCTGGTGAGTTTCAGTTTCAAGACCTACTCCATACTCTCATACAGAGAACAGCTGCATTACAGAAAGAATTGTCTAGGCTGACAAGCCGCAATGCTCTGATTGGTCCGGCCCTCAGTTACTGTCATTAAGTAATTTTAGGGAGTTTGGATGGGTAGGTGTTCCTTACTGGTACTATGCAGCCAATGGTGGAGGCACAATGGAGGTTGAAAAGGGAACAAAAAGTAGGACTGTCAGCAGACCATGGTTTTTAGGTCTCGTGACCTACAATGCGCGCAAGCGCATTGAGGGAGCGAGAATTCAAGTGCTCAAAATCCTTGTGAAACCAAAGGCTTTTTGCTGCTGTTTTCATTAAGTTCACGTGGCCACAGGCACGCGCTTTGGGCCATAAACTTGCATTTCTCCTCCCCCTCCCCAGCCAGCTTCCCCCAGGCCGTAGCAGCACTCCTCCCACACCTTTGAAGTGAAGCTTAGCTTCACTTCAAAGGCCCCTGCTGCTTCACACCGTGTCACATTTCTCCTCCCCCTCCCCTTCTCTGCCTTCCCTCCGTCTTGTTGTTGTTGGCCTTCCTCTGCTCGTTAAGTGTTCTGCTTGGTTTACTTCGTGCATTAAACTTCGGCAGCTTCATTTGCCCTTCCGTCACGTAATCTCCCTTTGTCGTCCCACCCACCCCCACACAACACTGCTTGCCCACCGCTCCGAGGTCGCTGCTTTTTTCTTTAAACTTAAATTATCGCTTCATTTGTTGTGCCATCACTTAATCTCCCTGTGCAGTCTTCTCTTCATCCCCTCGCCCCTCCCACAACACTACTTGTCTGCCCGCATCACCCCTGCGAGATAACTGCTTTTTTTGTTTAATTTAATTTCGTAGATTGATATAGCGCTGGCAAGGCGGAGTGTAAGTGATTTTCCCAGAATCACAGGATGTTGAAGCGACGCCGAGACTAACATCGATCCCCAGCATCCGAGTCAGCCGCTCTAACCGCTGTATCACATCCTCTCCCTCTGGGGATCCATATTATGAGTCTCCTTTTGTTGACAGCAGTGTCAGCAAAGACATGGTATCAGGTGCAAGGAACCACGTGGTTAGATTACATCAAAATAATATATCTAAAAAGAGAAACATGCAAATATAATATTTGATAGAATCTAACCAAGTTGTTCCTTACAACCGCTACCACGTCTTTTTTCCCACTGCTATATTGGTTAAAACACATGTGCGTGTCTTTCTGCATCTCGGACAGGTTGTTGTACTTTTGTGTTTGGTTTACATCTGTTGTCCGGACCTCACTATGAGCTTCGCAGCATGTCCAATGCAGTTTTGGTTGTTTTTTTAATTTTGCCAGATGGAGTTATTCATAAGTTCAAATGCCGCTCAAGTTACATTGCTATATGCGAAGATCTCTGTTATTTGTGGTTTAGAGTCACTCACACAGTCAATAAGATGGCCACATCAGAGCTCGACTTCTCGCTTCAAAGGTGCTGCTCTTATGTCAGGGGACTGAAACCTGGGTCCGATGTCAGCACCCTGAAATCCCTCAGTAGACGTTACTCTCATTGGCGCATGTGCAGTGCTCACCGCCAGCGGTACACATTCTCTAGATATATTTGTACCTCCACAACATATTAAGTGACCAACATATTAACTGAATGTCTCTTTATTTTGCTTCCTTTGTAATGATTCGTTTACATTGCCACTTGGGTGCTGTCAATTCTATCTTAGAAACTGTTCCCATTATTTCCCTGCCTGCCGACTTTCTCCAGCTGTGTACCATGTTAAGGCCGCAGCTGCTGCGTATACTGACTTGTGACTAAGTCACGCAGCAAAGGTAGTTGCTAATTGCATTTCATGATTGTTAGCATTGACTTGGATGCTTCCATGACCTGATTGGCACTGATGTCGTGGAGCACAGCTAACGACTGCTCTGGTTTCCACACCAGAACGGAAACTGGGCATATTTCTCGCGAGGCCATCTCTCTTTGAGACAAGATAGTATCTTATTTTGTGCAGCCAGAGCTCTTAATTTGCACCCCTGTCCTCACACCGTAGAAATGGCATGTAAGTGCCTGGTACAAAGAAAGCTATATGCCTTATTACTATAATACTGTTCTTTTGTGAAGTTTTTTTAATGTATTGCAACCTAGATTAAAAACTTTTACCCTTGACAGTTTCTTAGCTGCTCTGGTTTTCAGTTGTTCGAAGACACCCTTTGGAGTGCATGATTGAAAATGGTGTTGCTGGTAGTAAGATCTGTATGAGAGGTGTGTGAGGTTTGGAAATGTGCTATAAAACATAGTGCGACAGCAGCGTTGCACATAAACATGACATAATAAATAGTGTGACATAAGAGACAGTGGTGTACATTTTACCTACGGTTATATTCAGGAATTAATAGTAGTTATGCAACTGAGCCTATTTTTAAGTGGTAAAAATTACTGAACAGTCGATGTACTGAACACAATCCACAGGACAGGTCTATAATTGCGCATTGAGGCAAAAGTATGACATTTGGCCGTGTTCTTTATATTTTAATAGTAATTTCGATTATGTGAGCTGGCCTCAAGCACCATGAGCTGATATGTTCTAAAATGGATGCCAAATTTTTAATTTACTGCTTTCACATGTAATTTCTCTACAGAAAACATACAATATAATATTTTCCATAGGAGTCACTGTTGTATCTTAATATCATTCTAAAATGCTGATATAAGGAAATCACTAACTTACTAGAGTCCAATTTAAAAAAAATGAAAAAGTCTGAAAGGGATCATGATTTGTCTTAATTATATCACTGCAGATCACAACCCTTGCACAAAAGTGTACAGGTATGATTGAAGGGGTAGATGAATCATTTTGTGTCTTTTTATAAAAGCAGTTGACATATGTAAGTGGCTCTGTTTTGTTATAGATTTAGTACATTTTGAGGACTCCAGGATCAAGAACAGTAGAATTTAGTGGCACATGTATCTGTATGAAGAGTTTATTGGCACTATGAACATTTCAGATAGACATCACGGATCCTTATTTAAAATGCAGACAGGGTAATGCAGTTAAATTTATTTTGAGACCAATACAGCGCAGTGAACGGTGGCAGTCCATAAACTCAGAGCATGATTCATGCACTGCTCAAACAATTATATGGCACCACCAGAGGCTTCAGATTAGGCTGTATCTTTCTCCAATTTATAAGGCTCCAGCAGCTTTACAATGAACCACAATCAATATTAACAAGCACTGGCGTTGCCAATAGGTCTCGCAGTAGGAAAGTTAGAGTTATTACAATTGCAAATAACAATGCCTTTTATTTTTGTTTTCATTTTAAAAACATAAAGGGCTTTGTCATTTACAAAACCAATAGCTCCAACTTTCCTACTGCGAGACCTATTGGCAACGCCAGTGCTTGTTAAATCTGCTGCTCCCCTGTGATGTACTGATGCCACATCTGATCAGGTCCATGGTGATCACCTATCGGACAACAGCTTTCACCCCCTGGAAAAGGTCTCAAACGGGCCTCCAGACTGGTGAAAAAGCCACATAAGCCTGCTAAATGAAAAGTGGGGCAGACATAGAGAAGAAACTAGGTAAGTGTCTACCATCTTACCAGGGAGCAACTAATGGCGCCTACTGCCATCTTGCAGGTTGCTTGCTGCACAGTATGTTCACTCATGGCTGGACCACCCTCCTCACATGAGCTTGTACAGCAAGCTCAATCAAATAAAATGCTGTCTGAACAAAAGTTATTCTCCTGTTCATCATCTGGTAACCCCAAACATGCAGCAGAGGCACTACAGACAAAAGCTGAGGGAATGTGACGATTGTATTCAATGCTCTATCTATCCATTGCTCAGGCCACTGTCAATCTAAAATGCTGCACCTTCCCCCCTCACTCCCAGCTTGCCGCACCCTCCCCTGGAAGAAGGCCTATGGAGGGGCACCCTGACAGGAGGGAAAAGTGAAACAAAGATGAAGACCAGAGTGAAGAGTGATGCAGAAATACAGATACGACCAGGTATGCACCCATCACCTCCACAGGAAGAAACTAAAGGTTCCCTCGCCGTCATGCATGTTCCAGGAGGTCCAGCCTAAAATATACTGCTCTATTAAGTCAGACCTTTTTCTCTTAACACCTAAAGAAACAACATATGCTCACCCAACATTAAACAAGACCCATCTGAGATCAAATTGGAAACTGGGATTTGGGGGTTGTTCGGGCTGAGGATGGGGCTGGGCAAGCTTGGAAATGTTGGCTGCAGGTAGAGCCCCTCGATTAGAAACAGATATTCACCCTCCCATGTAAAGGTTGCATCATCCCATGCAATGTTGCTGCTTCACCTGCCCAGATTTTCACCACGTGGTAAACAGGGCAATAAAAGAAATAGAGAGGAGACACCTCAGGACCCTAGATATTGACAGGTCTTGATGACAATCAGTAACCCTCTGTCAGCACATTTTGGACAGTTATGTGTCTTGAGAGGCCAGAGGGTGCCCTGATGGATGATTTCACACCGTTCCCTAGGAGACACTGTGAGATATGAGAGATCTGCCCAAGTTCTCTGAAAAGGGACAATAAATTCCAAATTAAAGTGAATAAAAACGTGTACAAAACAGCGAGAGTCAGTCTAATTACTGAAATGTATGCTGTATTTTAAGGTATTGTAACAAAAGTCACATCTCTACTTAGTGCAATTTATATGTGACCTAGCTATGGTCCATGTCTTGATTGTATTGGTTACAGGTAATGCTGATCAGAGACTGTTTCAAAGCATTTGTCCAGTGAGAGGAAGTGTGGAAGCATGCTTTGCTCAAAGATATCACAGTTACTAGGGGCAGGTGATAAATTCCGCTCCGCCGGCAGAGTTCACAGTGTTTTTTCCATTCTACATTATGCTTCAAACTCCAGATTTGTCTTTCATGGAACATTTAGGCTTCACTTTATTTTCTCAGAAAACTGCCTCACTAAGTGGACTGATTTGTTACTGTTCACTGAGGACTTCCAAAGACTTTTGTGATTCCTTCTTAGACCTGGTACTTTCACTCTCCCTAAAACACCATAACATCTTTGTAGCAGGTGACTTTAATATATGGGCTGACACCTCTCTGAGCCTTGCAGAAGAGATGTTCATTGCCAGCATAGCTACTTTGGGTTTGGGCTTCTTGCCACCATGCCCAAAGCATATTAAGGGCCATACAATAGATTTGATCTTTTCGGACAGAAATCTTAAAGAGGACAAAGATGCCATCCCTTAAGTCTGGTTAGATCATCGGCTGGTTGCTTACTGGCTCTGTGTGCTATGTGTTTGTCGCAAACATTAGACACATGCTTGTTCACCAGAAAAGAATCAGAAGTTGCGTCTGTGGGACAAACTATCTATCCTGGACTTAATACAGTGACTAAAACAGTACAAACCTATTGTGAAATCGGATTTGGCAGAGGCAGGCTACTTAGGTAATATGACTTGGTTTAAGGATGTGCTTGATGATACTCTGCCATATATAGTGGTCAAGAAAACAATAATTATTATGGCAGCCCCCTCCTACTCATCGCCCTCTAAAGAGGCCAAACTAGGCTGCATGAAACTGGTAAGACGTTGGAGGGTGGACTATTACAGCTCTCCGAGGGACAAACTGAAAGAGGCATTGAGGGAATTTAAAAAGCATGCTAAATCAACCTTCTGTATGGCCAAAGTTATGGACATGGGAAGCTTCTCAAAATAAATGTTTTCTGCTGTTCAAAAATTCTAAACCCCAAAGTGCCTTGGGAATTAAAAGGATAACTATCGGGAACTTGCAAATAGGATGTTGGATTTTTTATGTTAAAACCACTAGACATGGTAAACACAGTAGAGGAGACAGTTGTTCGTCCTGGGCTTGAAGGAACATCTCCAAGGCAGGTTAAGCAGTGCTCTAAAAATTATCTTGAAACATAGGAGCTGTTAAACCAAAAGGAGGGTCACTTCCATCGATGTGGGTGCTAAAAAGTCACCCATACATCGATATGCGAGGTAGAGAGGAGATTGGAAAGAGGGAAAGGCTGAACCTAGGTCTAGGACCCACTTTGCAGGGGGGAGAACAAGTCTTGTCTCTTGTTGCCCTCACATACCCGAAGGATGTCATGCTTCATCATTGGGCGTTAGATCCTCGTCGGGCCGGCGCTGCAATGCCACACGGGTCCCCCAAAGAATCACTTTAGAAAATATATTTTTAAGAGAACAGCGTTAGATGAATGCAGATGTGTGGAGTGGGTACTATGTGCACAGTGAAGGTGTGTGTGAACAATAAAAATGGCTAAGGGATTCCAGAGGGAAGAAATCTTTTATTGTGTTGGTCCCCTTGCCATGCTAAAAAACACAAAAGGTTGTGCGTTATGCCTATGGGCAATAAGGTACCCCTGGTAACTAAAACCGTCAGGTCCACATGTTTCGCACCTAGACGGTCATAATGATCCTTGGTGCTTCCCCAGGACCAGTAATAAATAGTGAAGTGTAATGTGCAAGTGTTACAGGGACACTAACCCTCAGTGTGAAAGGAGCGGGCTCGTGCTGTGAATAACTACAGCTTAGCTACAACTAGTCAGTTTATCTGCTCCTCGATGTGACTTAAGAATCACATGGAGAATTACTCCATGGGTTTGGGCATCGGTCAACTCGTATCTTCATAGGAGTTTTTCGTAGTGTTTTGCCTCTCAGCACCTACCTGACCCGACTCCAGCCTGTAGTATAAATAGGAGCCGGTACCATCTGTTAATTTTAGGGCTCTCACACTAGATTTGAAGTCTGGATCCCCATTAGATCCTCTATCACCTGTCTTATGGAAAACAGCCCCAGAGGTCCTTGGTCCACCACTGCTGGACATATGTAATAATTCACTTAATAGTGGGATTGTTCCAGTGGAGTGGAAAAGGGCCTTGGTGGTGTCGCTTCTAAAAAAAACTACAACGGACCCTGATATAGTTAATTTGTCGCTCCACTCCGGATCTGTCCCCCGTCTGTGGAAAAAGGGTATAGTCAAACCTCTTATGAAAAAGGCCAACAAATCCCCGTCGGACCTGACCAATCTTCGTCCGATCTCACTCCTCCCGGCTCTAGGAAAAATAACCGAACAGATTGTCTACAGAGAACTTAAATGTTACCTGGAAACTCATAATATACTCCATCCACAACAATCGTGTTTCCGCCCCAAACACTCGACTGAAACAGCTCTGATCGAACTGTCAGATACAATCAAGATGCTACAAGATCAGAGGAAGAATGCTATTCTCATTCTTCTCGATCTTACGGTGGCATTCGACACCATCTCCTACTCCCTTCTGGTCAGCAGACTGATGGACATAGGGATTTCGGAAACCGCCCTATCCTGGATAAAATCATTTCTTACTGACAGGTCCCAAACGGTCACGCTTGGCCCTTTCCACTCCAAAGAAAAGAAGGTTTCCTCCGGGGTACCTCAGGGGTCCATCCTGAGTCCCCTTCTTTTTAATATCTACCTCATCCCACTCCTATCCCTGATTGAATCATTCGGCATACCGGTAACATCGTATGCCGATGATACACAACTCATTGTACCCCTAGAGGATAATTCAACCAAGGCCGAGCTCAACCTCAAAAACTGTTTGACAGCGGTTTTCAAATTAATGGACTCTAACCATCTCAAGTGTAACTCCAGCAAAACGGAGATCCTCCCTATCGGAAAGAACACCTCCTTCTGCCCAGCCCTCTGGTGGCCGGATGACTCAGAGGCACCTCCCCAAACTGTAACAACAGCGAGGAATCTCGGCGTCCTATTCGATTCTGACCTTTCATTCAACCAGCATGCCAGGACCGTAGCCGGCCGTTGCTTTGGAATAATAAAATCGCTAAAAAAGTTCTTCGACTTCCTTCCACTTGACGCCAGAAAAACAGTAACAGTAGCCCTCATAATTTCACGCTTGGATTACTGTAACGGTCTCCTTGCGGGGGCAAAAAAAGCTACTCTGACCAAGCTTCAAAGTGTTCTTCATACAGCCGCCCGACTGGTCTTAAAACTACCCCGGAAATCATCTATCTCTGCAGCCCTAAAATCCCTGCATTGGCTCCCCCTCCATAAAAGAATACTTTTTAAGATACTGATTGTTGCCTTTCGAGCTTTTAACAAATCAGGCCCAAAATACCTCACCAGATGCTTTCCCCACTATAACCCCAGTCGATCCCTCCGTTCTTCCCAGGATAACCTCATCCTCACTGCCAGGTACAACTTAAAGACCAGGGGCCCGATGTAGGTAAATCTACATTTACCACTTCATAAATACCGAATCATACCGAATAGGTATTTATGAAGTGGTAAATTAGAGGGGGAGGGGGGTGTAGGTATTTCAGATTCGGTAAATACAGAATCTGTAAGATTCGGTATTTACCGATTCTGTAAATACCAATTCGGTATCCCCCATTGCTTCCTATGGGCCTTGAAGTCCATAGGAATCAATGGGCATTACCGAATCGGTAATTACCGATTCGGTAATTACCGATTTGTGCAAGGGTGCAGGGGGTGTCACTTTGACACCCTCCAGCACCCCAAAAAAAGGCATGTGAGCCATGTGGCACACAGACATGCCCTAAGGGCATGTCTGTCTGTCACATGGCATAGGTGTGCATGCACACATGTGCATGCACACCTGGATTCGGTATTTTAACACCCAATTGGATTGGGTGTTAAAATACCGAATCTGAAGGGCCTGTGGGACTTGGGGCCCGATGTAGGTACCAAATACCGGTCGGGAACGGCCGATTTCGGCCGTTTCCGACCGGTATTTGGCCTACTGAGATGTAGGGGACCTTTTTTTGTCCGATTCGGTATTTTACCAATTCGGTAAAATTACCGAATCTGAAAAATACCGAATCGGTAAGTTTACCGATTTTTAAAATTCGGGATGTAGGTGGGACTACTTTCAGTCCCACAGGCCCTTCAGATTCGGTATTTTAACACCCAATCCAATTGGGTGTTAAAATACCGAATCCAGGTGTGCATGCACATGTGTGCATGCACACCTATGCCATGTGACACACAGACATGCCCTACGGGGATGTCTGTGTGTCACATGGCACACAAGCCAGTATTGGGGGTGCTAGAGGGTGTCAAAGTGACACCCCCTGCACCCTTGCAGAAATCGGTAATTACCGAATCGGTAAATACCGATTCGGTAATGCCCATTGGTTCCTATGGGCTTCAATGCCCATAGGAATTAATGGGCATTACCGATTCGGTATTTACCGAATCGGTAAATACCGATTCCTTCCGATTCGGTAATTTTTAAAATAATATTACCTACATCTTCCCTTCTCTTTTTTACCACTTCTTAAATACCGATTCGGTATGAATCGGTATTTATGAAGTGGTAAAAAAGATTTACCTACATCGGGCCCTGAAAGTAGTCCCACCTACATCCCAAATTTAAAAAATCGGTAAAATTACCGATTCTGTATTTTTGCGATTCGGTAATTTTACCGAATCGGTAAAATACCGAATCGGACAAAAAAAGGTCCCCTACAGATCAGTAGGCCAAATACCGGTTGGAAACTGCCGAAATCGGCAGTTTCCGACCGGTATTTGGTACCTACATCAGGCCCCAAGGGTGGTAAAACCTTAAGCTGCCTTGCCACTAAAGCCTGGAACAACTTGCCCAAAAATCTGAGACAACAAACTCACGAAAAACCTTTCAGAAAACTTCTAAAGACATGGATTTTTAATCTCTCTGACGACTACACTAAAGCAGCCATCTAAACTCATACCGTCACCATGACTGACCTACCAGAAATTTCAGCGCCAAGATGCTCCCTCTGGAGCGAACGTCGCGCTTTAGAAATACCCCCACAAATATCACAAAAATATCACAAATATATCGTCAAACTGCTGCCCCATTTCCCTCCTGCCCTTTGCTGGAAAACTCATGGAAAACATGTCAACCTTTTATTATCTGACTAGTTGCTTAAAAACAACCTACTTGATACATCTCAGTCTGGTTTGTCCCGTTTCACAGCACATGACAGTCCTTGTAACAGTGGTAGATGGCCTACGAATGCTCGCGGACCAAGCTCAATGAGATGTGCTATTATACCTGTCTGCAGCATTTACTACGGAGTCTAATTACATTTTACTTACTAGGCTGAAGGAGATTGACATAACAGGAAAGGCACTTGAATTTGGTAGATGTAATGTAATGCAAACAAATATTTGTACCGCACGGCTATCGCTCCAAGGAGCATCTAGGCGCAACCACCAGGAAGGTGAAAACACTGGTCAAGGTGCTATTAGTAATTGCGCCACTCCTTTATACTAGTGCTCTAGCACAGGTGTCAGGAAGCTTAAAGATCCAGGTTTTTAGTGCCTTTCGGAATTCTAGTTCCCGCTCGATTGCTCGGAGGTGAGGGGGGAGTTTATTCCATGCCTTTGCCCCTAGTACTGGCAAAGATTTGCCCCCCCTTGAACTTAGTCTGAACATGGGAACAGACAGCAGGTTGGCATTGGAGGAGCGCAAATTACGCCCAGGGTGGTAGCGGAAGAGCCTCCCTTGTAGGTACTTAGGTCCCTAAGAATGGAAGGCTCTGAAAGTAATAACTAGGATCTTAAAAAGGATCCTTTTGATAATTGGTAACCAGTGCAGGTTGTTTAAAGCAGCAGATGCAGAGGATTTCTTTGGCAATTTCAACACCAGCCTAGCTGCTGCGTGTTGCACCATCTGGAGTTTGTGCGTAACTACTTTAGTGGTCCCCTCATATAGGCTGTTGCAATAATCTAGTCTTGATGTCACGAGAGCGATCGTTACCATTTTCCTAGCAGCCAGGGGGATCAGGTCGAAAAATTTCCTTAGTCCCTTGATGACATTGAAACAGGTCCCTGCTACTGCCAGAGCCTGTTGTTTGAAAGACAGTAGTGAGTCGAATTTGATGCCTAAATTACGTGCCACATTGGTGGTATGAGGGGTTACCTCTGCGTTAGCCGGCCACAGATGTTTAGAGACAAAGTCATTATGAGCGCCCATTGGAATGATTTCTGTTTTGCCCGTATTACATTTTAGATGGTTCTTCCCCATCCAATTGAATGTAGCCGTTAGGCAGCTTTTCAGATTATCTTCCCAGTCCAGAGTGTCTTTATCAAGGACTAGGATCAGTTGAGTATCGTCCGCGTATGCTACCACATCAATACCAAAGGACGATATCAGCCTAATCAGAGGGGTAGTATACACATTGAAGAGTGTCGGGCTTAGACTAGACCCTTGCGGTACACCAGTCGTAAGTGTTTTTTCCTTCGAACAGAAATCACCCAGCTTGACCACCTGTCTCCTGCCACTTAGAAAGTTCTTAATCCAGTCCAGGGCGTTTCCAGTTATGCCAGATGTTACTAGCCGGTCAGTCAGGATGGTATGTGAGACCGTGTCGAAGGCTGCCGACAGGTCTAAAAGGATCAGGACAGCCTTCTTACCCTGGTCCAGAGCCATACGAATGGTATCGGTGGTGAACAGGAGAGCCGATTCAGTAGAGTGCTGTGCTCTAAAACCTGATTGGTTGGGGTGCCAGGCCTGGTTGTCTTCAATGAATGGCAAGCAGTTTCCTACCACCCCATTCATCTGAGTTTAAATATTTGAGTCAAGGAGTGCCGCAGTGATCAGCTTTAAGTCTGACAGTTTTTTATTACATACATCCGCCCACTGGTGGAACAAAAAAATATTTTGGTCTCAATGTGATGAATTATACAGATGACACCCAGCTGATCATCGTACTGAATCAAGTGGCTGAAAACCCACCTGAACTATTTCACCAGTGTATGGATGTGGTATCAGAGTGGTTATATTAAAACTCACGCAGCTTCAGCTTAGATTAAATTGAAGTGCTGTGGATGAGACATCCCCTTATACCTGATCTTATTCCACCAGACTTTTGGCCCAATTCCTGGACCTCATCTCCATCACCTGATTTTTTTGGGGGAAACCTAAGGATGCACTTGGACTCGGCTCTCTTTGAAGGATCAGATTAATCACATTTGATCCACTTGGTACTTCCTTTTAAAACAGCTGTGGAAGATCCCAACTCTCCTGGCCTATCAGTTTATCGGGTGGTAATCCAAACAACAGTCTGAGTTACCTGGACTATTGTAACTCCTCTTCTTAGACCTTGATGCTGGGCCTTTGAAGAAACTACAAAAAATACAGAACGTGTCTACCTAGTTAGCACTTGTTCGACCACGTTCTTCTTCTTCTACCGATTTAGAAAAGGGGGTGGTGATGAACAGAGTGTCTGAGTTAAACAGACCACTCTTACCCAGTCCAAAGATCAGGGCTTGATCCATCACCGTTATTTATCTCACTGCCCCATCCCAGCTCAGAACCTGGCTATATGCAAATCAGTGTGTCCCTGGCCCAGTGCATCATGGGAACAGGGCAGACTAAACTACCAAGCCAATTCTTCACCAGAAAGGAGACAAGCTACCGGGGACCGGTTTCTGGCATTTCAGCCGTCTTCGGCCCGGCTTGCTTGAATCCTGATGGAGCAGTGAGAAAGGGACTCATGTCTGAGTATACCCTGCCACACCTATAGTGGCCAAAAACGATTTAGAAAAGGGGGTGGTGATGAACAGAGTGTCTGAGTTAAACAGACCACTCTTACCCAGTCCAAAGATCAGGGCTTGATCCATCACCGTTATTTATCTCACTGCCCCATCCCAGCTCAGAACCTGGCTATATGCAAATCAGTCTGTCCCTGGCCCAGTGCATCATGGGAACAGGGCAGACTAAACTACCAAGCCAATTCTTCACCAGAAAGGAGACAAGCTACCGGGGACCGGTTTCTGGCATTTCAGCCTTCTTCGGCCCGGCTTGCTTGAATCCTGATGGAGCAGTGAGAAAGGGACTCATGTCTGAGTATACCCTGCCACACCTATAGTGGCCAAAAACGATTTAGAAAAGGGAGTGGTGATGAACAGAGTGTCTGAGTTAAACAGACCACTCTTACCCAGTCCAAAGATCAGGGCTTGATCCATCACCGTTATTTATCTCACTGCCCCATCCCAGCTCAGAACCTGGCTATATGCAAATCAGTCTGTCCCTGGCCCAGTGCATCATGGGAACAGGGCAGACCAAACTACCAAGCCAATTCTTCACCAGAAAGGAGACAAGCTACCGGGGACCGGTTTCTGGCATTTCAGCCTTCTTCGGCCCGGCTTGCTTGAATCCTGATGGAGCAGTGAGAAAGGGACTCATGTCTGAGTATACCCTGCCACACCTATAGTGGCCAAAAACGATTTAGAAAAGGGGGTGGTGATGAACAGAGTGTCTGAGTTAAACAGACCACTCTTACCCAGTCCAAAGATCAGGGCTTGATCCATCACCGTTATTTATCTCACTGCCCCATCCCAGCTCAGAACCTGGCTATATGCAAATCAGTCTGTCCCTGGCCCAGTGCATCATGGGAACAGGGCAGACTAAACTACCAAGCCAATTCTTCACCAGAAAGGAGACAAGCTACCGGGGACCGGTTTCTGGCATTTCAGCCTTCTTCGGCCCGGCTTGCTTGAATCCTGATGGAGCAGTTAGAAAGGGACTCATGTCTGAGTATACCCTGCCACACCTATAGTGGCCAAAAACGATTTAGAAAAGGGGGTGGTGATGAACAGAGTGTCTGAGTTAAACAGACCACTCTTACCCAGTCCAAAGATCAGGGCTTGATCCATCACCGTTATTTATCTCACTGCCCCATCCCAGCTCAGAACCTGGCTATATGCAAATCAGTCTGTCCCTGGCCCAGTGCATCATGGGAACAGGGCAGACCAAACTCCCAAGCCAATTCTTCACCAGAAAGGAGACAAGCTACCGGGGACCGGTTTCTGGCATTTCAGCCTTCTTCGGCCCGGCTTGCTTGAATCCTGATGGAGCAGTGAGAAAGGGACTCATGTCTGAGTATACCCTGCCACACCTATAGTGGCCAAAAACGATTTAGAAAAGGGGGTGGTGATGAACAGAGTGTCTGAGTTAAACAGACCACTCTTACCCAGTCCAAAGATCAGGGCTTGATCCATCACCGTTATTTATCTCACTGCCCCATCCCAGCTCAGAACCTGGCTATATGCAAATCAGTCTGTCCCTGGCCCAGTGCATCATGGGAACAGGGCAGACTAAACTACCAAGCCAATTCTTCACCAGAAAGGAGACAAGCTACCGGGGACCGGTTTCTGGCATTTCAGCCTTCTTCGGCCCGGCTTGCTTGAATCCTGATGGAGCAGTGAGAAAGGGACTCATGTCTGAGTATACCCTGCCACACCTATAGTGGCCAAAAACGATTTAGAAAAGGGGGTGGTGATGAACAGAGTGTCTGAGTTAAACAGACCACTCTTACCCAGTCCAAAGATCAGGGCTTGATCCATCACCGTTATTTATCTCACTGCCCCATCCCAGCTCAGAACCTGGCTATATGCAAATCAGTCTGTCCCTGGCCCAGTGCATCATGGGAACAGGGCAGACTAAACTACCAAGCCAATTCTTCACCAGAAAGGAGACAAGCTACCGGGGACCGGTTTCTGGCATTTCAGCCTTCTTCGGCCCGGCTTGCTTGAATCCTGATGGAGCAGTGAGAAAGGGACTCATGTCTGAGTATACCCTGCCACACCTATAGTGGCCAAAAACGATTTAGAAAAGGGGGTGGTGATGAACAGAGTGTCTGAGTTAAACAGACCACTCTTACCCAGTCCAAAGATCAGGGCTTGATCCATCACCGTTATTTATCTCACTGCCCCATCCCAGCTCAGAACCTGGCTATATGCAAATCAGTCTGTCCCTGGCCCAGTGCATCATGGGAACAGGGCAGACTAAACTACCAAGCCAATTCTTCACCAGAAAGGAGACAAGCTACCGGGGACCGGTTTCTGGCATTTCAGCCTTCTTCGGCCCGGCTTGCTTGAATCCTGATGGAGCAGTGAGAAAGGGACTCATGTCTGAGTATACCCTGCCACACCTATAGTGGCCAAAAACGATTTAGAAAAGGGGGTGGTGATGAACAGAGTGTCTGAGTTAAACAGACCACTCTTACCCAGTCCAAAGATCAGGGCTTGATCCATCACCGTTACTTCTTCTTCTACCAACACACTCAATGCTCTTCATTGGCTGCCAGTGGGCAGACAGTTGGTGTTTAATTTGCTCTTTGTAGTCTATAAGGCTTTCCACCTTAGTGGTCCTGATAATTTGGTGGAGATGTTCCAGCAATAGATTCCAGCTTGCAATTTACAATTAGTTCGCGCTAATCTGCTGGTAGTTCCTTGTTACAATCGTGTTCACATGGGGTTGGCGTGGGGGGGGGGCAAATCCTTTGCAGAGACTCAGGCCTGCAAACTTCCTAATAAAACTCACTGTGTAAAACGAGGGACCCGGGGGGGGGCAAAGGAGAGGGGTGGGACCTTAAGTCCAATTACCTCTGCAGCTCAAAGTGATTCTGAGGGGGTGTGGCTATCAAGGTAGAGGGCAGGGCTTTCGGCAAGTCACTGCCCATGAGCCACAGTAATCCCTGACCTCGAAACCCCCAAAAAACACAATCTGAAGTTTCAAAGGTTGTCGCTGATATCTTGTGGAGGCTGTAAAACCTTGATGGACATCAGCTGTGCTAGCCTTTAATACAATGTGAGTTGGGAACGCTCGCTGCAGAAGTTTCCCACTCATATTGTCTTCCACTGTGTGATTTCAGCTCCTCACCAGGTAACCGAGTGAAATGAGACGAAATCGTGTGACACATGGTGGCGCCTTGTGAGTTGACAGGTCCGGTGACTGTATCGAAGCGTTGGAATAAGCTCCCAGTGCCTTTATAGCTCGCATCCACACTTCTTAAATTCAGAGATACCCTAAAAATCTGGCTTTTCAAAAATGAGTTGGCTCTACAATATTGCTTAGGACTCTCTAATATTACCCCGCTGTAGTCTAAATCTACCAGTTTTCTCCCTCTCTGTTACTCTCTCTACTCTGCTTGCATTCTTAGCACCAGGACATCCTATGGGGTAGCAGTCGTGCTTTATAAAATTGTTAACATAACAGAAGCACATGAGCAAGAAAGCAACTTGAAGCATGAGCGGCAGAGAGGTTGGCAAAGGGTGAAGCACACAGGAGTTTGCAGCAACACGAGGGCAATAGCAACACAGAGCACAAGGTGGGTATTTGCCAGGGAGGGAGAAGCAGATGAGGGAAAGACCTGGAAAACACACGGTGGTTTTAGGCAAAAGAACAAAGTAGGTCCCTAATAGTGAGCAATGGAAGGATGGAAGTCAGCCAATCAGAGGATAGTAAAGAGAATATGCTACAGGAGAGGGACTGTGGCAGCGGTACTCCAAAAATAATTTTAAACCAGCATCACCACTTCCCTGAAATGTCCAGTCACACATTCATTCATCAGTGGGGCCCATAACACTGCACACTTTTCTCTGATCACTTTAGCTCTACTTCAGGGGTTGGTGAAACATAAAGGAGTAATGCTGTAACATTGGCGGAGTGTCTAAACCTATTTCAACTATTTATTATTTACACCTGCAGTTTTAAACGATTTACCATGGTTTCTCAACAAATGTCAATTTATTCAGACACACCACCATAACGGTGATGGATCAGCTAGTAAGAAAAATAGGCGTTGGAAAATACAAGACCAGCTTTAATTTTCCATTTATCTAATTTTTATTAAAAGTACAACTTTTAGCATGTCTGACATTTTGGCATTTAATAATTCGTTATTCAAGAAAAATCTTAAAACTTTATTTCAAAAGTGATCATTTATTTTAAAGCTCGGAAAATAGACATTTATTTCAAAGTTCAGTGGAAAAGTTTAGCAAAGAACAGATAGTTCCAGGTTCATTCTCTCCTAGCATCCCTAACTAACGCCCTCATCTTATCCTTCATTCCTGCAAAGAAAACAAAAAATAAAGCAAAGGGTCTTACATCCAGAAATCGATCTGCAACCCGACAGCACTTCGGGATGAAATCGAAAGGAGCGATAGTTCGAAGCAAAGTCAGGGGTTTTTATACACTAATTTCCTAACTTAATCTATCTAAAAAGTATCTAACATCACCAATTCGGGTTCTGATTGGACAAATTTGAGGTGGGTGAGCATATCCTCACCATTACAGCATCATATTCACAGTGAAGCAGCAAATTAATAAAAGAGTATTGTTTAGGAAAGTCTTTGGCCTAGTCACGTCCTCGACTGGCAACCCTGCCGTTCCTTCCCACGTCCAGAACACTCGAATGTCCATGTGTTGGCAACAATCCTGACTTCTAGGGCACAGTAGCCTTGAACTTCCCATCCGAGCACATGCAGCTCACTCTTACTTGCAGGCTTTGGGCGCACATGCGCAGTCCAGCAATCGCTCGCAATTTACCAGAGCAGCCATGTTTTTACTAGGCCTCAGAGGCCACTTTTGGAACTATCGTAGAAACAAACACAAATTCATGTTAAATATGGAACTAAAGCCCTTCTGTTTACCTCCCACCGTACTAATGTTTCCCCATTAGATATTACCTAGCAGATAAGCCACATAAATGTGTTTTATACTTACATATCCGACGACTTTCTAGCGCAAAAACGTGTACAATAAGCATATTCACGCTGCGTTTGTTTATATTTAAGCTGTTCACATCTCAATAACGGGACAAATTAGTTAATTATATAGCTTCATGCAAGCAAAATTAGTATTCCCACGTGTGCATATGTGTGCAACTTATACTATTGTTGATTATTTCATCATAACACACCATTAGTAAATGTTAACGTTATGGAACATTGACTTCAGGAGGGGTACACAAAATTTTGTTTTAACACCTCGCTCTATCAGGACAAACACGAGATTGATTAGCTGGGGCAAGGAAAACCATTCAATAAGAAGCAAGCAAATGAGAGTGACACTAAAGTCAACCAATGGTAAGCAGTGGGTGGGCTGTTATCCCCTGTAAGTTCTTGGTAAAGCCACAATAGTTTTTTTTGCAACCAGACAGCTTGTGATGTCGGTTAGACTTGACCTAAAAGTTCCCGTAGTGCACACAGCTCCTTTGCTCTGTAGTTCTAAACAGGTAGTGACGTGGGTCCTGATGCCCTGCTCCAAATCAAGGGGCAGATTTATGACGCCGTTGCGCCTCTTTGCGCCGCAATTGCGTCACGTTGTAAAGCACTGCGCCATAAGGAAGCGTTCCTGCGCAGGGGGGGGGGCGTTCCTGTGCAGGAACGCCTCCTGAAGTGGCTGAGTGAAATCTATGAGATTTCACTCAGTCACTTTCAGGGCAATGCTGCGTCAAAACCCTGCGCCTGCTTGAATCAGGCGTAGGTCTTGACGCAGCATTGTGCAGATGGTGTACCCCCGAGCCTTGCTGGAGCTGCGTCGCGCTTGCGACGCAACTCCAGCAATGCGCCACATTTCCGGCACAGATGCGTGACGCATCTGTGCCGTTTTTGCACCATGGTGCGCCGCATTATAAATGCGGCGCACCATGGGTGGCGGAGCTGTGGCGCACTGTGGCGCACGTTAACTGGCGCATCCCTGGGGATGCGCCAGTTAACATAAATCTGCCCCCAAGTTTCCATACTGTGCTTTCAAGTTCAGTCACACTTATTTGGTGTTTTTTACTCCCCGATAAGATCATCGCTGTAATGACAGAGATTGGACGCGGTGCATCAAACAGGCAAGTCATGCATGTTGGACGAGCGCATCCATCCAGAGGGCCTTTGAGCCAAAGAAATGAACCCATTACATCAAAGGGAATGACTGCTTCCTGCTCCTTACCGCGTCACGTGCATCTCGAGACAGCAGGGAGGAATCCTTGGCTAAAGGGATCAGGTGGGCAATCATCGTGGTTACATTAGGCTCCAGGGCTTGAAGTGGGTTGAAAAAACTGGGGGGTCTCTCAAAGGGGCGTGGCAGTGTAATTAGGGGTGTGGCTTTAAAACACTCTCACTAAAAATATGTGCTTAGCATAGTGTGCCGCCCTACTTGTTTTTTGCTGTTTTGCTCATGGCATCCAGACATGTGATACAACAAGTAACATCATATCTACAACAAGTAAGGACTATTGGCTTTGTCAATGGTTGTTCGTTGCAGAAGATAAATAAGCAGCAACTATGGCTTGTATATAATATTGACAAAGCCTCCACTTAAAGCCCTGGTGACCCTACCACAATGTTGCTGCTTTTGCGTTTCAGAAAGAAAAAGGAAATACAGAAAGAAAATTACTCCCTTGAAGGATTTCCCTTCTTCTACAACGCTCACCCGGCATGACGTCATGCCGTATCTTCTCCACTAGTGAGAAGTGAGCAGTGTGGGCAGTGCACATCGATCTGCCTGCTGTCTCGAAACGGGTCTCTATCCGGCTTTGTTTTGCATCCTGGCACTTTTTTCTGGACAGCAAACTGCTGTCACTTCAGTCTGGGGGAAAAAACGGACGCCTGTGTCAGAGCTCAAAACAGAGCCCGATAGAGACCCGTTTCGAGGCCCCCTGAAAAAAACTGCCGGTGCTCAGACCCCTTGAGACCCGGCCCACTTAAAGCCCTGTTAGGCTCTCTGTGCTCGGCCATTGGATTTCATATTAATGCAGAATAACAAGAGTTCTAGTTCCCCTTAAATCTTTGAAAGGGAAGGACATCTCCTGTCTGTTTATTAAGTTACCCCCGAAACGAAGGGCGCTTCATTGTGCGCGTAGAAAAGTAAAATATAAAAAGACATTTTCACGAAAAGCTTGTATCAGTTTGATTAGTGGGGTGGATAATTCTGATACACATCATATCACATCCATATCTATCTCACATCCACTTCGGACCGGTGGGTATTGATCTCTGCTAGATAACAAAGAGAACTGATAGATTTCTAATATGGAAATGTTAGGTGCGTGGTATGCCCAAGATCACACAGTGCTGTCAAGGATGGTGGACTGCACATGGCACATGATCAGAATCTAGGCCGATGACATTGAACACCAGACAGGACCAATCCCTAATAAGTCTGGAAGAATATTTCACAGCAAAGGACGACTCTGGCTTCCATCCTTCTGAGGACAAGTGAATGACTAGCTGAATTGTCTGGGCACTAAAATGTAAACCTAAAACATATATGTAACTGTCCCAAAAGCACTGCAAAATGTGCCTAAGAAATCAAATATACAAAGAATCATAAACAAGGAGGTGTTTCAGAGGACTGGTGATTGTGGATCCTTTTCACCGAGAGGAGCCGGGTTCTCTTGTGCATCAGGCGAGGCCCTGATGGGTGTCCACTCTGTCCCTGTGCTGTCTGCTGTTTGCAAACAGCCCCTTCATGGTCTCCATCTTCACACTGTCAGGAGGCCTCTTATTCTTTTTTTCCATCCCTTGCTAGTCTGCTGAGGGGACAGTGTAAAAGCTTTGCTGAACTGCTGGAAGGTAACTTCGTCCACACTGCCCTGATCGCTTCCTCTGGCCAGTCTCAATTAGATCTGTGGGGCACAGGTTTCTCAATTGAAAATGAGAAATGGACTTTGGTTTGTGTGGCACAGAAGGTTGAATGATTTATTGAGTGGCATCCACCCTTCAGGGTGTCACACTTCTCACCATGTTGCTTCTTCAAGTAACTAAGGCTCGCCAGCATTTAGCATTGCCCCTTACCCCACCTTCAATCCTGCCACGTATCACCTGCACTCAGTCGTCTTCATGCCTCATCCTATCACAAATAGCATCAGGTGCATTCTTAGAACACTAATTCACCTGAGGGATATCCAAGCTCTCATTGAGTCTATGATGCTCATTTTGTTGATCTCCGAAGAAGAAAGGCTGAGCAGATCCGCCATCATCTTAATCAGTGACCATGGGGCCGAAGATCCTTGTAGTAGGCGCATTAGTCCACTGAGCCATCCTCTCCATAGTCTCCCCCTGCCATGGCCGTGCTTGTAGTGACAGATTTGTGGCTTTTGGCCTCCTGCAGATTGTCTGAACCTTGAAACAATTCCTGGATCTGTCCGGCCTGCTCCATGGGAGGGATTAAAGGCTGCGGAAGGCAACGCTGGCCTGTATCCACTTCACGGGTCCCTGCACAAACAAGTGGTCACAGGATTGAATCCTCGTGTGGCCACTGTGCCCTTAATCCTTCTGAGGTTGATATAAATGAATGTCACTGACATAGGTGCCAATAAGTATCTGTAATGTATTTATTTATTTCACTTGTAAAATGCAGCTGCCACATAACAGGTATCATGGCACTGATTTAAATGGAAGGGAAGAAAAATTCAATACAGTTTGACAGTACTCAACAATATAGTACTGTCTAGGGAAGAGCTCTAAATTTTAGGGAGAAGCCATGTTTAAGACCCTTTCTGAAGTGTAGAAGGTCGGAAGAGAATCTCAGGGCGTCCGGAAGTTGATTCCATCAGTGCCACGAGACCACCTCGGCAGTGAGCTTGAGTGTACAATGTAGACAGATGAGTTACGGAATGGAGGGCTGGAAGCCGCACATCCTCTCCGCTAACTCTCAAGGCAAAAGTAAACTGCTCTATAAATAGTGCTTCTTAATAGCCCAGATTATGTTATATTGCGAGTGTGTAATATGGTATTGTGAATGGTTTCACAAGACTAACTTGAACTCCTGGTGCAATCTCTTAACTAGTTGAAATTATCATGGATAAAAAACTTTTGCAAACAATGTTTGCATTTCAAAGCACTGCAAGTGCAAAAACAGCCGGGGCAAAAGCGTTCAGGAGAGGCAGTGGCCTTAAACTGCCTCGCCTTTGTGTGTTATGCGCTGTGGACGTCGTTTAGTGGTAGTCAGGGGTCGCAGCAGTGACCTCTGGCTTGCTCTCTGCTACTCTTGGCACCTCCATTGCAACCCGTGACCTCAAAAGGGTCAAAACTTTTGTCTCCTGTTAGGCCAGGGGTAGCAAAGGAAGTGCCAGGAGTAGCAGGGAGCAAGCTAGAAGTCACAGCTGCGACCCCTGACTACCCCCAAAGGCCCATGTTTGTACCCCCCCCTCCCATTTTATTGTCACCCACTGCCCATTTAAAGGACAGGAGAAGCATTCCAGGGAATAAAAGACCAAGAAGGACATCTGTCGAGTTTTAAGACTGTTTATGATTAGCCATCTTTTGCGTGAGTGATGCTCAGTGCCACAATCTTTTTTGGTGTCCCCTCCCTCCAATGACCTCCGTGTCCCCAGATTCCCTCACTACCACCATCCAACATTGCTCCTTATCTCTCCATAGCCACTCTTGCAAATGCATTGAATTAGTTTCATAGTGCTACTCATACCAGTGTAAGGTGTCAGAGCACTTTACATCACACATAAACGTTACAGAGATAATGTATCATGCGTGTGTAAACATGTGTCCATGGGTGGACGAGCTTTCTCAGTTCTGATTCCCCAGCTGTGGAACAAGTTGCTGAGAGTTTGCGCAGGGAAGCCTCTCTCTCCTTCCATTTAGGAACAAAAACTAAAGACTTTTTTGTTCACAAAGGTTTTTAGACAAGATAAGCTCTGACCGAGTATGCACTGTGATAGGTAACTTCGGGTGCGGTTCTGTAATTCTACTCATAAGTGCTGAGACCGTTGGTGATTATGCGCTATACAAATTTCACTTACCATTACATAACATAACTTAAATCCTATAGGAAATGTTGCATAAACAATGAGGATTACAAGGTGTAGGAATCACGTAATCCATACCAGTACGCCGTATAAGAGTTTTGGTCTTAAGCTTTATTTAAACATACTGCAGTGGGTGCAGTTTGTTTTACTAACAAGAAAGTATTTCTATCCAAACCAACCCTTTTTTAGCAACACTAAGGTAATGAAAGACTGGGAAAAACATAACTTTCTAACCCATACTATGCAGTTTGCATGCATCTCTTTTATGACAGTTTATAGGAAACTGTGCTATATTAGGATTGTAATTAATGAACTGCAAGTAACACAAAGATTTCTGTGACAAAAACTGTTACCCACTGAGCTATCCACATAAATGCAGTTCTGCGATCAGCACGTTCTTTGCAGTTTTCATATGAATCCTATGCACAGCCTTTTGATGAGTCAAAACAGCCACTAAACAAAACTCCATCTATCTCCAACAGGAACATTAATCATCAGCGTTATCTTGACATTTTCATTGTTGCCTGAAAACTGCTGGACACACAAGAAAGGTCAATTGTAAAGCACCTACTGCAAAGTTATTTCCCATCTACGCGGGAACCTCAGCCAAATTCCAGAAGCGACTACAACGCATACAGAACGCCCCTGCACGCCTCATCCTCGACATCCCCTGCCACAGCCACATCAAAGCCCACCTGAAAGGCCTGCACAGGCTCCCCGCCAACAAGAGGATCACCTTCAAGCTCCTCACCCACGCTCACAAAGCACTCCACAACGCCAGACTAGCGTACCTCAACGAACGACTCAACTTCTACACCCTGAACCGCCAGCTTCGCTCGGCTGACTTCGTCCTCGCCACCGTCCCCCGCATCCGACGAACAACCGTTCGCTGCAGATCTTTCTCCTACCTCGCCGCCAAGACTTGGACCACCCTCCCCGTCCACCTATGAAACACCCAACACCTGCTGACCTTCAGGAGACTTCTCAATACCTGGCTGTTCGAGCAGTAGCAGTACCCCTGCAGCAACCACCAGCTCAAATTAAGCACTGGTTTAATGTGCTAACACATACAGTTCAATGCTGCCACTGGGATGGAGGAGGAAGGTTCCGCCCAAACAGCCAGTAGCATTTGGTGACAGATGAATACTTTGTTTGGCTGACCCAAGAAATGATTGACCCAGTCTCAAGCCAATGGATGAAAGTGAGAATTCGAAGAAAGCCAATGATAGAAAGGGGCCAACCCAAAGCCCCTTGTGTCTATTTTGTTAGCAATAGGTCAGTCTGTCAAACCCCAGACATAAAAATAGCTGATTGTAGGTGTAGAACACTAAAATAGCATGTTAAGCTGAAAATGTGAAGGTCGCAATCTTTGGACTGCTGTAAAAGAAAAACATGAAATATAAAACAGGATGGCATTTTTCATTTAAAACTATGTTGCAATGTATTCTAGCCCTAAACATTTGCTAAGGGGATTCTAAAATTACAGCTAGGTTGGTCGCCTCGCAGTCACAATCTAGCATTGGGGTTTGGGGTGAGCTACCCCCTCGCTGCAGGGGATGCAAGGGTCTCTGTCACTGCCCTGGACCCACCCTCTCATTAATCACGAGCACAAATGCTGAAATGCACCCTTACGGGAACGCTTTTGAACTTCTGAACCTGCCACCTCCTTCACCTCCATGACTGCAGAGATTCAGAGGGTGGCCCTGCTCTGGCTCCCAGCCAGCCCCTGTAATGAGATGTTTTCTTTGCATAGGCCAAGTGCCGGCGCATTCGTATGCAGTCACTTATCATGGCGTCTGCTCCGCGCGCACATCGGTGACCTTGTGGGAGGCCGCCGATGCCAGCAGAGGAGGCTTCCTTAATGTTCCTTCTATAATTGCTTTTCGAGTTAAGTTATGCACTGTATATATAATAACAGCCTTTGCATTCTGGAATGTAAACGCTTTCCTTACTCCTTCAGTGCTGCCTGGCTACAGATTAGAGCAATACATATGGGATCCCAAGGACTGATGTGCAAACTTCATGAAATGTGCAAGCTTCGGTGGCTTCCTATCCAGGCTGGGGTGCTATGGAGCTCACTGCACGAGCAATTAATACCCCAGGAGCTGCTGCTACACTATGGAAGGCCTTTAAGCATATTTTAATCTAGGATTGTTCTGATCAGTTGTTTTCATACAGTGCTCGGTTACCTACCTGTATGTAGCGCTGTGTGATGATGATGAGGGAGCCCACATACCTCCAGCTAACCCCACCTCACTACCCTCAGGATCCATCAGGGGCAGCCGCCACCAATCTAAAGTGGAGGGTCGCCCTGGGGGTGGGGGGTGGAGGGGGTGGGTTAAGGTAATACAAATTAATAAATTCTTACCTGCACTAACGCTGCCTCGCCGCTCCTTTCCAGCTCTCCCCCGACCTCCCGGTAGTCCACGGACCTCAGCACAGGCTCCCCACCCAATGCAGACACTGCTTTCATGCTAGCATGAGGGAAACGCCTGGATTGGTCTGATGCTCTCTGAGGTACAAGGAGCGTGTGGCTTTTTGCCAACCCGATTTTGCAACACAGCTGGGTTGGAGAAATAAAAGTATGCATGTCCGTTTGGCGGCCTAAGATGGCCGCCAAACTGACATGTGCTCGTTAGAGGGCCCAGTCAGTCACTGCTCCAGTCCTCTATTGCCAATCAGCTTTTTTCCTGGCTCGGGCAGGCTGGCGGCTACGGCACTCCATAGTTAGGGTGACCAGATCTTGAGAACCCAAAAACTGGACATTTTGGAAAAATAGAAGATGGACTACAATTTTTCATCCACGGAATGACGCAGAATGACAGCTCTCATCAACATAGGATCACAGAAGAGGCATTAAGAAAAAAAATATATATATTTCTACATCCAACATCATACCTAATACTTAAATAGTTTACTTACAAAAGCTGCTAACTAGCACAGCTTTAGAACACCCGAAAAGTGCCTCTCACTGTTTTCAGTCGCCCCCCCTCTAAAAACCGGGACATGAGACAAAATTGACGAAATCTGCCTGGACAGCTGGTGAAAAACCGGGACTCTCAGGGCAAATCTGGGATGGCTGGTCACCCTATCCATAGTGAAAAATAAAATGTCAATGAAATAATTTATTTGCCATTTTATTTTTCGCGTTTAGCATGACACAGCGGGTCGGGCGATGCTCCTCCACTGCCCTAATGAAGAAACCGCCGCTGAGATCAGAGCGTGGTGGCAAGGGTGATGCTTTATAAGGGCATGGGCAGCAGGAGTGTGAGGAAATCTAGAAGGTGCCAGTAACCACCACCTGTCCAGGCATGGCAGAATATTTCGCATTTCCTCCCCAGAATCCAGGCCTGGTTGTGCACCCTGAATCACCAAAGAGCTGACCCTGCCTTCTCCCAGGGCTGGAAATACACCCCACATGATCCTGTGCACTTCTCATCAGTCCAGGGTGCCGGGACACCCTCCACCTTTGCAGGACTGGCAGCACACCAGATCAGAAGGCAGTACATGCAGGACTTTAAGTGGGCCGGGTCCCACTGGTGCTGAGCACCCGTAGTTCTTAAAAGCAGGTGTCGAGCCGGGTCCCTAGCGGGCTCTCCAATTTTGCCATCCCCTCTGGAGGAAAAACAAACCTTAACTCTGCAGCAGTGCCACCCTTCACTGCCTTTGGGGATACTTGGAAGAGACTCGTTAAAGTTCTTTCACAGTCTCATCATTTCAGAACTGAAGGATTGTCATATTATATTCAACAAAGTCATAGATGTTGCTTATGCAACTAACAACCATTGACGATCGAATAGTTTTGGCTTGCTATAGGTGTAATGTTACTTGTTGTGTTATATATCTGGATGCAATGCCAGAAGCAGAAAAATACCAGTTGGGAGGCACACTATGCTAAGCACAGATTTTTTGCTTAAGTGTTTTAAGCCACGCCCTTAATTACATCCGCCAAGCCCCTTTGAGAGAACCCTCAGTTCTTTTTATCCCACTTAAAGCCCTGAGTACACGCCACATCAGCCCACGGCGGGCAGGTTACCCGACGTCAGCCCTCGCACCCCATATCAGTCCAGGGTTGGCTGTACACCCCACATCAGGACAGGACTGGCAGTGCACATTGCAAAACACCCGAGGTGTAGCAGCACACCACAACATTGCACAGGAGGCTGCGCACGCCACATCGTCCCAAAGCAGGCAGTGCACCCCACTTCAGGCCAAGACTGGCCTTACATCCAACATCAGTCCAGGCTTAGCAGTACACCCCACATCAGGCCTGGACTAGCAGTGCAGTCTACACCAACCTAGGGATGGCAGCACACCATACCAGCGCAGGGGAGGCTACACACGCCACATCAGCCCAGAGCTGGCAGTACACCCCACATCAGCGGTGCGCTCTGCACCAACCAGGGCTGGTCTAACACCCCACCAGTGCAGGAACACAGAAGTGCACTTAAATTTCACCTTCCTAACGACTCCACCACACAGGGGATGCCCCATCCCCTACTGAGCATGCGCTTCCCCCTGGAGTAGGAAGATGATAGACAATGGAAGCACTGCCTACACGTCTATCTCTCCCACACCACAAGGCCCATCTGGTTTTGTGGGTGCTTGGGCGATATAACATCGTTTCCTTCCTGCCCGTTGCCTCTGATATGCAGCAGGCAAAATGCGGCCAGGAGATAGGGCTGATTCTGCAGCACAAGTCCCCCATCTGAACAACTTCACTTGGTTATCCAAATAGCTTTGTCTTGGTGAAGTTTAACAAACACTTCGTTAATACTGCCTTGCAGCTGCTGCACCACCTACTGTACTCTTCAATGACGCAGAGCTGGAAACCCTCCCACTTGATTGCATTTTTACCCTCAGATAGAAAATGTGAATTGTTTGCAGAATCTGTTGTTAGGTACGCCTTTTCTATTTTGAAATAATAGTATGTGATACACAATTTGTTTTATTAGCATATACCACTTTAATATATGCCTACCAAGTATTTCCCTGAGTTTATGCAAATATATTCCCATCTGTTAGTAGTGTATATTCGCACTTACGTCGGATAAGCAGATATAATAAAACCAAAGGGTGCCAGGATGACAACATCCCTTCTTTTCCCGCTTAGGATCCCATGTGTATTTTTAGTGCAAGTTACATTTTAAAGGATTTTATGATTTCAATAAAACTGCCCAGTGGCTGCTTGTAGAGAAACACTTCTTCAGAACTCCTCAGGCAAAGTCCAGTCCTTACACACCCTGCCACGCCTTCTTGTCTGCATACTGTGGTAGGTGTTAGTGTTCCAGTGAACTGTCTCCCTTTCTGAAGACGAATGAAAGATTTATTAACACTTTCGATCCCCAGACACGTTTTCCAATGAGATGGGGTTGGGCCAATCCACACTGCAGCAAACACAACTTAATTCACCAGGACACGGCTGTACGGATACAATCAGTCAACACTCGTCAATACATCACTACCCAACCAGACACCACAATAAACCTCAAACCACAATAACCAACAGGGAACCACAAAGACCGCAATTGAAAAGCAGGGGTGTAGCTTCAGGAAGGTGTTTGGGGTGTTACACCCCCTTAATAAATGTATGTTCTGATGAATAGTAGGGTACAGGTGCTTTCAGTTGGGTATGGTGAGAACTCTGTTGGATTTCATCTGGGATTTTTGCATGCACACACTGACAAACACACACACACACTCTTTCACCTCTGTTTTGAAAGCCCTAAAACATTTTGATTATTTTACAAAATGTTGTTTCTCTCACTTATTACTCCTACCAATTCGCCCTGCGTTCCCTTTCCACTGCCTCTTAGGTCCCTCCCATGAACCCTGCTTGTCATATAATATATTTTTACTTTATATGCCAGTGGGATTGTTGGGCAATATGAAGCTCACTCCCACCCCCAATCTTACTGACCAAGCTACATCCCTGATGAAAATGCCTCCTCTGGCTCCTTCAATTCCACAAGACGCACAAACCTGCAGAGCATGAATCACATCACACAACCCAACGCTTCCCAAAGCCACCCATGGCCTAATGCTACAAGTATGAGGTTCTCGAACTAACATGCAGTACACACAATGGACCACTGAGTAATATTCAGAGCTCGCCAAACAACCCAAGGCTTCCCAAACCCAAACCAAACCACTCAACGCTTCCCATATCCAAACAAAACATCCCAACGCTTCCCAAAGCCACCCATGGCCTAATGCTGCAAGTATGAGGCTCTCAAACTAATGTGCAGTACACACAATGGACCACTGAGGAATATTCAGAGCTCCCCAAACAACCCAAGGCTTCCCAAACCCAAACCAAACCACTCAACGCTTCCCATATCCAAACAAAACATCCCAACGCTTCCCAAAATCTCCCATGTGCTAATGCCACAAGTGTGAGGTGCTCGAACGAATGAGCAGGGAACACTATGGACCACTGAGGAATATTCAGAACTCGCTAAACAACCCAACGCTTCCCAAACCAAACAACCCAACGCTTCCTAAAATCACCCATGGCCTAATGCTGCAAATATGATGTTCTCAAACTAATGTGCAGTACACACGACGGACCACTAAGGAATATACAGAGCTCGCCTAACAACCCAAGGCTTCCCAAACCCAAACCAAACAACTCAACGCTTCCCAAATCCAAACAAAACATCCCAACGCTTCCCAAAATCTCCCATGTGCTAATGCCACAAGTGTGAGGTGCTCGAACGAATGAGCAGGGAACACAATGGACCACTGAGGAATATTCAGAACTCGCTAAACAACCCAACGCTTCCCAAACCAAACAACCCAAAGCTTCCTAAAATCACCCATGGCCTAATGCTGCAAATATGATGTTCTCGAACTAATGTGCAGTACACACGACGGACCACTGAGGAATATTCAGAGCTCGCCAAACAACCCAATGCTCCACAATCAAAACCAAACATACCAACGCTTCCCAAAACCACCCATGTGCTAATGCCACAAGTGTGAGGTTCTCAAACTACTGAGCAGAACACACGATGGACCACTTGGGAATTTTCAAAGCTCGCCAAACAACCCAACGCTCCACAATCCAAACCAAACATCCCAATGCTTCCCAAAACCACCCATGTGCTAATGCCACAAGTCGGAGGTTCTCAAATTACTGAGCAGCACACAAGATGGACCACTTGGAAATATTCAAAGCTTGCCAAACAACTCAACGCTCCACAATCCAAACCAAACATCCCATCGCTTCCCAAAACCACCGATGTGCTAATGCCATAAGTGTGAGGTTCTCAAACTAATGAGTAGCACACACGATGGACCACTTGAGAATATTCAAAACTCGCCAAACAACCCAACGCTTCCCAAAACCAAACCAAACAATCCAACGCTTCCCAAAGGCACGCATGTCCTAATGCCACAAGTATGTGGTTCCTTAATGCCACAAGTATGTGGTTCTCAAACACATAATCAGTGCACACAATGGACCACTGGGGAATATTCAAAGCTCGTCAAATGCTCACCTAACATGCAAAACAAATTCCATGCTGCAAGAAATTCCAGAGTAATTCACAACTTCTCGTTCCACAATTTATTTTTATTTTGTGTATTTTATATAGCGCGCAGCTACCCCAACGGGGTGTCCCGGCGCTTCTGAGTGAAAGCAGAGTGATAGTCCTGGGGGGGTTAACAAAAGAGAAAAGTTTTTAGTGCCTTAGGGAAGGGTAATTCTTCCTGGATCATCCTAATTGCGATCGGGAGTTTGTTCCAGAGAGTTGTGGCACAGACCTGGAAGGTTTTACCTCCAGAACGTGCTTTCCTGAATCTTGGTTTGAAAAGCAGATGTTGGAAGTTGGAACGGAGGTTCCGAGAGTTACAGTAAGGACGGATACTAACAGAGAGGTAGGCCGATCCCCTACCCCTAGTTGCTCGATGGGCTAAGGTCATGGCTTTGAATGCAGCTCTTTGATGGATTGGTAGCCAATGCTCCTGATCTGGCGATTGCCATCCCCCCTTACTATAAAATCATCTCCAAAGACAGAGCCGGCAAAAAGAGAGGTGGCGGGGTTGCTGTTATATTTAGAGAGCACTTAACCTGCCTGGTCGAAACAACAACCGCCCAACCAGAACACGAAATCTTACCGTTCAAAATTCTCCTGGACGGCTATACCATGCTAGCCGGTGCAGTGGTTTACAACCCCCCAGGACATCAGACAAATATCGGGGCAAACCTATTAAAGCAACTCCTGCCAATATGTTTAAAACACAGAAATTACATGATAGTCGGCGATTTTAATATCCATTTTGAAAAAACAGATGCCCCAGGATCTACTGAACTCAAATCAGACATGGAAATCCTTCAACTTAAACAGTGTATCGTGGGCCCGACGCACTCTGCGGGCCACACACTAGACCTCCTATTCTCCAACATTACTTCTACCAGTATTAAAGAAATCAACCCACTGCTCTGGTCAGACCACTCTCTTATAGATTTTTCTCTCTCCCTTCCTGGCCGACCCCCTAAAACCAAATCCGTTCAACAGATATCCAAACGAGCTTGGAGGTTGATTAATGAAACAAATTTTGATTCTAATTTCCCTAAAGACAAGGTCATATTTCCGGAGGACTCTTCTATCTGCTTGAACGCCGCTCTACTTGAGGAGGGCATACTGCAAACACTGAATGTATTAGCCCCACTAAGAACAGCCAGAACCAAAACCATATCTGAGAAATGGTATACTCCCAACCTAAAAAGCCTAAAAAAAACCTGCCAAATAAAGGAACATCTGTGGAGAAAGTCCAAAGACAGTGAAGCCAGAATAAACTACGTCAATGCTCGGAAACAATACATCCTTGCCATAAAACAAGCAAAAAAGGACTACTTCACACAACGAATACAGGATAACTGCAACTCAACAAAAGAGTTATTTAAAATAGTTAAAGAACTAGGCAAACCCCCCAGTACGTCACAAACTCTAACCCCCTCCACTGAGGCCTGTGAACGTATTAGTACATTCTTTTCGGATAAAATCAAAAAGATTTACTCCTCCTTCATCCCTCAAAACATCAATTTGTCCGATTTTTCTTCCACAAATGTCCCCCCATCAGAATCCCGTATAGACTCCCTAAATTCCTCAGACCTAGATACCGGGCCCCATCTCACCAGCTTTGAATTATTTTCAACCGAAGAGGTCCTGGCAGTACTGAACACAATCAAATCTGGATCCCCTTCAGATCCCTGCCCCCATTTTGTGTTCTCAAAAATTATATCCGTGCTCTGTCCCCTCATCACCCAACTGTTCAACAAATCATTAACTACAGCTACCTTCCCACAAGCCTGGAAGCATGCCTCTGTCACTCCCTTACTAAAGAAAGCTGGAACTGACATCTTAAATCCCGAAAACTACAGACCAATATCACAGCTTCCTTTTCTCTCAAAAGCCCTGGAGAAACTGGTCAACATACAGCTGACCAAATACCTAGAGACCCACTCCCTTCTAGACCCGTCCCAAACAGGGTTTAGAGCCAATAACAGTACTGAAGCAACGTTGCTGGCAGTGTCGGACAGTATCAGATCAACCACCGACCAGGGTGGGGCGGTGGCGCTGATATTGCTCGACCTGTCAGCGGCGTTTGATACGGTCTCCCATGAACACCTGCTTCATATACTTCGAAGCAAGGGAGTACAGTCTAAAGCTTTGGGCTGGCTCCACTCCTTCTTATCCAACCGTACCCAAGCTGTACACATGGGACAGTATCACTCCAAACCAAGCACCATCGGCTGTGGGGTACCACAGGGTGCCTCTCTGAGCCCCACCCTCTTCAATGTCTATGTTTCATCTTTAGCCGACATTGGGAGGAAGTGGGGCATTGGAGTCTGCTCATACGCTGACGACACACAGCTGGTGGTGACTATGGATGAAGGCCCTGAGGTAACTAAATCCAAATTACACAACTGTCTAGGAGAAATGGCCTACTGGATGCACAAGCATTCCCTGAAGCTGAATGCCGGGAAATCAGAGATCCTACTATTTGGGGGAGCAAAACATGTATGGGATGCCACATGGTGGCCCCCTTCACTGGGAACGGCCCCCTCTCCCAGTCAACACGCCAGGAACCTGGGAATTATCATGGATGATACTCTTTCCATGAAAGATCATGTCAGATCACTCTGCGGGAAAAGTTTTGCCATACTCAAACTCCTTGCCAAAATATTCCCCTGGTTACCTCTGGACTGCAGACGGTCCGTCACGCAGGCACTACTGGTCAGTCGCCTGGACTATGGTAATGCACTTTTTAATGGGATGAATGAACATCTATTCTCACGGCTACAGATTGTGCAAAACCAGGCGGCTAAACTCGTCCTTAACAAAAGTAAGCGCGACTCAGCATCAGAGTGCCTAAATAAACTTCACTGGCTCCCAATGCGTCAGAGGGCTGCCTTCAAGTTACTTAGTCATGCTCATAAGACCCTACATGGAACTGGCCCTTCGATACTGCAAGGAAGGATCGAATTCTACAAGCCTAACAGAACTCTGCGTTCTTGCCAATCTGCATTGGCGAAACCTAAACGCATCCACAAGGTCAGAACAGGTGGACGTTCCTTTTCCCACCTAGCAGCTAAGAGATGGAACGAGCTTCCCCCCAAGCTAAGACACACCTCCAATTATCTTCAGTTCAGAAGGGACCTTAAAACGTATCTCTATACTAAACTATAAATCCCAGCGGTCACTCCAGTAGCTTCTCTGGCTCTTAGCGCCGTGATATCCTTCGGGATGATTGATGCGCTCTATAAAAACCGGAAAATAAATAAATAAAATGTAATGCTCTGCGATGTGGCGAAATATGGGTGCGTAGGGAAACCACGCAGACCAGCCGAACAGCCGCATTCTGGACTGTCTGGAGCCGATGTAGGAGGCCGCGGGCAACCCTAAATACAGGCCGTTCGCATAGTCCAGGTGAGATGTAATCAATGCCTGGACTATGGTTTTCCTGGTGTCACTAGGGAGATAGGTGATGAATTTCCTAATCATTCTGATCTTGGAAAAACAAGCGGCTGAAACGGTCTGTATTTGGTTGCTAAAAGAAAGATTGGAGTCCCACTTGACCCCTAGATTTTTTACAGAGTCCTTAGGGACAGGGGGAAGGCTGAGTTCCTGTGACCACCAGAGAGTTGCATCAAGAGGGGAGGGTTGATGGAAAAAGAGAACCTCAGTTTTCGCCGCATTCATGCGGAAGCAGTTATGGTCCATCCATTTTGAAATGTCCCGCAGACAATCCTTCAGAGGATCAAAAGTAGTCTGCGTGGCACTCTCATAGGAGAAAAGCAGCTGAATATCACCTGCATAGGAAGTAGCTATGATGCCCGACCTAGCAATGAGTTCAGCCAGAGGAGAAAAATAGACATTGAACAATAGTGGGCTCAAAGCCGACCCTTGAGGGACACCCCATTTCAGGGTACCGCTAGCAGAGGTAAAAGGGTGAGTATATACTGCCTGGGTGCGATTAGACAAAACAGAGGTCAGCCACTCCAGGGCCTTCCCCTGAATGCCCTTCGACCGAAGACGGTCAATCAGGATGGGGTGAGAGACGGTGTCGAATGCTGCTGACAAGTCGAGCAGCACCAGTACCGCTCTGGTACCCTCATCCAGTTTCCACCGCACAGAGTCGGCCATTTCTATAAGGGCAGACTCAGTGCTATGGCACTTTCTAAAACCATGTTGGGATTCATGAAGTAGGCCGTGGGATTCAAGAAAACCTGCCAGTTGTTGCTGCGCTAGCTTTTCAAGGACCTTGGCAGGGGCTGGAAGCAGAGAAATGGGTCGATAGTTCACCGGCTCATTAGGATCTGTATTAGCTTTCTTTAGGATCGGGACCAGTTAGGCATGTTTCCAAGACTCCGGGAAAATTCCAGTTTTGAGCGATTCATAGTGTTATGAGGCCATGCCTCTAGCACATGGCGCTATGAAATAACAGAAAGATAACATAATACAACAGCAGTGGTCGGCCGGAGGCTAAGCCACCTGACTCTGGGGTGTGAATACCCCAAGGATAACCTGACAGTTGATTGAGGATTAGTGTATGTGCAAACAGGCAAATAGGGCACCATGCCCAGCCTTAGTTAAAATGGGTTCCAGCAGACGTGGTCAGGGAGACTAGTTACTTGATTTCCCGAGTGTACTTATACATGCGTCAGCCATATGAAATGAGTACTATGGGAATATGGAGGGAAATCTATTCCAGCATATTCTGGGGTATTGGTATGAAGGTGTGACCTTTTAACACAGAGCTTCACTAAAATACCAGTGCTACAAAAATATATAGGTTACTAAGAGCACTACAGTCATTCAGGCAGTTCCGATCCAAAAATGTATTCATGAACAAATGCTAATTTACTAAAGCACAGAGCAGTAAGTTATCAACACATTCCTTTCTAGCTCCAAGCTGCTCACAAAATTCCTACGAAGGGATGTTTACACATTATGGGCAAAACTGTCATGTCTTTAAATACCAACATACAGCAATAAACACCTGGGAGGCTCCAAGTTAATTTGTGCGAAGTGTCAGGTTATATGTTGCACTGCACGAATCATTTTTGATATGATAGATTTCGAAACACTTTTTTGTTAAAACTACAAGAAGATGGTACATGATGAGGCAAATGTGCCAAATGTATGTTTATGTGGAAAAAGCTACAGTTGCAAAAAACATTTTTTCCAGTGGCCGTGCCTATATGTCACAGGGCGAGAACATTTAGAGAACTTTATTTAACTTTATTCCAAATAAACTAGGTATGATGATCATTATAAAGGTGGAACTGTGCCTATCACACTGGAAGCATCCAGAAAGAGCTCGCATGATGAGAATAGAAGGCATCTGAGTGATCCCTATGAGTGCAAACCAAAGAGTGAATAGGACAGATCCATTATCTACTGTTTGGTGAATGAACTGAGAGCAACTTTGGTAATATAAATGTTGAGGAAGCCTCGTATGAGACGTGTTACAGAAGCAGTGGTTTCAGTTTGCTCTTTAACAGCGAAAAGAATAGTTGGTGAAAAGAGTTAAGGAAAAGTCAGGGCAGTAGCGGCTCTTCGAGGGAGTGCTGCGGGGCAGTGGGGCGGGGCGGGGGGAGCAGGTTGTGGGGTATTAAACTGGCATACGGCCGAACAGAGTTAGGTAACTAAATAAATAAATAAAACGAATTACATTGCGTGCGCTGAAAGGTGTATGCCGGAGTTTACTACCCCCCACCCTGCCCTTACCTGCCCCGCCTCGCCTCACCGCCCCGCAACACTCCCTTGAGGAGCCGGTACTGAGTCAGGAAAGGGGTATATGAGTTCTGGCCAATCTAGGTCTGAGGGGGCCTGATCCATGCCATATTTCCAAGATATTCCCATAAGATAAATTCACTGGCAGTTTGGGCTCGACTTTTCCCTTTTGAGCAGGGTCAAGGTTGATTTGCATATGGCTGGGTCCAACCTGAGGTTCCATGGTCTGCAAAAGAACGATGGACTGGAATGCAGCCTGGAGTAACTACCAGTAGCTGAGATTAATTCAAGCATTCCATCTATCCCTTTTTTGCATACTTTAGTGTGTCGCTTTAATTGATTTAAAAATCAGCAAATCTACAAAGTCAACGTTTTCTTGAAAATATGGCATACATGCAGCTCTTCTGGACCTCTGCTGGACACCATTGAATTATGGGGCTCAAGGACAGGACAGAGGATGCTAAGTTTGGAATAGCAGCCATTTCAGGAGGAGCAGGAAAGGCACAGAATCCTATGGCCAAACTACTGGAGAGCAGCTGAGAAAATCTGAAAATAGGCCAAGTTCATTATTGAAGACAATAAACAGTAAGTGCCTTATTGTAAGATATAAATGAGTTACTTGTTTGGCTTCTAGAACACAAGTGTTCTTCAATTGTACAGGAATTTATTACAATCTGACCTGCGTAGATGGCACCACAATAGATGCGAGCCCTACGGGAGATATGAAATTGGATTATGTGTTTTCTGTTGAGCAAGTTAAGAAGAGATGCATAAAGCACTCATTACATTAATGAAAGACGTTGGAGCATGGCTTTATAACTGCCACCAGGCAAATGGCATTAGCATAAAGCAGGCTTCTGCAATGAGTAGCTCGGGAGTTACTGGTAGCTATCCAGCTACCTGTAAGTAGTTCTCCTGTCTGCAGTCCAGCCTCTTAAATTAGAAGCATTGATTGGATGAATTAATACAGGTATACCAAAACTAAAAAGCGTGTATTGGAGACAAAACTCTGTCTATTTTCAGAACTCATAAACTGATGTTTGGAGCAAAATGGCTACATTTGCTAAATATATTTAGGGCTCATGTTTGAGTTAAAATTCATACAGCATTTTGGAGACTTACTACTAATATAATTACCTTAGTGCCAGGGGCATTGAAGCTATGGCTGTTACGTATTATTCTTGTAGAGGCACTCCACATTGCCAATACCTGTGCTGTTTTACTACCGGGAGCTGTGCCTGATGAACTGAGGTGATCACTGCTGATAATCTTGCATATTGTGCCACTAATTAAATCTTTTCTGATGGTGTCACTTTTACAACACTAATAGTATTTGTAGTAGGGATGATTTTCATTGAACTTAAGTAGCTCCTATTACAGAAAAGGTTGGAGACCCCTGGCTTACAGCATAAGACAAAGCAACGCTGACAGTTGTGTCATAGAAGTAGGGCCAAACAGAGATTAGAACTTTAGTAAGTGTGAGGCAGAGGTGCAGGAGGTCTCGAGGAAAAAGGAGTTGAAGTAGTATTGTCAGGGACAGAACATTTTTCACTGTATACATGGAATACTGGCCTGATTCAAAAAACATTTTGCACAACAAAGTTTAATTTAGTTAACTTGCAAAATGCGAAATCCTTATCCAGGGAATCACGAGTGGTGTAATTTTATCTTCTAAAAATGCATTGAGGAACACAGAAAATCTGGCATTCATACATTTAACAGAGGTTCAGGAGTTTTGAATGTTTCTGGGGCAGGCGTCCTCAGGGGTACGGGAAAACCCACAAACCCCGGTCTGTTGCCATTCACCAACCCTTGCAGAAGGTTTCCCGCCCTGGAAACATACCCTATTGTGTTCTAGTCAAAGGCAGGAGTTAGTACCTCTCCAGGGTGAGAATAGGAAAGACTTTCCTCTCCCTCATATTTAATGGGCAGAGGAAGAATGGGGTTTTTGACTGAGAGAAACCATGTTTCCTAGAGAAAAAAATTATAGTGACAATTTCAAATTTACCAAATGAGAATAACCACCCGAGTGGAAATTCTGCATGTGTGAATTTTGTATGTGTGAGTGCATCAGTAAATCTACAATTGGCCTAGCCTTTCAGGAGAACTCCTAGGATATTTTGTGACTCATGAATCATCTGAAAGATGGAACTTTTCTCCAAATGTAGTAGCAGTGCAATGGAAATACAGTTACACCTTTTAACAGATGCTCTTAGTGGATCAAGTGCACAGAACTCCATATTTATATGGTGGTTTTTATGAATGTCTTTATTGAGTTGGATTGTTTTTCATATTTTTTTATTGAAATAGAGCGAATAGGTTTCAAATTGGTTGCTGCACTTTGGCTTCATGAATTTATACCTAAATAAACAATGATGTCCTCATTACATGTGTCATTTAACACCTGATGTGGTAATACCTCACCTGAACATCACAACACCAGAGAGTACAGGAATATTCCAGGGTGATATTACCAGATTATTATGAGCGAGACTATGAGGAATGGGAAGTTACCACGAAAATTGTTGTTTCTGCACCAGTTTCCCCAGACTTCTTCTGCTGGGTGTTGCTTTGCAAAATATGCCCATGGAACTCCCTAATAGGGGGAATTCTTATATTTCCTGTTATACCAACTTAGCTGGCAATTCCAGCGGCTAGCCGAGCCATAATTACATCTACATTTGTAATGAGGGTCTTAGTACTAATGATATCTCCAAGAGAGTTTGCTTGGAAAAAAGGGACAGTTTTCTGCATTGAACCTCCTGCTCGGCTGTGGTAAGGCTGATTCGAAGGGGCCATTCAGTGTACAGAGAAAGTGATTATCTTTCCCCAGTCTTGCATAGCTAACAATCACCAACAATACGCATTCTAGAATTTTTCTTTGATTGATGGGGTCTGATTGGGTTTTGGGGTCTATTGTGACTCGTTCACTCAATGGCCCCTTCAATAAATAATAGAAGTGTTTCCATCCTTACAGCTCAGCCCTTTTTAAAGCACTCCTCTTTTCTCACTTCTTTGTTTTTTTCTGAACCGGATGTTGAAATCCTCTCAGATACAGCTTTTCGATTACCTCGAGCACCTCATGTCACGGTTCATTTCTATCCCTGCTGAACTTCAGCAGGGGACATATCTTAAGGTATGTTTACCTTTATTCTTAATATCCGTTCTCAAATAGCATCTCTCAGAGGTAACATATTTCTGTCTATTCCTTCTGGCTACTTCCCCTTTCAGAGTAAACTCTTCTTCCTCCTGCCCCACAGGGCATCCGGTATCTTTTATCCTCTTTCCAACTTCTAATTCCTTCCTCCTGACAGAATAGTGTTCTTTAGCTTTCTAGGAGCTATCCATTTCCGAGCACAAAACATATTTACGAAAATAAAAAATAAAAATATCTGGAAAATGGCGCCATTTTGTCAGACCTAATTCAGTCTGAGCTAAACATAGTTCAGCGAAAGTAAAGCTGACAGCCTTGGACGCAAAAGAAGAAAACATCCCAAAACAATGTGGCAGTTAGCCGAGAAAAAGTGGTCGGGCAATTCCGGCCACAGAGACCAGTAGTCAAAAGCAACAGAGGCTCTGAGAACTTCACAGAAAGAGTCGGTCACGTATTAGAGTCTTGAAGTGGGCAGGGTATGTGTCTGCCTTCAATATCTATTTATTTAGTGAGGTATTCAATATTTGATTGCTTGATATCAGAAATCTGTATTGTGCCAATCAGAATTACCAGCATGTTCAGACTCTTCCCTCAGTATTTTCATTCGCCTGGTTCTCACGTTGCCCTTCTGCTGGACTGGGAAGAGATGCAGTCTAATGTCTAAAGTGCCGACTGTGTGGCGCCTTGGGACCAGAGTTCAATCCTGACCTCGGCACTGAAAATCACCCTACTCTGTGTTAATTCACCTTAACTCCGTGCACATATTTCGAAGTAGTAGGGCTTTTACCTTGACATGAGAATATTCTGGTTTCTTTCCTAAAATGTTCATAAGGGACATCCCCATCCTGAGCCACTGTGGGATCTGATATTACCTGGATTGCTTTCATTAGTCCCTTGATGCAGTGCTGCTCTCTGTTTTTTTTCCTTTTATTGTGAGGACGTCATCTCATTCAAAACGGTCTATCCTGTGTATCTTTCAGTTCGATCAAAAACTAACTAACACTCTTTATATACTAGTCTCTTTATATACTAGTCTCTTTATATACTAGTCTCTTTATATACTAGTCTCCCTGGGCCCTCAATGTACATATGAGTATATTAATCTATACCTCCCTCTTGATGTTTATAGGACCTAAACTGAGACATAACACCACAATCTCACGATACACAAAGAATTGCATGTACATCCATCAATGTACATCGGGCTACATCTTTATGATAACACCCAACCATCATCTAGGTTCTAGGACCACAACATCCCACCCTCCTGATGGATATAGGACTGCATTTGAGACCACACCTCCCACCCTCGACACATACAGAAGATTCACCTAGGAAAATAAGTCTCCCCCAACATCATGTACCAGAATTAAGGGCAAAACATTAACATTTGATGTCAGAAAGAGATAGCCATCTAGTGGCTGAATCGTACAGTTTGAAACAGCAAAATATGGTATCAATCCTTGCTTCTCTGCTCGACCAAACTGTGTGATCCTAGGCAAATATTTTATTTCACTGAGCTTTCTTTTTGTTCATTATCACATATGGGAGCACCTTTAAATATGTAAGCTCAGGATGTGTGCTGAACAAAAACCTCTTGTGTTTGATTTAATAACCTATATTTAAGATATGCTTGTATAATTTGCTCCATCTATAAAAAGAATCTATCCCATATATGGGATGCACATGACAAATAACTTGCCTCTTCACTAATGCCTTTGTCATCAAGGTGGGGGTATGGATGTTTCTCAGTGCATGTTTAAAAGCTCTCACCTTTAATAAATACTTCTGAATGCAGTGATGTAATCTTATGTACTAAATCAAAATGCTTCCTTGTGCTAAAAAAACTTTGTTAATGGATTTTGTAGACACTTAATCATATTTTAACATGATGTTTGTTGCATGATTAAAAGGCCACACATTTTTCATGTTGGATTTATATAGCGCTTATAACCCAGGGGTCTCTAAGCGCTTGCCTTGGGAACCCGTCCTGGCTTTTCCCTGTGAGATAGACCCTACAGGGCATCCCCAAGGTGAAAGCCAGGCATCCTGCCGCGGGGGGCCGTTGTGGAGATTAAGCAAGCTTAATGCCCAGAGTTGCAGAGTGTGAACCCATGATTAGGTCAGGCACCGAAGCGAGAATTATCGAGTCCGTGGACATTTGAGCTCAAGACCCTGCCGTGTCGGGAATTGAACCCTGGTCCCGGGTCTGACCTCTGCTTCAAGGTCTGCCTGCTCTAACCAGTGAGCCACACTTCTCCACTTGGCTTGGCTTGTGCAGAGGCTTTCAGAGCCTGCGAAGACCCTTGGCTCGATTCTCCTTGTTAATTTGGTGGCTCGCCCACCTCTGCCTGACACAGCCATATGAAGAGGTACTATGTAGGGCGGATGGCGTACATGGCACTCTGTCTGTGGCTACAACAGTCTAGCCTCTTGTTGTACATAGTTGTTATGGACCTGTCAATATTCATCCATGAAAGTACAGAGGTCTGCATCTGTGCATGCTTTCCCATCAAGGTACATAGGAATGAATCTGTCAATGCTCACCCATCAAAGTATATAGGAATGAATCTGACAATACTCACCAATCAGAGTACATAGGACTGAACATGTCAATAGTCACTCTTAAAAGTACATGGGACTACAAATTTCAATATTCACCCATCAAGGTACATATGACTGCATTTGTCAAAACTCACCCATCAAAGTAAGTCGGAATTCATCTGCCAATACTTACTCATCAAAGTACATAGGAATGCATCTGTGACCTTCACACCCAACCTTTGGGATACACTTAAAATTCTTAAGAATACAAGACTTAATACTAAAGCAGAGGAGACAATACCCAAACCACTGATAGAGTGCAATTGTGCTTTTTTATTTGTGGGGTGGATTATAATCACGAGTAGGTCGCCCTACACATATATTCCTTTATTGTGTTAACATTTGGTTATTAGAATACGTAATGTAATAACGTGACTAAAGTGCTAGAGATATCTTGGTATATGTTAAGAATTCAACAGTGTAATCATGTGCTATTCGATGACGCGTTAATGTTCTGAGATTTATATTTGACTAACAAGAACCAATTCCTTTGCTATGTAACATGTTGGTTTAAAATGCCCAGTAATAATGGTTATGTATACGCCAGCTTAATATGTTGTTTCTTATGTTTGCCGAACTTCGTAGGGCTCGTGTATTTCTCCCTGGCTCTCTACATGAGATTGCTAGTTGAGTTTATGTGAATGCAGAATCTGTTCTCTGTCACGTTTTTGTTGCAGGTGGAGAAAATCATCTTTTTTAGTTAGAATAACGTTTTTGTTTTAGGAGCTAGGCTTAGGGAGGAGAGGATACATTTGAACAAGTGGTACTGATAACGTGGAACGGTGTTCTTTCTCACTTTTGAAGGCTTGGGAATCAAGGTAATCGAGCAAGAGCCTAGGAGCACCGTTACTGCATGGAAAGTTACCTACGGGAAGGTGTCCAGCTGGATGGGATGATCACGTAATGTGACGAGGGGTATGTCCTACGATTTTTGTACTGGGGTTCAGGACAGAGTCCAAAACCTTCTGCGGAACGTGAGAGGAGAGAGCATCTTAGAACGAGCTCTATAGCTTTATGATACTTGACCCATTCAACGTCAGTGCACTTCTTAGGAAGCCTTCCTGAGCTGACACCTTGTCCTGGACTTACCTTGAGAATGCTAAGTAGGGATGTCATGATAGTGGTAGTGTGTAGACAGACAAATGCTGTCTACCCACGAACCTCCAATAAAGAGGACTATTGATGGTGGTGTAGTAATCTTTTGCACACTGATATTGGAATTAGTCGTCTTGTGCATGTTGAACCGTCTAAATTTTGCTCGTAGATTTGGCTTTATATTAGTACCCATGTATTTTTTCACCCAAGTCTTGAGGGTGGTTCTATGTTCCACTTTTCTTGGCTTTGTAATAAACTCCCTAAACTTTGGATTCAGAGTCTGTGTTCCTTTGGTAACATGAAGTAATCTACAAGTGGTTATGTAGGGTAGAACAAATGCTTTAGCCTATGAAATATTAATCATGCATGACAGCCTAATACATTTCTTTATAGACATTAGATGGAACACACAGAGATGAAATTGATTATTGGTATGAACATCGTTTTTTACTCTTTAAATCATGTATGGCTGTCAATTTCAATCACATCAAATGACATTAGTGACATGAAATTGAAGGGAATACATTGAAGCAAAGTGACATATATGACTAATATCAGTCACATGTAATAATAGACATACAAATATGTACACAATATATAAATGCTAGGAGACCTGATGGACATGGACTTGAAAATGAATGCCGAAGTTTTGAACATGGATATGCGCAATTTGGGAAGCGTCACAGCGGGTCTTCCTCAGGACAAGCAGACAACGGAGAACAGCCAATTCCAATTGAAGCTAAACACTCCCACACCAAGGGTGAGTGCTAGAAGGTAGATTTGAATTCAAGGCATAGAACAATGTCTAAAAATCTCCAATTATGAGATTAGGTGGACCTCTATGGAGTTTCTTAACATAAATAAAAACAAACTTGAACTTAAAACCAGTTGGAAGTTATGGTAAATACATATATTAAATAAATAAAAATATCAACTATAACTGGGGGTGAGCAAGCAGAGTATGAGTGGAATCGGAAAAAGCAGGCAAGTTCCCTAAACCATATACAATAATTCCTGATTTTATTTTGCCATTCAGCATAAACTGAGTGCGACTAAAGGACTTTAACAAGGATTGAGTGAAGAGGCCAGACAAGCTGGCTCCTGTGCTCTGTCTCTAGCCATTAATAACGCAAGGGGATTAACTCGACTTTATGAAACAGAACAAATAAAATATATGTTTACAACCAATGCATCAGACTTTTATATTCCTGAAAAGATTCATTTTGCATGAGCGTAATTCACGATGGCAAATCGTAATATAAAAGAATGAGATAATAATAGGAAAAACATTTCCTAGAATTGGCTCCAGCGACAGCTGGCTTGGACATTCCCTACTGTCTGCACCGCATTATTGGGAGTTGGAGTGAGGAATGTCCTCCTGAAAACCTACCGTGGAATTTATTCATTGAGGCTGAGACAAAAAAACGGATTGTTTCCCATTTGTCAAGGCAGGGTTGTTTTCTTAAGGCTGGCCTGCTCGAAGTAATCACAAATGAAACGCGCGGCCTCTGCGTCCCAGCATTCCTGTATGTCAGCTCCCTCGAATACGAAGAATTCACAGAGCTGCGGGGCACCTTATGTTGTCTATTTGTTTTATGCTAAATTCTCAGAAACATTTATGTATTTTCCTGGACAGCACGTCCCGCTGCCCGGCTGTAGTCTATAGGGAGGGGGGGAGTTCAAGGGCCTGCGTCTATATCTACAGGGTATGGAATAGCCCAAACGTTTAATCTGAATTTTCCATCATGGCAACTTGCATATTTAAAGGGAGGTATCTATTTTGTTTATCATGTGGGGCTTATGTAGAGTTCGGCAGACCTGATACTCCATTGAAACGAGGCGCATAGGCCGTCCACTGTACTACAAGTGCCACGGGGTATAATCAGGGCCGTTTGACTTATGCGAAAGGGGAGGATGAAATTATGCAGCATGATTAGCTGATTAGTACAGCAAGGAAAGGTAAATTATGTGGCGCGATACAGCTTATTTTGTGATAGTATTACTTTATTATTTTGTAATTTTTACATATGATAATAACACTGTGTGGGCATAGGTCTCACCTCATTAGCGCATGGTTCACAACCAGAAACACAAATAAGTGGATGTATGACGTTACAAGGCATACTTTTACAACGCCTACCTTTACAACGCAATATTTACACCGCAACATCCATTACAACGCATACCATTACAACGCATGCCATTACAACAAATTCTTTGAAACTACCTTTACAACGCATTCCACTACAACGCATACTACCTTTACAACGCATACCATTACAACGCATAACATTACATTGCATGTAAGGTAAGTGTTGGATAGTGTAGGGGTTAAAATTACTATTCTAACTCCATAGGGTGCAACAGTAGGATAAGTGTTGGATAGTGTAGGGGTAAAAATTACTATTCTAACTCCAGGGGGAGCAACAGTAGGGTAAGTGTTGGATAGTGTAAGGGTACTTTGTGTTGTAATGCTATGCGTTGTAATGGTATGCGTTGTAAAGACTGCGTTGTAATGGCATGCGTTGTAGTGGTGTGCGTTGTAGTGTCATGCGTTGTAATGGTTGCGTTGTAAATGCATGCGTTGTAATGGATGTTGCGTTGTAAAAGTTTTGTTGTAATGGTAATGCGGTGTAAAAGTTGCGTTGTAAAGGTTGTTTCCCCAAATAACAACTGAAAGACGATCAGTCAACTTTTGCAAAAGCCTTTCGCTAGGTGGGAACACATTTAATTTAATTTATTTATTTATTTGTGAAAGGTTGTATAAAGAGCGAACATGACCCGCCAGGGTATCAGAGCGCTGTACGCAAATCAGGCAAGATGAACAGGAAAAGGTAGTACATTAAACATGGAGGTAGTCAGCTAAGTAGTAACGCGAGAAAGAACAATCCAGGTAATAGAAGGTATAAAGCAGTAACAATGCATCACTGAATGTTAAAAATAAAACTGTAGAACTGAAGTAGAAGTTGGTTCGGGTGGCTTCAGGTCTGTCGTTGCAGGTAGCTATTCAGGAGCAACCCTTTGTCTTGTTTTGTGAATGTGGCAATCGAGGGAATATCTCTGATTTCGGAAGGAAGGGCGTTCCAAATTCTCGGAGCAAAACCAGAAAAAGCTTGGTTATAAGTTCTCTTCCTATTGTATGTTGCCACGTTTTTAGGTCTCGCCTGTCGATGCGCATGCGCATCGAGCAAGGCGAGAGTATTGGCACTTATCCGCTCTTTATCCACACTGCAAGGAATCGTGGCGATTCCTTGCAGTGCACGAGAAATTTAAGCTCAATGCGCATGCGCATTGAGCTTAAATGCGCGTGCACATGCCCCCAGCCGCCTGCCTTGCCTACTCTCTCTCACAGCCTCCCCCAGCTCCGCCCCCTCACTACTTGATTGCACGGCCGCTAGGCCGTGCCTCCCCTACTCTCCTCCGCCCTCCTCCTCTCCTCCCCTGCCTGCCTGCCGCTAGCCTTGCCTACTCTCTCTCACAGCCGCCCCCAGCTCCGCCCCCTCACTACTTGATTGCACGGCCGCTAGGCCGTGCCTCCCCTACTCTCCTCCCCCCTCCTCCTCTCCTCCCCTGCCTGCCTGCCGCTAGGCCGTGCCTCCCCTACTCTCCTCCCCCCTCCTCCTCCTACTCTCCTCCCCTGCCTGCCTGCCGTGTCGCACCTCTCCCCTCTCCGCCCCCTCCCCTGCCCGCCGTGTTACGGTGAAAGGCTTGTTTTTTAAAGTGTTGTGTATACTAACTCTCAGCCATGTCATTCCCCAGCCCTGCTATTCAGCACTTTTTCTCTCAGCTGTGTTCTGGTAAACACATTATGGTTTTAACTACTTTTTTTGGGGAGGAGCCTGCCTGCACGACAAGCTCACCGATGTAAGAAAAGCTGATCCGGAGGTTGCAAAACACGCTGTTTGCTCGACATTTGTGGTGTCTGTTAACGAGGAGTTTTAACATGCAGGCTCAAAGCGCACAACTGCTCCTCATTACAGCTGGCCGCGTGCCAGAAGATTTTTGGACGCAGGAGCTGAAATATAGCTCCACAACATCAGTTTAAATAAAAAAAATAAACCTGCAGGGTTATGTTTTTTTCTGCACTCTCCCTGCGCAGCTCCAGCCCGCCCTTTGCTTGACACCATGTCCGGCCGCGCGCCAAGCACTGCAAGCCCTGTGTTCGGATGTCGCGGTGGCACGTGATGGGCGGAAACCTCCGCCCAATCAGCGCGGACATGTGCCTCTCGTTATGTGTCGCCCTTCTCATATCGCCTGAAAAACACACTGTTTTGTTCTGGTTGCCTGGACTGCTCTAGTGAGCTTAAGGAAGTGACGTCATAACCCTGCCAAACAGTTGTCTTTTTGTTATGCTCATTTCTTAACAACCAAAAAAGTATATTTAAAAAAAAAAACGGGTTCAAGTCTCAAAGTCACAGATACATTCTTGCAACACTGTTTCTCATTTTACATATGCAGGGTTGCAATACTGTGTGTTTTTTTCATAAGCTACATCAGTTCTATTCAGTGATGAAAAATGATCATTCTCAGTATTCATCTGGACATGAAATGCAGCTGTGCAAACTTAAAATAACTCTGTGGGGGTGTGTTCTTGGAGGGGAAGGGGCTCATGCTAAGTATTGCCTGAGAGGCACTTATGCACACATCAAGCCTCTTTACATTCACCCCCAAAATCTTGCTAAACCCTACGATCGTCAGGTTTTTAGGTCTCGCCTCAACCCCTCACCCTCAACCCCTCACTCACCCTCACTCTCACTCATCCTCACTCACCCTCAACCCCTCACCATCACTCACCCTCACCCTCACTCACCCTCAACTCCTCACCCTCACTCACTCACCCTCAACCCCTCACTCACCCTCACTCACCCTCACTCAGCCTCAACTACTCCCCCTCACCCTCACTCACCCAAAACCCCTCACCCTCACTCCCCCTCACTCCCCCTCACCCTCACTCACCCTCAACACCTCACTCACACTCACCCACCCTCACCCTCACTCACCTTCAACACCTCACCCTCAACCTCAACCCCTCACTCACCCTCACTCACCCTCACTCACCCTCACTCACCCTCACCCTCACTCACCCTCACCCTCACTCACCCTCACCCTCACCCTCACTCACCCTCACTCACCCTCACCCTCACTCACCCTCACCCTCACTCACCCTCACTCTCACTCATCCTCACTCACCCTCACCCACCCTCAACCCCTCACCCTAACTCACCCTCACTCACCCTCAACCCCTCACCCTCACTCACCCTCACTCTCACTCATCCTCACTCACCCTCACCCACCCTCAACCCCTCACCCTCACTCACCCTCACCCACCCTCAACCCCTCACCCTAACTCACCCTCACTCACCCTCAACCCCTCACCCTCACTCACCCTCACTCACCCTCAACCCCTCACCCTCACTCACCCTCAACCCCTCACCCTCACCCACACTCACCCACACTCACCCCCACTCACCCTCACTCACACTCACTCACCCACCCTCACTCACCCTCACCCTCACTCACCCTCACTCACCCTCACTCACCCTCACTCACCCTCACTCACCCTCACTCACCCTCAACCCCTCACCCTCACTCACCCGCACTCACCCTCACCCTCACTCACCCTCACCCTCACTCACCCTCACTCACCCTCACTCACCCTCAACCACTCACCCTCACTCACCCTCACCCTCACTCACCCTCACCCTCACCCTCACTCACCCTCACTCACCCTCACCCTCACTCACCCTCACCCACCCTCACTCTCACTCATCCTCACTCACCCTCACCCACCCTCAACCCCTCACCCTAACTCACCCTCACTCACCCTCAACCCCTCACCCTCACTCACCCTCACTCTCACTCATCCTCACTCACCCTCACCCACCCTCAACCCCTCACCCTCACTCACCCTCACCCACCCTCAACCCCTCACCCTAACTCACCCTCACTCACCCTCAACCCCTCACCCTCACTCACCCTCAACCCCTCACCCTCACTCACCCTCAACCCCTCACCCACACTCACCCACACTCACCCTCACTCACCCTCACCCTCAACAACTCAGCCTCACCCTCACTCACCCTCAACCCCTCACCCTCACTCACCCTCACTCACCCTCAACCTCATGCTAAAGATTTACAAAAAAACCCATAAACAATTCTAAAAGCACTAACTCTAATGCTGCGAGACCTATTGCATTTCTAATGCTTGTTGGTAACCTTTGGTCTTCTGAATGAGCTAAAACCCTTTTTTGTAAAAGATCTGCAGATTATGCAGCAGATGATGGATTATTTGACAAATGCAGCCAAACCAATTATTATGTGGAAAATAGAGTGACCACAGAATTTCAGGGGCCTTGGGTATAATGCATTTGTAATACAGTAGATGGGACATCCATTACATTTGTGATGTGGTATTCTGTCCGCCAAGCTCTAAATAAGTCCATTTGTTTCTTACTATGCAATTCTGTCGCTGTTGAAGTAATTGTTTACTATACTGGAATACTGCGGTATACCTGGAATACTGAAACATCTGTACCTAATTTCCTTGTTGTGTTTGGCTGGCATTGGAGGTCATCATCAGCAAGGCTGGATTTGAAGCACGCCTATTTATGGCGCTTATGCCACAGCAGGGAAAAGCACAGTCATGAAGCAGTGTGAGGCGAAAGGTGACTTGTGGCATTCCCTGGGTCTCGACAGACCTGACGGAGAAGGGAGAACTGGAGATGGTCAGCAGTCTCCCTGAGCTTCAACCACCTCCTGCAGTGATCCAAAGACCAAGAAGAGGTGGGGGCGACATGCACACCAAAATGTTAAATCTCCTGCCTGCTGTGGGCAGTGCAAACAAGGGGCAGAGAAAGGATTTCCCTTTATGCTGGGTGTGGCTTTGATGGAGTCACTACAATGAAAAAAATACCTCTTTATTGAAACCTACCCCTCTACCATTCCATATATTACAGATTAGTAGTAACATTAATTAATTAATCAATCAATCAATATTTGTAGTGCGCGCTAATCATACTGGGGTGTATCCAGGCACTGAGATGGGTGATCATCGTTATTCACATGTAATTAGAAAATGTTATCAGCACTCCAGCGTAGCAGCATATTACCACAGAGATGCCACAATGGCTGCTGCCAGCACACAGTGTGAGCAGTAGCTGAATATTCTATTATTTTGTTTATTGTAGCCTTTCCTGCCTCTTGTCGAGGCTCCAAAGTGTGTTTTAATTGGTTGAGTACATAGGTACTCTTTTGTTGTATATGGTCACAGAAGAGTGTTGTTAGAGGGGTTACCAATGAGTAGAGTGTTTTGAATGTGTAGGTGAGGCCTATAGAGGGTCCCACAGACTTGAGCTTGCTTGTGTCGCAATGTCTTGCATGCGGAGCAGAATGTGGGAGGAGCATTAGGGATAGCTTCTCTGGCCGTACGTACAAACCCTGTAACTTGTAGTCTGAGAACCAGGTGAGTTGGGTGACCAGGCGTCCCAGATGTGCGGGGACTGTCCCGGGTTTTCACCAGCAGTGACGGGAGATTTCGACTGAAAATGGTGGGAGGTGCCTTTTTTAGCTTTCCCAAAGCAGGGATAGTTAGCAGCTGCTATACAAAAGTAATTTAATTAACATGCATGCTACTGGCTTTAGAAAAATTATTTTATTTATGTTCTGTAATTCTCTGGTGAGGAGCGCTGTCATTCTTTATACTCGGTTGAAGGAAAATTGGAGTCTTTCTTCTATTTCTATGAAATGTCCCAGTCTTTGGCGTTAACATTCTGGTCACCCTACAGTTGAGTCCCAATTCTGCAACCAGCACGAGCTTTATTTCCATTCCTTGGCCAAAGAAGGCGCTAAGGATCCCACTCTCCTGCATCGCATGATCCAGGGCTTGCGCCGCCGGACAGGGAATCAGCCACCACGCGGGGCGTCTGGAGGGAAGCAGCCCTAAAAAACCAGTATCACCAACAATTAACAATCAAATCTATAGTTTGATTATCAGATTCCTCTCCTCTCTTCCCTGCAATTCATTAATTAGATACTAATGAGACATTTATGGTATATTTCTATGTGATGCACAGCTGGAGTTCAGTTATCCTTCATGTTGGAGAACATTGTGTCCCAGTGTTGCTTTTAATATTGTCCATCTTCAAACCACTCTGAATGTTTGTTTGCAAAAAATAGTAGACATGTTGTACGGCGTCTAATGGAACACACAGACTCTGCATTTGCATATTGCTATGTATGGTAGAGACAAAAAGAGCTTCCTTTATGCCTTCCTTTTTTATCTTAATACTTCAGTCATGGGTGTTAGTGGAGGTGTGTGAAGCTTTGAAGCTTGGTCCTTCACAACAATGTGTTTTTCTAAAGTGTGCCGGTATTATGGATTTTGAAGCTAGAGATAGTCTGGTTGTCTCAGCCCACAATGGTTATGGCTTGTTCTTCACCATATGAGGGAGATTTCGTTTTTCTTCTTGTATTGGTTGAGCTTGGTCCAAAAAAAAAAGATAGATGAGGTATATCAAAAACTCTGGCACCTCTTAGTGAACTTGTTCACTCTCCGATTGGTCCTCTAATCTGTGATGGGCTATGCAACTGAGAATGCTTGATGGAATCCAGAGTATTTAGCAGCAGCCCGTGCAGGTAATAGCGGCGTGGCGGTAAGGCCGGGTGGGGGGAGGGTATTTTGACAGACTAAAACAAGGGTAAATGAATTATTTAATTTCCCTTGTGGTCGCCTGTCGAATCCCCCCCACTGCCCCACCACTCTTACTTGCACGGGCCGCTCCTGAGAGTATTATCCGTTACTGAAGATATTTGGGAGTATGGTGATGCGGGTTTTGAGAACAGTAACAGATGTTTTCAGTGAGCGAGTGAATTTGGGGGGCCTTGAACTGGTCTGTCGGTGTCATTTTAGATTTTAGATTTTTATTTAAAAAAATGTGACAATCCAATGCCTTCTGGACCTCCATTACCATGCTTCTCAAAATGATATGCTTTCATGGGCTTCAATGCCAAGACGTGGTCAGCTGGATTGTACTTAACGTTGCACTGCGAGCACTGAAGCTGCATCACCAACTGACTAATACGAGCTGGAGGACGCGGAGATTATCCATGAAAGGTGGGTATACGAAGCTTGTGGTTAGATACTATCTTGGCACCTATTCCCACACTGCTTTATGTTTAAAGTATTTTATTAAGTACAGCGGTACAGCAGTGAAGGCATAAGTATAATAGGCAATAAAAGATGGTCACTAACAAAATAAATCAACGCTTCCTCCAGGACTCACTGCCATCTATAGAGTTCAATAGTCCCAGCTCTGTCAAAGCCGCCTCGGGTGGCTTGCTCGTGTATAGTGCCCAAGCATCGGACTGTATGCGAAAGACAGCCCCGCTGTACCTCTCTTTCAACGAAACAAACTATCCCAACAACCCCCTTACCCACCCCACTCCCTTCCCCACCCCCCCCCCCCCTCTGTCCGGTGCTGCATCAAGTAGAATGCAGAAACTCGCATCTCCCATCTGCATGCGCTCCCATTACCGGTGTGCGATTCTCAACCCTTCCTCCTGATCTTTCACAGTATGGGAGGCGTGAGTCTCAGTAGCCTCAAGTATCTCGGGCATGTAAGCTCCCTGAATTCGGCTGCCAGTAGTGTGTGGAAGGGTAGCCACAGTTCTTGGAATTGATCTATTTCCCCAGCCAGCGTAAGTGATATTTTTTCCATTCCCAGAACGTGCCACAGCCTGTGTAACCAACCCGTGATGGAGGGGACAGTGGGTGTTCGCCAGTGTATTAAGATGTTCTGTATCGCTGAACCCAGCGCAATAGCAATGTGTCTCCCCCTCCGAGATTTCAGTGGATACATTAGATCATTGGGGAGTCCCAGCAGGGTATAGGCCGGGAAGCGGGGCTACTCTATACCAAAACATGCATATATCTCATTGACCACCTCCGTCCAATAATCCTGTAGCAGTGGGCAGTCCCATAAAACTTGTGTTAGTGTGCCAACGTGCCCGCAATTACGCCAACACGCTGTGTCTAGCAGCCGGTTCATTTCATGGAGGCGCTCCGGAGTGTGGTACCAATACGTAGAGACCTTGGTGAAGGTCTCTGTGAGCCCTACATGATATGCGGAATGTCGCGCCCTGTACGAGATTTGCTCCCACCCTTTGTGGCTAAGTGTTCTCCCCAATTCTCTGTCCCACCTCTCTCTGCCAGGGTTATAAAAATGGGAGGGTGGAGGTTGCAGCATTTTGTACAGATCGGAGATCAGTTTAGCGTCCGTCTTACGCGTCGCAAGCCACCTTTCATAAGGCAACAGGTTCCTGTCTGCTGACTCCCTCACTTGTGGCTGCAGGGCCCAGTGTCGCACCTGCCAATACCTCATCCTGTCTGCCTCCGCCAACTGGTAGTTCTCTTTGAGATCCACAAAGGGGAGGACCCCGTCTTCGCCATATACATGAAAGAGTGCCCTACAACCCCTCCCCCGCCAGTGTGTATAAGCTCCCGGTTCTGTCCCTGGCGCAAAGTCAGGATTGTCCACAATGGGCGTGAACGGGGAAGGGAACGTGGTGAGGCCAACAGATGCGTTAGTGGAGTCCCAAATCTGCAGCGGCACCCTCGTGATATAGGATGCATAAAGGTTCGGGGGACGGTGCGGTCTACGTCGGAACGGTATTTCTTGCAGGGGTCGGCCCGCCACCGCCTGGTCCTGGAAGAGCTTGTCCGACTCCCACCTGCTCCATTCCACCAGATACCTAAGCTGCGACGCCTGGAAATACTTTTGAAGATCAGGGACCCCCAGTCCACCTGCCTCCGGTGCTAAAGTCGTCAATGCCCTTTTCATTCGGGGCTTACGGCCCTGCCAAACAAAGCGGGACAGATCAGTCTGCATCTGCCGTATCCCGGAAGCGCACGAAATAAGTACAGAATCTGGGGCAAGACTGTCATCTTTATCGCTGCTATTCTACCTAGCCAGGATATCGTCCCCTTGCTCCATCTCTCCAGCTCACCCTTAACTTTCTTGTTCAGCTCCTCATAATTAGCCGCCACCATCGCCTGTAATGTGGGAGCTAGTAGGATACCTAGGTATGGCACGTGGTGCCGCGACCACTGGAGCGGGAAACGCCTCTGCAGATCCTGTCTCGTCGCGGGCGTCAGGGAGACGTCCAATGCTATAGATTTCCCCACATTCATTCGGAACCCAGCTACTCCCGCGAAGGCATCGAGCTCCTCCATACATGCGGGTAAGGCCCACTTCGGGTCCTCTAGTGTGAAGATTACGTCATCCGCATATAGGCTGACCGTGTGGGTGTATCCTCCCATCCGCACCCCGATCGCGTCCGGATACTGCCGTACTCTCTATGCAAAGGGCTCCATGTAGAGAGCAAAAAGAAGAGGGGACAACGGGCACCCCTGTCTCGTGCCACGTTCAATTTGAAAGCGCCTCGAACAGCAGCCATTGACACGTACCATAGCCGACGGGTACTTGTAACAGTTAAACACCATGTTCCTAAATTTCTCCCCTATGCCCACCCGTGCCATCACCCGTTCCAGATATGGCCAGTGCACCCGATCGAACGCCTTCTCGGCGTCGACCGAAAGCAGCATCCTCTCCCCTGGGATCCGCGAAGCTTTTTCCAATACATGCACTAACCTCTTAGTGTTATCCACCGTTTGCCTGCCAGGGACAAAGCCGGATTGGTCCGGTTCAATCAACCCCGGGAGGTACTGCGCTAACCTCGCAGCCAGGATCCCCGTATATATTTTGAGATCGACATTTAGAAGGGAGATTGGCCTATACGAGCTACACTGAGTCCTGTCTTTCCCCGGTTTAGGTATAACTGAGACAGTCGCCTGCAGGAGGTCTGGGGGGATAGCACCAGGGCGAGCAAAGGAATTAAACAGCTTGGTCAATACGGGCGCTAATATCGTGCAAAACGTTCTATAGAAAAGGGGGGTATAGCCGTCCGGTCCTGGGGCCTTTCCGAGTTTCAGCCTGGAAATTGCCGTGACGACTTCCTCAATCCGGATCTCCCATTCCAGGTAATCAGTCTGCACCGGAGCCAGGGACTGGAGAGCCACCGAGTCCAGATACTCATCGGGTTCACCTATCACCGAGTCGTCCCCCGCGTAAAGCTTAGCATAGAATTGGCGAAAACTCTCAGCTATGTCAATGTCCTCGGTGACTGACTGCCCCCCTGCCACCGCTATTTCCTTTACTCAACGGCTTTGGTGCGCAACTCTAAGTTTGGCCGCCAGCAATCGGCCACAGCGATCCCCCCCTGTATAGTATGCATGTTTCAGACGCAGCGCCGCGTACTCAGCCCTGTCTAAGTCTAAAGCCGAAAGGAGTTTCCTCGCCGCTTTCAGCTGTTTCCAAATCCTGGGAGCCCCAGTGCGACGATGCACTTGCTCCAGTTCCCTGACCTTCTGCGTGAGTTCCTCCCGCTTAATCTTCCTCTCCTTATTTTCGGCTGACGAAATTGATATGAAGTCTTCCCGCTAAACCGCTTTGAGTGCTCCCCACTGGGTCGCTAAATTGGTGTCGGGGTTGGAGTTATGCAGTTGAAATTCCTGCACGGACTCTGTTATGCGCTGCACCACAGTCGTTTTGTGTAGGAGAGTGTCCCGAAGTCGCCAGACCCCACGTTGTGCCGGGATCTGCGGGGGTAGGAAGTGTCCCGAGACCGGCGCGTGATCCGAAAGAGAGATGACCCCCACCTCGGAGGCAGTAGCCATGTCTCGAACCGGGCCAGAGACCAGCAAATAGTCCAACCGAGCGTAAGTCTTATGTGCGTGCGAGTAATAAGAGTAGTCCCTATCTAAGGGATGAAGCCCCCGCCAGAGGTCATGCAGATCCAGATCAGCTAGTTGTGTTCTCACCATATTCGACAACTCCCCAGTCTGTGGGTAACGCTGCGCTGACCTATCCAGAGAGGAATCGAATACCAAGTTGAGGTCCCCTCCCAAAATGATGTGCCTGTCTGGCGACGCTGTGACATCCACTAATGCAGTGTGAAGGAATCGGTCCTGGTGCTCGTTTGGGCAGTAAACCGACCCTATGGTAAACTGCAGGGGCCCCAATTTAAACCTATAAGCTAGTAGCCTCCCCTTCTGTTCTACAAGTTTGTGCATGACTTCCCCTCTGAAGGATCTAGACACCAAGATAGCTACCCCAGCTGTTTTCGTGGTGTTGGAGGAAAAGAACTGTGTGGGGAAGGAGCGGGACCGTAACCTATGGCAGTCTCCGGCTAACAGGTGCGTTTCCTGAAGTAGACGTATGTCTGCCTGGGAACCCTTTAACAGGGAGAGAATTTCGTGGGATTGTTCAACCCTTTTACATTCAGGGTCACTACTTTCAGCCCCGCCATACCAAGTCAGAGTCACCTCGCCCCAACAGTTGATCTGTAATAGGGAGTATCAAACCATCAATCGAATAGGCCTGCGAGTTCTGGCAATGCAAAATGGACTCCCCTAAAGCACCGGACAGATCCGTCCCCAACTCCCCCCTCCCGGTTCCCCAGGCCCCCAATCCCCAACTCCCCAACTCTTCCCCCTCCCGTTCCCCAACTCGAACCCCAAATTCCCCCCACTCACCCATCTCACACCACCCTCCCAGGACCCTCAGTCCTGATAGTCCCAGTCCTGCCCTTACCGGACAAGTCTGTGGTAAAGTACCTTCGTGGGCGACCTGCCACAAGCGCCCCTCCTCTGCCCCCACACCCCAGCCTTCCCCCCGAGCCTGCTTCAACAGTAATGCGTGATCATTCTCCCCCCGGAGCTAGATTATGCGGTCAGCGCTACTTCATCCTCGACCGCCGAAGTCCTGGAAACAGTCTGGATTGCACTTGCCATCTCCGCTCTAATGGTGGGCGAGCCTGGCCTCCGTGAAGCGGCAGACGACCTGCGTCCCCGGACCCTCCGCCAGCCGCTAGTGTTAGGACCTCCCCTCCTTGGAGTGGAGGATTCCTCCTCTTCCGCAGTGATCCCCAGCACTTCGCATACATCCTGGAGGGACCGTAGCTGGTGGGACTCTCCATTCCATCGGAAGATGAGGCGAAAAGGGTGCCCCCAGGAGTAGGGCGTGTCGTGTTGCCTCAGAAAATCCGTCGCGATCTTAAACGCTCTCCGTTTCTGGAGAGTGGTCGCTGACAGGTCTTGATACAGCGCCACTGGGTGACCTAGGAAAGCGATCGTCTGCTTCCTCCTCGCCTCAGTCATGATCCGCTCCTTCAGCGGATAATCTGGAAGGAAAGCCAGAATGTCCGGAGGGGGCCCGGCTGCCCGGCTGCCCGTCTCTGCGGTCCCAACCAGTGGGCTCTATCTATCCTAATGGGGAAGTCCGCCGACTCGCCCAGGATGTCACGGAACAGCTCCTGTAGGTAGTCCAGTATGCCAGAACAGCTCCTGTAGGTAGTCCAGTATGCCAGTGTTCTCTTCCGAGGATGGCACTCCCCGGACCCTTATGTTGTTCCGCCTGGATCTGTTCTCCAAGTCCTCATTATGCAGTTGTAGATCTATGTGCTGGTCTCTGAGGCGTAGCACCTCCTGCTGCAGGTGCGTGATCTCCTCGTCTTGCCTCTGCGTAGAGCTTTCTACTGTGGCCACTCTCTCTCCGAGTCCATCCACTTCTCTGCGTATTTCGCGCACTTCGCCAGCCACCTCCTGCTTTAGCGCCTGAAAGTCTTCCCTCAGCGTCCCAAAAAGTGACTCCAGAAATGATCTGGTGACCGGGGGTTCCCCACCGCCCCCCATTTGAGAGCCACTTGCACCTCCTGGCGGCGTTGAATTTTTGTCCCCTTTACCTTGGGATCTGTTCAGCATCTCTGGGAGGGTGCAACTACTCCCTTTGCCACCCTTCTGTCCGGCCATCGGTCCCGCGCTCCAGCAGCTCACACGCTAGGAACCGCAACACCAGCTAAGCCGACGCTCAATTCCAGACCCAGAGCACCAGTGCAGTGGGCAGCAACAAAGGCCCGGGTCCACAAACCACTAGGCTGGTCAGCGAGTCAGGCGCCCCACTTCACCAATAGCAGTCGCCAATTCGCGCTCCGGGAGTGCCTCACCTCCACAGATCGGGTGATCCCCACCGTAGCTGGTGCGGAGGCGTCGCAGCGGCCCCGGACCAGTGTGCTGCTTCCCCAAAGTCTATTGCGCCACCCGGTGGAGCCCGCTGCGCCCTCAATGTCCGTGCACTCACCGGGAGCCTTCCTCCGCTCAGTCACTGCTCCCAGGGGTCACCCCTCCTTCCCGGTTATATGTCTCGGGCCAGGCGTCGCCGTGGCCTCTAGTCCTCCCCAGCGTGGCGCTCTTCAGGCCCTTGCTCTTACGGGGCCGACCTGCATCATTCCCGGGGGCTCCGCTTCGCTCCACGCCCCCCCTGCTAGCTCCTCACCTCCTCTGCCGACATCAGGGGGGGGGGTGGGGAGGAAAAAGGACGTCCATGGCCCAGCTCCGTCACAGCCCGGCCCCAATACTCTTGTCCTGCACCGCTCCGACCTCTAAGTGCACTTCGCAGAGGCCTGGGACCTTCCTCGCAGAGAAACGCCCCTCCTCCAGTATCGCCTCACCAGCGCTCCAGGCCTCCGCGTCCTTCCGGCTAGGCCGCAGCCGCGGCCTCAAGTAGTCGCTGGGGCGGGTACGGGGCACTCCGCTCCACCGGTGGGTTGATCAGCGCCTACCGGGCCCAGGCCGTCATCTCCGCCGGGCCGCTGATGTGCTGTTGTACACCGCAGTGCCTCCCGCGGCGATTCGCCGCTCAGCCAGTGCCGTCTCGTTGGCGCCTCAGGCTCCCGATCACCTCCGGCTAGGCCGCAGCCGCGGCGTCGATTAGTCCCCGGGGCAGGTCCGGGGCCCACCGCGCCACCGGGGATCCGGCCAGCTCACCCCGGTCTCAGGCTATCAGCTCTGTTGGGTCACCGGCTTGCTCCGATGCCTCCCAGGGCTTCTCTCTGTGACCCCCCTGGTCTGCGCTACCTCCAGCTGGGCTCCAGATCCGGCCCGCTCCACCGCTGCTGCTCGGGGCCTCGGCGGCCAGGCTCACCGCTTCTGATGCTGCGGCCGGCGGGGGAACCGGAGCTCAGCTCAGCCGTGTGCAGAGGCTCTCCCAACCGTGCCCGGTCCTCCGGGCTGGCGAGGGGGGAGATAAGCAATGTTTCAGGGCTCAGGGCCTAGACGGGTGCGGGAGCTCGGGAGGAACACGTCCGTTCACTCCGCCATCCTGGCCACGCCCCCCACACTGTTTTAATGTCCAACAGATTTCAGAAGGGCACATGGGTAGCCACAATGGCAGATACCAACTCTGTTGACACAATCCAGATATAGGTTATAGATCACCAATCCATCGTAGCCAGAAAATGTGAAGGATCCACCGAACAGTCTCACTCCAGGTCGGAGCTGCCTGCAAGCAGCCACTGAGTAGGGGGGTGACCTGCAAGTTGAAGCAGAGTAGGTGGGAGGAGTAAGAGTCTTATCTTATGCGGGTATAGCAGGCTGAGAGATGTAGACTATGTAACCCCATCACCCGGATACACCCCGTAGGCAAAAGTCACGACAAGCATGGGTCTATTGATCCTGAGCCAAAGGGGGAAATTATATTTACTATAGTGGGTGAAGGGTGCACTAGTATAATCCCAAGGTTATCAAACTCCCTTGTGATGAGTGGGGGGAGTGGCTCTCTAATACACCATCTACCCAGGAGGGGGGCTGTATACCAAAAAGCAAGGTGGTTCACTCTCAGCATGCCAACAAACCAATAACATTTCTATCATCGAATGTGGCTGGGATAGGTGCTAAATTGGGGTACACAGGTTGGGGGCAGTTCATAGATGAACATAATATTTGCCTCCTCCACGAGACATAGTGTTTCACCTCTGATTGGGAAAGGGTTTACCTCATTCTGTGTAAATGCAATAGAGTCATCTAAGGGAAGACCATGGGGGCGTTTGATGACATGGGCGACAACAGGACAACAATGTTTAGTGAGAGTTCTACCAGTTACTTCTCAGGATTTGCTGGCTATAGGGAATCCCTGGAACAAAATGGCCAGAGCCACGTGTTCCGGGACACCCAAGCATAAACACGCTTGCCCGAACAAAGGATTGCCTTAACCACACATATGAGTGGTTAAGGCAGATGCACCCTGGTGTTCAGGATGGGTGGGGACTTAGGGAGAAGCCTCAGAACAGAAGGCTCAGGACGCGAACAGGTAAGTGGGGCTCGGGCCAGGTCTGGGGAGTCGCTTTCAGTGGGAGGGGGGATCGCTTTCAGGAAGGAGGGTTGGGGTACTGTTGGGAAAGAGGCAGGTTTTTAGGTCTCAGGGAGGGGATCTGGGTACTTTTAAGAAGGGGGTAGGCTTTTAGGGCTAGGGGAAGGGGTTGGGGTAGTATTAAGGGCTGGCTTTGGGGGGAGTTTTTTGTGAAGGGGAGGTTTTAGGATTCAGGTCAGTGGAAGGAGTTGTGGTCATTTTAGGGACAGCGTGGGTGGTCGGGGTAGTGTATGTTAAGGGGCAGGGTTTTAGGCCTCAGGCGGAGGGAAAGGGGTAATTTTAAGGTCAGGGTTTGAGCCTCAGGGAGGGGGGCATTGGCAGGTAAGGGTTGGTAATTTAGGGCTTAGGGTGGGGGCAGGGGGGTCGGAGTAGTGGCAAAGTTAACCATGCGTACCCCCTTACCATACATGCCTTTACAATGAAATTGCATAATAAAGGAATGTGTGGTTAAGACTCATTCATTTTATTTTATTTTATGCATTTTCATATAGCACAGACTTTACCCGAAGGTGTCAGAGCGCTTCAGAGTAGGAACAGTAGTGAAACATGAGGAAAAATTACAAGTGAGCATGTTACAAAAGCAAACGTTACGTTACATAAGGCAATAGTGACAATTGTGCATGTATCGAGCAAACAAAATACAAGAGGTAGCAAAAGATACGTTACAAGAGGAAAAAAGTGACATGTGTATGTTACAAAAGCGTACAAAGTAAAAATAGAGGGATAATACTGCACTAAATGGCAGATACTCAAAGCAGAAGAACAAACATTACGTTACATGAGGCAATGGTGGCAATTGTGCATGTATCAAAAGCAAACAAAATACAAGAGGTAGCAAACGATACATTGCAAGAGGGAAAGTGACGTGTGCATGTTACAAAGGGATACACAATACAAGTAGAAGTATAATACTGCAATAGATGGCAGACTCTCAAACCAAAAGAACACATTGGGAAGGCACTTCTGTAGTCACAGAATTTTCTATAATGGAAGGACTTCCTTTAGATAATAGAGTTGGCGTGAATTAAATTTGGAAGTGTCTTTAAAGGAGGAGAGTTTTGAGGTCAGTTTTGAAGTCCTTGGAAGAGGTGGTGGTCCGGAGCTGAGGCGGTTGTGAGTTCCAGATTCTGACCGCGTTGCCTGAAAAGAATTGGGCCATCGACCTTTCCTTCTTGAAAGTGGGAGGTTCAAGCAATAGATTTTCTGCATTACGTGATGGTCTAGAGCCTCCAGAGAGTTTCAGTTTATTCACCAGGTAGCAAGGAGAGGAGGAGTACAAGGCTTTGTGGGTGATAGAGGCAGTCTTGTAGATAGATCTTGCCTCGATGGGAAGCCAACGGAGGGTGGATAAAATGGGTGTGATTTGGTCGCTTCTTTTGGCCCCATATATGAAACGAGCTACTGAATGGAGAACAGATTTAAGGGGGGACAGGTGGGATTTGGGGAGGCCATTAAGAAGAGAGTTGCAGTAGTCCAGTCTGGAGAGAACCAGCAAATGGACCAGCGTTTTAAGGTAATGCTCTGGGAAGAAGCGACGAATCCCCCAAAGAAGGCACAGTTGGTATCGAGCAGACTTTGCAATGGAATTTATTTGGGAGAGTAGATTGAGTTTTGTGTCGAGTATGACACCAAGAGATTTTGCGCTGTCGACAATGATGGGTTTATTGTTAAGTAGATTCATCTGATCCATCCATGATTGAACCGGGGGAGGAGAAAATGAGGAGGAGAGGAGGGGGAATTCAGTTTTAGAGGGATTCAGAATCAGTTGATGAGTTAACATCCAGTTTTGAATGGAGTCGAGAGTAGAGCTTAGTTTGGAGAGATCGTGAGTGGAGGCAACCTTGAGGTAGATTTGAGTGTCGTCCGCATAGAGATGATAGTGGATCCCAGATTTGTTTAGGAGATTTCCCAATGGTTCTAAATAGAGATTGAGCAATGTGGGTGCAAGTATAGAGGCTTGAGGACCACCTTGGCCTACCGCCAAAGGAGATGAAAGACTATTTGCTATTTTGATAATTTGGGATCTATCAGAGAGGAAGGAAGCAAACCATTTAAGCACAGTGCCCTCAATGCCTATTCTCTGTTGAAGAGTGTTAAGGAGAGTGTTGTGATTGACAGTGTCAAAGGCTGCAGAAAGGTCAAGGAGAAGAAGACAAGACTCCCCAGAATCGAGTATCCGCAGCGCATCATCAGTCACTTGCAGCAGAGCTGTTTCAGTGCTGCAGTTTTGAATGAAGCTGGACTGGAAATTCTCAAGAAGATCATTGTCCTTGATATGACGAGAGAGTTGTTTCGCTACACATCTTTCTGTGATTTTCGCAAGAAAAGGTAGGTTAGTGATAGGGCGGAATATGTTGAGGTCATTCGCATCAGCAGTGGGTTTTTTAAGCAGAGGGGTGACCTGCCTAGTTTTGAAGGAAGCGGGAAGGGAGCCTTGACAGAGGTTAACCAAAGTGGTCCAATAGGACAGAGAATGGGTATAGAAGTCAATGGCAATGGTACTAGGGATGGGTTCAAGAGACTGGTTGGAGGGCTGTGTTTGGAGGATGCATTTGAGGAGAGCATCTACAGAGATGGGGTCAAAGTTCTGCCAAATGGCTAAGGATTTGCGCTCCTCTGGAGGGGTAGGATGACTGACCTGATCCACATGTGAATTCACTTTTTCGTCAAAGAATATAGCGAATTCCGCTGCTTTCTTTGTAGAATCCTCCAACTTGGAGGTTGGGGTCGAGCAGTTTGGATTCTTGATGAGATCTAATAGTTTTTTGGGTCTATTATTGGCTGAGTCGAGGAGGGTTCTGAAGTGCGTCGCTTTTCCAAGGAAGATGTGCTTGTGGTACGTGGATCTTGCTGAACGAAGCATGGCCAAATTATCGGTGGAGGGCGCTTGTCTCCATTGTTTCTCCAGGTACATTTCTTCATAGAGGGATTTGTTGGACAAATGTGCTGAGGGAGTGGGCCTTTTCTTTTCGCTTTGGAGAGGAGCGACGTTATTGATTTCGACTGCAAGGACGGTGAGGCATTGGGAGGTGAGTTCGTTAACATCTTGGTTCGGGTCTAGCTTTGGAAGTGATAGCAAAGCTGATTCACAAAGGGTACGAGGCCAATATTTTTAGTGTCACAGAACCAGGAGGTAGCCCTCTTAGGTTGGCCGAGAGTTATAGAGTGTGATAGGTGAAGAGAGAAAGGATGAGGAGGTGGTCAGACCAGTCTACATGAATAGGGGTAGCAATAGTAAGCATGCCTGTTTTCGAAATAACATGGTTCAGGATTGATCTCTTAGAGTGTGTTGTTTCTGTGCAGTGTTGGATAAGATCGTTTGTAGAGAGGAAGGTGGCCAGCAAATTCGCAGAAGACTCTTGAGAAGAGCCCCAGTGGAGACTGAAGTCACCCACGAAGATCTGATTGTCACTTTGCCAGAAATGGTCGCTAATGAAGTCAGTGAGTTCCTCCATAAACCAGGGGCCGCTACAAGGCGGGCGGTAAATGGCATGGAATCTGAGGTTTGAGCGGTGGTGCAATTGAAGTTCAAGGGATAGGCATTCAAAAGTTCAGAAGGAGCTATTTTGAAAAGCCTTAAGTTGAAGGGAGTTTCTAAAGATGACTGCAACACCTCCCCTAACGTTGTCAATTCTGTCATTTCTAAATATAGAATAGCCTGTGGGTACTAGAGATCAAACATAGAGTGAGAGGTATCGTTGAACCAGGTCTCTGTGAGGAAGAGCATGTCAATATTGTGAAGTATGATGGTGTCGGAGATTTCAAGTTTGTGCTTTATTGCAGATCTGCAGTTGTGGAGCAGACAGTGCAGCTCTGTCAAGACTGTTTTGGTGACAGGGGCTCTTGGGCTATGAGGGGTGATAGGGATGTTGTACTTATATGAGGGTGCCCGGGGGGGTTTAGGTGGATGAGGGGTTCTGACAGGAGGAGATCGTCGGAATAGTGTAGATAGTAGGGCTACTTGAAGATGAAAGTGGAAGAAGGGTGGCATTCGAGGGCTTGCGTGGGTTAGCGATGTTTGCAGACAACAGGTTATGCTTGGCTATTATGGGGTCTGGGGGCGAGGTGCATCTCGTGGGAAGGTGAGTGTTTTCCAAAGGATTGAGGTGCACGGAAAAGTGGAAATCTTGGCGCTTAGAAGTGAAATGGTAGCTTCAAGTTGGCAGATGGAGGTGATAAGAGAGACTAGCTTATTTTCCAGAGAGGGTAGGGCAGAGCACGGCATGTTGTGTGGCTCGATGGAAACAGGAGGGGGTGCAATTTGCGGTGGAAGGCAGGGGGAAGTCGGGGGGACGGGAGGGGAGTTGGGGTATGGGGTTCAGAGGTGGGGAAAGGTGGTGGTTGAGAGCGGGTATTGGTGCATCAGAGGTGAAAGGAGAGTTGTCTTTGTTGCCGTTGCAAGAAGGATAGGAATTAAGGACATAATATGGGGGCGGTAGGTGAAGAGCGAGGCGGTGGGGCGGAGGGAGAGGGGAGGAGTGTGTGGAGACATAGGAATGAAGGAGGTTTGGGAGGAAGCGGGAGAGGGGGTTGGAGAGGTGGACTAAAAAGAGGGTGGCAGGTAGGGAAAGGGGGGAGGAGATGAGGTTGGATGGTGCAGATTGGCTGAGGAGCGGATTAGCTAGAGGTCCGGCAGAAGTGATGAAGGGGGGGCATACTGTGAGGGGGGAAGAATGGGAGAGGAGGGCACAGGGGAGGGGGAGGAAGAGGGTCGACCTGTTCCTCCCGAGGGTGCAGCCTATTGGAGTGTAGGGGGATCAGGGGCGGAGAGGGGGAGCAATGGGTGGGGCTAGATGAAGAGTCAAGGGACAACCCGGTCGCAGGGGAGGGGAGAAGGGAAGGGAAGAGTTGGTCAAAGAGAGAGAGACAGGTGTCTGGCTTGGATCATGACAGTACCGTTGTTATAGAGTGAGATAGTGAGGGAGCCGTTAAAAACACGCAGAGGGGGAACTTTTTCGCTGTTTCCCATGATGGATAGAGGAGGAGGAGGTGACGTTAAGGGAATTATATAAGCTGGTGGACCAAGAGGGGAAGTTGTGAGTGAAAAAATTGAAATCGTTTTTGAGCCTTTCATAACGACCAATGTAAAATTGATCAACAAAAAGGGAATCAGGGAAACATTCCATGGTGTTATGTTTGAATCATTTTGCTGCAGCTATAGTCAGGTTAGGAGGATGAATGATTTTGTAGCAATTAATTTCAGACAACGTGAGTGGTGGCCATGTTGGGAAAATGAGGAGGAGGAGGGTAGTGGGGATATGAGAAGGGTGTCACTAGGAAAGTGGTGGTGGGGAGAAGTATAAGGACAGAAAGGGGGCACATATTCCAGGCGTCGGGTGAAGATATCTGAACTAACGAGTAGTCCGGGAAGTGAGGCGATTAGGAACAGGTTGTTACTTCATAACAGGAGAAGATGGGGGCACAGATTCCAGTCGTTGAGAAGGCTTTACTGCTTGGGAGTCTCAATGATTCCACTAGTATTTGATGGGCCCTTTGCCTAGGTAATCATATACTATACATGGTGCCACCTGGCACTAGATCATATTTACAAGGGAATTGTTTACACATGACAGGACCAACTAGACCACTGTCATAACCATCACAAAGTAAATTTAGTAAAAGTAAAACAGATCATAAACGTACAACCAGTAACCACTGGTAATCACTGTACCTAGCATCCGCTAGTAACACAAGCACTGGCGTTGCCAATAGGTCTCGCAATAGGAAAGTTGGAGCTATTGGTTTTGTAAATGACATTTTATATTTATATATTGTTATTGACAATGCCAATAACGACATATAAATATAAAATGTCATTTACAAAACCAATAGCTCCAACTTTCCTACTGCAAGACCTATTGGCAATGCCAGTGCTTGTTTGGCCTGTGGCCGTTTTAGTGCTCAGGGCGGGGGTAGATGTTGGGGTAGTTTTTTTTGGGCTGGGTGGGGTGCATTGAAGGCCTATAGGCCGGTTTTTAGGGCTCATGGCGGGGACCTGGGTAGTGTTTAGGGCTGGGCGGGGGGACTGCAGTGCTGGGGGGCAGTTTTTAGGCCTCAGGGCAGGGAGCCTGGGTGTTATCTTTACCCCGTATGCCATTACCAATCATGCCTTTACAATGAACATTGTTGTAAAGGCATGCATGGTAAAGGCATGCGTGGTAAAGACGTGGTCGTGGTTGAGACCGCATGGTTTAGGCATGCGTTGTTGAGGCATGCACGGGTCTATCATACAACCAGAAAAGTTATCCAAACATGAGTATGGGGCAGAGGTAAAGCCAATTCTAAGAATATGGTACGTATTGGAAACAATAGGTCAACCAACAAAAGGTAAAGGTGCCTGCAACTGACCTAAAAAGCGTGCAGCCACGTAATCCGTATATTTGACAGATGCCAACACCCCGAGGTGAATTTCTATCCGTCAGCACTATCGTAATACAACGGCAAACATTACTAGCTTTTGTTTTACAAGCAGAGATATGACATGGTTTTGTTATCCTGTAATCAGGTGAAACGTGTCTTCGATTTATTGCATTCATCCCAAATGTAGCGTCACCAAACACGTTGTACTATGTGTCACCCCTTTTACTGCTTGTTTCAGACCGGCAAAAACATTGAACTACAGGGATTACTCGACTACGCAAAAGTTGTTTCCACATCCCCTAATTTTCTTAGAAATCTACAAATGACTTCTTAGATGGATTGTACGATTTTTCTAGAAGTTTCAACAATTTTTCCTCTTGGGCAAAAAATATATACTCGACACCAAATTATTTCATAGTAACATAAAGACAAAATTAATTCAAGGCTGCTAGATAGAATTTACGCCTGTACTGCGATCGGTCGGTACAGTTTTGACCTTCACGCCACCCTTCCCAAATGTAACATTAATGAGGACTTTTATTTTTTATTTTTTTTTTATTTAATAAATGTCATTGGAAAGAAACTTTACCATGGTTTACTTTTTGACTGGCGCAATGAAAGGTTCCATTATTGTCATGTCTGTATAAAACAAGACGGAGGGAAGGCAGAGAAGGGGAGGGGGGAGGAGAAATGCGACACGGCGGGCAGGGGAGGGGGCCGAGCGGCGATGAGGGTGTGAAGCAGCAGGGGCCTGGGGGAAGCTGGCTGGGGAGGGGGAGGAGAAATGAACAGATGAAGGCAAGGGAGCAGATGTACTGTGGGGGAACTTAAATGTGGCGGGGAAATGAAGGAGGTGAATGGAACTCTCTTCAGGGATGACAAACATAAACAAGAGAGAAAGTAAGAAAACCATGCACTCTAACAAAGTGGTAAAAGAACAGCAGGACGTTGTGGTGAAAGACGATGTCACAACCCTGGAGCGCTGAAGTCAGGATTTAAAGGTGCAGGCACCGGCCTATTGGAGGAGCAGACCGGGAAGACACCATGCAAGTGAAAGGGACGGTGAGCTGTTGACCCTCGGAAAGCCACACAGAATGTTTTAAATATTGTTTGGGCAAGCTGCGCTGAACAAAATAAAGGCACAGGAAATTGCTCCTCTTGAATCCCCTCTAAAGAGGCACACACCCACGCAATGTCTGCCAGGGTGTGACTCCAAAGTGAATCACGCAGATTTCATGCAATAGTTTGCGGGGAGAGAGAGGGGATGTGCTGGTGTGGGAGGGGGGAGGTGCTGGTGTGGGAGGAGTACTGCTAGGGCAAGGCTGTGTTTGCGGGCAGGGAGAGGGGAGGTGCTGGTGTGGGAGGGGGAGGTGCTGGTGTGGGAGGCTGTGTTTGCGGGGAGAGAGAGGGGAGGTGCTGGTGTGAGAGAGGGGAGGTGCTGGTGTGGGAGGGGGGAGGTGCTGGTGTGGGAGGAGTGCTGCTAGGGGAGGAGAAGCCTGATGCCGGATGGGGGCGGCAGAGCCTGGGAATACGAGAGGCTGGGCTTGCATGCAATGCGCGTGCATGTACACGCGAACTGCAAGAAAACCGCGGGGCTGAAAGCACTTTGGTTTGACTTGTGTTTTGCCGACATGAATTCTCGCTCTGCTCGATGCGCTTGCGCGCATCGATAGGTCGCGAGACCTAAAAAACCACATTATGCACAGCATCACATTGGGCGCCAAACACATTATATGCCCCTAACCTCCTAAGTATCACTAACATTAGGGGCATAAAGCACAGGGTGGAACATAATCTCACTAGCATAAACCATAACATGCCAGACAATCTCATTGTCATACAAACCACATTTAGAGGTAACCAGGACAGGGTGCTTAACTCATACTACATGAAATACATTTCCTAGCACCACATAGGCACATTAGGGCCTGTCGACCAACAAACCTCCCAGTCCCCCTGGCCAACTGGCCATCTCAAAGGGGCTCCAATGTCCTGTGTCCAGAATGTTAGGGCTGCTGCCAATGTCGCGAAAATCCAGGGTGCGCACTTACGCAAACCTAAACTTTGCAGTTGGCACCAAGTGCTGCACAGCTGTGAAGAGATGGGGCAAAGGAGTGCATCTCACTCCTAACTCAATCAGAACTGCCCCCAAGGATTAAATGGTCTAAACAGTGCAGCTGGCACTACTTGCTGCGCAGCTGTAAATGAGAGAAAGGCCCGGGCACTCACTGTGCCCTTTGAATAGATAGGTAGAAACGTTGCAGAAGCCCGCGCTGGTGCGGCGCAGCTGTGAATAGAACAAATGGGCCCCTGCACAACTGTGCCCTCTGGGCCTTGCTGGGGCTCTTAAAACAATATTGCCCTTGTTGGAGCCACACAGGGCTCTAAAATAATTATGCCCAAGCGGTGGAGCCACCTGGGCTCTAAAAACAAAGCTGTTTACTGTGGTTCTTGCTGTAGGACCTCTGTTGGGTAGGCTACATCTGCTGCTGCTGTGGCTCACCACAAGCTCGGGTGGACAGCTGGAGCATGATGTCAGCTCCATTTTGAGGTCTGGCAGTGACCAGTCTGGGGGTCAGGCGGCTGATCTGGAGCCCTCTCGCTATTCCAATCAGGGGTGTCTCCCCTTCTTATCGCTCCGACGGGTTGCAGGCTCCCGCGCTGGTTCTGTAGGCAGTATCTTCTTTGCCTGGGTGATGAGGCTTTAAGTGCTGACAGTGGGAACGGCCACGTGACACGCCGGGAAGCTGCTCCTGGGGGGTGCTTCCAAGATGCCCCCTGTTCGCGGTCCTCCGGTTTCAAATGCATCTTAGGAGGAGCGCTTCCTCAACCTCGGGCCAGGGGCAGTGCAACCCCTGGAAACACCGGAGACCCTCTGCTGGTCGTCTCTGCCCACCTCAAGTCTTCCTGACACAGGCTCGGAGCTTACTTGGGCGCCGGGACCGTGGATAGCTGCAAGTGGCGTGGTTTGGTGGGGGTCTCAGTCAGGGCAGTGCATGGGGTGTCACAGCCACTCTATTGGATTCGTTGGTGAGGCCGGAGCTACACCGTCATTAATGTCTCATTGAAGCCGCCATCTTAGGGTCAGGCAGGCCTACTTGCAATGGACTCCCCCCCGGGCCGGTTAATTGCTGCAGACGGCAAAGAAAAATATGAGGCACTGACCCATTGGGTCTCTTCTAGGTTTGGGCTGCGTGGTAGAGGCACACGTGGTTTAGCCATGCATGCTTCTATCGTACAACCACTGGCTATAAGGATGGCCTTCTGTGATGGCAACTCTATGGTGCGGATTAATGTGTACAGTTGGGTGGATGGGTGGAAAGAGGATAACCAAGCCATAAGTATTATAGAAGACTTTCTCTCTGATTACAAGGGCAAAGGTGAGATCATAGTGGCAGGTGATTTAAACTCCACTTTTGAACCCTTGTATCATCTGATCAAGACATGTTACTAGAAGAAAATGCAAAGTGAATAATTCCTCCTGTAGACCTGCCCGCTGTAAAGAGGTCCCCGGGGGCAGCACAGCTACCTTTATTTACTCTGAATTCTAATTTTAGAGCAGCAAACTGTAGAACCTTATTTGATACTGAAGGAAAACACACTTTCAATAGGCCAGGTCATACTAGCTACCAATGATAAATCTTTATTATTAACTGTGCGATTACTTAAAATCTTTACAGTATAAAACACATAACCAAAACACCCCCCCCCCCAATGTCCCCTTCCCCCAGTAAAAACCCAATGTTCAGCTTTAAAATAGCACAGTGGCTACGCAGGCTCTATTTACTACTTTGTGTCCATTTAAAACTTCAATTAAAAGATTTTTTTTTATTTTTTAGTTAAAATATTGGGTTAGCACCGTTTCGCATCTTGCACCTCTAAGGATCAATGGTTATATAAGGTCATACTAGCTGTATTGATTACTTTTTACTTTGGTTGCAGGACTGGACTTCTGTTCAGGATATGGTGGTCATTGACAGAGCAAACAGGAATCAAAACGCTCTTAGGGGCATATTCTCAAGGACTTATCGCTGAGTTATCTGCACTTTGTCGCAGCGAAAGTGGTGATAAATTGATCGCCCCATTCACAAGCTGGTGCTAACAGCCCGTATCACCAGATTACCTGAGATAGTAGCCGCTAAAACATCGCTACAGATGAGCCTGGCAATTATCGCTAATGAAAGGCAGAGTAGGCGTTCCTGTGCAAAAAGTCGTAAAACACCACTTTGCAACATTCTCAATGACCAGCCAGATCGGCAATAAGATCATAAAACAGGCGATTAGGCGCGTTAGCAGCAGGAATGTAACACCTGCTCTAACCTGGTGTAAAGTTGGATGACAACCTGCACCAGATTAGGGAGCCCAGCCCAGAGTCACACCTGAATACCAACAGATCCCATAGAGCCACTGATCATGCAGCTGGGACACCCAAGAGGGCCGCTACACCCCCTACCCCCTGCGACAAAGATATGTTACACCAACTTTACAAAATCATGAACAAAACAATTCGCCTGATGTCGCACAATTACAACACTTAACATACATGTGTGGTCAGAAAAAGGAGAATCATACATTCATCTTAGAATTTTCAAACAAATCGTTTTATTCAGAATAAACACAAAACAACTACTTTGAAAAGTCATGGCGGGTCTTGTCAGGACAATCGGTAAGTCACAGCCTGCAAGACAAAATTATAGATAAGAAGGTGTGTCATACACTCATCAAAGGACAGGGAGAGAAAGAGAGAATGAGAGAAAGAGAGAAAAAGAGAGGGAGAGAGAGAGAAATAGAAGTAGAGAGAGAAAGAGAGGGAGAGAGAGAGAGAAAGAGAGGGAGAGAGAGAGAGAGTGCCGACACAGCGCACCCTGGCCTCACTGCTGCTACTGATGTGTCCCCAACCACGTGCCGGTACACACTGCAGTCCACCAGGTCCCTTTTCTGAAACAGAGTCCAGATTTATGAATGGCAGAGTTCACATAGTTGCACACGCCATCATCGCTTGCTTGCCCGCCCCTGCGCACACAGGCTGCTGCACCCCAGCCCCTCCTGCTGCCCAGCAGTGATTTCCCACCCCTGCGCACCCAGGCCTCACTGCTCACCTTCTGCCACTAGCGTGTCTCCAAGAGGACCCACCATGTGCCGGTGCAGGCTCCAAGCCCGGGGCCCGCGACCATGGCAGCCTCCACATCAAGCATCCCCGCACCGCAGGCCACCAGGTTACACACTTGATTCTGTCTCTTGATTTTGCAATGGCAGAGATCATATAAGTGCACAAGGCACCATCACAAGCTGCACACCTGCTCAGCTCTTGAGGTGCCACTAACTCTGTGACCTGTGAGGCTACACCACGTGGCGGTAGGCCCGCACTGCCCGCTGGCTCAGGCCAACACTGTGGTTCAGCAGGGCTCACAGAAATCCTTACCAGTCCAGACCACCAGGATGGGGCTTCATCACAGGCTGTCACCCCCTCAGCACTTACAGTGCCCCAACCTCAGTGCACCGAAAGTCACTGTCCCGTGACGGTGTGCCTGTGCCATCAGCAGTGTATCCGGTGCCACCAAGTCTGTGCACTGTAAGTCATAGACCCTTTATGATTGAGTCTCGTGGTGCAGACGCCATCATATCACCTCTGGCACTGAGTAATGTGATGTGACGCCCTAGACCCTCTTGCATAAATAATACCCACAAAGAAACACCCAGATAGAGAGTGGAAAATGCGTCCAGCAGGTACGCCAGGCCCTTTTAGTTGGCAGGGTCCCATGTCCCGTGATGCGTGTGCTGGATGAGTGTGGTGTGGGTGCAAACCAACTGTGAGGGAGAGGCTGTGGCATGCTGACAACTAGACCTGTGATCAGCAGATCACTACAGGGAAGACCTGGGACATGCAGCGGTGTCGTTGTCCCATGTGAGCGTAGCAGAGTGGGCTGGCCTGGCATATGCCAGTCCAGCATAAGAGTGTGAACAATGACCCCAGTTCCAAGGTAAGTGTCGCAGAGTGTATCGGGGGACAGTGGAAGGTGATAATGCAGAGTGCAGAACCAAGCAAAATCCGGCCATATGGCAGAGATGAATACTACTGCGTCCTTCTTACCACAAAGGCAGATTCATCCGCATCTTCGTCCTCTGTTGTTTCATGTGCCTCACATGTGAGTGGTGGTGTTCTGTCTCCAGCACTGTGTGGCACTGGCACTTCAGGGGGCGGAGATATGAATGAGTGGTAGTAGCAGCATGCATCAGCAACAGGCCTTGTGGCAGCAATGCCATGAGGACAGGCTTTAGGGCACTGAGGAACCCTGCTACCTCTCGCTGGTGTGCAGCTGTGGCAGCCGCTCTTTCCGCCTGCATCCTCTCCATGTTCTCCATGATCCTCCGCATGTGTCCCAACTCACGGATGACATCGCTGGCGCCACTCTGACTAGACAGTTGTTCTTGTCTCTGAGTCAGGACTCCAGCGATGTCAGCCATGGATCGTTGGAGAGCATGGAGCGGACTGTGGGTATCCGTTAGGGACGGTGAGTGGTCCCTGGTGGGACTTAGACACCCACATATGGCATCTAGTTTGGCTGCCATGCGGTCGAACCCCACCTGCACCTGTTCAGCCAGCTTCTCCTGGCACCCCAACACATGGCGTTGGAAGAACATGTGTTGTTCGTGGGGTCCTGGGTGGCAGCCGTGGTGGTGGGTGCTGCCTGCTGTGTGTTCTGTGCAGGGGGTAGGGTCTCCTTGTTGCAGCTGGGCTGCCCTGCTCCTGGAGGTGGGGTGCGGAGGCTGTCCACGAGCTGTTGGAGGGCATCGGGGTCGATGGTGTGGTGGTCCTCTTCGTCATAAGAGAAAAGAGGTTCGGCCTGCTCTGCAGAAGGTGTTGGATTTTCCTCTGCAATGTGAAGGAGAGATGCAGTTTAACATTGTGTTCACATGTATATTGACGAATTGTACATGTTTACATTCAGACTGCATGACAGTGTACATTGTGACTGTTTTGGAGACGCTGCCAATTTGATGTGGGACAGAGAACATTTCGCCAACATCACGGATGTGTGTTTGTACCTGTACAATGTCAACTCACATTTGCCTGGAATGCCAAATGTGAATGGCCAGTTTCTACACACACGCGGCATCAGTTGTGTCCTCTGTTCTGTTGTGGATGTGTTGCGGTTTGTACCACATCGTTGTCCGTGTTGATGTGCTCTGCATGTTATGTGTGTGTGCTGCATGTTAGGGGAGTCGCCCCTGCAGCTCTGATTTTGCTGCCCTTTATCCCTTTCATTCAGTGTGCCTTGGACTTCTGTGCTTATACAGTGCTGAGATGTTGCATACTTGGGTACATTGGTTTCTAGGTGGAAGTTGGGGATTTGGGGCATGGTTTGTCTGCAGATTTGCAATACTTAATTGTGCATGTGTGCCATTGTGCACATCTCCTCTCGTCCCCCCAGTCCTGGCCGTTACTCACCCTGCTGCTATTGTGTCAGGTCATGTTGAGCAGTTCCCGGTAACCCAACTCCTGCCACCGTCTCCCCACTGATGACTGTGGACACCATTTCCTCCATGTGGTCCAGCTCCTCCTGTGCGGCTGGACTCCCACCTCCAGCCTGCATTGCTGCCTTACGGTTGTTGGCAAGTTTCTGCTTGGTTTTGCGCTTCACATCATTCCAGCGCCTCTTGACCTCTTCCACTGTCTTCTTCAGCACTCTGACTGCATTCACCGTGTCCGCGATGGACTGCCATATTCCATTTTTTGTTGCCAATGACACAGTGGAGGTGACGAACAGTAGTTGATGGTATTCTACCACCTCCGTTATCAGGATCCTGTTTTCCTGCGAACTGAACAACTTCTTCCTACTCTTCTTGTCCTTGCCCTTCCCTAACCCTGAGGTCCCAGGCTGGTCCTTCGGGGGGATTGTGGGGTTTTGGTTGTCCTTTGTACTTGCTCCGGCTACCTCCATTGTGCTTCGCTGATGTTTGGGTTTTGTTTGTATGTTTTTTTCTACTTTTATAGTGATTTTTCCCACCTGACCTCTGTGAGTTGCAGGCCTGGAGAAGATTATCGCTGATTTTTTTATCGCGGTTGGGCCCACTGCTACTTTTTTGTGTTGGGGTTTACAATTTTATAGCCATCCCGGTGACTTTATCACGGACATCTGACACGTTATCCGGAACATATTGCATGTTAACGCCGTGTTGTGAATAGGAGTTTAACACAGAGTTATTTTCTCGCGATAGACGGCGATGTGAAACATTGCGAAAACCACTTTGGCGATGATTATCACACGTTCTTGAGAATATCCCCCTTAGTTTCTCATTGCTGGGTAAACTTGCCAATGTTAGATGGGTATGGGTCGAAAAACTTCCGGAGGCCTTGGCAGAAGTGGCTGCTGGGGCTAAAGAGTTGGTAGCAGTGTTGGACAATCTGTCCCCAGAGGATGGAGGACTCTCCTTCATAACGATCCATTTACTGTATAAGGGATCGCTTGACCCAAGACATCAAGACAGGTCACACAAGTCAAAATGAAGCCCCCTGGTTTTCTAAAGTTGTAGGCAGGCCGAAACAAAACTATTTGCAGTAGCCAAACCCAAGAACCGCTCTCAGCTTGTGTTATGTAAGGCACTTTATTAAAAAAGAACTGGAGACTGCTAAAAGCGCGGGAAGATGCATTCTGGGACAAGTTGTCTCAGGCCATGATGGCAAAAGATAATGCAAGTTTTTGGGCTTTCTTGGCCCTGAGGAATAATGGTGGCAAGAAGTTAGATGGGTACCATGTGTAACCCCAGGTTTGGGTATCTCATTTTAGGAACCTATATTCCTGTAGCAATGTTACACCATAGGTAGGCATTAACTCCCAGCTGGTATTCAAATTAAAGACCTCGCCGGCTCTGGAGGTATATAGATAAATCCTAAAGGATCTCCTGACCCTATTTAGGCCCCAAAACATACCATGGTTTATGCATGTTAGGTTTATGCTCAGGAAGTTGGAGATAGAGATGTTCTGGGCCGCACCAGAGGAGCTTGGCGCCGTCCCTAGAATGGCTATTAAGTTAGCCTATTGGGAGCAGGTATCTGTGGAATCTGTTTGAAGCTGTGGGGGCTCCCTTACCTTGGAATTTATGAATTTTAAAATATTGCCAAGATATGAGTTGACTGATTGATGAGATTACCCTCCTTACCTTCAGCTCGGAAATTGTTCCTTCAATTCAGGTATCAGAGTCTCCTTATTAGAACCTATTGTGTCAAATGGTCCAATGTGAAAAACAACAGTGATGAGTTTCCGGTGTGCAGAGGATCACAAGAAACCACATCTGAATTTTTTTTGTCCAGGATTTTGCAGAGGCCGCCGCACCCGCCCGAAGGGTGGGGGAGGCTCGAAGGCCGGCGCCATAACCCTCGTGGTGCCACCAGCGGGGGTAAACTGGTTCTGGGCGCTTCGATGCGCACAGGAACCAGCGGAAGTGGGGTGCGCACCAGCCACCCGACCGGAAGTGACCTGTTGACCTGAGCGCCCCCAAAGGGCGCCCAATGGTCAACCTGGCTTTGTTTGAACCCTCCAATCAGGGGGACTCACCTGAGACCTGCATGGAGGGCTCAAGAGGATTTAAGCGACGCCGCCCTCCCAGCAGAAGCACATCGCATTCGAGGAGCTGGGAGAACGGTGCGACAGCAACAACGACTGAAGAGGAGGAGAGGCGACGCGGCGGAGGACGAAGAGGAAGACGGCAAGGTTCCAGTCGAAGATCAAGGTCGGTATCACCGAGGACGCCTTACGGAGCGCGGCGCGCCGTGCCAGCTCCCGTGAAGCAGCAGCAGGTAAAAACCGCAGCAAGCTCAGAGCCCAGGTTAAGCACACGCAGCCAGCTGTGCCTTCAGCTGACGGCCTGACGCAGACGCGGGAAAGCAAGAAGCCACACACCAGTGCGCAGGGACTCACGACATGTCGGAAGGCCAGCCGGACGAGATGGCAGAGGTGCTGTTGAAGATCCGAGAGTTATCGGCCATCCACGGCGACGACTGGCTTCACCCCCCCCCCACCTGGGCAAAGGGAAAGAGAACAGACCGGTAGAACAGGCGGATGAAGAGCCAGGGCCTTCCGCACCCAAGAAGTTGAAGAACACGCCGATGAAGAGAACATCGAAGAGGAACCCTCCGAGGAAAGTGCGGCAGAAACCCCTCCCGCCGAGACCAGAGGGCGGCGACCAGAGCGAGACCACCGACCAAAAGAAAAAGGGTGAGCATATTAGCAACATCGTAAGGGAATGTCTAAAATCGCTGGCGCCGGGGCTACTTAATGGCACAGGGCAGGGGGTACCAGGGCCTAGGGAGCAGCGCGCGGAGGAGGCGACAGGTCTCACGTGGCATATGGTCGACCCGGGGTGGGCCCGTCAGACAAGAGTCCAAGAACAGGTAAGCTTGTCCACCCAGGGGGAACAAATCTCCCCACTACCCGGTTGGGGTTACGGCCCCGTTTCGGGAAGCCCGCCTCCGAGTGGCGTAGTCAACGATCATTACATCAGGCCATCCCCTGGTCCGGCGTCCCTGACCACGAAAGCCACAGGCTTGGCTTGTCTCATCCCCCTAGCGGTGAAAGAGAGGATATGGCGCAAAGAATTCATTGACATATTTTCGCTGCTCGAAATACAGCTAGAGGGACTTGATCTAACCACGTGCGACAGGAAGGAAGAGGACAGGAGAGAAAGGCGTGGGGCCAGGAAGGAGCGCAGTTTCGACAATTGGTTAGATGCCTTTAGAATCATGGCGTGCATTATAGTGGAAAGGTTCCCCCATTGCGCGGCTGACTTGTTGCTTTACGAGGCCAATATCCACCTAGCACAGAGGCAGTTCCCGGGGGATGCCTGGTTAGAATACGACAAAGGGTTTAGATTAAAAATGCAGAGGCACCCCGAAATGGAGTGGAATGAGGAGGATGTCTCGGGTTTCATCCACAAGATGCTCACAGCCAAAGATGTTAGGGCCTGGGCGGGAAAAAGCGACCAGCCCTTTCGGAGCTCCTACCAAAAGGGGAAGAGCGGTTCTTATCAAAGGTGATCGAACGGGAGATCGTACTCCCCAACCGCGACCAAGGCGATCTGTTGGAGATACGAGGCGGGGGACTGCTCATGGGGCTCGTCTTGTAAGTTTCAACACGCATGCGCTAGCTGCGGGGGCAAGCACGCCACCGTTGCGTGCAAAGGTTCCAAGCACGAAGCGAAAAGAGAGAAGAGAGAAAAGAGCAAGAAGCGGTAGCCCCAACGCAGGAGAAAGGGGGGGACTGGTGGACATTTGTAGGCGCCAGCTGGCCAGATCCCCCATTGTTACGCAACAGCTGCGCAGATTAACAAACAAATACCCGAACAAAGCGGAGGCCAGATCACTGGTAGAGGGCTTCGAGCAAGGCTTTGTTATTCCGTTCCAGGGCCCGCTCCCCTCGGCGGGTGCGAGTAACCTGAAGTCGGCAAGCCAACACCCCGAAGTGGTTAGCGCCAAGATAGAGAAGGAGTTGAAACTGGGTAGAGTTGAGGGCCCCCTCCCAAAGGAATTGCATTAGGGCATAGTCATCTCCCCGCTAGGCGTGGTCCCCAAGAAGGAACAAGGTCAATTCAGGCTGATACACCACCTATCGTTCCCGGAAGGTTCCTCTGTGAACGACGGTATCGACCCCGAAGCTTGCTCAGTGAGTTATGCGTCAGTCGACGACGCTATCGAGCTGGTTAAGGCGACAGGCAGAGGGGCCCTCATGGCGAAGGCCGATATTGAATCTGCGTTTCGACTATTGCCGGTCCACCCCTCCAGCTTCCATTTATTGGGTTTCCAATGGGGCGAGGACGTGTTTATTGACAAAGCCATGCCCATGGGATGCGCAATTTCATGCGCATACTATGAGCAGTTCGCCACTTTCTTAGAATGGGCGCTGCATGACCGGCACCAAGAAGGTGGAAAACTGCACTACCTAGACGACTTCCTGTTCACAGGCCCGGCAGGATCCTCAGTGTGCGCAAGCTCATTGGCAGCCTTCGAGGAGCTATCTAGGTCCCTAGGGGTCCCCCTCGCAAAAGAGAAAACTACAGGCCCGACCACAAGCCTCACGTTCCTGGGCATAGAATTGGACTCTATAGCGGGAACGGCCAGGCTGCCTCCCGACAAGGTGAAAGAATTTCGCGAGGAAGTATCGAAGCTACGGGGTCGGAGCAAGGACACCCTGAGAGAAATCCAACGAGTGATAGGGAGACTTAACTTCGCGGCTCGGGTGATCCCGCCCGCCAGGGTATTCTCAAGACGCCTAACTGGGCTAACGGCCGGCGTCACCCACAAGCACCACCACATCAGGCTGAGCGCAGGCGTGAAACAGGACCTGCAGGTGTTGGATGAGTTCCTACAAGATTTCAACGGGGTGCTGATTTGGAGGGCAGGTTGGGTAACGGCCGAACAGATAGCTCTTTACACTGACGCGGCCGGAAGCCTTGGCTTCGGCGCGGTCCTGGGAAACAGTTGGTGCGCCAGCCAGTGGCCGGATGAATGGCATGCGCAGGGGCTCACCAGGAACATCACGTTTCTCGAGCTGTTCCCGATCATTGTGGCTCTGACCATATGGAGCGAGAAAATAAAAAACCTGAAACTCACGCTTTGGTCAGATAACATGGGAGTAGTACAGGCCATTAACAGAGGCGCAGCGAGATGCCCGGACATGCTGAGGCTAATGCGACGGTTAATTAAATTGCAGCTGGAAGGGAACCTGGAGCTGAAAGCACGCCACGTGCCAGGAGCAGAGAACTCAGCAGCAGACGCGCTCTCACGGGCCCAAATGAAACGTTTCAGAGATCTGGTGCCCGGGGCGGACAAGGAGATGACCCCCTTTCCATCGTCCCTTTGGGACCTGGGGGAGTAGACTTATCATGGCTAATAGGGCAATCACTTACCGCAGAGGCTAACAGAAGGTACAAGACATACGCGGGCACGGTAATGAGAGTGGGGGGCCTAAGATCACTGGAAGACAGGGCAAAAACTCGCACAGCGGTCGAGAAATTCGTGCAATGGGCATTCGAGTCGAGAAAAACGAGATCGTGGGCCCAGGCGCATTTAGCCGCCATCGCCCATTTTGCCAGGCTTTACACAGGCGAGGACCCCACTAACTCGGCCTATCTAAAGACGGCCTTAAAAGGCTGGAGGAGGGTTGAAGGTAGAAAGAAGGACGACAGGCGTCCCATTGATTTTGCCAAACTGGGCCAGCTCCTTGGAGCTCTCACGGGCTTAATATCGGATAAATACGAGCTGCTGCTGTTTAGGGCGGCTTTCACGACGGCTTTCTTCGGAGCATTCCGTATAAGCGAACTGGTAGCCCCCAGCAAATCGGGCCCAGCGCAGCAATGCCTGCAGGCAAGAGACATTAAACCAATGGAGAGGGCAGTCGAATTAACGCTGAGACAGTCCAAAACGGACAAGGAAAGGAGGGGGACGACGATACGTCTCCATTGCATCCCAGAGTCGGGGCTCTGTGCGGTATGCTGGTTATTTAAGTACATGGGGGCTCGACCAGCTGGTGAGGGCCCCCTCTTCATACATAAGGACGGGAGGAACCTGAGTAAGTTCCAGTTTACAGCCATAATGCGCCAAGGCTTGGGTAAAGCCGGGTATTGCGCGGCATCATTTGCCTCTCACTCCTTCAGGATCGGCGCAGCGACCTCGGCAGCGCAGCATGGCATGCCAGAGGACAGGATCCAGGCAGTGGGCAGATGGCGCTCCAGGGAGTACAAGTCGTACATACGCCCTCACCTCATATAAAAAAAAAAAGAGAGAAAGCCACGGGGGGAGGGAACGAGAGGGATTCGCCTTGGGATGCCGCACGGCAGGGTGACAGCACCCCCCTCCCCCCCCCTCCCTCTCATAAATGCACACGGTGCGCAGATAAGCCACCTAACAAAATGCTTTCTCTCGACAGGGGGACGCCCGCAGCTGGTCTGGGTGGTGGGGCACTCATTCGTGTCCCGGATGGAGTCTTGGTGGCGGCGGGGGGGCGCAGCATAAACAGGCCCAAAGCGACATACATCCGGTGGATAGGGCAGCCAGGGATGAGATGGGAGCAGCTACTGCCGACGCTGGACGGCCTCATGGCAGATTCGGCCTGGTTGCCCGACGTCCTGATCATCCACCTTGGGGGCAACGACCTGACCCGGCTAGGGCGAAAAGCAGTCGGGCAAGCCATCCAAAGGGATCTCACCAAGACAGCAGCGTGGCTGGGACCTACGACGGTAGTCTGGTCCGAAATGATCAGCAGGAAACATTGGAGAGGGGCCGATTCCAACAAGGCCGTCGACAACGCAAGAAGGAAACTAAACGTGGCGATGCACAAGTTTTGCCTCGCCAATGGCCTGGAATCAATTCGGCACGGCCTCATCCACCCGGGCCGCCCGGAGCTCTATGGGCAAGATGGGGTACACCTATCCGAGAAGGGGATGAAGGTGTTTTGGGATAACTTGTGGGGTGCAATGTCACTCGCAGGTTGCGTATAAAAAAAAAAAAATAAAAAAAAAAAATAAGGGAAAAGATATGGTGAAAGGTGGGAGCCACGTACCAGGTGCAGGGGGGGGGAGCCACAGTGAGACGTGGGCCTCCCTGCGGCGTGGCGGAAATTCTACACTGGTTGGCTAAGAAAACACACCGGCGGGCGGTGTGTAAGAGGATGGCCACTCACTTTTGAATGCCGCACGGCAGGGTGACGTGGCGGCATAAAGGAGGGGAGTAACAGGAGGAGACGGCACTCGCGGCCCAGACCCGGCCGGACGGCAGGGCGCAATTTGGTAGCGAGCTGGGGACCTAACTCCCGACTGGAAATCTCCCCTCCGCAACACGCAAAGGGCGTGGTCAACCAACCACTGGAGCACCAATAGACTGGCAACAAACTGGTTTGGGTACAAGCCCCATTTTCGAACTAAGGAGGGCACAAAGAGACTGACACCCGGTATCACAAGAGGGTGTCATAATGTGTAATATGCCAATTATGATTGATAATTATGATTGATGAGTAATGTTCGCAAAATGGAAGATTGCTTGAAACCAGTTTGTGTTATTAATATGTCTTTGGTTATTAATAAACTGCGGCCAACAACGACCACTAATGATACCAGGTTTTGTTGGCTGACATTATTTCCCACCTTTGGCAACAGCAGAATGCGGGGGCCGGTAAGTATGGAGACTGGGGTCTCCGCGGAATAGGCACATGCAAGGGTTATTGCAGAGGCCGCCGCACCCGCCCGAAGGGTGGGGGAGGCTCGAAGGCCGGCGCCATAACCCTCGTGGTGCCACCAGCGGGGGTAAACTGGTTCTGGGCGCTTCGATGCGCACAGGAACCAGCGGAAGCGGGGTGCGCACCAGCCACCCGACCGGAAGTGACCTGTTGACCTGAGCGCCCCCAAAGGGCGCCCAATGGTCAACCTGGCTTTGTTTGAACCCCCCAATCAGGGGGACTCACCTGAGACCTGCATGGAGGGCTCAAGAGGATTTAAGCGACGCCGCCCTCCCAGCAGAAGCACATCGCATTCGAGGAGCTGGGAGAACGGCGCGACAGCAACAACGACTGAAGCCCACCCACCCACACCTAAGGAACAGCAAAAGTCGCAGTGCTGGATAAGGGAAAGGGTGTTAGCGGAAATTCTACACTGGTTGGCTAAGAAAACACACCGGCGGGCGGTGTGTAAGAGGATGGCCACTCACTTTTGAATGCCGCACGGCAGGGTGACGTGGCGGCATAAAGGAGGGGAGTAACAGGAGGAGACGGCACTCGCGGCCCAGACCCGGCCGGACGGCAAGGCGCAATTTGGTAGTGAGCTGGGGACCTAACTCCCGACTGGAAATCTCCCCTCCGCAACACGCAAAGGGCGTGGTCAACCAACCACTGGAGCACCAATAGACTGGCAACAAACTGGTTTGGGTACAAGCCCCATTTTCGAACTAAGGAGGGCACAAAGAGACTGACACCCGCTATCACAAGAGGGTGTCATAATGTGTAATATGCCAATTATGATTGATAATTATGATTGATGGGTAATGTTCGCAAAATGGAAGATTGCTTGAAACCAGTTTGTGTTATTAATATGTCTTTGGTTATTAATAAACTGCGGCCAACAACGACCACTAATGATACCAGGTTTTGTTGGCTGACATTATTTCCCACCTTTGGCAACAGCAGAATGCGGGGGCCGGTAAGTATGGAGACTGGGGTCTCCGCGGAATAGGCACATGCGAGGGTTATTGCAGAGGCCGCCGCACCCGCCCGAAGGGTGGGGGAGGCTCGAAGGCCGGCGCCATAACCCTCGTGGTGCCACCAGCGGGGGTAAACTGGTTCTGGGCGCTTCGATGCGCACAGGAACCAGCGGAAGCGGGGTGCGCACCAGCCACCCGACCGGAAGTGACCTGTTGACCTGAGCGCCCCCAAAGGGCGCCCAATGGTCAACCTGGCTTTGTTTGAACCCCCCAATCAGGGGGACTCACCTGAGACCTGCATGGAGGGCTCAAGAGGATTTAAGCGACGCCGCCCTCCCAGCAGAAGCACATCGCATTCGAGGAGCTGGGAGAACGGCGCGACAGCAACAACGACTGAAGCCCACCCACCCACACCTAAGGAACAGCAAAAGTCGCAGTGCTGGATAAGGGAAAGGGTGTTAGCGGAAATTCTACACTGTTTGGCTAAGAAAACACACCGGCGGGCGGTGTGTAAGAGGATGGCCACTCACTTTTGAATGCCGCACGGCAGGGTGACGTGGCGGCATAAAGGAGGGGAGTAACAGGAGGAGACGGCACTCGCGGCCCAGACCCGGCCGGACGGCAGGGCGCAATTTGGTAGCGAGCTGGGGACCTAACTCCCGACTGGAAATCTCCCCTCCGCAACACGCAAAGGGCGTGGTCAACCAACCACTGGAGCACCAATAGACTGGCAACAAACTGGTTTGGGTACAAGCCCCATTTTCGAACTAAGGAGGGCACAAAGAGACTGACACCCGCTATCACAAGAGGGTGTCATAATGTGTAATATGCCAATTATGATTGATGAGTAATGTTCGCAAAATGGAAGATTGCTTGAAACCAGTTTGTGTTATTAATATGTCTTTGGTTATTAATAAACTGCGGCCAACAACGACCACTAATGATACCAGGTTTTGTTGGCTGACATTATTTCCCACCTTTGGCAACAGCAGAATGCGGGGGCCGGTAAGTATGGAGACTGGGGTCTCCGCGGAATAGGCACATGCGAGGGTTATGACCCACAGAGAAGAAGAGGGCTATTGCCGCTGTGTAGGACCCTCAGTGATAGGAAGTATTTGGGTGCACTTAGAATTTTAAGAACCGACAGCTCCAGGCTAGTGGTCTTTGCGGTTGCGATGTACCTTTTGCCTGCCTGGATCTGGCGATCTAAGTGCATTCGAGTATATGATACGGATCTGATATAACAGCCATATAGGAGGGAACTGGTGTTCCGTCCTTTTCGTGATGACAAACTTGTGTACGCGGATCGTATTTTTCTCCCCTAATCGTTTGTACACACTTTTCTTAGTGATGCTATTCTCTCTTGGGTCTAAAAAGCCTAGAAATGATATAAAGGAGCTATAAGAAATTTTTGATTATATATACTCAATGTAAAAGCTCTCCTGTACCGGCCAAGTAAAGCTGAGGGATACAGAAGGGCTAGTCTTTGCAGCTAAACTAAGACCCAAGGGCCTGTTTATATAATGTTAATTTCGATTATGTTATGTTAATTTCGATTTATATAGCGCCAAATCACCGACAGGTCTCTTAGCGCTTGCTTTGGGAACCCGTCCTGGCTTTCCCTGCGAGAAAACCCCTACTGGGCATCCCCAAGGTGACGACCAGGCATCCCATCACGGTAGGGCCGTAGTGGAGATTAAGCAAGCTATTGCCCAGAGTTGCAGAGTGTGAACCCATGATTCGAGAATATAAAGTCTGTGGACATTTTGAGCTCAAGACCCTGCCACGTCGGGAATTGAACCCTGGTCCCGGGTCTGACCGCTGCATCACGGTCTGCCTCCTCTAACCAGTGAGCCCCACTTCTCCACAATAATTAATTTTAGATATTTTTATGTGATTGTATTAATCCTCTTTTACACTAGATTGCACTGGCCCTTTTATCGAGAAAGGAGCCCAAATGGAATACAGGTGTGAAACATTTCTTTCTCATTTAACTGCTGTGTTCCGTGTCCTCCTACCCAGGATGTACGGAGTAGATTATTTTTAGATGTACCATAATGTTTCATACCTTTTATGTGTACTTGTTTTTACTTTATGATCCTTGTTGATCGAATAAGTTAAAACTAACTGAATGGCGCAGTTCCTTAATGCACTCACCCCACCCCCCTCCTTCCTTTGGGCCTATCTTCTCCATCTATACCGTCTCCTCCTCCCTCACGGGGGCCCGCACTTCCTCTTTTTCCCATTCTGCCATCCATTATTATTTTGGAAAGAAAACGTGCTTTTCCAGCTGGCATCCAAGACTTTCTACACTTGATCTGCAAGTACCACCAGGTTCGTCGCAGCTAGGTGTAATGGATGCCAGGGACAGGCCTAGTGCCTGTTTTTTTCGGTGCATGTTCGAGGCGCGGAAAACACTCAAATCCCTAAACCCATTTGGGGAGGGTGGGACTGTGACACTCTCTGAATAAAAGTTTATTTGTTTAATGCGCAACCAACCAATCTCCATACAGGAGTGGCAACTGTAATTTCATACTGATGCCCCCGGCTCGTGATTTTTTTTTCTTTTTTACGTTTCTTTGCTTTTCTTGGCACGTGCTAGCATTCCTGCGGCCTGACAGCTGAGCAGCACCTCGCTAATGCATTACCTGATTACTGTAAGTACTCTCGCATGTGGAATTTTGCACATCAGCGTTCGGCGACTGACAGTAACAAATAGGGTATTAATTAGCGGCGCCGTGATTAAAGCTCTGGCGTGCCGGTGCGCGCCTGCCGTGAGGGCCCGGCGCACGTCTCTGGTCCGCGTGGCGGGAAGGAATCCGTAAATGTGCGCCTTTGTCGCGCGCATGTACCGTGCACTACTAGCCCACTTACTGCCTTCTGTTTCTAGTAAGAGTTGGCACCTGGCACTGGGCACGGGGTAGCACTTATACAGCGATGGCTTGCCGACCAGGGAGTTGGCGTTCTGACTTTTCCATTTAAAGAATTTCCAAAAGATCTGAGTATCAATGGCGTAACAAAAGCCCCCGCAGCCCCTAGTGTACAAGAGTGGGTGCAGGTGGGACGGTAGGGGGGCGAAGGAGGGGCAAGCTCCGGGGGCAACCTCCTGGTACTGGCAGGTCCCTGGCCTGAGAGCTCTGGCCCGTGCATGTACTTTGAAGGGGGTAGGCCTCAAGTTTCGTTAAGCCACTGTTGAGTATCAATGGCATGCAAGGTTCCAATGGGCTCAAACGCAGACCTGCCAAAGCACGCGGGCCGTGATGTGTCACGATATCGGCTCTTCACTCAGTCTCCTGGCAAAGCACCAACATCACCCAGTGGAATAGAAGGTGAAGGGAAACCCCTGCAGTGAGTGGGTTTCAAGCTTGTGTGTAATGGCTCTGTACAACTGAAGACCATCCTGGGCAGGGATTAAGTGGTCTGGATCTCAAGGGGTTTTGAGCACCAGCAGTTTTTTTAACCCATTCCAAGCGTTCGTCGGCCAATGGCCATTGCGAGCACTACCTCTGTAGTGCTACGCACGTCCGTTGGCTGACACGGCCCGTCCACTCTGCTAAACGGCTGCAGGTTAAGCGGTTATGGGGGCCTCGAAACGGGTCTCTATCTGGTTCTGTTTTGAGCTCTGGCATAGGCTTTCCGTTTTTTTTTCCGGACTGCAGTTATAGCAGTTTGCCTTCACTGCAGTCCGGAAAAAAGTGCCAGGTGAGCGTTGTGGGGGAAGGGAAATACTTTAAAGAGTCGTTTTCATTCTGTATTTCCCTTCTCTTCTTGAAACTCAAGAGCAGCAACATTGTGGTGTCACCAGGGCTTTAAAAGGAAGCTTTTTCAACATTATATGTAACAAGCCACAGTTGCAGCTTATCAATCTTATGCAACTAATAACCATTGCCAAAGCCAATAGTCCTGGCTTGTTGTAGGTATGATGTTACTTGTTGTATCACATACATGGAGGCAATGACAGAAACAGCAAAATACAAGTCGGGCGGCACACTCTGCTAAACACAGATTTTAGCGTAAGTGTTTTAAGCCACGCCCTTAATTACATCGGCCACGCCCCTTTGAGAGACCCCTCAGTTTTTCATCCCACTTAAAGCCCCTATCCTGGTGGTTTAAATCCTCCCCGGCTCATGGGTGGCAGCCTGTTCGTGTTTTTGGGGAGGACAGAAGTCTCTGCGTGTGCAGTGCTGGACTCTACAACCCGACTCCTCCCACTGGCTTGACCCTTCGTTGGTCCTTTCATGGCTGGTGAGGCAGTGAGGGATAAACGCCCCGGCCCTCTCCTGACTCCTGTCATATGTTGAAAACATCCAGGGTCTGCTCCTACATTGGAGATGAAAAATAAAATGTTAATTCATCATTGCCATTTTGTTTTTCATCCTGACATCCTCCCGTCCTCAATGAGTGTCAGGACGCGGGCAGCCTCTCCTGAATGAGAGCAGCGAGAACTGGGAGGAGGGTGGGTTGTAAGTTCAATTTTCAAAGTGAGTATGTCTTTTTGGCTGGCCATCTAGCAACGGCCAGCCAGACAGGGGCACTTTGAAACCCCTAGTCCAGCTGTCTCAAGACAGCTGGGTTAGAGCAACTGAAGGCCTCCATCTCGTTGTGGAACGCTGAGACAGGCTGCTCTTTCCAATCATGGCGCTGCTCTCATGCTGGTGAGAGCAACGCCCTGATTGGTCAAGAGAGCTTCCTGGTGGCCGGGCTGCTGCGTGACGAGGTCCGGAGCAGGAGATCCTGTTGTCAGGTAAGTGTGTCTTTTAATATATTTTACATTTAAATTTGCATGTGCGGCTGTTTATTTTGATATTTTTTAATCTTATTTGAGTGCGCACGCGACCACCCTCCCTTCCTGTTGATGCCAACTGCCACTGAAAACATCTGAAGGGTTGGCCTAATCCATGCAAGGAAAAAGCCACCCCCTGACTGGATAGTAAAAGACAGTCCTAATTGGGATACAGCGGACACCAGTGCACTGCACAGGCTAACTATGCCCCCGTCCAGTTGGCTGAAAAGCCAAGATTGTCTGAAGAAGCTCCTGAAAACATGGGCCAAGTCAGCAGCTAAGACAATGTGTGAAGCTGAGCTGTGAGTGCCTTGGCCTTGAATCCCACACATGGAAGGCCCCGGGAGATCCATCATTTGCTGTAATGCTATCCAGAGAGTGGGAACAGTCGTTGACAAAGAAGCCTGCCTGTAAGCGTGATGTACCCTCTAGATAGCTACAATTGCTCCATGCTCGAAGCACTGAACGTCTTTTCTGTATCCAGCTCTCGCCTGCACTCGCTAAAAGGGACCGACCGCCTCATCTATTCCAAGCATCATCCCAACACTTTCTTGGCTCTCTCCCGTAGTGATTTGGCAGCCATTGGCTTGCGTTCCTTTGTTGTTCCAAACTATTCTTCTGATATTGTTTTACATGTTTTTGTAAGTGTAGCCCAAGCTCTTAACCCGTGGCTCTCTGCCCAGTCTAAAGCTGCTGCTCCCTCCTCTACAAACACTTTTCTTGTCGGATTTGTGGTCTGCAGGCAGCACACCGGTTTTAGACGAAGAGCAGCACCCCCTGCTCCTGCATAGGAAGATGTGGCATGCTGCAGGACAGAATGGGGAGCATGCCATCCAGCATACAATGATGCACCGCACACTGACCTAAAATAAGAAACATCAGGCTGCTCATGCTAGAGATGTTCTCCTAGCATGTGTTTTTGTCCTGCTCACAACATAGCCAAAGCTCTCTTTTTTTGCAGTTTTATATAGTGTGAACTCGACCTGAAGATATCAGAGCGCTTTACACGAGCAGCAGTTACTTTACACAAGGACACATTATTATTTTTTTTTTTTTTATAGACACTTGGAGATTGATTTACCCAGAGTCACAGAATCGCACCTGGTGCCCTAGTTCCAAGGTTGGGAACAATGGGGCATATTATCAAGGGGGTTTATCTCCGCTTTTTTGGCTTTAAAAGCCAAGAAAGCGGAGATAAAATTATCTCCCTATTGCCTAGCTGTCGCTAACACCAGTTAGCGACAGCTAGTAGGAGATAGCGACCATCTTGGGCCCCACTTTGCATGTCAGTGATATTTATCACTAATGAGATGCAAAGTGGGGGTGCCAAGATGTTAGAGACTGAAAACAGTCGCTAACATCGCTATCTCCTATTACCAACTTTTGGAGATATTCGCGCTAAGCAGGAATATCTCCAAAAGCTAACACCTGCCCTGAGCAGTTCTTAGCCATGTTATCCAATGGGAGGTGGATAACATGGCTAAGAGCATTTGCTCGATAATGCATGAATATCGCTGACTTTCCAGCGATATTCATGCATTTCGGCCGTTTTTTATCGCATTTGCGATAAACCTTGTTAATAGCAAGGTTTATCTGCGATAAAAATCGCCGATGTGCGGCGATAATTTTTGTCTCTAAACAAGTTAGAGACAAAAATTATCGCTAGTTGTTGGTAATATGCCCCAATGATTCTTACGCCCAGTGGTCGAAGCGCATAACCAAAAGAATGGAAACTGGAATGGTGCACGCAGCTGGGATGGGGTGAGGGAGAGTGAGGGAGTGGTCACAGTCATGGCTAAAAATACAAAATATTCTGTAACTTTTTTAGGTGTTTCGCCTTCAGCTACCTACATATATAATAACACACAGCCTAAATGAAAATTAAATGCAAGTTAATCAGTGTGAAATGCACTATTGTACATTAGGAAACCTCTGTTGGTTAATGCACTGCACCAGAGAGCCAAATAATTGAGTCCTGGTTGGTGCAGGGGAGAATAGAGACTTGTGTATGTTTAGTGCTACGAGATTCCAGTCTGTGACAGAAAATAATGTGAACATGTAAGTAATTATTTTAAACTTGCATTACACACATAAGATAGGCTGATACAAAATGTGCCAAAAGATTTAAGATCAAATAATTCTTCCAAAATATAGATTTTAGTTATTGACAGACTGTACATAGTGCATTTTTTATAACGGTCTTTTAATTGCACACTCCACAGTTTAGCTGGTAGCTTCCTTACAATACTGCTCCAAAAGAATACATGTGTGTCATCATTAAGCTTGAAGTGATTCCATAAACTAAAGTCAATAAAGACTTCCAAGCACCCTTTACATTTGTAGATTAACTAGTTGGCACATTACATTTCTTTGAGGCACCCTGGCAAGAGGGTTCATTTAGCTGTCTGCCCCTCCCTCTGTTTCACAGCCCAGGAGACTCCCTGGCTAACACTCCAGCTGCAGCATTTCAACTCTCGAGTTAACTTCCACAACTGCTTATGCCAATGAACACAGCGCACAATGCAGGCACCCTTGTATTCTAGTGAACAATGGGTAGAAATGTGTCAACAGATCAAGATCATTTGGATTACTTTTTAACATCAGTATGTGTACATTTTAAATGCAAACTTCTGTCAGCCAATCAGAACCTCTGTGTACAGCCGACACCTCCCAGGGCCGTGCGTTGCAGTACACGGGTGCGCGGGGCAGAGCTAACATAGGCAGTTTTCAGAGTTCTGGCTAGAAATCCACCCGTTGTACTAGTTCGCCCTCAGGGCTATTTTTAGCAGTTTTTTCATTCTAATTTCACACATCGAGGGGACTAAAAAAGGCCAAATGTATCCACATACGGATTTCGGCAAACATTTTCACTTATTGCCTGTGAGGACAAGCACACGTCTTTTCATTTGTAAAGGGAACAAAACGTGCAATCTGAAGGGCCATACGATGTGATTTCGTTAGTGATTCTGTACTGTGGCAGTAACATGACATTTTGACTTTGCACTCCAGTGATAAATATGGACATATACGTTTATTAATATTCCTACTTTAATAGACCACTCACGAACTAACTTTGAAATTCTGCCATCTGGAAAGTTTTTCTACGAAATGTCACTAGCAGTCCGTATGCGAGAGTCTTAAAGTGAGTATATTTATTAAGACTATTTACTAATTGTGCAGGTCTGTGCAATTCAGTATTTTCCTTCGTGCAATACAGTACTAATGGAACTCTAGAAACTCTAGTAGGAACTTATATCTGCAAGTACTTGCGGTTACTTCTCCAAAGAAATTCTGAAAATATGTCTTGTGTAAAACCAAGGGAAGGTAAGGCAATAGTGTGTCTGTTTCTTAAGAGAGAGCATACAATGAGGTCAGAAAACTCCAGCCTGGTGCATATAAATTCACAAGGGGCAGATGAGTAAAATGCAGCAATGCGGCTATATGGGCTTCCACCCAAAGGCTGACAAGTCAGCCATTACTCTTCTAATCCAATTTCATAACATGATTTATTCACTACAGTCACATCTCAAAGGATATTGTGTTTCTGGTAGTATTAACTCTTCTGTAACAATCGATAATAAACTGGGTGTTTGGAATTCAGAGTCTCACTTCTTAATTCAGTTGTCAGTGACACTGAAGGCGTGTAAACCAATGACATTGTGGACCAGTTCAAACTTGGAATCCATAAGTCATACAGTGGAGTTTGTGAAATGTTAGCTCCATCACCCTTTCGCTAATATACATTAGTAGTGAATGGACAGTGCCGTGTCCTTTACGTTCATATTTTGGAATATCGATGCACCCACAAAATAATATTAGACAGCCTTAGTGGTCTAAGTTGTTTCGCTCTTTCAAAAATGTGCCAATTCTCTGTTAAAGACCAGGGACAGGGGATAAAAAACACTTGCAAATTGTGATTGTCTTTGCTTTAGTCATTCCTAGAGGAGATAATAATACATCTTAGGACCTTGCTACAGCCTATAAGTGTATCAACATATGGTGTTAGACTGAGTCTGTCTAGGTGTCATGAGGCCATCTCAATTAACATCGGTGTGGTCACACCAAAATAAGTGTGTAAAAGGGAACTTTTCAGAAGGAACCCTACGGGTCTTTGCAGAGGAATCTTGTCGATCAGAATAACATTCAGGGCAGATGCAGAGAGGTGTGATTAGCACTTGAATTTAAAGACTGCTGATGGCTCTTGTAATTCTGTGATTGTAGATGAAAGAGAAAAAGGGTAGCCCGAGAGTCAGGAAAATACATTCTGTGTGTTCGTCCCTATTTGACTGTGGAGACACTGGAATGGAATTATTAGATGGAATCAGAAATGCTGACTGGGGCAATGAAGGGAGCCTGATTGAAAGTGTTTATGAGAGACACGAGGGAGTCTAAATTGTCTTAATAAAAGATAACCCACATTAGACATAAATGGACATGCAAAACCATTTCCATCGTTACCCTGAGTTAAACCTGCTATGCAGTGCTTTATCCGGAAGTGCCATTAAAGTCAACAGATATATGGTGTCTCGAAAATAGTTATCTGTTAAATAAAATTCAAAAGTGATTTATGAAAAATAAATTCCAATTTCCTTTTTAAAGTTCATTGCACATATAACAAGCAAAACGGATGCAGGTGGCTTAATATATATTATATTAAAATATCTTATGCTTTACTCTGTCACAATTGAATATGTAAAGGGAGATAGTGGAACTGGGAGGTGTGGTTGGAAAGGGATCAAGAAGTGATAAAGCAAGTGTAAATAAAGGACACCCAAGGTCACTCAAGGTTTACACTGAAGATCAGCAGACAATTATCCACAAGGTAAAATACAGTATCAACAAGTTGCAACTTAATTGTGAGGAATAAACTAAACATTGGAAATGGATACTAAATTCGCAAACTAAAGGATATAAGAATCATTATCAGAAAATTACATTGCAAAATGTGGTCAGGCTGGTTTTATGCTCCCTCCAAAACTTAAATAAGACAGTGGATTTCTGAAGGGGTTGTCTATCAAATCTACTATTTTTGTACTTGAGACTCTCTCTCTTGGGATGGAAGCAAGAAGGATATTTTTTAGCTTTGGCGTGTAATGGCGTCTGTATTGTATACATACTTTAAAGGGCTTTGGTGCAGCCTCCTTGAGCCACTGGCTGAAGCTAGTGTAGAGGAGTTCTGATGTGAAAGGATTGGCCACTGTACCTCTTGTATCTGAGTAGAAGAGTAATCAGGACCTAACGCTTCTAGTAAGAGACAATTCAAGACATAATGTTTTAACCCCTCCCATGCTCGTGACGGAACCGTTCCATCACGAGCCTCGGGTGGGCTGTGCTGGTGACGGAACGGTTCCGTCACGGCCCTCTCGCCGCGCCTGCGCCGCGCGAATTCCGCGCCTGCGCTAACGTTCTCTAGCGCGGGCGGGGCCGTGACGGAACCGTTCCGTCACAAGTACAGCTCACCCGTGTGCCGTGACGGAGCGGTTCCGTCACGCGCACGGGACCGCCGCGCAGCCCCCCACCCCCTTAGCACTGCGGTGGAATAGCCGCCGCAGTGAAGGGGTTAAAGGCCATTCTTTCGTTCTTTTGGGAAGCCAATGAGACTTTTCAGGGCCGGTGTGATAGAATCGTTTAGTTTCAGCCTCAACCATATTTCCAACTCCATTGTCTATGTTAATTCAATAATCCATGAAGACATCAGCACAATAAGAATTGATTTAAAAATAGAGTCAAAGAGCATTACTACATTTCTTGGTTTTTTCTGTCTGGTGTGTTGCCCTGTTCCACTTTTCAGGGTTAAAAGAGGAAGCAGTGTTTGTGAGCAGGATTTCTATTTCTTCACAACCAATTTTTCAGCCTTCAACAATGCACTTATGAAAGGCATTTGAGATGGCTGTCTGGCTCATTCAAGCTTGGACTGCAACTGAGTGTCATCCAAGTACACGTAACATCCATTCTTGTAGGAGTCTACGATGCCAGTGAAGAGGGATCTGAAAGCATTCAAGTCAAGTCAAGTCAAAGAATTTGTATAGCGCACTACATACCCAGAGGGTTTCAAGGCGCTTAGGAAGGGGGGGGATTACTTGTCAAATATCCAAGTTTTAAGTTGCTTTCTGAATGCTAGGTGGTTCTGGGTAAGGCGAAGGTAGGCGGGGAGTGAGTTCCATGTTCTAGCAGCTAGGTATGAAAAGGATCTGCCTCCCATGGTGGTCTTGTTGATGCGAGGTACAGTGGCGAGGGCTTGGTTGGAAGAACGTAGTTGGCGGGAGGGGGTGTAGAAGGACAGTCGTGAGTTGAGGCATTCTGGACCGATGTCGTAGAGTGATTTGTGTGCGTGGGTAAGCAGTCTGAAAGTGATTCTCTTATTGACGGGAAGCCAGTGGAGGTCTTTAAGGTGGCCAGAGATGTGTTCGTTGCGTGGGATGTCTAATATGAGTCTGGCTGAGGCGTTTTGGATTCGTTGGAGTTTCTTCTGGAGTTTTGCGGTAGTACCTGCGTAGAGGGTGTTTCCATAGTCCAGTCGGCTCGTGACCAGAGCGTGGGTGACTGTTTTCCTTGTGTCGGAGGGGATCCAGCGAAATGTTTTTTTGAGCATGCGAAGAATGTTGAAGCAGGAAGAGGATACGGCGCTGACTTGTCTGTTCATTGAAAGTGAAGAATCCAGGATGACGCCTAGGTTCCGTGCGTGGTCTGTCGGGATGGGTGCTTTTCCGAGGGCTTCCGGCCACCAGGAGTCGTCCCATGCAGATGGGGATGTACCTAGGATGAGGACTTCTGTTTTGTCTGAGTTCAGTTTCAGACGGCTTAGTTTCATCCATTCGGCAACTTCTTTCATTCCTTCGTGTAGGTTAGTTTTGGCGGTGCTGGGGTCATTGGTGAGAGAAAGGATCAGTTGCGTGTCATCCGCGTAGGAGATGATGTTGAGGTTGTGTTGGCGTGCGATGGCCGCGCGGGGGCTCATGTATACGTTGAAGAGGGTGGGACTGAGAGAGGATCCTTGTGGTACGCCGCAGATGACTTCAGAGGCCTCTGACGTGAATGGTGGAAGACGGACTCTCTGGGTTCTTCCGGTGAGGAATGAGGAGATCCATTCAAGTGCTTTTCCTTGGATTCCGATGTTATTGAGGCGTTGTAACAGTGTTTTGTGGCAAACTGTGTCGAATGCTGCAGAGAGGTCAAGGAGGATGAGGGCGACGGTGTCACCATTGTCCAGTAGAGTTCGAATGTCGTCTGTAGCTGCGATGAGGGCGGTCTCAGTGCTGTGTTTTGCTCTGAATCCGGATTGTGAGGGGTCGAGGGATTTGTTGGCTTCGAGGAAGGCGGCGAGCTGGTTGTTGACGGCTTTCTCGATGACTTTGGCCGGGAATGGTAGGAGCGAGATGGGGCGGTAGTTTTTGAGTTCGGTGGGGTCCGCTGTGGGTTTTTTCAGAAGGGCGGTGAGTTCAGCGTGTTTCCAGTCTGCCGGAAAGGTGGCGGAGATGAAGGAGCAGTTGATGACGTCTCGGAGGTGCGGTGCTATGACGGAGTCTGCTTTGTTGAAGATGTGGTGAGGACATGGGTCTGTGGGAGATCCAGAGTGGATGGAGTTCATTAGGCGGATGGTGTCTTCAGTGGAGATTGGGTTCCAATCGTTAAGGGTGTTCGCCGGGGGAGGATGATCAGCAACTGGTAGGGTGGGTTGGTTTCCGGGTTGGTTGTCAAAGCTGTTGTGGATGTCTGCAATTTTGTTGTGGAAAAATGAGGCTAGGGAGTCGCAGAGGGTTTGAGAGGGGGTGATGTGGTTGGAGTTGGCCGAGGGATTGGAAAATTCCTTGACGATGTTGAAAAGTTCCTTGCTGTTGTGAGCGTTGTTGTCAAGTCGATCCTTGAATGCTGTTCTTTTGGCCTTTCGGATTAGTTGGTGGTGAATGCGGGTGGCGTTTTTGAAGGCGTCCTTGGTGCTGGTGGTTGGGTCTTTTTTCCAGGTCTTTTCAAGGGTGCGGCAGAGTTTCTTGGACTTCTTGAGATCATCGTTGAACCAAGAGGCCTTCTTGCTGCCAGGTTTGTTTTGACGTTTTTTCAGTGGCGCTAGGGTGTCAGCGGTTTTGGATAGCCAGATGGTGAGGTTGGCGGCGGCTTCGTTAGCGTTGGATGAGAGGGCTGGGGTGTTTTGAAGGAGCGAAGCGGAGATTTGGTCCGTGGTGATTTTGTTCCAGTTTCTTTGCAGGGTAGGTTGGAGGTGGATGCTGGGTTTTGGTTTGTTGTAGGTGAAGTGGACGCAGCTGTGGTCAGTCCAGAGGAGGTCTGTGGTGTGGCTGAAGGAGACATGGTTGCTGGATGTGAAGATGGGGTCGAGTATCTGACCTGCGATGTGGGTGGAGGTGGTGACAAGTTGTTTAAGTCCGAGATTGGCGAGGTTGTCCAAAAGGGTGGCGTTGTTGCGGTCGTTGTTCTTTTCAAGGTGAAAGTTGAGGTCTCCCAGAAGGATGTAGTCTTTGGAGGGGAGCGCGTGTGGAGTGATGAAGTCCGTGATGTCTTCACTGAATTTTGCGCGGGGTCCTGGTGGTCTGTAGAGGAGGGTGCCTCTGAGTGTAGTCTTGGGGTCGACGTGGATCTGGAAGTGAAGGTGTTCGGAGTTGGCGAGGTTGGCGTCCGAGCTGGTTGATATGCGGATTGATTTCTTATGGACGATAGCGATTCCTCCTCCTGTGCCGGTACGGTCCTTGCGAGTGATCTTATAGTCTTCAGGGATGGCAATGGTGATGTCTGGTGCGGAGGAAGCGTTCATCCATGTTTCCGTAAGGAAGGCGACGTCTGGAGAGATGGTGTCTAGTAGATTCCATAGGTCAATGGCGTGTCTGTGGACCGATCGGGTGTTGAGAAGGATGCATTGTAGGTGGGTGGGGTCGGGAGTCTGTGGTGTGGTCGTAGCGGAGATGTTGTCGGTGCCGCATTGAAGAGCATTGCCAGAAAGGACCAAGCATGATTGTAAACCGTCCTTGATGTCAGCTTTACACGAGAGGAAAGTGACCAATTGGCTTGACAGGAGTTGTTTTTTTAGGCGTGAGACAACGCAACTTTCATAGATAATGCTACCCCATGACCTACGCCAGTAGGACACATCCTAAGTGTTATGTTTACTACCCCTAGACATGCCACAATAACATTTAACTTCCCAGTAGTCTGACATTTTGTTATTGTTCAAACTATGTGGGACTGATCTGGTCTTTTGTATCTTCCTTTTAGACCCCTGAAGAAGGGTCTTGCTAATGACCCGAAATGCATTGGGTGTTGTGAAATAGCGCTTTACTGTAATATCATTTCAGAAATTGAAAATGGATTTCGCCATGAATCAATGGATTAATTGAGACCAAATTAACAATTGAAATTCAAAAGATATTGTGAACTTTTTCAGTTAATTAAAGGAATACGCCGTGAAGAAAAATTGTGTTTCAAATAAATAGTGCGCACACCCCAGGGACTGGGTGTACCAGTCCCACATAGTTTGGATATTGATAGGGCACTGACAGACACAGTGCAACGGATGGTGCAGCACACCCTGAATTGTAAATACTAACCAGTTTAAGTCTAGTTTAAAGTACACTATTACCAGAGTGCAACGGGATATCAAACTGCAATTTTGTTATTGTTATCAGAGTCAATCTCCCAGCCTGCAAAAGGACAACAGAGAGTACAAAGAGTTTGATCAACATGGACAGACAATGGAAAACCCACGATCTATCGACCTATCAGCTTTTGACGGTCACCTCCCCAAAAGTACCATGAACAAACAACCACTGGAAATATCCACATCTTATGCCTGGCTCTGTGACAGACAACCACATCCCTTTAAAAAGATCTACCAAGATAAATAAACAAAAGCTCAAATTGAACAATGACAACACTGTGTACAATTGTAAATTAACGCTGTCAGAGTAACAGTGAGTTTTATCTTGGCCAGGATCCAAGTTCAAGGTCAGGGCAGTATAAATAAAGGAGAGGGAATCTGATGATTTTAAAAAGGTGCTGAGTGGGACAACAGTGGCCAAAAAAAGGAATGTGCACGATAAAGGTTACAAATTCGAAAAACCAAAAGATGTATTCCTAGTAACTTTCTGGTGTCTTAAATCTGATCTCATTGACAAAAAAAGTTACAGTAAGAAATAGAATGTAGGGTCTGGGCAAATATACTCCTCTCTTGAGCTTCAGAAGAATGAAGAATTACAAAGCAGAGGGCCAGGGATAACTTGAAGAGAATTGGAAATGAAAACTAGATTTCTCCCTTCTCTCGAACAGCAGGGATATCTAATTTTATTTTTCAGAACTAAAGTTCCAAACAAAAACACTCAACAAGAGTGCTTTTGAAATAAAAGTTTTTTATCATCTCAAAATGCGGCAGGTATATGACCTTCTTAGGTCACATTTAACCTCCCCATACTTGTTGAATTTCAAGACACATCACTGGTCCTATACAGAACTATTAGAAGGGGATGATTTGAACAATATATACATCTTCTGTGTATTCACAGGTCTTATGTGATGCATAGGTGATGCCTGACCGTTCCCCTGTCAACTTGACATTTCAGCTCACAATGCCTAAGGATTTCAATGTATATTCGTATTTTTATTTTTCCCCTCTCTTCTTACCGCTCAGTCTCCCATCCCGCTTGGCCCCATTCCCCCTGAATCTCCTCTGTTGTGGAACTAAGGATGCACAATGCATAATGGGAGCTGGTACTGGTCAAACTTATAGTGAAATCCCTTATGTTGGTAGGCAGCGGTGGCTCCTCCGCAATGGCGGAGGAGTGTCGACCTATTGCCCGGCTCAGAGCCAACAAATGAAAAATAAATCCATGGTCGAGCCTCGTTTTAGTTTTCATTTGCCGTCTCTGAGCCAGCTTGTGCAGGGAGAGACCAGGCGAGGCATGGGGCGGAGGAGTGCTATGTGCACTCCCTAAGTGCGCATATTTATTTGGTCGGCCGTCTCAGGCTGACCAAAACACAAATGCGCACTTAGGTTTCACCAACCCGGCTTCACTGAACAGGTCTGAGAAGAGCGTCTTTTCAGCCCACTCAGGCCAATCCCTGTGCTGCTCTTATAGTATGAGAGCAGCGCAGGGATTGCACAGGGAGTCCGCAAAGCTGCCCCAGTGCTTGCTGGGACCAGGAAGGACGAGGCGCGACGTGGGAGGCGGGCGGCAGCTCTAGGTAAGTGGTTTTAAAAAAATTAAACTAACCATGTGCACTCCCCCTCACGCGCTCCTCTCCGCCCCTTTATTGGGGCGGCCGCCGCTGCTGATAGGTTTATAGTGGTTTTGCGTGGCATAAGAAGAAACTGAAGTAGAGAAAAGGAAAATGGTGAAAGAGGTGGCAAATGATGAAAGAAGGGAATGGGGAGGGAAGCAAGGCAACAAGGAAAGAGAGAGGAATGGAGGGTGGAGGATTGGGGCAGAGGAAGCATGAAGAGAGGGCACTGCATATTTACCACCCATGCTGTATTTTTTTTCTTTGGTTTGCTTCCTTACTGCTGGGCTACTATGTAATGTAATGTCCTTTCTGCTATTTACTGTGTGTGTGTAAAGCGCTCTGGTACCTACGGGTCAAGCTAGCGCTATATAAAACTTAAAAAAAATTAAATTAAAAAAAAGGGCGGAGTAACGAAAGGAATAAAGAGAAGAAGGAAGGATGGAGGACAACCAAGAGGAAAGATGAAAGAAAAGAAGGAAGACTCTACTGCCTGCAAAGTGACCTGTTGAACACTTAACAAAACTCCCCAGAAAGGAAGCCCCACCGCCAGAAGAAACAAATGAGATTGCATTGCGTGTCTGTGAGGATTTTACCAAGGCATGCTCCGCACAGCCCTGCGTGCACACAAGTATGGATAGCGTGTGCCTCGCGGGGGCCCCCTCCCTGGAAGCCCCCGGCACGATGGAGACGCAGAGATGGATTCGAGGCGCTCACATATCAGATGCTGGGAGTTAATCCCCTTAAAGAGCCATGGGCCGCTTTCACCCGGCCCTGAACTCGCGCTCGCCTCATTAGGGCCCTGACATTCACCCTGTTACAGTAAGAGCCCCGGCAATCATAGGCATCTTGTTCCTTTTATGTGTGTATTTTGGAACACAAAGCACACATTAGCTGCCCTGACACAAAAATTCATTCCCGCGAAGATCATGGTAAACAGGAAAGCAACGGGGCTCCGTCTCAGGGTCACGTGCACACAACATGGACGCCGAGTCCTCCTTGGGGAAGGCGCTGGATCCGGTTCCGGTGTTTCGGAGCAGCGCCAGGCGCTAGTCGCACCAGAGTAACGAAAGCACGCCCCTGCTATTAACAAAGTGCAGGCAACCAGGGCATTAATGAATGGTTTGCATTATCCACACCAGAAACACAATTCAGTTGTGCTTTGAGGTTTGCAAATGGCGGGCACTAAATCAAATAAAATGAAGTCTTAAAATAAACCCTGCAGAATTTCTGAAACGCCAAATATCAGGAAAGCTGAACACAACAAACCGCCAAAGTCCGAGTTAGGTTATACTTTTTGATTTTTTTTATGGCTACATGATAAGGATATGTAGATCCCCTGCCCTTTGACTTTACAAAGAAAAGGCTGCACAGAAATGGTGTGAGGCTTTTATCCGTTCCAGGCAAAATGGTGTTTTACTGCAAGAGTGCTCTATTACACCGATAAACAAGCATTGGCAGACCCGACACGCATCGCCTTGACGAACTGGAGCGATAGTACAATTTAAAAAAACATTAATTGCAAGCATATGCTACAAACAGAAAACAATGTTGCCACCTAAATGTGGTCGCCATATGTGTAAAATAAAAAAAAAATAATAGAGAAAGAAAATAAGCATCAAATATCCTTTTAATGGCTGTATGTGTGATTCCCAGGAGACGTGTATACTAAGAACAAGTATTTTTTTTCAACATAGTTTATTGATTTTTCAAAATCATAATATCAACACAATGGACATCATTGATTTATTATACCTTTTTAGTAGTCCACCCCCTTAACCATGACACAAAGTTATTTACAATTCCATGTGACTAGCCATGACTTGGTCCAGATAATGTCCATTTGGATGAAGGTCTTGGGTAAATAACTTGTGTTTTGGAGGAGATAGTAGTACAGGGGAGTTGAACCGAATACAAATAAAACAAAATAAAAAAATAAGAAAAATGGGAGGGACGTAACCACCACAGAAACAAATCAGGAAGTTGCTGGGAAGGGACAGAGTGGGCCATGAACACTAGTCTAATATTTCTTGTCCATGCTCCACGTTTTCAACTTTCAGGAACGGGGCCACCTGCTTGCTGCACATCTGCAATGGTAGACAATATTTCATCCTCTGCCCTGGTAAAGTCAAGTGCCCTTATACGTCTCTATGCTTCCCTGTGCAATAAGGAACCCTCTGCCTCTGCCCAATTTCCATTACAACAAGTATAGAAACGTTTCTGCAGGCAGGGGCCTTCGGTGTTAGCGGAAATGCCTCCTCTACCAATCAATCGGGATGCTTTGTGTAAGAAAGTTCCCTCTTGTTGCATGGTTGACTCCTCTTTTTTGCCAAACTGCTGATGTACTTTGACTGAGTGTGCCCTGGGTTCCTGCCAAACAGGTACCCAGGGCCTATGTTCTTTCCCTAAAGACTGCATTAAGACAAAACCCAATTGGCACTCTTTGGCCACATGTCAGTCCCTTGTAAATGGTACCACAGGTACTAAGAGCACTGTGACCAGGGAAGGCCTCTAAGGGCTGCAGCACTTGTTGTGCCACCCTTAGAGGCCTTGTACCTTTACACACACACACACTGCCAGTGAGGCGCCTTGTTTTGGTGCAGAACAAAGTGAAGAGTTGACATGGCACACATCCCTGTGTGCCATTCCTTCAACCCACTGCCCTGGCATAGGTCAGCCACCCCTCTAGCTGGGTGCACACACCAGTGGTGAGGATGCAGGTGCATGAGCTCTGTACCCCTACAGTGTCTAAACCAATTCTTAGACATTGTAAGTGCAGTAAAGCTAGTTAGAGTATATGGTGCTGGGAGCTTGTCATTACAAACTCCACAGCACCATAATGGCTGTACTGAAAACTGGGAAGTTTGGTATCATGTGTCAGTGTGAGATTTAATGAAAAATACACTCAGAGGGCATCTTAGAGAGGCCCCCTGAAAAACAACCTAATGATAGTGTCCTGATTGAGTGGCTCTCGCCACCTGCCACCCCCAGACATGTTTCTGGACCCCTGGGTCGAGAGCCTGCCGCTCTCGGGGTCCTGAAACAATGCACATCCTGGGACGAGGTGCCAAGTCTCCCCTCCCAGGATGGGCAGGGTCCACGAAGGGAAAGCTTGCCGCCTTTGTGAGCTACCCCAGCCATTTGCTGCTTCCCCCACTTTGGGCCGGAGAATCGACTGGAAAACCAAGTGACGAAGGGAGGTGTGCCCACCATTACCAACCCCACCTTTCAGATGGGGGAGGCGAGATGAAGCACAACTCTCTGTCAGGTTTTAACACAGCGCGCCTACCTGAACTACAACTCCCAGGTGTAACGGGATTTGAACTACGTCTCCCATAAGCCTTTGCTGCGGAAGGAATATAGCAGGTTCCGGCTTGGAGGCGAGTGTACTTGATTTCGCGTGGATTCTTTGCGGGAGTGGCTGGCTCTCAATTAGGGAGTTTCCTCGAGGCGGTGTCTGGTAAGAGCAGACGTCTGTTTATTAAGACGTTCTTTAATTCTACCTTTTACTGCATTTCTGTTTTGGCGTTTGTTAGAACATAAAGAAGAGCAATTCGCTCTTAACCTTGGCGAGTATTTCTATGGTCTCGCTTGTTTAGAGATACATGGGCGTTTCCTCCCTTCTGGGTAAAAGTGAACTTGGTGGAACACTGTTTGTTTTTGAAGTTGAGTTGGATTTCAAGTGGCGAAATGCAGGGGGGGCTCCTCCGCATTGCCGTCATGAACACATGAGGTTTGGATTGTTCCTTATTGTGGATTACAAATACCAGAGCGGACGGCGGTGGTGTTTTAACTACGCCCTACCGTTTCTGGTTGTATTTGAACTTGGAGAAACACACATTTGTTTTCTATTGGTTATGATTAAGGAATGAATACCGGTTGCATAAATACTGCCTTGGATTTCTCTTGTGTTTGCATTACTTTAATTCTAATTTCCAAGGACGCTGGGTTGTAGTCAAGAAAAGCGACTACTTTATATTGGCGTTTATATGTGTGGAGTCATTACTCCTCAAGGGTATGTACTTACTTAGCATTTCCTACATTGGATTAAGTCTCAAGGTGCCGATAGTGTATTCTAACTGTGGACTTTGTATTGTTTCAAGGAAGGAAGGCACTGAAGCATGACACTGCATGGATGCTCAGAAGCATAGACAGCTAAGGTGATAATCTATCCTATTAGCGAGAATTTAATGAGAGTAGGTTGATGAAATGTACTAAACTGTTGTGCCTTTGTTTTACAGCTGCCATTTCCCTGTTGTCCCTTTTCTTTTCCTTTTCCCGGGTTTTTTCCCCTTTGGGGTTTTTCCCTCACCGTATCGACTGAACACCCTGTGTACATCTATCGGGGTGTTCGGGAGGTCCGGAGGTGGAGCTTTATTAGGGCGAGCGGATCCTGCAGAGTGCCAACCCTGACACTCTCAGTCCCTGCCATCTTGCAGATGGGGGGACCCAGCCAACCTGAGAGAGGCATATGCCCCCCTCCCACTGTAGGATGGCATAATAGGGGGTATACCTACCCCAAAGAAGGGACCCATGGTCCCGACCTTTCTTCCCTGTATTGCCACTAAATCTAGTGTTTCAGGGCAACCCTGAACCTTGTCTCCTCAGACAAGAATCGACAAGAAGAAGAGAAGAAGAAGGACCGTGCTGAAACTAAGAAGAGAAGGACGCCAACTGACTTGGCCCCAGTCCAACCGGCCTGTCCCCACCTTGAACCTGCTCCAGAAAAATCCCAGTGTGTCCTGCAGCCAGCAACTTCAAGAACCCGAATGACCTGCCCTGTCTTCCAAGCCCCAAACTTTGTCTCCCATGAGCACCAGATTTGCTCACCCAGAGACTCTGGATCTGGCCAAATCCACTACTTTTGGTGCTGACTCGGATCCCTCTTTGCCCTGATCCTAACATCAGGAGCTTTGCTCCCACAACCTTTTGGCCTGCTCGTGAATAGCCACCAACCGGAGGCTACCTATCCCCATTGGATAACATTGGGCCTCAGCATTCTGCACCCGGCCACCCTAGTGCCGCTGAGGGTGCTTTGAGGGTGCATCCTTGACCCTAGCGGAACCTTGGCTCTAACCCCAGAAAATCAACTCCCAAACCGAAGTCCATACCTTAAAACCGATAACCTTATTTCCTGCCATTTGACTGCTTTCTTGTGAACATTGTTTTAAGTGTGGAGTTCGTTTTGTATGAGAACTTGAAAAACTGCAAATATCTAAAAACTGCTTTACTTACATTTTCTCTAGGAAATGTCCCAGTGTGATATTTAGGCACATCACACTGAGTAGAAAAATTAATCCATAAAGTAATCTGAAAAGGAATCAAAAGTAATCAAACTGTACTTTTCACTGTATTCATATAATTTACAAACCTGTAACAAAGTCATTTCATTCAGCTTGCTTATATTTTTCAATCTGCCTTGAAAAGTACCATTTACACTTACCTGTGCCAGGCTTGCTTGGTTCTAGAAAATAAATTGAACTAAACAATTTTTGTATACAATCACATTGGTCTGAGTTTAGTCTTTGAGAATGTGGCATCATTTCTTGCCTGAGTGTGTACCACAAATGCTTAACACTTTCCTCTGATAAAGCCTTACTGCTCGCCCACACTATCACAAATAGAGAGTAAGGTGCTATCTACTTTTACCTCTGCCTACCTTTGAGGTTCCACTGAACACAGTGCACACTATACCTCATTTTGGTATAGTAAATACAGAGCCAGCTTCTTACTTTTACTATTTATAATAAAAAAGCAGCCTTTGCGATGTGCGCACTAGATTAGTGATGTTATAGATATGTGGATTGACCTGTCGCCCCGTAGATGATGATAGGATGACTTTTGTACCTAGTGGGTAGACAGGGCTAGTACATGATGTTCAGGCATTGTGACAATTGTTTGCAAAGTTGGATGTATAAACAAAGTAGTTTCAGAGAAACGAATCTAACATTGTCGTGCATGCAAATGTGTGCAAAAGGTCATTTCTGAAACGTTATTTTCTAGGACAATGTAAAGAATAATCAGTCTTGCTACATGGGCCTAACTCGGGAATATGACAAGGTGAGGCCCAGGCCTCCAAGGTCTTCGATGATGGCTTTTGAGTTGGTGTTGGCGTGGTCTTTCAGATGGAAGACCAGGTCTCCATGTAGGATGGTGTGTCAAGGGTGAGTATTACGATAAAGTCTGTGATGGTGTCAGTGAAGTTGGTACATTGTCATTGTAGTCTGTAGATGAGAGGGCCACTTAGGGTTAAGTTGCCTGTGATGTGGAGCTTAAACGACAGGTGTTCCATGCTGGAGGATGACATGTCCTTGGAGGGGGTGCATCTGATGCTGCTCTTGTGTATGATAGTAATTCTACTTCTGGTCTTGTAAAGTATGTCTTGCTTGGCGATCTTGTAGCATCGAGGTGATGGCTGTGGTGATGTTAAATTCTGATGCAGGCTTCAGCCAGCTTTCTGTGAGGAAAAGTAGGTCTGGTGGCGCAAGCCCTAGATCTCTGTGGAGTGTTTGGTGGGACACTGGGTGTTGAGGAGCATGAATGGGGGTGAGAAGTGCTCTGTGGGTGGCTACAGGACTGTGTGAGTGTGAGAGAGTGGGGTGTTGGGTGCTGTTCTGTGGGTGCAGGGAGTTTGGGGTGTGGATAAGAACATGAACACTTCCAGGATGCCTTAAAAACCGCTCCCTCTGTGTTGTGTGGTGCAGGCAGAAGGCAGTGTGTGGAGTAGCAACCAGGCTTGAGGGCACAGATAGTCACAATAGGAGGACCAGAGTTCCTAGCACCAGGTGCAGTCCAGGCGTCGACAGGCATAGATAGGCTTGCCGTTGTCACGCCCACTGCACGCCTGCACTGCAGCCACCAATAATTAGGTTCTGGAAAGTGGGAGGAGTGATGTTGCTTTCTGTGCAGATTGATGGTGGAAAATCCAGTGATGTCACTTCCTGTGCAGATGGATGATGGGAAATCCCATGATGTTGTTTCCTGTGCAGATGGATAATGGGAAATCCAGTGCTGTCCCTTCCTGTGTAGATGGATGATGGAAATGAGTCCTCTTGCTTGGCTTCTCCTTGTAAAGATATTTTTGGTGGGAAACCAGTAGGTAAACTCCTGTGCAGGTGGATGATGGAAAATCCAGTGATATCACTTCCTGTGAAGATGGATCTTGGGAAATCCAGTAATGTCACTTCCTATGTAGATGGGATGATAGAAATAAGTTTGCTTGCTTGGCATCTTCTTTCAAAGACAGTTTTGGCTGAAAACCAGTGATTTTACTTCCTGTGCAGATGGATTATAGAAACTCCAGCAATGTCACTTTCTGTGTAAATGGAAGATGGAAAATCTCTGAGAAACTTAAACAATCATTAGCAAATCGAATAGATCAGGATTTGGTCAGAATGCACAAATGCTGTAGTCATGTATTAGTACATTAAATGTACCCTTACTGGCTTTGCCAGTGTTTTTTTATAGTGGAAATGGATCGATTCATTGCTTTTTTCTCCTCCTCTGGTGTCCATTCATCTTTGCACCGCTCTTCTTTGTCTGTGTGAGCATAGCTTTTGTTTCAGTTTATGTTGTTAACTAATGTGGCAAAAATACAGAAAGGAGCCGTGGTGAGGGGCAAACAATGCAGCAATGTACACCACTGATCATTTTTATGTGTTAGTTTAAGAATAACAACAACTTTATACATTGCATTAAAAAATACATAGTTTCAGTAAAAACTAGAACTCACAATGTTTAATGAGAAGCAGCTGGAAAGTTTAGTGGCTGAAATGATAACACACAAATATGTTTTGTTTGGACCAGTTGTACACAAAGCCAACTCATGCCTAAAGTCTAGAGCTCTTGCATTTCAGACCCATTGACTCTGCCAAAGCCTTGTTTCATTCTGTACACCATGGGAATGGGCATTGCCAGCTTTGGCAATGATTTGTAGTCATGCTGTGCAGCCTGGCTAATATTTTCTTTTAACCCATTGGACGCGGGTTGATTTTCCACGCTGTGCGGGAGAAATAAAGGACGGGCGGGATTCGAACGGCTCCTGGCCGACGTGCGCACACGCCCACCATGACAAATGACGGCCGGGAGCCGTCAAGAGCATGCAGGGTGTTAAAGTGCAGTAGTGCCAGCCACAGCATAGCATGTTTCTTTTTTTTGTTATTTTGGAGCCATGTCCTCCCCATCCCCTCTTGCCTGTCATCTACCCCATGCCTCGTTCCCCAAACCACTCCCTTAGCAAACACAGGGTTGATGGTGGATGGGGAAGAGGATACGTAAGAGAGGAAGGGGCAAGCACACAGACAACAGAAAGGGTCTGGAGCGACCACGCTGACATTGGAGGCTGGGTAGGAGAGAGGAGCTAAGGCAGGCACACAGACAATGGAGGCAAGCAAATTAAAAACTGAGGCAAGCAAACGAACAATGGAGGTTGGGCGGGAGGGGCTAAGGCAATATACAGTACAATGGCTGGCGAGTGGCACTGGCAAGCACTTGGACAAAGAAGGGTGGGTGGCAGGATATGAGGAATCAAACACAGAAAAACACAGACAACAGAGGGTTGGTGGGAGGGATTGGGGATGGCCACAGATAAATTGAGGATGGGTGGGAGGCGCTGAGGAGAGCACATGGACAGTAGAGGGTACGCAGGGGTGCTCGGTGGAGCGCACAGACAACGGAGGGTGAGCTGGAGGGGAATGGGAGCATGGACGGGTGAGAAGTGCTCGAGGAAAACACCTGGAAAACACGTACACTCTCGTAGAGTGCTTAATTGAAAAGAAAAAAGTAGTGCCTGCAAAAGATAGCAGTGGAAGGATATAGTAATGCGTTCATGCTCTGCCACACACAATAAAAAGGACGAAAGTCTACTAAAGCTGACAAATAAGAATTAAGAAAATGAGACAATCAAGCCAGGTAATTGTGTTAAGTCCACTGTCAGGTAAAAAAAATGTCTTGCAACAGACAAAATCTAAAAATGTGGTTTTTGGACAACTTTTATTGAAAGTAAATGCTGCTAAAGCACACACTCGTTATCTACCATACAGCGTCACTTCTGCTATGATGACAACTTACTCCAAAACAATGTCCGTAAAATAATCCCTGTTAAAATTGAGATTTTAATGTGTTACTTGCTCTCAAGAACAAGTAGAATTTGGTAGGCAGGCATGTCACTTCAGGTTACAAGGAATTTACTAGCATTGGTATTACACACACTACCAGGGCAGAAGTGTTAGAATAATATACCATGCGTTTCACTATACAACAAAATCTAACTTTCAGTTACTACAAGATGAATACAACGATCATTCTAAACACAGCAGCCATCTTGGAATTGTAAATCACTATGAACAAAACAAAATAACTGCCATGTTTAGAATCAGTTGCGGCTGTGAAACTGCAGACACATTCGCCGAGAAAAGCCTCTGAAAAATGGATGCTAATGGACATTAAAAATATATCGATGTATACAATGAATGCCTGACAGAAGTAAATGATATACTGATTAACTGTACTTTTCAGATGTAAATGGTTCCCTACTGCATCCCAATAGAAGCCGAAGGATACTTCTAGACAACCAGCAGCAGAAAGATGGAGTGACCAAAATACTGCTGTTGATTGATCCAGGATATGACTGACAACCTCTTAGGCCAATGGCTGAAGGGTCCTTCTGAGACAAAGCCAACGGCTGCATTAGGATGACCCAAAACCCACTTTATGTTCTATATGGTATATTGGAAACAGATTTGCACAAAACCTATAACATAAATATTTGCTTTATGCCGTGCCAAGTTTCCACACATATTTGGTGTCATTGACTGTTCCCATACCTGCCTTGAGCAGCTACAGGCTTGGGAGCATATTTTCTCAAATTGCAAAGCACATTATTATGTGAATGTAACAAATATCTTTTGACTCTGACATAACCATTACACGCTTAAATGGAAACTATCCATAATGTGTGCTTGGTCGATTCATTCTATAGAGCAGCAGTACGCTAATAGCTACTATAAGGCAAGAAGAGCACGGCCGTGAGTGGCACATCTGCATATATTTTTCTGCATTGACTTCCTAGGGGGTATGTGCATGCTCTGTCCATGTGTTAACCCATTAAAGAGGGCTGTATAGACATTATTTTAATTCAACCTCCAAGCAGCAGAAACTATCCGTAGAAGCCGTGACTTCGGATAATAACTCTACATCCATAAAGAAATGATTAAATGAAGTACTTTAGGGAAACACAACTGAGCACATGATGGACCTTCTAAGTAGTAGATTCAATTGTCAACATGTTTTAGGAAGGCGTAGAGCGGGTCCCTTTACGCTTGGAGTTCCACTTTGCGTGTGCACTACATAGATATGAGAAGATATATACATCTTCCTAGAAGACAACCGGCCAGGTGTTTGAGCGCAATGCCTGATGGGTAAAAGCTTGAACATGATGGGGGTGATACACGTAATAAAGTAGCTGTCTTAAATGCATTGCTTTTGCGATATTTATCTGTACCGGGAACGTTTGTTCATCCTCTCTGAATTCATCCCACACACTGTCTATTGCTTCCCTGGAGACATTCCTCATTTAGGAGAAGGGGTGTAGCTTCAGGGGTATGTTTGGGTGTTACACCCACCCCCCCAACCCCCCAATTAAATTTATTTTCTGGTGAATAGTTGGGTACAGGTGCTTCTGTCGGATTTCTATTGGAATTTTTTGTATGCGCACACTGACAAAAACACACACGGGAAACATCCTTTACAACGGAACCGTTGCAACGCAGTACCGTTACAACGCAGGATTTACAATGAAAGTCGTTACAACGACTTTCGCTGGAGGGCGCTCTAGGATAGGGGATAGTTTAATTTACTATCCAACACCTTCCCTACTATCCACGGGGACTGGAGTTGGAATAGTAAATTAAACTATTCACTATCCAGCGCCCCCCAATGCAAGTCGTTGTAATGACTTGCGTTGTTAAACCTGCGTCGTAAAGGTACGCGTTGTAACGGTACGCATTGTACCGTCATACATCCACACACACACACTCTCTCTCATCTCTGTTTTGAAAGCCCTAAACAATGTTGATTATTTTACAAAATATTGTATTTTTCTCACTTATTACTCCTACCAATCGGCATTTCTCTCCCTTTCCACTTCCTTTGACGCCCATCCCATGCGCCCTACTAGTGATATACTGTATTTTAACATTATATGCCAGCGGGATTGTTGGGAAATCTGAAACTCACACCCCCCAATCTTACTGACCAAGCTACACTCCTGCTTAGGAGCTCTGTTATGAAGAGTTTTTTTTATTATCCCCCTGAACACATTTGTGGTTATCTTTTGGTGGGTAAGCCAGTAATATTCCTTTACATCATTTTAAGTCACCTGCTGCGACACCAAATGGGGCTAACATTTGCAAATTAGTCTGGACTCACCTCAAAAGAGCAATGGAGATCAATTGCTAAATATGTTCCTCCTGCACAAGCACACAAGACTTTTTGAGCCTCATCATTGAACATATAGGTTAAAGCAGTTCTATCCATCACACGCGTTGAGTCTATGACCATATAAGTGCATATAAGACCATGTACACCTATATGTTTGTAAGAATGTACATCAGTGCTTAAAATGGACATATAGACGTGTAGGTACTCACTATTTAGAGTACTTGTGTGCTCTGAGAAGTGCTGGTATTCTCACATTAAATGCATTTTAGCAGTGCTGAGAAGTGCGGGTACCTTCCCTTTCAAACTAGAAGTGTAAGTACTGAAAAGGGGGGCCCTCGGCCCCCCCGCCCGCATGGCAGTGCGGCGATCCCCTCTCCCCTTGCCTCCCGGTGGTGGGGGCGTGACCTCCCGGCGTCCAATGCTGACGCGGGGGGTGTGCGCCGCACCACCCATTGGCTGGCGCCCGACCCCTGACCCGGAAGGCGTTGTACAGTCTTCCGGGTCGGAGGTGCGGGCGGCTGGGGGCGGGGGGAGGGGGCGTGCCGCCCCCTCCCCGCGATCCCGGGAATAAAGGAGGGGGAAGCGCTCAGGTGGCCCCTTGTCGCCTGGACGCTCCCCCACACTGCTCGTGCCCTGCGCTCGGGGCTTCCTAATTTTCTTTTCTTATATTTCAGGTTGTTGTCGGCGGTCAAGCGGCTGAAGGAGGCGCCGAGTCTTAAGAGGACAGCGGCCGAAAGAGAACGAGTTGAACGCGGCAGCGCCTTGACTCAAAAAGTCATAATATTTTCCCTTTCACTGCAGGTCAGCGCCGAAGTGAGGACTGCTATTTGGGGTGTGTGGGAGCGCGACATTGGAAGCAGACAGTTTGAGCATGGACTGTACGTTACGGAGCATTCACCAGGCAATGCGGGTACAGTGGACGCAAAGTCGGTGGTGTCCGAGTACGGGACCGTGGAACACGCAGGACGTCGGTGGTAAGAGGAGAGTGGGGGGCTCGCATTTCATTGCTTCTAGTGGCCGCCGGGTGGTTCTACGTTAGAGTTTGGTCACCCCTGACAATCGGACAAACCCGTGTGTTGCGGTCGCAGTTGCATGGTGCTCACAGCCCCCTGCGTATCCTCCGTCTGTTGAAGGTACAAGTGTGCACGGGTCGCGATTTCGGGCAGTAAGAGTGTCGTACAGTGGGCAGCAGAATGCCAGGAGCTAAGGGGGCTAAGGGGACAAAAATGGAGATGATGATGCAAGCCATTATGCATAGGATGAATGCCATTGATAAAAAGTTGGGTAAGGTCGATGATATGGAGGCTCGCATGAATGAGAGGATTGATGGCATTGCGGGCCCACAGGGTAGGCCCAAACGGCAGATTATGGCGCCTTTACCAAGGGGGATTTTAACACCTCACCTAAGAGGAGCAAGGCCAAGAGATCTAGGCGCAGCGCACCCATTCCTGCACCTCCGGCTGTCCCCTCTACACCCGAGCCGGTAGTGCCGGCGCCCGCGGCACCGGCTCATGCCTTGCCACCGGGGGCCACTCCTGTGGGGCCGGCCCCGTCTGCCCCCGTTGGGCCGCTTCCGACGGCCCCCGTGCCGGCACCTATTGGGCCCCCCCGCTTGTGGTACCAATCCCAGCGCCGGGGGCACCGCCACCGGCCGCCCCTTTACCTAGCCCACCAGCGCCGCCGGGTGTGCCCCCGGGGGGGCCGGTGGGGCCGGCGGTAGTGCCAGATTCAGAAGCTCCAGTCCCACCTGAACTAGCAGCTCAGATAGCGGCTATATTGCCTTGGTTGCAAAAGGGGGGTATGTTGCCCTCAACGTCGGATCATACCGCTGAGGCGGCAAAAAGGGTGGAAAAAATTAGGGCAACAACGGCTGCTGGTGGTGCTGCAGACCCCTTTTCTTCTTCAATTGCAGGTGCGAATACCGCCCAACCGAACGGAATCGAAGGTGGACCGGCTCAAGCGTCCGGAAATGGTAAGGAGGTGGCTCTGCCTCTCTTGGGTGACGGTTCAATCCCGTCCAGGAGTGAGGATCTAGCACAACATGTTTCCCGGGCTGTGAAAGAAATGATTTGGGCGGGAAAGTATATTTATATTTTTTCTCTGTTGTTGGACAATAGGGAAATGGAGAATGCCAAAGTACTTAAAGAATGGATGCACCCTAGCGAATGGAGAGTACAGTGTGCTAAATTCAGGGTGGAGGAAACATTGCTTAATTGGATCAGGGCCTTCTCGATTCTTACGGCTATCACGGTCGAACGCCCTCCTAATGTACAGACAGCAATGGCTTGCTACCAGAGCAGGATTGTAGGGTGGAGCGAGCAGTACCCTGGGGAGGCGTGGAAGGAGTATGATGTGAATTTCAGGAAATCTAAGAAATTTGACTCATCATTGGCATGGGACAAGGTTGACTCTATGTCTTGGCATACGCAGTTCTCAGGGAACATGGCCCCGGGCCAGTCCACCAGTGCAGTCAAGGTGTTCTCTGCAAAACCTCAGCAGCCCTTTCGGTCAGCGCAGGGGAATGACTTTCCGGGGAAGAATAGGGGTGTGGGGGGGAAAGGAGGGGTGTGTGCTGGGACTTTAATAAGCGCTCCTGTACGAGGCCGGCTGGCACATGTAAATTTAGACACGCCTGCGCAATTTGCGGTCACACCTCCCATCCCGAGACAACGTGCAGGTCCAGAAATGGTAACCAAGGTCAGAGAGGGGGGAAGAAACCAGAATAGGGTGGAAGGTACGGTTGGTCCCACTCCCATAAACATCTTGGCAATGATCCCATGGTTGAACAGATACCCAGACCACACAGCGGCTACTCTACTGCAGGAAGGATTCTCCCAAGGTTTCCGGATCCCGGCAGGGGGATACACAGGCAGCGCACATTGCAGGAATCAGTTATCGGTACAACATAATCCGGCAGTAGTGGCTGCTAAGATTGGAAAGGAGCTGTCCTTGGGCAGGTTAGCTGGGCCATTCCAGGAGGTGCCTGTCCCCGACTTTGTGTGTTCACCACTGGGTGTAATACCCAAGAAGGTGAAGGGCGAGTTTAGACTGATTCACAAGCTATCGGCACCAAGAGGGGCATCTTTGTATGATGCCATAGATGATGCTATTTGTAGTGTGAAGTACGCTTCATTTGACAAGACCGTGGAACTATTGCTGGGATTAGGGCCGGGCGCACTAATGGCAAAATCGGAAATTGAATCTGCTTTTCGTCTCCTACCTGTTCATCCTTTGGACCACCACCTCCTGGGTTTCGCTTTTGAAGGCAAATTTTACATGGATAAGTGCATGCCTATGGGTTGTTCCATATCATGTTAATACTTTGAGACTTTTAGCTCTTTTCTAGAATGGGTCATGAGGCAGTCGACGGGCCACAAACAGGTCATGCATTATTTAGACGGCTTCCTTTTCCTAGGAGCGGTGGCTACTCGGGAGTGTGCTTGGGCATTGCAGGAATTTTGCGTGCTCATGCGGGCTTTCGGGGTCCCGCTGGCGCCAGGAAAGACGGTTGGCCCGTCCACCTGTTTGGAATTCCTTGGCATTGAAATAGATTCAGTGGAGGGGTGCTTCAGGTTGCCCAGGGACAAAGTGTCGAGGTTTAGGGCAGCGCTGCGCAAGTGCCTACTCAAAGACAAGGTTATCTTACAACAACTGCAGGAGACGGTGGGGCAACTGAACTTTGCATTGCGGGTCATCCCAATGGCACGACCCTTCTCACCCTCTATTGCCCAAGCCATGAAGGGATTGCGGGAGAAACATCACCGCACTAGGTTGTCATCTGAGGTTCGCCAGGATATGCGGATATGGATGGCATTCCTGGAGGACTTTAATGGCAGGATAGTGTGGCCCGGCCCCCCCACTGCATCAGCAGAGTTGGGTTTATGGACAGACGCTGCTGGTAGCGCGGGTTTTGGCGCCATCCTGGGGACCAAGTGTGTCGCCCAGAGGTGGCCTGAGGAGTGGAAGCCATGGGGTTTGACCACCAACATCGGCTTTCTGGAACTGTTCCCGATATGGGTAGCATTGATGGTCTGGCCAGAACACCTATGTAATCAATCTGCGGTGTTCTGGTCGGATAACATGAGCGTGGTGGAATGCATTAACCAGCAAGCGGCACGGTGTCTATTCATACTGCGCTTGGTAAAGGAGATTGTCCTCAATAATGCAGCTGACGCCCTTTCTCGCTTTAAAATGCAGGTATTCTGGGAACAGCTTCCTGCAGCAGACCCCTCGCCAGCACATTCCCCGGCTGCTCTCTGGCAGATTGGTGCCCCAGACTACTGCACCTCGTGACAGCTAGCTTAGCCCCCAGGACCAAGTCAGCATACGAAGGGGCATTCTTGTCTTACCGTACTTTCTTGGGGCACGGATGGGAGGTTAGCTTGGCGCAAGAGGACAGTTTTGTAGCTTATCTGGAATTGATGCACAATGAAGGGCGCTCAGTGGCAGCTGCGAATAGGCATAGGGCGGCTGTCTCCTTCTTCGCACAGGCCAAGGGCATGAAGGATCCTACGAACACTTTTGTGGTGCGCAAGGCTTTGAGGGGTTGGCGCTGCATACAGGGACACTCGACGGATTCGAGAAAGCCGATAGGTCTAGTACGGCTCACAGCCTTACTATCGGCACTTCATGGCGTCTGTAGGTCAACGTAGGAGGTGCTGCTGTTCAAAGCTGCGTTCGCACTAGCGTTCTATGGAGCCCTAAGGATAGGCTTAGGGCTCCATAGAACGCCCAGGGGGAGGGGTCACTGGCCCCTCCTAGAACTTAAGGGGCAGGTATAACTGGTGCTGCAAAGGGGCGCGGGTAGGGGAATCACTCTGTCCTTAGGCTGGTAGCCACCCCGCTCGTACTCATGACGTCAGCGTATGACGCGAGTACGGGCCCTCCCTCAGTGGGTAAATGGAGTTCACGGAGTGGACCGAGTAATTAACTGGCTCGGCTGCGCATGCGCACCTGCGGTAAGGGCGCAACTAGTAGGACCTGACACCGGTTAGCGACCTCGCCATATGGCCAGAAATGTTAGTATGCAAAAATTTTCAGAGGAGGATGTTAGATTCGGTTAGGGAACAAGCTGTATTAGAATCTTGTTAAGGTTAGCCTATCATACTTGTTGATATGATTGTATCTAATGTTCCTGAATATTTTTGCATAAAACTGTATCTTTTGTTTAATAATTTTATTATTTTGTATCTTAATAAATACGGCCGGGGGGTCTTGCGACCCCCCGCCTTCCAAAGACAATTATGTTTCGTGTCAATGTGTTCTCGGTTGATGTGGGTTCACAGGGAGGGGGGCGGTGGCCCTCATTGACCATGTGAAAAGGGGGGGCCCTCGGCCCCCCCGCCCGCATGGCGGTGCGGCGATCCCCTCTCCCCTTGTCTCCCGGTGGTGGGGGCGTGACCTCCCGGCGTCCAATGCAGACGCGGGGGGTGTGCGCCGCATCACCGGTTGGCTGGCGCCCGACCCCTGACCCGGAAGGCGTTGTACAGTCTTCCAGGTCGGAGGGGCGGGCGGCTGGGGGCGGGGGCGTGCCGCCCCCTCCCCGCGATCCTGGGAAAAAAGGAGGGGGGAGCGCTCAGGTGGCCCCTTGTCGCCTGGACGCTCCCCCACACTGGTCGTGCCCCACGCTCGGGGCTTCCTAATTTTCCCCACCCACCATCCCCGGAACATTGCGGTGTTTGTGCATATTGTATACCTGTTTTACTGTGTGGATTGACGTGTATTGATTGCTTATTTCCCGTTTAGGAAGTGGTATTGAAGCATAAATGTCGGTTGCAATGTTGTTTGGTGCATATTGTATACCTGTTTATTGTGTGGATTGTCGTGTATTTATTACTTATTTCCCATTTAGGAAGTGGCGCTAAAACATAAAATGTCGGTTGCAATTTTGTTTAGGCCTTTTTTCCCTAGTAGCCTGACGATGGTATGTCATGACATGTTGATTTAGATAGTGTAGTTGTCCTTTAGATCTTTTTCCACAGGTCGTCGTATTTATTAGGGTATGGACATGCGGTAAGGTCATGACCGGTGAGCAGCTATTTTAAGGTCTGAGGGGGCGGCATCATCCTTTAGAGGTGTCCGCCCAGGGCGAGGGGTCACTGGCCCCTCCTAGAACTTCAGGGGCAGGTATAACTGGTGCTGCAAAGGGGCGCGGGTAGGGGAGTCACGCTGTCCTTAGGCTGGTAGCCACCCAGCGCGTACTCATGACGTCAGCGTATGACGCGAGTAAGGGCCCTCCTTCAGTGGGTAAATGGAGTTCACAGAGTGGACCGAGTAATTAATGGGCTCGGCTGCGCATGCGAACCTGCAGTAAGGGCGCAGCTAGTAGGACCTGACACCGGTTAGCGACCTCGCCATATGACCAGAAATGTTAGTATGCAAAAATTTTCAGAGGAGGATGTTAGATTCGGTTAGGAAACAAGCTGTATTAGAATATTGTTAAGGTTAGCCTATCATACTTGTTGATATGATTGTATCTAATGTTCCTGAATATTTTTGCATAACACTGTATCTTTTGTTTAATCATTTTATTATTTTGTATCTTAATAAATACGGCCGGGGGGTCTTGCGACCCCCCGTCTTCCAAAGACAATTATGTTTCGTGTCAATGTGTTCTAGGTTGATGTGGGTTCTCAGGGAGGGGGGCGGTAGCCGTCACTGACCATGTCAGTGTTGGTCAGTTCCTGCCCAGTTAAAGTGCTGATGTATGTGTTATTGCTATAGCTCGGACTTCGCTAAAAGGCTGTGGTGTGCTGTACAAGGTCAAAGGGAAGCTTAAAGTCAGCAAGTAATAGGAGAGGAAGCAAACTTGTGGACAGATAATGCAGTGTGATATAATGCTCGTTGCAGAGGTGAGTCTTCAACTCTTTCCAAATTTTGAGCAGCATTGGTGCATTTATTTATTTATTTATTTGCAGGTTTATACCGCACTAGATTCGACTCCCGGAGGAGTATCTCCGCGCCTTTAGGCATCTACAGCATATGTTTGGGGAAGAACCAGTTTAGCATCCGTTCTAGTGTTGGAATAAGAAGGTCTCCAGTTGTTTTCTAAATGGGAGATGTTCTACACATAGCCTGAGAGACTTTGGGGGACTATTCCATAGGGAGGGTCCTGCCACTGATAACGCTTTGGTTCCATGTCTGGCTTTTTTTGCTCTAGGTACACAGAGGAGGCCTTGCTCGCTCGACCTAAGTGATCGGGAAGGTACATAAGGAACAAATTTTTTAGTCAGGTATGCTGGACCCAGCCAGTTAAGGCTTTTGTGTATTGTGCAACATACTTTGAACTTGGCCCTCTGTTTGACTGATAACCAGTGCAACTTTGTCAGTAATGGTTTGGAGGGCATACGGGGGGGCGTTCAGAACCAGGCGAGCTGCCGTGTTCTGAACCACCTGGAGTCTTGTCGTGACTCCCTCGTTCGCAGACAGGAGCAGGCCATTACAATAGTCTATTCGACTCAGGACCAGTGCCTGTACCAACGTTCTTCTAGTTGCATCCGGTAGTAAGGGAAAGATTTTTCGTAACAGGCCAATAACATGAAAGCAGGCTCCCACCACCTGGTTGCCATGCTGTTTGAGTGTAAGTTCTTGATCTAATCGGACTCCCAGATTTTTAACTATTTGTTTGGGCCTGGGTACTGGGACCAGATCTTGCGGCCACCAGTCCGGAGTCCAGAGGAGTTTAGCTTCACCAAACAGCATGACTTCTGTCTTTCCAACGTTGCATTGCAGGTAGTTGGACGACATCCAGTGTGCCACTGCTTTCATACCCTGGGAAAAGGAGTTCCTGACCTCGGTGGTAAGGGACTTGAAGGGAAAGAGGAGTTGAGTGTCATCCGCGTAGGATACCGGGATGAATCCATAAGTTCTCATGATGTTAGCCCGGGGTGCCACATAGATGTTAAAGAGCGTAGGGCTCAAACATGAGCCCTGTGGCACCCCTTTGGAAATTTCAACCTCCTCTGACTGGTAAGCACCCATTGTCACCCGCTGGGTGCGGTTTGTTAGGAAACTCTTCAACCATGCCAGTGCCTTGTGCTTCAGGCCTATGTTAGCTAGCCTGGCAGTCAAGATGGAATGTGACACGGTGTTGAATGCCGCAGACAGATATAACAGTACCAGGATAACGGAGTGGCCTTTATCCTGGTACATATGTAGATCGTCTGCGACTGACATCAGGGTTGTCTCGGTACTGTGTTTTGGCCTGAAACCCGACTGTAGCCCTCCTGCAGATTCGATGTAATTAGACAGGTGTCTATTAACAAACTTTTCAATAAGTTTGCCTAGAAAAGGGAGCAGGGATATTGGCCTAAGGTTGGCTAGCTCAGTCCAGGGGATGGCTGTGTTTTTCCTGAGCGGCCTAACCAACGCCTTTTTCCATCCTAGCGGAACCTCTCCTGTGCTTAGCGAGAGGTTTACTAGCCTCTGAATCGCAGGTCCCAATTCATTCGCAAGTGTCGGCATAATACGCGCAGGAATAGTGTCCATTGGACAGCCACTCTTTATCTGTGTGATAAGTGATAATACCTCCTCAATCGAGATAGGGGGGAATAAAGAGAGAGAGTGAGTAACAGGAGATTGCACTTCCATACTTAAAAATGGGGCATTGTCATTTCTACTGGTTTGGTTAGAATGAATGATTTTGTCATAAATTGCATCGATTTTTTTTGTAAAGAACAGAGAGGTGTCATCACATAGTTGCTGCGATGCCACTTCTGGACTCTCACAAGCTGCTGGTTTCCTGAATGTCTGTAAGATTTGATACAGTACTTTCGGGTTATTGCCAGCCGCCGATAATTGTGATGCAATATGATTTTTTCGCGCAGCGCGAATAGCTTTATGATATACTGTCAAGGAGTTCCTGTAAGGTTGTTTGTCTCTGTCTTGACGGGAAGCCCTCCATTTCTTCTCTAATTTCCTAGTAGCCTGTTTGAGCGACCTTAGATGCTCCGAAAACGAGATTTCCTGTTTGTGAGCAGGTCGGGGCTCAAAGGTTTTTAATGGAATGATCTCATCTATAGTTTCAAGTACCATCCCTTCATATTTGCTCAGGGCGTTTTCAATACTCTCACTGACGCTGGGAGTGGGCGCTACGTATCTCTTTTTAAAGGCTTCCTGGGTCAGTTTATGCCATGGTCTTCTGATGTATTGCTGATGTATACACGGATGTTGTTCCAGGTCCTGAGTGTATAGATAGAAAATGCTGAGCATGGGCGGAAAATCCGTTCTGCTCGCGGATATTGAGGATTTTCGGTAAATTCGCAATCCGCGAGATTCGCAAATTTCCCGCACAATCCGCGAGCGGAATGGATTGGGTCAAAAGTTCAAGCTGACTTTTTGTAACTATTTTAGAATGGCGCCAGCAAGCTGCCAGAGCCTCTAAAATAGATACAAAAGTCAGCTTCAACAGGAAGCACTAATAGATAAAGTAAAGCAGGTGCTAGAGTTGAATCTCAAATTCAGTTACACAACAATCATTAATCACCCCAAACTTGGGATGATTAATGACTGTGTAACTTAATTTGACCTTCAACTCAAGCACCTGCTTTACTTTATCTATTAGTGCTTCCTGTTGAAGCTGACTTATGGCTGAGGGCAGAAGGGCACAAAGTGGGACAGAGGGCATGAGTTAGGCAGAGGGCAGAAGGGCACAGAAACCAGTGGGGCAGAGGGCAAAAGGGCACAAACAAGAGTGGGGCAGAGGGCAGAAAGGCACAAAAACAAGTAGTATAGAGGGCAGAAGGGCATAAGAAACGAGAGGGTGGCAGTGATGAACCAGGCAAAAAAAAACCTGCGAACACGCAAAGCGCCCCGCGAATACGCAAAGTTCCCCGCGAAAACCCGTAAACACGCAAAAAATAAAAAATCCGCAAATTCGCACGAATTCGCGAATTTTGCGGATTGCGAATTCGCGAATCCGCAAATTCACGGATCGCAAATTCGCAAAATTCGCCCATGCTTAGAAAATGCCTGCTGCCTCGTTTTTACTACTTACACCTCTTAGTCTTCACTCTGATGGTGTCCTGGTTCCATCATTTTCCTTATGACTCTTTGAACAGCTTATCATTTTGCTATCATCCTTTATCAGTTAATCACTCCCTTGTTAGCAAATATTCACCCAATCATCAAATTACCCCCATTAACTCATCAATGTTGTGTATCCTCTTAGTTCATTATTCCTCCTGTCATTAAGGATTGTTCTGTTGGACTGAAATTCTTTCCTCCATCCTTAATCCACTTGATTGGTCTTTCTTGTTCTCCTTATAACAGCATCTCCTGCTTATAAGCAACCAACAAAAAAACTTTTCTTATAGCACTTGCTATGTATAGTATAACCACCCACATGTTGGACCACCACTAAAGAGCAGTTCTACCGATACCCACATTGTCTTGACCCTTTCAATAAGCTTCTCTCTTCCTCTCTCCAGTAACCTCCCCCACCCAATGCCATGTCCCTGTTCATTTGTACAAAACTCATTCCAGAAATCAGCATACAGAGCCCTGTTATATATAAGTCACATACTTGCATTTAATAAGGGATTCTAGGTGCTCAAAATAAGTAGGCCTGGGTGTGAAATTCGGCTCTGCTCGTGGAGTTTGCAGAGTTTTTCCCACTCCAAGTAGCGAGTGGAGATTTTTCCTCCATCGTGCTCGCCAACCTGACGAGCGAACCTGGAAATTCTTACTCTATTCCCCCTCCCAGTGAGATTTCTCAGCATGAGTGGTCGCCGATGGCTGCTACCGCTAGTGTTGAGAAACCTTCCATTCGCATTGAGGAAGCTGCCGCTTGAGTAGAACATCTATTTGAGCAGTCGAAAGAAGAAGCGCCCTCTTACGCTGCACATGGTGCCTTTCGCGATGATTTTCCAGCGCTGGATAAAGACCCCACACTAAACATCTGCATGAACGGCGCGACCTAATGCACTCTACCACTTGCTGAACTCCACGTAGTGCAGCAGAATTATTTGATTACTTCCCGGAGTTCCACACAGCAGCGGAACTACGCAAACTTCACCCAGCCCTAAAAAAAGTATTTCTATCATCCAATCTATTGTTTGAAGTAGGAAGAAAGCCTGAAATGGTTTTATTGGGAATAGCAATGAATGGTTACCGCATTAAGATACCTAATGAGTTTACAAGAAAAACATTCAGCTCTTTGTGAGAGGTTGTGACAAAGATTGATGGGCATGGCACCTGATGCAGAGAAACTTCAATACCTTTAGGTCAAAATATCTTGTCTTGAATAAGCATGGGCGAATTTTGCGAATTTGCGGATTTTTGTTTTTTGCGTGTTCGCGGGGTTTTTTGCGTGTTTGCGGGGTTTTTTGCGTGTTCGCGGGGCTTTTTGCATCTTCGCGAGCCGCTTGCATAGCGAAGTTACCCATGCAGTCGTTTATGGGAGAGGGAGAGAGAGATAGATAGATAGATAGATAGATAGATAGATAGATAGATAGATAGATAGATAGATAGATAGAGAGAGAAAGAGAGGGAAAGAGAGAGGGAGAGAGAGAACGAGAGAAAGAAAGAGAGGCCGGATCTCTGAAGGGCCAGATTCCTGAGTTGCCCCTACAGAACATACAGCTTTTTATTTTTAGCAAAATGCATATGAAAATTGTGCTGTAAAGGTCTCTTTTAGTTTAACCCCTCCTGACAACTCAAAATGGGTGTATTTGCCATCCTCTCCCTTCTTCCTGTTTTTTATATCTGTAAGTGCTTCCTGATGAGGTTTAATTCCTTGGACAGGTGCCTCGTTGCCTACTTGTAACTATTCTCTGACCCTGCTTCAAGGGTCAGAGCAGGGTCAGAGAATAGTTGCAAGTAGGCAACGAGGCGCCAGGAAGCAATTAGCAGCAGGTGTCCAAGTTGAAGTTAATTTGTTTGTAACCCTTTTGTAAAAGGTTACAAAGAAATTATGTTCAACTTTTGCACCTGCTGCTGTAACCCTTGCTTGGCTGAAAATTCGTCCCCGCTGATTCGCGGATTTTACTGCGATTTCGCGAGATTCGCGGATCGCGAAATCGCGGAAAATCCGCAAATTCGCCCGCGAAACGGATTTTACGCCCACCCTTAGTCTTGAATTGTCATTTTACAGTCAGTATCAGGAGCGGATAACCTCACACTCCCTTGAATGGGAAGCATTTTGTTTTATTTGTGCATATCTCGCCCACTGAAAGAGCACTGGGGTTTTGTGGATTGTTTCAGCCCATCTGATTTGCAGAAGCGTCACTCTATCAGATAAGTGAAAAATATAGAACAGTCGTAAAAGCCACTGTTGCATCACGGGGCACGGAGAGTTACTCTTCAGTTAGGGGCGGTCTACCCCAAGGGTAGGATACACTTCTTCCCTCACCAGTTAGAATGGACAGCATTCTTCAATAGGGCAGTGCTGAGTCGACGCACAGTCATCATACATGCCAATGTGAAAGAAAACCGAGAAAGCAGAATTTAATTTCCTCATTTTATTTGCATTGTGGTGTAAAAAAATTTCAAACTAGGGAAATCGAAAATAGAGTAATTTGTTAGCTTATAAAATCGAAGTCTCCAGTGGCACAGTTAAGAAGTGGTGACTGCCACTGAGCTACATGGTGTGGTGACCTTTGTCCCACTAAACATTCATTAGTAGTTCATGGGCCCCTTCTTTCTGTAGGTCAGCAGATAAATTGCTCCTTAGTAATACTGGTCATCAATGCCATTCCAGAGGGGTGTCGTGGGCGAGCCGATGTGCAAAGGAGATAGAGAAATACGTGAAAATAAGGGAAAACACAGGGAGAGTGACAAAAAGAAAATGTGACCATGAGCAAGGATGAGAGACGGATGAGAGACATAAGATGATTAAATAGGGAAAATAAAAGAAAGGGAGAAGAAAGGAAGGAAACAAAGAAGAAAGGATGAAAAAATGAATGACGGGAAGGGTGAAAGGATGACCAGAAGGAAGCCTGAAAGGATTGATGGGCAAGTGAAATCTGGGTCAATAGGTGAATGAATGGAAGGATGAACAATGGACTGATGTGGTAGAGTGAAAGGAAGGATATATATAAATATATATATATTTATTTATCCCTATACATATGTATCCATATATATATTTATCCATATATATATTCAGCCATATATATATATATATATATATATATATATATATATATATATATATATATATATATATATATATATATATATATATATATATATATATATATATATATACCCCTGACCCTGCTTGCATATAAGATATCCAGGAACCCACTTTGAAGGGTTCAGAGACCTAGTTGGTGTGTATGGTTACTGTCAATTATGTCAGTGTGTACCAAGAATGAGAAAGAAAAATTTCTTTCTAGAGTCCCCTCACTCACCGGGGTTTCCCCACGGTGACATGCTTCATCATTGGGGCCATCCCAGTTCTCTACGAAAAGGGGCGTGCTGCGACTAGCGGACTACGCAGGAGCACTTTTTTGTGAAATGACTATGTGTGGTGTAAAGTGTGGTGATGGTGGAGTGGGTGTGTGATTAAAAATACCGTGCTAGTGGGCCTCAACAATTTATTCTGCTCCTAGTTTGGTATATTAAAATGGGGTAACACTGTATTCTAACCTTAAATTTGGGCTAGATCAGTGTTATGGTCGACATGTTTCAAGCTCCCCAAGCTTTTCATCAGGACCATACAGGGTCCAGCCCTGTATTTTCCACTCCTATATTTCAATAAATAGGTTTTGTAAAAATAGTTGTTGTACTATGCGCTGTTAATGATTAAACATGCGTTTTTTATACATACGATTTGTATCCTACTCGTATTTCTGTAAAAGAGAATGACACTTGATTAGTGGCAAACATCCCCCCTCAAAAGAGCAAGGGGATCACACATGCAGCTCACTTCGTCTAGGGCGTGGGTGTGCCTTAGGCACCATATTGGTGCGTGCAGGCTTTCAAAACCAGTGCAAATATAAAAGAACTGTGAAAAAAGTGGTTTCGTGATTTCACACAAATAAATGACACAGGACTTAATGTGACTATAGACAAGACACACAACACATATACATAGAATATTGTCATGGCAAATGGTATATTTACATATGTAAGTGCTAAGTTACACTTCATGGTCTCAGGCGAGGGCAGGATCGCCTTGTGGAAACATTGCTGTAAAGTTTTGAGATGATAGTTACATTTCTTTTCATCCACAATTGTGCGTTTCCATCTTAAAGAGTTCAAACCCTCTAAAAGGCTTGAAACCTCTGTATTATTTCGCGATGTTTTACTTACTTCCTATTGGCAAACCCGCTCAGTACTACCTGTTCAATCCTCACCCGACCGCATATTGATGCTGGAAGGGTACGCCGGTGTATTTAGAATCACCGCACTTCCGGGTTCAGAGCGTCTGTGAATGCTGAACCGTTCCATATGTGGCGGCCATCTTAGATGTATGTCGGTGAAGTCGACACGAGTGTGTGTTAAAGTCAATTGTAGAATTCTTATTTGGCCAGGTTTTGGGAAAAGGAGTTTTTTAGAGTGATGCCCCAATGTTGAGCTTTCATTTTGTACAAATTAGAGCATAGATTTAGAAAAATTAATCAGTCAATATTTATTTCGGATAGTGGATCTGAAAAACAGTTGAAACCATCTGCCTAGGTTTAGTTAAGTTTTGGGTTCTGTGATAGTGGAATTTTACTTTCCTTTGCCACTAGATGGTTTTGCTTTTCTGTTTTAGGGTATAGTTCAAAATGGTCAGAGAGATTCAGGGAGAATAATGGATCTCCAAGGTATATTGATGTTTTCTGATAATGAAGCTAGGTTCTAAAGGCGCCCCATGGGATTTCATCGTTGAGCCCAAGGGTGTCAGTGTGCAATCGGAACACCCATCTCTGTTCTCGTTCATGGAGAATTCTCTCAAGGTTGTCCTTGTTTTTTACTGTTTCTAACACCACCCAGGTCAGATCATTGGGTGTATGGTTTTGTTCAATAAAGTGGGTAGTCATTCTGGTGGTGGCTCGTTTGCACCTGATGTTGCTTCTGTGTTCCACTATGCAGGTACTGACCTTCCTCGTGGTCATCCCTACATAGTGTAAGTTACATGTGCATGTTATTAGATACACCACTCCACTGGTATTGCAATTAGAGAAACCTCTTAGTTCCCATTTTGTAGCGTTGTTGAAGGTTACAGTTTTTGTTACACATGTTAAGTGACAAATACTACAATTGTTACAGGGAAAGTGTCCACTTGGTAGTGGTTGGGTTCTTATTGTCTGGTTTGTGAGTATGGGGCGAGTGTGAACCAGGAAATCCTTCAAGTTTTTCCCCCGTCGGTGGCTGAACATAGGGGTAGGTATGGTTAATCCTCCACTGTTGATCATAGGCCAATGTTTTTTGATTATTTTTGCCACTGTGTCTGATACTTGGTTGAATGTAGTAATACAGATTGGTCTGGTGTTCTCTGATTCAGTTTTCTCTTTTGGTTCTAAAAGGGCATCTCTGTTATTGTTTCCAGCCCGTTTTTTGGCTTCCTTAATCAGTTTGCTAGGATATTTTCTGTTTTTCAGCTTGTTACTCAGATCTTCTGCCTGGGTCAGGTAATCAGCTTTGTTGCTACAATTCCTTCGTAATCGAAGGAACTGTCCGAACGGAAGGTTCTGTCTGAGGTGGCGAGGATGAAAACTGTCAAATGCTAAGAGACAGTTACGTGATGTCTCTTTGAAGTGAGTTGTTGTGACAAGTTTGCCTGATTCTGCATGTATGTTCAGATCTAAGAACACCAGGTTGGTCTTACTCATTGAGCATGTGAAATTCAGGAAGGGATCTTGTGTGTTAAGCCATGTCAAGAAGGTTTTCGCTTTTTCCTCTGTACCTTGCCAGATTAAGAAAATATCGTCGATGTAACGTTTCCATATCAAAATCTGGTGTCTGTAGGGGTTTCTCTCATTTAGTATTTTGTTCTTCACCAATTGATGGACGTACAGGCCCGCTACGCTCGGCGCAAATGTGCTGCCCATGCTGGTCCCATGTTGTTGTTTGTAAAGTGTTGATTCGAAACGAAAAAAATTCTCAGACAGTGCTAGTTGGCAACATTCCATCACTACATGTCGTGGGGTGTGGAATTCCCACTCACTCTCAAACAGTACTTCTTCCAATATATGTAAGGTCTCTGTGTGTGGCAAACTAGTATACAAACTTTCCACATCCAGGCTGATGAGGATGCTGGATGTGGGGTCAAAAACTAGATCTTTAAGGAGGCAGAGTACATCCTTGGTGTCTCTAAGGTAAGTGTCAGTTTTCTGGACCAAAGGCGTCCGCGAATTGCGATAGGGGTTCCAGGATTGATCCTATCCCAGAGACTATTGGTCTCCCTGGTGTGTTTTCTAGTCTCTTATGAATTTTGGGGATAGTGTAGAAGTATGGTATAATAGGTTTCTTATTTGTCAGAAACTCTATTTCTTTTTTACTCAACCAATCATTGGCCTGACATTCCTCAGTTAGGTAGGCAATTGAAATTCTTAGTCGTTCTGTGGGGTCCTCATTTAGTATGACATAATTTCTCGTGTCACCTAAGAGGCGAAGGCATTCTCTTCTGTAATCAGTGGTGTCCTGTAGGACTATTGCCCCGGGGAGACCAATAGTCTCTGGGATAGGATCAATCCTGGAACCCCTATCGCAATTCGTGGCGCCTTTCTAAGACCTTTGGTCCAGAAAACTGACACTTACCTTAGAGACACCAAGGATGTACTCTGCCTCCTTAAAGATCTAGTTTTTGACCCCACATCCAGCATCCTCATCAGCCTGGATGTGGAAAGTTTGTATACTAGTTTGCCACACACAGAGACCTTACATATATTGGAAGAAGTACTGTTTGAGAGTGAGTGGGAATTCCACACCCCACGACATGTAGTGATGGAATGTTGCCAACTAGCACTGTCTGAGAATTTTTTTCGTTTCGAATCAACACTTTACAAACAACAACATGGGACCAGCATGGGCAGCACATTTGCGCCGAGCGTAGCGGGCCTGTACGTCCATCAATTGGAGAAGAACAAAATACTAAATGAGAGAAACCCCTACAGACACCAGATTTTGATATGGAAACGTTACATCGACGATATTTTCTTAATCTGGCAAGGTACAGAGGAAGAAGCGAAAACCTTCTTGACATGGCTTAACACACAAGATCCCTTCCTGAATTTCACATGCTCAATGAGTAAGACCAACCTGGTGTTCTTAGATCTGAACATACATGCAGAATCAGGCAAACTTGTCACAACAACTCACTTCAAAGAGACATCACGTAACTGTCTCTTAGCATTTGGCAGTTTTCATCCTCGCCACCTCAGACAGAACCTTCCGTTCGGACATTTCCTTCGATTACGAAGGAATTGTAGCAACAAAGCTGATTACCTGACCCAGGCAGAAGATCTGAGTAACAAGCTGAAAAACAGAAAATATCCTAGCAAACTGATTAAGGAAGCCAAAAAACGGGCTGGAAACAATAACAGAGATGCCCTTTTAGAATCAAAAGAGAAAACTGAATCAGAGAACACCAGACCAATCTGTATTACTACATTCAACCAAGTATCAGACACAGTGGCAAAAATAATCAATCAAAAATAATCAAAAAACATTGGCCTATGATCAACAGTGGAGGATTAACCATACCTACCCCTATGTTCAGCCACCGACGGGGGAAAAACTTGAAGGATTTCCTGGTTCACACTCGCCCCATACTCACAAACCAGACAATAAGAACCCAACCACTACCAAGTGGACACTTTCCCTGTAACAATTGTAGTGTTTGCCACTTAACATCTGTAACAAAAACTGTAACCTTCAACAACGCTACAAAATGGGAACTAAGAGGTTTCTCTAATTGCAATACCAGTGGAGTGGTGTATCTAATAACATGCACATGTAACTTACACTATGTAGGGATGACCACGAGGAAGGTCAGTACCCGCATAGTGGAACACAGAAGCAACATCAGGTGCAAACGATCCACCACCAGAATGACTACCCACTTTATTGAACAAAACCATACACCCAATGATCTGACCTGGGTGGTGTTAGAAACAGTAAAAAACAAGGACAACCTTGAGAGAATTCTCCATGAACGAGAACAGAGATGGGTGTTCCGATTGCACACTGACACCCTTGGGCTCAACGATGAAATCCCATGGGGCGCCTTTAGAACCTAGCTTCATTATCAGAAAACATCAATATACCTTGGAGATCCATTATTCTCCCTGAATCTCTCTGACCATTTTGAACTATACCCTAAAACAGAAAAGCAAAACCATCTAGTGGCAAAGGAAAGTAAAATTCCACTATCACAGAACCCAAAACTTAACTAAACCTAGGCAGATGGTTTCAACTGTTTTTCAGATCCACTATCCGAAATAAATATTGACTGATTAATTTTTCTAAATCTATGCTCTAAATTGTACAAAATGAAAGCTCAACATTGGGGCATCACTCTAAAAAACTCCTTTTCCCAAAACCTGGCCAAATAAGAATTCTACAATTGACTTTAACACACACTCGTGTCGACTTCACCGACATACATCTAAGATGGCCGCCACATATGGAACGGTCTAGCATTCACAGACGCTCTGAACCCGGAAGCGCGGTGATTCTAAATACACCGGCGTACCCTTCCAGCATCAACATGCGGTCGGGTGAGGATTGAACAGGTAGTACCGAGCGGGTTTGCCGATAGGAAGTAAGTAAAACATCGCGAAATAATACAGAGGTTTCAAGCCTTTTAGAGGGTTTGAACTCTTTAAGATGGAAACGCACAATTGTGGATGAAAAGAAATGTAACTATCATCTCAAAACTTTACAGCAATGTTTCCACGAGGCGATCCTGACCTCGCCTGAGACCATGAAGTGTAACTTAGCACTTACATATGTAAATATACTATTTGCCATGACAATATTCTATGTATATGTGTTGTGTGTCTTGTCTATAGTCACATTAAGTCCTGTGTCATTTATTTGTGTGAAATCCCGAAACCACTTTTTTCACAGTTCTTTATATTTGCACTGGTTTTGAAAGCCTGCACGCACCAATATGGTGCCCAAGGCACACCCACGCCCTAGACGAAGTGAGCTGCATGTGTGATCCCCTTGCTCTTTTGAGGGGGGATGTTTGCCACTAATCAAGTGTCATTCTCTTTTACAGAAATACGAGTAGGATACAAATCGTATGGATTAAAAAACGCATGTTTAATCATTAACAGCGCATAGTACAACAACTATTTTTACAAAACCTATTTATTGAAATATAGGAGTGGAAAATACAGGGCTGGACCCTGTATGGTCCTGATGAAAAGCTTGGGGAGCTTGAAACATGTCGACCATAACACTGATCTAGCCCAAATTTAAGGTTAGAATACAGTGTTACCCCATTTTAATATACCAAACTAGGAGCAGAATAAATTGTTGAGGCCCACTAGCACGGTATTTTTAATCACACACCCACTCCACCATCACCACACTTTACACCACACATAGTCATTTCACAAAAAAGTGCTCCTGCGTAGTCCGCTAGTCGCAGCACGCCCCTTTTCGTAGAGAACTGGGATGGCCCCAATGATGAAGCATGTCACCGTGGGGAAACCCCGGTGAGTGAGGGGACTCTAGAAATAAATTTTTCTTTCTCATTCTTGGTACACACTGACATAATTGACAGTAACCATACACACCAACTAGGTCTCTGAACCCTTCAAAGTGGGTTCCTGTATTTCTGATACTGACTGGAGGCCGACCTAGTTTGGTTTAACCTCCTTCTCCCCCCCATTTCTTGTTTGCATCAGGCAGCCACGGGCTGCGGGAGTTTCTTTATAATTTTTACACAATAGGTCATCTGAACGGTACACACCTCAGTGACCTAGTGACTAGACACCACACGCTAAAACATCACAAAATCGTCATGGCACAAAATACAGGCCTATCTTTTTCAGAAGATGAAGTAGACAGGGCTATTGCCTCTATGCTACCACACGCAGGGGCACCCACCGGAGAAAATAGTGATGCAAGCCAATGTTGGGATGAACTTACAGAACTGAAAAGGACACAGATTAAAACGTTGATACATGGCATCATGATGGCAGAATACCTACAAGCCAATGCAGCACCAAGAGGCCTCATAGTCAGGAACGAACCATTCATATTTCAACATGACAAACAGTTCAAGCTAGACTGGTCACAAATATCATGGCACTGTACTAGAGACTGGCTAGTTCTGATTATTAAAACAGCAACCAGACTAGTAGACTCCCTAAAAGAAGAGATCCAATCCATGGAGATTCGCCTAAAATCCTTCCAAAGTCCAGCAGAACTTACAAAAAGATTGAACGAGCTTAACAAAACCATGTCCGACTTCGAGATCAGTCTTAAGGACTCAAAATATATCAAATTATCTAAAGACAAGAAAATATTCTCACATGAGAAAGTATATCCATATGTCAGGGATGACTACAGGACCAGCAGCAGGAATCCAGGTTACAACACTGATAGCGATGGATCTGACGCAGGATCAGACAGCTCAGGGGGATCAAGTAATTACAACACCACCCCCAACAGAAGACCTAAAAGAGGAAGAGGTAATATGAGGAATTATAGAGGAAACCCGGCACCTATGTGGCCAATGTATCAGGATCCATACAATTACGGTCCTCCACCCCCACCTTTCTTCTATGGCCCACCTATGTACCATCAACCAAACTATCAAAACTGGGGAAATAACCAAGGCAATCAAGGTAACCAGGGAAAACCTTTTTTAGGGAGAGGCCGCCCAGCTCAACGAGCAAAGAACAAACCCAACCAGGGAGTACAATGGGCAGAACCAGTAGTGACAACAGGACGCCACACACGGAGCAAAGGACCACCAGAGCCAACCACGAGCACCAACTCGGTCTAGTGGTTAATTTGTCCTCCATAACCCTGACAGATACACAGATTCAAGTATTAAACAAGGGTTTAGGTTTCGTACCAACCCCAATCACAGACAAGTTTAAACTTTGCTGTGAATTGAAAGAATTCCTTAGGAAAATAAAACTACAGGTATTCTTTAAAGACAAAAAATCTGAAGAACGACCTAAGAGCGATACAGGACTACAAAAGAAATCAAATTTTGTTCCACCGGCCCACAGCTTACCAGTCGAAATACTAGCTTTCGAGAAAGCAGTTATGAAGGAGGTGCAAGAACTGGACCCACGCACAGTTAAAGTATTTCACAATACCAGCAAGGCTGAATTGACAGCAATACAAGAACTTTCAAAGAATGACCTCATCACCATCAAGCCTGCCGACAAAAGCAGGGCAATAGTCCTACAGGACACCACGGATTACAGAAGAGAATGCCTTCGCCTCTTAGGTGACACGAGAAATAATGTCATACTAAATGAGGACCCCACAGAACGACTAAGAATTTCAATTGCCTACCTAACTGAGGAATGTCAGGCCAATGATTGGTTGAGTCAAAAAAGAAATAGAGTTTCTGACAAATAAGAAACCTATTATACCATACTTCTACACTATCCCCAAAATTCATAAGAGACTAGAAAACCCACCAGGGAGACCAATAGTCTCTGGGATAGGATCAATCCTGGAACCCCTATCGCAATTCGCGGACGCCTTTGGTCCAGAAAACTGACACTTACCTTAGAGACACCAAGGATGTACTCTGCCTCCTTAAAGATCTAGTTTTTGACCCCACATCCAGCATCCTCATCAGCCTGGATGTGGAAAGTTTGTATACTAGTTTGCCACACACAGAGACCTTACATATATTGGAAGAAGTACTGTTTGAGAGTGAGTGGGAATTCCACACCCCACGACATGTAGTGATGGAATGTTGCCAACTAGCACTGTCTGAGAATTTTTTTCGTTTCGAATCAACACTTTACAAACAACAACATGGGACCAGCATGGGCAGCACATTTGCGCCGAGCGTAGCGGGCCTGTACGTCCATCAATTGGAGAAGAACAAAATACTAAATGAGAGAAACCCCTACAGACACCAGATTTTGATATGGAAACGTTACATCGACGATATTTTCTTAATCTGGCAAGGTACAGAGGAAGAAGCGAAAACCTTCTTGACATGGCTTAACACACAAGATCCCTTCCTGAATTTCACATGCTCAATGAGTAAGACCAACCTGGTGTTCTTAGATCTGAACATACATGCAGAATCAGGCAAACTTGTCACAACAACTCACTTCAAAGAGACATCACGTAACTGTCTCTTAGCATTTGACAGTTTTCATCCTCGCCACCTCAGACAGAACCTTCCGTTCGGACAGTTCCTTCGATTACGAAGGAATTGTAGCAACAAAGCTGATTACCTGACCCAGGCAGAAGATCTGAGTAACAAGCTAAAAAACAGAAAATATCCCAGCAAACTGATTAAGGAAGCCAAAAAACGGGCTGGAAACAATAACAGAGATGCCCTTTTAGAACCAAAAGAGAAAACTGAATCAGAGAACACCAGACCAATCTGTATTACTACATTCAACCAAGTATCAGACACAGTGGCAAAAATAATCAAAAAACATTGGCCTATGATCAACAGTGGAGGATTAACCATACCTACCCTTATGTTCAGCCACCGACGGGGGAAAAACTTGAAGGATTTCCTGGTTCACACTCGCCCCATACTCACAAACCAGACAATAAGAACCCAACCACTACCAAGTGGACACTTTCCCTGTAACAATTGTAGTGTTTGTCACTTAACATGTGTAACAAAAACTGTAACCTTCAACAACGCTACAAAATGGGAACTAAGAGGTTTCTCTAATTGCAATACCAGTGGAGTGGTGTATCTAATAACATGCACATGTAACTTACACTATGTAGGGATGACCACGAGGAAGGTCAGTACCCGCATAGTGGAACACAGAAGCAACATCAGGTGCAAACGAGCCACCACCAGAATGACTACCCACTTTATTGAACAAAACCATACACCCAATGATCTGACCTGGGTGGTGTTAGAAACAGTAAAAAACAAGGACAACCTTGAGAGAATTCTCCATGAACGAGAACAGAGATGGGTGTTCCGATTGCACACTGACACCCTTGGGCTCAACGATGAAATCCCATGGGGCGCCTTTAGAACCTAGCTTCATTATCAGAAAACATCAATATACCTTGGAGATCCATTATTCTCCCTGAATCTCTCTGACCATTTTGAACTATACCCTAAAACAGAAAAGCAAAACCATCTAGTGGCAAAGGAAAGTAAAATTCTACTATCACAGAACCCAAAACTTAACTAAACCTAGGCAGATGGTTTCAACTGTTTTTCAGATCCACTATCCAAAATAAATATTGACTGATTCATTTTTCTAAATCTATGCTCTAAATTGTACAAAATGAAAGCTCAACATTGGGGCATCACTCTAAAAAACTCCTTTTCCCAAAACCTGGCCAAATAAGAATTCTACAATTGACTTTAACACACACTCGTGTCGACTTCACCGACATACATCTAAGATGGCCGCCACATATGGAACGGTCTAGCATTCACAGACGCTCTGAACCCGGAAGCGCGGTGATTCTAAATACACCGGCGTACCCTTCCAGCATCAATATGCGGTCGGGTGAGGATTGAACAGGTAGTACCGAGCGGGTTTGCCGATAGGAAGTAAGTAAAACATCGCGAAATAATACAGAGGTTTCAAGCCTTTTAGAGGGTTTGAACTCTTTAAGATGGAAACGCACAATTGTGGATGAAAAGAAATATAACTATCATCTCAAAACTTTACAGCAATGTTTCCACGAGGTGATCCTGCCCTCGCCTGAGACCATGAAGTGTAACTTAGCACTTACATATGTAAATATACCATTTGCCATGACAATATTCTATGTATATGTGTATATGTGTTGTGTGTCTTGTCTATAGTCACATTAAGTCCTGTGTCATTTATTTGTGTGAAATCACGAAACCACTTTTTTCACAGTTCTTTTATATTTGCACTGGTTTTGAAAGCCTGCACGCACCAATATGGTGCCCAGGGCACACCCACGCCCTAGACGAAGTGAGCTGCATGTGTGATCCCCTTGCTCTTTTGAGGGGGGATGTTTGCCACTAATCAAGTGTCATTCTCTTTTACAGAAATACGAGTAGGATACAAATCGTATGTATAAAAAACGCATGTTTAATCATTAACAGCGCATAGTACAACAACTATTTTTACAAAACCTATTTATTGAAATATAGGAGTGGAAAATACAGGGCTGGACCCTGTATGGTCCTGATGAAAAGCTTGGGGAGCTTGAAACATGTCGACCATAACACTGATCTAGCCCAAATTTAAGGTTAGAATACAGTGTTACCCCATTTTAATATACCAAACTAGGAGCAGAATAAATTGTTGAGGCCCACTAGCACGGTATTTTTAATCACACACCCACTCCACCATCACCACACTTTACACCACACATAGTCATTTCACAAAAAAGTGCTCCTGCGTAGTCCGCTAGTCGCAGCACGCCCCTTTTCGTAGAGAACTGGAATGGCCCCAATGATGAAGCATGTCACCGTGGGGAAACCCCGGTGAGTGAG